>NC_058095.1:3780000-5030000 GCF_020171115.1 Neogale vison | reverse complement strand
CCCTCCGCCGTCCAGTTGTCCGCTCTCCGAGCTACACCCTCCCCTTGCGCCGGCTGCGGCCAGCGGACGTTTGGAACCGAACGGACGGCCCCGTCACTGCCCCGTCGTGCGGGGTCCCGCGCACGCGAGGGTTCTGGCACCGTCCAGCGGGCACCCCGCTGTGCGGGACTGGCCCATATGCGAAGTCACACACCCCCTCCCAACTTGCAAGGGGATCCTATCTTATCCAGGTCTGGGGAAGCCTGGGGCATACCCCAAGGCACCACTAACTGTTACTTTAAGTAAACGTTCCCAAAGGGGCTATGGGGCTGTGTCAAGGCACTGCTATGGGCAGTGTTCCTGCTGTGGAAGGAGGGGTCCTGTGGCTCCATCTAGGTTGCAGCCCTCACTTAACCTAGGAATGCCTCCCATGCACTCAGCCATTAAGAACTGACAGATTTAAGAGCCACCATGTGTGTCCTTAGCTCATTCCTTACTCAGGGCAGAGGCACATGTCTTAAGGGCTGCAGTCCTGAGACCTTGGCTTTTGGGGGACAGCTCCCATCTCGTTTTGCTTCATCAGAAAGGAGGGTAACTTGGAAAAGAACACTCACCGTCCCGGCAGCTCCAATCAGCCACCACACGACAGACCTTCACTGAGCCGCCCTGGCCTAGTTTATCTCGAAACAGACTCATCTGGTCAAGTGCCAGCATTTCAGCTCATCACAAGCCAGGATGAGACAGGACTAGAGGAATTTGGTGCTCTCAGCAACTGGGGCCTGACTTCCTCACACCAGGTTTTTCCAGAAAATGTAAAATGTCAGTGTGTTCAGGAAAGCTAAGGAAAACCTGAGCAAAAGTCTGTACCATGGACTCCTATTTCAACTACTTCTCGAATTCAAATTTTTAGTCTGAGCTGGTAAAATGTAACTGAAATCTTTCATGCCCCTCATCCCCGTGTTGCCTGGGAGTGGAGTTAAATATCAGTCTAGAACCTAGAGGAAGGTTAACACCCGAGATTTTTTGGTTCACCGTCATAGCCCCAGCACCTGACACTCAGTCGGGGCCCTCATGTTTCCTGAAACCATCAAAAGAACAAATTCGTGGCAGCTTTGTGCACTTATGTTTTCACCCTATAAAACAGAAGGCTGGGTCACCAAATTAAAGTCTTGTGATGGGGCTTCCCCTGTCCTAGAGGGTGTGGAATGTGAGCTTCTCGATTCTAAGCTCAGTGACTTTCCAGAAGGATGTTAGCCCTGCTACCACTGGCCAGAATCCCGACTCCCTGAGTCCTCATGATTTCATCTGCATATCCCTGAGACTTGGCATCATACCAGACACAGGTTAGGACCCACTAAATGCCCATGGAAGGGGTGTATATGAATATATTCTAATTCTAATCCCAGGGAATATATTCTATGAAGTAAGTACAAATAAACACCTCTGTTCTTATAGACACAGGAAAATAAACATTAATTGGATGTATAAATGGAATTTTGGTCGAAAAGGACCTCCCTCAATTGTCAGTTCCAAACCTCCCTTTTTAGATCTGATGAGAGACCCAGAAAGGACTAGTCATCTGCAGGGCCTTACAAATAAGAACCAGGTCTCCTGAGTAACAGTCCACAGCTCCGCCTCCCCCACCATGCTGCTATCTGATAATTGAGTTCTTGCTCCAAATTCCCCTACTTGGACTATTAACAGAAGGCAACTTGTGTGCTTGAAAAAGCTAACGTGCTTGAAGTCTTGATTGTGGCTTGGGAACTTTTCAAGTCATTAGGAAAGGGATAAAAATGTCAAGGAAATGTCCCTGCAGAGAAAGACAATTGTACAAAGAAGCGGATTGTCCTTTGCTATCCCTTAGGAACAGAACCAATTCCAGCTCATTGCCCAACAGACAGACTCTGTCCTTCCCATTACATTCTGTCCTGCCCAGAGCAGGCTGAAGGTCTAAAAGGCCTCCCTGACAGATGGGTTACAATATAGAGTAATTTTAATTGCTGGGTAGGAAGACCATGAGCAGTCCTGAAAAATGCCATCCACACTGTCATCTATCACACAAGAAAAGTATGATTTGTTCTGTTTTTTTTTTTTTTTTTTTTTTTTAATTTAGATTTCTGGGGTGCCTGGGTGGCTCAGTAGGGTGAGGGCCTCTGCCTTCGGCTCAGGTCGTGATCTCAGGCTCCTGGGATCGAGCTCCGCATCAGGCTCTCTGGTCAGCGGGGAGCCTGCTTCCCCCACCCCCGCCTACTTGTGATCTCTGTCAAATAAATAGATAAAATCTTAAAAAAAAAAAAAAAATTTAGATTTCTAAATCCATTATCCCAACCAGGATTTGACTTCGATGCTTAGGAGGGGGATGGAACCTACTAGTGGAGACTCCTGTCCGGGGTTTAGGACCAGCCCTGGACCTGGACTACCCTTTATTTTGTACCTGTTGTCTCCTGCACTGTCTGGACAGGAGTCAGCCACCAGGAAGGCAGGAGAGCAGGCGGTTCTGCAATGTAGCCAACAGACTTGCAAGACAACAAACTCTTTTATTTGCCATTGAAGAGCCTCGCAGGGATCCAGAGATAGGGGGCTACGCTCTAATCTGACCTCCTCGCTGGGGTAATGCCACAAAGGCTTTGTTGTTCGGTGGCTGTAGGCACGGCAGCTTCTCAAAGAAAAACGGGGTTTTCTACAAAAGATGTACGTGAGGCTGATTGGGGAGAGGGCAACTAGACTGGAAACAGTACCAGGGCACTCAGCTTCCCTAACCAAGTTCAACGTTGACACACGTTTCCCTGCGGTGGAAATAGCCCAATATTAGAGCTCGGACCATCTGCCCTTAACTCCTTTTCAGTATCAACAAAATTTGGGAATTCTTTTCAGGAAACGAACTTTAGTTTAAGGACCAGGATGGCGATGGCAGACATTTAAGGCCATTTATCCATCAGCTCTGTCTTCCCCTTGACTATCTTAATGGCTCCTACCTACCCAACTGGGTGAGACAGACTATCTGACTTCAGGCTACTTCCAGGCCTCCCTTGAGAGGAAACACTGTGTATGTAAGTTGATGGCATGGCTCTCCACACATTTTCCTCAGGAGTTCCGCAGTCAAGGCAACGGCGACAGCTAGTCATCCACGGTGATGTTTCGGAAAAGGTACGCCATGGATTCCCCATTGTGGATTCTCCGAATTGCTTCAGAGAGAATCAGACTGATATCCACGGTCTTTATCTTGGGACACTGCAGCTTCTGCACCTCGTGAGGGACCGTGTTCGTCACCACGACCTAGTCATTGCAGCGACGGAAGATACACAGTGTTACTGATGTGTCCCCAACATGGCCACCCAGAAAAGTCTGTCCCACCTTTAGTTCCCGCAGCCCAAGTTCCAAACTACAAAACCTTATTCCACTGAGTACAGTTTTTACAAACTAAACTTAACAGACTTTATACAAGAGAAAGGTTACATGGTTCAAAACGTAAGAGTATGAAGGTCATGTTCTACTTGGGCAGAAACGGTAGGGTGAGCCCCGGCACTGTGCAAAACTGGATGAATCCAAGCTGTGAGAGGAACGCTCCCACAGCACCAAACTACACTGAAATAGGAACCACATCCAAGTAAATAAGCTGAGCCTTTATGGAAAGAGGCATCTGTTCCTGACTACGCATTTGTCGCAACACCCCGCTAGCCACCAAGGCTACCTCCGAGGTCCTCCAGAGAGGGGGTTAGGCAACACTGATGGGGTCATTTTACAATTCACAGAAAAGAGAGCAGCAAATCCCAGGCCCAGTAAGTGCAGACAGACCTCGTCGATGGAGGACTCCTCGATGAGACGGGGGGCCTCCGCAGACAGGATGCCGTGAGTGGCCATGACGTAGATCTTGTAAGCACCTCTCTCTTTCAGGATCTCCGCAGCAGCAACAAAACTTTCCACATCGTCAATAATGTCATCCTGGGGAGACACCAGAGGTGGTGTTAAAGTACTACCCCCCGTCTCTATAAACACATACCTCTCTGCTCTTCTCTGCCCATCGTTTCAGGATCTCCAACTGGAGATCAGAGCCACCTGCCTGGGCCCGAGAAGGAACATCGAGCAGTGGCAAGCCGTGTGGACCACACTTTGCGTGGCTGTCAGTACAAAGAACAGCAAAGCCTGACGGCCACGTGTGACACACGGAGCTAGAGTTCCCAACTACCAAGGCTCATCAACCTGTCCCACATTTCTGATTCATCCGACATAGCTGGTGTCCCACTTACTTTTTTTCAAGACAAAGTGAGATGACAAGAACACAGAAATAAAGCAAGCCATTGTAATCAGGCCCAGCAAAGGCATTTAGCGCTGGGAGCAAACAGCTCATGCTGAAATGCAAAGAAAAGACACTTGTTCTCACTAGTGAAAATGGAACCGCTCATCTTTGGTTCCTCTTGTGGCCCTAAAGCTGAAGGTTGAGTAGATCGGTGGCTCTGATGAAACCCAGGCCCCTTCAGATAAAGGTTATTTATTGGGGTTGAATTTTCTTATGGGAGATCCTGCACTTTTTTTTCCATCTGCAGGTCAAAATAACCCCTGTTCAACCACATAAAGATTTCTACCAGTCCTGAAGGAGTTCGGGTGAGAAAGGATAGATGGATCCATTTAACTCCCTCAGCTTTACTAGAAACATAATCCCAAAGAGGACAACCTACGAAGAGGCAGCAGGGTCATCTGTGCACACGAAGGACGACATGACCATACCACTATGATCGCGATGCGCCCGCCAACATCTCCGACTACAGTTATCGGTGGCTTCTCTTTGGCCATCATCACTAGCAAAACCAAACAAACCACAAGGCCCCAGTTAGTCACATGTCACGGAGTAAATATAATTGCAACCCTACGCCCTGGAAGTGGTGGAAAAAAGAACATTATTAAAAAGCAAAACAAAGGGCAACCCTCCTGGGTCCCCTAGCTGCTCGGGAGCTCTGTACGATCTTTTTTTTTTTTTTTTTTAAGATTCTATCTACCCACTTGACATGGAGAGAGATCACAAGAAGGCAGAGAGAGAAGGGTGAACCAGGCTCCCCACTGAGCAGAGAGCCCAATGCGGGGCTCGATCCCAGGACCCTGAGACCATGACCTGAGCTGAAGGCAGAGGCTTAACCCCCTGAGCCACCCAGGCACCCCTGTACGATCACTTTGCTAATGCTCAATAAACCTTGCTTTGCTGCCACCAAAAATAAATAAATAAATAAATAAATAAATAAATAAATAAAAGGGGGATTCTCCAAATGAACCTGGGGCTTCTCAGAAACAGACTGTCTAGAGCAGTGGTTTATTTATTTGTCAGAGAGAGAGAGCACAAGTAGGGGGAGGAGCGGCAGGCCGAGGCAGATGCAGGCTCCCCGCTGAGCAAGGAGCCTGGGATCATCACCGGAGCCGAAGGCAGATGTTCAACCAACTAAGCCATCCAGGTGCCCCAAAAATAAAATCTTAAAAAAAAAAAAAAAAAGTAAAGAGAAATGAGTGAAATTAATAGATTTTATTTTAGCCGGTATATCCAAGATATTTCAGTCCGTAACTGATATGCAAATTTATGATATATTTTACCTTTATTTTTCATACTAAGTCTTCTATACTTGGGGTGCATTTCAGAGACAGCACTTCTCAGCTCAGACTAGCCCTGCTTCAAGAGCCTAAGAGCCACATGGAAATAGATACGAGCCACCGGCCTCTGGACAGCGCAGGTCCAAAGGAAGCGGCAGAGGGAGGAGGGTCTCACCCTCCACAGAAGAAGCACCCCACCAGCCTAACACCCGCTGAGAACTATAGAGAAATGTAAACTAAATGCCACTCTGCAGGAAACCGAACAGGTAAAGGCCGGCTGGCTGCCGGCCACCTCTACTTCATTGTCTTCCAAAGTGACTTTATTTGGACAATGTAACCTTATTAGCACGTGACTACATGACTGACATCATCGGTTTCCTGAAAATTAGGGACCTGAAGACAGTAACTATGACTCCATCATGTCTTCCTGATTTTTTTTTTTAATTTTTTTTTTTTTTAAGATTTTATTTTATTTATTTGAGAGAGAGAGACAGTGAGAGAGAGCATGAGCGAGGAGAAGGTCAGAGGGAGAAGCAGACTCCCCATGGAGCTGGGAGCCTGATGTGGGACTCGATCCCGGGACTCCAGGATCACGCCCTCTGATTTTTTTTTTTAGAAGATTTTACTTATTTATTTGAGAGAGGGAGAGAGAAAGAGCCCGCGCACACGCATGCCCATGGGAGGGCAGGCAAAGGGAGAGGGGGAGCAGGCTCCCCGCTGAGCAGGGAGCCCGATGCGGGGCTCGATCCCAGGACCCTCAGACCATGACCTCAGTGGAAGGCAGACACTTAACCAACTGAGCCACCCAAGCACCCCCATTTCTTCGTGATTTGACTGGTCCTTAAAGTACAGGCTTCCTATGTCGCTACCCAGTTTATACCTGGAACAGACCCATCTGTGTACAAACCTATCTCCAGGATAGAGGAGTGAAGTAAGAATTCACCCTCAAAAATTCAGCAAACAGAGAGAGAGAGAGACAGAGGGTATTTCAGAAGAACAGGCTAAATAGTCTACTTTTAAAGCTTTTTATTATTCTGAAATATTAAACCAGTAGTGGGAGAGGGACATAAGAATAAAACTCAGAATAACTCTTGAGGTTACCAACTATTCGCAAACAAACCGTGTTAGTCCTAGCTACGGGCACTGTGAGTCTCCAAGAACAGGTGTGCCTTTCCCCATACGGCACACCGGCACACCGCTATGTAACTGACAAATTTTACTCAACGCTTCCTGATTTCCCATCCCTGAAACAAGGGCAGTTTTTTTAACCTGGGCAGTCAAAAACCTCTGCATATAAATATCACCTAAAAGAGGGAGAAGATACACCAGCATTAGGAATGGCTTCCCTAAATTCTATCTTAAATTAAGCCATGTGGGAGGGACCCGGGTGGCTCAGCCAGTTAAGCATCTGCCTTCGGGTCAGGTCATGATCCCAGGGTCCTAGGACTGAGCCCCCAAGTCCAGTTCCCTGCTCAGCGGGGGAGTCTGTTTTTCCTTCTCTCCCTCTGTGCTCCCCTCTGCCACTTGTGGTCTCTTTCAAATAAATAAAATCTTTTAAAATATTAATTAATTAATTAAACCATGTGGGTAGATGGCTGTGTTGACCTACCCACTTCTCAAAGAGATGGGGCCCGGCCCCTCCCTTTCCCTGACCATTTTCCTCTGTAAAAAGAGAAAGAGATTGCAAGCCAGTATCCCTCATTGAAGACCAATAAACATTCAGCTCTAGTCTGATGAGGGAAACATGCCACTAACGCTCTTGTTTACTTTTCTGTAACTCTGCTTCTCCCAAAAAGCTTCTATCAGTTTGGAATGTAAAAAAACACAGGTCTGGCTAGGATAGAGGCTTAAAAGGCTTTTAAAAAGCAAGCATCTCTCCTGGTATGTTCCTTCTCTGCTCATTACCGGTTTTAGGATCTGGATAAAACTGAACATACAATTTGGTAGCTACTTTAAAACAAACAAACAAACAAACAAAAAACAAACAAACAAACAAACAAACCAACCAGGCTTTATTAATAGGATCCAGGGAAATGAACAGTACCTCACAGGCTTAAAAAAAAAGTCCCCAATTTTTTAATAGTTGCCCCCCAAAATAAAACACTGAAAATTCAAAATTTTCAGTAGAAGTAAAGAACATACTGGAGATTAAGGATAAAGGGAGCTAAAACTACCCAATATCTAGGATCTGTTCCCTTTCTTCATTTTCTCAAACAAAAACCAATCTGTTTAAGAATAAAATGAATTGTGCACTATTACTTATGGCTAGAAATCACAAACCATATTAACTTACTATAGTGGAAATGTCAATTTGTCAAAAGACCTCAAATCTTGAAGTAGGAAAATATCTTCTGGGTTTCCCAGCATTTTCCACGTAAAAGAATGCTGCTTTCCCAAGCAACCGTAAGTTTCCCGCACTCTCTTTTACTCTCTCCCCAGAGGCAATCAACAAACCTTCCTCTGGTAGAACACAGGGCAGGAGAGGACCAAGAGGAATTAGTCATTCCTTATCCGTTTTGATTTTGGTCTATTTGTAGTTCAATGGAAGGCTGAACTTTACTAACAGACTGACCTTAAAAAGAGAATAAAATAACGTCTCCGTTATTTTCAAGCTCATGACTCTGCCCACACTCAAGCAAGTCAAAACGTACATTTAATGATGCTCCAGAGGAGCTAACGTCTGTTTTTACTTTAGTGGTGAAAACCACATCTTCACCTGTAAAATTAACAAGCCAGGGAAATCAAGCCCCAAAAGGTGACTTTCTCTCCTTTTTTCGATCCAAACCCTTCATTTTCACCACTGTGGCAAGCACAGAGCAGCGTTCAGAGAACCACTGACACGTAATCCTTTCAAGTTCATTAGATGCCCTTGCCATCAGGATGGAATCGATTTTATCTTCTAGAACAGAAGCCTTCATACAACTTCACTTTTAATAAATTATTCTGGGGGCATCTGGGTGGCTCAGTGGGTTAAAGCCTCTGCCTTCAGCTCAGGTCATGATCTCAGGGTCCTGGGATCAAGTCCCACATCGGGCTCTCTGCTCAGCAAGGAGCCTGCTTCCTCCTCTCTCTCTCTGCCTGCCTCTCTGCCTGCTTGTGATCTCTCTGTCAAATAAATAAATATAATCTTAAAAAAAAATTACTCTGAAGCAGGGTTTCTCAGCTGTGGCACTACTGACATTCTGGACTAGATTAACTACAAGGTACACTGGAGCGGTGTCCCCCAGCTTCTCCGGCGTCCGCTCACAAGACAGTGGTGGCACCCAGCCTCCGCCCAGTGGCGGGACCAGAAAGGCCTTCCTTCGCACATTGTGAAATATCCTCCAGGGGCTGGGGCAAAAGCATCCTGGTTGAGAACTCCTGCTGCTCTGAAAGAACGGGTTCCAGGAAGATAAAAGAGTTCATCTTTCTACAAAATGCAAAGATTCTGAGAGCGAATACTTTGATCCTGTCCTAGCACGGCAGTGTCTACAACCCCATTACTGTTTTATTGATTTTAAGAGTAAGAGATAGAGAGTGCGCATGCGTGTGGGCAAGCAGGGGGAGGGGCAGAGGGAGAGAGATTTTCAAGCGGACTCTGGGCTGAGCTGGGAGCCCAACCTGGAGCTTGATCCCATGACCTTGAGATCATGATCTGGGCCAAAACTAAGAGCCGGTATTGAGCCACCCAGGCACCTCTTCATCCCCATCACTGTTTTTTGTTTTTTTTTTTTTTTTAAAGATTTTATTTATTTATTTGTCAGAGAGAGAGGGAGAGAGAGCGAGCACAGGCACAGGCAGAGGGAGAAGCAGGCTCCCCGCCGAGCAAGGAGCCCGATGTGGGACTCGATCCCAGGACGCTGGGATCATGACCCGAGCCGAAGGCAGCTGCTTAACCAACTGAGCCACCCAGGCGTCCCACCATCACTGTTTTTTGGAAGATTTTATTTACGTATTTGAGAGAGAGCGCGTTCGCATGCACACAAGCAGGGGGAGGGCCAGAGAGAGAAGGAGAAGCAGGGACCCCGATGCAGGGCTGGATCCCAGGACTCCGGGATCATGACCTACAGGGAAGGTAGATGCTTAACCGACTGAGCCCCCCCGGGGCGCCCCTCATCCTCATTATTATGAAGTAAACTATTAAAACATACTGGAAGCAGAACTGATATATAAATATAAAGCATATTTAATTTGGAAAGTACCATTACACAAAACTAGCATTTTTTTTTTTTTTTTAAAGCATTCCCTTGGTCAAATCTGTAAGAAGGAATCAGAGAATGACCTATGGCAACTGTGCAAGTTGTAAACACACCAATGTGTCCCGGAGGGAACACACGGCTGCACACCACCTTATAAAATATTACATTAATCTGGCAATTATCTATCAAAATTACCTTTGACCCAGTGATTTTATTTCTCGGTCTTTATCTTTTAAGTTCACTGAGTCACTTATGGAAGAACGTGAGTCGAGGTTAGTCACAGGGAGTAACGTGAGGCGGCCGAGTGCACAGTCCGGGGCCGAGTCTCGGTGGTGAATATCACTTTTCACTAAAGGAACGGGGGCTGCTCGCCGGAATGACTGATTCCAGGGCTAAGGAAGTGCAAGATAAACGTGGAACATCTAGTGGTACCAGGAAGTAAGAAGTATCAAAAAATGCTAGGAACATGTCAAAAGAACACAAGGAGGGGCCTGAAGGGGCTCCCTTTGGCCAAGTCTGAGACAATTTGAACATTGCGATAAACATAGCGAAGAATGAGAACACCCTGAACAAATTAAGATTCTGACTCGACTCTGATAAGACTGAATGAATGAACAGGGAAGAAGGGGAACTGGAAACATCTCCAGTCAGTCACAGTCATAGTGGTAACTGATTCAACCTGATATGAAGAAACAAACACGCCTTAATAAGGGATATTCTGTAGAACAACTGCCCTATACTCTTCAAAGGATGAAGGTCAGGGGCGCCTGTGTGGCTCAGTGGGTTAAAGCCTCTGCCTTCGGCTCAGGTCATGATCCCAGGGTCCTGGGATTGAGCCCTGCATTGGGCTCTCTGCTTAGCAGCGAGCCTGCTTCCTCCCTTCTCTCTCTGCCTGCCTCTCTGCCCACCTGTGATCTCTCTGTCAAATAAATAAATAAATAAAAATCTTAAAAAAAAAAAAAAACAAAAGTATCAAGGTCATAAGAGACCAAGAACAGAGCAGTCGTTCCAGATTAAATGAGACTAAAGAGAACAGTCAGCTGAGCTCAGTGTGTGATCCTTACTGGGTTCCGGGCCAGAAAGAAATGATCTTCCGCTAAAGGACACAGTGGGACCACAAACAGGAATAAGGTCTGCAGGTTAGGTAATAGTACTGTAACAGTGTCAGTTTCCGGAGTCCGATAATTACACTGTGGTTATGTAAGAGAGTATCTGTTTTTTGAAATATTTACTGAAGCATTTAGGAATCAGGACATTATGTCTACAGCTCATCTCAAATGGTTCAAAAGGAAAGAATATGGACATAAATGTTAAGTCTGGGGCCTCTGAAGAGTCGAGAGGAATTCTGTCCTATTCTTTCACCTTTTCTCTGAGACTGCAATTTGTTCAAAATGAAAAGCTTCGTTCCAAACCCCAGCTTCACCCGCTCCCGGCTGGGTCTCAGTTGCCTCCCTGGCAGAATGAGGGGTAACGCAAGTACCTACAAGACTGTGTGTCTCCACGCCAAGTCCAAAGACCTACTAAAGAGCTTAGAAGAACCCTGGACACAACAAAAGATGTTTATTATTATTGGTGCTTTTTCATAGCCCAAGACTGGAGAAACTAAATGTTTGTCGACAGGGGACCAATTGAGAAAATTACTGTCTATCCATAAAATGGAACACTTAGGAAACTATGAAAGACCGAGTGATCTGTACAGACTGGCGGGGAAGGAGCTCTTGGATGAGAAAAGCAGGAGTAGCACAGTATGGTTTACTATACTACCGCTCTGTGAAAATGAGAGAAACAGAAACATGTCACTGGCTTGCACATATGCACAGAGCCTCTAAATGGTTACAAGAGGGACACCTGGGTGGCTCAGTGGGTTGAAGCCTCTGCCTTCGGCTCAGATCATGATCTCAGGGTCCTGGGATCAAGCCCCGCATCGGGCTCTCTGCTCAGTGGGGAGCCTGCTTCCCCCTCTCTCTCTGCCTGCCTCTCTGCCTACTTGTGATCTCTCTCTCTGTGTCAAATTTAAAAAAAAAAAAAAAAAAATCTTAAACGGTTACAAAGAAACCCACTGCCCTGGGAATCAGAGTAGCTGTGGCAGGTGGGGGCTGTGGGGTAGGTGGGGTAGGAAAGTTTTTTAGACTTTTAAAATTTTGTAAGAATTTTATACTTTTTAAATTTTTGAAATATGGGAATATATTGCCCATTCAAGAACTTTAATTATGAAATCCTCAAATAAAAGAAAATGCGGCAACACCAAAAATTTAAATTAAAAGGGTTTATTACTTGTTTCTCTTGTACAAAAACCTCCAGAGTTGAAAACAAAGTGATGGGAATTTGACAGGTAAAAATTTAGAATGTTTACACCTTAGACAGAGCCTGTCTGAAGTAATCTATCTGAGGTATAACCATTCTGGTGTTTTCCCATCTTATTAATAATTTCTGTATGCTTCTGAGTTATGGCAAATAGATACAAATTTTAAAAAGAAATAATCTCCTTCCTCTAAAAAAGATACTATTATCTTCTGGTGTAGAATGCCAGTTATTACCACTCAGAATCCATGGAAATGAAAAGCCTCCACACTGAATTAGTAACAACTTAGTCGGGGGCGTCTCGGGGGTTCAGCTAGTTAAGCATCTGCCTTTAGCTCAGGTCCTGACCCATCGTCCCAGGATCCAGCCCAATATCAGGGTGTATGTGTGCGTGCGTGCGTGTGTGTGTGTATGTGTCCTGGCTCGCGGGGCATCTGCTTCTCCTCCCCCCGGCCCTTTCTCCCTCTCAAATAAATAAATAATATCTTAAAAAAAAAAAACCTAGTCAGTTATCAGGTCAAAAGGTTGTATTACTAAAATAAGTGCTAAAAGTTACCCGGATCACCAAAGCCTGGTATATAATCAATGGTTGCTATCACCTACCTTACCAATATATAAAAGCTTAAGATTTCACACCTACAACTTTTTCACTGAAGCTAAAATTATTTCATACTCTCTGAATGCTAAGTGCCACCCAGATTAGTTGAACTGTCCTTACACAGTCTGTGAAGGTAACACATCTCCTCTTACAAAAGGGGAAATCAATGTCACACCATTCAATTATCTAAAAATACCAAGATGGGGCGCCTGGCTGGCTCAGTTGGAAGGGCATAGGACGCCTGATCTCAAGACTATAACTTCAAGCCCCCTGCTGGGCGTAGAGATTACTTAAAAATAAAAATCTGTAGAGGCGCTAAGTGGCTCAGTCAGTAAGTGTCTGCCTTCGGCTCAAGTCATGATCCCAGAATACTGGGATTGAGCCCCGTGTCAGGCTCCTTGCTCAAGGGGAACCTGCTTCTCCCTCTCCTATCAGCTCAGTGCTCTCTCTCTCTAATAAATATACAAAATATTAATAAAAAAATTTTAAATTAAAAAATAAATAAAAATCTTTAAAAAATTAAAATAAATTTTAAAAAAATAACCAAAATAGCATACCTCCATTTACGTATTAACTCCTAGCCATTTGTATCACTCAAGACCTTCTTCAACTTACAAGTGAAATAAAAACATAGAGCTCATCTTACACGGCAACTCCAGACCCGGATGGACAGTAGCATTTTTGACCATCGGGGGAGAATGGCGACCATCATCCATGTCCAGCTCTGTGCACTGAGCCTCTCCGTGGATCACAGCCAACCCCAGACGCAGTCTCTCAGCGTATGACTGGGCCCTGCAATGAGAAACAGGGAAGTTCACGGGTGTCACTAGCTCATCACTAATAATCATCAAATGAAAACATCATTCAAACGTTTCGGGATGCACAATGATTTAGACAAATCCAAAGACAAGGCCCAGACCAGACTATAAACGTCTCGAGAGGCAAAGGCGGCACCGGAGTTGAGACGCGGGCCAGCATCTGATGCTAGACCATTTCAGTTCTACCCTTGGCCCAGTATTGTAACACGCATCTCTAGAGGATGGAACTTTGTTCAAAAAGGTCTCTTGAAAACCACTGCCTGGAAAACACTCCATAGCCCTCTGCTTTCCTTTTCCTGAGAACGCGAAGGAAGAACTTCCTTTTCTCGCACAGGAAAACCAAGTAACGCGGGGACCGCCCTGTATTGTTCGGGGACCGGCGATAAAGCCCTGGTGGGGGAAGCTCGAGCCAATGAGCTTTTCCAGGCCACGTGACAACAGACCCTGCGTTCCAAAACAGCTCATTTTGACCAGCGAAGCACTGAGAGGCATTTTTTGAATGTCCAACTTACTTACCTTTTGGCAGCATCAGGAGACTTAGCTACAATGACTGCATTCCTGTAATTTGGAATCTAGATTTGAAGGGAAAATAAGAAAACACTGAGAAGTTATCACAAAGGAACACCTGGGTGCTGGTAGGACTCTTCTTCCTCTCATAACAATGATCCATACTAGCAAATAATGCCAGAGTTTCATGGACACGTTCAAATTTTAACACTTAACAATTTACATCATTGCCAAAGTATGGCTACTTCAAGAAGATAAAAAAATAATTACATCTTAACACCCTCATTTCAGAAAACAGAAGCAAATTGCTAAAGATACTTGGAAGAAAATCCATTTTTAATGGCGTTTAAAAATTCGCTCCTCCACGCCTATATGCTGACCCTATCTGGCTGCCTCAGGCATTGCGACTCAAGGGAAAGGTCATCTGATGTGCCTTTCAATACTGAAATCTGATACCAGAGAAAAACTACATAGGGTCTCTTTTGAGGACAAAGGGGTGTTTGCTGGTGGCTCCTCACTTCTTCCTGGATATACTGAAGCAGGAAAGGTGAGGCTCTAAGGTTGTCCACGGGAAAGCTGAAAAAGCCTTGTATTTCCTTTTGATGAAGATCCATAGTGATAATGTGAGTTAAACCTGAAATTTTAAAACAAAAAATTACAAAGTTCACCCCTACAAGTTAATGGCTACAGTGGACACAAATTAGACGCCCACTCCTGTTCCCTAACCAAAGACTGAACACGGGGAATGTATTGTGAATAAGCACGTCAGTTACAGACTTCGTTTGTAACCTTAACAATATTTAATGAACTAAAGAATGTGGTCCAGCCTCAGGTAAAAGAGCTTATAATCTTCCACATGGACAGAGAGCTCAAGCAGAGAGAAACAAGGGCTCTCCCCTACTGTCATAACTAGCTTGGTCCTGAAAATTAAGAAAAATCAGGCAGAAGCAAAAGTATGTATATGGAATTAATAACCACTGAAGAAGTAATGGATATAAAAAATAGTTAGGCCTTGATTAAAGAATCTAGAAAGACATGTTAAAGGCCCGTGGCTAGAACAAAAGGAGTTAAGAATCCAAAAACAAAGTAATTCGTATATTAGAAGAAAAATCCCTATCGAAAGGTTTGGAACAATTTCTAACTGTCATAAAAGAATGAATCAAGAAGTATTCTTATCTAACAGCAATAAAGACACACTCTTATAAACAGTCGTGAACAAAAAAAAAAAAAAAAAGGACACACATAAAAACATCGCAAATGGACAAAGGTCACTGCAAACCTTCTAGAGCAAAGAACCAGTACTACCCGTTCCTCCCCAAACACTGCGTTATCATAGTTTTAGAGAGAATAGAATCCAAATGTTTCTCAGGACTTGAACGTATATTCAAGTTTTTAAGTAAACCGCCCGGCAAATAAAATCCCAACTGCTATCAAGTGTTACCAACTGGATTCAGGCAGGCCAGAAAGTACATGACCGCCACGAACGCAGAATAAAAGCGATGAGAATGAGCTGCTGTACAGAAAGACGGCCAGAGAGTTGGGGGGGGAAGGAGGATTATATAAACCGGAGAAGCAGAAAAGAAAAACCCGGTTTCCATCTTGTGTACATAAGCAGAATCTAGCTAATAACCAAGGCCAACATGTAACTGTATCCTGACGCTCAAAAGATCCCACACGGACACCAGGATCACAGCTAAAGTTCATGAGAAGATGAGGGGGCACAGAAGGATGGAGAAGTCCAGGATTAGAGCAGAGACAACGTCACTGTCGAGTAAGACAAAGAGGAAAGGAAAACATAAGAGTTTATACCTCCGCTCACACATCCCTAACCAGGACTACCAGGAGGAAACAGGAAGAAAGGGATTAGTGAACAGCACTTAAAGAAAATAGAGGCCCCAAATTAGCTCTCGGAGGGAGGGACTAATCTCATGCAGAAAGAGTCCTGATGACAGGGCGGGAGCCCCGGGGCCCATGTGCACACGCACCTGCCTTCGCCAGCATGGACGCCAGCAGCTTGCACACGATGGAGCCCCGCTTCCTCATCTTGCTCTGCTTGCTGTAGGGGAAGTACGGGATGACCCCGATAATGTTCCTGGCACAGGCGGTCTTCAGTGCGTACGCCATGATCAGAAGCTCCATCACAGCTGTGTTCACATCTCTGAAACGGTAAAAATTGGTATTTTGGGGTCAGGTCCATTTTTTAACCCCTAAAAAAGACTGAAACATCAGCCTTTTAACCTGGGCTGCCAAGATGGGCATCACAGGTGTTTCTGTCACCGCACAAGCCAACGATGGCACCTCAGAAACCAGGGGAAAAGCTTATTAGCTCTTCCTTTGAGCTGTGGTTTCCACCGGTGGTTACGGAAATCCGCAGCCCAGCTAGCCACACTCACCTCTGCCGGGATCCTCTGTCAGTGACATGTCACTGGGGTGCCACGGAAAGCAGATGTCAGTGGCCGGCCAGAGTGAGCCAACACCTGCGGCACTGTCCCAGGGACTGTCGGCTCAGGGCAGCCCCTCGCTCCCTGTGAACGCCAAGGGAAACCCACTGCCCTGCTGAGCTGCCAGGGCCAGAAAGGATTGATTTTTCTTTGTTCTTCACGGGGGAGAGAGGAGGCGGGTGGACAGGGAAGTCCTGGATGAGGAGAGTTTTCAAAACCCTCCTCCTCTCTTTTTCTCAAGATACACAGATGCCTGACAAAGATGACCCAGAGAGACCAAGAATAAAATATGAATCTGGAAGACAGTCAAAGGAAAGTCTTCTTCCATGTTTTTGTTTTTGTTTTTTTTTTAAGATTTTATTTATTTATTTGACAGAGAGAGATCACAAGTAGGCAGAGAGGCAGGCAGAGAGAGAGAGAGGAGGAAGCAGGCTAAGCAGAGAGCCCAATTCGGGACTTGATCCCAGGACCCTAAGATCATGACCTGAGCTGAAGGCAGAGGCTTAACCCACTGAGCCACCCAGACGCTCCAAGGCTACTTCCAGTTCTTAATGAATGTGGATTACTACCCTTTGCCAAGGGTGACGGAGCCTACGGTCCCCTTAAAAAGCGCGAGAACTGGAGCACCTGGGTGGCTCAGTGGGTTAAGCCTCTGCCTTTGGCTCAGGTCATGATCCCAGGGTCCTGGGATGGAGCCCCGCATTGGGCTCTCTGCTCAGCGGGGAGCCTGCTTCCTCCCACTCTCTCTGTCTCTCTGCCTACTTGTGATCTCTGTCAAATAAATAAATAAAATCTTTAAAAGGGGGGGGCGAGAACCTTAGGGCAGAGGGAAGGTCATCGGTGGGGCCACGAGCTGAGTGCCTTGTGTCACTCTACCCCCTGTGGCCTGGGGAGGGTGAGACTAGAGCCAAAAGTGGTCCTAACAGAGGCCACCTCCAAGCGTTTCCGGGAGGTGGGTTTTCGGAGAAGGCGGCTCTCTGCTCCTGAGGGCAGGCTGGGTAGGAGACGCAGCGGACCCCAGCCCCTGAGGACGGACCTGGCATATGCCTCCTTAGCCTGACCTTGAACGGACTCACACAGCCAGTGAAGAGAGTTCAATGGCTGCGGTGAGGTACCTGCCCCTCCCGGGAAGGGGGGGTGGTGGCGCTCAACACCCAATTCAGACCACTCTCTACTACCCTCCAAAGAAAGAAGAAAATGGTGAGGGCCTTAAAGTCCTTCAGGAAACTCTCCCAATGCTCCACCTTTCCTCTCTAGCCTGTTCTCACTCCTGCCTGCAGTATCCAAGTCCTCGAACACCCCCTCTTTTGGGCCAGGAGTGTATCTCCTTCACCTGGCGGAAGCAGGATCATTTCCCAGGTCTTCGTTTGTATCTGTGTGAGGAGCAGACGCTCAGCGGTCCGTTCTGGAATCGTCCCTAGAGCGGCGAGGCTCTCTGGAGGCTTATCCCTCCCGAGCGCGGCTGCCCTCGCGGAGAGCAAAATGGAAAGCTTGCGGTGAAGGCCGCGGAGACCTGGCGGTGCGGAAGTGGTTACAACAAACTGCCGTCGTCAGACCGCTGTTTAGCCCGAAGGACAGAGAGACCATTTCCTCCCGGTCGCTTCCAATCTGCCTGCCGCGCTCTCCGAGGGTGCCATCCTGAGCGCAGCCGACTGACAAGAGCAAAGCCTTGTCCACATTCAGCTTAGAGCACTCCCAACCTCACCTTTGTCATTTGGGTTTCTGTAACTATTTCAGGCTTCTGTCACACAAGCATTTCTCCCAGAGGGTAGATAGAATTGATTCAGGACTTGACTTTAAGAAAAGGACGAGATTCCTTGCGGATTGCTGACAGGTTACACTCTTTTCCAGTTGTTTCCTTCCTCTGAAATAAGCTGGAGGATTTTTCCTCCTCGCACTCCCAAATTAATACTGCCCCAAGTTTCGCCTGGGTGGCTCAGGGGGTTAAGGCCTCTGCCTTGGGCTCGGGTCATGATCCCAGGGTCCTGGGATCCAGCCCCACATCGGGTTCTCTGCTCTGCAGGAAGCCTGCTTCCCCTCCTCTCTCTGCCTGCCTCTCTGCCTACTAGTGATCTTTGTCTGTCAAATAAATAAAATCTTAAAAAAAAAAAGTCCCAAGTTTGGCATCGAAAGGTTAGAGGACACACAATCTTTAGGAAAAATCAGGACAAGGCACTCATCAAACACTTTCAAGGTGCTTAGGAATTTTTTTTTTTTTAAGATTTTATTTATTTATTTGATAGAGCGAGATCACAAGTAGATGGAGAGGCAGGCAGAGAGAGAGAGAGAGAGAGAGATGGAAGCAGGCTCCCTGCTGAGCAGAGAGCCTGATGCGGGACTCGATCCCAGGACCCCGAGATCATGACCTGAGCCGAAGGCAGCGGCTTAACCCACTGAGTCACCCAGGTGCCCCAGGAATTTTTTTTTTTTAAAAGATTTTATTTATGTATTTGACAGAGGGACACACAGTGAGAGAGGGAACACAAGCAGGGGGACTGGGTGAGGGAGAAGCAGGCTTCCCACGGAGCAGGGAGCCCAATGCCGGGCTCGATCACAGGACCCTGGGATCATGACCTGAGCTAAAGGCAGACGCTCAACCGACTGAGCCACGCAGATGCCCCAAGAATTCTTTATACTTGGTCGATTTTAGTCCATTCATACATTCAACAAATATTTATTGAGCAACATGAACCGGGCATTGTGTTAGATGGTGGAGACAAAATGGTAAACAAGGCTGACCACATCTCAAGAAAATGCCAGAGACCCATACTGGACCACCCTTGTGGTAATCCTTTGTCCCAAAGAGCACATCTGACTCAATGTTCCCCTCCCAAAGTCTTTCATACTTGATCCCACAGAGGGGAAAGCACCCCTTCCCCCATCACATCGCCTAAACTGATGCCCTGTGGGCTCTGAATGTTCAGCTGAAGACCGCACAGTACTTGGGAGGTCGGTGTGTAAAGAACTCAGGAGTCCCCATCTAGACTGAAACCGGGCATCACATACACCACAGTAAAAGTCCTCTTCTGCATACAGACTGTGTGACAATGCTAGACATACAATCAGAGCTTTCTTAACCTTCCACTGGTGCGATAGCGTGTGGAGTACGGCACTGGCCATAGTTTCCTCCGTCAGATCTCAAGGCAACAATTTATTTAGGGTTGAAGTGAGCTGAGCAGATTCTGGAAGGAAGGGACTCTGGGTGTCTGTCCAGGCGGTGGGCTGTTAGCTGGCTTTGTGACAGCGTTTACACACAACCAAAGGCTACACCGAGGTTTCCACAGCTCACCATGAGGTGGGCCCAGACAGTAAGATGTCAACGTAACAAGATGAATGATTTCGGAAGGACCTTGATTTCAGCATAACTCTCCTTCCATTAATTACTAACTTCTGCCATGAGGTTTCATTTTCTACTTTTTCCTCTTCCTAATGACCTATGCCAAGGGATTCAACATCCTCCAGCCCAAGGCTAAGGAAAACCTCCCACACCCCACCCTTTGGGCAGGAAGGCGACAAAAGAGCCTTTGTCACACTGGCTTTCCCCGTTCACTGCCGTCACTAGATAAACTGGACACCAGGCGGTTAATCTGCGGGCTAGCGGGGTGAAGAGAAGTTGGCTGGCAGCCTCCGCTTTGTTTATCTGTTCCCTAAGACTGTTCCAACTACATCCGGGCGACTTCTTGTAGCCTTTGTATCTAAGTAGGACAATCTTAATTGTTTACCAACTGACCGGTTTTTCTTTCTCCTAAGGTAAGCACATGCTATATTAAATTCGACCCTTACTGCTCTGTCATTTTCGATAGACGACAAATGTAAGGGAACAGACAGGGTCTGTAGACATCAGCAGAACAGCGCCAACACCACAGATGGAAGCCATGACGACGCAGTGATGGGGTAGGGTTTTCCCACCCCCAACCCCAAGCTTTAATCATCTGCCGCAAATAAGTTGTAAATGTGCTTTTGGTGACCCCTCTTGCGTGACATCAACACACCAGAGCTTGTAACATAAACAGGGAAACCGTCCTTCAAAAAACACTTGGGAAGCTTCGTGTCCATTTGATTTTCCTTGCTCAGTATCACACATGGCACTCATGCGACATAATCGCTTCCTTCAGGATGGCTTTGGGCCATTTCCAAATAATTAAATTCCAACCTCAACAACCAAAAATTTACCTTGACTGGAATGGTCACAAGAAAGAGGCCACGAGCTCTGAGGGGATCCAGAAGGTGAGCCCCACACACCCGTTGCAGCAACAGGAGTGAGGACAAGGCAGCCTCACCCCTCGCCAAGGACAAAAGCCAGGGTGATAAGCAGCACACCAGAGGGCAGCCTCCCGGGTGTTCCAGTGCCCTCACTACTCGCATTTTACTCCTGGGCAAGACCTGCAAATCTTCCCCTCATTTCCAAGGTGCAGCATCAAACAAAGCACTAGGCAAGAAGGGGGCGACCAGCGTCGAACCCAAACTGCTGGAGGCCTAGACAGCGACCAACACTGCCCGGCCCACCAATACTACAAAGGCAGGGACCTTTATTCAGTTTCCTGGAATCTTCCTATGGATCTTGGATCTCCACTAACTGACCGGCATGCAGGTTTTTGCCGGAGGCAGCTCTGCATAGGCTACTGATAACTGATTCACACCCCCACCCGCCCAACACCCCCTCCGGGGGCTGAAAGTTCCAACTCAAACCCGATGGCTGGTTCCCCGGGCAACCAGCCCCCACCTCGCGGTTATCTAGGGGCTTTCCAAAAACCACCTCAGGTGCGGTTCAGAGGGGGGTTGTTAAATAACAAAAGACACCCTATACTGCTCTTATCACTTAGGAAATTCCAAGGGTTTTGGGAGCTCAGCACCAGGAAAGGAAGACAAATAGAGATCTCTTTCTTTCTTTTATTTTTTAATTAATTATTTAATTAAATAATTTAATTAATTATTTTTATTTTAAGTAGTCTCCATACCCAAAGTGGGGCTCGCCCCACAACCTTGAGATCAAGAGTTGCATATGCTCTACCGAGCCAGCCAGCTTCCCCCAAATAGACATTTCTTACAAGTCACATTGTCACTGAGGCTCCGAACAGCTTCCAAGCCCGAGGTGCTTTAAGGATGAAAGACGGGGGCGCCTGGGTGGCTCAGTGGGTTAAAGCCTCTGCCTTTGGCTCAGGTTATGATCCCAGGGTCCTGGGATCAAGCCCCCCATCGGGCTCTCTGCTCAGCAGGGAGCCTGCTTCCTCCTCTCTGCCTGCCTCTGCCTACTTGTGATCTCTGTCTGTCAAATAAATAAATAAAATCTTAAAAAAAAAAAAAAAAAGGATGAAAGACGGTCGTGTAAGTGGGCGCACACTGCTGGCGGTCAGTGCCATTCTTACTACTGACTCGGTCTCAGGAATCTAAATTAACCGAGACGTGAAGGTCTGCATTTTTCAAAGATACACATAGCCTAACTACCCCAATTCTCTGGGAGGGGATGAGAGGAGATAATCCCACATGGAAGGTCACCCTCAGGAAGGCTAGGATTTCCCTTAAGGGAAGGGGTGGCACATGCTATCTCCTATAGAGACAGCTAGAAATGCGCCACTGGGCAAAAAAAAATACGGTGCGATCAAAAGCTACTGACGTACGAGATGCTGGCTAACAAGACATAAGAGAAAATACATACATTCGTACATACACACACACAGAGCGCAAAAACGGTCTTGATGGGTACAAACCAGCATTGCACCTAACAACAAGAAAGCTTTTTAGCAGAGTGGAGCAGGCATGGACTAGGTTCAGTGCGTAAGGACTGGTAAGGAAGGTGTTTTTCCCCTCTAGTGGCTTAGGCTTGGAGAGGAAGATCCAAAGGACAACGTGACAAACAGGGCGGGAAAGTCAAAAGCCCACAAGGAGGGGGGGCAGGGGGAGCGCCTGGGTGGTTCAGTGGGTTGAGCCTCTGCCTTCCGCTCAAGTCATGATCTCAGGGTCCTGGGACCGAGCCCTGCTCCCTGCTCGGCGGGGAGCCTACTTCCCCCTCTCTCTCTCTGCCTGCCTCTCTGCCTACTTGTGATCTCTGTCTGTCAAATAAATAAACAAAATCTTTAAAAAATTTCTTTAAAAGCCTACAACTGGGTTTTGGGAAGCATTCAGTTTAACATGCAAACGCATTTACAGTGAAAGAAAACTCAATCGTTGATTATATGATAACACAGTGAATTACATCACTCAGATTTTTAGAGGAAAAGGGAGACATGAAGTAGTGGTAACTCTTACCTGGGTATTGTCTGTATAATGAAAATATCTTGGCCACGAACTGATTCTTTTATTTCCACTCTTGTTTCTGAAAAATACGGAAGTTCTATAGTTTAAGAAAAGCACTTCACGAAACAATAACCAGGCAGCGTTTGGAGGGAGTAGAGATGACACTAAACCAACATTCTACCTAGAGCGCCAAGATGAGCTCTGAATAGATCACAATGGCTAGTACGTATACAGAAAATGTGACGCTAAAGGGAAAATAAGCCAAAAATACACCAACAGGCAAAAGTAACGCCAACAGGTCCACAGGACATCTCAAGGTTCAAAAAGGAAAATCCATCACCAAAATAAAGATGAGAGGCTTGGAGAAAAGTCTATAGCAAATAAAGAGGTCAATGGTTAACATCTTTCTTTCAACAGATGCCAAGGCCGCCTCTGTGTCGGGCCCTGTCCTTGGGGTCCCGAAGTGGAGGACGTGGATCAAGCAGATGAAGACGGATCCTGGAGGACAACCCAAGGTCGAAGGCCGGCAGACTGTTCAAGCCAATGTGCCAGGAAAAGACCAACAAGAGAGCAGGCAGCTCTTGATTTCAGGATGGAGAGTTCAAGCCCAATGTTGGGCATAGACTACTTGAAAAAAAAAAAAAAAATAGGGGCGCCTGGGTGGCCCAGATGGTTCGAGGTCTGACTCTTGGTGTCAGCTCAGGTGGTGATCCCATGGGTCGGGGGAGAGAGCCCTGCATCGGGCTTCCGGCTTGGATTGCGGGGGCAGTTGAGGGGGGTCTGCTTGAGGATTCTCTCCTTCTGGCCCTCACTCCACTTCTGCACACTCTCACGTACTCTCTCTCTACTAAATAAATCTTTAAAAAAAGAAAAAGACCAGGAGAGAGAGTAATAGGGCTGGGAACAATGGCCTCATTGCCAGCTGGACCGTGTACGGTGTGCGGAGCCACAGACTGAAGGCGTAATCGGGAGTCACGGACACACGGGAGACAGGATGGACGATGGGCAGTGAGTGGGCAGAGCTCGGATCCCAAAGCCCTGCGTGAACGCGGAGGAGACCGGACCCTAGCCTGCAGGATTTCGGCAGCGGGAGTCAAAAACACTGGCGTTTTGGGAACATCTTGGTGGAGGTGAGTAGAACGGCCTAGAGAGACAAAAAATCAAGGCAGGCAGGGATGTTGGCAAACTGCTGCGACAGCAGGAGAGGGACCGAGGAGCAGGGGGAGGAAGGGAGAAGAGGCCCAGGGCAGTGCTGGAAGGATGGAGAAAAAGGTCCGCATTTTTAAAAAATGTTTTAAAGATTATTTATTTCAGAGAGAGAGAGAGCGAGCACGTGTGTGGGGGGAGAGGAGAGAGAGAATCTCAAGCAGACCCGCAGCTGAGCGGGGAGCCTGAGGGAGGGCTCAACCCCAGGACCCGGAGAGCACGACCTGAGCCAAAACCACGAGTGGGAGGCTTAAGTGACTGAGCCACACAGGCGTCCTGAAAAGGGTCTTCATTAAACCATCTTCTCCTCCTCTAGTGCTTATTTTCAGGATTCTCAAACACCATGACCATAAATTAAGATCATTATTGCTAAACAGATCAGCTCACCTATCTGCATTCACCTTTAGGGGATTTTTGTTTTTAAAGATATGAGGGGGGGGGCAGAGAGGGCAGGGGGAGGGGCAGAGGGAGAGAGTCTCAAGCAGACGCTGTGCACAGACTCGGGGCGAATCTCCCCGCCCTGAGATCCCGACCGAAGCTGGAACCAAGAGTCGGACACTTGATGGACTGAGCCACCCAGGTGCCCCCACCTTTGGGTTTTCAAGTACCAACGTCTCCTGCTTTGGCAGGAGATAAAGGGTGAATTCTAGTCACCAAGTGAAAAGTTACTAAGTAGGGAGCGCCTGGCTGGCTCAGTGAGAGAAGCGTGAGATGGCTGACACTGGGGTTATGAGTTTGAGGCTCACATGGGATGCAGAGGTTACTTAAATAAATAAAACTTGTTTTTTAAAAAAGGTACTAAGTATGGAAGCTGGCTGAAGGATATCTGGGGGTTAATTATAACAAGCATGGAACTTATAACATCCTGGGTGCAAGTGCTTTCCACTAAACCATCCATTAAATTACTTTCCCCTTTTCAAATACCTTTTTTTAGATCCCTGAACATCATTAAGTCTTAGTAATTTATCATAGACAGTTCCACCCTAGAAAGAAAAGGAAGCCCTGGGTCATAAACCGACGCTTTCAACTGTGCAAAAATAGCTCCGAATTATTTTATATTAACTTGTCTTCGCAGGGCATTATAGTCTGAAGCATGGGGCCCCACTGGGGACACTGATGATGCAGCATTCTTAGGACAATGGCCATCGACAGAGGGCTTTCGAGCATTATCGTTTAATGTTACAATTATCCACAGAAATGCAGACGGCAGCAAAAATGGGTTATCAACCCAGGAGGAGAGTCTACAAGAGACTTGGACTTGAGAGAAAAATTTGCTGATGAAAGAACTCAAAAATGGTTTTCCAATAAGTCATTACTACCTGGTACCAGACGGCTCTTGATGCCGTTTGACGTAACAAGACAGGTAAATGTAAAAGGAATTCGTCAAGTGTAGCCCAATACAGAAGAAAAAACACACGGTCTACGGGTGCCTGGGTGGCTCAGTGGGTTAAGCCGCTGCCTTCAGCTCAGGTCATGATCTCAGGGTCCTGGGATCGAGTCCCGCATCGGGCTCTCTGCTCAGCGGGGAGCCTGCTTCCTCCTCTCTCTCTCTGCCTGCCTCTCTGCCTACTTGTGATCTCTCTCTGTCAAATAAATAAATAAAATCTTAAAAAAAAAAATGTTTAAAATGACAGGACATTTGCATTATCTTGGGAAAAGGGGAAGGAAACTAAGAAAGAGAAGAAAGAAAGAAATCAAGACTAGGAGTGAAGCAGAGCGTAAGGACAGACACCTGACCTTGTGTTGCACGTAACATCTGCCTTTTAAATGCATGTGTATTGAGTAAACACAGAGAACAAAGGATGTGTAAGATCCCATTTTCGCTCACCTCCATTGGTCTCTTGATAGACCACAGATTTGCCCAATTCAGCACCAAGACGCCTATGGGGGGAAAAAGGCAATTAAAAATGCTCTTCAAAAAAACAACCCTCCAGTTCATACGGGTAATATTTGAAAGGCTAAAATAACTAGACCGGCATTCTTTCCCCAAAACAGAAAGTTCAGAAACTTAAAAGCACTGAGGACTACACACCCGCCGGCCCTCCATGGCTCCAAGTGCCCACCCCATTGTGACACACTGCTCTACGGGGTCCGCGGCCAAAGTGTCCTGTCCAGTTCATTGTTTTCTGAACTCTAACGGTCTTGCAAAATCTTTCCCAAACCCCTGGTTATCAGCACTGGTTCCAAAACCACAAGCCAGAGATAGAGGCCCCAATTGTCAAAAGCATAGGGACTTCTGTGCCATTAACCAAACACACTGTGAATCTTGTCTGGATCCTGATTAGAACCAACCAAGTGTGAGAAGCCATTTCGGAGAGAGTGAGCGAACTACAAACAAGGACTCTGATACTAAATGATATTAAGGAGGGGCACTGGGTGGCTCAGTGGGTTAAAGCCTCTGCCTTCAGCTCAGGTCATGATCCCAGGGTCCTGGGATCGAGCCCCACATTGGGCTCCCTGCTCAAGCAGGGAGACTGCTTCCCCCTCTCTCTTTGCCTGCCTCTCTGCCTACTTGTGATCTCATCTGTCAAATAAATAAAATAAAATCTTTTTTAAAAAATGATATTAAGGGGCGCCTGAGTGGCTCAGTGGGTTAAAGCCACTGCCTTCGGCTCAGGTCATGGTCTCAGGGTCCTCGGATCAAGTCCCACATTGGGCTCTCTGTTCAGCAGGGAGCCTGCTTCCCTCTCCCTCCCTCTCTCTCTCTCTGCCTGCCTCTCCATCTACTTGTGATCTCTCTCTGTCAAATAAATAAATAAAATCTTTTTTTAAAAAAAAAGATATTAAGGAATTAACAGCATCAAAGGTTTTTGTTTTGAAAGATTTTATTTTTAAGTGAGCTCTACACCCAACATGGGGCTTGAACTCATGACCTGGAGATCAAGAGCTGTATGATCCCCGGACTGAGCCAGCCATGCACCCCTGTGGCAGGCTTTTTTAAAATCAGCTGGCATTATCACTTTGATGAGTGAAACACTATGATGTAGGGTAGATCTGCTTATAAATACTCCCGCCAGCTATGCAGTGGAGCAGTGGTCAAGGACACGGGGACTGAGGACGACGGGGGCTTTCAGGGCTCTGAGGGCACATCAGTGGCAAGGACTTCCGGGTCACTCTCTGCCATTTCCGAGGTTGGGCATTCTTGTACCCCGGCAGGTTGCCGCTCTCTCTTAAGTCCGCTGTGGCTAAACCAAGAAAGGAGACATGTGCAGATTTCCAAAGAAATGATGATTCCGTGACAGGTTTTGAGATGAAGGAGGATGGGATCTTGCAGAGTACAAAGTGATGTCGGGATGCAAAGAATTTCTTTCCATTGAAGTTTGTCACCGACCTGTGTCCCCCAACTATGAAACATGAATGCTGGGGTATGCAATATTTCTCTTGATAAACAATTAAGAAATAGTGTGCACAGTATAAATAAGTAAATAAGTAAACTTTTTGCGGTCAGCCTTGGAATACTATTCACCCTTAGAAATGGAATGAGGGGGGCGCCTGGGTGGCTCAGTGGGTTAAAGCCTCTGCCTTCAGCTCAGGTCATGGTCACAGGGTCCTGGGATCTGGCCCCATATCGGGCTGTCTGCTCAGAGGGGAACCTGCTTCCCCTTCTCTCTCTGCCTGCCTCTCTGCCTACTTGTGATCTCTCGCTGTCAAAATAAATGAATAAAATTAAAAAAAAAAAGAAAGAAAGAAAGAAATGGAATGAGGGGTGCCTGGGTGGCTCAGTCAGTTAAGGGTCCTGGGATGGAGTCCCACATCGGGCTCCCTGCTCAGCGGGGAGTCAGCTTCTCCTTCTCCCTTTGCCTGCTGGGCCCCCCCTCACCGCTTGCACTCATGTTCTCTCTAACAAATAAATAAAATCTTAAAAAAGAAATGGAATGAACTTCTGATACATGCTGTAATACGAACCCTGAAAAAATTATTCCAAGTAAAAAGGTCAGACACAAAAAGACAAAGGTTGCATGATTCCATTTATAAGAGGTACTTAGGGGGTGCCTGGGTGGCTCAGTGGGTTAAGCCTCTGCCTTTGGCTCAGGTCATGATCCCAGGGTCCTGGGATCGAGCCCCGCATCGGGCTCTCTGCTCAGCAGGGAGCCTGCTTCCTCCTCTCTCTCCGCCTGCCTCTGTGACTACTTGTGATCTCTGTCTGTCAAATAAATAAAATCTTTAAATATATATATGTACATATATATGCATATTATATATATATTTGCCCATTCTAAGTACCTCTTTTATATATATATTTAATATATATATTTATATATAATACTTATATGTTATATATAAATTATATATAGTATTCATTATTATATATATTATATATATATAATATTTAATATATATATAAAAGAGGTACTTAGAATGGGCAAATTCAGACACAGAAAGTAGAAAAGAAATTACCAGGGACTGGGAGGGAAGGAACTGGGAGTTAGTTGGATATGGAATTTCTGTTCGGCATGATGAGAAAGTTCTGGAAATAGATCCCAGTAACAAATATACAACACCGTACAGGTACTTAATGCCACCAAATTATACACTTAAAAATGGTTAAACGGTACATATTATGTTATGAAAATTCTACCACATTAAAAAAGAAAAAAAACCTCCTGGGGCGCCTGCATGGCTCAGTTGGCTAAGCAACTGCCTTCAGCTCAGGTCATGATCCCAGGGTCATGGGATTGAGCCCCACATCATGCTCTCTGTTCAGTGGGGAGTTTGCTTCTCCCTCTCCCTCTGCCTGTGCTCTCCGTCAAATAAATAAAAATAAAATCTAAAAAAAATACTCCTTAGGGTACCTGGCTGGCTCAGTCAGTAGAGCATGTAACTCTTGCTCTCCTGGTCACGAGTTCAAGCCCCATGCTGGGTACAGAGCTCACTTAAACAAAACAAACCTCCAGCCAAAAAAAGGTGAAAGATGGGTAAAGTAAATGAAGTAAGATGAACAAAAAGTTTCTAAATTAAAGCTGGATAAAGGATACAGGAGGTTAATTCTAACACATGTGTAACTTATCCTGGGAAGGTAACCCACCTAACTTCTTATTGATTAAAGTGCATAACCAGAAAAGTTTGAAAATCCTTGCTTGGAAGTTCAGATTCAAAAGCAATCATGTAAATAAAATATAACCTCAGGGGCCTTCAACGTTTGTTTAGTGGTAAAGGCCTTTCTTTCAAAATTTTACTCGGAAACTCCAGATATGAAACGGATGAAGTATTTACAAATATTATTTACAGTAATTTAAAACATTTCTGGAACAAGGTATGGAAGAACCTAATATTTTAAAAAAGCAAAACCAGGGGCACCTGGGTGGCTCAGTGGGTTAAAGCCTCTGCCTTCGGCTCAGGTCATGATCTCAGGGTCCTGGGATCGAGCCCCGCATCGGGCTCTCTGTTCAGCAGTGGGCCTGCTTCCCTTTCTCTCTCTTTCTCTGCCTGCCTCTCTGCCTACTTGTGATCTCTGTCTGTCAAATAAATAAATAAATAAAATCTTTAAAAATAAATAAATAAGCAAAACCACTGACCTTTTAAATGTGCCCTCCTCCCTCAGCAAGGTCACTGTGGTAAAAATCTGACCCAAAATAAACAAATATGAGCTTTATATTTGAAGTTAGCATTTTAGTTGGCCTCAAAAGCCAGACATTTATCAAGGATTAGAAACAAACTTGGTAGTAGATTGCAAAAGGATTTACTCTTCTTATCTCACTTAAAACTCCAACTGAAAAGAACATAGGTCTTACTAAGAAAATCTGTCCAAAGTTTCCCTCTCACATTTCCATCTAGGATCTAAAAACAGGTTCTTAGAATTATTTATCAACTCTGAAAAATCCAGAGGGATGCTAATGTAAATTGTTTAAATACAAAAATGACTTTTTTTTTTTTTTTTGGACAGAGAGAGAGATCCCAGGCAGGCAGAGAGGCAGGCAGAGAGAGAAGGGGAAGCAGACTCCCCGATGAGCAGAGAGCCCGATGCGGGGTTCGATCTCAGGACCCTGAGATCATGACCTGAGCCAAAGGCAGAGGCTTAACCCACTGAGCCACCCAAGTGACCCCAAAAATGACTTCAAATGTTGAAAAACAAGCTATTCATTTTATATCTTACGCCTGTCACAAGTTGATCCGGAAGGGGTTCCTAAGGCCCTTCCTTTACATTAGAGCTCTGGGACTCTCCAACAGAGCCAGCTAGAAAAGAAGTATTATTCAGAGGCCCACTGTGAGCCTCTGCTCTGCTACAGGCTTTACCTACATTATTTTCTTCATGCTTAGGGTGTTCCTGCCCCGCAGACAGCACGGTCCTTATCTCACCAATGGAAGTCACCAAAATCAAGTCTCTTGCCCAGCGCCACAGAGCTAGTAAGGGGCAAGACCCAAAAGGCATCTCAGAGCTGTCAGACTCCAGAAGCCACTTGAGATCGCACGCTTCTTTGGGTTAAAAACACAAGAAAAGGCAGACTTGACCTCAGATGATTGAATCTAAAGTCGAGTTAGGAAACACAGACTTACTTCTACCACTAACTCCGACAAATCCGCCTTGTCCTCTGCCCTCCCTTCCACCTCTGCTTCCTTGGTGCATCCCACACCCTCGACCTGCAAGGCCTTACAGCTGCCCCCGTAATGCCGCCGCCCCCCAAGGGTGGCAGTTCCCCTGGCACCGCCAGGCCCGGTCGTGCGTGTCCCAGCGCCCGGACCTGCGGGCCTCGGGCCCACCGACGAGACCTGGGAGTGGCGACGACGGGTCTCCGAGGTCAACTTCCACCGTGAGGCAGGGAGCCGCACTCGGAGCCCCCCACCCCCCGCCCGGTCCAAGCGTCCCCTCCGGGGGTGATGACAACCTCCCCCTTCCCCAGCCCGGGAAGCGGGAGTCGGGGGGAGGGAGGGAGGGCGAGCCGTGCAAGGAAGCCGGCGCGGGCAGAAGTCAGAGAGTCGGCGGAACGCGTCCCCGCCGCAGAAGGGCCACCCGCAAGGGTCGGTCCAGCCCAGAACCCGCAGGCCCGCGGCTCGACGGCCCCAGGTGCAGGACTACGCGCAGGAAGGGGCGCCCGGGACGCCCCCGGCCGGGGCCCCGCCCCCGCTCCCTTACTCGGTGATGCGCTTGGCCAGCTCGGTGCAGGCGGCCGTGGAGTTGGCCGAGAAGACTCGGTAGCCGGTGCGGGCGGCGTTCATGGCCGGGCGGGCGGCGGGGCGGGCTCGCGGGGCGCGGAGGGTCGAGGACGCGGAGAGCGGGGGCAGCAGCAGCAGCTTCTTGGGCATCGTCCGGCCCGAGGCGCGGTTACGGCCGGCCGGCGCCCGGGGCGGCTCTGCTCGAGGCGGCCGCGAGGCGCGGGATCCGGCCGCGGAAGGCGCCGAGACCCCAGGCACCGCAGGGGAGAGGCCCGAGACCCTCACGGTCCTCCCACCCGAGGCCGCCAAGGGCTGGGGCGGAACCCACGCTCGCCGCGACCGGCGTATCAGCCACCTCCGAGCCAGCGGCGAGGACACCGCCCCCTCTCGGACTCAGAGAGGCGTCGGCTAGAGCGTCCCCGGGGCTGCCATTTCAGATGAGGGCAGGGCCGTGGGCACCTCTTCTAAAGCTTGTCCTGCTCGGGGAAGCCTCACGAACCGCTCCGCCGCTTGCTTTTGTCGCTCCTACTGGAGCTCTTCTGTTCTCACATTCTTGGGCGGTGCGACCTGGTTTGATAGTGGTCTCAGCCGCGGCCAGCTTTTCTGCCAGGATCCAAAATGTCTGCGTCCGAGGAGGCTGACGCTCTAGCTCTGCGCCTCTATGCTCACACAGCCCGAGCGCCTGGCGAGGCTGAAGCGCTGAGCAGGGATTGATTGGAAAAGTGGAGGCGGGGTGGTTTTCCGCGGGTTACCGCGCAGCCCCAGAAGTGGTGCGTGGACCCGAGTCTCATCTTTATGCCCCAAACAGCCTCTAACCTCGTATCTGCACCGGAGGCAAAGTTCCTTGAGCAGGTCTAAGGACTCGTGCCAGTTGCTGCTCCGCTCTCCATCATGGAAGCCCTTCCTCCTCCTCCACGTGCTCTCGTCCCTCGAAGACCTATTCGGAGTAGCATCTGCTCCTCAGGGTCTTGCTAGATCGCCTCAATCACAGTAACCCCCCCCCCCCCCTCTGCCCCCGGACTGTACCGCGTATGCTGCCACGCACAGCGGCTTGTGTTTTATTTACCATCATGAACCATCTGTCTCTCCAACTAGGACGTAAACCCTCTTGGGGCAAGACTGTGTATATTTTGGGGTTCCGATTGCCCAGGGCCCAGGGCAGACAGGGGTCTAGAGGCGCGCAGTCAATGCATGTTGAGCGAGACCCAAGAAGTGGAAGGAGGGGAACCTTTGGGCCACCAGTGACCAGCTGCCCCAGGATCGGGGACGGAGGCTTGTGTCGCGCTTCTCAACACACCCAGTACCATCTGATACAAATAACTTCTAGGGGCTCTGCCTGCCGTGACATTGGGCCTGAGGGAATAATAGATTGTGACTCATGACCTCAGGAAGGCTCACAGTTCCGAAGCTTCAGGATCTGGAAACTGAACCACCCTGGGGCCCATAGCTGCCTGATCTGCATTCTGTTGGCTTTCCAGAATGACTGCCCAACCCACCCCCTCCCTCCCCTTGGGACAGGTTAAATAAAAATAAAATAAAATGAAATGAACAAGTTTTTAAAAGCCCATGAGCTAAAACAGCCTAAGCCAAATTATTATTATTGTTGTTTAAAGATTTTGTGTATTTATTTTAGAGAGAGAAAGAGAGTGCTTGAGTGTAGATTGAGTGGGGTTGGGGGTGGCAAGGGGCAGAGGGAGAGAGAGAGAAAATCTTAAGCAGGCTCCTTGCGGAGCACGGAGCCCAATGTGGGGCTCCATCCCACATCCTGAGATCACGACCTGAGCCAAAACTAAGAGCTGGATGCTTAACCAATTGGGCCTCCCAGGTGTCCCCAAATTATTTAACCATAAACCTTGTCACCTTTTTTTTTAAAGATTTTATTTATTTATTTGACAGAGAGAGCAATCACAAGTAGGCAGAGAGGCAGACAGAGAGAGAGGGGGAAGCAGGCTCCCTACTGAGCAGAGAGCCCAATGTGGGGCTCGATCCCAGGACCCTGAGATCATGACCTGAGCCGAAGGCAGAGGCTTTAACCCACTGAGTCACCCAAAGTGCCCCTCACCTTTTTTTTTTTTTTGAGCTTTTTTTTTTTTTAAGCAATCTCTACACCAAACATGCGACTCAAACTCACAACCCTGAGGCCAAGAGTCACAAACTCTACTGACTGAACTCGCAAGGCGCCCCAAGCCTCAGTCCCTTCTAAAACAAAAGGAAACCACTTCCCTTCACATTTTCCTATCTGTGTCCCCCAGAACCCCTGTACCATGTTCATGTCCTCAAGTCTCCTTAAACTGTAGCTCCTCCTCTATTTCCTCTGTGCATGAACATCACCATGAGGTTCCCAGCCAATAAATCCCACAATTTATCATCTTTTACTCTTTTCTTTCCCTCACTTTCTACATCTATCCACTTACCCATGTGTTAACATTTACTCAACACCTGCTATTTGCCAGGCCTGTTTTAGGTGTTTGGGATACTTTAGGGGAAAAAAAAAAAAAAAGACAAAAACTCCTACCCTGGAGGGATACAATCTATCAGAAGAGAGATTTTTTAAAAAAATGAACAAACATAATAAATGAATAACTTAGGTAATCTGATAGCAGGTGCATTTTTCCCCTCTTGCTGCCGTTACAAACTGCCACAAACAGAGTGGCCTAAAACAACACAAATGTAGGACCTTCCGGTCCTGGAGGCCATAAACCCTAAAATCAAGGTGTTGGCAGGGCTGCGTTCTTTCTGGAGGTTCAGGAGGAAAATCTGTTTCCTTGTCTTTTTTGCTCTCCAGCGGCCACGTGCATTTGTAGCTTGTGGCCCCTGTCTTGAAAACCAGCATCTTCAAACCTCTCTGTGTCTCTGTTCTGTGCTCCCATGGTCATGTGCTTCCCCACTCTGACACTCCTGTCTCTGATAAGGACCCTTGTGATTTCACTGGACCCAACAGGATATGCCTTATCATCTCCCCTGTAGAGGGCCTTCACGTCACATCTGTGAAGTCCCTATCACCAATCAAAGTAACCTCTTTACAGGTCCTGGGGAGAGGATGTCAGCATCTTTCAGGGGCTCTTATTCTGCCTACTGCAGAGGGCAAAAAGCAACCCTGCGGGTTCCTTTGCATTGACCTCTTTCTCATCGGGGACATCCTCCACTTAACCTGTCCTGAGAATCATCTGATGGATGGGAGTCTATGCTTCCTTCTGCTGCTTCTGATTCAACAAGTTTGGAAAAGACTAAGTAATGGATTCTGCACATAAACTGGAGCAAACTTTGCATATATAGGTGTGCTAGCGACTTCCCTCAAAACCTATCTGTGGCTGCCTGGCACTTTTAGGATAAAGACACGCCTCCTTGTGACCGTGCCCATTTCCGTGTCTTCAGTTTTATCCTCTTATTCTTCCAGTCAGCATCACCCTGATTGGTCTCATCTAGCTCGGCATTGGCCTTGTCCCCTGCTGCCACAGGGCTTTTGCACGTGCTGTTCTCTCCCCTCCTTACCACCTGCTCTGCTCTTATTTGTCCTCGGCCCTAGAGCACCTTCTCAGACCTCTCTGACCAGGTCAAAGTCCCCTGGCATTGGCTCTCCCAGCAATATGTGCTTCTCTCTTAGTCGCTGGTCACACTGGCAAATTTATATTTTGTAAAGACCACCAGTTGTGACCCTGTATCCTTTCTCCCTTCTTCCTTTTACCAGCCCAGCTGGGGTCCTGGCCCAGCCTTCCTGATACAAGTCCCTTGACCACGTTGGGCCAGTCGAAGGAGAACAGAAGTGATGTGTGCTATGCCCTGGCCTCTCCCTCCCCCTGGTCTTCCACTGTCAGGAAATGACAACCCCAGGGACATCCACTGTGCATCCCGAGACAGAAGATGTCACTGGTTGACCTGGCCAGCCTTAGACCACCCACCCCTGCTCTGTTACACACGCAGGTGAGGACAGGACGGCTGGGAGAGCAGCTCAGCCTGTCCCCGACTGGTCCCCACTGGTTGGGTGATTGTTTATCTCCCTCCTAGATTTTACTCCAGCGGCAGGGACAGCTCTGTTCATCCTTGAGTCCCTATCTGTGAACTGGATCCGTCTGAATCCAGCAGGTGTGGCCAGCCCATCTTGGTTGTAGGCGTCTCTGATAAGAAATCACAGAGTGTAAGATTGCGAAGTGCTCACCTTCCCAAGCCCAGTGCCAAAGTTCCTACAGACACCCCTTGTCCTCCACTGATGAGATGGGGAGGAAAGGCCACAAAGATGAATTTGGGATAGCCATTTGTGAGCCATCTCACGGTCCCCAGAAACAGCCACGCTCCCAGACTGTCCCAGGATGAAAACTGAGATTTGGGCACCTGCTGTCACCAGAAGCACCCTCAGGCGAGGTGGTTAATCTCAGCCTGGGATCAAGAAGAGCAGAGCCGTGTTCTGCTTTAATGTGATGCTTCATGAAAAATGAACATTTGGGGGCGCCTGGGTGGCTCAGTTGGTTGAGCATCTGGGTGTTGATTTCACCTTGGGTTGTGATCTTAAGGTCATGAGATCAAGCCCTACATTGGACTCCATGCCGAGCGGGGAGCCTACTGGAGATTCTCCCTCTGCCTCTGCCTCTGCCCCTCCCCGCCACTGCGTGTGTGTGTTCTCTCTCTTTAAAAAAAATAAAATAAAATAAAAAATAAAAATTAAATTAAATTTAAACCAAAAAAGGCAATCTCTATGCCTGATATGAGGCTCGAACTCACAACCCCGGAATCAAGAGTCGCACACTCCACCAACTGAGCCAGCCAGGTGCCCCCCCAACTTTATTTTCTATGTGAATAATTAATGTGGCATCCAGATGTCTCCCAAAATCTGTCGGGGAGAAGTTATCCCCAGTGCCTATCCCAGGGCCTGGCACATAGTAGGTGCTCAACATGTATTTGTAGACTCGGTGAGTGATACTGGCTGATAGCTGTTGGTCTCTCATTTTGGCCATCGGTCCCCTTGCTTCCACCTTCCATCCTTCTCCTCCTCCAGTAATTTGCGTCCACCTGCCACATCTGTGCCCCAGATCCCCCGGTTAAAGGCCTCTAGGGCTTTCCACTTGCCTACGAGCCCAAACGCATCAGCCTGACCTGGCCTAAGTCTCCCTGCCCATCTTGTTTCCCACCTTGGGCCTCACGCTGGGTGTGTGGCTTCCGGAACAGTTTGCCGTTTGTTGAAAATAACACAGTTTCGTGGTTTCTTGTAGGTGAACATCTTCGTCATTGCCACTGTGATTTCTTCTTTGTTCTGTTTGTAGAAGCGTGTCATGTGATTTTCAAACTTGGGGAAATTTCTAGTGATCTATTGCTGACTTCTCACATAATCCCATTTGGTGAGGGAGCTCCGAGTGTTTCCTCTGCGGAGGTGCATGGACTTTCTGGAGCCTGTGATTTGATGTCTTTCAACAGCTTTGAAAATTCTTGGCCGAGTTTCTTCAAAGATTGCTTCTGTCTCATTCTCTCTTCTTCCGGGATTCCCTTTTCATCCTGTCCCATGTGTCTCCTGCTAGTCTCTGCCCGGTTACCTGGAGTCCTGCCCGGGATAGGCACCGTTTAAGAGTCAGTCGGCAACTGGAAAATAATTTGTTCATGGATTTGGGCAGTTGTGACCTCTCGAAGGACTTTGACCCCTAAGGTCAGGGTGATGCGTTTAAAGTCCCAGGCACTTTGGTGGCCCAGATTCTGACAGCTGTCTGTCGTTTTAGTTAAAACTGCTGCTTTCTGCTTGGACATTACCAGCCCCCATGCCCAGCGTGGACATGAAGATGCCCTCAGGGAAGAGGCTGGGTAACTGGAAATTTCGGTTACTTTGCTCCCCTGTGATGGTGCATCCGTCACAGTTCTCAAGCTTGCTCTCCAGGTCCAAATATTTAACAGATTCGTCCCAATTTTCTCCAGTGGGGGCAGCAGCTTCTGCTTCTCTATCACGGTGGACCCGGAAGTCCTGACTGTCTTTGGACGTGATGTCTGGGCTGAGAAGGCCTGTTCTCAGGGTCAACCAGCTGGAAAGCTCCTTCTTATGCTTGAACACTCTGCTTCAGCTTTTCCTTTCCTTGGCTGGTCCTGGCTCCTGTCCCCAGCCTCTGTAGGACTGCAGGGAGGACCCTCCCAGCTCCCAGGGCAGCTAACCTGCACCGGCTTTGGCCAGTGGGGGGTGCTGGCAGGAGGTTGGAGGTAGAAGGAAGGAAGAAGTGGGGTCTGTCTTTCCTTGCTGGCTGCTCCGCCGGGGTTCTTACCATCAGCTGCTCCTTCTCCAAGACTCCAGGGCCCATTAGACATGAACTCCATGCTTTTGGCCTTGACCTTCACTCCTGCCCAGGGCTCTGCCCGTCATCTCCCCTGGCTCAGGTCATGATCTCAGGCTGTCACTCTGCACCAGATTGCCTCACAGCCCCCTGGTTGGCTTCTCAGCCTCTTCCTACATCTCTGTCACCTGTCGGCTACGTGCAGCTCCCTCACTCCCTCCGTTTTGAACCTTCAGAATGGTTTCTCTTTTCCCAGTTGGACCCTAGCCCTCACCCTCACCCTCCTCACGCTCCCGTGTGGCCCTTGCATTGGAACAGTTTGCCTGCCTGAGTCGTTGTTAAGGCAGAGGGTGAGCTGCAGGGATGGAAGGGACCCCAGAAGACAGCAAGGGGTTAAAGTTTCTCGTCTCTCTTGGTAATGGTGCACTAAGGTCAGGCAGACTCTGCTCCACAAAGTCATCCAGGGACCCCGGTGAGCCGGTGGCCCTGCCAATCTCATTATCGGGCTTGCCAGGTGCTCTGGGCAGACCCTCTCCCATCCCTCGGGAGGAGTGGGCGAAAGTCCAGGCCGAGGCAATTTCTTTTAGACAGCTGTTGGGAAAGTTCCACATGTAAATCTTCACAATCAACTTTTTTCTTTTTAAAGGATTTTATTTATTTGTCTCACAGACAGAGATCACAAGTAGGCAGAGAGGCAGGCAGAGAGAGAGGAAGGGAAGCAGGCTCCCTGCTGAGCAGAGAGCCCCATGAGGGGCTCGATCCCAGGACCCTGAGATCATGACCTGAGCTGAAGGCAGAAGCTTTAACCCACTGAGCCACCCAGGCGCCCCTTCTTCACATTCCATTAGCAAAACTCAGTCCTGGGGTGACCCCAGCTGCAAAGGAGGCAGGAGTCGGTCACTTCTAGCTGGGCAGCCCTGTGCTCTGGAAAAGGGGAGACAAGGTCTCTGGTTAACCAGTTAGTCCCTCCATAGTGCCCCCTACTGTCCTTGAGCTCCCAGAGCGGTTGCTGCCACGTGGTCCCATTACTGGGTCCTGCTGGGTTAGCACAGCCCCTGGTGCACAGTGTTTGATAAAGGCTTTGTCGGAGAAGGGAGAGCCAAATGCTCCTGGGGACCCATCTCCCAGCCCTGCCTGGGCTTTGCAGCAATTCCAGGATGCCTTGGGGCAGCTGGTGATCCGGCCCTCGGTCGGTGGTCGTGCCTCAGCATCATGTCCAGGGGGCCGTCTTGGCCTTGGTCTGGTTTATCGTCCCCTCTTTCCCAGGTAGGCGTGTCTTCCTGCTGAGGGGCGGGGATGCTCACATCGCCTCCCGCTATTCGCCCCTTGCGGCCCCCAGGCTGGTGTCACATCTCAGGGGCTTCCCTGAGGGGAGGAGGGAAGTGACAGCACGGCCCGGCCCTCTTCTCAGTGCCCAGAGAAAGAACTCAGAACTGAGAGCAGCCACTCCCTTTAGCCGCAGGGAGGTGCAAGCGACCCGAGTGCCCCGACAGCCCACTGAGACTGAGCGATGGCCCCTCCACGCGGTGGACTGTTGGCAGCCCTCCAAAAGTCGTCTTCTTAAGGAACTCCTGATGATCTGCGGCTTGAACGATGTGGCAAGAAACCCATTCACAGAGGGACATCGGGGAGGGGGCACCCGGGAGGCTCAGCCGGTTGAGTGCTGAGCTCCCCACTGGGGGTCTCATGGTTGCGAGATGGAGCTCAGCGCTAGGCAGGGAGCCTGCTTGAGACTCTCTCCTTCTCCCTCTGCCACTCCCCCCCTCCATAAAATAAATAAATCTTAAAAAAAGAAGAAGAAGAAAAGAAATGATCTGTGGCAGGGGTGCTCCTGGGTGGTTCAGTCAGTTAAGCATCTGACTCTTAATCTTGGCTCAGGTCTCGATCTTGGGCCATGAGTTCAAGCCCCCCTTTGGGCTCCACACTGGGCATGGAGCCTACTTTAAAAAAAAAAAAGAAAGAAAGAGAGAGAGAAAAGAAAAATGACCTGTGTGTATTTTTGTGGAGACAAAGTGAGCGCTGACAGATCTCCCCCGTGTTTCAAAGTGGCCCATGTCGAGGGCTTCCCCCCCCGCGGGCTCTCTCAGGGGCTTCAGACTCCAGCCCCCACAGGCCTGGGTCCAGCGAGTCACAGGGCAGCCCAGAGAGAGCCCGGGAGTGAAAGCCCAGCCCCTCGCCACTCCCTGGGGACAACTCTGAGGGCTCCCCTGCTGTCCTGGGCTATAACCTGCTCAGTCACACAGCATCCCCCCCCCCACCCTGTGCTGCTTCTCACTACTCCCTGGTTTCAATCCCCACATAAACTCCACACATTCTTGTCACGGTGCCTGCTGCTGGGGGACCTCAAGCTGAGACAGGGTTGTACCTACTAAGCTTCTGCTTATTTCTTTTCCTTGTGTGAATTCCTGGGGGTCTACATTGGTTCATCTGATGTGTCCACTTGGCTGGGCCACTGTGTCCAGGCATTTGGTTAAACATCTTTCTAGACAGTTCTGAGAAGGGTTTTTTTTCCTTTAAAGATTGTATTTATTTATTTGAGAGAGAGAGCATGAGAGAGGAGAAGGTCAGAGGGAGAAGCAAACTCCCCGTGGAGCTGGGAGCCCAATGTGGGGCTCGATCCCAGGACCACGGGATCATGACCTGAGCCTAAGGCAGACACTTAACCAACTAAACCACCCAGGGAAACTTTTTTTTTTTTTAAAGACTTTATTTTTAATTAATCTTTACACCCAGCGTGGGTCTCAAACTCACAACCCTGAGATCAAGAGTCACCCATTCTACCAACTGAGCCAGCCAGGTGCCCCAGATGAAGGTAATTTTGGATCAAACATTTATTTATTTATTTATTTAATTTTTAAAGAAGATTTTATTTATTTATTTGACAGAGAGAGACAGTGAGAGAGGGAACACAAGCAGGGGGAGTGGGAGAGGGAGAAGCAGACTTCCCGCTGAGCAGGGAGCCCAATGTGGGGCTCAATCCCAGGACCCCAGAATCATGACCCGAGCTGCAGGCAGATGCTTAATCTGCTAAGCCATGCAGGTGCCCCTCAGATTGACATTTAAACTGGTGGATTTTTGAGATTACCTTCTGTAATGTGGGTGGGCCACATCTAATCAGCTGAAGGCCTACAATAGAACAGAGATGACCTCCCAGAACAAGAGGAATTCTGCCAGCAGACTATCTTTGGATTCAGACTGCATCTCTTCCCTGAGTCTCCAGTTAGCCACCTTACCCCATCAGATTTTGCATGTCAATCTACATACAATGATATACATACAATGTTTATATTATATATAATGTTGGTTCTATTTCTCTGGAAAACTCTGACTGGTACAGGATCTGAAATTAGAAGAAAGGTGTCTCTCTCTCTCTCTCTTTTTTTTAGAGAGAGAGAGTGAGCCGTAGTGGAGGTGGGCACAGGCAGAGGGAAAGGGACTGAAAATCTTAAGCAGGCTCCATACCCAGCATGGAGCCCAACATGGAGTTGGATCTCAGAACCCTAAGGTCATGACCTGAGCTGAAGTTAAGAGTCCGATGCTTAACTGACTGAGCCACCCAGGCGCCCCCCTCTGCTCATTTTGTAAAGAAGGTCTTCTGAAGTTGAAGTGAGGCTTCTTCCCTTGACCAGTTTCAGTCTTTCTGTTTCTCTGTAAGAGCCCTGTGATCCTTGAGGTGCCAGAGCCTCCGATGTGTTCCCACAAGAACAAAACCACTCTGCTCACCACAAGGTGACATTTTCCATATTCAACCTAATTTCAGTCCTCAAGTGTAAAACAACGACCATGCTGTTAGCGCACTGCCGATTCAGCACGAACAGCAGAAACAGGATCTCCTCTGTTCTAAAAACGTGAAGACGAGGTGGGTGCTGGACAGGTTCAGGTCAGGCTGGGAAAAGTGTCCAAGAAGGGTCTGAGTAAGACAAAGGGAGGATTGCTCAGCCTCGTCCCCCGATGGATGAATGATTTGGAAGACAAGGTCATCTTTGGAACAAAAGAGAACAGTTCAGGCAATGATTCAGGAATTTTGCCTCCACAATGCACCACTCCAACTTGAACTTTGGAAAAATATGAAGCCGCTCTCTGTTTTCTTTCTCCGAACAGGCCTCAGCAAGCTGAGACGGAATGATCTTTATTTCTAAAAATAATACCAACTTGGATCTCGGAGCTGATTCTCTCTATAGGACACCAGAAACCATGCTGGGGGCAAGAGCGAAATACTGAGCAGACAGAGCCAAGCACGCAGGGAGTGACCCTTCCCAACTTTGGCAAGGACAGTGGTAGGGAGCAGCTGCGGGAATGGCCGCTGGAAAACCTGAAATGGAATCACCGTGAAGCGTCCTCAGTAGGACCGAACCCACCTCTCGCGGGGTTTTCAGTAACTCTTGCTGGAGGCCTTTGGAGGTACGACAAAGTCTCACAAATATCCATACGTCGTTGAAGACTTAGGTTCGAGGAGAAACCTTCTGGTGCTTTCTAGTGCCTTCTAGAGCTTCTGAGGAAGCTCCTTCCAAACAAGAGATGATTCCTTGCCCATATCACCACGTTTCTAGCAGCACTGGCAAGAGGGGATCAAAGAGAAAGACATGGAAGGAGGAAGAAAGCCGGAGGAGGCGGAAGAGCCTGAGAAGGTAGGAGATGAACATTAAGGGCACAGGTTATAACAAGTCATGAACCAAATAATTGAGAAAGTCACGAGGTGCCTGACTCAAGTGTGCCACATTTCAGGTCCGAGAGGGTCTAGGCTCTTTAACAGCGAAAACCCCCAAACAGTACAAACACCCAGCGATAGCTACGGTCCATTCCCACACTGAGACGTTATGGGGAGTGGAGCCTCTTGTGGCCCCAGGGACTGTCCCAGAGGCGGCCGGTCGCATAGAATGGGCGTGGTCTTGGAACCCAGATTCTGGGAGCCAACTCTTATCAGCTGTACGACCTTGAGCAAATAATTATATCTTCCTTTGCCTCCTTTTTTCTCCTATATGGCCGCGGTAGTAGTAACTCCTACTAGAAGGGTTTGCGATGGGTAAGCTTGTTCATACATGTCAGGCAGTTAGAACAGGGTCTGGCTCATATGAGCTATTAAGTGAAGGGAGGTGGGACATGTTTATATGTATTTATTTGTCAGGAGGCCATCGGGAAAAGGAACCACATTCGTTACATTATTTTTATTTATTTATTTTTAAAGATTTTATTTATTTTTTTGAGAGAGCGAGAGCAAGAGAGCACAAGCAGGGGGAGCGGCAGAGGCAGAGGGAGAAGCAGACGCCCCCCTGAGCAGGGAGCCCGATGCCAGACTCGATCCTAGGACCCTGAGATCATCGCCTCAGCCAAAGGCAGAGGCTTAACCCATTGAACCACCCAGGCGCCCCCCACATCCATTGCTTTAGATTTATCTATTTATTTATTGAGACATGGGGAGGGGCAGAGGGAGAGAGAGAAGACTTCAGTGCAGACTTCTCTGAGCCCAGAGCCTGACTTGGGTTTCGATCTCATGACCCTGAGATGGAGACCTGAGCCAAAATTGTGTCAGACACTTAACCCACTGAGCTCCCCCCAGGTGCCCCAACATTCAAAACTGAGTACAGAGAATCAGTGAAATGCATATCACACGACAAAAATGGGAGAAAACAGACCCTGAGGGGGTGAAGGGAGAGAGAGGAAAGCCAGGAAACTGGCCTCAGCCGGGTGACGGGTGACGGTGGATTGGCTGGTTGGGGGATGAGGGCGCTGCCTGAAGCCAGAGGAGTGGGACTCAGCAGATGGCTTGAAGATAGGCCAAGGTCGGGGGCAGCGCGCGCCTGGGTGGCTCAGTCAGTGAAGCATCTGCCTCGGGCTCAGGTTGTCATCTCCAGGTCCTGGGATCGAGTCCCTCAGGGCGCTCCCTGCTCAGCGGGGAGTCTGCTTCTCCCTCTCCCTCGGCCACGCCCCCCCTGCTTTGTGTGCGCCTGCACGCTCTCTTCTTTCAAATAAATACAATCTTAAAAAAAAAAAAAAAGGCCGATGGGTGCCTGGCTGGCTCAGTCAGTAGAGTCTGTGCCTCTTGATCTCAGGGTTGTGAGTTTGAGCCCCAGGTTGGGTGTAGAGATTATTTAAAAGAAAGAAACTTTTAAAAACTAAAATAAAAAAGATGGGCGCCTGGGTGGCTCAGTGGGTTAAGCCGCTGCCTTCGGCTCAGGTCATGATCTCGGGGTCCTGGGATCGAGTCCCGCATCGGGCTCCCTGCTCAGCAGGGAGCCTGCTTCCTCCTCTCTCTCTCTGCCTGCCTCTCTGCCTATTTGTGATCTCTCTCTGTCAAATAAATAAATAAATAATATTTAAAAAAAAAAAAAAAAAAAAAAAACTAAAATAAAAAAGAAAGGTAGGGCTGAATGAAAGTGTGGCCATAGGAGGGAGGAGACAGGACAGATGGGCATAATGGACTTCACCATAGGAGAAACGGTGTAGTCTAGCCCCAGCCCTGAGAGTGGGGGCTGAGGTCAGCTGAGGAAGCAGAATGTTCTAGGCCAGGGAGAGATGGTGACAGGGGTCCAGTTCTCAGATTCCAAGGTCCTCCCTGTTCTCAGAAGGAGTGGGAGCCGAGAAGATTGGAATTAGAGAGCAGAGCTGTCCCAGATGAGAACAGGAGAGCCTCTCCCGCCCACAGGACGGCATCAGAACTGGGAGGGCTTTGCAGGAGGAAGACCGGTGTTTGGGGAGGCTGTGTGGGGAGCTGGGGGAATGAGGGCACTGTGCTCCTCAGGGCAGGAGTCAGGGCTTCCCGGTCCATGAGGGGGCAGCTCTGGGGTCTGATGCACCTGCAGTCCGTCTGGGTTCTGCTGGATCACCTGGGGCATTCCCTGTGTTTCTTCATCCGTAAAACAGTGACCACGACAACACCTGCTCAGAGTTATGAGGTGGTGCGTGTATGACCAGCTGGAGGGAGGTGCCCAGTGAGGTCTTTCCTGTCTTCGAAGAATGACCTACCAGACCCCACTACCAAGAATAAAATGCATCCCATTTAAAAAAAAAAAAAAAAAGATTTTATTTATTTATTTGACAGACAGAGATCACAAGTAGGCAGAGAGGCAGGCAGAGAGAGAGAGGAGGAAGCAGGCTCCCCGCAGAGCAGAGATCCTGATGTGGGGCTCGATCCCAGGACCCTGGCATCACGACCCGAGCTGAAGGCAGAGGCTTTAACCCACTGAGCCACCCAGGCGCCCCGTATCCCACATTTTAAGTTCAGAGGACTACCAGCTGATGGGCTGGCTGGAAGGTCACTCAGCACTGACGCTGCAAAGCCTTCGTGTAATCAAGAACTTGGCTGGCTTTTGTCCCCGGGGCCTGAGAGGTCACCTCTAAATCCTTGGAATTTCCCAAGTGACAGGAATGTCTGCTATTCATGGTGGGCTCCCCCAGCCCTCCCCCGCCAGATCACTGATGATAAACCATGTGATTTGAGCTCGATCTGCAGGGAACAGAGGGGGCTGGAGATTGCATTCAACTGGTGGCCGGTGATTTAATCAAGGGGCCTACACAGTGAAACCCCAATAAAACTCGTAGATCCCAAAGCTCAGGTGAGCCTTGCTGGGTGGCAGCGCTCTGCGTGTTGTCACAGAGTGATGGGCAAGAATGTGTAACTCAGGGAAGCCCTTTGGGAGAGCCCTTTGTCTCGTGGGGCCCCTGCTGGTCCACATCACGTCTACAAGGCACTGGCTCTGAACCAGGTCGTTTGACCCCCAAGGGACATTTGGCAATGCCTGTAGACACTTTGGGTTACAAAGCTGGGGAGGAGCTTCAGGCATCCAGTGGCCAGATGCTAGGGATATTGCTAAATTATGCCCAGGCCAGGCCCCCAGGACAAAGAATGATCCAGCCCCCCAAATGTCAATAGCGCTGAGGACGGGGAACTCCGCTCTAGAGACTGAGCTAGATCAGCAGTGAGTGAAGACCCAGAGCCGGGGACAACCACATCACAGCCACTGGCCAGGCACCAGAGGGAACACTTCTGGTTTCCTTCTCTCTTCTCGGCCTCAACCTCCTAGAAGCAAGCACAGAAGGGGGGGGGGCACAGAGATAGCAGAGACATACGTGTCCCATACGCTTCTTCCCACTGGGGCCTCAGGCCTGGGGAGGGGAAGGATGGGGAGCAATCTGAGAAAACTTTGACTTTTTAAAAAGAACAAGTGTTCAACACCAGAGGGAGTCTGCTGTTAGCATCCAAAGATGGCGGGAAGGCAGACTGAGGTGCCTTAACCGGGTGCTTTCTGCCCGGTGAGGACGGGGATTTTGACACAACACAGCTGGTGGCAGCTATTAGAAAAAAATAAAACCTTTTGCTCTTATGCAGGTCAACAAGACGTTTCCTTAGTGAAAGTGGCTCTTTAGTGAAAGTCAGCACACACTGCCTGGCACTGATTCCGAGCTGAATAAAAGTGAACCACTTGTGTTAAGAGGAGAGTGGAAAGTCGGCAGCCCCCAGCAGAGAGAGCGCGTGAAGGATAAGTAGTTGTCACACAGAGACCGCTGGTTTCAGTTCAAGCACAAAGACCAAGGAAGCCGGGGCCTTCATTATCAAGGCACCTGAGTTCCTGAAAACATTCTGGAAAGAGTCTGTTCTTTTTTTTTTTAAGATTTTTATTTTTAAGTAATCTCGACACCCAATTTGGGGTTCGAATTTATAACCCCCGAGATCAAGAATCCCATGCTCCACTGACTGAGCTGGCTGGGGCGGGGGTGGCGGAAGGAGTCCACTTTTAAGCCACAAATCAGTTTCCTTAAGGGCAAAGCAGTTCTCTAAAGTCTCACCAACTCTGGGGCAATGGGGTGGCTCAGTCGGTTGAGTGTCTGCCTTGGGCTCAGGTCATGATTCCCAGGGTCCTGGGATCAAGCCCCACGTTGGGGCTCCCTGCTCAGCGGGGAGTCTGCTTCTCCCTCTGCCTCTGCCCACCCCTACTTGTGCTCCCTCTCTCTCTCTCTCAAATAAATAAATAAAATCTTAAAATAAAGTTGCACCAATTTTTTTTTAAAAGATTTTATTTATTTATTTGACAGAGAGAGATCACAAGTAGGCAGAGAGGCAAGCAGAGAGAGAGTGGAGGAAGCAGGCTCCCTGCTGAGCAGAGAGCCCGATATGGGACTCGATCCCAGGACCCCGAGATCATGACCTGAGCCGAAGGCAGCGGCTTAACCCACTGAGCCACCCAGGCGCCCAAGTTGTACCAATTTTTACTTCCTGAGGTAAGTAACCAAGACTTTCCAAAATGGCCGCCCTCAATTCCTTCTCTATCTAGAAGCTGATGCGGCTCCTCACGCTGTGGAATAGGGGCCCTGATCCCCTCCCCTGGAATCTGAGCAGGACTCAGTGATTTGTTTGAGCCCTAGCATGTGGCACAGGTGAGGTTCTGGGACTTCCAAGGCTGGGGCACGGGAAGCCCCGCCAGCTTCTGCCTGGGTCTCCCGGAATGGTTGCTCCTCAGACACTCCCCCCTGTAACCCAGCGGCCGCGTCACACGGAGAGACCCAGGGAGCTGCTCTGGCCCACACGTCCAGCTGGACTCTTCCCTAGCACCAGCCACAGCTGTCACCACACGGGAGGGCCATCTCGGACAGTGAGCCCCGGTGCGGCTGTAACCACAGGAGTCCCCAAGTGTGAATCAGCCATCTGAGCCTCGTCAATCCACGGTGAACCCAGTAAGTCCCTGCTTCAAGCCACCATGATTTGGGGCGATGTATTACTCAGACACAGATAAGTGGAACACTTCCCTAGGGCATCAGTGCTTTCAGACACATATGCTCCTTTCTTGGATGAAACATTAACCGTCTTTCCGGTGATTGCCCGGGAAGGTTCACACAAGTGGGCTCTCAGCGCTGGTGCAAAGACAGAAGACACACACCAACACACGCTTCCCAGCTCACAAGCCGGGTCACCTTTGATGAGGCAGCATTTCAGCACCTCCCTTCCCTTCCCCACCTGACAGTGTCTTCCTCCTTTCCATTCCTCCATAGATGCAGGGAGCCGGGAAATTCAAGGCTGGCATCCGAGGCTTAGCCACAGGGTGAAGTCTTGAAGTCCTAAGGGAAAGGCAACTTTATCTCTCATGGACACACAAGGGAGAATAGAATCCCCTGGTAATTAAATACCAATTAGATATTAAGAAAAAGCATTTGTAAAATTGTATCACCATTCAACAGGGAAATAATTTTAATTGAACTTTTTAATTCACGAGCGCTCCTGCCAACACCACCTGGTGAGGGCAACCGTAATAGCTCCAGAGACCCCGTCCTTTTCTTTCTTTTTTTTTTTTTTTAAGATTTTTTAATTTATATATTTGACAGAGAGACGGTGAAAGAGGGAACACAAGCAGGGGGAGTGGGAGAGGGAGAAGCAGGCTTCCCACCAAGCAGGGAGGCTGGGCTCCATCCCGGGACCTTGGGATCATGACCTGAGGCAAAGGCAGAGGCTTAACGACTGAGCCACCCAGGCACCGCCCGGACCCTTGGGCAGCCAGCTTCCTCACCGTCCCACATTCCCACGCCAGTGTCTTGGAGGATGTGGGGAGAGACTGTGATAGTACGCATCATTTCTGCACTCCGCCTGATCATCCCCAGACAAGCTCAAGTTCTTTGAGCTTGCCCACCTGCTTGGAAAACAGGCTACAGATCTCCCTTTCATGCTAAGTCAGCGGTTCCCAAATTTCTCTGCACCTTAGGAATCCCCAGAGGGTTCCCATGTGTGCCCCATTGGAGAGCCTGAGTGCTGGTGACCCAGGGCATTAGCTCGGGCCATCCGCAGACCTGAAGGCTATTGTCTCTTGCTTCCTCTCTGCTTTCCATTAGGAATATCCCAAGACCAAACCCAGTTAGAAACCTCGTAGCACTTACGTCTGTGCCAGCTGGTAGAGCCTTCACGGAGTAATAAAAATTCTGGATTTAAGATTCTTCCTTCTCTAGGCGTGCCTGGCTGGCTCAGTCAGTGGAGCATGCGACCCTTGACCTTGGGGTCGTGAATTCAAGCCCCGAGTTGGGTGTGAAGCCTACTTAAAAAATTTCTCCCCTGTGTCCAACATATTTTTACTTTGGTTAAATTTTAAGTATTTTTTTTCCAAATATAATAAAAATATATCCTGGACGTAGTTATCCCTGGGGCGTTGGGGAGCAGGGCTAGAAGGGGACACGAGGAGTTTCTAGGATGTATTTGTTTTAACCATTATGGGTACACTGGCTCATAAATTCAGTGTTTATGATCTTTGCGCTCTTCTGAGGGTATTTATACTTCAGTAAGGGACCCAGCACACTCACTGCAGACCTGTTGGGAGAAACACAGAGAAGTAAAAAGCTATAGGAGTGTGGGAACGCCAGAGATCGGCACTGAGGGCCTTTTTACTGGTGACACTGCTTTTTACATGAGGCAAAATCCTTCCCACTAATACCACCGTGATGCTGACTGTACCCTTCATCCTTGTAAGAAGAGGGAAGCTGCCCCTGGGAGTTACATGAGGCTTAAGGACAGGGCTTCAGTAACTCCATGCCCAGGGGGACTGGTTGGAGAAGACAGCGGGGTTGCCATACTTTCTTGCCGGCCAAGACTCTCTCTCCCTGATCTGATCAGGCTCACCTGAGTTCTCCTTTTGCTCAAGCCTCCCACCCTGGGCTCCCTGTGCCTCCCCTCACACGGTCAGGTTCCAGCAAGAATCCTGCTAGGTCGGTTTCGTCGGAATGACCCACCCTCCATGTCTGCTGGGGTCCCCCGCCCTCCTCCACCCCCCGGGGTGGTGTCTGATCACTCTGGCTCCCCCACAAGCTCCTTGGCTACAAATCCCCACTTCTTGTATTTGGAGTTGACTGTTGATCTCATGGTCATGAATTCAAGCCCTGCACTGGGTGTGAACCCCACTTAAACGAAAGTTCAGATTTGCCCATTCTAGACATTTCAAATAAATGAAATCACACGATGGATGGCCTTTGCACCTGGCTTTTTTCATGTCATATTCTTTTTTTAAAAGATTTGATTTATGTATTTATTATTTGAGAGAGAGAGAGAGCATGCGAGCACAAGTTGGGGGGAGGGGCAGAGGGGGTGGCAGAGGGACAAACAGACTCCATGTGGAGTCCAGACCCCCATGCGGGACTCGATTTCAGGACCCTGGGATCAAGACCTGAGCCGAAGGCAGAGGCTTTAACCCACTGAGCCACCCAGGCGCCCCAAGGAACCTCATTTTTAAAGATACTTTTCTCAAAGGCCGATGGGTAATCCTAGCTTTATTTTCCATCTCTGTTAGGTCCATTTTTTTCATGGTTGACGGGCTGGTCTTTATTGAGCGCCTGCAACACTAGGGTCTTGGTCTAGAATTAAAAGTAGCCCCTCCCCCCACCACTGCCCTTCACTCAGGCCCCAGACTGCAGGGACATGGCCCTCCCTCGGTGTCCTGGGGTTTGCTGTGGATCCCCGCTCCCAGTCTTGCCCGAGCCCGTATGGCTCCCGCAACGCTGAAGGCTGCACCTCGGAGGAAGAGATCTACCCCCAGGACACAACACGCCTCTCCCCTTGTGAATTTCACTCGTCCCTGCCGAGAGCGGGAGGAGGCCGACCCACCCCCCACCCCACCCCCGGCTAACCACACTCCGCAGCTATCGAGTTCTCCCTCCCTAAGTGCTCCGTGTCCTCAGTCTGAGAACCGAGTAGTCCCAGATCCGTGTCCGTGGCACCTGGAACTCAGCCAAAAATGATAGGATCTTTGTGCTTCTTTGCAAATGCCAAGTTCGGATGCTCTGGATTTTCCCAGGCCATCCGAGTTAGGAAGACTGATGCACCATTTTGACTCCGCGTCGGGACCATCTGTCCCTGGCTCCCGGGATCCGCCGGCCTGCTGGGCCCCGCCAGGAGGAGGTGGAGTGTCGGGCCGTGCCCTTCCTGGCTCTCAGCATCAGCGCAGCAGCCACCTGGCACCCAGGTGCGGCTCCTCCTCCGGGCCATCCTGCTGCATCCGCCAGGGGCCTGCGGTTGGCAGAGGTCAGCCTGCAAGCCCTTCTTGAGGACTTCCGTGCACAGACCCGTGACGACTGCAGTGTGGGGAAGGAGACAAGAAGACCAAAGAAAAGAGGTGTTCTGCAGCGTTTTACAAGCTCCTCACAGCTCAGAGGCACTCGCCCGGCCCGGCCCATTTTTTTGGTTGGCTTCCAGTAAACAATGTCACTTAACTAATTAGTCTGTGAGCTTTGACAGGTGATCACTTGGTTCCCCATTCCATTTTGAAAGTGAGTTCTGGCGAAGGTTGCTGGGATTACCTGAGGATGCCCTGAAGGAGAAATGACATCTTAACTCATTTTCAAGATGCTGGTCATGTGGCCGTGGCCAGGACCTCAGGGCGGTGAGCAGAGACAACCAGGAACTCTGCTTTGGTTATGGGCTCTCCTGTCGGATGCGCGAATCACACCCCTTGATGCCCGGAGACTTAGGGGCACACGTGCGCAATTAGGTTACAGTGTCCCTGTCCCCTCGCCCCCAGCTCCCCTCCTCCGCCCCAGCTGTCCGTTGCTTAGATAACTAGGGTTGTGTCTGGTAAAAAATCGAAGGGTTTGACCTTCAACAGGCAAGCCTCCAGGAAAGGGGAATTTCTATTTTTAGGATGTGGATAATGAGCAGCAGGGGTGAGCGAGGCCCCCTCCAGCACCCGCGTCTTCGTGCAGCTGGACGAAGTAGAGCGTCCGTGCCCTTCTTTTGCCCCCTAAGCTACTCCCCCGCCCCATCCACCCCCACAAGGGGCATCCATCTAGGGAGGAGGAAGCCTAAGCCGCTTCAGGGTTTGGATGAAAGAGGACAGGGGCACATCCCCCCAGGTGGCCACCAGGGGTCAGTGGGGCGCCTCCGGTGGCCGTTCCCAGAGGCCGCGTGTGCTTTCTCTAGGGTCTGGGTAAGAAGGCCCTTCACCTTCCCCTGGCAGACGCGGTCCACCCCCAGGTAGGAGGAACAGCCCCGGACCCCCAGCGCAAACGAGATGTCCAGCTTGGGAGTGTGTCCAGCCCACTGCCTGTTTGCTTTGGGAACAACCCAAGGACACATCTCGCTGGTTGAGAGATGTGAAAGTGGAAAACATTGCACAACAAAAAGCCCCCGGAAAACTGTGGACACACCCATCCCCTTGGCCTGGAAGCTGCCTGCTCCGCGTGCCTGCTCCCCCACGCCGAAGTGCCAGGGCCCTCATCCTGACTCCCATAAGTTTTCCTTTGGGCGACTTGCCTAAGGTGGTTCAACATGGTTCCTCTTCCCTCGGATGCCCCAGGTCTCTAAACCAGGACAAATGAGCAAGGGGGCAGAGCTGGGTGGGGTGGAGGGCTGGCTGCAGCCTCAGAAAGGGACATTCTCTCCCCTTGCAAGTATCCAGGATGTGGGGTTGGGCACTGGACATCAGGCCAGAGGCTGCTTTAGGCCCAGACCGGAGCTGATGTCAGCGACAGCCTGTGGAATGTTCCTAGCCACGATTTTCTGTGCGGCTGGCTGGTCTGGGGCAGCTTCACCACAGAGGATCGACTGCCAGATCACATGATGCGAGCTGAGAGGGCCACACGTTTCCTTTGGGCACCCAGGGGGGCCGGGGCCCTGGGGCAAACCCTTCCTGCAAAGCTGAGTGGGGAATTCTGCCAGGCCCAAAGAGGATGGGTTGGTCCACTTCCCAACCCTTCCTCAGGTGAAAAGTTGGGGTTTTGGAATCCTGGATTACTATGTTGAGCCAAGATGCCAATTTCTCTCTTGGGTGATTTTCAAAATTGGAAACCAGTGTGGTTTTTTTTGTTGTTTTTTTTTTCCCGTAGGGCCCTCTACTCACAAAGTCGACAGAGTCACGTGTTGATGCTAGCAAAAATATTTTCACCTCCACATGACAGGTGCTGATTTGGGGGAAAGCAAGGTCCGGTTTGCGTTCACTTGGTAGGGCTCGGGAGGTGGGGAGGGTCAGAAAGTTCTGTGGCCCAGGTGCCTGGGTGGATGGAGGCCCTGCTCAGCGGGGAGACTGCTTCTGCCTCTCCCTCTGCCCTGCCCCCACTTGTATGCTCTCTATCTCAAATAAATAAAATCTTTTTTTTTTCAAATAAATAAAATCTTAAATAAAATAAAATAAAGTTCTGTAGCCAAGAAAGGACACAGTTTCTAGCCTTCATTTCCCCATCTGTGGCTGGCAGAGTAACAGCCCCTCAAATGTCCAGGTCATAATTCCTGGCACCAGTGAATTGGTGACCTTATATGGCAAAGGGGACTTTGAGGAGGTTTAGGAAGCCCTACATTAAAACTCTAGAAGGGTGAGATTACCCTGGATTATCTGTGTGGGGCCAGTGCAATCAAGGGTTCCTAAGAGGAAGAGAGAGGTAAGAAAATCAGTCAGAGAGACAACGGTGGAAGTAAAAGTCAGACAGATCTGAAGTCCCGTGCTGCTGACTTTGGAACGAAGGAAGGGTCCTGAGCCAAACAACCCAGGTTGTCTCCAGAGGTGGAGCAGGTGGGGCAGTGCAGCTCCGCTGGTCCATCTGAAACTTGTGACCTCTGGAGCGGTAAGATAAACTCTGGGCATCAATGGGAACCTAATACCCTAACACACAAGTTGGTTTTGTTCTTCCAAGGGCTGGGGAACAAACCCATCTTCTCAGAGAGCCAAAGACACCATAAGTCAAGGTGCGAGGTGAGATCTGAAAGTCGAGGGAGCGGTGTGCAAGCCTGGGCATGCAAGGAAGTGTGGCAGCGGGTGCAGACATAAACAGCTCCCCCCAACAGACTGCACCCTGACAACGCAGGGAGGAGGGTAGGTGCGCCTTCTTGACACCCCTCTCCTCCAACACCCGCATGAACATGTCTCTTTTTTAGGACACCTCGTATCAGCACATTTTTAAAAATTGAAAACGTGAAACATTAAAAAAAAAAAAAGTAATACATTAATTCACACTAGAGTCCTAATGACTCCTTGGTTTTTCCTCCTAGAGCAATTTGCATTTGCAAAACACCAGTCCCACAGAAGATCATGCAGACCCTAAGGGACAGATTCAGCCAGATCTTCCACAGGGAGAAGGCCACAGGCTGATGAAAGCAGACGTGGGGTGGTGCAGGGTCTAGCCAAGGAACAGCAAAGTTTGCCGGCCAACAGTCAGGGCGGGGACAGAGGCCTGGGCCAGATCCTCCCCCACAGCCCCAGACCCCACCACCATACTGGTCCTAGACTTGGGCCTCCAGGTCCGGGAGACCGTAGGTTTCTGGGAAGCCCTCATTACAATGACGCCAAGAAACTAACAGGATGGCCTTCAGCGGCTGGGCAGGCATCAGAAGTGAGTGGACGGCTGGTGGCCCGAGGGCTGCTCCCTGGAGGGGGCTCTGGGAGGCTAAGCTAGAATCAGCAGCTAGAATGGGCAGGCCTGCAGGTGAGGGAGGAAGGCAGAGCCCAGATAAGCCGCAGCAAGGAAACCCAGGAGGACGAGGAGGCCATGCAGAAGGCAGAGCGAAGCGGACCGCATCACACGCCCAGAATCGATGAGCCACAGCAGAAACAGAAACTCCGAACACTCCCTGCGAGCAGCCAAGAATCCTGCGTGACCAGTCTACCCTCCTGGATCGCCACCAGCGGCACACCCCGCCCCCTAGCCTCCCCCCATCCCCCCCACCCCCCCCACCCCCCCGCCCCGCCAGATGCCTGGCAGGGTCATCAGCATCTAGGAAACTCTCAGAATGGAAAGCCTCACCCGGGGCTGTCCGAGAACATGAGTCTGCAGAGCAGTTGGCAGGCCGGTCACCTCCCTTCCCTGCTCTGACAGCCTCCCGGGGAGAAAGGAGTCAAGGTCAAGAGAGGCCTGGAGGCTCTGGAATTCGGCTTGGGAGCTGAAACCTCCGGGGAGGGGGTGGGGTGGGTGGAGACTGCTTCGGGGACCGGTGGGATGGCGGGAATCCTATCCTAATAAAAGCCAGTTACTTGCCATCTGGCGGCCTTGGCTCCAAGTTTCCAGAGAGCTGGTGCCAGGCACTGTCGATTATTGCTTTTTCGCTCTGAAGAAGTAAAGGGGTTCTCAGGTGTGTCTCCCTGGGGAGGGGGCTGTCCCTGGGGAGGAAGGGGGTGGCTGAGAGAGACGGAAAGGTGGGCTTTTCCACCTGTGAGACAGGTATTACCTTCAGACTGAGCTACCCAGTGGCAATCAGGTCCGGTTCAGGCCTGAGGCCAGATCAGCGGTTGACGGACCTGCTGGGCATGGGGGCTGATGCTTAATCAGGACTTGGGGGAGGAAGCCTGGAGACGGCTTCAAGTTGTTTCCTCTTTCTCTGGGAGACCCTGCACAGCCGGACCATTGGGGCAGCTCTGTGGCAAGCCACCTACCGGGTCAAGGGCTACTCAAACATCAGTGAGAAGCTAGGGTGGGCTCAGTCTCCCAGGCGGCGGGGCAGCCCTCCCTGGTCTGCCGGGAACTGGTTGGCAGATTGGGCAAGACCCTTCACCTCCCCAGGGTTTCGGTTCCCCCAACTGTCAAAGGGCCACAAACGTCCTGTTCTTGCCCAGTTCCTTCTCTTGGGCCTCCCATACTGATGCGTGACTTGCTGGAGACAGATACGGTTCTTTAGAGAGAGAGGCTGGAGGTCAGTGCGTGCCTGGAGAGACAGAGCCTGGGAACCAGGAGGCCAATGACAAGAATGAAGGCGGGCAGAGCAGTGACCGTGGAGGTGAGGGGGGCAGGGGAAGAGGCGGAAGGAGCACAGAGGAACCATTGTGCGCACTGGAACCGGGGCCAGAGGGCTTTGCCCTTCACCTCCCTCCCACTGGGCCCCGGAGGCTGGATAAAGACGCCAGCAGGCTGCCCCCCCTCCCCTTGCCCCCAGGCTTTCTGGTCAGTCCCGCCCCCCCGCCGGGCCCTGCGCCTCCAGCGGCTCCAGCCTGGGGCGCTGGGAGAAAGAGAGGGACTCTGGAGCAGGCGAGATTTCTCACCACGCACTCCTGCACGGCCAGGTCTTCCCTTCCCTGTGCCTCAGTTTCCCACCAGACTCCAAGGTTTAAAGCGGCGGCTCTTCGGGCCTGATTGCTCTCCCGAGCGGGGGCAAGGGAGGCTGCCCTGGCCTTCTCCGCAGCTACCTCCCTCCAAGGCTGAGCTCTCGGGGAGCACCGCCCCGCGTCCCGCGTTTTCCAGGCGCCTAATCCAGGCTTCGACCGCAGCCTTCACGGGAAGGAGGAGGAGGGGAGGGTGGGCTGGATCCGGCCCTCGCGCTCCCGCACGGAGCCTCCTCCGCCCGCCGCAGCTCGCGTCCCCGCATCGCGTGACCACGGCACTGCGGCTGCAGCGCTGCAAATCCCCTCCCTGTGCCGGATTCCTGGGGAGTGGGGGCTGGGGGCCCGGAGGTTCCAGACCGCGGCCGCGGCGCTGCGAGAGGGTGATGACGCCCCAGCTCCTTCCCACCTCGTTCTTAGTTTTGCGGAGTTTCTCGACCCTGGAGCGCGTAGCTGAGTCACCTTTCCGGAACGCGCTCGGGACGCTCAGGACCCAGCCTGGGCCGCCCGGGGGCCGCGCCAGACGGGAGCGCGCACCACTGTGACGCGCGCCGAGCCCCGGGGCCCCGCGCCCGCGCGTCCCAATCCCGCGCCGCCCCCCTGGCGGAGGACCTCGGACTCCGCCCCCCAGGTGCGGGGTAACCGCGCTGCACTGCCCGCGTCCCCCGGAAGAGACCCCACGGAGGCGTGCCCCAGTCCTGGCGCCGCGGGAACTGCCTCTTGTGGATTTTCAGGGGTGTTGGGAAGGGCGAGGTGTGTGGGGCTGGTGGCGGCAGGTGTGGGCGCGCGAGCACGCGGCGGTCTGGGCCCGGACCACCCCCGCCCCTGCAGGCGGTTCGGCCTTTTCTCACTTGGGCCCCACCTGGTCAGGTCACCCAGTCGGCTTGGGCAACTCCCTCCTCCGGGTCTCCGCAAACAACCCCCCAGGGACTTAACTCGAGTTGGTCGCGGACACGTTCAGGTCAGACCCTTGCCCGTGACTCTCTCTCTCTCTCTCACACACACACACACACACACACACACACACACACTGACACACGCGTCTCCGTTTGTCTGCGTCGGGGTGAAGACTCCCGGGACGCCTGCCTCCTCCCGCTGAGCCAGTGCAAGCGGCGGGGGCCACTCCCCGGTGGTGTGGCTCTCCGATCCCGCCAGGGACCCTCTACACCTTGTTTACACCTCCAGGCTCCCCTCTGGCGGGTGAGGGGCGCGGGCCTGGGTCGCCCGCTGCGGGGCAGCTTCTCTCGCCCAGGTGAACCTCGATCGTTTCCTCTGGGGAAAAGACCCAACTTTTAAGGTTCTTGACAAGGCCCCCTCCTCCGGACCGCAGTCCCCCGGCGGGTCACCTGCCTTCCCGGGGTAGGGTACGGAGGGGGCGCCTGGCTGCCTCGGGCTCTGTGGCTGCGCTGCGGAGCTGCGGCTCCGCAAAGCCAAAAATAACCCTCCCGGGGAGAACGGGCGCGGCGGGAGAGACGCCGCGGCGCAGAGGAGGGGTACCCAGGCGGGTCCGGGCCTCCGGTTCCGGCGGACTGGGGCTGGGGCGCGCAGCCTCCCGAGGCGGGAGGTCGCGGCGCCCAGTGGCAGCCTGGGGTCCGCCCCCGGCGTGCAGCTTCGACTCTGGGCGCCGCGGCGAGTTCGCCCTCGCGTGCCCGGGACGCTGAGCTCGCGGCGCGCCGCTCGCGGCCGGACCCGGGGCCCCGCGGCGGCGTCGCCCCCTCCTCGCGGGTCGCCCAGTCCGAGCGGCGGGCGCGCGTGGCCGCGTCCCGGGACCCCGCCGAGCGTCTGCGCGTGGCCGAGCCGCGGGCGCTGAGCGTGCGGGAGGCGGCGCGGTGATGCCGGGGGCGGGCGGGCCCAGGCCGCGCCAGGCGCCGGTTCCACCCTCGCGAGCGCGGGGAGCGCGGGGTGTGGCCAGGCCGGGGCCGAGGCACAGCGCCCTCCCCGCACCGCGGCGCCTGGCGGCGAAGTTGAGCTCAAAGTTTGAGGCCAGAGGCGGAGAGGCCGCGCAGCCAGCATCAGTCCGGCGCCCCGGCCGTCGCTCAGACGTGGGGCCGAGCGCGGGGCGAGCCGAGTTCCGCCCTAGGCCGCTGTAGGAACGGAGGTGCCGCCTCCCCGGCAAACCGGACCGACTGGGTAGGGCCGCCCGCCCTGCCTTCTCGCCGCTCGTGGCTCCTGGGCGCCCACTCGGCGCTCCGCTGAGGGAGGCGGCGACCGGCGGCGGGGCTCGGGCGCAGGACCCGCGCGACCCCGACGCTGCTCCCACGAGCGAAGGGCGCGTCCCGGCGGCGCTGCCGGGCTTTGGGACCGCCGCCGCTCTGGAGCTCGGGGTGGTGGCCCCAGCCACCCGGCCGGCTCCGGGCGGCGATCGCTTAGCGCCGAACTTTGTGCCCCGCGATGTCCGCTCCAGTTCTGGCATTTTTACGCCACTGGACCCCCCTCCCCCTGGCAGTCCCGGGCCGGGTGAGGAGCTGGTGCGACCGAGAGAGCCACGGGGTTCTGACTCATCGTCGGGCCGGAACCCGACGCCCCTGAGAGGAGAGCCCCCAGGAAGAGACCTCTCGGCCCTGCGGGTGGGGGCTCAGTTCTAGGACGGGAGCGCCCTTGGTGGCACCAGACCTCGGCTCTCGGGACCCCTCGGAGGACTAGGCGATGCCGGAGCGCGCGGCTCCCCGAGCGTGGTCCGAGGATCTAGCTGGGCGCTCCCCAGCTCAGGGGGCTGCTCCGGACTCCGCCAGCGCCGTCTCCTCTCCCTCAGATCCCGCAGCCGCAGGGGATGACGCGGATGCGTCCACGGCCCCGGCTCCGGGCGGGGAGGGCGAGCCCCTCAGCCGGCATCGCGACGCGCGCCTGGGCAGCACCGATAAGGAGCTGAAAGCAGGAGCCGCCGCCACGGGCAGCTCCCCGACAGCGCCGGGGCCGCCCTGGCAGCGGGAGCCGCGGGTCGAGGTTATGAATCCAGGTTTGTGGGGTTCCGGTGGGGAAGGTCTGGGTGGTGGTGGTGGGGTCCCCTTCCTCCCTTGCCAGGAAGAATGGCCGGAGTCAGCTGGGCAAAAGAGGGGCTGGGACAGTAGAAACACTTTTTCCCTAGGAGGCCAGAAGGGGGCCCGGCCCCAGCCAGGGATTGGGGCGTCAAGGGCACGGTGCTCCTCCCCGGAGCTCCCCACTGGAGGCCGCAGCCTCCTGCCAGGCTTGGTTGGCTCGCTTACCGGGGGATTTCAGGCCCCACGTTTCCACCCCGGTACCCCCGTTGTGATCCGCGGCCCCCTAGCGGCCGTTTGGGGACGTGGCCTTTTGGGGCTTGTTTTTCCAGCGTGCGGCGCCTGGAGCCTGCCCCGGCCCTGCCGCGTGCTGGTCCTGTTAAACCCGCGCGGGGGCAAGGGCAAGGCGCTCCAGCTCTTCCGCAGTCACGTGCAGCCCCTACTGGCTCGGGCCGATGTCTCCTTCACGCTGATGCTCACTGGTGAGTGCCTCCCCGAGGGGTAGCGGGGAGCATCCCCTGCCAGGGCCCCTCAGATGCCCCGTGGCCACCCTCTGTCTCCGCAGAGCATCGGAACCACGCCCGGGAGCTGGTGCGGGTTGAGGAGCTGGGGCGCTGGGATGCGCTGGTGGTCATGTCTGGGGACGGGCTGATGCATGAGGTGAGGCCCCCCCCCCCCCCCGGTTGGGGCTGGGTGTGTGGGGGGGCGTGCTACCTAGGCTGGCCCCCTGCCCCTCACACCCCCTCCCCATGTTCCAACAGGTGGTGAACGGGCTCATGGAGCGGCCGGACTGGGAGACCGCCATCTGCAAGCCCCTGTGTAGCCTCCCTGCTGGCTCCGGCAATGCCCTGGCGGCTTCTCTGAACCATTATGCGGGGTGAGAGCCCAGGGTCAGAGTGGGCCTCGGTTTCCCCTCAGAGCCACTCTCCTGCCAGGTTTTCTAAGTCACCGGGTACTGGCGTACCCTTCACCGTCGGTTCTGGGGTCCTCTCCGGGTGACTCCAGCTGGCTGCCTCCACCTTCTCCATCTAGGGACCCAGTGTTCCTCTGCACGCCTCAAGTCCCCAGGCAGAGGAAGGGGAGGACGGGTGAGGCCTCCTGCCCGGCTCCCTCTGACCTCTCTCCCCTGCAGCTATGAACAGGTGACAAATGAGGACCTCTTGACCAACTGCACGCTGCTGCTGTGCCGCCGGCTGCTGGCGCCCATGAACCTGCTGTCACTGCAGACGGCCTCGGGGCTTCGGCTCTTCTCTGTGCTGAGCCTGGCGTGGGGCTTCATCGCCGACGTGGATCTGGAGAGCGAGAGGTTTCGGCGTCTAGGGGAGATGCGCTTCACTCTGGGCACCTTCCTGCGCCTGGCGGCCCTGCGTGTCTACAAGGGCACGCTAGCCTACCTCCCCGTGGAACGGGTGGTCTCCCAGGGGCCCACCCCCGCTGTTGTGGCGCGGCAGAACCGGCAGGGTCCCATGGACGCCCACCTCGTACCCCTGCATGAACCAGTGCCCCCACACTGGACTGTGGTCCCGGAGCAGGACTTCGTGCTGGTGCTGGCGCTGCTGCACACCCACCTGAGCAGCGAGATGTTCGCAGCCCCCATGGGCCGGTGTCCGGCAGGCACCATGCACCTGTTCTACGTGCGGGCCGGCGTGTCTCGGGCCATGCTGCTGCGCCTCTTCCTGGCTATGGAGAAGGGGAAGCACATGGACTACGACTGTCCCTACTTGGTGTACGTGCCTGTGGTTGCCTTCCGCCTGGAGCCCAAGGACGGGAAGGGTGTGTTTGCCGTGGATGGCGAGTTGATGATCAGCGAGGCGGTGCAAGGCCAGGTGCACCCAGACTACATCTGGATGGTCAGTGGCTGCGTGGAGCCCCAACCCAGGCAGAAGCCACGGCAGGGAGCCCCTCAAAGAGAACACTTATGACTGTGGGCCTCGCCGTGCCTTAGCCTCCTGGTCAACTTGGAGCTCAGAGCGCTCCACCTTTTCCCAGGCCTGGAGGGCCTGTCCACAGCTCGTGTGGTGGGAAGGAGGACCCCTGAAGACGGTGCGAAGGTGGAGGCTGTGCTTTGGAAGGACAGGCTCTGCCTACCAAGGGCCAGAATGAGGCTCTGGGCCAGAAGCCTGGCTGGCTGGCCGGCCCTCCCTGCCTGTGGAAGCCACTCCCATTTTGTTTCAGGGAGCCCAACCCCATGAATCAGATCCAAATAAAGTGACATTCCCAGCGTACTGGTCTTATCCTAGGCGTTGGGGAGGTAGTGGGGTCTCACTCCTGCCAGGGTTCTACAACTTCCCATTAGCAACGCCCAGTGGTGGGCACTGGACTTGGGCTGCCTCCGTTTGTTGTCGTTGTCATCTGTTTTAGCAGGGATTGGGGTCCTGCCCCAATGATTAAACCACCTGTGGCCTGGGAGAAACTGGGGGACTCAGCCAACGGCCTACCCTATGTGGAAGACAAACTCGGAGCCAGGATGTCTTACCTAGGGCCGCACAGCCAGCTGGCCTCAGTGAAGGGGGAAAAGGTCTGATTTCAGGGGCATTAGGGAAATGAGCAACAAAACCACAATGGAGGCAGTTGTTCCCTCCTGAAAGGAGTCTGTTGTCCCTCCAGTGAGGGCTCTAGGGTTCCCGCAGCCTCCTCTACCCGACCCTGCCAGGTCCTTGGTGGTGGTGGTGTTGGGGGGTGGAAGTTAAAAGGAGAAAGCAGGGAGGGGCCGATACCAGGTCCCCAAACTGGAAACCATTTTGGCTTAAAGGCTAGGCCAGGTGCTTGGATGCGGGCTCCCCCAGAGCCTAGAAGGCCCCGGGGACCACAGCCTCTGCTGGCAGATAATGCTGGAAACCAGTGCTGGAAAGATGGAACACAGGCCGTCCCCACAGACAAGAGCGCTGACCCAGTGAACGAGACCCCGTTCTCCCAAGCCCCGGGACACCCACGACTGCCAAGGCGGACGGCGCATGCGCAGACCGGGCAGCTAGAAGGTGTTGGTGGCGTGAACCTTCTCGGCCACGGGTCTTGCCACGCCCTGGGGAGGGATGTATGGGGTGCCCCAGAGGGGAAGAAAGGCGACGGAACCCAGAAGAATGGCAGAGGCAGGTTTAATGGTGCCACCTAGTCTTTTTTTGTACATTGTAATGAGCCAAACAAAAAAAAAAAAATGCAAGTAAAAAAAAAAAAGTTTAATCACACAGCACTTTATACAGACATCTTAAGCAGTAGGCATTCACATCTCCACGTGAACAACGCACCGGGAAGCACAGCCCCACCCGTCACTCTGGATGTTTCTCAAACAAGATACTGACTCGGGGCTCCAAATGCCGCGGCCCGTGGCGCGGCTCCGTCCTCACGCGCCGGGCGGTTAGGGCACAGCGCGGACGCGGAGCCAGCTTAAGGCGGACAAGACGCATCATGCTTTGGCTTCTTTTTTTTTTTTGTCTTTTTTTTCTAATAAGAGTTAATATCTTTGCTTTTGAGATTTTCTTTCAACCTTAAATATTACATACATACACCAAAAATTACATAGCTGCGATGTGCTCAACAGCAACCTCTTAACCTGGAGCTTCACATTATCAAAAGCTTAGAAAACCTGTAAACCTCTGGGCCTGTCTGCGAGGGCGGAGAACCCCTGCTGGCCGCCCCCCTCCCCTCAGATCGAGCCTGCAGTTTGTAAGCGACCAGAGGCCGCATGGGGCTCGCTCCTTCCTTCCATGTTCAGTGAGCTATGGCCGCCTCCCAGGGTTAGCATTTGACAGTGGGGGGGCCAGAGTGTGCGGAAGAGGCCCCGCACTGGCCCCGGCCTCGTCTGCGCTGCTCCTCTGCCTTCTGGGGCCCTGGGGTGCAGCGGAGGCCGGAATGCCAGAGCAAGGCACCTACCGCGGTTTTTCCAGCAGCTCCCCAGTCCTCATTCCGTGTCACATGTGAGGGGCGCCGCCTTTCCTGGGTATCCCCCTGAACCCAGCCTGGTCCCAACCTCTCTTAGAGAGCAAGTTCAACAGGCCTGAGAGTTATCCTGGGGTCTAAATGGTCCAGAGCAGAGCCAGGAGTCGGTGACAGCAGCTACAGCTCCCCAGCTGGGGGGACAAGGGAGGGCCGGTGGCGGTGACAGCAGGGGGCCTGGGAACAGGGAAGCTACGGGGGCACGGGAGAGGTTGACAGGGGCGGAGTGGGGGGGACTTCTGGCGCAACCCACACTTCATGCAAGGCACGGCCACTCGTCCTGCTGCTGGGCTATGCGACACGTGGACCCCCACGGAGCCCTCGTGTCAGGCCCTAGGAAGACCCCACCTCCGACCCGAGAAGGGGGTGGCAAGGGAGCTAGTGCCGGGACCCTCTGCCTGGGTGGCAAGTGGAAAGTCAGCAACAGGTTTCAGATCCTCTTTGCCACTGGGGGCCGGCCTGTTGAAAGATTGCTTCGGGAAAGAAACGGCAGCATCTCAAGAAACTTCTTGCACTTCAGCGTCAAACTCACCTTGGGGAGAGGGCAACGAGGGGCTTCTGCATTGGGGACAAAGGAAAAATTGGGAAGACGGGCGATTCCAGGGGAGGGAGTGAGCAGGCAGCAGCTGACCTCTCCCCACGAGACGTTCCTTGCTCGAGGCGGGCGGCTACTTGTCCTCTGTGCTCTCAGGCATGCCCGCCTCTAGCAGAGCGGCCCGGAACTGCGTCAGGACACCCCGGATGCTCTTGATGAAACCCTTGGAAAGCGGGAAGAGCGGGAAGCCGATGTCGGGGTAGCCGCTCTTCTCGGGCAAGAAGCTCCGGTAGCTCTTTCTCCGCTTCTTTGGTTTGACGCTGGGTGGCACCGGGGCGTCAGGCGCTGCCTCCGAAGTCTGGTCTGTGCGGTCCCTGCTAGCTGAGGCCAGGCCCTGGGCGCCGCCCTCCGAGTCTGAGCCCTGGGAGGCCTCTCCGGGGCCCAGCCCTCCATCCTCAGGTTCTTCTCGGCCGTAGTCAGAGAGCTCGGCCACGGCCGGCGGCTCTGGGGAGCTGCTGTCCTTGGGGATTCCATTGGGCAGCGCCTGGGCCCTCTCCAGCAGGGCGTGGGTCTCCAGCCAGGACTCGATGCGGTTCACCAGCCGCCAGCCACCAGTGCGGAAGTGCTGCCGGATCTCCTGCTCGAACACCTCCGGGGGCCGCCGCACCAGCTGGGTCATGGACTGCACCACGCGGATGAGCGCCATTTCGTTGTAGCAACGACTGTTCTCGTACCCCTCCTGCAGGCCCCGGTCGCTGTCGAAGCCCGCTTCATTGTAGTAGGGTTCATTCACCAGGATCAGACCTGTGGGGGTGGGGAGCCCATAAGAGCTGGCCTGGGGATCCCCCGAGGGCGGCCAGAGCAACAGGCGGAGGTGGAGGACATAAAGGCCAGAGTCACTGGACCCTCTAGCAGTTTCCCCACTGCCGCTCCCATCCTGCGCACTGTACCTTGGATGGAGATGAGCACCTGGAGAAGACTGGACTTGCTTGTCCACCTCTCTGTCCCCTGAAACACACACACAGCATGATCACCTCTGCCCCAGACACCCACCCCCGACCCGCTGTCCTTCCACCCTGGCTGGCTGGCGCCGGACTCACCTTTCCGATCCAGGTGCCCAGGAGGCTGACGCACACCTTCCCGTTGTCATACAGGTTGGGGTTCAGGCGGCCACTGCACTGGGAGAGGTAGCAGAAGTGGGGGGGCACGGCTGGGTAGATGTTGGGGAGCTGGATGTCGAACAAGTAGAGGCCATCCTCGTAGGGGGTGCGAGTGGGACCCTTGATTAGGGCCGAGAAGAGGTCCTATAGGGAGGGAAGGCTGAGGTCGGTGGGCGCTTCTGCACATGGTGCCTGCTTGGATCGGGGGGTAGGGGTGTGTGCATGGTGGGGAGAACAGCACCCAGGGACTCCAGACACCACCAGCTACGGAGAAGCTAAAGGGAAACACCCCCGTGTGGGCCTACGCAGCATCTTTCCACTCTGCGGTATTAATGGAATTATCCCAACTTGTTTTTACTTCGCCAGGTGTTTTTCATCGTAAGTCATTACTTTCAATCTGACTCCTTAAAACACCTGCCCTGAGCCCCGCCCCCACCCAGGCCAGCAACAATTACAACTAGTTAGAAGATGAAAGAACATTCCAGGGTGGCAAGGCTTCACTTGCTTTTAGGGAACCAGAGGGGCAAGGGGATCTGGAACTCCTGTGGCAATGCTGGCAGACCACCAAAGAAACTCAGGTCATTCAGTCATCGGGGAGACTCCCCACAGATGTTCGAGATCTGTGTCAAGTGTGGGGGGGGCGCCAACTGCAAGCAGTGAGCCATGTGACACTGTAGGACGTACAGACAGCGAAGGCGGAGGACCGACTGGAAGGACAGAATCCTCTCTGCATGGTTTTTTTTTTTTTAAATTTTTTTTTTTTAAGATTTTTATTTATTTATTTGACAGAGAGAGATCACAAGTAGGCAGAGAGGCAGGCAGAGAGAGAGAGAGAGAGAGGAGGAAGCAGGCTCCCTGCTGAGCAGAGAGCCCGATGCGGGACTCGATCCCAGGGCCCTGAGATCATGACCTGAGCCGAAGGCAGCGAGCGGCTTAATCCACTGAGCCACCCAGGTGCCCTCTCTGCATGTTTTTATCGGTGTCACCCTGCGGGCCTCTAGATAATGCACTACTTCCCTGTCCCTCCGAGTGAGACTTGGAAAAAATGCCATTCCCTTCTCTCGGCAGAGTTAAGACAGGCTGGAATTTTCAAAAGTTTTACTAAAACTCAAGAAAAAGCGAAAGTGTCATTAAGAACCCTGAGTAGCCAGGGTGGGGGTGTGGGGGGATGGGGGGATGGGGTGCCTGGGTGCCCGGCATTCAGGAGGGCCCGTGATGGTGAGCACCGGGTTACATACAACTGATGAGTCACTGACCTCCGCCTCTGAAACTCATAGCGTAGCCTATGTTAACGGAATTTATTCATTTATTCATTTACTTACTTATTTTTTTAAAGACTGTATTTATTTATTTGACAGACAGAGATCACAAGTATGCAGAGAGGCGGGCAGAGAAAGGAGGAAGCAGCCTCCCCGTCGAGCAGAGAGCCCGATGTGGGGCTCGATCCCAGGACCCCGGGATCATGACCTAAGCCAAAGGCAGAAGCTTCACTCCACTGAGCCACCCAGGCATCGTTAACTGAATTTAAATAAAATCAAGGGGGCGCCTGGGTGGCTCAGTCATTAAACGTCTGCCTTCGGCTCAGGTCATGATCCCAGGTCCTGGGATCGAGCCCCACGTTGGGCTCCCTGCTCGGCGAGAAACCTGCTTCTTCCTCTCCCACTCACCCTGCTTGTGTTCCCTCTCTCACTGTCAAATAAAAAAAAAAAAAAACCTAAAATGAAGAGAAAAAAGAAAAAAGACCCTGAGCAGTCCCACCCTGGGGCCTCCAGCCTGCTGCAGGCAGGGCCAAGCAGCGCCTCTCTTCCATTCTGTGGCCCCTCTGACCAGGGCTGGGCGGCAGCTGGGGCCGGGGTCAGACTCAAGTTCAGTGTCTTGCACAACGCGCAGCGCCCAGCAGGGGCCCGGTGCAGGTGTTGAATGAATGAGGAGACGGGCCGGGCTTGCCTGTGCCTGGGCCGCAGAGAGAGGAGTGGAGAAGGCAGTGGGACATGGCCACGTTGGGGAGGACTAGCCTGTAGCCAAAAGAGAAGGAACCAGGTCACGAGGCACCCACATCAATAGGGCTCAAAAACGAGCCCACTGAGCAAGAAAAGCAAACTGCAGACGATGTGGACAGTGCTGGACCGCTCACGTGAGGTAAGTCACAAAACGATGCTTCTGGTGACACAGGACAGCGTGAACATATATAAGGTCTTCTGCAGGGAGACCCACAAACTCCTGAAGTCATGACACTGAGGGGCTGGGTGAGGACTGGTCAAAGGCAACGTTAGCTTTTTCTGTGATGTTCTAGTATTTCAAAAGAATGGTACTCAGGTAATAACTGTGTACTTTAAAACTAACTTTTAGAAGGAGGGGGAAAAGAACACACCGTGTGGTCTAGACACGGGCCGGGGAGTCCTGCCCCCGGCCCTCGCCCCAGCTGAGCCGGGCTCCCAGCCCTGTAAGGAAGGGGTGTGGGCGGCCTCTCGGGCTGCGCAGTCCCGGGGCTCCAGGTGCCCAGAGCCGGCCGCCTCCGCGGCACCAAGCGCCCGCGCCAGCAGCCCGCACCCGCCTGCACCGAGCCCACTCCAGGCTACTTGCCATTCTATCCTCAAAGGTCTTGACCATGATGCCGTCAGGCAGCGAGGTCGCCAGCAGGGCCATCTCCTTCCGTACCGTGCTGAAGAACTTCTTGGCTTCCGGAGGCTGGAACTCAATTTTCTTAAAAGAGTGATTTGCTAGAAGGGGAACAAAGAGGGGTCAGTCCGTCATGGCAAGCCCTGAGCGCTCTAGCTGGCTGCCGCCCTTGGGACGCGTGGGCCCGGAGGGAGCAGCCGCTGGGGGCGCTCCCCGGACAGGCGAGTGTAAGCCCACAGGCTGCGCACCCACTAGCCTGGCATCCGCACCAGTGGCCGCACCAGGGAAATGGCTTCCTCCCCTCAGGCGGCAGCTGGGAGCAGGGAGGGGACCGGCGCAGAGAAGGTGAACTCACAGGGCGCGAACTCCAGCACTGAGAACACCTCGCCCTTAGCGCTGGTGAAGGTGACACCAGGCTTGCCGCCACACTGCTGGCACAGCACCGGGGTCTCGCTGGGCCACTCGGCCTTCACAGGTGACTGCCCTTCGGGTTTGTCCTCCTTGCGCTCTGTGTCCGGCATTGCCTCCATCTTCTCCTCCTCCGCAATGGCCACATTGTCCAGCGTCTTCTTGAGATTTTCCTGCAGTTTCTTGATGTCATCTAGAAACTTCTTCTCCCGAGTGGGTTTCTCAGGCTCCACTGTGGGGGAGGTGGGGGAGCCCGTCAGAAGCTGCTCCACGGTCATGTTCTTGAGGCTCTCCAGGATCTTGATGGCCTCTTTCAACTCCCGGAAGCTCTTTGGGGGCCCGTCCTTGCCAGCCTTCTCCATCAGCCCCGCCACGGGGGCAGCCATGGCCACAGCCCCCTGAATGGCGGCTGTGGCAGCCTCTTCGCTGATCACCACCCCCTTGTCCTCCTCGGGGGCTGCCGGCTGCTCAGTGGGTGGGATGGGGGGCTCCTCGATCTTGGGGTGCTCGTCCTCCACCAGCCCGTTGTCAGTCTCCCAGCTGTCGCTGTCATCCTCCCACTCATCCGACGACGCCCCGCTGCTGCTGCCTTCCACCGAGTCATAGTCTGACTCCTCGATCTCAGACTCGATGTTGTACAAGTGCTGGGGGCAGAGGGGGCGCAGGCAGCTCAGAGAGGCTCTGCCGGGCTCTAGGGCAGACCCCGACCCGCAGAGCTGGTGGTGCCGGGCTGCACTGAGGCCTCAGTGGGCCCCCTCCAGCCTTTCCCTGCTTCCTGCTCTGGACTCTGCTGTTGGGCCTCTCCGTGTCCCTGGGTCTCTGGGAGGGGCCTCTGCCTGCCCTACACCCGCCCGCAGGGCTTGAAGCCCCAGCCCGCAGCCAAGGGCTGTTCTGGGCTCCTCTGCCCCTGTGTATACTGGCCACCATTAGCCCTCAGTGGCAAATCCAACCCCACCCCCAGAGGGTTCGGGGCAGCCCCCTCTGTGGCTACTAACATGCACTAGCAGTGGGAGGTTCAGCAGAGCTGGACTGTGTCACATCCTGTTCCGTGTTCCTGGAACAGCTGCCCAGACCAAGGGGTGAGCCACTCCCTCCCGTACCCCATAAAGGGGCCAGGAGAGGGGGGCTGGGAAGGGAGGATCAGCTCAAAGAGGCAAAGAAACAGTAAAGAGACCAGTTGAGCTGGGACTGGGATGCCACCTCTGTTCCGTTCTCTTTCTGATCTGAGGAAGTTTTCCTAGAAATGTTGGTGGGAAAGGCTCTGTCCTAGAGCAAGCAAGCTGTACTTCTTAGCATGGGGAGAGGGGGACGCAGCAAATGCAGAAGGTTTGTGACAATCTGCACACACCCGGCAACCTGGGGAGCCCTCCAGGTGGGGCAAGACTCGGGCCAGCTGTGGGCGGCCCCCCTGCTCTCCTGCCTCCCGCCCCCACCCCAGCATGCGGCATGTGATGCCCCCTTCTTCTGAGGCTCTCCCTGAGACCCAGACACCCAAAAGAAGAGACCCTCACCGGGAAGATCTGTGAGACTGTCCTCCTGTTCCTTGAGAAGGGACAGAGGACAGGCCAGGACTCCCAGCCCAGCTGCCACAGCTGTGAGCCAACTGGTATGGGTCCGGGCCGGGGCTCACCTGGGGCAGGATGATTGTCTTTGAGTTGTCGGCCCACACCACCTCCACCTTGCTGCTGACGTCCACACGGGCCACTTGACCAACCGACGGCTGTGGGGCAAATGGGAAAGGGTCAAGGGAGGAGCTCTCTGAGGGGGCAGGGAGGGCCAGAGCACCTCCAAAAGGGAGCTCTGGCGATGGGTGACAAGGGTGAGGCGATGAGAAGGGAAGCGACGTGGGTGCCAGCCAGAGGCCACACGTGGTTGAGCAGCTCAAGCGTGGGACCCTCTGCTTCCAACGTGGGTAGTCACGGGCACAGACCCCTATTAACGCCCTTCCTACTCGCAACATCTGCTCTCACCAGATTTCCGGACACTCTCAGGATGGGGTTCCTGCCACGGGACTTTTGTTTCTACTCTTCCTCTGCTTGGCCCCAGGCAATGTTCCTACCCCCTCACCAAGGCCCCTGGTGAGGCCATGGACGCCCCCTCCCCCAGCCACTCCCGTGCCCCTACGGCACTCAGGACCAGAAGTTGGAGCCACCGGGGCTCAGGGAGCAGCTACATGAAGTCTGACCCTGACCCTGACTGGCAGGAGAAATCCTGGGGAGGCCGTCAGGCAGCAGTCCTTCTGGGAAGACACTGAAGGCAGACCGGGAGCCCAGAGGACTTCCAGATCTGGTCTCCTGGGGCCACCTGGTGGCACCTCCAGGGACTGCAGATGCTGGACGGGACGTGGAGAGACAACCCCCCACCCCGCACTGGCGGGCAGCCCTACCTCATCCTCCTTGTGAGGAGCTCCGTCCTCGGTATTGCCAATGCGGATGACGATGTCGGTGGTGCGGAACCGGAAGTCAGGGTGGTCAGCAATGTCGTAGACGCTCACGTCCTCCTCTTCTCCGATCAGCTGGAGGACAGGATGGGTTGTCACGAGTGCAGGGGCCACGCCCAGTGCACCCCGAAGGCACAGGGGGGCTGCACACACTCACCTCCACGTCATCCCCGCTGGGCCGCAGCTTGAACCACTTCACCATGCAGGTGCGGCCCACGTGGTCGCCAGACTGCACCACACCGTAGACAGCGGGATCCGGACAGCTCTGCACTGGGGAACCAGGGCAGAGAATGTCTCAGGAGCTGCGCTGGTGCTGCCCACCACCCCTGACATCCCAACCGCAGCAGGGCACAGAGCCCCGATGCTCCCTGGCTAGGCTGGGGGAGGCCAGAAAAGGCTGTCCCAGTCCTTGAAAAAGTGAGTCACCTTCCAAGAGGGAGTCTCCTCCCTGCCCTGAGACCTCCGGCCCATCCTTCCCAAGCCCGGCCCAGGCCCTTGGCCAGGCAGCCTTCTAGAGCCGGCACTACCTCGCTTATCCACCACGAAGTCTCCGGGGCAGAACTCGTTGTTGTCCAGGTGGTGCACAGGAAAGAGGTCGTTGGAGCGAATGTTGCACTCCACGGAGCCGTCCTGCCACATGACGTCTGCCGAGGTCATGGTGGTCACCACCTCCACGGCCACCCTGCGGGCGCACGGCATAGCCAGCCAGGCCGCACGAAACAGGCGGGAAGGAAGACAAACAGGTCCCTATGTGCTCACCTACCCCTTCCTCTGAGAAAGGTCTCACTTGGGAGAGCTCAGCGAATGTGGTCCCAGAGGCCAGACTCGGGGCCAGGGCCACTACGCTACCTGCCATCCCTGCTCCCAGATCTCTCCTTTCCACCCAGGCCAACCCTGGGCACCGACGTCGCCTCGGCTGGGCACCCCCGAGCCTGCAGAGGGCTCGCAGCCCGTGTGCGTGTGTGTGTACAGGTGCCAAAGGGACAGCCTCAGGCTGGACCCTCGGCCAGGAGGGAGAGGGTGCCCACCAGGTTTACCTGTCCCCTGGCTTGAAGTCACGAGTGATTTTATTCTTCTTCCGCTTGTGTTTTCGCTTTAAGTTCTTGATCGACAAGGGGATGCTCTTCTTTCTGCTCGTGCCGCTGCCGCTCTGGGAGGAGGTGGTGGAGCTGGCCGAGGAGGTCACCGAGCTGGTGTCGTCCGTGTCGTCAGCAGCCTCGTCATCCGCGTCCTGCTCTGCCGAGTGCAGCCTGTCGTCCCCGCCCTCCTTCAGCAGGAAGGGGGGCAGCGGCTCACCCACATCCTGGGCCTCCTCCGAGCCCTCGTCCTGCATCTCCACCGGGCTGGCGGACCCATCGGGGGTCTCCTCGGGGCTGACGGACCCTGCTTCGCTCTTGGCTCTGGCCCCTCCTTTCTTTCCTGGGTCCTCCATGGAATGGTCTCTGGGGCACTGCGCGTCCGGGGGGCAGGACATGATCCTCACAACCTGCTTCTTCAACAGGCGCTTCACCTGGGAGGGCAGACCAGGGAGGACGGGCGCTGTGGAGCTGCAGGGCCGGCACGGCCCCACCCCGGGCATGGGGGACACCCAGGCGGCTTGGGGCGGGGGGGGCAGCTATACACACCTAGGTGGCCTGCAAGGGTGATCAGGGCTGCCCCCCAAGGCCTAAAGCACAGACTGTCCTTCCTGGCTGTGGAAATAGCTCAAGGCCAGTTCCTCAAATGCCCACCGATCCCAACCCCAAGGACATACCTTCTTGGCCATAGAGCCCTCCCCCTGGGCGCAGTGTTTTTCTGGACATTCACAGGCAATCTTGGCCGGCTCTACCTTGGCTGGGAAGACATACAGACAGCGCTCCCCCAGCTGCCGCTGAGCATGGTCAAAGCATCCGAGACGCTTCACCCTGGGAGGGAGAGAAGTGGGGACTGGGCCACGGCTGATGTCAGCGCCCCGCACGCCACCCTCAACCTCAGCTCCCCTACGACTCTGGCCCAGAGACCTGCTTGGGCGTGCCACTGGGGCTGCTGGGGGCACACTGGGGCCACTCACCTGCCTAGGTTTTCCTGAGTAATGACAGAGGGCGGGGGGCTGACGCTGTCCGTGCCCCCTGGACAGAAACTCTTGGTAATCCATGTGACCTTCAGCTCTACAACCTGCACCTGGGGACGGTGGGTGGGACAGGGCCTTAGTCAGCAGCTGAACAGCTCTCGGTCAAGCAGCTGCCCAGAGCCCTCCTGACCTCCAGAGCAGGAAGTGGGTGGTCAGAGTACAGCGCCCCAAGCAGGACACCCCCAGAGCAGGCTCCACTGGGAACTACCACAGCCTCACCCCGGGGACCCCCACCATGTCAGGGCCCAGCAGATCTGCCACTCGCCACCTTGCTCTGGCGGGGTCGGTCAGGCTGGGGGTCACGTGCCTAGCAGTCACCCCATGAGCACACCCTGGCTTCCCTTTACTTAGAGCCCTTTCCCATCAAAGGGCTAAGGAGTAGGGCTTAGCCCTCGGAGCAGACAAGGAGGGAGCGGGCTGCAGCTCAGCTCTGGGGCACGGAGGCTGAGGAGGTGGCCCCACCCCAGCCCCTACCTCTTCCACCACCACTCGGAATTTGCTCTTGGTGCTGAGCACAGGCTTGACCCCCGACAGCCACTGGACGCTGGAGAAGATCTTGGCGGGGCCGATGAGCACCTGGCCCGGGTAGAAGCCGTAGGAGTCATCGAAGAAGAGACCCTGCAGAGTTTGGGGCCAGAGGAAAAGTCCTTGTGAGCGGGACTTCCTCGAGGGCCGGCGCTGTCCACATCCATCCCTTCTCTTGCCTCACCCCTGCAGGCTCCCCTGCCCCCCCAAGCTGGACAGACCCTTGGGCTCCAGAGCAGCAGCTCTCAAACCAAAGTGCACATAAGTCAGCTGGCGGGCTTGAGAGAAGGCACATCTGACTCGCTGTAACACACTCTCAAGGCCGTGTCCACGCTGTCGGTCGGGAGACACTTCGAGGACTCTTGAGGGCAGCAGTCCCCAAACCTGTCTGCTCTTGTAACCCCCACACTGCCGTACTTATTTATAAAGCAAGGTCACATACGACTGTTCTAGAATATCCCAGCGAAAGAACAAGTGTACAGACTCACTACTATAGATATTTTTTTAAAGAGAGAGCTCGAGTTAACAAAACGCAAAGAAAAGTCCCAACACCTCCTGCCCGCGCCCAACTTCTGGACGTTCTGGGGCGCACGCACTCCTTTTGTCGGAAACCACTCGGCCCAGAGGCAGCACCTGCTTAGCCTGGGCTACCTCCAAGCTGGCTGCTAAGCAGTCCTCCTTCCCGTGCAGCCCAGGGGGCAAAGGAACATGAATCCTGCCCCCCCAAGCCCACCCCCCAAGAAGCCTGCATGGGCGGGGCACACGTACAGAGTCGCTGACGTGTGGGCAGACATCGTAGAGCTTGGCGCCATCTTCTGTGTTCATGGAGCACCTGAAATGGCGAACAGGGATTTGGTTCATGGGGCACAATGACAGAGCCCCAGGGGAGGCGTGGCCGCAGGAGACACAGCGGGGCTGACCAGTATCACAAGGAGTTACCCGGAGGCACTGATATGCTGGCAGGCCCTGCGATGGCGTGATTTACCCCTACCCACAGCTCGGCTCCCACATCTGCACAAGTAACTCCCTCAAAACCAACCAGACCCTAACCCGTACGGGAGAGCTCGCTACCATTAAAGAGTGTCTAAAATAAAGCATCAACCCCTAGCAGATACTCTAAATGAGGCCAGGGTGACAGGAGACCATGGTCAGGCCCTGAGCGCTTGCAGCACAGGTCCTCACGGGCCCCGGGAGAAAACACACTTGGCTCCTTGTCCCCGGGCGGCCCCTTCCCAGCGTGGCCCCGTGTGGTGAGCCGCGTACCTGGCACCGTTGGACAGCTTCAGGATGATCTGGTTCTTTAAGTCATAGACCTTCCCCAACCAACAGTCATAGGCAATGTAGTCCCCATACATGAAAGGCTGCAGATGGAGGGAACGGGGCGTGAGAGGCGGCAGGTGGCACTGGGGTGCAGCATACCTGTCCCTCTCTGTACCCTGAGACACAGGGGGAGCGATCCAGAGGGCTTCCTGCCTGGGCCAGTTGGCCATGGCCTAAGGGGTTGGCTCCCCGCTGGGAGTTCCGGGCCACAGCCCAGCTCCCCTTCCCAGGGTGGAGGAGGCCTCGGTGGGCAGCTGCCTCGTGGCAATGAGACAATACCAGAATACCATTCTCCTCTGAAAGGAACCAAGGCTCTTTGGACAAATGATCCAGGGCTGGATCAGGAAAGGTAGAAAGTCAGAAAGTGCTTAAAAAGGAAAGAAAAAAAAGAGAGAGAGAGAGAGGGTATAAAGGACACTGATGTCAGCTCGAAGGGGCTCTTACTGGCCAAGTCTGGGATAATTTAAGCAACAAAAGAAACTATGGTAGTCAGGAATTACAGCCGATTGGACAAAACAGGAATCTGAGTCCACCAAGATACAAAAAACAAATGAATAAATCCACAAATGAGGCTGAAGGCACAGCCGTTCTGCACAGAATGCCGACTTCTCAACATGAGGAAGAACACGGGCTTCACACAGCCCCCCAGAGACCGTCAGAGGCCGTCGGAGCCCTGGCTGCCGGGGCGGGGGAGGCTCACAGAGCCCAGGGCCAGCAGACTGGGGTTTCACAAGCGACAGGTTATTGCCGCCATCTCAGAGCACCTCGTCACAAAGCAGAATCACTAGCAAAGGCATGAGAGGGGACCTCGTGGGGAGGTGCGGCAGACACGGCTAGGATCAGAGTCATAACCTCCGCCCCCGGCTGCGGCCCCTGGATACATGGGGCTAGGCAGAGCTCAGGGGTCACTGGGCGGCCCTGCCGAGGATACAGGTGCCTGATTCTGGTCAGGAGGCGACGGCACAGAGCTCCACGCTCAGGGTCTGCCAGCAGAAGGTGCCAGGGGGCGGACGACAAAGCGAGACTGGGGAGCCGTTCCAGATGAGGAATCGAAGAGCTGACAGCTACAAGCAGCGTGTGCTCCTGAATGGAATCGTGGATCGGACGGGGAGAAAGGGTACGGGAGGGACGGCTGCACAGAGTCTGGGGACAGGATAGCCACGCCCCAGTGCTGACTTCCTAAACTGGGGGCCAGGGGCCACGGGGCATTCTACCCGTAGCCGGCTTCCCAAGGCTTCAGAGAGAAGAGCAGGCAGCGAGAAGGAGACGTGGGCACGGGAGAAGGAAGGTCATGATGGGGCAAGTGGAGGGAAAGGCTCACAGCCAAGGAGCCTGAGGACGCAGGGAGCACAGAACTCACAGCTTCTCCTGAGTCTGAAATCACTTAAAAAAGAAATGAACGAAGAAATTTGTTTTTCAAAAAGGAAGCAACAGAGAGGAGCGGCAGCGAGGTAAAGAGACCAACAGCAGCCAGCCACGCTGGAGGCACAGGGATGTGCCCGACCTCACGGGGCTAGCAGCCCGAGGCACTGCCCTGGGCACACACAAGCGGGCTGCCCCCTGCCTGAGTGCCGGGCGGGTGCGGCAGGGGTGCGGGGGCCGCGGGAGGAGGGCTGTCAGGCGGGGCCTCTCACCCAGATGTGCTGGAGGTCCTTGCTGTTGACGGGGTAGATGATGCAGTTGGTGCCGATCAGCTTGACCGCACAGTCGATGCTGACGTCGATCACGGTGCCGCACTGACTGTCCTGGGGAGGAGAAGGCATCTAGGCGTGAGGAGGTGCACGGTCCCCGCCACCAGGGCAGACCCGGCCCAGACCACCCCCAGGCCAGCCCCGCAAAGACTCACGGTGGATCGCATATGCCGGACCACATCCCGGGGCACCACGGAGCGGTCCTCGAGCTTCAGCTGAGGAGAAGAGCACAGAGTGACACAAGGGCCTCTGGCGTCCGCAGAAGCTGCATCTTTCTCCCAACTTCTCGCCCACGTGGTCACACGCGTCCAGCTGGCCGCACAGATCCCGGGGGCGGCTTTGGCATGTGCCACAGCCCACTCTGATCGCACCCAGCCAGAGAGGCCGACCCTCAGATGCCACCTCCCCCACCCTGCAGGGGCAAGCGCGATGGTGACGGGCGGCCACTGCGACCGGACAGAGAAGCCGCGTGAAGCGGCAGGTGGCAGAAGGGCCTCGCTCTCATGAAGGGGTCAGCAGCCCCTCACACGGCAAAGCACTCTGCTGGGAGCGAAATCCTTTTTCTCCTTCCTCCAAGCGCCTGCCCGGCCCCTGCTGCTGAGCGCTGAGCAGAGGGGGCGGAGGGCGAGTGTGTCACGGAGCTGAGCAGGTCACCCCGAGGCCTGCTGTCACCCGACACGACCTTCTAATCTGGGCTATCCTCTCCGGCCAGCCGCAGCCCGGTCCTTATCTTGTGTGCTGCGGAGGCCGCGGGCCTGGGCTAACTCAGGACAGCAGGCTCCGGAGCCCGGCCACGTGCACGGCGAGCACCTGACCCCTCCAGCTGCAAACACCCCGCGGCAGCGGCCTCCGAGGACAGCTGGGCCTCTCGAGAGCCCTCCCCTCCCTCTGCCAGGCCAAGGGACGCCCTCCAACGGCGCAGGCGGAAGACGGTCCTCCGCCAGGCCAGCGTGTCTGCCTTGCTGGCTCCGCTAACCCGGGGCGCTGCTCCGGAGTTCTCCATGGAGCCAAGGGTGAGGCTCTGCAGCTGCCCATCTCCTCGGGACGGGCACCTCCAACACCCCAAACCACAGGGAAGCGAGAGCTGCTCTCTCAAACAACGCCCAACCCAAGACCCCTAAGTTCACTACCCTCACTCCAAGACCTGGGGCATGGAAAGGTGACTGCCATGGAACGAGAATGGACACATTAAAAAGAAGACCCTGGCTCAAGGTCCCCGAAACTGCGGGGATGACGGCTAAGACGAGCCTGCCATCAGGAGGATCGGACTTTCAAAAACCAAAGGGGAGGGGTGCCTGGTGGGCTCAGTCAGAAGAGCGTGGGACTCTTGATCTCGGGGTCTCGGGGTCATGAGCTCAAGCCCCATGCTGGGTGTAGAGGCAACTTAAATAAAACTTAAAAAAAACCCCAAGAAGTAAAGGGGGAAGCAATGGGCTCCACCATCAACAGGTGATAGAGGTTTTTCCTACGTGGGAATATAGGCCACGAGCCAGACAAGGGTGAGCCCAGGTGTTAACCTCCAGGGTCCCTGAGCCAACCCGGAGATGTGCCCACTCCGAAACCTCGGGCAGATCGCTTGTGCCCAGCTGTGCAGGGGGGGTGGGGGCAGCCATCTCACAGCGGGTCAGGGATTAACAAGGCAACGAAAGCACAGATGGGCCCAGGGCACCTGGCACACAGGACGCACTCAGCAAAGGCCACATGGGACCGCTCCTCCTGAGGCCACTGGCCCCCAACCACAGGCGGAGACCCTCTGAGTTCAGGCTCTTCCGCACGCTGCGCACAGACGCCGGGAGTCGGGGGCGGCGCACACGGAACTCTGCTAAGGCTCTGCTGGGGTGATGGTGCCACTTTTCTGACTCAAAGAACTTCCTGTCCTGTGACCCTCCGCGCCCATAGCTCTGGTCTGGGACATGGTATTTTCAGTGCTACCCCAACCTACCTCAAACCTCTGCTCCCAGTTTAGACTTTAAAAAGCCACAATTGCAAGTCTCTCCAAGTTGCCATAGAAACCAAAGTTGCCAGGAAATCCAGTGGGAGAAGGACTGCTGTGCAGGGCAAGGGGGTGCCATCCTCGCGGGGACCTGTGGCCTCGGGCACAGGCTGCCTCGTCTGCTCAGGCATCCCTGAGAAAAGCCCCCAAGTTGAGGCTGTAGATTGTGTCCCCACCTGGGGGTCTGCGTGGGTCCCTGACAGAGCTGCAGGGAAGGGAGCAGCCCAGGCACAGATCCTGAACCGTCGGCACACTGCCCAGCCTCACGGCACCCTGGCCACGGGACACTGCTCCTGAATGCACAGGGGAAACTGAGGCTCCCACGTGGATGCTGATGCGGGAACAAGGCAGGAGTGATGGCTGGCATCACCGCAAGGCCAGAGGCAGGGTGAGGGGGCCTGGTTAGCAAACACTGTCCTCCGGACGGGGCCCTCTGCACCTGTGCCTGGCCTTTTGCCAGAGTCCACTCCAGGGTGAGGCCTGGTCTCCAGGCTCTACTCACAACCTTCCGTGACAAGGAGGGACATTTCTCCAAAGCCCTGACAGTGCTGAGAGCGGAGCAGAGTGAAGCAACAAGGAGGAGAGAGGGGCATGGCGGACACTCTTCTGATGAATTCCCCCTGGGAATTCCAGAAAAATGACAAGAGCGTCTAGAAGGGCTTTGGACAACGTGCAAGGCTCCCCCTTCTCTTTCAGCATTTTCCTTCCCAACTCCCTATGTCCCCCCCACGCAGGGCGCTACCTTCACCCAAACAAGCCAGTCCTCTCCCATCCGTGTGCCTCTCCACCGCGCAGTTCCTTCCCAACGCCCCCTTCCTCTCCCTGCGCCCACCATGTGCTACCCACATCACAAAGGCTCCCCATGTCCCCACTCGGCAGGCACCGCTGCACTCCTGGGGGCTTGGGAGCTCGGTGTCCTCTGCCTACAGGAACTGGTGCTTATACTATGTCTCAAGCAGTCTACTTGCACTTGGTGTGTTTTATCCATAGTGCTGTGAAGGACGTACTATTACTGTACGTACTAAATCATCCCCATTTTACAGATGAACGAACTGACATGGAGAGAAAATGAGGAAGTTGTTCATGGTCCCATAGCTCCGCTTGTGGACCTTGACTTGAACTCTGATGGGCTGCAGAAGCCATTCTCTTAACCACACGACAAGCTCATCCGTCCCCAAGCTGCAGAGATAAGAGCAGAGTAAAACCTATTCCTGGCAGGAATTCCTGTAACAGACAGTGATTCTTCTCCTGATTATAAAGGCATTCAACGCCCTATTCCTTTCTGGGGCTGAAGAGGAAGACATCAAGCATCCAGACGGCAGGTGCCAGAGGCTAGAGGCTACCCCCTAGAGGGCGCTGTGCCTGCTGGCGTAACACGCCAGGCTCTGGAGCTCAACTAGTCTGCATACAAAGCCATGTGTGTCTCACTGCCAAAAGGCAAGGGAAGCCAGGGCAAACATGAACTATTAGGACTTCATCAAGTTTGGAAGCTTTCGCACAGCAAAGGAAACAGTCAACAAAACCAAAAGACAACTGACAGAATGGAAGAAGGTATTCGCAAATGATGTATCAGATGAAGGGCTAGTATCCAAAATCTTTAAAGAACTTATCAAACTCAACACCCAAAGAACAGATAGTGCAATCAAGAAATGGGCAGAAGAGGGGCACCTGGGTGGCTCAGTAGGTTAAAGCCTCTGCCTTCAGCTCAGGTTGTGATCCCAGGGTCCTGGGATCGAGCACCACTTTGGGCTGTCTGCAGCAAGGAGCCTGCTTCCCTTTCTCTCTCTCTCTCTCTGCCTGCTTCTCTGCCAACTTGTGATCTCTGTCTGTCAAATAAATAAATAAAATCTTAAAAAAAAAAAACAAACAAACAAGAAATGGGCAGAAGACATGAACAGACATTTCTGCAAAGAAGACATCCAGATGGCCAAAAGACACATGAAAAAGTGCTCCACGTCACTTGGCATCAGGGAAATACAAATGAAAACCACAATGAGATACCACCTCACACCACTCAGAATGGCTAAAATTAACCAGTCAGGAAACGACAGATGCTGGCGAGGATGCGGAGAAAGGGAAACCCTCCTACACTGCTGGTGGGAATGCAAGCTGGGGCAGCCACTCTGGAAGGCAGAGTGGAGGCTCCTTTAAAAGTTGAAAACAGGGGCACCTGGGTGGCTCAGTGGGTTAAGCCGCTGCCTTCGGCTCAGGTCATGATTTCAGGGTCCTGGGATCGAGCCCTGCATCGGGCTCTCTGCTCAGCGGGGAGCCTGCTTCCTCCTCTCTCTCTGCCTGCCTCTCTGCCTACTTGTGATCTCTGTCTGTCAAATAAATAAATAAAATCTTTAAAAAATAAAAAAAATAAAAATAAAAAATAAATAAAAGTTGAAAACAGGGGTGCCTGGGTGGCTCAGTGGGTTAAGCTTCTGCCTTCAGCTCAGGTCATGATCTCAGGGTCCTGGGATCGAGCCCTGCATCAGCTCTCTGCTCAGCAGGGAGCCTGTCTCCTCCTCTCTCTGTAAGCCTGCCTACTTGTGATCTCTCTCCCTCTCCTCTCTCTGTCAAATAAATAAATAAATATATAAAATCTTTAAAAAAAAAAAAAAAATAGAGCTACCCTACAACCCAGCAATCGCACTACTGAGTATTTACCCTAAAGATACAAATGCAGTGATCTGAAGGGGCATGTGTACCCCAATGTTTATAGCAGCAATGTCCGCAACAACCAACCTATGGAAAGAGCCCAGATGTCCATCAACAGATGAATGGATAAGGAAGATGTGGAATATATATACAATGGAATACTATGCAGCCATCAAACCCCCAAATCCTGCCATTTATAATGAAGTGGATGGAACCAGAGGGTATTATGCGGAGCGAAATAACTCAATCAGAGAAAGATAATTATCATATCTCTCTGATATGAGGAATTTGAGAGGCAGGGCGGGGAGGGGGGATAGGGGGATAGAGAAGGAAAAAATGAAACAAGATGGAATCAGGAGGGAGACAAACCATAAGAGACTCTTAATCTCACAAAACAAACTGAGGGTTGCTGGGGGGAGGTGGGGTAGAGATGGGGCGGCTGGTGATGGACACTGGGGAGGGTATGTGCTATGGTGAGTGCTGTGAAGTGTGTAAGCCTGACGATCCACAGACCTGTACCCCTGGGGCTAATAATACATTATATGTTAATAAAAATAATTAATAAATAAAATAAATGAGGTGAATGACTTCGAACAAGGCCATGTGTTTCTGTTAGGTGCACCCCAATGGCAGTTAAAAAAAAAACACGAAAACAAATGAAACGGTTACCAGGGTGGGATCTGAGGTGGCGGATGGGTAGATTTCAGGGGTCATTACTGGCTCTACCACAATGAACCACCTCTAAGGCGGTGACCATCAACATTTCTGGAGGCAGAGTGTAGCTGTCCGAGGATTCTGAATAGAAACAAACAAGATACCAAGACAAAGCGTTCACGTGTCTCTGTGAGAAGGAACCATGGCTGGCTTTTAAAGGGGGCATGCGTGGGGGCACCTGGGGGGCTTAGTCCCTAAGCGCCTGCCTTCGGCTCAGGTCATGATCTCGGGGTCCTGGGACCGAGTCCCGCATCGGCCCCCTGCTCAGCGGGAGGTCCACTCCCCTCGCATGTGTTCCCTCCCTCGCTGTGTCTCTCTGTCAAACAAATAAATAAAATCTTTAAAGGGGGTATGGGTTACTTCAGACAATTTGGGGACAGAACTGCGGGACATCCTTTGCTGCTCCTGCCTGTTCTGGAAACAAGTGTCCGACAACACTTCTGCCCCCAGGGACAGGGGCGCTGGCACAGCTCTGGAGGAGGTGACTCCTCTGAACAATGATGACTGGCACCTCCTGTGTGCCTGGCCTCACAAAGCTTGTGTTCCAGTGTGGCAGAGGAGACGCACACAACGTACGTGTGCACGCGCGCACACACACGTGTACGGGACACACACGCACGCGCAGGTCAGGTGGTGGTAAGTGCCATTCAGAAAAACAAGGCAACGCGAGGGCCGGGGTGAGAGGCAGAGCGGGAGGAAGCAAGGGTGAGTTATTTTACACGGCTGGTGAGGAAGGCCACTCCAAGGTGACATCTGACCAGAGATCTGGGTTCAAGAGGGGAGTGAGCTTTCCAAGCAGAGAGAGGGCTGCCTTAGAGACCCGTGTGCCCGGTGCACTGGACGACCGGAGAGGAGGGCAGCGGAGGTGAGGCTGGAACGGAGGGCAGGAAGGACTTGGGGTTCCATCCTCATGGAGATGGAAGCCCCTGCAGGCTCAGAACAGAGAACACACAGGACAAGGATAGTAAAAGGATCCTCTGGCTGTTGAGGGAGAACACACTGTAGGGAGGGGTGGGGAGACCAATGAACCCGCTGGTTCTCGGGGCGGAGGGGTGGGCAAGCTTGCCTCCCAGACAGCATTTGGAGTGTCTGGACGAGTTTGTGGCTGTCAGCCGCTGGGGAAGGGGGTTTCTGGGAGGTGGTAGATATGGATGCAGCTGACCCTCCAACAGGGAACAGGACGGCCCCCCACCCTGCCCCTGGTGCCACGACAAAGAACCATCCAGCCCAAAACATCAGCAGCCTTGAGGCCAAAAGCCCTGAGGCTGCCCCCAGAATGGTGGTGCGGGGACCAGAGCGGTGGGGAAAAGGATCACCCCAGACGTGTTGGAAGACAGGGCTCTTGAGGCGCCTCACACCGTTGGGAAGCAATAAGGGCACAGGGAAAAGGCGACCTGGCAGCGGGCCAGGCGGTTCCACTGCACCCCCAGATCAGCTTCAGGAGGACCAGGAGGGCCACTCCCCTCTCCCTGCCCTCACCCTCGGTGCCCGCTGCTCCCCTCAGCCGCCACCTCGAGGCCCAGCACTGACAGCACAGCAGGAATGAGACCAGGTCCAGGCCGTCCCCCGTAACACCGCTGCTCGCTGACCTAGAGGAACCCAAATTCGCTGTGCAGAGACGTTCCATGAATAGAAAAAGGCAGCCGAGGCTGATCAATAGGTTGAAAATACAAGGAAGCAGATATAAGAAGCAATTTTCAAATGGATCTGAACATCACATTCATAGGACTTGGCGGGGCCTACGCGCTGGCCTCCTCAGCAGAGGCCAAGCACCCCCTCTTGAAAAGCTGGCACCGCACTGGGCTCCGTGTGAGAGGGGAAGGGGCAGAAATCCCCAACAAAAGCAAAGAGGGGCTTAAAGGTGCCCAAGCGTTTGTGTCAAGGCTAGAATGCACGCACCGACCACTGCCATTGCCCGGCGGACTCCAGGGAAGGCCAGACGGGAGATGTCAGTGTTCTCCTTCCGTCCCACCGGCGGAAAACCAAGCAGGTCGTTCCTGGGAGTTAGTGATGTTCTCAACGCCACACCCTCAACTTACAACCGGGAACAGCTTCAAACTCAAAACCTCAAAAGGCTCATCGTGCCGAGCACCCGGCGGACTTTGTGAAGTCTCCGCTCTCGCAAGGCCAGCTGAGGGCCAGCCCTACCCTGCACCCCTGGTGAGCGAGTGGAAAACTGGGGACAGCCTACAGCGGCCCCGGTTTGGCTGTGTATTCCGAGGGAGGCTTTACTAAACTTGGCCGGACTGAGCCAGGCCGCAGGCCTCGGGCAGACCTCTCCGAAGCCTCACGGTGCTCAGCGAGGAGACCAGATCTTTCTCGGGAGAAGAAAAACCAGCCGCCCTGCTGCTTGGCCTGGGGAGGGGGAAAGTGGCCCCGCAGACACACGGAGGAAGGAGGCTGTTTACCTGGGCCAGCACTCCGAGAACAGAGTCCTGAAAGGAGTATGAGGTCAGACCAGCACTGGAAATTTCCGAGGGTTGACAACGTCCATGGGGTAGGAGCAAGCTGGGCGAAACCATCCCTCCCACCCACCGGACGGCCTGAGTGGGCTCTGAGTCCAAGGCAAACCGGAGAACGGTGGAACAGGTCAACGGAGCTTCCACTTGTGTTGGGGACCCCGGGGCCTCCTAACCAGACCCCCGTCCCTTCAGCGGAGGTCACAGACACTTTTGTGCTGCCCGTGGGTCCGTGGTGAGCGCCACACTGGGAGGGCCCTGCGGTAGAAGGTGGGGGTCTGGGGCGCCTGGGTGGCTTAGTGGGTTAAGCCTCTGCCTTTAGCTCAGGTCATGATCTCAGGGTCCTGGGATCGAGCCCTACATCAGGCTCTCTGCTCAGTGGGGAGCCTGCTTCCTGCCCCATCTCTGCCTGCCTCTCTGCCTACTTGTGATCTCTCTGTCAAATAAATAAATAACACCTAAAAAAAAAAAAGAAAAGAAAAAAGAAGGCGGGGGTCTGGCTGCACATACAAGAGCTCCTTCGTCTGAGAAGCCCCGCAGCCCGGCTCTGTGAGTGGGGATAAGGACAGAGGAAACAACTGCATACAAACTTTGCTGAAACCTAGAATGGAGGTCAATTAATTTCTCTAGCACTTCCTGCAGATTGAGGGCTAGCGAGGAACATACAAATACAAAACAAGGAGTGCACACTGCTTTTAAAGAATTTACACGGACCTGGTACAGAGACCTTAACCCTTTCCCCTCCAGTGCCAATGCAACCGGGTGGGCAGAGAGGCTACTCAGGTCCGCCTGAAATATGCCGGCGGTGAGGAATTCTGGAGAAGCTTCGGAAGTCCTAGAATGGAACGCTCCCTCGAGCAGTATTTTTCAAACTGTGGCTGTGACTCATTAGTGGGTTATGAAATCAATTTAGGGGTTCATGGCCAATACCGGGAAGGGGGAGAAAGGGAAGTATTTATGACATGACAAAGTGGCACGGTATCGTTCAGAGAAAACCTTTCCAGCTGCGTCCAGCTGACGCACGTGTCCTTGGTCATGATGTAAAACGCACATTCTAGGGCGCCTGGGTGGCTCAGTGGGTTAAGCTGCTGCCTTCGGCTCAGGTCATAATCTCAGGGTCCTGGGATCGAGTCCCGCATCGGGCTCTCTGCTCAGCAGGGAGCCTGCTTCCTCCTCTCTCTCTGCCTGCCTCTCTGCCTACTTGTGATCTCTGTCAAATAAATAAATAAAATCTTAAAAAAAAATGCACATTCTACGGCCGCTCACTTTCGAGAAGTCTGAGAGTCCCACCCCACCTTCCTATCTGCGCCCCCACCACCCCCCCCCTTGACCAGCTCGGCCGGTTCTCGGGCTAGGGCTTTGGCCAGCTACATCAAGGGAAGAGAAACTCCTCTTCCCATCAAAAGTTGGTCTGGAGCCAAAAATTAGCAAACAAACAAAAATCCCAGGATCTGTATGTTCACACATAGACACCGTGGGGGTGGGCCACCTTGAACTCTTTTCACATCGTTTCCAGATGTCAGTGTGGGGGCTTCCAGAACAGGAAAGCTGGAGGGGGCAGGAAGTGGCACCGTAGGTAAAGCCAGGCTCCTCTGCTGGCTCCTTCTTAAGCCTGAGTCCCCAGTTCACACTGGGCCCGGGGGTATGACTGGTCAGGGATTCCAGCGTGTGCCCGGGTAAGGACTTTCTCAGAGCAGTTGACCGTCACGTGGCCGGCCCCTGACAACGCCCGACAACCATCAGCGAGCCGCCCACCTGAGGATAGAAGGTTTTACCAGCAAAACACAAATGACCAGAGGGCATCACATGCCTGGGGAGGAGAGAGGACTGCTGGAAATGTCTGGGCAGTATGGAAGAAAGACAAAGGTCAGTGCCCCGAACTAGAACATTCTGTCAATCATGTGCTACAGAAACCATTCACCAGAAGTTCTGCTAAAACTGTAGACTCAGGTCAATTAATTCCATAATTTTTTAGTGTTTCCTACAGATTCAAATGAAAACAAGAATAAAAAATCTGTAGGAATGTGCCTTGTATTTAAGGAATAGACATTTGGGTAGAGGGACAAAATGAAAATATGTGAAAACATTTATACACGAGTACGGGTACTGCTTCGCTGGGTGAGGAGACAAAAGTTCCTGCTTCTGGATGGTTGGTGGGGGACGGTGGGAAGGGCCAGGCTGCACAGGAACTAAGGGCAAGGGATGTCCACCACCTCCTCAGCTTCAATGAAAACTGGCCAGGCCTCTGTACTCTCCGGCCCCAGGGGCAGCATGTCCCCAGCGAACCCCCTCTCTGATCACACATCCTAGGCCAGCAGCTGCGGTGGGGCTGCGCAACGCAGCATCACTGCATCATGGCCTGGAAAATGCAGCTGCAGCCTGCCGGCCTGCGGGAACATCCTGGAGGTGCAGCCTGCCCCAGGGGACAGAACGAGGGGCCGGAGTCCCACTGCTGCTAAGTGACGGGGCAGGCCCAGGGTGCCGCGGCTGGCGGCAGGTCAGCAGGCGCCTGGACAGCGGAACTGGGTCTCTGCAGATGCCGCAATCTTCGGGGGGCGCGGTTCGTGCATTCGGCGGCCAGAGTGGCCTGGAGAAGGACACTGTCCCCCTTGTCTTGGCCCCAGGCTTTTCGATCTGACTCAGAAAGAAAAAAACAACCTGGGGCCTCCTGAATTGGAAGGGAAGGTACAAATGGGAAGCTGTAGGAGGAAAGCTCCCTCCTCAAGAAGTATGACTAGAAGGTAGAAAAGGAAACAGTAAACACGACTGTGTGGACCTGTGCTCTGTTCTCGGGGCCAGGCCACTGTCCTGGGGCTGCGGGCATGCCTGGGAGGAAGCAGGCAGCAGGCCAACTGTCCAGGCGCAGAGAGGGCTCAGGGCCTCACCGCCTTCTAGACCTTCAACCTTCCCTTACATGGCCTGGCGTCAGGTGAGCTCAGGGAGCCATGACAGACCTTCACTGCGCGTGCACGGGACAGGGGAGGAGCCGCCGAGCTCTGCCTCCTCCACACCTCGCAGCCTCCGCAGGGGCCCCTCTCCCCGTGCTCTCACTCTGCACCGGGGTCCAAGGGCTCGCAGAGGTGGCGGAGCTGCCCAAGGCCACCCTGGCCATATCACTCCACAGGTCTGGCTCTGCTAGCTTGTCCTTCCTCACTGGGCACGCACCGCCCACGGCATGGCCTGCGGGCACAGCCCCGGAGCGCTGAGAGCCGGGCGGACACTCACAGGGTGGCCTGACGCCAGCCCCACCATCTCCCCAGAGCTCCCTGAAATGCAGGCTCTCGGGCCCTACCCCAGCCCTGCGGCCTGGGAATCCATACGGGAACAAAGTCTCCGGTCTCGGGGTGACCCGTCTGCATAACAGACGGTCTTAACCTGGTGCATAACAGAGGGTCTTAACAGAGAGGTTATCAGGATAGAGGAAGGGAGGGCCCTGTCCCCGTCCAGTCCCTAGGAGGTCATTCCGAAAAGACGACCCCAACCCTGGCTATTCTAACTGTCCTCTGAAAACGCAACAAGGGAGGAAGAGTAGCTCAAAGGGACGGTCTCTGAGTCCTGTGGCTGCAGGCCAGGCCCACCCTCAACTACGAGGGACCCCACGCGGGAGAAACACAACCTCCCTGAGCCCACAGCAGCCCCGCTTGTTTCTCCAACACCTGCGGTCACCATCTCAAGGCAGATGACACGAAAACACATCCTGGGCTACTGCACATCCCCTGGGCGCCAATGGCCTGGCGACTGTGGCACAGACGGAAGGGCTCCTGGGGTTTGGTCATTAATCAGAAGAACACTGACTGCCCACCGCTCTGATACCAATTACCCAGAGCTCACCCACAGCACCTCGGGTCGGGATGCGATGGTTCACCAGACTGGGGCTGCAAATGCGCGTGAATGGACAGGACAATGGCTGAGCCACCATCCTGTCACAGCCTGGGAGCAAGCCCCAGCCCATGCCCTGAGGACACGCTCTTGCCTCCCTGGGCCCGAGACGCCTCACCCGGAAGGCAGCCCTGGGCTGGACGAGGTCTGGTAAGCACGCTCCCGGCATCATGTCCGGGGGCCCAGCCACCACCACTGGGGGGCTGCACGGGTGGCCTGTCTGGAGTGTGCATCCCCCCGGACCCCCGAGGAGGCAGGCTGAACGCAAAGATGTCCCCAGTCCACCCGGTGTCCGAGGAAGCCCGTGCCGGGCGCACCAGCGCACAGCCAGAACCAGGCTCCTGACAGTTTCTCCTCTGAGAAACTTATGGCTCAGCTGGAAAAAGCAATCACATGGTGTTTACCAAGACTGAACCGAGGCAAAAATTACCATAACAGTGCATCTTGATTTAGATGTCATCACTAAAAAGTCTTTTATAAATTGAAGGGATTTTAGGTACACCGGGGGAGCTATTTCAAGAACACCGACAGGAAATCTTACAGTATGCGAATAGCCATGTTCCTGTTCACATGGTCAAAATTCTCCCCGCCTTTTAATGTGTGCGGACTCACCAACCCACGGTGATGAAGAGACCCCACCGAGCGCGAATCAGAGTGTGGGACGGCGTGCTCTCAGCTGGGTCCGCAGGGACCGCGCTAACACCGCCACGTTGTGCCTCGCAGGCGTGTCTAGGTGCTTCACAGACCTCATTCACCCCCCACTGCCGCCTCAGGGGGAAGGGCCTCACCCCACTTCAGGAAATGTGCAGAGACAGCCACAGAGCTGTCCCACCCCCCGGACAGAAGAGCCTCCCCACCCCACGCTGTCCCTGCGGGGTCAGGGAAGGGTAACTAGTGGGCAGACACCTAGGCCTCCCAGTGATCTTTTCTATACAACCAGGCATGAAACTTCCTTCCCTCCTCTGGACCCCTCTAGGTTTCATGGAGGAAGGACCTCTCAGTTAGAATTCATATCATCACAGACCTGAAGGAGGACACGGTCCCTGAGAGCAAGAGATCACAATTATTTGCACTACAGGACACCTACTTTTAGACGCCGGGCCTTCCCATCACCAGGTGCAAGGTGGTGTTCTGGCGGACCTCACTCCACCGTGCTGGTCTTTGAAGGGCCACTGGTGGAAACCAACAAATGGCCCCATAAAAATAGAGTGGAAGAAGTCTACATATTTAATTTAGCTGTGTTGAAATAGCAAAAGATTATGAGCAAAGACAGAGGCAGCCTCTCAGCACATCTCGTGGGAGGAGGACTAAGTTCTAAGGCAGGTAACTCCTCAGTGCTCTGTAAAACAGATTCTAGGGCGCCTGGGAGGCTCAGTCGGTTAAGGTCCAATTCTTGATTTTGGCTCAGGTCACGATCTTGGGGTTGTGAGATGAAGCCCTGAGTTGGGCTATGCTGGGCGTGGAGACTGCTTGGGATTCTCTCCCTTTCCCTCTGCCTCTCCCCTCATCCAAATAAACACACACACAGACACACACACCAGTCTTAATTTTTTTTTTTTTTTAAAACCCAAAACCTACCGGATAAATCTCTGAGTGAAGCCAGAAATGTACTTAACATTCCCTTGGTAAATCTGATAATCAGCGTGGTTAAAACACTTCTGCTCCAACCAATAAGTTTCCCTTTCTCCTACAACAAAACAGAACCCCAACGACTTAGGATGTTTGTTTTTTAATTAAAACAGTATTTGAAACATACAAATCTGAGGATGCAAGAACAAGGTGATTAAAACAATTAACAAAGCGAGTTCTGCCTGGAGGCGGCTCCTCCCCCTGGCTTTCCCGGACACACCCATTGTTCAGGCCTTGAACAGACTCAGTTACCAGGTCATATAAGCATGAGCGACCTCTGCTCAGGTGGTCTAGGCCGGTTACCAGACAGATGCCAAGAACAAAGCCCTAGGCTCTGTGACAGTGATTAGCGCGCGATCCCCCACGGACCAGAGACAAGGGACCTGACCCAGGCCAGCGGCTATGACTGCAGCGAAAGCAAATTCTGCCAATGCGCCCTCGGACACCTGGGGGACACAGTTTTGCCTCCTTAAAAGACTTTCAGGCAGGAAGGCAGCCAAGATAACCAGATTTTTAGGCCGCACTTTCAGATGGCACAAGCTGGTACAGAAAACGTGGCTCTGTCCACATGTAAGAGCCCCAAGTCTGAGAAAGAACAGCCCTGGCGTGAAGGGCGCATCGCTGTCCCATGCAAATCTTCCAAGACGGTCACCAGGACCTCAGCTCACAGATGCCCCTGCTCCCTTTCTTCGCCTTCCCTTCCTCGAGCCCACAGGAACATGACGTCATCTTCAAGATGATGTAATCTGCAGTCCGCAAAGAGCCGACACCTCACCTCCACAGCGGCCTGTGACATCCACCTTTACCTCCACCCCTGACACCCGCATCCCCTTCGGGCCACGCTCCCGAACACCGAGAACAGCCACACTCTGCAACACGCATCCCACCTTCTGAAGCAGACTCCGACTGAAAGGGATCCACTCAGCGCTGCTATTTTAAAAAATGCAAATACGGTAGGAGAGGCGGTAAAAATAACACATCAGGGCCCTGATCCAAGGCTGCTTTTTCGCTGAGGGGCCAGGTTCTCACCAAGTAGGGGTGGAGTGTGTGGGGCTCTGGGTGGCCGATCTTCCCACAGAGTTTTGTTTTTTATCGGCCCTGGGAGCGCAGAGCCGAGAAGACCACGCGGACGCCCCTCCCCCACCCGTCTCTCCCCAGACACACAGCTGAGCCGCCCTGCAGCAGGTAAGCTGGCAGGAGGGGCAGGCAGCCTTCTCGGTCCTTCCCAGAATGACTGCGCCAAACACGGATGGCTCTCCGCTTTCCTCAATTCTACAACGACACCTTTCTGAGACAAACTGGGGTGGGGTGTTGCAAACAGCCCCAAGCACCCAGGAAGCAGGAGCTCCGTAAAGGCGCAGCGAGCCAGGGAGGAAGACACACAGGACGCTGGCGGGAAAGCAAGCTGGCTCCTGCATCGATCAGCGATGGTCCTGACCGCCGGATGGTCCCAACTATGGACCGCCGTCCGAACTGATGCACACAGCCATCGCCGTGGCCACAGACGGCCCCGCAGACAGGCGGACCCCGCTGCTGGGAGTCAGCAGACACGGCCTCGTCAAGGCAGTGCCAACCACAACAACCGAGCCTTCCTTTCCTCAGCACCCCATGTTACCAGAATTAGGAGAGAAGCAGGTAGCTTGCCTCTGAGCAAGGATGTCTAACAAAATTGAGCACAAATACTTAGCAGCTGGGTTCTGGGCAGAATTCATCGTCAACTGGCACGGCTGGGAGAGGGGGAAGGACTCACCAGCCTGCACTGGAAGAAGGCGCCAGGGGGAAACATGTGCTGGTACTGTAGACGCCTTTCATACAGGCCCTTCGACCCCTCTACGGGGAAACGGAAGGGTCACAGCTGCAAGTACCCCGAGCCACGCCCAAGGGTCTGCATGGGCTAGACACTTTCCGGGGTATGCGTTACAGCTTCTATGGAACAAACACTCAGCTCTCCTACTCCCCTACCTGGGCTGCCTGTTTCCCTCAGTCCCCGGGGTCCTGGCAGCTGGCCAACAGGCTGCGGAGTCTGAAGAAGAACCAGAAGGCAAGGCCAGGCTGGCCTCAGAAGAATCCTTCGCTCTCTAGCAAGCTGTACCCAGACCTTCTCAAGGACCACCAGTTCTAAGTGGAGGAAGACAGGGACAGGTAGACGAAGGCATCTCAAGGGCCCGGCTACGGCCCTGCACGGGCCAACGAAGCCACGTGAGAGCAGAGGCAGGCCTGTGGCGGCGACTCTAAGGTCGCATGTGGAGTAAGCCATGGGAGGCAAAGGACACGGGTGGCAGGCAGTGAGTAATCAAAAACGATTTCCCTCTCGCACCCCCTGCCCGGGCTTTCCCAGCCACTTCCGAGTTTACTCCAGTGATCAGGAGTCTGAGTTGTCCCCCAACAGCAGACAGCGTACAGAAGCTGCTGGCGAGCTACACAGGGAGAGGGGCGATGGGGGCGTCTCATGTTGACCCACTTTCCTCGGGGCCGCAGCTCCAGTCCCGTCTCTCCCCTCGCAGGGGCGGGGCAGGCGGGACGGACGGGATGACCTGTCCCCTCAGCCACTAATGCAGCCATCCGAGCCACTACGGGGCTGCTGGACGCGGTGTCTGATGCCGGTGGAACACTGGGAAGCAAGAGAGAGTTGGTGCCGGCAGAGCCAGGAGAAGCGCGGGGAGCAGAGGTAGTGCCACAAGCAGTTACGCCGTGACAAGGGCCAGGCTGGGGGTCCTAGAAGCTGCCACGGCAACGATCGCGGCGTTTATGTTTACCCAGATGCCAGATGGCTGCACTCGTCTCTGCTCGGACGTCGCCTACTCAGAACGGCCTCCTCTGGCCGCCCGTCCGGACGGGCTCCTGCTCGCTCCGTACGCTGTCCACACCCCCCGCCTCGACGGCACTCGCCAGTCCCTGCATCTGCCACGATCCGTCTGCCTCGGCAGAACGGGAACCCCACGAGGGCAGGCGGGGCTCCCCACTGCACCCCCAGCACGGCGCCAGGAACGCCCACGGGGGTGACAGGGTGCACCCAAGGAGCAGCGGTGGAGGGAGAATCTGAAGATTCAGGCCCGAGAGGGGAGCCACGGGGGCAGCCCGCCCGCAGCACAGCACCTACGAAGGAACGAGAGCCCAGCGCCCCGCTCAGCGGAGGCTCTGCTCAGAAACCCCGCTAGCTCTGGAAGGTTGGGCTTCCCAAACAGCAAGCCTGAGTCCATTTCCTGGGACCACCGCCGCCTTCTCTTGGTGGTGGGCAGTGCTGAAGGGCCCCACCCGTGCTCATGAGCCTGGCCCAGCTCCCCACCCCCAACACCAGCGGCCTTCTGGTCTACCGCGACCGGCCAGACGGGTGTCCGCACCGGAAGAATCACAATACAGGTGACCACGACCTGAGAAGCGGCACTCGCGCTTGAACAGGCCGGAGCCACAGGAAAAGAGGCGCCCCTGGAAGGGCAAGGCGGCCTCACTGCCTGCGGCCCATCAACAACATTTTAAGCCCAGTTTTGATTATTACGCTCATGGAACGTACAGAATTTTGAGAAGATTCAGAGCGGCCCTAGAAACACGATCTATGAGAAAAGAGGGAAATACATTCTAGGACACGCAAGAGAAGCCCAGGACTGTTTCTGTCTTTGAGGCTAGAGCGTCCATGACGCATGACGACTCCAAACGTCTGCGGAGAAACTGAAGAAGGGATGGTCGTGCCGAAGACGGACCCCGGGCTCAGGAGCTACGCGCCAGATGGGGTCCTGCACCGTTCCTGGGTCAGACCTGCACTGTCCCACAGGCAAGCCACTGGCCACCTCTGGGTACGGAGCACCTGACACGGGACCCAGCGTGGGAGAAGGTGTGCTGGGGCACAGACCGGAGTCAGAGACGGAGTACGAAGAAGGCAAACCCCCTGGGGAGTAGGTTCCATCCTGTCTGCGCGGAGATGACATCCTGGATCTACACGAGCTTGAACAAAACCTCGAGATTAATTATACCCGCTCATTTTCTGCTTTTTCTGATGTGGCCACTGAAAACAATCTCAAATGACAAATGTAGGCTTATACTGTATTTCTCCTCCTCCTTTTTTTTTAGAGAAGGGGGAAGGGGGAGAGAATCCCAAGCAGGCTCCACGCCCAACACAGAGCCGGATGTGGGACTTGATCTCACGACCCTGAGATCATGACCTGAGCCGAAATCAAGCGTTGGGCGCTTCACTCACGGAGCCCTCCACGCGCCCTGGCTTGTACTGTATTGCTACTGAACAATGTTGGTTTAAACCAGTAAATTCTTAAGAGCAACAACAACAGCGTACCAAAGGCGTAACACAGAAGAGCAGTTTTTACTGTTCCAACAATGTGCCCCTGAGGCAACCACTTTCTACTTTCTCAACGGGAAGAATATTCGGCCACATCTACGAACAGTATGCCTGCGTCTCTAATTCCTACCTCGTTAACAGCAGACCTTACTACAGACCGTTCCCCAACCCCCTCCGACAGCCCCAGACCCCGATGCCCGTCCTTCGACAGTGCTGCTGCTCTGACGGAAACCGCACAGACATGCCAGCAGAGGGCACAGAGCAGAGCTGATCCAAGGCGCACTCTGCCAACACACACGACCCGCGCGTCTGCTGGTGATTCTGCCGAAAACCTATCCCTAACTTCTCCAAACACGCTCAAGGAATCTGTCAGGCGTTTTCTGGGTTTCGCCTCTCTTGGAAACCGTCCTCCTGTGGAATCCTACCCTGCCTCGCCAACACGGACTTCCCTCTGCAGCAAGGAAACAAGGGATCTCTCGTTTCCCAGATCGCAGAAAACCCCCTTGGTTGGGGGAAGCACACCTCCCACCAGCTTCTGGGGAAAGGGTCCATGGGAAAGCGCTCCCCCCCCCCCAGTCCTCTTTTGCCTGAAAAAAACTTGCTGGGTAACCTGCCTAGACTCGGAATGCCCTCAGAAAGTTGAGGGCTTCGCTCTACTGCCCTCCTACCTGTCCTAACTGCCATGTTTACTCTGTTTATACTCACGGTGACCATGTGGATTTATTCCTATTACCTTTAGGGCCTTCTACCTACCGTATATTTTCTTTGCTCTCTTTTTTCTAGAGGAATGACCTAGTTTTTATAATTCTGAGTATTTTGCCTCTATTGGTTTGAAAGCTTGTAGGCCTATTTCTACTTTTTTAATGGTTACCCTTAATATCTTAATACCTCTACTTGACTCGGAGCACCCCTCCTACTCTTTCCAAACAGGTCAAAGATTTCAGGATGTGTTCATTAATGCTCACGGTTTCCCAAGTTCATGCTTATTTAGATCCGCCCACGCATTCCCCCAACGTCCTGATACACCTTTTTTTTTTTTTTTAAAGATTTTATTTATTTATTTGACAGAGAGAAATCACAAGTAGGCAGAGAGGCAGGCAGAGAGAGAGAGAGGGAAGCAGGCTCCCTGCTGAGCAGAGAGCCCGATGCGGAGCCCGATGCGGGACTCGATCCCAGGACTCTGAGATCACGACCTGAGCCGAAGGCAGCGGCTTAACCCACTGAGCCACCCAGGCGCCCCACACCTATTTTTTTTTTTTAAGATTTTATTTATTTGACAGATAGATCACAAGTAAGCAGAGAAGCAGGCAGGAGAGAGGAGGAAGCAGGCTCCCTGCTGAGCAGAGAGCCCAATGCAGGGCTGGATCCCAGGACCCTGAAATCATGACTTGAGCTGAAGGCAGAGGCTTTAACCCACTGAGCCACCCAGGTGCCCCACACCTTTCTTTTTTGTCCCCCTCCTCTCTCCTGGGTTTAGTTTCCCTCTTCCTGAAGTATAGCAAAGGTCTTCTAGGGAATAAACTCCATTTTTTTCTTTCTGTGAAAATGCCTCTATTTGGTTTTCACTATTGAATAAAAGGGGGTTACTGAAAACTAAGTTAACAACGTATTTTCCTTAGCAAGCTAAAGAGGTTATTTCATTCCAGTCTGGCCTCTAAAGCTGCTACTTTTAGACCTCTGCTGGACCTCACTGTTGAGCCCTGGGAGTAATCTGTATTTTCCCCTCCAAACTGCTTTTCAGATGCTCTTCTTCCCCAGAGGAACTCCCATTAGACACAGGTCTCTTCCTGTGCTCTCACTGGTTACTTCTCTTCCCTGGGCGCTGCCCTCTTCCTGTCTCTCAGCTGAAATTCACTTCATTTCTTCAGATCTCTTTCCCAGTTCACGTGATTCTCTCTCGGGGTGTGTCTACTTCCCCTGACTTTTAAATTCAATTATGATTTTTCATTCTGGAGGTTTTTGGGGTTAAAAAAAAAAAAAGCCCTTTTAGATGTATTGTCTTATGCTTTCCTTCAGCCCTTCATGCACTTTAAACATCTGCAGCGTAACGTCTCCGGTTACCTGGAGTTTTAAAACGTTGGAAATCCTGTTGTTGTGGCAGCTCACCCCTGCTTATAATTTCTGTATATTTAGTAAGCTCCTGGCATGAGCTCCTCATCTGCGGAGGCGGCAGGATGAACGGTCATTCGGCTCAAGTTTTCCTCCTCCTTCTGCAAGGACCTCCAACAGCATCAACAGTCTAATGCCAGGCCCGTGCGAGCGCAGGGGTTCCTCAGACACGGGGAATTATACATACAGAATTCAAACCTGGATGTTTCAACTGCTCGTGGGAGACCCCCCCACACCTCAGAGTGTGAGGCCATGCCCAACCTCCTTGCTGGGCTCCTGGCTGGCTTGGTTGAAGAGCATGTGACTCTTGATGTCGGGGTCATGAATTCAAGCCCCACAATGCATCTAGCATTTAAATAAATAAAACTTTGCAAAATTAAAAATGAATGAATGGGGGCGCCTGGGTGGCTCAGTGGGTTAAAGCCTCTGCCTTCGGCTCAGGTCATGATCCCGGGGTCCTGGGATCGAGCCCCGCATCAGGCTCTCTGCTTCCCTTCCTCTCTCTCTGCCTGCCTCTGCCTACTTGTGATCTCTGTCTGTCAAATAAATAAATAAAATCTTTAAAAAAAAAAAAAAATGAATGAATGAATGAATGAACTTCCTCTCCATTTCTCAGCCCCACAGGGGAGACCTTCTTGAATTCCTTTTATTCCTCCTACCAGGGAATAGCCCTTTGAGGGGATTTCTATTTCAATTCTACACACGATCATTAAAATCCAAACCTCGATGATTGCGACAGTCTGTTTTAAGGGCCAATGAACAGCCCCCAGAGATGCCACAACTGCTCTGGTTTTAAATTCCCTTGTTGATTCTGGTTTCTTGCTACCACTTTTCTTTCTTCTTTTTTTTTTTTTTAAAGATTTTATTTATTTATTTCAGAGAGAGACAGTGAGAGAGAACATGAGCGAGGAGAAGGTCAGAGGGAGAAGCAGACTCCCCATGGAGCCGGGAGCCCGATATGGGACTCGATCCTGGGACTCCAGGATCATGACCTGAGCCGAAGGCAGTCGTCCAACCAACTGAGCCACCCAGGCACCCCTCTTTCTTCTAAGCTTAGTTCCAGATCTGCAGTCTTTATTGTATTTGCTATGGCGTTACTAAGCGAGCGAGCGGGAGCGGTTCTACATGAGCTCCAGCCACCACGTGAGATTAGAAATCCTCTCCAACGCCTTCCAGCTTCCCATGATGTTGAAAAATCGGGATGTATCTTCACTGCCGATCTTTTGTATGTGACCTGTTTTCTCTCTGTGGAAGCTTCATCCCCAGTATTCTGGAATAACACAATGTGCCAACTGGAACTTTTTCCATTCACCATCCTGGAACCTTGTGATCATCAATTCTGGAAACATTCCTGATTTCTTTGCTACATTTCTGTCCTTCATTTTTCCTTTGTTTACAGACCTTGTAGATGGCAGATATTTCCATTCTATTTCCTGTGAGTCTTTGACAATGCTTTTCTCTCTCCTAACACTGTGTTTTAATACCAAGAACTCTTCCTTGTTCTGAGTTTTATAGCATTCTGTTTTATTTCATTAACAAATGCCAGCCCTTATTTCTGGGAAGATGTTCGTGGTGTTCTGAGGGTTTCTTCTGGTCTACCTTTCTCTCTGCTTGGTCTATCCTCTACCTTTCATGTTGGGAGGGTTTTTAATCCACTCAGTGACCCCTGGATGTCCACCCCTATTTGAAATGAGTCAACAGATCTTTATGGTAAGGGAACAGTTCTGTATCTTTTTTTTTTTTTTTTTTAAGATTTTATTTATGTGTTTGACAGACAGAAATCACAAGTAGGCAGAGAGGCAGGCAGGGGGTCGGGGGAGCAGGCTCCCTGTTTAGCAGAAAGCCTGAAGCGGGGCTCGATCCCAGGACCCTGAGATCATGACCTGAGCTGAAGGCAGAGGCTTAACCCACTAAGCAATCCAGGCGCCCCAGTTCTGTATCTTTTTAAAAAATATATTATTTATTTACGAGAGAGAGAGAGAATGAGTAGGGGAAGATGGAGACCTAGACTCCCCCACTGAGCAGGGAGCCCGATGGGAGGCCCGATTCCAGGACCCGGGATCATGACCTGAGCTGAAGGCAAACGCTTTAGCCGACTGGGCCCCTCAGGTCCCCCCAACAGTCCTGTACCCTGACTGCCGTGGCAGGTGACAGAATGGCAGAGAACTGCACACGTATCGGGTGTGCACCAAAGTCGATTTCCTGACTCGGATGCTGTGGTTGTGTAAGTTGTAACCACGGGGCACACTGGTGAAAGGTGCAGGGGATCTCTCTGTACTGTTTTGCAACTTCCTATGAATCTCTAATTATCTCAAGATAAAAAGTGAAAATAAAAAAAAGTTGTGTCAATAATAAGATGACGGAAGCTTTGCAAATACAAGCAAGGCTGTGGATTGGTACGGATCACGTTGTCTAGCTTCTGTTCTGAGCGACTGCCAAACCCTACCAACGGCAGGTCTGTCTCCCACACTGTTCACTTTTTTCCAGAGAGGAATCCTCCAATCCCACGCCTCCTGTCTGGTTGCAGCACTCAGGGAGCAGGCAGGGAACTCAGCTGAGACTTCCCCTTTCAGGGCAGAGACTTTCCTGAGTCCCTGTTCCATCTCAGCGTGACATTGCCCTTTGCTCCGTCTGAGCTCTCACTCCCACGCCGGCTCACCGTCTCCAGAGCACAAACCTCTGCGCTCTGGGGCGGGGCTCACGCAGGCGCAGAGGCTGACCTTCCAACTCCTCCCTCTGTCTTTGGCCCGCACCTCACTTGTGCCTGGGGAGGTGCCTCCATCCCTGAGACCTTCTGCAGGGCTGCTCCTCTGCCACAACAAAGGGCACCGACTTCTTAGCTTCCTCTGCTCTGTGCACTCTCTGTCCCCCTTCCATCCTCTAAAACTCGAAATCTTTGTCTACTGTCTTCCCTCCCATTCTCCATATAAACGAATGTGTTCAATCCACCATTTTCACCTGAAGGATGCCAACCAGAGATCTTTAACCTTAATTTTGCAAAATACTTACCTACAACCATGGGACATATCTGAAGATGGAAAAATGGTAAGGTTACAAAAACAAGAAATCACAAATTCAAAAATTAGAAATCCGGGGTGTCTGGGGGGCCAGTCGGTTGAGCATCTGACTCTTGGTTTCGGCTCTGGTCATGATCTCGGGGTCAAGAGAGTGAGTCCCATGACGAGCTCCTTGCTCAACGCAGCATCGGCTTGAGACCCTCTCTCCCTCCCCCTGCTCCCCTCCCTCAGGCCCCCCACTGTCCCGCTCTGGCACACTGTCTCTCTCTCAAAAAAAAAAAATAGGGGCGCCTGGGTGGCTCAGTGGGTTAAGCCACTGCCTTCGGCTCAGGTCATGATCTCAGGGTCCTGGGATCGAGTCCCGCATCGGGCTCTCTGCTCAGCAGGGGGCCTGCTTTCCTTCCTCTCTCTCTGCCTGCCTCTCTGCCTACTTGTCCTACTTGTGATTTCTCTCTGTCAAACAAATAAATAAAATCTTTTAAAAAAAATAAAAAAATAAAATAAAATAAAATAAAATAAAAGGTAATGTAAGCAATTAGAAATCCTTAGTTCTGACATTCACCTATTTAACTCAGAGACCAGTTAATTTCTGAGGGGCTCTCCCGGTCCTGCTGTTCTAAAATGCACAATGATGGGGAGGGAAAAGAAAGCTCAACTCTATCAGAAACCCCCCAGTCGCCCGCAGGGGCCTCCGGTCCGTGCAGACACGTGGCTCTCTGTGGCCAACGTCGAAGAAACTTTCCACTGCACAGACTGCCGGGATCTGGGTGGAAGAGAGTGTCAGCGTCATACGGCAGGCCTGGGGAACCGACACTTCACACACTTATGAAATTAAATTAGATTCTTAAATGCCAAACCAGAAACAATCACTGAGAAAGTCACCGAACATAAACAGCACGTGTGCCCGTCGGCAGACAGCCGAGCGCCGGGAGCGGAGATGCACTCGGCCGGCCGTGGCCTCTGTTACCAGGCGCCACGTGTCACCCGCATGGCACCCTCTCCCGCGGCTCGGCCCAGCCGTGTCCTGGACCTGCCTCACGGCCACAGACACGAGGCGGTTACCAAGGTGCATTCACGTCAGGCAAGGGGCACGCCGCCAGCTGCGGCACGAGAAGGACCGCAATCCGCGCTACCGGAGGGCAGGAGAGGAGCCTAGACGGTCCAGGCTCTGCCTTGCAGACCAGCGGTGGCTGGCAGCCAGTGCAGGATTCCCGAGACCAGTGAACACCTGAGAGCTTGCCCCACTGCGACAAAGTCCTACTGAGCAGCCCCTTTCTTATTCCCGGGGGTAGAGGAGCTGCAGATGTAAAACAATGAAACTTAGTTCTAGAAAGTTTTTAGAATTAACAGCCCTTTCTTTTTCCTTTTTTTTTTTTTTAAAGATTTTAAAGATTTTTTTTTTAAAGATTTTATTTATTTATTTGACAGACACAGATCACAAGTAGGCAGAGAGGCAGGCAGAGAGGAGGAAGCAGACCCCCCACTGAGAAGAGAGCCTGATGCAGGGCTTGATTCCAGGACCCTGAGATCATGACCTGATCTTAACCCACTGAGCCACCCAGGCGCCCCTAGAATTAAGAGCCCTTTCAGTTTAAAAGGATATCAAATCCTCAGGAGTATATTTAAATAGGAACGAAAGTTAGATCCCAATGTAATGTAAGACGCCTGGCAGAGACCCCAGTGACACAGATGCACCTCCCACGACAAGCGGCCCACCTGTCCCACTCCGGACAGAGAGCAGACTCAAAGGCACCACCTACTAGACAAGCCAAAAAGTAAGTCAATTAAGAAGTGGGCAGATGATTTTCTGGAAAAGACATTTCTCCAGAGCAGGTTTACAAATGGCTACTAGGCACGTGAGAAGCCTCTCAAGGTCACCGGTCGCCAAGGAAAAGCCCATCATGCCCCAATGTGGTCCCACCCACTCCACACCACCCCCTTCCTGGGGCCTCAGGTCCCAGACTGCCTTCGGCTCGGGGCGTGATCCTGGAGTCCCGGGATCGAGTCCCGCATCGGGCTCCCAGCTCCATGGGGAGTCTGCTTCGCTCTCTGACCTTCTCCTCGCTCATGCTCTCTCTCACTGTCTCTCTCTCTCAAATAAATAAATAAATAAATAAATAAATAAATAAAGAAGTCAAACCAAACCCTCCTAGTTCCAGCACTGCGGGCCCAGACACACCCTCAAACCCAGTATCCGGCCAACACCCATCATCTGGGAGGCTCCTGGAGACCCCGCCTCGCTGCCGGAGAGAAGCCACTGGAAGCCTCTCGCACTGCAGTCCAGGTCCAACAACGAGTCACCATACGACCCAGCAATTCCACTGCCCGGCACCGCATCTAGGAGAACCGGAAACTTACACCACCCCCACAAACCTGTACAGAAATGCTCGCGGCAACATCATTCAAAATAGCCCCGAAGGGGAAACAGCCCAAGTGCCCACCAGCCGATGCACCATCAGCAGGAAGGGCCGATCCACACCCAGGCGGCCGCGAGAAGCAGGGACACATAGATCTGAGCCACAACCCAAAGGAAACCAGGGAACACGCTCAGCGAGGGAGGCCAGACCCCAAGAGGTCACATACTACATGTTTTCCTATGACATATATAGAATATGCAAACTCACAAAGACAAAACCCCAAATACACCAAAACAGAATGTGGTTTCCAGGGCCTGGAAAGTGGGGGGAATTCAGCGCAACGGCCAGGGGCTAGAGGCTGTCCTTCACGGCTAGAGATGCTGAAACTGCTCTAAGTTTGCATAGTAGGGCACAGACCTCTGAATATACTAAAAGGCATTTGCACTGTTTAATCTAAAAGGGTGAATTTTACGGTATGTAATTATATCTCCCCAATGCTGGTGTTGTTTTTTTGTTTTTTGTTTTTTAAAGGCAAGCCAAAGGTTACGCTGCAATTAGGGACTCTGGCTGGTTCCTCTCTTGAGCATGTCTCCTGACTCCTGGTGTGTGTAAATCCTCTATATCCTCTGTGTTACAGATTTTACTTTTTAAGTCAAGTACCAGGCCCAGTCTCAACTGTAACTAAGTCACCAGAAAGCTAAAAGCAGCACTGCTACAACCCTCTACGTCTACACCTAGAAATCAGACGGCTGTCCTCCTGCAAACTTTTCTTTGCTCAAGTCTGAGTGTCTCTGTCCATTTGCGGCTTCCACCAGCCTTAACCTGAACCGTTCAGCCTCCTGGGGCCTCAGGTCCCAGACTATAAAGGAGTCAAACCAAACCCTCCTAGTTCCAGCACTGCGGGCCCAGACACACCCTCAAACCCAGTATATGGCCGATGCCCATCATCTCGGAGGCTCCTGGAGACCCCGCCTTCACTGGACACCTGATAACCAGAAATTCCTGATGTCACCAGCACAGGAGAGCTTGAGGTGCCGGGGTCTACAGGAGAGACGGAAAGGATAGAAACCCCAACATACCTCAGGTATCGCCGTACAGGACACGTCATTGTCCCGCTATGAGCTATGTCATCAGAAATGCCTCAGTGGAACCACATGAAAGAGACACAGAGGCCCTCTAGAGCCTGACCTCCACCACTGTCAGCCCATGTCTGCACCACCCCTGCCCCCCGGCTTTCTTACTAGGCCCCAGGCCAGCTCTCTGTTCAGGGAACAAATGCAGGCCTGAGCTAAGGCATGAGAGACTGGCCAGAGGTCCTGCGGAGCTCACGGACACCCCCTGGCCACAAGAAGGGCTTGTTTTTTGGCAAGAGCGGAGTACAGAGAGAAGAACGCCTCGCCGACTGACCTGAGTTCTAGCCCTCCAGATGCTGCCAGGGAGTTGGGACTCCTGCCGCTGTCACCATCACGCTGGGAAAACAGGCATTTTTTTTTTTTAAGATTTTATTTATTTGACAGAGATAGAAAGAGAGAACAAGCAGAGGGAGCAGCAGAGGGAGGGGGAAGCAGGCTCTGCACTGAGCAGGGAGACTGATGTGGGGCTCGATCCCAGGATCCTGGGATCATGACCTAAGCCGAAGGCAGACGCTTCACTGACGGAGCCACCCAGGTGTCCCCTAAACAAGTTCTGGTTATTGGTGTTCTCTCGCTCTCTCCTCAAAGATTTACTTCTTCATTTGAGAGAGAGAGAGAGCGTGCATGAGCTGGGGGTAGACAGAGGAAGAAAATCTGAAGCACACTCCCTGCTGAGCCTGGGGCCCCACGGAGGGGCTCAATTTCACCACCTGGGCTGAAACCACAGGTTGGATGCTCCGCCGACAGAGCCACGCATGCACCCCTGGTGTCATCTGTTCTCAAAACACAATCCCAGGGGCACCTGGGTGGCTCAGTGGGTTAAGTCTCTGCCTTCGGCTCAGGTCATGATCTCAGGGTCCTGGGATCGAGCCCCATATCAGGCTCTGCTCAGCAGGGAGCCTGCTTCCCCCCTCTCTCTCTGCCTGCCTCTCTGCCTACTTGTGATCTCTCTCTCTCTGTCAAATAAACAAAATCTTTAAAAATAAATAAATAAATAATAAACTATAATCCGAGAACAATTCTTTAGGTTTGAGATTCAGCATAACATTGAAGTGAGGGAAAATGTCTGATAGCTCAAGAAGTTTCTAGAACAGGGGAGCCTGGGTGGCTCAGTGGGTTAAAGCCTCTGCCTTCAGCTCCAGTCATGATCCCAGGGTGTTGGGATCGAGCCCCAAGTCAGGCTCTCAGCTCAGCAGGGAGACTACTTCCTCCTCTCTCTCTCCCTACTTGTGATCTGTCAAATAAATAAATAAAATCTTTAAAAAAAATAAAATAAAATAAAAAAGTAGTAGTTGTTTCTTAGAACACCTGCAAAGGTTGTCAAGGAAGGATCACCTGCATAGCAACAGATCTGATTAAGCTGCAATCAGGAAAATAAAACAAAACTATAAAGCTAAGACAAGAAAATAATCCCATCACTTCTCAATGTGAGATCATCAGGGACTGAAGAAGCCCCCGAGCCTGCAGACTTTCCCTACTTCCCTGACCTACACGCCCACGCTCCCATGCCCCCCACTCCCCGAATTCACCCGTCCACCTGCTGCTCTGGCTGCCAGCCGCCGTCCCTTTACTCCGACCTGTCCGTGACGGGTCACTTCCAGACTGCCTCATGTTAGAGAGCACCTTGCTTGACTTCTACTCTCTGGCATCAAAAGCTGTTAATAAAATTCTTCAGAAAGATAACTCATAGGGCAGAGGATGAATTGAGGATTACATCAAGTGAGAGCTCAATTAGAAGGGTTTTTCCCGACATTCAAAGGCAATTATGCGAAATGCAATTTAGCATCGTGAATTGGAGACTGAAACAGAAAAAGGACTCAGAGGAAAACTAATCTAACTGAAAGCGTGCAGTCGAGTTTATCGAGTAAAACCAATGTTAATTTCTTGCTTTTGAAAAACATACCGTGTTACGTAAGATGCTAACATTAGAGGAAGCTGGGGCACTTGGGTGGCCCACTCAGTTAAGTGTCCCCCTTCGGCTCAGGTCATGATCTCAGGGTCCTGGGATCAAGTCCCGCATCGGGCTCCCTGCTTACTGGGGAGCCTGCTTCTCCCTCTCCCCCTTCTCCTCTGCTTGTGCTCTCTCTCTCTCAAATAAAACCTCTACTAAATAAAAAACATTAGAGGAAGCTGGCGAAGGGTATACTAGGATCTTTGCAACTTTTCTGTAAATCTTCAAAGTGTTTATTTTAAAAATGTAATGATGAGGGCATGAAATAGGACAACAATAAGAATAAAAGAAAGATGGGGACAGACTGCACATGTTTCCAAAGTAGGCCTCTCTCTTCCCATGGATGCTGCCGGCCATCTAAGACTCTGAGCTTCCAAAACTGAATCTCCCTCACATGTCCCAGTCTGCGCTACAAAGGGCCAGACTGTCACCTGGGCGTGCATTCCAGAAGTCTCTGCCCAGCTTCCTGCCCTGACTCCCGGGACAACAGGAGACCCCATGTCTGTAGTGAACATTGGTTACTTGCCTAAAAGGTTACTGTTTAATGGGGACAGAGCGTCAGTTAGGAAAGAGGAAGACGTTCTGGAGACGGACGATGGGGATGATCGCATCAGAGTGTGAAGGCGCTTCGTGCCACCGAACTGCACACTTCAAAATGGTGAGTTTTGTTCTAGTTTACCACCATCAAAAAACAAACATACCAGGGGTGCCTGGGTGGCTCAGGGGGTTAAGCCTTTGCCTTCAGCTCAGGTCATGATACCAGGGTCCTGGGATCGAGCCCCACATAGGGCTCTCTGCTCAGCAGGGAGCCTGCTTTACCCCCGCACCCCCCGCCTGCCTCTCTGCCTACTTGTGATCTCTAAAGTAATTAATTAATTAATTAAATTTTAAAAATAAATAAAATCTTAAAAAAACACACCCTCCCGATCGTCTGAGCACTCTGGGTGTGCAGACACCCACGGCTCCAGCCCCGTCAATGTTACACCTGCTTTCCCTGCACCCCCCAGATGGCCCTCAAGGCTTGTGCCTGCCATCCTCCACGACCACCCTCCCTACTGCTCGAACTCAAGGAAGCGCCAGCCCTGCTGATTCAACGGTCTCAGCTCTACTTGGGCGTCTGGTCCCAGGGCCAAATGCGGCATCATCAAAACTATCCTTAAAAAAGCCCCTAAAGCCATCACTAAGCCCAACACGCCCGTCCTCCCCGGACTGGAACTCATCGCTGCTTTGTCCACTGGATTCTGGTGGAGCTGTCGGTTCACAGGCAGGGGCCGCTTTTTTCTTTTATTTAAGACTATTTATTTGAGAGAGAGTGAAAGCGAGATCACAGAGGCAGAGAGAGCAGACTCACCACTGATCAGGGAGCCCGACACGGGACTCGACCTCAGAACCCTGGGATCGTGACCTGAGCCAAAGGCAGACGCTTAACCAACTGAGTCACCCAGGTGCCACACGCAGGGGCCATTCTGTATGAAAACAGAGCACTTTCAACTCTCTTGTGCCGTGTGTGTGTGTGTGTGTGTGTCTGGTGTCACTCATATTAGATGCTCAAAAATATACCTCACCTGCCCTGAAAAAGCCTCCTAACTGGCCCCCGGCTTTCCAGCGCCCCCACCTCCTCCGGTGTATGAACTACTGCCAGGGCCAAGTTCAAAGTGGCTCCTCATTACAGGGAAAAACAACAACACAAACCCCAACTCCTTTACACCACAGAACCAGCGCGATACGAAGTCCCTCGGGGGGCAGGAGACCATGCGGCTGTGGGGGCGGCTGCCTGGGTTTCACCCACTCTTCCCTTAGCACGTGACCTTGGGCAGCCTCATCTGTAAGACACACTAAATAGTAACACCTGCTCCACAGGGCTCTCCCAGAGAGAGCTGAAGAGCCCCCCTGGTGAAATGCTTCCCATAGGCCCAGATCCAGACCAGCCAAAGGGTCCCCTCTCTCGCCCACCTTTTCCTCATGCCCTGCCTGTCAGGAGGTTCAGAGCCAAACATTTCCACAGTCCTACTGGCTGGAATCTGCCTTTCCTGCTCTCATCCTCTCCAGAGTCTCCCCTGGATCTTCCCAGAGGCTCCCTGGGGTAATGAGATTGTTGCTCTGAGAGGCAGGGCGCCCGCCTGCTTGTTCGGCGGGGGGGCGGGGTTTTTCTGGTTCTTTTTTTTTTTTTTTTTTAATATTTTATTTATTTATTTGAGAGGTAGAGAGAGACAATGAAAGAGAGAGAGCAGGAGAGTAGAGAGGTCAGTGGGAGAAGCAGACTTCCCGCTGAGCAGGGAGCCCGATGTGGGACTCGATCCCAGGACCCCAGGGTCATGACCTGAGCCGAAGGCAGTCGCTTAACCAACTGAGCCACCCAGGCACCCCTTGTTCTTGGGTTTTAAGTTTTGTTTCGATTTCTTACCTATAAATACTGATACACATAATAAAAGCTCACCAGGACCTTCGATTACATGTAAGCGTAAGGGAGTTCTAAGGCCTCAGGCAACTTTTTCTCCCAAATGTCATGCAAACCTCCTGCATCTGGCTTCGCTCATGCTGTTCCTCCTGCTCAGGACACCCTTCCGTCCCGCCACCGCTGTTCCAAATTCTTCTCCCTTTCCAGGCCTAGCTCAAAAGCTACCTGCATAGAAACTTTTCCTAATGCTCTCTCACCAACCCCCTCAGAAATGTGGTCTGTGCCTCCCAGACAGGACTCAGCACTTTCTGCCTCATGAAGACCCCATTAGCTCATCAAACAGGGAGCCCCAGGCACCAGCTCTGGGCCCAGCTCTGTTCAGGCATGGAGAGCAGTGAACAGTTCGTCCTGCCCTCTTACCTCCTGGTCAGGGAGACCGTAAACAAGGACAGGAAGCAATGAGATCTCGAATAACGCTGCTCTGAAGAAAACAAAGCTGAGTGAGGGGCTGGAGAGGGGTTTTCTCTCCCACCAGACTAAGTTTCTGAAGCAGCACTGGCTAACACACAAGCCATTACAGAAAGAAGACTGTAAAATATTTCACTCACAATTTTTAGGGGCGCCTGGCTGCCTCAGTCGGGAGAATGTGCAACTCCTGATCTCGGGGTCATAAGTTCGAGCCCCACACTGGGCATGGGGCCTACTTTAAAAATAAATAAATAGGGACGCCTGGGTGGCGCAGTTGGTTGGACGACTGCCTTCGGCTCAGGGCGTGATCCTGGAGTCCCGGGATCGAGTCCCACATCAGGCTCCCAGCTCCATGGGGAGTCTGCTTCGCTCTCTGACCTTCTCCTCGCTCATGCTCTCTCTCACTGTCTCTCTCAAATAAATAAAATCTTAAAAAATAAATAAATAAATAAATAAATAAATAAATAAAACTAAATAAACAGAATCTGTAAAACACAACAATAACTTTTATAGTGATGACACACATATATGGCATCTTACATCTTGGATGTAATGAGTCAAGTTTTTCCTTTCCCTTTTTTTTTTTTTTTTTAAGATTTTATTTATTTATTTCACAGAGATCACAAGCAGGCAGAGAGGCAGGCAGAGAGGAGGAAGCAGGCTCCCCGCTGAGCAGAGAGCCCGATGCGGGGCTCGATCCCAGGACCCTGAGATCATGACTTGGGCCGAAGGCAGAGGCTTTAACCCACTGGGCCACCCAGGTGCCCTGTTTTTCCTTTTTCAAAAGTGGCTCCTGTCAAGTCTGAAATTACAGATATGGCTCACCTCCTATTTGCACTGAGCAGGACTCTTCTAGAGTTGAGATTGGCAAACTATGGCCTGCAGGCCAGACCCAGCCTGCTGCCTGTTTGAAGTAAGATTTTACTGGAAACACCCGTCCGTTCACTTGTTGTCTCTAAATATTTTCACGCTACAACGGCAGAGCTGACTGGCTGTGAAGGAGAGAGTACAGCCTGCTAAGCCTCCACTATTTACTTTCTGGCCCTTTCCAGAAAGAATGCTGGCTCGAATCGAGGGTGCTCTCTGGAGGCCCACAGCGCCCCGCCGGGGGCCTGGGGCGGCGGTGCAGCCTGGGGAGCGAGCGTGTGCGTGGGCAGCACAGACCGCAGGCTCTGGCCCTCGCTGGCCGGCCGGCCTCACGGCTCTGGGCGGGTTACAGGCCTTCTCCAGGTTGCAGGCTCTCCCTCTCTTAAATGGGGACACAGGCTGCTCTAGGGAAGACGTAAGATGATAATGCAAAGCATGTGTTATACCGCCTGGCACACAGCAGGAATCCGCTGATGTGGATGGATAAAAAATAGCAAATTTCAATCATTTTCCTCTTGGACCGGCTGCACTACACTCATAACAATTCCTGTATTTTCCTCCTAGAAGACATGAAAGCCCATGGAAGTCTCAGCAGCGACTGGGTATTAATGCCAGTCTGCAGGCCATGGGGGGCGGAGGGAAGCAGGTCTTTCTAACAGGAACACTATGATCTGAAACCTGGTTATTAGGGGCACTTAATGTCCCTTCCCTCCTGTCACCCCCTCTTTGGATCATTTCTGGCATTAACACTGCTACCAGAAGACGAAGGCAGAGGGGAGACGAAAACCTCAAACCAGGGACACCTAATAAAACTGGGGGGGGCACACACACACAGAACCTACTGACATCAGTGGGGTTTCTGAAGGACCCACAGGTCAGTCCCAGCCAGTGAACTGGCCTCCCGGGAGCTCGTAAGACATGCAGGCCCACCCCAGCTCTTTTGCAAGAGCCCCAGATGGCGCCACACACACTGGCCTTTCAAAGTTCGGGTCTGGATTCCACGCCCCTGTGCTCTCCCCACCCTCCTGCTGCCCCTGATGAGCAGTGTTGAGTCGAGGGTGCCCGACTCCTTCGGAGAAGCGGGCCGGGCATATGCACGCCAACTCCAGGCTGTGGGCAGGACGCCCCCCACGCAGCGCGGTGGCCAGCAGAGCACCAGGCCTCGAGCGTGTGCCCTGCTGCCGTGCAGCTGGGGCGGCCCCGTCTCCAGCGGAGGGGCCTCGCACCCAAGACGCCGGCATCTCCACTCCCGAGCTCACACGTGTGAACGAACGCGCGTCTGGCCAGTGCTTCCACCTGGGTGGTCAGAGCTGCTCCTCGTGAGAGCCTCGAGCGATGGGCGTGACCCCCATTTCAGAATCTGAGAAACTGAGGCTCAGAGAGACCGAGTGCTTCCACCAAGGTCTTAAAGCTCCTATGGACACAAACGTGGACGGCTCCTAAAGGCTGGACTGGTGTTTTTCTTCCAGATCATTCAGAGCTTGCTCTGAGGACGGGAAGGAAAGCCAGAATGGCACCTACCAGGGGGCCTTTTCACCGGCTTCACGAGACACAGCCTGAGCTCCCCTCCCAGCCCAGGCTCCCGGAGAGCCTGCGGCTCCATTTCTGCTAGGGTTTAGCCCCAGACACAGCTACATTTGGGCCACAGCTGACACTGGCTCTGACCAGCTTTACCCTTGCCTACTGGGCTCCTACTCTACCTGGAGAGCTTCACGATGGAAGTTGCTGGAACAGTCAACTACTGTTGATAAATCTGCCCTCCTAGTGTCTGGACGCCCACGTGTCTCAGTCCTGGAGCAGTTACTCCCGGTGCTCTCAGAAGAGCCCAACTTGGGCAATAAGCGACACAGTCAACTTACCTAGAACCCTAAGGGGAAGTGTCAGCCAGCCAGGTGCCCACACGGCTCTGCACCCGCCACAAAATGCCTGGGCAAAGGCGCAGAACACTCTCTGGGGGCGAGTTAACTCCAACACCTCCCATGAAACTACACGTGAGCCATTCAGAATATAAGCTTTCACCGAACGGAAGGACACACTGTCTCGGTTTCTCAAGAAGCTTCCAAGCCAGGGAGAGAGAACTCACGTGTGTCATGTAAGTGCCGTGGGGCGTGAGAGGCAGAGAAGAGCGACAGGGTGGGGGGAGCCCATGAGACGCAGGCTACGCGAGGGGCAGGAGACCGCGCACGCAGTGTGGGCGAGGAGCCTCAAGTGACAGGCTAGGGCAAGTCAGGAGGCTGGGTCCGGACACAGTCCAAGCGGTCTTCTGGAAGGTCAGCCGGTGGCGCCGCGCGCTGGGCTGAAGGAGGGCCCAGAGGCAGCGAGACCGGGAGAGGTCAGCCCAGGCACGAGACCGTCGGAGAGCGAGCCCGTGCCGCGGGACGGAAATGCAGAGGATGTGAGAGGCATTCTGAACAAAGATCTGATGACAAAACAGAACGGGAGCCGGGAGTCGGGAGCCAAAGGCACAGGCAACAAAGGAAGAGAAAAACCGGACTCATGGAAATCCACAGAACAGGAGAGAACACCCGCAAATCGTATGGCTGACACGGGACTGATGTCCAGCATAGAGACCGCGCCTACAGCTCAGCAACAACCACCCCGGAGCAGCCCGGTTCAGAACTGGGCGAAGGACTTAAACATTTCTTTTCTTTTTTTTTAAGATTTTATTTATTTATTTGACGGGGGGGCGGGCAGCGAGAGAGGGAACACAAGCAGGGGCAGTGGGAGAGGGGGAAGCAGGCTTCCCACCAAGCAGGGAGCCTGACGCGGGGCTCGATCCCAGGACTCCAGGTTCATGACCTGAGCCGAAGGCAGACGCTTAATGACTGAGCCACCCAAGCGCCCCTAGGACTTAAATATTTCTCCAAAGCAGGTATTTAAACTACGAAGCAGCACATGAAAAGATGCCCAATATCACCAGTCATTAAGGAAACACAAATCAAGACCACGGGGAGATACGACCTCACACCCATTAGGATGACTACCACGAAAAAGTCAGGAAATAACACATGTCGGCCAGAATGTGGAGAAAGCGGGATCCCTGCACACTGCTGGGGGGGACGGGCATAGGGTGCAGCTGCTGTGGAAAAGAGAATGGCAGTTTTTCAAATAAAAGAAAGAATACATTTACCATATGATCCAGCAAGTCCACTTCTGGGGATATACCCAAGAGAACTGCAAGTAGGATCTCGAAGAGATCTTGTACCCCACGGTCACAAGCTGGGTCGTACACGACAGCTGAGACGGGACAGCTCCCCAAGTGTCCAGACGGAAGGATATGCCAGAAGCTGTACATACAGCTTTTGGCCTTTAAAACGAGGGACTTTCTGTCCTATACTACCGCATGGATGAACCTTAAGGCTGTCACATTAAAGGAAGTAATATGTCACATGAGAAAGGAGAATGGTGGTGGCCAGCGGCTGGCGTGGGGGAGTCGGGGCACTACTGTTCAGCGGGCATCAAGGTTCAGTTTTACAAGACGACAAGCGGTCTGGGGACAGGGGACGGGGGTGGCTGCCGTCACGAGCATGTTACCACCGCAGAGCCGCACGCTTGCATCAGCATGCGGGCCTGAGATCCTACATGTAAAACGATCCTAAATATTCCGAATTTCAGAAGATGCGAGCTTAAGTACTTAGAGGCGTCTGCCATCGTGCCTGCTTCTAACTTTGTAAATGGCTCGGGAGAAGATGTATTTACACACGCTCACACGTACGGGGAAAGCACAGATGACAGAATGCTAACCGCTGACTCACGATGGTTGGTAATCAGTACTCACCGGCCCTGTCTTTCAACTTCTCTGTATGTGTGAAGATTTTTCATGATCCAAAGTTGGAAAAAAGACTTTTTTAAATGCCACGCATCTGGGGGTGGGAAGGACAGTTACGCTCATCAGACTTCACAGCCAGAAGGTCCTCAGCTGGGAGAGGACAGGAGGGTGCTGTCAGGCCAGGGGCGGGGACGTGGTGCGGGTGGAAGCCACCGGACTGGCAGCGGCCACGCCGGTGAACCACAGCGCTGAGACAGGACAGCAAGGCGGTGAGGGGAGCGGGAACATCATGCGGGAAGAAGTCTCACGGAGAGAAGAGGAAAGAGACTAAAGGCTAAGGAGGAAAATTCACAGGACTCTGGTCTAAGGAACCCAGCGAAGGAAGTTTCTGGTACGAGGTCAGGACTGACCACAATCAACAAAGGACAAGGACAAGGGAAAGGTGGGTAAAGCAGAAACCGGGAATGCACCAGCCCTCTGTGACCTTCAGGAGAGCCCCTGGCACCAGTGGGGAGAGTGGCCAGGGAGACGCTAAGGGGCTGGTGGGTTGTGAGGAAATGGGGCAGACACCCCTGGCGACCAGCAGAGGACAGGGGTGCCCCCAAGCAAGCTGCGTGTAGGGAGAGTCGCTCTTTCTTCCTGGGCTTGAGGATATCATCAACCTTCAGCGCCCTAAGCTCCCTTAAGTAATTAAACAAGCAGAGCAGACGAACAAGGGGATGCTTTCAGCACGGAGTAGGAGTACGTCTGCTCCCGACGCTTCCGGAAGCCACGCAAGACACAGAAGTGTGTGTCTGCTTCTTCCCACCTGCACCTACGAGGGCCAGCAAGTTGTCCTGCGAACACGCCAGTCACAACGGCGTCACCGACCATCACCACAGCAGCAGCTCCCACAAAAAAGGATCAAAATTCAAGAAGGGGGAAGGGCCTCCTCAGAGCTGCGGAGTGGGCAAGGCTCTCGCTTGCAGGATGCAAATGAAGAACGCTCTTTTTAAGACTGCAGGAAATCTCTCCTGCTAGCTGGGGGCTTTCATTTCATTACTGGATAGGATTGACGACTTATTCTTTCTTTTTCCTTTTTTTTTTTTTTTTTTCCTGAAAGCACCACTCAGTACCTTAAATTTGAAGATTTTTAAATTGCCATAGCTAGAATGAATCTTCACCAGATACAGCTTTGTTACTGATTTAAGCCAAAAGTGATCTAGTCTTATTCCTTTGATCCAACTACAAAAAATTTAATATGTCAGTCTTGGAATACACAAAGCCCCCGACCAGTCAACCAGCTTTGACCCCAAAAGGCCATTCATTCCAGTACATACCATCATGCTGAATACTTCTGGACAGTGAGTGTATCATTTGCCTTAATGTTAATTTTATTTTTTAAGAGGATTTTACTTAGGGGCGCTCAGGGGGCTCAGTTGTTAAGCGTCTGCCTTCGGCTCAGGTTGTGATCCCAGGGTCCTGGGATTGAGCCCCTCATTGGGCTCTCTGCTCTGAGGGAAGCAGGCTCCTCCCACTCCCACTGTTGTGTTCCCTCTCTCGCTGGGTCTCTCTCTGTCAAATAAATAAATAAATACAATCTTAAAAAAAAGATTTTATTTATTTGAGAGTGGGCAAGCAAGCGTAAGCGTGTAAGCACAGGGAGGGAGAGAGGGAGAGGGAGAAGCAGATTCCCCACCGAGTAGGGAGCCCCAAAGGACCCGGGGATCATGACCTGAACCTAAGGCACATGCCTAACTGACTGAGCCACCCACGTGCCCCTGCAAAATGTTTAAATGGAATACTTGTTTTCCCAATCCTGCTTCAGAAGAACAGAGTATATCAAGTGTAGGCAGAACTGACCAAAGGACCCATCCAACTCGGTGAGCCCCAGACTGAAGGCAGGCCATCACCCCTTAGCCTCAGAGCGCAGCTGAAAAGCAAAACGAGGGCAAACAGCCTTGGAGTACGTGAGTTCAGAGGACTACCCCCTAACATGATTCAATTTTATTCTGAACTACAAAAATTTCCAAAGAAAGCGTTCTGCTGCTCCCTGTCTGCAACCACAGATAATATGTCAGGGGGTTCCTAATACGGCCCCCGAGGCCGGCAGAAATGTCAGACACAGGAGCGGTTCTGACCGCGCGCCCTGCTCACTGGAGCCTCGAGCGCTGGAAAGCGCGACCCTCTGTGGCCTGGCGCCGGGCCACTGGGCAGGTGGGGCCGCGGAAGGAGCTGCAGCTAAACACATCCAAATCCTAGTAGCTGGAAGTGAGAGCATCTTGTAAATGAAAAGGCACATTTCCCTCTTTCGAGCATCCATTTGAATCAGCACACCCTCCCTCCCCCACGCAGAAGCAGACTAAGCTCTGGGCAGGGAAACGGAAAACTGCCGGCAGTCACACTGGCTCAGCAGCAGAGATCAGTCCTCCCTGCTAGAACTCCAGGATGGCTCTTAAAAGAGATGGCCCCACAGCCAACTCCGAGGGGACCACCAGGGGCAGCTGAAACCGCGCCTGGGCCCAGCACTGTTGTGATGGAGATTCAGGTCACACACTACAACCACGCCCCTCTCGCAAAACCCTGGCCCCACGGAGGTTCTACTGGACAACATGAGGCCTGGGGATCAAGAAGTAAAAAAGCAAAATTTCTCTAGATGGAACAGGAAAATTTAAAAAAAAAGAAAGAAAGAAAGAAAAGCAGGGCTAACAATTTAGTGGGGATGGGGAGGGCACAAAAGGGCCTTTCATGTCCTACAACAAAACCAAGGTGGAGAGCACAGTCAAGTTCGGGGCAACTAAAGGGGAAGGAACGGAGTGGCACTCAGCCTCTCTCCCAAGAGTCCTTCAGAACCTGTCTCATGACTCAGCATTCCCAGTGGGAGGGTGACAACAGCAGCAAGAGAGGGGACAGGTCTTTAGGGGCAGGAGGTGAAGCGGGATTTCCTAATACTGACCGGTTCTGAGACAACACCGACCCAGTTCCTCGGGCTTTGGGGGGGTGGGTTGAGAGGGGGGATGAACCAGAGCTGGAACGAGTCACGCTTACAGAGACTGCTTTCATTCAACATCTAGGGGCACTCACAGGTTCTCTAGAAATAAAATGCACTTTTTGACCATTACTTTGAGAATGAGTGCGGGGCCATAGAATGAAAGGTGCAGAACAGAAGCTCACGGCCATTGGCCCGCTCCCCTGCCGGCTCCCCAGTGTGATTTCCCTCTCTCCTCCCACCCATGCCGACACCCTGCTCCTTCCTCTCTCCTCACCTGTGGTTACAACCTCTCCTAGTAAGACTTTCAAGTGTTTGAAGACTGGATGATTAATGCCAGGCACAGGGTCTGTGACTCATGTTTAATCAGGGTGCTTGATACAGTAATGATCTATGAATCCTGAACTTAAACATTCTCAGGTGAGAGCAAACTATATCTACTTCAACCTGTAGTCAGGTTCCTCCACTTATTAGCAGTACGACATTGGACAAGTGCTCCTCCTCTGAGATACACGGGTAACAGTAGCACCTAATTCACAGGGTTGCTCGGAGCACCGAGTAACACACGTAAAGCATCAGTGCCCGGCACACAGTAACACTACATAATGCTTGTCCTTATTACTGTTATTATTTTAAAACACAAAAGCAATACTCTACCATCCTTGTAATTCATTCTTTTGGAAATTTCAAAAGATGTCTTCCAAATTCTGGAAAATATATACACATATATATTCATTCCACGTCCCCCTCTACCCCAGAGGTTAGTGGACTTTGGCAGGTGTTTCTTTTCCTTTTTCTTTCTTTCTTTCTTTCTTTTTTTTTTTTTTTAAAGATTTTATTCATTCATCTGACAAGAGATCACAAGTAGGCAGAGAGGCAGGCAGAGAGAGGGGGGAAAGCAGGCTCCCCGCTGAGCAGGACCCTGAAATCATGACCCGAGCCGAGGGCAGAGGCTTTAACCCACTGAGCCACCCAGGCACCCCAAGATAGGTGTTTCTTTAAACGCGTATAAGTAACAGAGGGGGGAAGTTCACGAGTGTTTCTAGAAGAGGCTCAATAAGAAGTCGTATCTATAATCTACCAGGTCATAAGCAACAACGTGATCGATCAGGAGGACTCCTCCAGCACTGAAACTAAGTCCTCTGGGGCACCTTAGGCCTCTGGAGACACAGCACTCTGTGATGCACAGAAGTGATGTCCCGAAGGGGTGGGGCTGGCTCCGTGAGATGGACATCGGGATGGGGACTGCCAACAGCCCAGCGGCCGTACCACCCACCTTCGCTTCTGCTTCAGGCTCGTTCTAGGGGCTAGAAAAGACAGACCTTGCCTTTTATCGCGGAAAGAAATGAGGCAGTGACTAGGCCAAGGTCATTCAGAGTAGGTGACGGTTGGGAAGAGCACCCAAGGCTTCTGGCTTCCAATCACAGGACACAAACACACGTCCCGCATCTGGTGAAAGTGCCCTTGAGCGAAGGGGCAAGTCAGATGGAGACGCCTTCAAGGCACTGAGTCCCCAGAGTTAGAAGGAGGAACCAAAGGACAAAGAATAAAATCACACAACAGCTGTGTGAGCCTGCAAGTGCTGTGATCCTATCTGAATAAAATGCAATTAGATGCACTCAGTTCTGCATCTTGGTTAACCTTACATAACTCCTTCCTATTACATCACTAAGAACAATGGTTTTTAATGGGCCCACACCTGGACAAGCGAGGCAAGCACCCTTCACTTCACATGCTATGATGCCTTAGCTGAAGAGTTTTCCCCAAGGAAATGCTGGCTTGAGTAGAAGCCAAAAATAAACCGAAAAGCCCATTCCTAAGGGACCTGTCATGAGGGATGCTACACACACACACACAGCCTTAAAAAAGCAGAGTGACCCAGACATAGCTTTGATTTAGAGACATTAAACCTCAAATCAGGAGTGGCTCTGGATGTTGCGGCAATTTGAAGCAAAAGACCGTGCACACGATGGGAAAACTAAAGCATAAACAGGAAGCCCCCGAACTTGGACTGACAGACAGTCTGTTCTCTTCTGAACAGGGGCCATTCTGTCCAACCATGACAGGTGGAGACCGGAAGGACCCACCATGTCTAGCCAGTGCTCAAGAAGGCAAAGAGTATGCTGGCGTTTGGCTTTATTCACACAAAATGCTACTCAAGGATGGCCACTGATGGGGAAGGGGCAAGTCTCATAGAAGATCTGCGGCCAAATGGGAAAAGTCGCACGTGGGTAGGTCAGCTGCCACGCTGAAGGGGACAAAAGATTGAGGAAAGGAAGGAACACAAGGCATGTGCTTGTTTTAAGTCCTAAAAAAGCTTAACTGTGGCTGCTGGAAGCCTTGGGAACTGGACCATAAATTCTGCAGTTTCAAGGGAAGAGCTACTTTTTTTCTCTCTTTCTTTCTTTTTAAGATTTTATTTATTTGACAGAGAGAGAGCTAGAGAATGAGTACAAGTAGGGGGAGCAGCAGGCAGAGGGAGAAGCAGGCTCCCAACTGAGCAGGGAGCCTGCTGCACTCGATCCCAGGACCCAGCGATGCGATCATAACCTGAGCCACACAGGGGCCCCTACTTATTTTACTTCTGTTGATAATTTTCACCGAAGTGGCCAGGAGAGGGTAGACCTATTGGCCAGCCTCTTCATCTCTCTTTATGAATTCGTTCATTAAAAACTTGAGACTAGTATTAGGCCTTTACTCATTGCCTAACAAATTAACCTGAAAACTACAAAGACAGTCCACAGCCTACTAAACACTCTACATTAAAAGGGTACTATTTAAAAAAAAAAAATCCAAGAGGTGGCAGCTTTAAAAAGAATTATGTTTCTCGATATTGTCACCACATTATACTATTCAGTAACTGGGTTCTCAAATCTCATAACCAAATTAGTGATGGAGAATCAGAACCTAAATGCTCAGCCTTGGTCTAGTGGCCTTTCCTTTACCGCACACTGTCACCTCCTTGGATTTATAAGGGGTGAGAGGTGGGAAGAAAAAAAATCTTCCTACCACTTCCTAAACTGCAAGGTCCCACTCAGCACCCTAGTTGGGGTCATCTATGCCTAGGATTCAGGGTGACCCACAGCTACCTATCAGGTATACAGCCCCAAACATACTCTTTTTTTTTTTTAAGATTTATTTATTTGACAGAGAGAGAGAGATCATAAGTAGACAGAGAGGCAGGCAGAGAGAGAGGAGGAAGCAGGCTCCCCGCTAAGCAGAGAGCCCGAAGACTCTGGGCTCAATCCCAGGACCCTGAGATCATGACTTGAGTCGAGGACAGAGGCCCAACCCACTGAGCTACCCAGGCGCCCCCCAAACTTACTCTTAATTCCTAAAAGGATTGGGTCTTGCCATCCACACATGGACACTACATGCCACTACTTCCTAGAGTTCCTACGCCCCTTAGCCTTCCCTAAGCTCAGAAGCTACAGACACTCCAGTGGCAAAGAAAACAGCGGCAGTGGAGCCACAAGAGAGTTCAACAAATTCAAAGCAAATCACAAGAGGGCAGCTTTCAAACATGTTCACACTGGTGCCTTACGATTACTTTCTATTTAATTCCTAGACAAGTATTTTAAGTCAAACTTGGGATAAGTACACACGGTGGCAGGAGGCAGACTTAGAACGTAACTGTAAACAAAGTTAACCCCCAAAGTCAAGATGAACAGGAACAACTGATAAACATGGCAGCTCCCGGCAGTGGAGCGGGGCTGGCCTGCTGAGTCCCAGGGCAGGGAGGCCATGACACAGGGAAATGAGTTGCATTCTAAAAGTCACCAACCTTTGGAGAAGATGGTTAGGGAAAAACATTTTTCAAAAACCCACAGAAAGACATAAGCAGCCGTTCGTTAGTCCAGACAATGCAGAAACACTATATAAAGAGCAAAAATCTTCTCCTTCAAATGTAATGACACTGGTGGTAATTTTTAACAAGCATTCCGCTATAAAAAGTACGATTTTCCACATACTTTTGCACATGAACTTGTAATCTTTCCTGAGTCAGAGCAGCTAATGCCTGATTTGCATTTTTCTGAGGGGAAGCCAGGGGTCCTGTATGCAGATTTCTCTGTCTGTGGATGCCTGCACACTGGCAAGGAGAAAGGCCCTGCTGGGTGCGCCTGGGTGGTTCAGTGGGTTAAAGCCTCTGCCTTCATCTCAGGTCATGATCTCAGGGTCCTGGGACCGAGCCCTGCATCGGGCTCTCTGCTCAGCAGAGAGCCTGCTTCCCCCTCTCTCTCTCTGCCTGCTTGTGATCCTTCTCTATCTGTGTCAAATACATAAAAATCTTAAAAGAAAAGAAAGACCCTGCTGGTATCAAGTCACTTCTGCCGCTAAGAAGTAGATCACAGGCTCTTCTTGGGAATGGGTCCTTTCCCCTGCCAAGAGTCATTACCACAGAACCCCTTTGTAGCATGGTAAGGAGCCCTATTCCTATATGGCCTTTGTCTCCCAGTGTGTGAGAAACCCAGATTAACTTCTCAAGTGCCCTCCCCTGAAATCAGACCTGTCAACAGCCCAGGCCTGATTCCTGCTTAGAAATGTTTTTCTCAAGGGGCAAAGGAGAAGCAGACGAAGAAGGGGTGAGAGATACAGGGGTGTGTGCCTGCGAGTGTGAATCACTGATAGGAATTCGCACTCAGGAAAACAAGACAGAAGCAGCAGCCACCAAACCAACCCCGGTTCAAGGTTTTAGGTTTAAGATGATAAACCCCTTTGTCTACAGGACTGCAATATTCACCAGCCTTACCCCAATACCTTAAAGGAGTCTGATGTTTGCATGACAGCCTCAGGTCAGGAAAAAACCTTGGGTTTCCCAATGGGTGGCTGGTCTCCATCCATGGTTCCATAGTCATTTTTTTTTTTTCTTCAAGAAGTCCCACTGCACTTGGGAGTCCTCGGTCCCAGTCGCAGCTGTCCCATCTCCCCCACCCTGTACTATTAATATCAGGGCTCTGATTGTTAATGATTTTACTCACAAAGTTCCCTGCAGCAATTAAAACGAGGCAACAAGGTAAAAAAAAAAGGGGGGGTGGTGGGAGGAGGGTGGGTTTCTTTACCCATAATAACGCATTCTGCCATCTAGGGAACTTCTTGGGTTTTTATACTGCCCGAGATTTCCCCTCCTATCTTTGTTTTGGAACGCCCACAGCCCTGCCCCGCACGGACCCGGCCCGGCCTTCCTTTCTGGATGCACAATGCAGTGTGTAGCTCCTCGGGGGTCAGCAAAACGCCGCACTGGTGTCAGGCCGAGCGTGCCTCAGCGCCCAAGGAGTTCCCCACCGTAGTGGGTCCACGTACAGGATCTCGAGGCCGACACCCCGGCACCGCAAGGCTCGGGCGTCCCTTCGCGTGGGGAAGCCCGGGGCCCGGTGGCCCGCGGCTGGTGCAATGACTTTGCACCGGGGCGTCCCCTCCGCGGAGGCTCGTCCTCCCGCCTCGGCCCACTGCAGTTGCACCATTCCGGCCAGCGCCACGCGCGCCTCCCCTCCCCGGCCTAGGGCTCCCGCAGCAACTCCGTCCCTGCGTCGGCCCCCGGCCCCCGGCCCCCGACCCCCTGTCCCCGGCCCGGCCCGGCCCGGCCCGCCGCACCTTGGTCTCCTTCACGTGCTGCTTGACGCCCTCCGGGTACCACTGGACGCGCACGTAGCCGCGGCGCAGCGGGCTGGCCCGGCCCTCCTCGTGGCCCGCGCCCCCCGCCTCGGAGCAGCCCGAGCTCCCGCGGCCCTCCTCCTCGCCCTCCGAGTCCGAGTCCTCGCCGTGGATGAGGCGCACCAGCCCGAAGTGCACCGAGCCGCGGTAACGGCCCGACACCAGGTCGTGAGAGAACAGCAGCCGCTGCGAGCCGGCTTCGGGGCCGGAGTCCGAGGACGGCCCGGAGGCCGAGTCCGGGGCGGGCGCCGCGGCGGGGGCCGCGTCCGGGGTCGGGGGCGCGTCCGGGGCCTGGACAGGAGCCGGAGCTGCGGGCGCGGGCGCTGCGGGATCCGCCATAACTGCTCTGCGCGAGTCTCGGGCGGCGGCGGCGGCGCTGCTGGCGGTGGCGGCGGCGGCGGCGGTGGCGGCGGCGGCGAACGCGGCACGGGGAGGCGGGGCCAGCAGGCGCGGGGGCGGGGCCGCGGCGCGCTGACGTGGCCCTGCGTGCCGCCGTCGTCAGGGAACCGAGATGCGGTTGCTAGGAGCTCCTGCCTCGTCGCTAGGGGACGCTGGAGATGCTGCCGGGGGCGGGGGAAGAGTGGACGCCGGGAGGGAGGGGCGGGGCCGGAGGGGGTACAAGTTAGGGGAGCAGGACTGGGTGGGGGACCCGGGAAGAGGAAGCGCAGTGGGCAAGAGGGAAAGGGGAGTGGCCGAGGTGGGGCGGAGGATGGTCCCGAGACTGTCAACAACCTTTAATGAGCCTCCTCGGCGTCTCCAGCCCAGTCCTACGCGCTGGGAGGGGTGGGGAAGAGCCGGACACCGTTCCTGTCCTCTAGGTGTTTACAGCCTAGCCGGAGAGACGACACATATGCATATTAAATAGCTAAAGCCAACTCCAGGGCAGCTTGTAAGCAAAGCTATAAAAGATTTAGAGAGCGAGCCTATCTGGAGTGTATTGTATTAAGAAATTACACACAAAGTTTGGAAGGTCATGACCCCGAAGGATCAGAAAGATAAGCAAGCATTAGTGGCCTCTCTGGTTTGGGTTTCAGAGGGCCTCAGAGCTCCATGAGGCTTAGTATACATGGCGAGAGGTGGGATAGTGAGGTAGTTAGGGGTGGGGGCCGTGGATTCCAATCCTTGCTGCTGCCACTTAACTAATCTTATAAAGGCAGGTAAGCTGGTAAACTTCTTTTCACCTGAATTTTCTCATCGGTAGAAGAGGGGTGGTAATACCCAACACGTCGCTTCCGGCAACTGAGAGAAACAAAGGAAACAGAACCGTGCCTGACGTAGTTCCCTCCGTGAAGCTTAACCATTGCTGGAACATTTCAACCCTCCTTCCTAGACCAAAATTCTAGACAGGCAGAACTGTTAAACTTACGGTTTGCTCCATATTGCCATTTTAAAATATAAAAAGTAATTATACTAATGTGTCCCTTAAGTAAGTTCCAAAAGATTTAGATAACATTCTCAGAGGACAGATTCATAATGGGTTGTTAGAAGGAAATTAAGAATACTCAGGCGATGGCCCTCATCTTTCTCAGTCAAAATCATTTTTTTCCACATTTTTCTGTAAGACCATCAAAGATACACTGGTAGGATGGTTCAATATTACAATATTGGGTTCTTTTTAAAAGGCGGGATCCCATTCTTTGAGTAGTTTACGGACTGCCAAGGCTACAGACGACACTCCTGGAAAAGTCTCAAGAACATACATGAAGCACGCGTGGCAGGCTGAGTATATGATGGGTCCTGAGCCAAGCACCTCAAGGATCTTGATGTAATATTGGGGTTGGGGTGGTTGTCAATGCATCCAGATCTTAGAAAGCTCACATGCTAAGGTATAGAAAAAACAGTGGCTAAATGAGCTGAAAGGGAATTAGGATACAATTTCGGGGCAAAGCTTGGCTTACAAACCACAGCCTTTCCATCCCAGACCACTGTGCAGAGTGGCCATCTGGAGTCACCACTGGGAGGACTCCGTTCCCCACTCCGTCCCCCATAAAGACCTGGCAGGCTGAACAGCAATCATGTAGTAGCTTCAGTTCCACTTACCCTGCCCCTGTCTCCTTGGCCCCATAACCTAACACCTCTAATTGACCGGGTACTGTGCCAGACACATTCACATATATTATCTTATTACCACAATTGTTGATACAGGTGTACGTTTTTGTTCTGGGGGAGTTTTTTAGTTTGTTTGTTTTTTTGCTCTTTTGTTTTTAAGTAACCTCTAGGCCCTACTTGGGGCTTGAACTCATGACCCCAAGATCAAGAGTTGGAGGCTACACTCACTGAGCCAGCCAAGCGCCCCGGATATAGGTGTGCGTAGTAACCCCATTTTATCAATGAGGAAACAGGATCCAGGAATTCAGCGTCTAAGGTCACAACATAGTAACATGCAGGGCCAAGTTGGAATCCAGTTTTCCTGACTCCAAGTGCAGGGGCTTTTCTAGTTCCTCTGTCTAGCAAGGGTTGGGGGAGGGGGCAAGCAAGTGGGGTGAAGGGGCAGGGCAATGCGGGCTCCAAATCCTTGATGTCAAAAATCTAGTGAGTTTTGGGCGCCTGGGTGGCTCAGTGGGTTAAGCCGCTGCCTTCGGCTCAGGTCATGATCTCAGGGTCCTGGGATCGAGTCCCGCATCGGGCTCTCTGCTCAGCAGGGAGCCTGCTTCCTCCTCTCTCTCTCTCTGCCTGCCTCTCTGCCTACTTGTGATCTCTCTCTGTCAAATAAATAAATAAAATCTTTAAAAAAAAAAAAAATCTAGTGAGTTTTGCACTCTACACCAGCTTATGCCTGTGTTCATTTTAATATAAAAAGATTGTCCTTCTTCCCTAATCATTGAGTAAAATTGGCTCTCCAGGAAGACGTGCCATGTTTATTCTCCGGCTTCTTGTAATAATGGCTAATAATAGCTCCCAGTCATTTTGCTGTAACTTAATACCAGGTACTATACTAAGTGTTTTGCATAGATTATCCACCTCTACATAGATTAGTCCTCGGTGAGAGAGCAAGCATGAGCCCCCCTTCTGTGAAGCACCGCTCTGCTGCCTGCCCTCCCCCAGGAAACTGCTAGGTTGTAGGTAAGATCCCTTGGTTTCAAATGCTGATCTCTCCCTCACTAACTAACCCCCTTTTGAGCACGTGGGTCATATCCTAGGTATGCGTGTCAGCCCAGTGCCTAGTACAGCGCCTGGCACAGTCCTAGTGCTCAGTGATGTGCCGTATCAGGGGTTGTCAAAGGCCTGAGATTCCTGTCCCTCCGGCTGGTCCATTTCCCACCCTCCCCCTATGTACCCAAGGAGCTGCCTCACACTATCTCTCAGCCCTTTTGTCGCCCCAGTTTGAGCTGCATCAGAGTCCTTCTAGAAGAGGGTCAGTATATTCCTCCTCTACATTCCCTCTCCTCACTCAGGTCTAAGATGCTCCAGTCAAAGTTGGAGGCTTTTTTTTTTTTTTTAAGATTTTATTTATTTATTTGACAGAGATCACAAGTAGGCAGAGAGAGAGGAAGGGAAGCAGGCTCCCCACTGAGCAGAGAGCCCGATATGGGGCTGGATCCCAGGACCCTGAGATCATGACCTGAGCTGAAGGCAGAGGCTTTAACCCACTGAGCCACCCAGGCGCCCCAAAGTTGGGGGCTTGACTCCTCCCCAGTCCCCGAGCCCCCAACCACAGTCTGCATGGCCAAGCTGGTAAGTGCGGTGAGCTGGGATGGGAGCATTGGCCTAGTTCTTATTTTCATAATTGCCAAATGAAAACAAACAAACAACAAAGAAATCCCCTTCATTCCCCAGTGGAGAAACCCCCAACACCCATCCCTCTTTGGAGGATAGAGATTCTTCTCAGGGGAATTTTGCTTATTTACAAATATGCCTGCAAGAAACTGAGCTGGTCTGGCCACTCCCTTTGCTAAGGGGCTGGCAGGGTGCAGGAGGCAACCGGGCTGGCAGCAGCATGAGCTGATCTCTGGGAAGCAGGCCCTGTCTTATCACTATCTCAAACAGCCACTGGGTTAAGAAGTATGCACTTCCCACTGGCCCATGCGGAGCCTCAGCCTGCTTGGCCTCTCTAAGCTTCCCCCTCCGAGAGACTCCAGATGGGCCCAAAGAACTCCTTCTACCCTGGAGTGCGTATTTGGAGGCTCTAGGGTGCCTTCAGCACCCGGATCTCAGGCTAGGAAGGTGGAGTGGGAGGGGAGCTCCCCTGGGGACCCGTCCCACACCCCCATCGCTAGCCTAGCTGGAGAAATGCCCATGCCTGCGGCTCCAGCCGGCAACTGCTCAAGAATCATGGGCTTTTGGAATCAAAGGGGTCCTTCTTGCCCCTGGAGCCTTACCCCTTTTTGTGTGGATGCCCTGGAAGGTCTGTGAGATTTGCCCAAGTTCACCCTGCAGTACAGTCAGGATTGGGGCCCAGAGGGGCTGGCCCTGAGCCATTCTCACTCCCGACTCAGGAATGGTTGCAGTCCATGGGGCACACTACTTTGTGCTGGAGGCACCAAACAGTTGAGCAATAAGTGAGAGCACAGGTTTGGCAGGTGCACCCTGTTTCCCCCCTTTCTTCAGCTACTGGGGTCAAGGACAGCACCTCCACTGAACCAGCTTGAAGGACAATGGGGGCTGCGGTCACTCCACCATCCACCCTCTTCACCACCAAGTCCCAGATCGCCAGCACCAACTCATGGGTACCTCCTGGATGACCAGCCAGATGTCCCAAACCCATTTCCCCTAAACCCATGCCTTCTCCCAAACTTCTCTTCCAAGTGGATTGCAGCGTCACTTACCTGGGTACCAAGTAGCCACCAAGGGTTAACCCTTGATCTGAAGCTCCACAGGCAATCAAAGCCCAGGTCATGGCCCCTCTACCCTCTTTCCAGGCTTCACCCCAGGTCCAGAGCATCTCCCCTGGGGGCTGCTCCACGGGGAGGTAGGGTGGCACCTTGGTGTGGTGGCTAGGAGTGGGATTCCAGAATCCATGGACTTGGGTTTGAGAGGCCTGTGATGCCACCAACTCATTCTGTGACCTTGGACAAGCTATTTCACTCTCTGAGACTCAGCTTTCTTTCTGTGAAATAAGAGTTACAATAGTACCTACTTCTCAGGGCTGTTGGCAGTATAACTGGCGTGGTCAGTGGACGGTGGTTTGCGTCTTAAGGCCTGTTCAGTTAGCGCGGACTGATACACGTTACCTGCTGGTATGTGTTCATCCCCATCTCCTGAGTGCGCCGCGACTGTAGCCTCCTTCCTCTACTCCTGCCGCCTACCCATCCACCACCTTGCTCCCAGGGACACTGAAAATGCAAACAGGATTCTCCAACTTCTTGGCTTCCCATCTTTCTGTGGCTCTCCTGGTCCAGCAGAGAATGACACAGGTAGCCCTTCTAAACTCGGTCCCCTCCACCTACCTCTAACCCTGTCTTCCAGTTCTACACCCTGCACACATGTGCCATGCTCCAGCCCCGGCTGCGCCCCTCAGGACCCCAGTTTTTACTGCCTGGTGCCTTTTCCCTTGCTCACCATCTGCCAGGAAGTTTCAACCCCTGTTTTTACCAAAAGAATTCCTTTTCATCTCACAAAACCCAGATCGGGCCTTCTTATCCATGACATCCTCCAAGCACCTCGTTCCCTGATGATTCTCCCCACTTACCTGGTAAGACCTGTGTGGCTGTATTGATTCCCCTCTTCATCTCTGTACCCCAGCATCCAGCACAGGTCTGACCCATAGCGCGGGCTCCAAAGATTTTTGTTGAGTGAACAAAACCAGCAAGCCAAACTTTCCCGACGGTTCGAAATGTGTCAGCAAGGCTCCGGGACACCTCTGTCTTTCCTCAAGTCTGTTGCTCTCCATGTTTGCTAGATATGGGGAGGAACATACACATATGCCACACACACACACACACACACACACACACACGCACACACACACTTGCTCTCTCCTCAGTTTTCAGCCTCTAGGTCTATACTGTCTGTTGTGGCAACCCCTAACCACATGTAGCCCTTGAGCCCTTAAAATGTGGCTCGTCTGAATTGACATGTGTTGGAAGTGTAAAATATACACTGAATTTTGGAGACTTGTTTGGGGGGGTAGAATCTAAAATAATCTTCTTAATTTTATAATGATTACTTGTTGAAGTGTCAATACTTTATATGTATTAGGTTAAATGAAATATATTATTAAAATCAAGTTTACCTGCTTTCTTTTGGATCTTTTTCATGTGGCTACTATAAAATTGAAAATCACATTATGGAGCTCACATGACCTCTGTGTTGGCCTGCCCGGCTCCAGATGCTCGGGGAGCCGTAGGTCCCTTCTTTCTCCAGGAGGTGGCGATCCCTCCCTGCCTTTGACATCTTCCTTCCAGAAAAGTCTAGAAGGTTCCTGAGGAAACAGCCTGTGTCATCTTTCAGATATCAAACCCCAAATAAGGATGGGGCTCTGCTCAACCATGCACCGAAGCCAACCTATTTATGCAAATGAGGCTTCAAAATAAATCCATAGGAAGTCAAGAAGCTAAATGCCATGCTACTACTCAACAGAAGAATCAAGACCTAGTTGATAGACACCTGATCTGGGCGGGGAGGGGCACATGGCCCCACTTTCAACCTGATCTCTGTTTTCCAGAGGTTTATAAAGCCCGAGGGGTGGGGTGGGGGGCGCCTGGGTGGCTCAGTGGATTAAGCCTCTGCTTTCGGCTCAGGTCATGATCTCAGGGTCCTGGGATCGAGCCCCATGTCGGGCTCTCTGCTCAGCAGGGAGCCTGCTTCCCTCTCTCTCTGCCTGCTGCTCTGCCTACTTGTGATTTCTCTCTCTGTCAAGTAAGTAAATAAAAATCTTACGAAAAGTAAATAAAGCCTGTCAGGGAGATGGGCATCAGTGGACACACTGTGTGCACAGCCCGAGTCTACCTTCCGATCCTAGGAATCCTTCCCCCAGCTGCCAGGCACTGGCTGCTGAAACTGAAGGCTTTGGTACCTTTTCAGGGATTGCCCTTGGCTGCAAAAAGGTGCCTCACCCGTCCAATGACTGTCCTTAAGGAGGAGCAAAGCCCAGCCCTCTCACCTCCATTCAGGATCCCTCGAAAGGGGCACTCCAGCTTCAGAGCTTCTCCTGGGATCAGCTGAGGTCTCCACCGGAACTAGGTCTTCACGGTTAAATGCCCTCTGCCCGCCTCTGCTGACCTTGCTCCCTGATGGCACTTCCGGTAGGTGTCTTCACGCAAATCTGAGCCTCTAAGTCTATTTCCTGGGGAGTCTGACCCATAAGCATTGGTGCCGAGTGTGGTGGGAGGAAACAGACTCTAAAGTGGGTTCTAGAGCCTGCTCACTTGCCTGTTAATGAGGATCCCCACCGTGGTGGGAGGTGTAGTATTCTGGGTCCTAGCACACGACAGTGGTGCAATCATTACAACTTTGGTGGACAGTGACCTAGTAGAAGGAACTGTGGGTGGGGGAAGTGAACAGTGAGTGTCAGGCACCTGCCACGTATGGGAGAGCAGTCCTTATAAGGACGATGGGACCTCATGACTATTGCTGGAGGCGGTCGCCCTGGAGAAAAACAGCGAAAAGCTGTGGGTGTTGGGTCACCAATCGAAGGCTCAGTATTTTTTTTTTTTTAAAGATTTTATTTATTTATTTGACAGAGAGAAATTACAAGTAGATGGAGAGGCAGGCAGAGAGAGAGAGAGAGGGAAGCAGGCTCTCTGCTTAGCAGAGAGCCCGATGCGGGACTCGATCCCAGGACCCTGAGATCATGACCTGAGCCGAAGGCAGCGGCTTAACCCACTGAGCCACCCAGGCGCCCCTGAAGGCTCAGTATTAAAGCCGGAGGGTCTCGGGGTGCCTGAGTGGCTCTGTGGTTTAAGCCTCTGCATTTGGATCAGGTCATGATCTCAGGGTCCTAGGATCAAGCCCTGCATCAGGCTCTTTGCTCAGCGGGGAGCCTGCTTCCCCCTCTCTCTCTGCATGCCTCTCTGCCTACTTGTGATCTCTATCTGTCAAATAAATAAATAAACTCTTGGGGGGGGGGGAGCCAGAGGGTCTTCTTGGCAGTATGTAGTGAAGCTCACCTCCTGAAGTTAGGGAACAGAGAAAACTAGAGAAGCAGCTTCCAGACTTACTTAATAAGGGCAACAGGCCCCTAGAGGAGGTTGAATTCCCAGCCTTAGTGAGCCAGCTATACCAAGGAGGACCCTCACTGGGAAGAGGGGGGACTCTGAGACAACTGGGGAAATCTGGGTCTCTAGACTCAAAAATCTCAAAGTGCCAGGTTCCCCTTGAGCCTTCTGGACCCTCATAGCCGTGGCCCCCTCTTAAGTGACCCCCTCCTGCCTGGCACAGGTTAGTGCTTTCTCCTTGCCTGAAGATGGAACTCCTCCCTGTGAGACAGACGCTAACCCTCCCCCGACCGGAGGATCTACTCCAGCTCCTCTCTCTGTCCCAGATCAATGACTTGGTCTAAATCACAACTCAACTCGGTTGGTAGCTCTCCGGGCCACTGAAAGGGAGAAAAAAGTTGTCCCCGGAAGGGGCTGCAGGTCCCAGCCAATGTTGCTGACAGGAGCTGGGAGAATGTGGGACTGCAGTCAAGGGTACTGGGTCAGGAGAGGCAGAACATTAAGTTGGGCAAGGCGAGAGTGTTGTTCTGGGAACACTTTTCCCTGCCGCAAGATTTATCTCCCTGGCAAGGCCCCCGGAAGTCGGTGCTAGCTCTCTGCTGGGGCAGCTCTTGGCAGCTTGATGAAAATGATCCCAAGCTCCCACCCCTTGGCTGGCAGGACTGCCCTCTGCTCCGCTCAGGAAGCTTGTCTCTACCAAGGTCAATGCAGGACAGAAGGTCTGCCCCCTGCCGTGGGCTGGGCGTCTCTGCAGGGCTTCCTGGCTCCTGAGCTCCCACCACAGGGGCTGAGGCCTCTGTGGCAACCCCATCACGGGCATCATCGTGGCTGCCCTCTCCCTCTGCCCAGGGCTGCTTCCCCTGCCCTCCGACCCCGACAGGGGCTGCTGCTGAGAGCGCCCCCTCCTGCACGCAGTCCTCCATCCCAGTTTGTGTTTCCTGGGGAACCTGCTTATAACAGGTGAAGGTTGAAAAGGTAAATACAATTAGGCGAAAGGTGCTCAGAGCCAGGTGTGCAGGGCAGACCTTAGGGCCGGGGAAGGAGCTGATAGAAAGAAACCACCCTCAAAACCACCAAACACTGGGGCGCCTGGGTGGCTCAGTCGTTAAGCTCTGCCTTCAGCTGGGGTCATGATCCTGGGGTCCTGGGATCGAGCCCGCATCGGGCTCCCTGGTCAGCGGGGAGCCTGCTTCTCCCTCTCCCACTCCCCCTGCTTGTGTTCCCTCTCTCACTGTCTCTCCCTCTCTGCCAAATGAATAAATAAAATCATAAAACAACAACAAAAAGCCCACCAAAAACTGGTCACACAGACACCGTTAGGGAGAGCTGCCTTCCCTGCCTGTTACGGCCTTTCCGCGGCTCTGCATGGAAAGCTGGGGTCTCAGAAACGTCATCAGAGTGTCTCTGGGCCCGGTCTCTCAGGGCACCCACCTCTCAGTCTCCCCCAGGTCAGCTCCCCTGGGCCCTGCCGTGGGAACCAGGCAGTTGTCACACTGAGGGACGGAGGGAGGTCCTGGGCCCGGGTGGGTGCTCACGGCCACACGGGGCCAGGCTCCGCAGGTTATCAGAGTTGTTACGGCGCTGGGGGCGGGGGAGTGGGGGCGGGAGGAATACCGTGGGGGATGCAGGATGTCGTCTCCAGGCCCCAGACATGCCAATGGGTCAGCGTATCTTTAACAGACAGCCTCTGCCCTGTGACCTCTGTTCTGTCACTAAGAGTCGGCTCCCCTGCATCTGGCCTCCCTCCCCACCCCCTCTCTCCTGAAGGACTTAAAGGCCACCAGGGGCCTCCTTGTTAAGAGCATCTGAGACCTTTTCTCCTTTTTGTCTGCGTTTGACACTGCTGACCCCCATCCCTTGGATTCTGGGAAATGTCTTGAGTCTCACCTTTCAAAATCCTGCTAATGTCTCCTTCCCCCCACCACCGCCCTGAAGAGCAGACATCCCTCAGCTTTCCAGTAGCACCAGGAAGCTCCTCTCAACACTCTTCCTACACCGAGACCTCTGTTGTCTACTTGATCATGAGGACGGCCACCTCCGTGCCTGTGATCCTTGCTGGTGTGATACGGACTCAGCTGGGTCAGAGGTGAGGCTGTGCGGGGACAGGTGGGGAGTTTGGTAACACGGGCCTCTGGTTGGGGGGGGGGGGGCAGATCACTGTGTGCCTTGCATAACCTGGCTCCAAACCCATAGAATGTTCTGGAGCCCTGAAGCAGAGCCAAGCCACAGCCCATGGTTCGCTTGGGACCAAAGAGCCTTGTGGGAGAGAACTGGAACCCAGCCCACAGCTGTCATTCAGACGTGCGTGCACCTGTCTGGTGGACTGGGAGGCCAGAACGGAGGAAGTGAGGGTAGCACCCCTAAGGGGAGCGGTGCTGGGAGAAGCAGTGTGGTTTGGAGGCCAACGGGCAGAAGCAGAGCTGGGGAGCAGTGGTTATGACAGGACCCTCTCCAGGGAGCTGGTTCTGGAAGGAGAAGACTGGCATGAAAAGGAAAACTGTATCAGTAGGGGGTCTCACATGAAGCACCCCGAGCCAATGGTCCCCACGCGGGACATTGGATTGCACAGACTATACATCAGATACACAGCTCATCTGTGGTTCTGCCTGTGATGTGTCCCCTGTGATGCCTCTCAGATAGATGGCACTCTTCTCTTGACCCCTGAGTCTGGACAGAGCCTCAGAACCTGCCAGTGGGGGTGGTGTTTCAAGGGCCAGGGGCGCAGGACGCTCTGAGATGAGTCTGTGCCTCTGAGGGCAGTGCATTTCTCCCCAGGGGCCCCTGGTGGGACCCATATTGTTCCAGCTTCATGGGACATCCAGCCTGGGGTGGAGGTTGGGGCTCTTGGTTTGGTTTACGTGTTAGTGCTCTGCCAAAGACTGCAATTGCAAAAGGGTACAAGGTTTGAACGCCCGCTCTGTGCACATGGCTAGCCGGGCATACTCTTTCCCCACAAGGAAGACCAATAAGATACCAAATTACAGCTCCGAGAATGCGCACTTTCTCAAAACAAAAAACAAAAAACAAAAAAAAAACTCCACACCAAAGTGGGGCTCGAACTCATGACCCAGAAATCAAGAGTCACATGCTCTACTGACTGAGCCAGCCAGATGCCCCTATAAACTTCTTTTCTAATTTGAATAGGGTTGACATATAATGTTGCATTAGTGTGAGGTGGAAATCAGAATTTTGGATAGGGGCGCCTGGGTGGCTCGGTGGGTTAAGCTGCTGCCTTCGGCTCGGGTCATGATCTCGGGGTCCTGGGATCGAGTCCCGCGTCGGGCTCTCTGCTCAGCGGGGAGCCTGCTTCCCTCTCTCTCTCTCTATCTCTCTCTACCAGCCTCTCCATCTACTTGTGATTTCTCTCTGTCAAATAAATAAATAAAATCTTTAAAAAAAAAAAAAAAGAATTTTGGATAAACAATTTTTTAGTAAAAGTATGTCCCAAATATCACATGGGATAGAGTTATACTTAAAAAATTACTTGTGGGGGTGCCTGGGTGGCTCAGTGGGTTGAGCCGCTGCCTTCGGCTCAGGTCATGATCCCAGGGTCCTGGGATGCAGTCCCACATCGGGCTCTCTGCTCAGCAGGGAGCCTGCTTCCCTCTCTCTCTCTCTGCCTCTCTGTCTACTTGTGATCTCTGTCTGTCAAATAAACAAATAAAATCTTTAAATAAATAAATAAATAAATAAAATCTTAAAAAAAAATAAAATTACTGGGGCATCTGGGTGGCTCAGTGAGTTAAGCCTCTGCCTTCAGCTCAAGGCATGATCCCAGGGTCCTGGGATCGAGCCCCGCAGCGGGCTCTCTGCTCAGCAGGGAGCCTGCTTCCCCCTCTCTCTGTCTGCCTCTCTGCCTACTTGTGATCTCTCTCTGTCGAGTAAATAAATAAAATTTTAAATAAATAAATAAATAAAATTACTTCTGGGGCACCTGTTTGGCTCAGTCTGCAGATCGTTGTAGCTCTTGATCTCAGGGTGGTGAGTTTGAGCCCCACGTTGGGTGCAAGAGATTACTTAAAAATCAAATCTTTTTTTTTTTTTTTTTTAAGATTTTATTTATTTATTTGACAGAGAGAGATCACAAGCAGGCAGAGAGACAGGCGGGGCGGGGGCGGTGAAGCAGGCTCCCCTCGGATCAGGGAGCCCGATGCCGGGCTCCAGCACAGGATACTGGGATCATGACCCGAGCTGAAGGCAGAGGCTTAACTACTGAGCCGCCCAGGTGCCCCTTAAAAATAAAATCTTAAAAAAGGTTGTTTACCGGGACGCCTGGGTGGCTCAGTTGGTTGAGCAGCGGCCTTCGGCTCAGGTCATGATCCCGGCGTCCTGGGATCGAGTCCCACATGGGGCTCCTTGCTCGGCAGGGAGCCTGCTTCTCCCTCTGCCTCAGCCTGCCTCTCTGTCAGCCTGTGCTCTCCCTCTCTCTCTCTGATAAATAAAATCTTTAAAAAAAAAAAAAAAAGGTTGTCTACCTAAAATTTGAATTTCAATGGGGCTTCCTGCATTTTTATTTGCTAAGTAAGGCAACCTCATTCAGTAGGTCCATCTCCTGAGGCTACTCCACAGGCCAGATGAATTTGATGACAGCCCCTGGGGGAGTGTGCTCTGGAGCCAGGACCCAGTTAGCTTCAGAAATGCTTTAGCAGATTATCACTCAGCAAGGCTGGGACTAGAAACACATGAAGTCACTCTCCATCTTGGTGTTTGACATTTTTTTTCCGAGGAGTGTATTTTTGGGGCACCTGGGTGGGCTCAATCCGTTAAACATCTGACTCTTGGTTTTGGTTCAGGTTGCTGGGTCATGACCTGGGCCAAAACCAGGCTCCCTGCTCAGCAGGAGTTTGCTTGTCTCCCTTTCTCTCTGCCCCTCCCCCAGCTTGTGCCATTTCCTCGCTCTAAAATAAATAAATAAATCTTTAAAAAAAAATATTTTAGGGGCACCTGGGTGGCTCAATGGGTTAAACCTCTGCCTTCAGCTCAGGTCATGATCTCAAGGTCCAGGGATCGAGCCCCGCAATTGGACTCTCTGCACAGCAGGGAGCCTGCTTCCCCCTCTCTCTGTCTCCGCCTGCCTCTCTGCCTACTTGTGATCTCTCTGTCTCTGTCAAATAAATAAATAAAATATTTTTTTAAAAAGATTTTATTTTTGGAGCGCCTGGGTAGCTCAGTTGTTAGACATCTGCCTTTGGCTCAGGTCATGATCCCAAGGTCCTGGGATGGAGCTCCCTGTTCAGTGGGAGGCCTGCTTCTCCCTCTCTGACTCCCCCTGCTTGTGTTCCCTCTTTTGCTGTGTCTCTCTCTGTCAAATGAATAAATAAAATCTTTTTTAAAAATTATTATTATTATTATTAAATTTATTTATTTGACAGAGAGAAATCACAAGTAGATGGAGAGGCAGGCAGAGAGAAAGAGAGGGAAGCAGGCTCCCCGCTGAGCAGAGAGCCCGACGCGGGACTCAAATCCCAGGACCCTGAGATCATGACCTGAGCCGAAGGCAGAGGCTTAACCCACTGAGCCACCCAGGCGCCCCTATTATTTTTTAATTTTAAGCAGTCTCTGCACCCAATGCGGGATTTGAATGTGCAGCCAGAAGATGAAGAGTCACGTGCTCCACAAACGGAGTCAGCCCGGCGCCCCGGGTCGGTTCTCCTAACTTCCCTCTAGAGGGCGTCCTTCTCTCCGTGCTCGTCCACCCCGCACGCCCCTCATCTCTTTCTTTCCCTCCCAGGCGCCTTGTCCTGTTATTCCAGTTGACCAGGATAGATCACCTTCGCTCGCCCTCCCCTGCCCCCCACGGGGGTTCGGATCCCCCGGTCTAGTCATGTCGAGTGTACTGTCTTGTCTTGCTTTCCGAGGTTCCACGTGTCTGGGGAGGTTTTCCGGGAAGAGTAGGGCCCGCACGGCCGATCCGTAACCTGCTCTTCTCCGGCGGGCCGTGAGGGGGCGCAGTGGAGCCACAGGTCTACGAAGGACGGAGAAGGCCTTCACCTTAGACCTTGAGGTTGTAGGCGGGGGTGCCCAGCCCAGGTCCTGACCAAGCCCCCAGAGCCAAGCCTGAGAGCTCAGTCGTAGGTTCCGGGAAGGGGAAAGAGGGGAAGCTGCTTGGTAGCAGTGGGGGTGGGGGTGTGGTAAGCTCTGAGGGTTTTGCTGGGCCTCAGGCAGCAGAGCGGCCCTGGGAGGGGAGGACCCCACAGATAGAAGTGTGGGTGCGGGGGGCATCTGGGCTGGCCTGGCGTCACCCCAGTGTCAGAGCCATATAGGCGACCCCGGAATCATGGTCAAGAGCAGGAGTTGGCCCGGCCTTGCGGGTGTAGAAGCCAGGCCCTGGCAGGGCAGGGAGTGTGGTGGCAGGAGCGAGGGGGTGGGTGCTGGCCAGGGCGGGGCTCAGGGCTGTGGGAGGGGTGTGGGCCGGAGGGAAAGCAGAGAAGCCAGGGCTGCCTGCTGGTCTGAGGGCCTGGAGGGGGTAAGAAGGAAGAGCTGGGCTCAAGGCTCGCAAGGGAGAACTCCCATCAGCTGCTGCGCGACCCTGGGGCTGCCTTGGCCTTGGGGCAGAGCCAAGGTCATTGGTAAACAGGGACATTGGGTGAAACAATGTCTGCGATATTTAAGTAAACTTCAAGTAGAGCATGCAGAAATAAAAGTGCACAAATTGGCAGCCTGCTGAGTTCCCACCACCTTCCTCCTTCAGCTGAAGAGCTGAATGTTGGGGGCACCTGGGCGGCCCCGAGGTGAGGCGTCTGTCTTCGGCTCCAGTCGTGATCTTGGGGTCCTGGGATCGAGCCCCGCGTTGGGCTCCCCACTCAGCGGGGAATCTGTCTCTCCCCCTCTCTCTGCCCCTTGCCCCACTTGAGGTCTCTCTGTCTCTCAAATAAATAAATAAATAAAATCTTAAAAAAAAAAAAAAAAAAGAAAGAACTGAATCTTTTGTCACCAGCACTCCAGAAGTCCCCCCTTGGGTGACCGCTGCCTCCCATACACAGATTAGAACAGACTCCAGGGACTCAGAACCCCTCTTGTTGGGGGCTTCTTTCCTTCCCTGTTGCATTGGCGAGGGTCTCGATGACGCCATGTGTCCTCAGGGTCCTTTGCTCTCACAGCTGGATGAGTTCCCTAAGGAGCTAGAACTAATTCTCTAGTCTCTTACTGCTGATGGTCATTTGGGCTGTTCCCAGTTGGGGAAGCTTCTAGCTCTATCTGCGTTCGAGTGGGGATTGTGGGTCCCAGGGCGTAAGCCCCAATGTAGCAGGTACTGCAAGGTCTTCCAAAGTGGCGGCCGCACCTCCTCAGGGTTCTTGAAGTACCCCAGGGTAATGGCAGGTGTGGGAGACCAGGTAGGGTACCAAGAGATGGGAGGAGGGCGCGAGTCGCGAAGGACCTCTTGCTTATCTGGGTTGGTTTTTGCTACAGGTGACCAGCTAGTACGCAGAAGGACTTGACTCTCAGGTCTGGATCTGGGGGAAGGACCTCCGAGGTGGGGGTGTCCGAGCTTCCAGAGCACAAAGGGTGAATGCCCAGGCCCCGCCAGGCAGAGCCGGAACAGAGATTAGAGCCGGACCCCTGAGGTTTAGCCCTGTGTGCCTCCCCCAGATTCCAGGCCCCCGGTCAGTCCCTGTAATCCCCCGCGTGCAATGTGTCACTCTGATGTTTGACCCTCAGCAGGCGGGGACAGGGCGGGCAGCGGCACAGCCCTGCAGGCTCCGACCTGCTGGTGTAACACAGAGGCGGGGCAGGGATTATAAGTCGGAGAGAACAGCCCATGTTCCCCAGTGACTCCTCAGCAGCCAAGCGGACCGAAGTCCCAGATTTCCCTGCCTCCCTCGACTGCTGACGACCTCCAGGGTGAGTGGCTCTGCGGTGGAAACACTGGGCCCCTGCTCAGAGTCCTGATAAGGGACCCCCCATCTCCCACTCCTCCCCCAACCCCGGGCTCCCAGCCTTCCGGAACAGGAGCTACCGTGCTTGGGGCTTCTGGGCATAGGGAGAAAAAGTGGAGGAGGGAGGGCAAGACCATCATGGGAGCAAGGTCCAAGGCGCCATAGGGACACAGTCAGATGCCCTCCAGGCCTGCTCCTCCCTACCTCCCCAGACGCCCCCCATCCTCCCGATGCCCTCATGTGTGCGTGGTCCAGTCCGAGGCCCTCTGAGTAAACATGAAAGCTCCTTGAGGACCCACTTCAACTAAGGGTCTTTTTCTCTAGGGCCGATGGCTGAAGCAGCCTAAGAAGCTGGACCCACTCCATCTTTCACAGGCGAAGGACGGGGAAGCCCCTTTCTGGGCAGGTGAGACCGACCGACCCACACCTCTCGTCGTCGTGTTAGACGTGGTCAGTGGTCACCCCTCCCACCGCCTCCTGAGACTAAGATGTACCCGGAGGTCAATGAGGCCAGGATCCGGAGGTTTAGAAGGGCTGCTCCATGAGTACTTCTGGCTGAGAGGGAAAGATGGGGACAGGGTACCAACATTTACAGCTCCCAGAATCCGCGCTGGGACTCGCCCAAACCCAGGTCCAGCTACCAAAGAGGCAAGAGGTGAGATGCACCCCCACCCTGGCCTTCTGCTGTTGAAGACCGCACCCCTGACCCTCACTCCTCTCTGGTAACAGGTGCCAGAGGGCCCTTTTAGGTGACAAAGGCCACTTCTGAAGTTGGGGCATCCCCAGGAGACACCAGCAGCCAAGATGTCCACACAAAGCACACCCGACCCGGAGCCCGAGGCCTTGGACCTGCAGCCTGGGACCCCAGAGGCCCCCGGCCGCCAGCGGCGCCACACGCTTCCCGCCAGTGAGTTCCGCTGCCTCACTGCGGAAGATGCCGCCGGCGTGTTTGAGATCGAGCGCGAAGGTGAGCGGGCCCCGCTGGGGGTCTGAACGCTGACGCACTCTGCCACGGCTGCCCTTTGGGGAGGAGCCCCTGACCTCGGTGGCTGGGCCCCGGAGGAGCAGATTGGCTATGCATTTCTGTGTGTGCGTGCGTGGGTGGGTGTTCAAGAAGGTGGGGATGGGAACCACCCCCATTTTCTTGTGGGAGAGGGTGGGGGGGGGCCCGCCTGGGGCTGCCGAGCAGATGCTTGTTGCCACCGAGTCACCCGCCGTGCCTCCCCCTGCAGCCTTCATCTCCGTCTTGGGCACCTGCCCCTTATATCTGGACGAGGTCAAGCATTTCCTGACCCTGTGTCCAGAGCTGTCCCTGGGCTGGTTCCAGGAGGGGTGCCTCGTAGCCTTCATCATCGGCTCGCTTTGGGACCAGGAGAGACTCACTCAGGTGAGGGCAGGCTGGGGCTGGGATGCCCGACTGCTGGGAAACCTCTGGAAGGGAGGCTGCCACCCCGGGGCCCTGGCTTCTCTTGCTCAGGAGGCAGAGGAGCCCAGGGCCTGGAATGTCTTCCTCTGGTCTTCTCCCTGGTCAAAGGACTTTGGGGCTCAAAGGCCTTCATGAAGGGTCCTCCAAGGGGTGGAGGGTAGGGTACCCACTGGGGGCCCTCCACGGGTGGGAAGGGAGCCCCGTTCGGAGACACTCGGGAGACACTTGCTCCTGGCCCGGCGGGGGTAGCTGAGGAGCCAAGGATGGGCACAGATGGAGCCGGACTCACATCCCTGCTCATTCCCAGGAGTCGCTGACGCTGCACCGGCCCGGGGGCCACACCGCCCACCTGCACGTGCTGGCTGTGCACCAAGCTTGCCGGCGCCAGGGCAAGGGCTCCACACTGATGCGGCGCTACCTGCAGCACTTGGGCGGCCAGCCGGCGGTGAGCCGGGCCGTGCTCATGTGCGAGGACAGACTGGTGCCCTTCTACCAGGGGTTCGGCTTCAGCCCCGTGGGCCCCTGCGCCATCACCCTGGGCCCGCTCGCCTTCACGGAGCTCCAGTGCTCCATGAGAGGCCACGCGTCCCGGCGTCGGAACAGTGGCTGCTGAGCCCGGCGCCCTGCCCTCCTGGCTGCCGCCCCACGGCACCCGCGGCCACATGCTGGGGCTGCGGGGAGGCAGGCTGGGGCTCCCACCCGGCCCCAGGGTCCCCTTCTCTGCCCAGCCCAGGCTGCCTGCCGAACGGTGCCGGAGGTGGGGCTGGGTTGGGAACTGGGGATAGCAGGTGTCCCTGGACCGCCTCCGTGACTCCCTCGTTCTCGGGAACCAAAGGGGGACCCTCTGGGCAGACAGCCTCCTTCTCCCCAGCCTCAGGGATTCCCCTTCTCATCCTCGGCCCCGGAATAGGGGGGAGCTGGGCGCAGGGCAGTGCGGGGGTTATCTCCCAGCTCCCCCCATGGGTCCCCCACCCCTTGCCTCAGATACCCCGGATCTTCTTCCCTCTAATAAAGAGTTGTGCTGCATACCCTCCCAGGTGGCTTCCTGTGTGGGGTGAGGGCTGCGGGTGAGGTACGGTGAACGGACAAGGGCTGTGCCTCCCCTCCGCCGCTGTCTCTGCCAGGGCAGCCAGCCCCTCAATGCCCCTGGGGTCCAAGGATCTGACCTGGCCCTCTCAAGGGACCCCCTGAGGCTTTCCATGGGACCCCAAACCTGATTTCTGGTCCAACTAAACCCTCCCAGGTTTTCCACCATCCCTTTGGGCCCAAGCCCTGCCCCTGAGCTCAAGGCTGACCCCCCCATCAACAAGGAGTCCCAGCTTTCACTCTGGGACCCCAGAGTCAGAACCCCTCCATTCACAAAACGATAATTCTAGAGACTATCATTTACTACATTTGAGTCTTCATCCATATAAAGTTAGCGTTACTTTAAAAAATTAGAACCATAATATAAACCAGTAGAAAAAGGGCCTGACTGAGCCTTGGGCAACCCTGGGAGCAGGTCCCTGAGGCGGCCCGGCCCCCACCCCGACTTGGGCAGGAGTGAGGCAGAGAGGGGGAGGGCTGGCCTCCTCAGAGCTAGCCCACAGGGCAGAACACTGACTCCAACGGAGGCCCAGGACAGAGGGAGGACGGCCTCTCTTGGCCACCAGCAAGCAGAGGCTCTCAGCTTCCCAGCCTTGCTGTGTCTCTGTGCCCGGCCTCTGCCCCAGACCACGGCAGAGCCTGTCCCGCACATCTGGTCCAGGAGCATGAAGGGCGGGCTCGCCGGGCCACTGCTGAATGAGGGACACGGGCTCATAGGGCAGGGAGGGGTGAGGCAGGGGCGGGAACCTGGTGGGAACCCTGGCCACGTCCCAGTGAGGGCACATGCAGGGTAATGGTGCCTGTGTGTGGCGGGGGGTGGGGGGGGCTGGGGGCTGGGGGGGTGGGGACAGCATGAGCAGGGGCTGAAGGAGGAGATGGGCAAAGCCCAGGACCTTGGGATGGAGAGAAGCCCATGCCGGGGCAAGGGTCCTGCCAGCAGGGGAGCAGCAGAGGAGCACGTGATCAGGGTGTCCCCCAGACTGAGGAAGGGGGGCCTCCCTCCCGAGAGGAACCGGCCTCTATGACTGTCCCCGTGGAGTCGGCGTGGCTGGCGGAGGGAGGGCCGGGGCCCCCCCGGTGGCGGTGTCCGGGGTGCCGGCTGGGGCGCTCTGCAGACAGGCAGCCCGTCCCTCGGGGGTCAGTGCAGCACCTGGTCCAGCTCGTACTTCTCGCAGAAGCGGCTGGTGAAGGGCAGGCAGGTGAGGTACTCGATCCAGGGCCAGTGGATGGGGTAGACGTAGAGCCAGATGACGAGAGAGGCGAAGAGGCCGGCAAAGACCAGCAGCGACACTAGGATGAGGGCGCGTTTGCGGTACTTGTCGCTCGTGCCAAAGGTGATGTAGGGCAGGAAGGCGAAGGCCAGCAGCAGGCCGCTGAGGAAGCCGAAGATGTGGGCGATGTTGTCGATCCAGGGCAGGAGGCCGCAGATGAACAGGAAGAGCACCACGGCCGACAGGTTGAGGAAGGCCTTCCAGGGCCGCTCCAGCAGCTGCCAGCTCTGGAACAGCTCCACGAAGAGGCAGGCGAGGAGGCCAAACTGCGAACCCGCCGGGCCCACCTGGGGCAGGGCGGGGAGGGGAGCAGCGTCAATCCCAGGGGCCCGGTGCAAAGTCGGGGCGCAGCCGGGCGGTGGGAGCACCGGGACCCGGCTCCTCCTACGGGCGGGCTCCTCCCAGGGCTGGGGACCCCGCAGCGGAGGCTCCTGGACCAGAGCCGGCCTCGCTGCACCCACTCTTTCTGCAAACACCGAGGACAGACCGCGTGCCCAGTGAGCGGCCTGTGCTATAAGCAGGAGAGACAGGCCTACACCAGGCAGCAGACAGCGGGATGGACAAGACACCGAACAAGCCGAGGGCATGGGGTTGAACCGATGGGGAACCTGTCCCTGCTTCTGTGGGTCACGAACGGCTGCACATTACAGATTTCATACAGCTCAACCCACAGATACGTGACATGCTGGTAGGCAGGCAAGGGTCACGGTCACAGTCACGAAGAGAAATGAAGCAGAGAAAGAGAGCAAAGCGGGGGACAGGGGCTGGGAAGGTCTTTCTGGAGATGATGCCTGAGCATGACGCAAAGGCATCGCTGTCCGATGCCCCCGGGGACTAGGGGATCAGCCAATAAGCCCACGGCTTAGCTGTCCATCTGCCGTCTGGCCCGGGAGGGGCCGCGCATCCCTCTGGCGGCTCCTGGGGGAGGGGCGGAAGCAGCAGAGCTGGCCCTCCCCACCCTGTCCCCTGTCCCTACCTCCGCCCGGTATGGGAGGAAGATGGCACTGGCGAGGTTGCCGGTGATGCCACTGAGAATAAAGATGATGGCAATGCGGTGCCAGCCGGCCAGCTTCTCCAGGTCCCGCAGGATGGTCATTTGGAAGACCACAGACACGAGGCAGTGCACCACGCTGGGGAGGGGGGCACAGCAGGCGTCAGCTGTCCCCTATCTGCCCCCGGGGCTGCCAGCCAGGAGTCCTCATCCACAGGCCAGAGCGGGGGAGGGGGGAGGGGGGCACATGGGCAGCGCAGGGGGCACAGGGGTGTGGGGGGAGGGGAGGGCAGCGAGGAGCCTTTTACCCTGCGTGGAGGAACAGAGACAGCCAGAGCCTGTAGAACTGATCGGGGACCTCGGGGTTGAGGAAGGGCAGCAGCCCACACACCTTGTCCAAGCAGTGCACCTGAGGGCAAGCACGGGGCAGTCAGTGCCTGTGGGGGTGGGGGGCACAGACCTGCAGGTGGTGCGGGGGACACATGGCCGCCATGCTCACCTCCTCACGCCTGGGGCTCCAGCAGGCCCCACCTTACCTGGGAGCAGAGTGTTGCCTCTTCGTGGAAATAGCCGTGCATGAACTCACAGAACTCGCGGGTGGTGATCTCACAGCTGCGGGCCAGGGAGGCAAGGGCATCCGTCAGAGCCCCGAGGGTCCCTGCCCACTGGCAGGAAGGGGTGCCCCTCTGTGGGGACCCTAGCTCTGGGGCAGGCTCCCCTTCATCCTGCTCACACCATGGGCGACCCCTGAGTTGGGGAGGAGGATACTAGCCCGGGGGGTGGGGGTGGGGCGACCGAGGGGCACGGGGCCGGCTGACCTGCCCTTGGTGCCAATGCAGCAGGGGCGGCCCTTGATCTGGCAATCCATGTGTAGGAAGCCGGTGCGGTTACTCCTGGCCTGCTCGGTGCAGATCTGCAGGGGGCGAGGGGGGACGTCCACACTGGGTTGGGCCCCTGTGGCGGCAGGCACCCCACCCCCCGCCCTTCCTAGACCATTCTCCACCCCAGACACTCACGGGCCACTTGGTGATGTCATCGGGCCAGATGTGGGCACCGCTCGAGGCTGGTTCCTCGCAGGTTCTGGAGGCAGAGGTCAGAGGGGGCAAAATGAGGAGCTGTGGGCGTCCCCCCAGCCTGCCACACCCACCCCCACCCCCCCGCTAACATCCCCGGGGGGGGGAGGCATCTAGGACACTCAACCCTGTCTTCTCACAGCCCAGCTGGGCCACCCTCGGACGGTACCTGGGGTCTTGGTGGCACACTGCCCCTGATGTCCGCTTCTGGCCCAGATCAGACTTATCCATGGGGGGTCCCGTATCATCCTGCCACTTGACAAAAGTGGCTAAAGTCTCCTGGAGGATGAAGGGAGGTTGGTTATGCCTAGGATCACACCATATCCACTAGTGAGCAAGGGACCCTCTGGACGGAGGCCCTTCCCCTGGTCCCCAGGGCTCAGGCCCACCTCCCAGACCTCCACCCGCCGCTGACATTCCTAAGACCTGGGAACATCACTTCCTTCACTTCTGCGGGGCTGGGGAGGTCGGCACTCTCCCTGTGCTGGGCCAGGTACGGGGGTGTATGGGGCCCAGAAGGAGAGAGGGGATGTTGTCACTGCCCTTGAGGGCCCCTCCGCTATGCCAGGGGCAAGGGAATGGTGTGCAGGGCCAGAGTGGGGCTCGCAGGGGCTGGAGGGCCTGTCCGCACCGAGCAGTCCTTCCGCTGGGTCTGAATGCAGCCCGAGTGGTCGTTCTGGACACAGCAGCCCGAGTCCCGCTCTAGGTCTCGCTCCCGAAGCACCAGCTGCTCGATCTGCTGGTCCTTCCGGATGCAGGGGGAGAACTTGGCTCCCAGGTGGATCAAATCAATCTGGGGGAGGGCAAAGAGTGAGCCTGGGCTCAGAGCTTTAGTTTCCCCTGGAGTCCTCTGGTAAGAGGGGCTCCTGGGCAGGGGACAGGGCCCTAGGGTTCCCTGCTGAGAAGCTGCCCATCCCTCTGGGCTCCTCACCGAGCTGGGGCCAATCCAGAAGTTCTCCTGCTGGATATACTTCACGCTCTCATACACACCTTTGTTCCTGAGCACCTGGTGCAGGGGCGAGGGGGGGCGGTCAGGGGTTTCCCCATCCCAGGGTAGGGACTCCAGCATGAGGCTGAGAGGTAAAGCTACGTTGAGCCCAGAGCACCCTCCTGCATGGGCCAGGCTGTGGCCACGGGAGGGACTCCAGGGCTGATGATGCTGATGTCTCAGGGGTCTCAGGACCCTCCAAGGGGAGCACCCCTTCCTTAGCCTGACTCACCAGCTGGGTGGTGACGTGCTGCGCAAAGCCCACAGGTGCGATACCGTACGTGCAGATCACCAGCAGCGTGATGATGATGTGAACAAAGGTGAGCCAGTAGGTGAAGTAGGGCCTGGGGACAGAGGCCCTGGATCAGCAGAGCCAAACCCACATCCCAACCTCAGCCTGCGGAGCCCAGCCCCCGTCACTCTCACTTGGTCTCTCCCTTCCTCTTCTGTTCCCCTCCAACTCATCCTTCACCACTGTGACTTTGAAAATCACCCCCAGGTCTCTCTCCCAGCTTAAACCCTTAGATGTCTTCTCGCTTCCCCTGGCGTAAAGGCTGACATCACTGCCTCCTGCTGGCCACAGGGCCTTACTGCGCCCGCCCGCTTTCTCCTCTTATAGCTCCTGCAACAAACCATGATCCCTGCAGCCCCAGGGCCTTTGCACCTGGCATTTCCTTTGCCAGGGATGTTCTTCACATCTCTTTCTGTCAGGCTACCTCCTGCTCATGCTGGCTGCAGCCCTCCCTGCTGGCCCGTCCACTCATGCTCTGTCCTCCTGGGACACTTGCTACACTTGTTACTCATTTTTTGGTTTGGGGTTTGACGTCGATCGGGTCACCACCTGCGGCACGTGGTGAGAACTGCCCCTCCCCAAACCTCTGGTTTCCCCCCGACGGTCCCCTCACTCACAGAGCTTCTAACTGTCCCTCTGGCCCACCCTGCACCCCCGTCCCTCCTGCTGGAGCTGTTCCAGGGCTCAATGAATCCTTGACGGCTGTTGGGGGCAGGACTAAGGACACAGGCCAAGAGAGCCAGGAGGGTGAAGAGGCAGCAAAGGGCCCGAGGAGCCTTCCCAGGCGACACGCGTGCTCGTGGGGACACCCTGACGGCTTGTCCCCGCTCTCCTCTCCCATGCCTGCTGAATACGGGGTACTGCGGGAGAGGGACCCTCGGGGGATGGGCCGGTTGTCCGTCCTTCTAGTCCTGCCTACCGCAGAGAGACTCCGGAGGGCGGGACGCTCAGCTGGCTTCACCCCAGCAGGCAGCCCCGGGCCCACCGGCCGCTCACCGGTGGCTGTCGAAGCTCTCCAGCTGGCGCTGCACGGTGCTGCTGATGCTGCGGCGGTAGCTCCGGTTCAGCCAGTTGCCCACCACGCCCAGCCCGTAGTGCCGCTTCTTGCGGTCGAAGGCGAAGTGCTTCACCCTGGAGGCGATGCGCTTTCCGCGCCTGGCCCCGTCCAGCGGGCCTCGGCCGTGCTCTTTTTTCCTGGGGGGTGGGGGGACGGCTCTCAGCCTGCTGCCCCCACCCCTCACATTCTAGAAGGGGGCTTGGGGGAGGACTGGGTGTCTGGGGAGCCCTCCCAAGCTGTGCCTTCTCCCTGCGCCCTGGAGGAGGGATGCCCAACTCACAGAGGCGTCTGCACTCCATCGGGGGAGACCGGAGAGGCCGAGCGTGGGATGCCCCGGAAGTAGCTGGCCGAGAGTGGGGGAGACTCAAACACGTCATCGGGCATGGAGCTCATTTCCTCCTGTGGTGGGGTGCGGCGGGCGACACAGAAAAAGACAGGACCTCAGTTCAAGGACAGGACAAAGCTAGACGGGCTCTTTGGGAGGGAAGCGGAAGGCTGGTGCCCATCCACCCTGACCGTGACCCTCCAGGCTGGCCCCCCATCCTGCCAGGTCCTCTACAGGAAGACAGGGGCCCAGGAGTTCCACCCATGGGCCTCTGGATCCCTCAGGGGCTCCCGGCACAGCATGATCAAGGCCAGGTTGCCTCTCCTCACCCCCAGGCCACCCCATGCCCTATGCCCGAGGCCCACACCCCACGCTTGCCTTACTAAAAAACGAGGAGTCAAATGTGTCCGCGCCATCCACCACGTCCTCCTCCAGGAAGCTGGGGTAGGCGAAGCTGCGTTTGACCACGCGGCACCGCTGGCCCGTGGCATCCAGCACGGAGCGGCCCTGTGACAGGGCAGAGGCCCGGCCATCAGGCCCAGATCAGGGGCCACCACCCCCACCCCCTCCAAAGGAACTGTGAAGCCCCTTCTCCCGGGGCAGCACCCTGGGAGATGGGACCTGGGACTCTGCCCAGAGCATGGAGCGAAGCTTCCATAGCCCCGAACCCATGGCTCTCTCCAAGATTTTCGGTTATTCTCACCCTGCTGACCTCATTACCTCTGGCTGGGGCGGCTCCTCCCGCGCTCTTGTTCTGTACCCTCGCCCCCCACACTCGGGCCATCTCCCCCAGCTGCAGCTTCCTGGCACAGCACCGCCGGCCCCCGTCTGCCTCTTGGACTCTAGTCGGTGGTTTCTCCTCCCATGAGCCCCTCCTCACTAAAATCCCATCAAACCACACGCTGCTCCCATGATGGGCCAGGCCCCCTCCACCTCCAGGCCTTTGCTTGGGCCCTTCCCTCCGCTGAGAATACTGTTCCTTTCCTTCCTTCCCTGGGGAGCTTTCCCTTATTTTTCTGGATTCCAGCCCAAATACTATCCCAACATCAGCCCCTCTCCTACGCAGGCCACCCCCCCCCATCACGCTGAGTAGTGACACCGGCCCCCTTGCGGCTGAGAGCCCTTCCAGGGCAGTGACACTGGCACTGGCTCGGTCCGCCCCACAGTCCCCGCGCCCAGCACATCACAGGCGCTGAGTGAACCTGGGTGAAGGGTGGTCCCTACACAGGTCACTTCCTGCTTTCCCAGCTCGGGTGGGTGCAGAAACCGGGTTCCAGAACCGCGGAGAGCTGGGTCTGGGAGGATGTGGGTGGGGCTCCTGCGCTGCAGGGCCCCTCCCTCTGCCCTTGGCACAGTCTGTGGTGGTGGCGGGGGATGATCTGGGAAGATGGGGGGGGGCGGCAGAGGCGGGGAGGCATCCTTACCTTGAGGAAGGCGGCAGCAGCCTGAAAGCTCATGTGGGCCACAGACATCCTCTTGCGGCGGGGCAGGTGGGAACAGCCAGAGCGGACGCTGCTGAAGGAGGTGAGGGACAGGACTCCTGGGGTCAGCGGCGGGTGCGGGGCATGGGGCCTGTCTACCTCGTCCGGGTGACGGAACGCCCGTCCGCGGGCCAGGGGATCCACAATCTGGAAGGGAGTGCAGGAGTGAGCAGAGCTGGGGATCCCGGGGCCGAGGCACCTGCCACTCCCCACCCCCCTGCCCCACCCCCACCGTCGCCAGGGGAGCCCACCTTGGGCATCCTGCAGGGCTTCGGCGACTCGGCACCCTGGAAGGAGGGCACCTCCTGGCTGGGGAGCTCCAGGTCTCGCTGGCACGAGGGCTTGAGCCGGCCATAGCGCACGCTGCAGTGGTGGAGGCTCCGGCGCTGCCAGTGCTGTCGCTTGGCCTCCCAGTCGCCGCTGACCCCGAACCACTGGGCCGTGCCCCTGCGGGAGCACACGGAGCTGTGGCCGCGGGGGCCTCCACGACGCCCATGGCAGGATGGGGAGTGCACACTGGTGGGGGTCACGGGAGGGGTGGGCAGGGCAGGGGATGTGGGAGAGGCCGGGGGAGGTGTGTGCAGGGGGACTGGGGGACAGGGCACGTGTGTGTGCCATGCAAGGGCCAGACTGGCTCCCCCTCTGGCTCCTGGGTTGGTACCCGATGACCAGACGGAGGGGGTAAACAGAGTCCAGGGCCAAGCCGGGCTGGGCAGGCCTTGGGGTCCCTCCTGAGGGCCAGAGCCTCCCCTGCAACCCTGGCTCCTTGAACTCCCAGCCTCCAGTCTGTGACTTTCTACAAGACACCTTGGGCTTCAGCTTCCTTCCCCTGTGCCTCCCCACCAAATATGCACGTTCCAGCCCTGCCCTACTCCTTCTTCTTAGAAGGGGACACAGAGGCCGGCCCAGCAGAGGTCCCCAGGGCTGCTGGGGACGGGAAGGGCGCTCACTTGCGAATGCTCTGGGACAGGGAGGCCTGGCGGCGGAAGCCAGGACGCTTCTCCGAGCCGCCCTCCTGCCATCGTCCCCGTGGCTCCTGGAGGCTGACACTCTTCACGTAGGCTGGGTTCCTGGGCCTCTGTGGGAGGCAGGGCAAGAGGACAGGCTGGGACTTGGTGGAGCCCAGACCCTGGGCTCGCTCTTCTTCGGTCCCCTACAGAACCCTGAGAACACACCTCGCTCCTAAGGTACATGCCTGAGCTGCTTTCCTTCCGAATGTAAAGTCACCTTCTCTCCACACTTCAAGGAACCCTAATGTGATTTCCCAACTCCCTAACCAGTGCTCCCCCTTGGCTCCCTGTATGCAAAAGAGCCCCCGGGTGAGTGGGTGGCACCAACACAGGACCCCTTTTATGCCCCAGGACACTGCTTCAAGGCTGCTCTCAATGAGCCCTTTATGGAGCGCTGGTCCAGCCCGTCTTCATTTCCATTCTCCAGGGGAGTCAGGCGCTGTGGGGTCAGCTGCTGATGCCCTGACCCCCGAGTCTGCCAGCCCCTTGTGGGGGGGCCCCTAGGCAGGAAATGGAAACCACCGGGACTGGTACGTAGAACCGGGAGCCTTTCTCTCGAGGACTGTGCTCCCGGTCTCCCCGTCCACCGACCACCAGCAGACACAGCTCCTGCGCTCAAGGCTCATTCCCTGTGACGCTAGGGCGGGGGAGGAGGGGGGCGCAGGCCTCTGTCACTGAGGCTCAGGCAGAAGGGGCCGCCTCCGCCCCAGTGGTATTGCATGGGCACAGCTGTTGCTCCCCAGTGAGCTCTAGGCTGCCCCCTTACCTGGGGCAGCATGCTGGCCTGCTCGCCCGGCGCCGGGTTCTCGGGAGGCGGGATGGTGATGGACAGGTTGGGTGGCTTCCGGCTCTGCAGGCGGCTGCTGGACACAGAGGAGACGCTCTCGCCATTCTTGTCAGCGGAGGCCATGGTGGGCTGGGCGCAGGGCGACTGGAATGAGAACAGGGAGAGGGGGTATGAGCGTGTCAACAGGTGGCACAACAGGAAGGGATCTGGGGGCCCCGGTGCCAGGGCAGGTGGCCCGGGCTGAGAACCACCTGCTGAATGCCTAACTCTGGGGTCCAAACCGCCCGGGCAGAGACTGACTCTGAACTGGGCGGGGTCCGATAAGTATAGGTCTATTTCTGTCCTTTGTTTGCATTTCAGGCCCGGAGGGGTCTGGGGAATCCCCACCTTTCCACCTCCTTCCCTTGGTGGTCTGTCTGCTTCAGGCCAAGAACCACAGCCAGAAAGGAGCCCAGGGCAAAGGACAGGGTTACAGTGACCTTGGCTGCCTGGTCACCCTGGTCAACATAGGCCAGGGGCCAGAGGGCAGCTTCCTTGACCTTGGGGCAGGGCTTGGTGGAGGACAAGAAGGCTCCAGGGCAACCTGGTGCCCTACCTGCAAACAAGAGTTCCACAGCTGTGCGGGGGAGCAGGTGGTTCTCCGAGGAGCCGTTCTTGGATTTCTAGCAAGGAAATGGTAGCTCAGCCTCATTACCAGACAGACGGGAAAGCCACCACGCTGGTTCCTGTCCCCTGGGCTGCCTGGTTCCTTTTTCAAAGGTAACTGAAACTGCCACCTGTTTTTACTTTTATCTTTTTGTGGAGAAAAAATGTTAATCCCAGTGATAAAAGTGGCATATGCTCATTGCAGAGACAAAACACAAAAATGACTGACGAGGGCGCCTGGGTGGCTCAGTGGGTTAAGCCGCTGCCTTCGGCTCAGGTCATGATCTCAGGGTCCTGGGATCGAGGCCCGCATCGGGCTCTCTGCTCAGCAGGGAGCCTGCTTCCTCCTCTCTCTCTGCCTGCCTCTCTGCTTGCTTGTGATCTCTCTCTGTCAAATAAATAAATAAAACCTTTAAAAAAAAAAAAAATGACTGACGATTATAAAGCAGAACGTGAACTCACAGTCTGCCCGGCACCCCGTCTTCCAAGAAAGAGCCTCTTTGCACCCGGAGAAGGATACACGTACTTAAAATTTTACACGCTCACACCATATCCTTTCTTCCGTAAGCTGCACATCAATGCATATAGACAGATCTACCTTTTTCTTTTTTTTTTTTTTAAGTAGGCTCCACACCCAGAGTGGAGGCCCACGGGGAGTCTGAGCTCACGACCCTAAGATGGAAACCTGAAGATCAGAGTGGGATGCCCAGGGGCGCCTGGGGTCTCAGTGGGTTAAAGCCTCTGCCTTTGGCTAGGGTCATGATCTCTCTCCCAGCAGGGAGCCTGCTTCCCTTCCTCTCTCCGCCTACCTCTCTGCCTACTTGTGATCTCTGTCAAATAAATAAATAAAATCTTAAAAAAAAAAAAAAAAAAGAGTGGGATGCCCAGCCGACAGAGCCCCCCAGGCGCCCCTACCTTACCTTTCTTGACGACTGCAAAGATCTCGTTGAGTGGAATATACCAAGATTTAACCAGACTGATGGCTGTTTGGGGTGTGTTTGGCATATGGGACTCCTGTCCAGTGTTAACCAACGCCCTAGCCTAGACCGTGCACCTGTCCCAGTGCTATCCCAAAACGAACCTCTAGAAGTGGAACTGCTGGGTTGGAGAGTAAGTTCAGCCTGAATTTCAGTGGATCCTGGGAAACGGCCCTGCCAAGAGGAGGGGGCAGGTTACCCCCCTTCCGCACCCCCGCCCAGATCTGGGGCTTGTCCATACTCGCTCGTGGCCCCCACTCCCACTTCCCCTCCAATTCCAGCCGAATCACCGCTCTGCCTGTGCTACCCCCTCCCTTCCTCACTCGCTCTGCTCTTTCTCTGGCTAAAAATCCTTCCCTTGCTCCCCTCCCCACTTCCTGAAGCTGCTGGAGCTGCCCTGGTTTCCCTCCTCCCAGCACAAGGCCAGGGACTCCACATCCACCTGCCGACACAGTGCTGACCCCGGGTATGCGGACACCCCGGGGAGAGTCACATGGAAGCCCTCTAGGTAAGGGCGTGTGGGACCAACGTGTGACAGAAAGGTGACACAGCAGCCACACGTGGCCTGAGTCCATCTGTCCCCTCCATCTCTACGCAGCCCCCCCAGAGCCACCATCTTCTCTCCACTGAGGGGTCACAGCAGCCTCCTGACCCCTCCACCTGCTGCCCCTCGTGTCCCCAGCCTCATGACCAGCAACAGACATCACCTTTTACAACCACCAATCAGGGCGCCTGGGTGGCTCAGCGGGTTAAGCCGCTGCCCTCAGCTCAGGTCATGATCTCGGGGTCCTGGGATCGAGTCCCACATCGGGCTCTCTGCTCAGCAGGGAGCCTGCTTCCTCCTCTCTCTCTGCCTGCCTCTCTGCCTACTTGTGATCTCTCTCTGTCAAATAAATAAATAAAATCTTTAAAAAATAATAATAAAACCATCAATCACATCACGTCTCTCTCTGCTCAGCACTGTCCCAGAATTTCCCGTTCTCACCTAAAGTCCATGCTTCTCACTGGGGTCTCTGGGCCCTGAGTGGCTCTGTGTCCTCCTTGCCCCTGAACTCGCCACTCTGAGCCCCTCCCTACCTAGCACCTGCTAAGCTCTGCTAGGAGTCACCAAGGGGTCACGGTCAAAAGCATGGGGCCTCTTGGTGGCTCAGCTGGTTGAACGTCTGCCTTTGGCTTGAGTCATGATCCTAGGGTCCTGGGTCTGGGCCCCGCATCAGGCTCCCTGCTCGGCGAAGAGCCTGCTTCTCCCTCTGCCTATTGCTCCCCCTGCTTGTGCTCCGTCTCTCCCTCTCTGTCAAATAAATCTTAAAAAAAAAAAAAAAAAAAAAAAGCATCCTGCCACTCACTGGATGGTCTGGCCTTGACCTGCACTTGACCATGAGTCACCCACATCCTCACTTTGTAAGGAGGGAAAGACCTCCCCCAGGAGAGGCACCCTGAGCATCAAATGAGAGAATGCATGATGCACACCTGGGCAGGGTGTGGACTCAGAAACTTGTTCTAGAATGTTCACAGCAGCATGGTCCTCAGAGCCAAAAGGTGCAAACAATCCAGAGGCCCATCGACAGACCAACGGAGAAACAAAGCATGTTCCATCCACATAATGGGATTGAGTCAGCCAGAAACAGGAGAGCAACACCGACATGGGGTCCAGCGCGGCTGAACCTTAAGGATGTTATGTGAAGTAAGAGAAGCCGGACAACAAAGACCACATGCTCTGGGAGTCCATTCATATGAGAGTCTGAGACAGGCCGGGGGTAGGGGGACAGCAGCTAAAGGGTGGGTCTCATCAAGCAATGGAAGGTTGCACGGACCTGTGAATACACCAGAAACCACTGAATTGTACACGTTCTTTTATTTTTTTTCTTTAAGGTTTTATTTATTTTTTTGACAGAGAGAGAGATAGCGAGAGAGGGAACAGAAGCAGGGGGAGTGGGAGAGGGAGAAGCAGGCTTCCTGCTGAGCAGGCCGCCCCAAGCGGGGCTCGATCCCAGGATCCTGGAATCATGACCTGAGCCGAAGGCAGATGCTTAACGACTGAGCCACCCAGGCGTCCCTGAATTATACACTTTAAATGGATGCAGTTTATGTGGATTAAATGGACTAAATGTGAATTATAGCTCAATGACGCTGTTAAAAAAGTCTCAGGCAGGTACTCCATAAACATTTGGCCTCTGCCTGTGTTCGTCTTTCTTTCCTCATAGCAGTTCATCACACAATAGAGCAGGTGGCTCCTTCCTATCATTCTGGTTCCAGCTTGGGTGCCACCGCCTCCAAGGAGCCCTTCCTGACTGCCCAAAGCAGCTCTCCCACTCCTGCTTCAAGCCTCTCCATGGCTTTACCCTGGTCACCCTCCTCTGTCAGGCGTATGCCCTGCGGCACCACCCCTCCAGCAGGCTACTGGCCCACAGGTAGTATCCATATGTATTGGCTGAAAAACAAAAAAGCAAGCAAAGCGGCAGGTGCCTTGGGTCCAGCCCACGCGGCTATCCAGTGTCCTCCTACCTTCTGGGTTTGGACTGAGCTCACTGCTTCCCGGGTCTTGCTGCAAGGGTCTTCAGAGCATGTTCTAGTCCTTCCCTCACTCTATGCAGATGCTCTGGGGTCAGTCCAGCTTCAGCTCCGTGTAAAGGTGGACAGATGCCAAGATAAGAGGCTTCCAGGCCAAACGGGGCCGCTCACTTGGTGAGCACAGCCTATAGGGAGGGAAGGGCAGGTTCAAGCAGGCGTGCTAGAACGACGCATCTTTCAATCTTCCTGACCTCAGTCTCTGCATTTATAAAATGGGGTAATTCCACAGGCCTCATGGGTGAGGGATTAGGAGATCTGCTCTCCTGCAGTAAGGACCTCCACTCTGGGCCCGGAATCCCAAATCAGGACAGTCCCTATTTTTTTGTGTGCGTCAATGTAACTTCATGAGAAAAGTGTTGGCTTCTTCTAAGATTTCCTTTCAAACAGAGTAAGACGGATGTTGAAGGCAGCATTCAAATGAGTTACAAGTGTTTCTTTGGGGGTACCTGGGTGGCTCAGTGGGTTAAAGCCTCTGCCTCCGGCTCAGATCATGATCCCAGGGTCCTGGGATCGAGCCCCGCATCGGGCTCTTGGCTCAGCGGGGAGCCTACCTCCTCCTCTCTCTCTGCCTGCCTCTCTGCCTACTTGTGATCTCTGTCAAATAAATAAATAAAATCTAAAAGGAGAGAGAGAGAGAGAGAGAGAGAGAGGGTTTCTTAGCTTTACTTTAACTAATCTTTAACTAATTGAGATCAAACCCACACAACATAAAGTTAAGCGTTTCAGAGAGACTGCGGCAAGCTCCAGAAGGTCTTGCACAGAGGAGCTCTGCAGCAGACCCTCCCTTAGCAGAACCCCGCAGGCTGCTGGGGGCGGGCAGGTCAGTCCTCAGGAGCGCCAGGCTTGGCCCCTCGCATCCATTATCCCACTTTGTCCTCAAAACACCTCTGAAGGTAGACATCTCCCATCGCCCCCATTTTGTGGATGGGGATGGAGGGAGGCTCAGAGGGGTTAAGTGACTTGCCCACGCTCACACCGCCAGGAGGGGGAACAGCTGGGTCTTTTCAGAAACAGGAGCGCCCCCCCACCCCTGCCACCAAAGCTAGGGCACACTGGGGGCTGGACAGATCCCTATCAGGGTGACCCAGTATAGTCCAGTCCAGAAGGAAACTTAGTTTTACTCAACAGCACTTTGCAAACTCTGTTCCTCAGCAGCCTGGGGTTACCCAGAGGGGTACGTGGGGCAAACCGGCTGGGGCCAGGTCTGTGCCCTCCCTCTGATTTCACAGGGTGGCAAAGTGTTCCAGCTCTAAGAAAGAGGGGCTCTGGGTGTGCAGGGGTGCCCGAGGGGGGATCGGAGGCAGAGCTGGGGGCGCAGGACACTTTCTGCTTCAGGGTTTGCTGAATAGACCGGGCATCCTTACTTCTATCCCAAAGTGCTGGGAGTCCTGACTCCACACCTCAGGGCAGGCGGGCAGCGGGCGACAAGGCCCCTGAGAGATGACGGGCAGACGGGCCTCAGTGTCAGGCCAGCTGGCTCCTCAGACGCCACTTTACCTCTACTCTGGGGGCAGCTCCAGGACAACAGCCTCCCCTGGGGCCACTGCATGGAAAGTTCTCCGGTTTGGTCTCCTTTGGGATCGGGGGCAGCAAGAGGGCACCAGGCAGGCGCTGTTCTGCCCCAAGGAGGGAAGAAGGCAGACGATGGAGGAAGGCTGGGAGAAAGGTTAGGACGAGCTGCTGAGTCTGAGCTTGGGTGAGGTCATCAAGCACGCAGGCTCCCTCTGGAACTCCATGCTGATCACCCTTGCCCAGAGCAAGCACCCAGTGCCCTTCAGAACCTGTCTCCACCCCCAGCAGACACACATGCCCTGCAGGTCCCCTGGCCCCTACTTCCTCACCTAAGGCCCTGCAACTAGCATAGCAGGCTCCGCCTCATCCCCTGGGCAGGTGAAATGTCACCTCCTCCAGGAAGTCTTCCCTGTCACCATCAGGCAGAATCAACCACTTTCTCACCTGCCTCCTCTAGCACACTGCAGACACCTGGCTGTGTATAGGTGTCCTCCTCCCCGAGCCGCAACAAATCTGGAAGTTGGCTTCCACTAATGGCTAACGGGATGGAAGCTGGGGGGAGGGGGCATATGCACCGTTGCAGACTGTCAGTCCACAGGTACCCCAGACTAAAACTATCCCTCCCCCAGTCCTACACTCAGCCCAGGAAGGGAGTGGCCCACTCCAGAAGGCTCCAGGAGGTACTCTCTGCCCTGCTGGGGATCTGTGACCATTGTGGGCCGAGGACGGCAGATGCAGTCCCAGGATGAGCCCCCACTGGACCTCCCGCTCCCCTCTCTCAGCACAGCCTGGACTCCCCGGCCTGTCCTCCCGTCCCAAAGCCACAGCACCCTGGCTGGGCCCTCCGGCCTGGCCTCCACTGTGCTGCTGGCATCTGTGCCAATGTCCTGATGCTGGGGAGACCGGACTGGCCCCAGGGGACTTCTGGGGGCCACAGGGAGAAGTGGCTGCGCCCCGGAGAGCAGAGGCAGTGCCGGGGTCACACCTCCCTGGGGAGGAGTGGGGTACCTAAGAGAGCTATTTCACCATCTTCGTGGTCAGTGCCGAGTCCTAGCCTGGAGCCAGCTTTACTCCTTGGCCTCAGTTTCCTTCTCTGTTAAGCAAGGGACTTGGGGGCGCCTGGGTGGCTCAGGGGGTTAAAGCCTCTGCCTTCGACTCAGGTCATGATCCCAGGGTTCTGGGATCGAGCCCTCCATCAGGCTCTCTTCTTAGCAGAGAGCCTCCTTCGTCCTCCTCTCTCCCTACTTGTGATCTCTGTCTGTCAAATAAATAAATAAAATCTTAAAAAAAAAAAAAAAAGGCAAGAGACTCGGACGAGGTGCTGGCCCAGCTTTGACACCCACCAAGCCCGCAGCTTAGTACAAAACACCTTTCCTACAGCCCCTCTCCACCAAGGAGGGGAGGGCCTACTCCTGAGACTTCCCCCAACCTGTGCAGAAATGGTGGGCAGGTGTACCAGAAGCCCAGTGTCTTCCTCGGGGTGGCGGGGGGCAGAGGGTAGGGCCAGCAGTACGGGGGGGCCACAGAACCCAAGTCTTGGGCATGGACGAACCCAGATGGAAAAAGTGCCGGAGCTTTGGGAGCACCCCGCCCGACATGTATCTCCCACGCCCCAGAAATGCTTGCTCATTGCAGAGGAAATTGTGACATCCCGGGACAAGGCTTCCTCCTGGCCCAGTCACATCCGCTGCTCTAAGACCCCAGGGCTGGCTGCCACAGCACCCGGCCGGGGGTGGGGGACTTGGGTGGAAGGTCTGACTGAGAGCCTGTCCCACCCAGCAAGGCCGATGCTGGATCCTGGCCTCAGTGGGGCCTTCTGCCCCGGCCCAAAGTAGCGGGGCCTGGGTAAGGGCAGCGACTTTGCGGCGGGGGGCGGCGGGGGGGTCCATCACAGGGTGTGGGTGGGGCAGATTCAAATCATCCTGAGGTGCCCAAGGGTTGGTACTTCTGTACCCCCCTCTCCCACCCCCCTCCAACCAGTGCTGTAACCCGGCTAAGAGCAGCCCAGATCAGGCACACAGGACAGAAATGCAGACTTAGAAAGCGCTCACTGATGCCACCGGACAATCTGGTTTCCCCACAAAGGGTGGGGCTGGGCATTGCTGGCTAAGCCGCATCCCGGCAGACACAGCCACAGTGAGCAAGGCCTCGGCCGGAGAGGTCTCCCCACAGAGCTCTTCCTGGGCGGGCTCAGGCAGGGTGCTGGGTGAGCATCCCCTCTCCTTGAGCCCGGGTGGCCCCACTGTCTCCTCGCCACCTGCCCCCAGGGGTCTGACTCCAGTCCCTTCTCTCCCTCCCCACCCACCGGCCCCCCAGGGCACACCAGCTGGCTCTGAAGGCTCCCCTGGTCTTGCTAATGGCAATGGGGTCTCAGCAATCCCCAGGCTCTGAGGACCTCCAGAACCAGGACCGGGAGTCAGGAGCTGCAGCTCCGGATGGCAACAGGAGGCTACAGACATCGGGGCTTGGCCTGTGTGGCCGAACTGGGGACAAAGGGAAGAAAGGAGCCCTTGGACAAGGGGTAACAAGTATCCCCTCCAGCAAAGAGGCAGACCACTGCTAACTACTAGGCTCAATCAGGAAGTTAAGGGGACCTCCCGGGGTGGGGGTGGGGGGGCACACAGGTCCCCTGAACCAAGAAAGGAAACTGGCCCCCAGCCCTGGCTTGCAGCTGTGGGCGAGTGGAGGGAAGGAAGATGGCCCGGGGCTGCTGGGAACCTGTCTGTCCCCTGATGAATCACAGAATGATAGGGTGACAGCCAGGAGCAAGGAAGTGGCCTCTCTCCGCTGCTTCCCTGCCACAGAAACTGAAACCGGCTGGTCCCTCCCCACAGCCTTCTGGGAACCAGGGCGTTTTTAGAAAGCTGCAGAGAGGAGAGGAAGCTGGCCCTCGCCCACTGTGCAACCCCCAGCAAAACCCCGAGTTCTGCTGACCTCAGGGGAAGTGGCTCCAGCTCCCCTCGAGACCCGGAAAGGATAGCTTATGTAAAGGCTGTCATCTAACCCTGTCTCCCAACAGGCGTCCTGATGGCCCGTGACTCACCCCAACACCTCCCTGCGCTGCCAAGAATGGGCTGGAGCAAAGGGCAGGGAAGCACCCAGCGGACGCTGAGTGTCTGGGGACAGGACTTAGGAAGAGAGAATGCAGAGGCAGAAAGGGAAGGGGACACAGGGTCCCTGTCAGAGGCTACGAACTCTAAGTCACTTGCTGGTCAGTTAGAGACGCCAGCGGGTCGCCCTGTCCCTCTCCTTCCCTCCCAGCGAGCACCCACTTCCCCAGAGGTGCAAGTCCACGGACTCGGCTGCACTGCGGGGCTGGGAGGCTTCGCCGGCCGCGGTGCAAAGGAAAACTGAAAGCACCTGCGGGTTTGTGCCCCTCCCATAGGGAGAGCCCCGATGTCTCCACCCTCCCCACACACACCTTAAAAGCCTTTGCTCAGGGGCGCCTGAGTGGCTCAGTGGGTTAAAGCCTCTGTCTTCGAGAAAAAAAAAAAAAGCCTCTGTCTTCGGCTTGGGTCATGATCTCAGGGTCATGCTCTCTGCTCGGCGGGAAGCCTGCCTCCCCCCCTCTCTCTGCCTGCCTCTCTGCCTGCTTGTGATCTCTGTCTGTCAAATAAATTTTTAAAAACTCTTAAAAAAAAAAGCCTTTGCTCAAACTCAGTTCCGAAGATAAAGAAGGGGGGAGGGGGTAGCAGGTTCAGGGGCTTGGTGACCCACTGGCTTTGCCCCATCAGACCCCAGGTTCTGGACTCCTGTGACCCAGTTACCGTGGCTTGGGTGGCACGGCCAACCACAGACACGGGAAGTGGGTGCTGGGCTCCAGGCCCAGAGTCGGAGTACATGGAAGTTGGAGGGAGTGCCAAGTTCTTAGAGTGGGGCAGACCCCAACACCCCTTTGTCCCACCCGCCAGGCTTTCTTGGGACCATGCGCCGTGGGGCGGGCAGAGACGTGAATATCCCAACCTCTGCAGGGGGCCCCGCGTATGGGAAGCCAGCTGAGCTGGGATGCAGGGCAGGCAGCACTAAATGCCACCAGGTGTCCCCAGCTGGACACAGTGCTGGACCCTGCCCTCCTAGGTGCCCTCCCGGAGGGCACTCTGGAACTTTCTGGACTCTACAAGCTGCCTGTGGAAGCACACAAGGGGATGGCGGCTGAGCAGGGATGCAGGTGCCCTCCCACAGCCCAGGGAGGCAGCAGCTCTCCGAGCCTGGGGGCCAACGGCTGCCTGGGGACAACAGAGGGAAGGGAGCACAGGGGCTGCTCCCCGGGGGGCCCTGCCCAACGGCCCAGCCTCCTCTGGGAAGGTGCCCTGTCCTAGTTCTGCTGCTCCCTGAGCATCGCCACGAAGGGGAGCAGTCGGGGGTGGCACTGGGGGTCCAGAAGGCCCTGGTCCTTTCTGGGTCTGATACCAGGGCACAGGATGGCTCCTGGACAGGGACATCGTGTCAACCTGAGCTTGATGCCAGCTGGCTTTGCTCCAAACATCAAAGAGGATTTGCCTCTCTCAGGATCTCAAGGTACTGGAAATTGTTTTTTTGTTTTGTTTTGAAGTTTATTTTTTTGGTAATCTCTGCACCCAGTGTGGGGCTAGAACTCACAACTCTGAGATCCGGAGCTGCAAGCTCCACCCACTGAGCCGGCCGAGAGCCCCTAGGAACTGGGTTTTCACTGGTCCTTAGCACTGGCAGAGGCCTAGACCCTGCTTGGAGGTTAGGGGCAGGGTAGCTTCCAATGTGGGTTGGGGAGCAGGGGAGGTCGGCTTCCCTCCTGCTGGAAGCTCCCCGACACCTAGAGGTGACAGGCTGTTTCCAGACTTGAGCACACTCAGCACACAGACCAGGGCTCTGTCTTGGGCTTGCAAGGGTGGGGTCCACCTAATTTCCACCCGGCTCCTTGTGGCCTGGCTCTAGACAGTGCAAACACTGCCCAGCTCAGGCAAACGGGTCTCGGGTCCAACCCTCAACGCTGGGTACTCTTAGATAAGCCACTTAATGCCTGACCCCAGTCTGTTTATGCTAAAAGATGCTAAGCAGCCCCCCAGGAGTCTGAAATCTGGGCAGCTCTGTCCCCATTAGCTGGGGCTCACCTTGGGTGCTGGCACCGCTGAGGGACAAAGGCGGCCTTACCATAGCTTACAGAGATGTAAGCACCCAGCCCAGGGTCATTCAGCCAGAAGTCAGGCCCTGGGCTGCCCTGGGTCCCCTCATCTTGATCCACTCAGGCTGGGGCTCTGGGTGCCCCTCACTTCTGGAGGCCCAGGCTGGCCCCACAGCTGGGAGGGAGCGTGCCAGGCAAACAATTTTCAGCTTGTAAACAGTCATTAAGGAGCTAATAAACCTGACTTCCCAGAACCCTGCCCCGGAGCTTGCAGCTTCCCCAGAAGAGGTTGGCCCCAGCCCCTGTGACGACCAAGCTTCAGGGCTCTTGGACGTGGGCCCAGGCAGGCCATTAAGGCTGGGGGTGTGAGGCTTTGTCATTCCCGCCTCGCCGCAGCCCCCTGCCTCACTCTGGGGCAGCGTGGATTCACTCGCTGTGGAATGAGGAGGGTTGTGGGGCAGGGGGGGACAAAGCCAGGACTCAAACCCTGGCATGGCCACTTACCTGCCAGGAGATCTCAGGCAAGTTACCACTTCGGAGCCACGGTTTCCTCTGCTGGGAAATGGGCTGAGGTCCCTCCAAACCCGCCGATCCAGCAGAGATGACATCAGATGATGAATGGACAGGGCCTGGCACACAATCAAGGGCCACTAATTGGTGGCTTCTTTTATTCCTGGCTGACCGCTGCTCACTCAGTCTCTCTACCTGAGCCGAGAGCCCTGGAGGTAACAGACCTCTATTTGACAGGTGGGGAAATTGAGGCTCAGACACGTCCCCTGTCCCGGGTCCCATTGTTGGGCACGCACGGGGGTGGGGGTGGGAGTCCTGCCACCCTGGAACTGGTGAGGTGAAGTGGCCAAAATCCGGCCTGGGGTGGTGAGCGAGATGCTGAGGGTGAGTTTAGGGGTGGGCCCGAGAGATCTGGAGCTCCTCCCAGTGCCCCAGGCAGAAATGACCTCACCCGGAGCTTAGGTAGTCCTGGACTTATCAAAGGGCCTTCTCAAACATTCTCTCACGCTGTCTGTCCCTCCGTCATGATCACCAGTGGCTGACAAGGTGAGAGCCAAGACTCGGGCCATATTTCGGTGTCAAGTCCTGCTCCTGGCCCATCCCACAGGCCTTCTGCAGGCTGCCCTGGAGGCCTGACCTGGGGACGGCCATCTGGACAGGGAAGAGACTCTTCTTGTTGGACGTCAGGGGCATGACCACCCGACGGAGCTCTTGGCTCAGGTCCCGGGGCCCCATGTGGGAGGCAGCCGAGAAAAGCAAGACTCTGAACGGCTTACCTTGTTCCTGGCCCCACAAGCCCAGCCAGAGGGAGCGGAGGCTGAGGGTCACCGCCTCCATGAGCCCCTCACCCCTCATCCTGACACACATGCAGGCAGACAGGGAGAAGCCCCTGCTGAAGGAGCCAGCACGTCCTGGCCTGAAGCTCCCCTCCCATGTCCAAGCCCACCCTCCATCCCCTCAGCCTTGGTGCAGCGGGGGTCCCCACCCCAGACTGGGCTGGGCCACTTCTGCAGTCATTAGAGCACGGCTGCTCTTCCACATGCTCTTAGCTAGCTCTCCTCATAGCTCACCGGGCAAGGCCCCTGTCATCACCACGAGCCTGTGCCAAGGGCCCAGAGACACGCCTCTAACAGCAGGCATGATGCCCTTATCCTCACGGCTCCCACCTCAGACCCCGGGCCCAAGACTTCCCATGGTCACCCCTGGAATCCTCACAGCAAGCATCCCAGTGGACTACTGCTGCCCCACAGTACAGCTGCGGACACTGAGGCACAGACCACAAGCGGCCCTCCTTCTACTGACCATGACCTCGTGGGCCACCAGGGCTGCCAGCTTCTGGGCCTCGCTCCTTGGCTCCCCCACGCTGGGAATCACCCTCCTCCCGTCCTCCCAGCCTCCTGGCCAGCATCCCTGACTGGCACTGCCCACTTAGCTCCAACCACTGGCACCCCACCCCCACAACAGGCCTCTGGCAGCTTTCAAAGTGCAAACAAATGACTTGTGTCTGGGTCGCTGGATAAGTTTACGCAATGACGGAATGGGAGCGCTGGGCTCTCGTACCTCCCTGAAGACGACAGGCTGAATTTTTCTTGACACTCAGATCTGACTCCCAGAGGGAAGCAAGAGTAAGTTTATGGGCTGTAGGGGAAAGCCCTTGTTTTGCCCCAGGGATGGGGCAGGTGGGGCAACCCCTCCCAGCCCATATCCTGAGAGCTGGCCTCGCCCGGGCACTGCCCCAGCCTCTCCACCCCGCACAGGTTAGCCTGCCCCAGCAGCGGGCGTGGAAGACCCCGCCAGCGCTCCCTCAGCCCGGTCCAGCTGGGTAGGAAACGCGGAGCAACGCTGTGAGCTCACTCTGGAAATCCCCATAGGCAGCGGGGGCAACCTTGAAGACTGCTCCAAAGTGGCTGGTGCAAACCCGAGGGGATGTGTGGAGAGGGGGAGGCAGACCCGAGCTCCTCTCCCCAGATGCTTCCGCCTGGGGCCGTGCCGATCCTGCCCCCACTCATTCTGAACCAAAGAGAAGAGAAGTACCAGGTGGCCCATTCAAGTCACCTCTTTTTGTTTCAGGATTTTTAAAAAAATTCTTATTTATTTAAGTGATCTGTATACCCAATACAGGGCTCAAAGTTATGACCCCCAAATCAAGTCACATGCCCTCCTGAGCCAGCCAGGTGCCCTGGTTCAAGTCACCTGTACACCCGAACAGGTCAGTGCACGCATGGACACACCCCCTCGACATCTGCCTGCTCTTATCGGCTCTCCCATCTAGCACGGTTTCTGGCAAGTCGAGGGGAGCACGGTGAGAGCTCTGGCACCAGGAAAAGCACCACCGGGGAGGAAGAGCCAGACCCAGACCCCGGCAGGCTCCATGATGATGTATTTGGGATGTGACTAATCCCTCCCCCGAGAGGAACGGATGTCCCCTCCTGGGCCTCCCGCGTGTGTCTTGCACCACGTACAGCTGTAGCTCGCACGGGAGCCAACCAGACAGGAGTCAGTCAGCGGCTTAGCAGCAGGTAGGCACAGGGTTGGGGGCTGGGCCCGAGGGCACAGGGTTGGGGGCTGGGCCCGGGTTCAGCATCAGGTTCTGCCACCCGATTCCTTAACAGCTCTGCACTAGTCCCAAGTGCTGCCTTTGCTGCCTTGTGCCACGAGGGACACATTAAAGGCGGAGGACACTGTTAGTTTCTTGTTCAATCAAAAGATGGGAGTGTCCCTCCAGCCCTTTAAAGTTAAAAGCAAACAAAAGCAAAAACAAAAACAACCAACCAGAAACTGCCACCTGCTCCTTTTGTCCTGCCAGAGCTCCCAGGCCAGGAGGCCAGGGTCCAGAAGTGAACAGGAAGGGGGCAACGGACACTGTCAGAAAACAGGAAGGGAGGGCAGCGGGTGGCCTGGGCTCCTGGGGACAGACAGCTGCTTCACTCCATCCCACCCCTCTAGAATACCCCACCCCACCCCTATCCTCCAAGACCTGGGCCAATGTTCCTGAGCCCAACTCAAACCAGAGTCGTCCCTACTGGGGTCCCCCTGGCCTGGAGCTTGGCTAACACCAGGAACGGGGGTGCCTCGCTCTGCCAGCAGCGGGGCCCACCGTGGGGCCTCTTGCCTAACTCAGGGTTCCCATAGCCACAGAGGCCCTTTTTTGTTGTAGGAGGGAAGCAGACTGGGGGAGCCACAGGGAATTAGAAGCCTGTTAGTCCTTGGATGTTATTTTCCTGGTGTACATAGCTGGAAGAGTTCGGTGTCAGTTTAGAAGGGAAAATTCCAGCAGGTCACATGGTGCCAGGAGTCCATGCCTGTCTTAGCAATCCAGCTTTGGGAAAATCTATGAAAACAGAGCCCCCCCCTCCTCTCCTCCCTCTCTGCCCCCTCCCCCAGGGGGATATTTGAGCTGGAGGGCTGCCTTAGGGGTGAGGCACTCCAGGACTGAGTTAGGAGAAGGCCCTGTTCCAGCCCCTGGGACTCAGCTCCTGTCCCATAGCACCCAGACCGGCTTTGTGCAGAGACTGTGGTTTGAGCAGGGAAGAGGAAGGTTTATGGCACCAAAGGGAGCCTATTGCTAGGGGAATAACTGCCCTCACACCTCTTATCTCATTCAAGTTTATTTTGTTCCTACCCTAACCCCGGGGGAAACTGAAGCAAGCAGGGGAAGTAGTGAGAAGTAACCTGATGAACCAGGTGTGGCACCAGGGTCTCTGAACCTCAGCACCGCACTGACTTTTTTTTTTTTTTTAAAGATTCCACCCATTTATTTGACAGACAGAGATCACAAGTAGGCAGAGAGGCAGGCAGAGAGAGAGAGAGAGAGAGAGAGGAAGAAGCAGGCTCCCCCCTGAGCAGAGAGCCAGATGCAGGACTTGATCCCAGGACCCTGGGCTCATGACCTGAGCGGAAGGCAGAGGCTTTAACCCACAGAGCCACCCAGACGCCCCCGCACTGACATTTTGAGCACAGTAATTCTTTGGGGGGGGGAATGCTGTCCTATGCGCTGTTAAGATGTCTGAGCAGCATCTCTGGCCTGGACCCACTAGATACCAGTAACAACCAGCACTCCCCTCCTTCTCCTGAGTTGTGATAACCGCAATGTCTCCACTGTCAGATTATCTCCTGGCACCAATAATCAGTCCCCGCCTTGACACCTCACTGCTCTAGAACAAGCTTCACTCCCCACTCTACCCTCCACCCTACCTACAGAGTGAACAGGAGCACATCTTTTTACTAGCCAATGTCACCCACACGGGGTCCTAAATCTAGCCACTTGGGAACCAGCTGCCAGTGCACCTGTGGGATCTTTGGCAGCCCTTCCCAGCTCAGACACCCTCTCAGGAGCTCCAACCCCTCAGCCCTCTCGGGTGAGACCTGGGCTTCCCCTCTGCCCTGGGATGGGAGGGTGCCTCTAGCAGCCATAACCCTTTCCAACCCTAACCTAACCCAAGGCCGTGGAGGAATATCAGAGGGGGCCAACCTTCCCCAAGGCCCTCGGTCCAGAAGTCAGGACTTCTGGGTCCAATTTCTGAGCTTCGATGTAGCCTCGCTGTGACTCCGCTCCCCCGCACCTGTTTCCACCCCGGCGAGGCTGAGAGCACAAACTCTGCCTCGGAGTTTAAAGGAGAGGGAAGGATCGGAGTTCCAGGCGCTTCTGGGAGGAAGGCGGGACCGCGCGGTCCTGTCCCCTTCCTTCCGCGGCCTTAAACTTCGGCCCAGTCGTCGTGCCCTCCCCACATCTGGTGACCCGTGGCCAAGGGACCCCCTTTGGCGTCTTGTCCCAGCCGAGCCCCGGGGACCGGCAGACCCGGTCCAGCACCTCCGTCCGAGTCCAGCCCCGACCTCTGGCCTCCGGCGAGGCCCACGTGGGGCCCGAGCGCTCCGGCAGGGCGGGCACCCTCGCGGGCCGCGCACCGTCGCCCCAGGCGAGGTTCGGCCCCGACCCCGCGGACCCCTACGGCGCCTGCCGCCCGGCCTCCGCCTGCCGGCTCCGCCCTTCGCCCCGCGCTCACCTCCCTGCGGCCCCACGTCCCCAGGACGCAGCTCCGAGCGGCGCGGGTCAGCGGCTGGGCGGTGGCTCCTGGGGGCGGGGCCCCGGCGCTCCGCCTCTTCCCTACCTGCGCGCGGGCGGTGGGGGCGGAGCCGGGCCAGAGGGGCGGGGCCTAGTGGCCGGGAGGCGTGGCCGGAGCTCAGGTCCGTGCGGGACGCTGCAGCTGGCCCCCGCCCGGGACTTACGGGGGTCGCTGAGTGCTCCGCCCCCTCGGGGAGGGGGGCGTCCCCGCCTGGGCAGAACCCTGTTTTCCGCCGGAGCTGGTCTCTTCCGGGCGCCGTCCTCTCTTTCCCGGACAAAGCGCATGAACTAGGTCTGCACTGCCATCACGTCACCCCCACGCCCCCGAGAAGTCACTCCATTGATGACCACCTCCCATCGGCTCCAGCCAGCTCCCTCCTTCTAAGGCCAAGTGGGCCTGTTCCTTGAGCCCTTCACCCTTTCCTTGAAACGTATTTGGAGCCTCTCAATTACTCCAAGTCCTGCTGAGGATCCCGCCTCGGCGAAGCCTCTGATCTCATTCCTCTTCATCCTGCTGGGGGCGGAGGCGCCCTCCTAGGCCGGGTCTTGCTCGCTCAACTTCCCCCGCCCTCATCCGCCCGCCACCTGGGATCGGAGAGCGGGTCCCGGGGGGAGGGGGGGGATCCCGCGCTGGGTGCCTGCGTGGGTGCCCGGGTTCTCTGGAGGAGTCCCAGCACTCTCCTTTAGGGCCACCCAGTGAAAACTCGACGTTGTCTCTGGCCCGGCGACACACAACCTTCCTGATGGGGCAAAACCTTGGCTCACAGGGACACCTGCAGCGGGAGGGGAAAGCCCTCAGGATCTGGAGATTGGGGGCCCCCGGGGAGGGAGTGCGCTGCCTCCAGGCAGGGTGGCCGAGGCCCAGGCTCTAGCCCCTTGGAGCCCGTTCTTAGTTTGCAAAGTTGCAAAGCCTGCCTGGCTTTCTCATGTGGTTGGCCGTGGGGATGCAGAGAACAGAACCTGCAAAAGGTTGCCCCATCAAGTGTTAACTAGTGGGGTTATTATTACAAGGGGGGGGTGCCCACAGCTAGAGGACCTAAGCTCAGATCCTGACCCTGCCACCTGCTATCTTTTTGGCCTTGGACAAATCCTGCCACCTCCCCAAGCTCTGCTTCCTCCTCTGTAAATAGAAGTCATGTAAGAAGCCCCCGGGGGTGGGAGCGGGGCACCTGGCCTGTGCTAGCGGCTTCTGGCAGCTGCTATGGTTACTACTGTTCCTGTTGTCACACTAGGACCCCATTTCTCATCAATTCTGAACCAACTCCTACTCCCAGAGAAGCTGGCCTCTGATTCTCCCTGGGTCCCTGCCTCTCCCTAGCTCAGTGGCCCCCTGGGGTCCCACCTTTAACAGCCCTGTGGCCAGGACCAAAATTGGTGAACCTCCCTACTCCTAAAAGCATTGGCAGGACCTGCCCAATTCCCTCCAGGGTGGGCGTGGGCTGGGTGTGGGCTGGGTGGGAGCCGGGTGTGGTATGCCAGCCGGCCCCTGCTGGCACTGGGCTACCCCATCCTTCTGCCCTCCTGGCCCCTTGACCCGAGCCTGGCTACCCAGGTGGACTTTCTTCCTCCTCAGCAGTAAGAGGACTTGGCCCTAGACTCCCCCTTTGGCCTAGACAAAACTGTGGCCAGGGGAGCTTGGAGGAACCCCAAGGTCAGCATGCCCCTTTCTCAGCCCTGGAGGCTCTTATCTCCCCCTTCCACGTTTGCCTCCAGGAGCAGAGTCTGAAGGGAGACTCTGCTGGGGGGGGGGGGCTGGTCCCATGGGACCAAAATCAGGCCGTCCTGTTGGTCTTAGGGGACAGCCAAGACCCTGACCCTTTAACAGAGCTTCTGAGTGGGATGGTGATGGGAGGTTAAGAAGTAGAAGGGAGGGTGCCTGGGTGGCTCAGTGGGTTAAGCCGCTGCCTTCGGCTCAGGTCATGATCTCAGGGTCCTGGGATCGAGCCCCGCATCGGGCTCTCTGCTTGGCGGGGAGCCTGCTTCCTCCTCTCTCTCTGCCTGCCTCTCTGCCTATTTGTGATCTCTCTCTGTCAAATAAATAAATAAATAAATATTAAAAAAAAAAAAAAAAAAAAGAAGTAGAAGGGGCCAGTGCTGGAGGGTTGCTTCCTAGTGGCACATGCAAGGACCCATTATTGTGTACCCGCCACATCCCGGGGGGCTGTGGAGACAGAGAGGAACGAGATTGGGGCCTGTGTGCAAAGCGCTGGGGCTCAGGGCGAAGGTGGAAATACACAGGGGCTAGAAGAAGAAGGATGAGGGCGGCCTGACGGGAGGGCTGTGAAGTGTTATCCCAACTCTTGTGACAACTCAGAAGCGGTACCACTAGGATCCCCTCCATGTTAGGGATGAAGAGACCGAGGCAGGAGATGAAGTGATGCAGCTGGGGTGGGAGGCAAGTCACACTCTGACTTAAGATTCTGGCAAATTAAAAAAAAAAAAGATTCTGGCAAATTCTCCCAATACCGGAGCCAAGGGGGCAGTCCTGGAACGCCAAGGAAAACTGTAAGAGCCCCCAGGAGGAGAGGGACTCATGGTGATGATTGACATCAGGGATTTGTCCCCTGGAAACAGAGCCCACCGCCCAGTGCCCAGCGACGTAGGCGCAGGGATGCGGACCGTGGCCTTGGCTGCAACCCCCGGCACCCGCGCAGCCGGAGGGCAGGAGGGCATCGAACAGACCAGGGTGTTACACAGCCGTTAAAAACAGTTAGGCTGGGGCGCCTGGGTGGCTCAGTGGGTTGAGCCGCTGCCTTCGGCTCAGGTCATGATCCCAAGGTCCTGGGATCGAGCCCCGCATCGGGCTCTCTGCTCAGCGGGAAGCCTGCTTCCTCCTCTCTCTCTCTCTGCCTGCTTGTGATCTCTCTCTATCAAATAAATAAAAAATCTAAAAAAAAAAAAAAAACAGTTAGGCTACTCTGTGTGCTGATGATGAGAAAGACATCCAGGATACATGAAGTGGAAAGCAGAGGACAGCCGGGCGCATGTTTGACGTCACTCCATTTGCCTGTGTTTAAAGAACATACCCATAGGGGCGCCTGGGTGGCTCAGTGGGTTAAGGCCTCTGCCTTCGGCTCAGGTCATGATCTCAGGGTCTTGAGATCGAGCCCCGCATCGGGCTCTCTGCTCGGCGGGGAGCCTGCTTCCCTCTCTCTCTCTGCCTGCTTCTCTGCCTACTTGTGATCTGTCTCTGCCAAAGAAATAAATAAAATCTTAAAAAAAAAAAAAGGAAAAAAAAAAAAAAAGAACATGCCCATGGATTTGCTGGTAGATCCACAAACAGTCTGGAAGTCCATGTGTGGGGTGACCCTGCGTGGGAGGGTAGTGGAGATGAGCAGGACACACACGTGCTTTTCATTTCATACCGTGTGTGTATTACTTTTATTACTTACAGAAAACACAGTCTAAACTTTTTCTAAAATTAGCCCAAAGGGGGAAGCGCCTGGGTGGCTTAGTCAGTGAAGTGTCTGCCTTCGGCTTAGTTCATGATCTCTGGGTGTTGGGATCCAGCCCCACGTCTGCGTCAGGCTCCCTGCTCAGGGGGAGTCTGCTTCTTCCTGGGCACCCCCTTGTGCTCTCTCTTTGTCTCTCTTAAATAAATAAAACCTTTAAATAAAATTAGCCTACAGGTATCAGGAGGGTCTGGACAGGGAGGGGTGAAGAAAGGAAATGCTGGTGGGAAGAAGAAAAACAAAGACATAGGAGTGCGGGATCCCTGGTTACGGCCCCTGGTCCGGCTGCATCCCAGGACATGCTGGGGAGGCTGATGGGCAACAAGGAGGGGGAGGCAGGACGTGTGTAAGGGAGATTCTGCTAGGTGTGGAGAGGCGTTTTTATTTTTCTGTAAGCAGTGGGGAGTTTTTAAACTGGAAAATTGCATCTAGTATTTTACTCTTTGAAAAGTGCTTTCATAGACATGGTTACGTTTTTCATCTTAACAGCAGTCCTGCAGGGTAGGCAAGCCAGGCTTTATAGATGAGGAAACAGGCTTTGTGGAATAAAGACCACACACTCGGAGTTTTAAAATGAGAACCCTTTGTCCTTTGTAAGCACTGCTTTGCAGGAAGACTGGGGAAGGGAGCAGCCACCACCAGCCCCCCCTCCCAGCACACGAGAATGATAGGCTTTCTTTCATGCCTGAGCAATCCCGAGACCCCCCCTCCCACGACATTCAGATCAAGAAGGTGAGACATCGTGACCCCCAAAAGAAAGGGCAAGAGGTTTCTGAAGTCATAAGTTAGCAAACTCAGGAAGGTTCTGATAAGGGATGCCTGGGTGGCTCAGTCGGTTGAGGGTCTGTCTTCAACTCAGGTCATGATCCCAGGGTCATGGGATCCAGTCCCACATTGGGCTCCCTGCTCAGCAGGGAGTCTGCTTCTTCCTCTGCCTGCTGCTGCCCCTGTTTGTGCTCATTCTCTCTCTTTCTCATAAATAAAACTTTTTAAAAGTTCTGATAATATACCTTTGAAGGATGTCCCTGTGTTTGTCCAAGAGAGTAAAAATATTAGGAGTCTTTTTATTAGCTGAGATTCAAAGAAATTTAGAACACATAAGAAAGCTCTGTGAATGAAGCTCACTTTCTTGTCAAGGTTCAGAGAGGTATAGGGCTGTGCCCAAGGCCACACAGCTGGTGGGGAGCAGAGCTGGGTACTCTACCCTAGACCCATGTTCTTTCCAGCATCATGGACCACACCAGTATTACAAAAGGGTCATTCTGGTTGTGCTTAGGACAGACAAGTTGGTCAAAGTTAGCAAGGTGAGTGAAGAGGCTACTGCAAAGGTCCGGGTCAAAGGGTGGGGAAAGAGACTGGGGCAACGGAGCAGAGAAGAGGGATCAGAAAGGCATCCCTTCTGTCCAGAATTTGGCTGACGCAGGACCTCAGATGTCCTCTCCATTTATGTTCTGGGTTTACCTCCCCACTCAGGGACTCTAGCCCGGCAAAGTCGAGGAAGAGAGCTTGGGCCGGCTGAAGTTGAGGGCTTTTTCAGAAAAGAGAGCCTGTATCTCCGTGGACCCTGACCACTAGCATTGATGGTGCAGAGTCGCCACCTAGTGGTGATTTGGGGCACGGCACCAAGGAACCCCACCTGGTCTAGAGAATCCCGGGGAAGCCATGATTCATCTCTGCCCCCTCTTCCTTCTTTCTCAGCAGAACACCTGGCAGCCCCACCTAAATACGACAGGCATTAAAGCTACAGGCTCACCCGTAAAGGGCTTATCGGCGTTAGTAAGCTGCAAAAGCCTATATAACTCGTCTTTGCCACCCTGCCCTCCTTTCAGAAGGTCATGCCCAGGAAGGGGCACCAGTGACCTCTCTCAATTTGGGTGCTCATGAACTACAAGACCTCAGGTACCCTAGGAGCTGCCTGCCACCCAGGTGAAAGGCTGGGGCATCCAGTGTCCAGAGGCTGTTGTGGTCAGACTCTTGGGCCCTGAGATGCTTTTCAGCTCCTCTTCCTGGGGCTCTCTCCTCCCCCAGGGTGACCTTGAACTCTCTGCCTCTCCCCCAGCAGTCGCTTTTTGCACGTGCTGTTCTCAATCCTTTATCAGCCCTCCTCTGGGGCATCCTAGTCTCATCCCAGACTCAGTCATACCGACCGGCCTTTGGGAACGGACTTTGGATATTATTCTGGAGCCCATATTACCTCCCAGATCCTGGCTGGGCTCATCCTACAGACCCCTGATCACTGCTGCATCTTCCCTGCCTCACCATGGAGGCCGCAGTCACCCTGGGAGGACCGTGGGGGGAGGGGTGGGAGATGGGGGGGGCACCGGCTTTGGTGGCAAATACACCAGCATACCCACTAACTAGCCGTTTGATGAGTTACATTAGGCAATGCAGCTAACCTTGAGTAGCTGAGGGTTCCCCAGGAAGACACCTCAGCCTAGAAGCTCCACCCAGAAGCCATAAACAAAAAGATGGACAGATCTGATGGCATAGAAGCTGTAGACTTCTGTGCCACACAGATGCCCTTCACAAAGTGAGAAGCCAAGCAAATGGGAGAAAGCAGTCCTGACGGTTGTAACTGACGAAGGGTCAATATCTAGAAAGTTCCCCCAAACTTAGGCACTTAAAACAATGCACACTATGACCTCATAGTTTCTGTGGCTCGGGAATCCATGTGTGGCTTAGCTGGGTTCTTGGGCTCCGGGTATCTTATGAGGCTATCATGGGAGTGTTAGTGAGCCTGTGGGCATCTCAAGCCTGGCTAGGGGACAATCCACTTCCAAGCTCCTTGGTAGGTTCAGTTCCTACTGGAGGCAGGGCTGGCTTCACGGGCCCGTGACCTGGACAGTCGCACGGAGCCCCCTGCTCAGAAGGGCTCTTTTTATTTTGTTTATTTTATCTTTTATTTTTAATCCCTCTCTACACCCAGCATGGGACTTGAACTTACAACCCTGAAACCAAGAGTCACGTGTTCTACCAATGGAGCCAGCCAGGCGCCCCAGAAGGGCTCTGCACTAGATTTAATGCTCTGTTGTCTTTTTGTCTAATACTTTTATCTTTGAACTTGTGTTTTGTAAGCGAACCAATGGGACAATGGAGTGAGTACGTGAGCTGAGGAGATACGCCTCCTCTGTGTCCGCCATCAGTCCCTGTGGCTCCCCTTGCATACTTCGTTCAAGATGCCCCACGAACCCCAGGCATGGTCCAAATGCTTTCTGTATATGTCTGAATTCATTTCATCCTCCCAACAGCCCATTGTACAGATGAGTAACTGAGACCCAGTAAATTCAAGTCATTTGTTCATGGCCTTGCAGCTGGGGAGTGGGGCGTGCATATATTCTAGAGAGACCCTAGAGAAAGACTGTCATTTCTTTCTTTTTTCCTCCTTCCTGCCCTCCCTTCTTCTCTCCCTCCCTCCCTCCCTCCCACTCTCCCTTCCAGTCTTCCTTCCTCCCGTCCCTCTCTGTCTTTTTCTCTCTCCCTTTCTTTCTTTCTTCCTTCCTTCCTCCTTTTTAAAGTAGGCTTCTTGCCCACCACGGAGCCCTGTGTGGGGCTTATGCTCACAGCCCTGGGATCAAGACCCGAGGTGAGATCAAGAGTCAGTCTTTCGGGCGCCTGGGTGGCTCAGTGGGTTAAGCTGCTGCCTTCGGCTCAGGTCATGATCTCAGGGTCCTGGGATCGAGTCCCACATCGGGCTCTCTGCTCAGCAGGGAGCCTGCTTCCTCCTCTCTCTCTCTGCCTGCCTCTCTGCCTACTTGTAATCTCTCTCTGTCAAATAAATAAATAAAATCTTTAAAAAAAAAAAAAAAAAAAAGTCAGTCTTTCAACTGACTGAGCCGCCCAGGTGCCCCTGTCATATTTTACTTTAAATTCACAGGTAGGTATTTCTGGAATCTTTAACGATAAGAATATATAAATGTTGGGAAGCCTGAGTGGCTCAGTTGGTCAAGCATCGGCCTGCGGCTCACGTCCTGGGATGGAGCCCCGCATCTGGCTCTCTGCTCCGCGGGGAGCCCGCTTCTCCCTCTGTTTGCGTTTTCCCTTGCTTGTGCTTGTGTTTTCTCTCTTTCTGACAAATAAATTAAAAAATCTTTTTTTTTTTAAAGGATTCTTTTTTTTTTTTTTTAAAGATTTTATTTATTTATTTGACAGAGAGAGATCACAAGCAGACGGAGAGGCAGGCAGAGAGGGAGATAGAGGGAAGCAGGCTCCCTGCTGAGCAGAGAGCCCGATGTGGGACTTGATCTCAGGACCCCAAGATCATGACCTGAGCTGAAGGCAGTGGCTTAACCCACTGAGCCACCCAGGCACCCTAAAAAAATCTTTTTAAAAAAGAATAAGAATATATAAATGTATACTTATAAAATTGAAAAAGAAGAAAAAAAGACAGAGGAAGAAAAAAAGGGAACTCCTTGGTCTGTGTTCTTCTTCCTCCTGGAGCCTGGTCCTTGCCCTCCCCGTGCCCCCACCGTGGCTTTCAGCCCTGACCTTTGCAGCACTTGTGGGTGGGGGTCACCTCAAGGCTTTCAGTTCCTTGGCGCCCCTGGAAGTAGCTCCCAGGGTGGGGAGATTCTGGGCTAAGCAGAAAAAGGAACCATTCAAGAGCCCATGGGCCCCAGCGGTAACCTGACTCCCCGTCTTGGGTCCCTGTAACTGGGGCTTAGTCCTGGGTCGCAGAGTAAGGCGGTGTGGATCTGAACCAGCGCGGGTCTCTTGATGCCAGTCTGACATGGTGCTGATGTGGGACACAGAGGCAGGAGAAAAATTATTAATTTCCTTACCTCCTGACAAGCCCTTAAAACAGGCAGAGTGACTCTCCTCTACGGACTCAACTACCCCCTCCTTAAGGCTTTGCTAAGGGCAAAGGACAATCCTAGCCTGACCGACCCCCTACCCCCAACCAGGATCCTGAAAGTCTACTTTAACAATTCCTTTGGAAACTTTATCTCTAAACCTCCAAGATAGTGTCGACAATCATTCCCAAGCATATGGCCCACTGATAGACATCTAAAGGGTCTCACGAAAGGTTTTATTACTGGTAATGAATAACCTTTTCCCCAGACAATAGCTGGGCCCTCAAGATCCTAGAAACCTTGCTTCCAAAATTCCATAGAGACTTACGCCATCCCTAACCCCCTCTCCAACTTACAAGTATATAACAAACCACTCCTCAGATCCCCGGGGGCAGCAGCTCTTCCTGCCCACGGGTCCTGTCCCCGAGCTCTAATAAACCGCCATTTTGCACCAAAGAAGTCTCAAGAATTCTTTCTTGGTCATCAGCTCCGGACCTCACCCCACCAAACCTCACCTGTGTTCTAGAACTTCATCAGTGCTGCCCCCCTCTGTCCTGAGAAACATAAAAGCTAGTCTTTCCCTTTTCTCTTCTTTTCTTTTTCCTTTTCTTTCCTTTTCTCTTAAGATTTTGTTTATTGATTTGGGAGAGAGAGGGAGAGAGAGTATGAGTCAGGAGAGGGAGAAGGAGAGAAGGAGAGGGAGAAGCAGGCTCCCCACCAAGCCGCGAGCCCGCCGACTCGGGGCTCAGTCCAGGACCCCAGGAACATGACCTGTGCTGAAGGCAGACGCTTCACTGACTGAGCCCCACAGGTGCTCCACAAAAGGTCTTTGGGAGAGCTTTGCTCCCTCAGGCTCCACGACCCAAGGGGATGTAGAAGTGAGTGCAGAGTCTGGATCCCCTGCCCTTCCCAAGCTTGGAACACCTGGGCCCCCACCATCAGCCCAGATGTTGGGTCAGGAATGAGAAACCAAATATTAGGTGTGAGGACATGCTCTCTCTCTGAAGCTCTGGGGGACCTTCCCACCTCCCCCCACAGTCTCAGATCCCAGGTCCCGCCTCGACTTCCTTAACCTCCTCCATTATCAGCTGCTCTTTGTATAGAGCCTTCTGGATCCCAGAGGGCCATCTGGATAATTCTTGGAGCAGGGCCTGGCCAGACCAGCAGGACCCAGTAAGTGTCTGGCTTATAGGAGGAGGAGCAGGGGGGTCCCTGCTTTCTCCCTTGCTCTTTCCTCCTCTTATGGACAAAGCCAGCTAAGTGGAGGCCCCCAAATTCTCATCCACCTGCCTTGTTGAAGAAAGGGACTTTGCTAAAGATCTCGAGGAGAGATCGTCTTGGGTTTAGGCTGACACACAGAAGGCCATGTGGCCACAAATTGAGGGACATCCAGAGCCACCAGAAATGAGTGAGTCTGTAAGTGTTGACAAAGTAGACCCAACCAACTGGCCACCCATGGTGTTTTATCTATCGTCCGTTTTTTAAATAGAGATTTTATTAGCTTTTTCCACGTGGTTCAGATTATGGGAGGATATTTTCATAAATAGGTATGGGGGCTCACGTTTTTCCTTCTTGCCTCAGGATACGTCCTTTCAAGTGAGGGAGGAAGGTGGGCCCACAGGGTAAGGGAAGGGGGAAAGGAAGGTCACTGGCAGCCTGGTCCAGAGCCTCCCGGGGAGGGTCCCAGCCAGTGGCCAGCAGGGGGCGCTGTGGGGCTGTGCAGCGGAGAAGGAGCAGCAGCCTGGGCAACCCCCCACTTTCCTGACACCCCATCACTCACAGCCTGAGCAAGCAGGGGGAGGTGGCCCAGTTGGTTAGTTCTTTAGCGACAAGGCTATCCCTGAGTGTAGAGCACAAAAGCTCACCCCTTGCTCCCCGACCCTGGGGCCAGCCCCCTGGGGACACCTGGGCCCTGCCCAGCAGGCCAGGGGTGGACTTGTCCCTCCCCCACCCCACCCCTACCCAGCAGCAGCTCTAGCCCCGGTGTGCGGGGAGTGTCCTGTGCCTAGGGGGTGGGGAGCAGAGATAAACTCTCAAGGGCCACGTTCCAGAATGATTCCAGTTTTGCCAGTCAAGAGGCTCCTTCCCTACTTGAGTCCACTGAAGTGAAGGGGGGGCGTCTCTCTCCCCGGAGGCTCTCCCCACCCTGCCCACGGATGCCCCCTCTCCTCTCACAGCCCTCACAGTCCTCAGCCCTCTGGCTCCCGCTCAGCCTGAGCTCACCAGGGGCCATCAGGCCCAGGATGGGGGCGACCACCCCCTTCCTGCCCGCCTCCATCTCCCTGTCCTTTGCCCTGTTTCTTGCGATCTTCCTCCTTTGTTCACTGCCTTCCTCTTTCCATCTCTGCCCCTCAAGACTGGTCTTGGCCCAGCCCACCCTCTCCCTTCCCTTCATTTGCTGCTTCTGATGGCCTGATAGTCAAGTCGCCCTGTCCAGAGCATGCCCATGTCCCCAGTGCTGTGGCTGGCTTCCAAACTCCTCTTCCGGGGCACCTGGGTGGCTCAGTGGGTTAAGCCGCTGCCTTCAGCTCGGGTCGTGATCTCGGGGTCCTGGGATCGAGTCCCGCATCGGGCTCTCTGCTTGGCGGGGAGCCTGCTTCCTCCTCTCTCTCTCTCTCTGCCTGCGCCTCTGCCTACTTGTGGTCTCTCTCTGTCGGATAAATAAAATTTAAAAAAAAAAAAAAAAAAACAGGGGCGCCTGGGTGGCTCAGTGGGTTGGGCCGCTGCCTTCGGCTCAGGTCATGATCTCAGAGTCCTGGGATCGAGTCCCGCATCGGGCTCTCTGCTCAGCAGGGAGCCTGCTTCCCTCTCTCTCTCTCTGCCTACTTGTGATTTCTCTCTGTCAAATAAATAAATAAAATCTTTAAAAAAACAAAAACAAAAACAAAACAAAACAAAACAAAAACAAAAAAAAACCCCAAACTCCTCTTCCTCCTCTGGGTACCTGCCTGGTTCATTCCTATTTTATTTTACTTTTTATTTTATATTTATTTTAATTATGTCTCACTCGTATTTTAAATTAGAGGTGACTGTGCAGTTCAGAAAGGCTAAGTAACTTGCCCAAAGTCACACAGCATCAGGAGGCCGTCTGGCTCCAGAGTCCAGCTCTCCATCCTGCAGCACCGCCTCCCTGGAAAGGCCTTGCCCACTCCTGTCCTCTCCACTCTGCACTCATGGCTCCTTCACACAGCTCCCTCTCGGCCCCATGCACTGGTCTTGCTTTCTCCGAGCCGTGTTCATTCATTCTTTGGCTTTCTTTTGAGCACCTCGGCTGTGCCAGGCCCCGGAGACGAAGGTGTACACTGCATCCGAGGAGTTCACCGTCTGAGGGACAAGACTCGTCCTGCATGTCAGCTGCATCTTCCCAGGCGGCCGGGAGCCCTCCCAAGCTCAGAGGCTGCTTCCTGCTTCTCCTGCAGCCCACCCCGGGGGTAGAGACCTCCTGGTCCCTCCTTAGGGAGCTGTTGCTCTGGCTGTTGCCTTCCTCCTGTGGGGGTGGGGCAGGCCGACCTGAGGCTGTGGGGTGTGGGATCCAGGGCTTGGGAAGGGGGTCTGGGAGCTGAGAGCCCAGGGAAGGTGCTAGAAGCTTAAGGTGGTATAAGGAAACAGACTTCCTTTCTCAAACCTCCTCTGCCAGACACCTCCGGGAGCTCCCTACCCCCTTCCCCGTGTGGGATAGCCAGTGCTCATGTCTAGCAGAGGGGTGGAAGGGGTGAGGGGTAAGGGGGGTGGGCAATCCTTGACTCTCTCCCATTTTCCTGAACATCTCTCCCGGATTCCTCCCGGACTTATCCTATGCTCCCCAGGGAGGAGACTTCCAGGACAGGACACTGAAAGCCCCTCGATTTTAAAAACAGCACAAACACCCTTCTCGGCCCTCCACAGCCCTGCTTCCGGTCTCCAGCCCAGGCTTCCAATTATACCCAGGTCAGGGCGTCTGCTCCACTTGTAAGCCCCAGCTCCAAGGAGCCACCGCCGGCCGTGGCTGAGGCACAGGCGAGGGGGCCCTTGGGTGGCTCTCAAGAACAGGCCTGAGCCCTGAGCTAAGCGGGGGAGGCAGAGGCGAGTGGCAGCTGGCAGGAAAAGACAGAGCCAGTGGCGCAGACGCGGCAAGAGCGAGTCTGTTTAATGACACGGTGGGTCTGGTTACAAACATCAGAAACTACAAAAGGACAGGCAGTTACACGCATGGCTGCATGAGGATGGGACAGGAGGGGACACAGGCACAGAAGCCACAGTAGCCAGACATCCTTGAGGATGGCACACGTGACCAAGGGGCACACACGAGGGGCGGGGTCCCCAGCAACTCTGACCCAGATGGGTGGACAGGACCCGACTGCTAACCAGCAGCCCGGGGTCAGGGACGGAAGGCCCTGGGCCTTCGGCCCACAGAGCTCCAGGATGGGAGGGAGGCATCTGGCCTGTCATGGCTGACAGCCGCGTGCAGCCCCACTCCCGCTGGGCTCCTAGCAGCAAAGGCAGATGGGGCTGGCATTCAGGGTTTCTGTACCAGGGCCCCTCCCCCCGTGCGGTCCTCCTGTCCCACATGGCTGGCCCCTCTGTCCGCCCTTGCCCATGCTGGAGCAAGTCAGGGAGCCACATCCTTTTGGCGGGGAGAGGCGGGGAAGGCCAGATCCTTTACCTGGAAGTGGAAAGCAGGAATGTGCAGAGCCGGTCAGAGAATGGGCTGGACTCTGCGGGCAAGCTGGGTCCACCCCTCCCCCTGCCCTGCCCACCCAGGCCCTTGGGTCCCCCGCCACGCTGGCCACAAGTGTAGATCCTCTCTCTGCTGAGGTGGGGGCCCCATCTCAGCCAGAACATTCCGTCCTCTGCCCAGAAGCATGACCAGGACCCCTCCCTGCCCCACACGCAGATGGGCACAACCAAGGCTTCCCGTGTGCTCTGGGCCCCGTAGATACACAGTATAGATATGTATGTATATATATATATATATATTTATATATAGATTGTATATAGAATATATCTGTATGGTTGATGAGTGTGCGTGATGCTCTAGATAGGTGATGTGGGGACCTGCATGCTGGTCGGGCAGATAGAAATGGGGCTGGCTTGCTCCTGGAGAGACTCACACCTGCCCCGGACTCCTGCCAGCTGCTCAGCTAGGTCTCTGACAGAGAGTACAAAAGCTAAGAAGAGTGGGCCCAGCTCTTGAAGGAGGAAGCGTCCCCACCCCCACAGGCCCCTGAGCTGGGGTCAGCAGACAGGCCGCCAGCGCCACCTGCCGGCCGCTCCAGGGCCGACGGTGGCCACAGCAGAGGCTGCCTCTTTCTGGGAAGACGAGTCAGGGTTTCCTCCAGCTTCCTTGGCACCCAGAAATGGAGGGTCAAGGAGGGTCTTCAGAACTCGGCCTTCTGCTCAAGGTGCTGCCTGGGAGGGGGGAGGAGAGAGGGGGTCCTATGGCCCCGAAGAGGGCAGCGTGGCCGGCGGGCTGTGGACGAGATAGAGATGGAGTTAAGAGGTTACCAGGGGCACGGAGTGGGGCCCGGGAACGTGGGGGTCAGGGGATGACGGCAAGGCAGGGCACGATCTGCCGGGAGACCCACCCAGCTGCAGCCAAAGCAGCCCACCAGACCCAAGTTCCGGCCCCCTTTGGCCAGGATCTCGCTGTGCGACCTCAGACAAATCAAGGGGCCCACCTGAAGCCCAGATTTTTCTCTCCAACCTGTGAATAATGTCTGTTTGGTCTGACTCTATGGGAACGGAGTTTCCCATAGGCAACGGAGTTTGCCTTTCACAAACTGCAAAGAACCTTTCAAAAGTCAGCTCTTTTTCTATTAATCCGAGACCCGTCTCCTCTCTGTCCGGCTCGTTTGTCTGCGTGCCCTTCTGGTCACCCACAGGCATCCTCTGCACACCAACCTCTTTGCACTCACCACCATGCCCCCCCCACCTCCCGACTCCCCAAACCACAAGAAAAATGCACATAAACCCTTAAGCAGCGCAGTTCAATAAACAGCGGCATCTGGCCCGCCACTGCTTCCCTGATAAGAGAAGCTGGACAGAGGCCTTCTAGAACTCTGTTCTGAAACTCCCTCCCACCATCTGAACCCATCTGGACCTTGGCAGGAATTTGGGTCTGTAGGCCCTGGGCCCAGGGAGACACGCCTTCTTGGGGCCCACACGCGTGCCCTCAGGAGACCGGGGTGGGAGCTGAGTGTGCAAAGGGACGAGGGGATAATCCCCAGGACTTCATGGCTGGGGCGGGTGGGGGGAACCCAAATTCGAGGTGCCCAGGCCCGGATGGATGCAGGGTTCCAGCCAGGCCCCGCTGTAGCCCCTCCATTCACTCCCCGAGGAGCAGAAATGGCAGACTGAGATTCTGGTGGTTTCTTAATGTTTGGGATTTGGTGAGATGTAAGTCCCAGGGGTCCAGCTGGGGCAAGACAGGGGAGGGGACAGGGCTTCGTGTCGGGAAACGCTGTCCATGTGTTTCTGATTCACTGGGACTAGTGCTGGCCAGCGCTCTCTCCTTCTCCCTCTCCAGTCCCTCTAGGCCCCTGTAAAAAAGCCCTTTTCTCTAGAAGCAGGAAGTCTTGTCTCCTGGCTGTAAACAAACTCATCTCTGGCAGCCAGAGCTGAGCCGGCCTGGGGAGAGGCGTGGGAGGGCAAGCCCCTTCCCCCCACTGACCCTCCCTGGCCCCTCTGTCTGCTTCCGCCAGCTCTCCGGGCTCTGCCAGCACCTTCTCTGGCTGGTAAAGATCTTCGGCCTGCTTCCCGTCCACCCGGGGATCTGGGGCCGGCCAGGACCCAGCTGTGCACATCTGGAGTCACTGCCTGGCTGCAGCCAGAAGTTCCCGAGGTTTCTACTCTCCTGGGGTGGTGCCGCGGTGGGGGAAGGGAGCCAGAGCAAGCTGGAGCCGGTGTGGTCAGCAGCAGGAAGGCCTGGAGGTTGGGCCTCGCAAGGTCACCCTCAAGGGACCTCCTCCAGAGCTGGGCCTAGAGGCCTTGCGAGCAGGAGGTCCCGGCAGGCTCTGTGGGCCAGCTTGGAGCCCAGGGAGGAGACGCGCCTTTTCCATGGGAAACTGCTGGGAATGTTTCTCTACAACGCGTGTCCTGAGCCGCTGGCTGACCCCTGCTTCCCATTCCCGCCTACGCGCCTCTCCCTCCTTCCTACTCCAGCTCTGCCTCCGCCCCTCCATTGAGCTCCCAGAGCCGCCTGCCCCTTGGGGGCCCAGGCAGGCCTGAGTGTTCCCAGCCACCATGTCTGGGGGCCGGCCCTCCCCTCATGCTCCGAGTCAGCTGGAGTCCCTGAGGCCGGCCACCCTCCTCGAGCCCATATCCCCGGCCCTCACCCCAGCCCCGGGAACCTGGCCTCCAGGGTCAGCTGAGAAGTAGACCCCGCTGACGGTGTGTGTGGTCGTGGTACCCACACAGGTCCCTCATGGGCCCGGGCACGTGTGTCCGCGTGCACACATCCTCGTGACTCTCCTGGCTCCGGCCCTACTGAGGCAGAGGCAGGACGGAGCACTGGCCAGCACGAGATGAGGAACGGCCCCCTGTGATTGGTGCCCAGGGAGGAAATGGCCGGACTTAGCCTGGCCGGCCTCCGGCCCGATGAGCTAGCCTTCCCGGCAGGAACCTTCTAGAACCTCCCTGCCCTGGGTGGCCTCGGCCTTGAGGGCTCTGAGTGCTCTCTTGTCCTAGAGAAGAAGAATTTGTTCGGGGCTCACTGCCGCCTGTAGGAGGGGCCTGGCCCTTGCCCATCGTGCCTGCTTGTCAATGTGTCAGACCCCAGACCCAGCCTCCCGGAAATGTTCCTGTGCCCCAGGAGAGACGGGAGATGAGCGGGCAGGGGGAGTAACGGCAGGGAAGCGACCCGGCCCACCCTCACCCCTCCTCACGTGGTGGTGTTGGGGACCTGCTGTACCCAGCCCACTTCCTTGTAGGCAGCGGTCACGTGACTGTAGATGAGGCCGCGCAGCTTGGCCCAGGCTCTCTGCGTCTCTGCTGGGAAGTCATTGGCAAATTCCTCAGCGATCACCTCGAGAATCACCCCAGAGAGGATCTGGGAGCAAAGAGAGGAGGGAAAAGTAAACGCCTGGGTACCCTGTGTCACCCCCAAAAGCACCAGAACCCCAGCACCCCTTCCTCCCAGAGTCTGGCCAAGGGGATCATTGATGACATGACAGCCCGGCGGCTTGGGGGACCAGGTACCACGGAGACCTGCTCCTGTGCCCCTCCCCGTCACCACTATGCTGCCGGAGGAGGCTGGGCCGTCTGGTGGTCACCGCTGTTGTCCCAGGGGCTCCCCGGGCGGAGCGGGCCGAGCGGGGTGGGTGGTGGACTGGCCACGCCCACCCAGCCACGTACCTTGAAGTACACGGGCTCCACCTTGTGCTTGAGGGCGTGGGCTTTGCCCACAAGGGCGAGCACAGACGATACCTTCTCGGGGTCGTGTAGGTTTTCCACCACAGTGTTGAGGGCCCCCATGACCCGGCAGGCGTGTTTCCGCAGCTGGGGGCTCCGCTCCATCTCCAGGGGCTCGGTCATGTGCTTGAACTGGCTGAAGTATTGCTTGGCCGACGGGAAGTTCACAAAGAACCTGGTGGGGAGGGGTTGCTGAAGCGGGGGCCGCTGCGGCCCCACCCCGAGATGGTCAGGATGATGGGGGTGCGGGGTAGGAGGGGCAGGACCCCTTAACTGTTTTCACCACCGTGGGTAGCTGTCCCTCAGACGCAGACCCTCTCTCTGGCCCAGCTGGCTTACAGGCAGCCGCCCCCCCACCGCCGCGTCCTGCCCATTTCCGTCTTCCAGGCTTGCACACTGTCAGCTGTGTCTCCCAGGCCTCTGCCTCTCTTGCTCTGGCCTCATTTCCAAATCCTACACACCCTTCAAGGCCTGCTGTAGTCCCAGCAGAGAGGGTAAGAGCTCTAGTTCTGGAATCTCAGGCCAGTGTCACCTTGGGCAAGGGACTTTACTTCTCTGAGGCTCAGTGTCCTCCTCCAAGCAATGGGCATCGTTGTCCCCAGCTTGCTGTGGGGACGAACTGAGGCACGGGGCGTGGGGTCCTCCGCACAGTGTGAACACGGGGTGCTCAATAAATGCCAGACTTCATCACAGTCAGGTTAGAGCCTCTTTGCAAACAAAGTAAAGCCCGAGTGACCTAGCTCAGGTCACCCAGCACGCTCGAGGGAAGATATGCAACTCCGGTGTCCTGCCGGCTCTCCGCTTCCTCCTCACGCCGTGCTCCCCTCCTTAGCCCGTTGGGCACGTATTGCCTGGCTGACTTAATTAGAATTACAGACTGGTCTTACCCTCTATTACTTCACATCTCCACATCTTGCTTCTCCAAGAAGCCTGTGCCCATTCCGGGGCAGACCCCAGGTCTTTTTAGCTCTCCTTCCCCTCTCCAGCTTACCTGAGATTGTCTAATTTCCCTCCAAATATTACTCTCACTAGGTTACTCTCATGTTCAAAAACATTCAGTGGCTCCCCATTGCCTACAGGCCGAGGTAAAAATCCTTAATCTGGGATTCCAGGCTTCCTACAAACTGTCCCAACTCAGGCACCTTCTTCCAGCCCAGTCCATTCACTGCTGGTAAAACACCCCTTGGGCCGGCCAGCCTTTCTTTCCGCACCGTGGGAGGGATGTCTTCCTCACTCTTTCTCAGGTTGAACTTGCCTCCCGGGACACGGCTTTCCCCTTAAGGCCATGAGGGGTTCCCCTGCCACCTTTTACCGATGCTTCCCTTTCTGCCTGTTGGACTGGGTTCTACCACCCAAGGGCAGGGTGTGGCTCTCACACATGCTCTGACCCAGTGTCTCCGCCCAGGGCCCTGTGGTCTGCAGGATGACGTTGAGGAGGATGACCTTTGCATTCCCTCTCCCTGACAGAGCTGGCTGTTGGGGGAGGTACCCGCGGAGAGACTGGGTCAGAACTCCAGGATGCGTCCGGAATGTCTTGGGACAACCCGTTTTGTCGGGTGGTGTCACAGCTCCGAAGTGTCCCCCTTTGTGATCAGAGAAAGCTGACAATGTACCAAATCAGCTCTTTGGCCAGAGAGCTGGAAGAGCTGTAGAAAGAGCATCTGGCCGGGGCCGACCCTCCCGGCGACAAAGCTGCAGCTGGCAGGGAGGGAGTGACCGAGACATGGTCCATGTGGAGACCAAGGGCGACCTTGGGCAAACCACTTCACATCCCCTGTCTGCTCAAGTGTGAGAGGACTTCCTCCCGCTCGATAGTTCACAGATACGATGGTGAGGACAAATGAGGCAATGAGTCTGAAAATACATTGGATTTTTCTGGAGAGGCACTGTATGAAGGACAAATGTGAAAAACCCAATCTGGACTTAGATGAGGATCTTGGGCTCTGGGCATTTCACACTGCCGTAAAAATAATGATCGCTGTTCGCCCGGTGTGTCGCCGTGTGCAAAACATCTCCACCGGCTCCTTCATTTAACTGCCACGACCAAGCAGGCATTGTCTCTGTTCTACTGATGAGGAGGCTTACTGAGCACTTACTAGATTGTCTCATTAATCCTGCAAGAGCCTCCTGAGGCTGGCACTGTTTTTATCCCCAAGTTCTGTTTTAGGAATTGATGGCCAAGGTTGCCCAGCGAAGCGGGGGCAGGAAGAAGAGACTCTACTTGCCCCATCCTGCCTCGTAGGGACAGGGAGATGGGGGGGCCAGGGACCCAGGGAGTCTCCTGCCCCAACACCCCGGGGCCAGGTGATGGTCCTGAGGAGTGACAGTCCCAGGGAGCCCCATGGCTATGCCCTGTGCTCTGTTCCTTCATGCTGGGCCTCTGTCCCTGGCCCCTCCACGGACACTCTCGACCCTCCTGGTCCAGGCCTGTGCTGCCTGCCGGGGAGAAGCCTCAGCAGCCAGCCTTGGGGGGTTTCTCCACTCCCAGAGGCATCTGGGCTTCCAGCAGAGCCTGAAATAGGCTCATCTGAGTGTGAGGGGGGAAGGCGGCAGAGTTACAACCCAAAGGAGAGAGGCTTCCCGGAGCAGGGGTGTTCCCTCTCGGTCGGAGTGCAGGTGTGGGGTCTGGTTCAGACTGGAAGACGGCTTCTCCACTACCGCCGGCTGCCTGGCTCCTGGGGTACAGCTGGGGCAGGGGGTGCAGCTGGTCTTAGCCCAGAGGGAGGGAGGACGCAAAGAGCAATGGGCCAGGGAACTAGTGTTTCAGGCTTTCACGGGGGCCTGTGCTTGTGGGCCAGGACTGAGGAGGGCCTTTGGGACACCCGAGAAGCTTATTGATCTTTTCCTTTCCCCCTTTTTAACCAAGCCTGCACACCCCGCCCTGCAACAACCTGGCAGCTCGGGGGCGGGGGGGGTGGCAAGAAGAGACCCAGGACAGGTAGGCTGGTGGGGCTTGGATCTGGCAGGGAGGAGCTGAGCCAGCGAGGGGCTCCCATCCATCAACACAGAGGTGGGTCAGGTGGAGCGTGGCCTGCGCTGACCGGCAAGCCAGAGCTAATCACTGTCTCAGGCCTTCTCGGGTTAACCATGGCCCTCTCACTGAGCACCGAGCACATGGGGAAAGGACCCCTGCCACGTGCCCAACCCCAGCCTCCCTGAGAGTCAGGAATGGGGAACTGCAGGGGCACAGAGAAAGATCTTGTCAAGATGTCAGACCCCAGTAACAGCCCTGGCCGTCTTCCGTTCCTTCCTCTGCACCCCTCATTCCCGGGGAGGCTGGACGGGCCCCAGGAGCTGGATCTTGGACACATCCCCTCCCCGTCCTCCTTGGCAAATGGTAGCATGTCGGTGTTGGGACAGCAGATCTCCAAGGCCTGAAGGATGCCACCTCCTTTCCTCTTGGTGACCCATGTGTGTGCACCGGGGGTACATCCTGAGGCTTGGTGGTCTCGCGTGTGCCGACACACAGGGCTGAGAGCCGCCCTCCGGGGCTGTAGGCCAGCGCATCTGGGACTCCACGACCGTGAGCTTGTGTGGGTGGTCTTACTTGCAGGTCTGTGTCTCAGAATGTCTGATGGCTTCAGGATCTGAAACTCTCTCTTAACCTCCCCACCCACCCATGTTTCTGGGTCTCGGGGCTGCCCAGGAATCCTACTCCAACTCAAGAGTACTTCTTGCTCTTTTTCCTCCAAAATCTGTTTCCAAGTTGGAATCGGGGGATATGGATATGGAGCTGGGCTGGTCCTCTGTTTGGGGGGAGGCAGAAGGGAGAGAGAATCAGGGAGACAGAGAAACCAGAGCCAGGGGCCAGGACTGGGAGACAGGCATGCATTTCACCTCTCCCTTCCACAAGCAAGGGCTTGCCCCATCTCCAAAGAATAAGGCTGCTGTGTCCGCAATCTGGCTGCTTCCTTCTGCGGCTGACAGCGGGTTGAGGGTGAGTGTGTGAGTCTGGGGCCCCAGGGACCCGCATGTGTGGGAAGAGAGCGTCATTATGTGCTGTAGTCCGTTACTAGCTTGTAGGGGTTGGGGACATTAACTCTAGAGCAAAGGTATGTGTCCACCAGCATGTGGTGTGCAAATAAGTTACTTTGGGGGGCTGTGGTACCTGAGGTAACTGAGGAACCTGAGCCCAAGACACATGGCCTTTCCTCTTTAAGGGGTGATTCCAGGGTGGAGCCCTGACTCCTGCCCCTTCTTCCTTTCCCTCCTCAGCTCAGCAGGTGTTGTACCCTAGGGACCTTCGCTTCTCCACTCACCTGTGCCTCACCTGGGAGCTCCCTGCCCGCCCACTCCCCAGGGGCAGGAGGGGCCAGCTGGGAAAGCCGGTTCCTAGTGGCCTGCTCCTTCTGACCTCTATTCTCTGGCCCTTTGCTCCGTTCTTCCGAGAGGCTTTGAACACAGAAAGGGGCTGAGCTGGACGGGTCTGCTCCTCTTTCTCCCCCTTCTTGGTGGAGCCTCAGTTTTCCCGCCTCTAAAATGGGGAGTCCCCAGTTGAAGCACACAAATTGAAATGTGTGCGGGCGCAGCTGGGCTGGGTGGTTGGGGTCGCTGGTGAGGAAGGCATGCTTGGCCGAGCCAGGAGTTCTGAGGCGGGGGAGAGGAGGGGGACCAGGGTGCCCTCCTTCTGCGTCTGGCTCTTTAGTTCCTAGCCCCCCGGCCCAGACCCAGAACCGGTTGCTCAGCCAGAGCTTCGCCCATCCCAAGGCGCCCCACACTGCCTGCACCGGGGCAGGCCCGGCCCCAATTTCAGCGGGAGAGGTGGCGCCGGAGCTCGGACCCGGGCCGAACCCGCCCCTGCCCGGAGCCGCTGCCGCCCTCCCTCCCCCGGCTCGGCCGGGCCGGAGTGACACCTACCTCACCAGGATGGCCACCCCCACGTCCTCGCAGTTGGCATAGAGCCGGGCCCACGTAGCCTGCACCGCCTTCCTCTCCGCCTCGGACAGCTCCTCGCTCCGCTCCCTGCGCTCAATCTCCATCTCGCCCGGCACTTTCTCCATGAGCAGCTCCAAGCCCAGCCCGGCTTCGCTCGGAGGCAGCGGGGCGCGGGGCGCCGGGCGCGGGGAGCCGGGGCCGGCTGCGTGCGCGGCGGGCGGGCGGGCTGGCGAGCGAGGGGTAGAGCGCGCCGGAGGGAGGGAGCGTGTCTGTCTCTGCGCGCCGGGTTTGTGTGTGTGTGTGTGTGTGAGTGTGTGTGCAGGGTATATGTGCGGGGGGCGGGGGACCGCGAGCGGGGGGCGGGGATGTGGTCTGCTGGAAAAATGTGAAAAAAAATAAAGCCGCTCCAAACCCCAAACCCCGCGTCGGTGAGCCAATTCCGGCAAGGTGAAGGCTGGGCGGGGTGGGGGAGACGCGGCTCCCGCCCGCCGGGCCACCGCGGACCTTGACCGCCGGGCGGGGCTGGGGCGTAGGTGTGGTGGGAGTGCTGGGGAGCCTCGGGGGGAGGGGGCGGTCACGCGGCGCTGGGCTGCGCGGGCCGCACAGGAGTGCGCCCGGGCGGGCGCGGCCGGGGGGCACCGTGTCGCGGCTCACGCTGCGGGCGGTGTCGGGCTGTGTGCGTGTGTGCTCCGTTCACGCGGCGGGGAACTGACTCAAAGTCAAACACTCCCAGGCGTTTGCGTCGTGGCCGTCCGCCCGAGGGGGCGGACGCAGACCCTCCGGCGGCGCGGGGGTCCCAGCTGAGCTCACGCTCCCTCCCGGCTTCTCCCAAGCCAGCCACTGGGGGCCGCGGCGCCACTCCCGGAGCCCCGGACCCCAGGCTCCGGAGGGTTTGGGACTGGGGTCGCCTCCCTGCTCCAGTTCCATGTTGGAATCCCCTACTGCGGGGATGGGGGACGGCTGTCGAACTTCAGCGCCAAGGCCTGCGCCCCCTTTCCTTCCGGCCAGCACCCCCCACCACCACCACCCCCGCCGCGGTACGTGCGCATGGCGTCGGAAGAAAGGCTCCTGGGTGGCTTATGAATGATAGAGGCAGGCAAAAAACAGGCGCTACCCCGAATCCCGGCCCTGGTGGAGAGAAGTCCACAGGAGGGGTAGCCGGCCGGGCAGGGAGGTACTGTGGGGAAGGTGTCAAGTAATCTTGGGGAGGCCCAGGCCCTGGAGACAGCTTAGGTGCCAAAGCTGCGACTAGGCGCTGATTCCGAGGATGGAGGAGACGAATTCTCATCCCGGTGGTCCTGCTCTGCGAGGTGGGAGCACCACAGAACAGGAGGCCGTGTCTGGGCCTGGGAGCTGGTGGGTCCCCACCCTGCAAATAAGCTGTTGGGAGCCAGGTCCCACCTCTGATGTCCAGCCCCTGCAGGAGGCCAGGGCCCAGTTTTCCCTAACACTCCCTGGTGACCCCGCCCTTCTCAAGACTTTGTGTCCCACTGCAAGTATTAGAAGAGGTTGGCTCTTCTCTTGAGTGCTGGTTTAGGTATGTTAAAATCATATTTCTGGGGCGCCTGGGTGGCTCAGTGGGTTAAGCCGCTGCCTTCCGCTCGGGTGTGATCTCAGGGTCCTGGGATGGAGTCCCGCATCGGGCTCTCTGCTCAGCAGGGAGCCTTCTTCCTCCTCTCTCTCTCTGCCTGCCTCTCTGCCTACTTGTGATCTCTCTCTGTCAAATACATAAATAAATAAAATCTTTAAAAAAAAATATTTCCGAGTAGAGAGCCCCGGTGGAGCCCCAGCTCTGGCCCTCCCTGATGCTCAGGGTTCATGCACGTACTACCCTGGAATCCTGGGCAGGGGCACCCTGGAATCCTGGGCAGGGGCCCCCTTGACGCTGCCTCCATCTCATTTGAGGGAAGGAGAATCTAGTGCTTTCTCCTGTGGGTTTTGGAAAGGGTTGGAAGAGGATGGATGCTCAGACCCATCTCTGCTCCCCAGGCTGCCTGGGTCAGGACAGAGCCCTCTGCACCTGGCCACCTCCCTGAAGCACTCTGATAGGATGCCCGACGCCAGTGTGGTGCCCTTCCAAGCACCTGCCCGGAAGGTTTCCACCGGAAAATCAAGCAGGAGAAATCTTATGTCTGCTTACTCTCATCTCATCCGTTGTAAGTCTTCTGTGTGTTCGTGGTGCAGGACTATATTTGCCCTGTTGTATAGTATATAATGTCTAAGCGGATGCATATACTATTGCACGATGCACACTGAAGATCAGTCGTTTAAGGAGGAGGGTTGGTCATCAGGAAGAGTTGGAGAGAATTGTCCAGAGGGGACAACTGAATGGCTTAGCCAGCCCTTCAATCCCTGGCCTTCCTTGTTCTTCTGGCTTCATCATCTAATATTCTTCTCCCTTCCTCCCCTCCCGATGCCTTGCCATGACATCATTGTTCTGCTGACACTCAACTTCCAGTTGCTGGAACATGCCTGATGCTTTCATGTCTGCAGCCCCCAGCAGAATCTGCCAGCCAGGGGGGCTCAACCTTCCTTGAGCCCCTCCCAATTCCGGTGCCCCCAGCTCTTCTTCCAGCTGGGCGTTCCCTAAGGCTTGTAGCGCCCCAAGGGCTCTGCCCTCCATCACCTACATCTCTCCATTGTGGTCATTTATGTAACTGGCCAGGGCGTGTGTCTAAACTAGAAGTCCCTTGAGGGTCCGACCCAGGTCTGTAACATCGACATCCCGAAGGGACAGCTTGATTTACCCTGCCACCGTGGGCGACAACCTGGTCCCAGAGAGGTTAATCAGTCTGCACAAGGTCGGGTCTGCTGACCCCACTAAGCAGCTTGAGCCTCCTAATCCAGGGCCAGCAGGAACCTCAGGACAGACGGCAGTGGCTCGCGGAAGGTGACAGGGCCATCTTGGCCTTCTTCTGCGGACCCTGTCGGGGAGGGGATGGGGCAGCTGAGTCATGTGCACCACTCTTTTTGTGCTCAGCACCTTGGCCATGCTCTGGCGCCGCCGATTCGCCAACCGGGTCCAACCGTGAGAAACTGGGCAGTGGACTTGGGTGGGTGGGTGGGTGGGTGGGGTGGGGAGAAACTACTGTGGGGGCGAGAGCCAAGCTGAAGTTGGGCCCCAGGCTACCTGGACCTTCTGGGAGGGCGGTGGAGGATGGGGTGCAGATTTGCAGAGGTCTCTGAGAGGCTTCCACTCAGAGCTGGGGGAGTTCGCAGCTCTTCAAAAACTCTGGCTGAAGCTCCCCAGCTTCCCCAGGCCAGAGTGGCTGGGTCCTGCAGGAGAGAGGGTTCTGGGTCTGGGCGCTGCCCACAGCTCCTCTTGCCTGGTCCTCCCGCCCACAGAGAGCCCAGCGGAGCAGACGGGGCAGTAATGGGCAGCAGATCGGAAACAGACCTCCAGTCCTCAGGCAGGTAAGGCAGAAGAGAGTCAGGGGTGGAGGAGGGAGGGTGTGTCCAAGGAAGCTGCCGCTCTCCCGTCCCTGTCCGTCCCTGGGGGGCGGGAAGGGGGTGTACGTGAGTGTGTGAGTGTGTGTGTGTGTGTGTGTGCGCGCGCTGGAGGCTGGCCCCTCGCCCCAGCCACCCTGCTCCCTGTGTGCCTGGTGGGCAGGCTGAACGTTTTCTCCAGTTGGCAGTGGGAGCCCCCAGCCTGTCCTCTGGACCACAGCTGCTCTGTCTTGTTTGTCCGAATGTGGGGTGGTCCCCAGGGTCCTATCGGAAGGCGCAGGGGGACTGGAGAGAAGGATGGGGCAGAAGCAGCTCCGCTGGCTCGGCTCGCCTTCCCTTCCCCCTCTCCCGCGGCCCCCGCTCAGCCACCGCGGCTCCTCTGCCTGAGCCCGGAGCCCGATTCGCTGTCCGGTGCCCAATAGGAGGCGCAGGGGGAGCATGACATCATCAGCACGCAGTGCCATTGGCTGGGCAGCTCCTGCGGGCAGGACGCTGTCTCCAGTGGCCAGAAAGTTAACTCTTTCCTAGGCTGAAGCCATGTGGCCTTTACAAGGGGTGAAGTTTTGGGAACTTCTGGAATGTTCCTTCCCTGGGTGACCAGGGCCCTTTGATGATCAGGGCTCCTGTGCCCAACAAAACACGGAAAAATCGACGAATATTTATCAAGAAGATACTATTTGGCACGTTCTGTTGTGCCCGTGGGTCCACCTCTTGCAAGTGAGAGGACAGCATTCTCTCCTGCAAATTCTTCTAGCCTTCGCTCACTCCTAGTGAAACAAAGAACATGATGCCCTCGGGCTCCGGGCCCCTGGCTGGAGGGAGTCTCCGCATAGGGCTCAGAAGCCTGAGCCAATCAGCACACCTGCCTGCCGGGGCACCCCAGTGTCTCCGTCTTGGGGTGTGGGACGCGCCTGCGGTGGCCCTCAGCCACACGGAGACTGGCAAGCCATGAGAATGGGAGTCTCTGTCCGTGTGCAGCGCCTAACTCCTCCTTGGTGCTGGGATTCCTCCAGGCTCTGAATGTCAGAAGACCCACTGGCCAGCCCCGGACACTTGCCAGAAACGGGCATTTCTTCGATGCCCTTCCTTGGCATCTAGGCCAGCTGAGATGGCCACAGAGCGCCCAAGGTGAAATCGGCTGACCTAGGCGAAATGGTGCGCCCCGGGCCTCACACAGCGGGCGTCACACAGAGCAGGACCCTGTTCACCCAGGGAAGGAACATTCCAGAAGTTCCCAAAACTTCATCCCTTGTGAAGGCCACATGGTTTCAGCCTAGGGAAGGGTTAACTTTCTGGCCACTGGAGACTGGTCCTCCAGGCTGAGTTTGGGTCTGGAAGTGTATAGCCAGAGTCCATGTCCTGACTTCCCTTACTGACTGAAACTCAGAGAAAGCGACCTTTTTATTTATATATAAACTGAGATTGATAACAGTATGACGTGGGTTGTTTGTGAGGTTCAAATACAGATCATCCTAAACCACTTGGCACAAAGCAGCTATTTAATAAATGCTGGCTGTTCTGCGCTCCTCTGGTTCTTGGTCAGTGTTCTAGTCATTCCCTGAGATGTCCCATGTATTAACTCATTTGGGGGTTGTAACAGTCCCAGAGGGTTGGCAAGACAAACATTTCTATCTCTCATGAATGGTGGAGGAAACTGAGGGACTTGGAGGCACAAGTACTTGCTCAAGGTCATCCCTCCGATTTGTGGCCGATGGGGACAGACAGGTCCCTGACTTCAGGCAGTCCGTCTCAGCCACATGAAATGGGCCCGGACCCCTTCTCAGGAGGAGAGAGCTGAATCTGAACCATCAGGCCTGGCCTTGTGTGGTTAAACCAGAAGGAAGCATTTTCCTGTCAACTCCTCAGGACCTAACGCCTAACACCTCCAGCCTGCAAGGGTCAGCCTGGGTGAAATTTCTGCTCTCTGATTACCTGGTCACAAATTCCAGCTGCTTTCCCAGCCACTGCTACCCCTCCTCCATAGTGGGGTGACTCGCTAGGCCTGGGGCAGAAGGAAGTGGAGGTCTGGACGCATGGGAAGGACACCCCCCTCTGACTCCCATCCTTTTCTGTTTAGGGAGAAAGAGTCTCTGAAGTAAGTTCTCACGTCTTCAGGAGGAGCTCGGCCCCAGGGACCGACATCAACTGGCAGAGACAGGTAGGGCCAGGCTTCAAGGCTTGGAGGTGAGAGGGCTAGGCTGGGGCCCAGGGAGGAAGACTGTGCAAGGCCTGGCCATGTGGGAACAGGCCACCTGCAGCTCTGTGCTCTGCGGTCATAAGGGGGAGCGTGGACTCTTCTCAGCTCCTACCTTGAGCCTGTCATGGTCCCAGTCACAGGGCAAGGGCCAGTTTTAAGGGAATGATGTGTGATCTCAATGGCATTTTCTTTTTTTCTTTTTTAAAGATTTTATTTATTTGACAGAGATCACAAGCAGGCAGAGAGGCAGGCATAGAGAGAGGGAAGCGGGCTCCCTGCTGAGCAGAGAGCCCGATGTGGGGCTCGATCCCAGGACCCTGGGACCATGACCTGAGCTGAAAGCAGAGGCTTTAACCCACTGAGCCACCCAGGTGCCCCTCAATGGCATTTTCTAAGCTAGGAGATGAGGCAGTGGTCATGCTGGGGCCATGAGGGGTAGCCCCAGTGGACTTCTAAGGGAGAGGAGGAGCTCTGGAATATCCATTCTGGAATGCAAGCTTCTGCCTTGGCATGGGAGGAAGTGCTAATTTGGTCTGGTTTTCTGTTTCAGCTCAAGTCCCGGCAGAGGATGCTGTGGTGGAAGGAGCAGCAGCACGCTGGAGAATGGGAAAAAGCAGCCATCGAGAAGGTAGTCCCCTCCCCTTGAGGTCCTGGACCTGCTTGTCCTCATTTTGTCCCCTGGCGCTGGTGGCCGGCAGGAGGGGCAGAGACGCTCGTTGCCCTGGGATGGTCTGCCTTTGTTTGAGGTCTTGAGGATCGTCTGGGGGAAGGCCCAGAGAGGGACTCGGTGGGGTCTACTCTGGGGCATCCCAGCAGCCCAGGCTAGATGAGGAGCAGCTCAGGAGTTAAGGGACCGTTGATAGGGCTTCTCACTCATTCCTTAACCTCATCCTTGAAATAACCCAGGAGCCTGGGCATATTATTATCCACATTTTGGAAATGAGGAAACACAGAGAAGCTAACAAATTTGTCCGGTGTCATCTAGCTCGTTAATGGGGGACCCCGCCTTCCCGAGCCTCTCACGGATGCTGCAGAGCTGCCCCACGCTCTTAACCACCAGGACCTAGTCGTCTCTGGAACCCCACGGCAGTTGGCAGCTGCTCTGTGAAAAAAAAGGGGTTCTCCTGGCCTGGCAGCCCCAAAACTTGTGGACCAAGGCTGTGTGGCATCAGTGTCCCAGAGTGGCACGCGCTTCCTGTGGTCCTTGCCTCTCCCGGGTCCCCAGCGCTCTCCCTGTCACGGGCCGCTTGGCTAGATCATCAGCAAGAAGTGCCCGTTGGATCTGTGACATGTCTGCCTGCAGCTGGAGCAAAGCTTCTCCCAGCCTGGGCTCTGAGCGCGTCTTCTGGGCGCGCGCGTGTGCATGCGTGCGCGGGTTCCAAAGGGGCAGTAGCGTGTGGGAAGGGAAAAAGCATGACACTTGTTTTTGTCAGTCCGCTGACTGCTCAGCACCATAGCGGCCTCCTTTGCCCCCAGCGGCTCTGCCATTTCTCTCTTCGCCATCCTGCCTGACCCAGAGCAGAGATCAAAGCAGATTTCCGCTTCTGCTCCCTGGGATCCAGGCACAGACCTGCAGGCAGCTGCTCCCGACTGTCTGGAAGCCATTCATCTTGCAAAGCAGCACCCCCCCCACCCGCCCCCTCCTGCACGTGCACCCCCCCCCTTCCTCACCATCCAGCCCCCAGGCGGGCTGACAGGCGGGGAAGTCTCCGCCTGGCTGGCCCCTGCCAATGGGAGGCAGGAGATGAGGAGTTCTCTAGACAGCAGTCCCTTTGCTGCCGCCCTGTGACTCCACAGATAAAGGAGGGGAGGAAAGGGTGAGATGCCATAGACTGTGGGGACCTACACGGAAGCCCTGGGGGAGGGGCTGTTGATTCTGCAGGGAGCCTGGCAGGGCTGTGGAAGCCTCTAGAAGTAGGGCGGGGCAGAGGCAGGGGAAGGGTCCCACCAGGCAAGGAGCTCTGGGCTGGAGTCCCCGGCAGAGCCCCACTGCCCACTTGACCCAGGCCAAGAGTTCGTGACCCCTGTCTCAGCTCCTGTCAGCCTGTCTTTCTGCTGCGCGGCAGGCAGTGGCTTTCCTGGTGACAGGGCTGTCAGGCTGAGGGCCAGAGGACACCGTTCCTGGGGCCCCAGTCTGTGTCCCCGAGCCCGACCTGGGTATTCATTCTCTAATCTCTTTGCCATGTTGCTGTTACTTCAGCCTCGGCTCTGCACTCTGCCGTTTCCAGGTGGCCTGTCTCCTTGCACGAGTCTGAGGAATTGTCAGGCCAAGGTCACCTGGCAGGACAGGGGCTGGCTGGTGGCCCAGACACACCTCCACAAAGCGACACCCCTTCGCAGCTCTGTTCCAGGAGCCTGCTCAGGGGCCGGTGGCTCCTCCAGGCATCAGTCCCAGATGAAGGGAGGGAAGGCGAGGGGACGGGGGATGGGGGCGGGGAGTGTGTTGGCTGGCCTTGGCGGCTGCCTGGACCCTGGCAGCTGGGGTGCCATGTGGGCTGGACGGGAGGGGCCCCCTCCCCCAGGGAGCGGCTGGCTTCGGTGGGAGCAGATTGTGTTTACACCTTCCCCGCACACCTAGCCCACGCTCCCTCTTATTCCCCGGGGCTCTCCCACCCCTGGGCTCTCTGCACAACGTGCACATTTGCAGCCCCTCTCCTGCTGCAGGAAGTGGCCACCCTCAGCCGATGCTGGGCCCCAAGTGCTCCTGCCTCAGCCCACTGTCGCAGGGGGTGGACCCAGTGTCCCCAAGAGGCTGCCTCCTCCCATCCTCCCCCGCCCCCCGCCCCAGCCCTATTTCCTTGGAAAGAGCTGCTGCTTGGGAATGGGAGCAGGAAAGCCCAGGGGCTTGGCAGACGGACCATAATAGGAGGGAAGGGATTAAGGGCAACCAGAGAGGCAGCGAGGCAGCGAGGCAGCGCAGAGACTGAGAGCTGGGGCTCCCCTGGCCCCGGGTGTGGGGGGGTGCTGGCTCTCATGAAATATCAACGCAGAATCTGAGAGTGAGGAGTCCGGGCTCAGAGCACCAGATATGAGTCCAGATGCCACCATCACTTCCCAGTTCTGTGGCCTTGGATGGGTTACTGAACGTCCCCAACCTGGGGTTTCTCCTATGAGGAGGATTATGGTAAACCTGTCTCTGAGTGGTCGTCAGAGTTAAATTAGATAACGTGTCTAAAGTGCTCAGCAAGCCTTCCATATATCTGAGCCCGGGAGGCAGTGTTAACTACAGAACAACAGGACACTTTGCAACAATGGTGGGTTCAGAGCAGCTAGTTCTTCGCCTCCTCCCCCCGTGGCCCTTCCTGCCCTGTCTTTCCACAAACGCAACAGCAGGGCGATGGGCAGTTCTGAAACAAGCCAGAACCAAGCCCAGCCCAGCCCTGGGACACCTGGGAAGACCCAGCAACCAGGCAGACAGGACCAGGGTGCATCGCTGCTGCCTCTGTGTGCCTGGAGCCCTGTCCTAACCTCCAGGGGGAGGCCTGGCCTGGACACCCTCCCTCCCACTGGCTCTGCTTCCCTTCATGGATCTTAGCTCCTAAGGAAGACAGGAGGTGATGGCCTTGATGTTTTTCCATTCTCCCTCTGAATGCTAATCTCTCTGCCGGTTGGATCCTGAGTGACAGGGGAAAGGCTGCTCTGAGCTGCAGGGTGGCCAGGGGCGGCAGCCAGGAGCAGGGAGGTGCTGTTGTCTGCTACTTCTGTGGCTGCTGCCAGTCTCTCCTGGAGATTGGAGCATGACTGGAGAGCTAATGAGGTGGTGGAGGAGGGTGTCGGGAGCAGGAGAAGCAGACACAGCAGCTGTATGAGCCACTGATGTCCTGTGTCACCCTAGGGGACAGATGCTGCCACAGGGAGAGCCCTGCCCATCCCAAACCCAAACACGCGCTTGTGTGGGAGGGTCGTGGGCAAGGGCGCCCAGCAGAGGCCCTAGTTCAAGATGAAGCAGGCGCGATGGCACCGGGACTGGTCCCACAGTTTCCTAGGGACCCTTTACAGGACCTCAGTTAGGAAGAAGCCCAAGACCTTGAGCTAGAGGGAAGTCATGCTTCTTCGTGAGCCTCGAAAGAAGAGAAATGGCCAAGGTTTACAGTAAGATGATGATACTAATATTAATAATGGTTAATGTGTCTCAAACACTTCTGTGCTAGGCGCTGTGCCAAGTGCTTTATTTATACGCATTGTCTCATTTATGGGGCAGGGACTGTTGTCATCCTCATTTACCCAATAAGGAAAGTGAAGTTTGTGGAGCTTGCTCAAGGTCACTGACAGCGAGTAGTGAAGCCAGAAAGCGCGCCCTGGGCAATGTGATGCCAAGGCCTGGGGAGGTGTTGGAGCACAGAGGATTCGAATCTCCAGCTGGGGCTTGAGGACATTCTGGGTATGACCTGCCCACCAGGGCACGGAGAATGAGAGCTGTGGAGCCGGCCCCGTGACATTCCCGTGCTCCCTCTGCAGGAAATGCATCATTCCAGGCTGGATTTGACTCTGGGCCCTGAAAGGGTGGTCCTGGGTTGCCGACTGAGGGGAGTGTTGAGAGCTGCCTTTCAGGGATCTGTCACACCCCTCAGGGAGGAAGCAGTGGCCCATGATGACAAGGTCATGGAACTTGTCACTCATTGTCACTGGTGTTCTGCTAGCAGCCTCCTTCAACCAGGGGCAGAGCCCTGGGGGTAGGAGGGCAGCCAGCAGCCCAGCAGGAGAGCGGGGAGATTGAGGAGGAAGGCTTTGTTGTTTGTTTTTACAGGGGGAGGGTGCAGGGTGTGAAGGAGATGGCTTCCAGAGGGACCCGGTGACTTCAGCTGGAAACCAATCCTTGTACCTAAGGACAAGGACCCTCTCTGTGGGCTACACATGCCCCCTAGTGGGGATTAAGATGAGAGGGTGGCTGAGAAAATTAAAAAAAAAAAAAAAAGATTTCCTGATACATTGTGGCACCTGAGGCTGGACAGGAATGGCTGGTCCTGTGTCCCTGCGAATGCACGCGCCTGCTTGCACACACACGGGCACACACATGTGTAATACTATTTGCAGAAGCCGGGCTCACGGAACGTTCAAAGGAATGATTTCGTTTCTTCCTTGGTCATTTATTTAAGACCCACATATCGCTGTGACATACACACCCAGAGAGCGACGGAAGGGACAGTGCCTGACGCGCCAGTGAGGACAACAGGAAGAGCCTGGCCGAGCCTTGTCACTTGACCTTTCCTTCTCTGCACCTCATCTCCCCTCTTAACAAGCAGTGCGGACCCCGGGTGGGCTGGTGCTGAGCCTGAGAGGGACCCCCGACTACCCTCAGAAGAACGGTCTGGGGACGCCTGGGTGGCTCAGTTGGTTAAGCAGCTGCCTTCGGCTCAGGTCATGATCCCGGCGTCCTGGGATCGAGTCCCACATCGGGCTCCTTGCTCGGCAGGGAGCCTGCTTCTCTCTCTGCCTCTGCCTGCCTCTCTGTCTACTTGTGCTCACTCTCGCTCCTCTCTCTCTCTGACAAATAAATAAATAAAATCTTAAAAAAAAAAAAAAAAAAAGAACGGTCTGTTCAGATGAAGGGGATGGACCATTTCCCGATTCTCCCAGTCCAGACAGGCCACGATGGACCGTGTTTGGAGGCGCTGACGATGACTGGCTCGCTCGGCAAGTGTGGATGGAGCCCGTGTGCCAGGTCCCTTGGGTGCAGAAATAGGGTGAGACTTCCTGCCACAAAGAACCAGAAAACCCGGCAAAGGAGAAGCAACCAGTACTTGGCAGCGGGTGCCACACGGGATGGTGACCCCGTGGCTGCCTCAGGTCTGCCTCACACAGGTCCCTGCCTGTGGCGTGGGGAGGGGAACCCCAGCAGATGGCAGTGGTCCCGTTCCAGTGAGGAGACAAGATCAGAGCTCAGGGCAGCGTGCTGTTCCTAAGGATATCCACACAGACCCATGGGATCCCCAAAACAGACGCAATGAAAGTGATCCAAAGGAGAAAGAAAAGTGCTTTTGAGAGTATACAAAAAGCACTAACCGTAAAAGAAAAACAGATAAATTGGATTTTATCGAAATTCTTGGAAAGCCTGGAAGAAAATATTTGCCAAGCAAAGGTCTGAGAAAGGACCTGTGTCCAGCATATATAAAGAACTTCTACAACTCAATAAGAAGACAGCCCGACAAAAAAGGGGGGAGAGTTTTAATAGATACTTTGCATGAAAGTATACATATGGCTAATAAACACATAAAAAGATACACAACTTGGGCGCCTGGGTGGCTCAGTAGGTTAAAGCCTCTGCCCTCGGCTCAGGTCATGATCCCAGGGTCCTGGGATCGAGCCCCGCATCGGGCTCTCTGCTCAGCAGGGAGCCTGCTTCCTTCCTCCCTCTCTCTCTGCCTGCCTCTCTGCCTGCTTGTGATCTCTATCTGTCAAATAAGATAAATAAAATCTTTAAAAAAAAAAAAAAGAGTTTAAAAACAAAACAAAGTAAAAGCCAGATGTGAAAACAAATAATCATTAAGACTGTGAGTATCCTGGGGCGCCTGGGTGGCTCAGTGGGTTAAAGCCTCTGCCTTCTGCTGGGGTCACGGTCTCAGGGTCCTGGGATCGAGTCCTGCGTCGGGCTCTCTGCTCGGCGGGGAGCCTGCTTCCCCTTCTCTCTCTGTCTGCCTCTCTGCCTACTTGTGATCTGTCTGTCAAATAAATAAAAATAAAATCTTTAAAAAAAAAAAAAAAAGACTGTATCCTAAGAAGTGTGCTCAGATAACAAGGGCCCCTCCCCCCTGGCCCATGGAGGTGCTGTGCGTGCACTGTTCTTAATGTCCCCGTGAGCAAAGAGGCTCAGACGGAGGGGCAACGGTTCTCGAAGGGTGACTCAGCTAGAATCAGCAGGGCTGGGACCACGCTCAGAGCCTGCCTGGGTGTGGAGCCTGTGTTATGCCAGCCTGCGGCAGACCACCCCGAGGAGAGCTCGGGACCGCTGCAGCTTCTCAGGTGAGACTTTGCAGAGGAGGTGTTGACACAGGAGTTGGAATTTGCTTAGCAGAGGAGAGGATGCGGGGAAGGAGATTTCAAGGCAAAGGGAACAAACAAAAATAAGGACAGGCTGGACAGCCTTGGAGAAGGCAGGACTCCTGGGGAGGGAGAGATATGTCCTGAAATGAGCAGAAGAGGTCAACAGGATATTGCACGTACTTCATATTCATTTATTTTTTTAAGAACCCATTAAGCAATAATTTTACGAGAGGCAACAGCTCTGCTGAGCAGGCAAGGGATGGGTGTGCTCTTGGCAAACATAGGAAAACACCACTGTGGTGCCAGGGTCGCCTCTTCTGAGGGAGTGGAGTAAGCCTTGTCATAATTCTCCTCCCGGAGGTTACAGGTCATGTGGTCCACGTGCCCAGGTTTCCGCTGAACACCATTGGTGGCACTCTGTCGTGGTCCTGAGAAATCCCAGGGTGAAAAAAAAAAGAAAACTCTCTGGGCTTTATGTTGGGCTTTCTAACTGGCTGAAGTCAGGTCACTGGCGTGAAGCAGAATGTGTCCCATTGTCATCCTGTGTTCTTCCGGGAAACTCCGCACAGCCGCGGGGATCAGCAGCTTTGAGGCTGGACTGTCTGCGGTCCCATCTCAAGGCTCCCACTCACTGATCACGTTCACCTTCCTGTCCTTTGGCTCCTTTTGTTGCAAAAGTGGGAGGCGGTGATCGTTAAGAGGGCACATTGGAGAACCAGACCCATCAAGTCTGAGGCGTTAAGTGCGTACAGCTTTTTGTATGCTAGTCTGGCCTCAATACGTTGGTTTTTTAAAAAGGAAGTGCTTCGAGCAGAGCCTGGCCCAGAGCAAACTCTTAATAGACAGTATCTTTTGTGTTTTCAGAAAGGGGATGTGCACATGTCAGCTCATTCCTTTTACTTTGCCATGACCCGTTCTTTCAGAAAATTATAATGAAACGAAAGGATGTGGCACATGTGGATCGTGTCATTTAGGATGATTGTGACTCAACAGAACGCCCAACTTAGGGTGGCTCAAACAGTATGGAGATTTCTTTTTTTAAATCTCACATTCTGGGCACCTGGGTGGCTCAGTGGGTTAAGCCGCTGCCTTCGGCTCAGGTCATGATCTCGGGGTCCTGGGATCGAGTTCCGCTTCGGGTTCTCTGCTCAGCAGGGAGCCTGCTTCCCTCTCTCTCTGCCTGCCTCTCTGTCTACTTGTGATCTCTCTCTGTCAAATAAATAAATAAAATCTTTAAAAAAAATAAATAAATCTCACATTCTGGGCACATGGGTGGTGCAGTTCGTTGAGTTCCCGATTCTTGGTTTCCGCTCAGATCACGCTCTCAGGGTCGTGAGATTGAGCCCTGCATTGTGTGTGTGTTGGGGGGGTTCTGTGCTCAACGGGGAGTCTGCTTGGGATTCTCTCTCCCTTTCCTTCTGCCCCTCCCCATCTCTCAAATAAATAAATGTTAAAAACTCTCATTCTGTGTTTCACTGAAACTAACATGCCATTGCTTGCAAAATGCTTCTCACATTCAGAAATATTAAGATGAGGGGCGCCTGGGTGGCTCAGTGGGTTAAGCCGCTGCCTTCTGCTCAGGTCATGATCTCAGGGTCCTGGGATCGAGTCCCGCATCGGGATCTCTGCTCAGCAGGGAGCCTGCTTCCTCCTTTCTCTCTCTCTGCCTGCCTCTCTGCCTACTTGTGATCTCTGTCTGTCAAATAAATAAATAAAATCTTTAAAAAAAAAAAAAAGAAAGAAATATTAAGATGAAAAAAAAAAGTGTCTGTGAGTCCAAACAAAGGTCTGAAGGTACGGGGCTCCAGGGCTGGGATTTCGGCAGTTCATCATGAAGACTCTGTCCTTTGTTTCTACCCTGCCACACCAGACCTTGGATTCTGGCTTTGGAACAAGCCTCAGGGACGCAAGAAGGCTGCCACAGCCTTAAGCGGCCTATCTTCACAGCATCCGGAAGCCAGAAGGGAGGCTGTTGTTTTTAAAAACAAGAAAACATTCCCAAACTTGGCATAACTGCATCACAAACCCTTTTCTGAATTCCCGGCAGAAGAAATAGATTTATCATAAGGGTCTGGTGCCAACTCAGCAAGATCTGCCCTCAGGGCTGGAGAGGAGCTTGCCTTCAATGAAGCGCAAAGCCCACCAGTAGCTTTGTTCTGTTTGTGAGATGGAGGAGGAACAGCTGTGGGCCTCCCGTGAATCGTGAATCACCGGTCAGCTGCTCCCAACTAAGCAGCCAGCCACTTGGGATACACCAACCCAACTTTCTGTTCTTGTTAATAACAGCCGAGCTGCTTTTCCCAGTTGAGAAATTAACCTCAGATTCTAGAGACTCAGTTTCCTATTAATGTGGGTTTCAGATACCATATCTGAAATCCCATCAGTGAATGGAACCCGATGAGCCAACCACCAGAACACAGGAGACCAACTGACTAGATTTCCCGTCTGTGCTGGGAGCCAAGGTCCTTGACCTGCATGGAGGACTTGGGCCCTGATCAGCCCGTGTTGGACTTCTGTCACTGACAACTCGACTGTGTGACTCTGTCCATATCAATAAATACAGATCCACACTAGCCGTGAACAATGTCTGCATAGTAATTCCACCGCACAGAAAATTCAAGCATCCCAGACCTCGAGGCGTCTGGCTGGCTTAGTGGAGCACGCCACACTTAATCTCAGGGTGGTCTGTTCAAGCCCCACGCTGGGTGTGGATCTTACTTAAAAAAAAAAAAAAAATCACAACATTTAACGCTTTGGTGTCGACAGCTCTGAACCCCTGCCTACTCATTCAGACATCTGATGCATTTTTTTGTTGTCTTTCCCACTGATTTCTTTTTAAGATTATTTATTTATTTGAGGGAAGAAGAGAGAGAGAGAGAGAGAGAGAGAAAGCAAAGGAGCAGGAACAGAGGGGCAGAGGGAGAAGCAGACTCCTCACCAAGCAAGGAGCCCAATCTGAGACTCCATCCCAGGACCCTGTGATCACGATCTGAGCCGAAGGCAGATGCTTAGCCGCCTGAGCTACCCAGACACCCCGTCTTTCCCATGGATTTCTGGCCTGCCCAGGCAGTGTGCCCAACAGGTATGCAGGCCCAAGCCTTCTCGCTGCACATTGCTCTGGCCACTGCCAAAATCACAGGACAGGTGCCCATCATTCCGGCTAGTAATTTCACCCCTGATCACCCCTGCAAATGCACAAAACCCCTCTTTGCTCCTCTCTCCCACAACCAGAAGCCCTGTAATAAGGGTGTAGAGACATACATGGTGCAGTCCAACTTAGCAGCGAAAGCTTGGACTTTAAAGGCTGGGCTCAAACCCCGACTCCAGCAATGGCCAGTTGTGTGTGAATTTGGTTAAGTTACATCATCACTCTATGCTTGCATTCCCTCCTCTGTGAGATGGGGGTAGTGATGGTGCCCTTCACAGGGCAGTGGTGCACATTAAACAAATCAGTGCACGTCCAGCGCTCCAGGAGTGAATGGCACATACACATAGTAAGCGCTAAGAGGTATCCATTCTCGCTGTTTTCTCCTACAGCAGGCCGCTGGCCTGCATACCAGCCAGTCTGGGAACTTCCACCCTTAAAACTCCCTCTTCAGGGGCGCCCGGATGGCTCCCTGCTCAGGTCATGATCCCGGGGTCGTGGGATCGAGTCCCACATTGGGCTCCCTGCTCAGTGGGGAGTCTGCTTCTCTCTCTCCATCTCCCTGTGCGTGTGCTTGTGCTCCTGCTACCGCTCTCAAATGAATAAGGTCTTAAAAACAAACAGAAAAACTCCCTCTCCAGGGGCGCCTGGGTGGCTCAGTTGGCTAAGCGTCTGCATTTGGCTCAGGTCACGATCCCAGGGTCCTGGGATCGGGCTCCCCGTTCAGTGGGGACCCTGCTTCTCCCTCTCCCTTGGTGCTCTCCCTCTCTCAAATAAATAAATAAAATCCTAAAAAAACAAAAACCTGCCTCTCCAAGTCTGAAATGAAAGGAACTTAAGTGTACATGGAGAGAACCCATTCCCCTTTCGGTATTATACAAAACAGTGTCTTCAAGGGTAAGCTAGAGAAGCTTCAGGGTCAATTTTACAAGATAGAAGTTACTGTGAGGTGAGCCCACGCGTGTCTGTTGAATGTGTCGTAAGCAGAGGCACCCAAATACCAACCACGTGAGGTGAGGACATTAGTGAGAAAATGAAAATAATTAAGAGAGATATTTCCTGGGGCCCCTGGGTGGCTCAGGTGGTAAAGTGAGGGCCTCTTGGTTTCCTCTGGGGTCATGATCTCAGGGCAGTGGGATGGAGGCCTGGGGCGGGCTCTGCTACTCTACTACTCTGGGTAGTCTGCTTGAGATTCCCTCCTCCTGCTGTGTGCGCTCTCTCTCAAATCAATCAATCAACCAATCAATCCATACATCCATCCATGAATTTTTTTTTTTTAAGATTTTATTTATTTGACAGAGATCACAAGTAGGCAGAGAGGCAGGCAGAGAGAGGAGGAAGCAGGCTCCCCGCCAAGCAGAGCCCCATGCGGGGCTCGATCCCAGGATCCTGAGATCATGACCTGAGCCGAAGTCAGAGGTTTTAACCCACTGCGCCACCGAGGTGCCCCTCCACCAATCCATCTTTAAAAAGAGACACAGACGTCTCCTGTCTCCCGTCTTGAAGAACTTACAAATTAAAGTAGGCAAACATAAGCAAATGTGGCAACCTACCCACTTGAGGTCCCCTTGAACTTCCTGCGCCACCCCAGTCTGGGCCAGGGACAATCTGTGGACCCAGCAGATAAATGACTGTAGCTGAAGCCACCGCCTGTCTTCGTGTTCTACTGAGATCAGGGCTCCCACCCCGCGCTCTCTACTGTCCCTGGTGGCGGAAACCGTCTTACCCCCAGCCCCACAGTGGCGCTGAGGATGCGACCGCCTCCCAGCCGCTCGCTGTTGCTTGGACTACACTTCCCATGAGCGGTTTCTCAACATCGCGAGAGCCCTCGCGAGATGTCCGAAAAGACCTTTGCGCAGGCGCGGCCCCGCTTTCTTTTCTGAGGCAGGCCGCGTGGCCAGGAGACATGGCGGCTTCTCTCTGGGAAGAACGGAACGAGCAGTCTCGGGCCTTTGGCTGGGGTAAGTCTGTGGAGGTAGGAAAACGAGGTCTTCGTTGAGCCGGCGCTAGTTCATTCGACTACCCTTCCTCAGAGGCGGAATGGGGACGGTAGCCGGTCTCCTTCCTAGGGCGGCTGGGAGGCTTGGGTCGAGTACTGGGTCGGAAGACGCTTTCCGAGCCGCGCGTGTAGACGGGAGAGCGCTGAGGTCCTCCTCTGGAGCCAGAGGGTCCCTCCTGGGCCGGGGAGAGCTGCTTCCGGCCTGGGCAGCCCCGGGCGTCGCACCGCCACGGTGTGCCCCGCGGGTCTCCGAGGCCGGCCCTTAATTCACGTCCAAGGTTAGCGGCCAAGTCAGGCCCCTCGTGGAGCGCCTGGAGGACGCCCTGGCCCGTAGTTCTGCTTAACCCTGCAGACCTTCGTGGGTGGGACTGTCGGGTTTGGAAAGCCACGACTCTGCAGCCCCCCCCCCCCACTTCCAAGCTCATTTTTTTCTTTCCCCGCAGGCTTTTCTTGGGCGTCTGCGGAGACCCTGAGCGCCAGACCTGCAGGCTGAAGCTTAAAAGTACCAGATGGATCCCTGAAGTGGGTAAGGACGGGGCCCGGCAGGACCTGCGCGGACCTTCCGCACGCGAGGAAGTCCAGGTGGTGGGAAGGCCTGCCTCTCACTTTCTTCTGCTGTTCAGTTCGGTTTTAGGAGCACGTGGACGCCGGAGTCTCGTTGGGGTGAGAAAAAGGGACCCAGAATCCGGAAATGAGCGGGGTCTGGGCCAGGGTGATTTGGGGCCACTAGGTGTCGCTGTGTGGAATCGGGAGGGTCACTGCATCCAGGGGTGGAAGGGAGACCGAGTCAGGGAAAGGCTTCTGGTAGGCCGGGGCTGAGAGTATTTGTGGATGATTTAAAGTTACCCTGGTCTGAAAGGAGGTCTTTTGTGAGGAGTTCTGACGCCTCGAGGCTCAGCTTTTTGTTTTTCTTTTCTTTTTTTTTTTTTTTTTAGATTTTTTATTTATTTATTTAACAGAGAGAGATCACAAGTAGGCAGAGAGGCAGGCAGAGAGAGAGAAAGAGAGGAGGAAGCAGGCTCCCCGCTGAGCAGAGAGCCCGATGCGGGACTCGATCCCAGGACCCTGAGATCATGACCTGAGCCGAAGGCAGCGGCTTAACCCACTGAGCCACCCAGGCGCCATGTTTTTATTTTCTTTTAACAAGTTTGGGTACTTCAATTTCTTTCTTTCTTTTTTTTTTTTTTAAATTTTATTTATTTGGCAGAGACGCAGGGAGAGAGGGAACACAAGCAGGGGGAGTGGAAGAGGGAGAAGCAGGCTTCCCATGGAGCAGGGAGCTCGATGCCGGGCTCCATCCCAAGTCCCTGGGATCATGACCTAAGCCCAGGGTAGACACTTAACGACTGAGCCACCCAGGTGTCCCCAGAGCTCAGCTTTTTAAATACCGATCTTGAGAATAACATCTTGACATCATTTCTGTTAGAATGAAGTATGTTACCCACATTTCTCGTAGAGATTAAAAGTGTTGACTGTAAACTTTGAAAAAAGTCACGTGAAAACCATCTTAAGCTGTTGAGTGTAAGGATTTTTTTCATGAAAATTCTATAAATGGGAAGGTTTTCTTTATTTCTGTTTTTAAAAAATAAGCTCTTTGGCGGAATTGCAGAGATTAGGGTGCTTTTAGTGTCTGTTAGATTTCAAGCATGTGAGCCTCCCAGAATTGTTCCTACCCAGATAAGGGAAGGAGTGTGGAACTCTGCTAGCCTCCTTGCCAAGCAGTCTCCCAAACAATTTTTTTTTAATTGTTTTAAGATTTTATTTATTTATTTGATAGAGATCACAAGTAGGCAGAGAGGCCGACGGAGAGAAAAGAGGGGAAACAGGCTCCATGCTGAGCAGGGAGCCCAACGAGGGCCAGGACCTCAGGATCATGACCTGAGCGGAAGGCAGGGACCCAACCCACTGAGCCACCCACGCGCCCCTGTTACTACAATCTTAAGTGGACTAGATACTTTCTCCTTTGCTAGTGAGTGACAAAACAGGCTTAGAGTTCTACAGCTGTTTCTTGTTTTTTAAAGAACCATAAACATTTTGTGGGAGTGCTGTTGGATTTTTCAGTTTCATTGAGAAATAATTGAGTTAGGAGTAGCCCAGGCGTTCTCCACGAGTGTGGCGTGCACTGATGGGTGCTGCTGAGTATCCTGCAATGCATGACAGCCCCCACCACAGAGAACTAGCCACCCAGAACGTCAGAGCTGAGGCCGAAGCTTTGTATTAGATGGACTTGAGTGCTCTGTGCTCCAGTCCCAGCCTGTTACCAAATAACCCCACCGGAGCCTTATTTCCTTGTAAGAAAGGGTTATTGTTTTCCAGATCTGGCTATACATCTAAGGCTGGAGAAGTACATCTCCAGCCATGGTTGAGAATGACCCTGGAGTGAGGCCCAAGTATTGTGTGGCTGCTCCAAGAGCAGTCATACAGGAACAATTGGATGATCTGATCCACTTTTAGCTCGGGGAATTTTTATTACAGCCAGATTACAGCACTGGCTATTTATAAGTAGCTCTTGGGGCAGATCTATAATCCTCTACTTTAAAAAAAAACTGATCTAGCTCTGTGGATCATGTTTACGCAGAGGAGAATGAAGGAGAAAATGACCTTGTGTGGCGGTGCCTCCTGGCAGCAGGTTCCTTTGTACAGCTGGCCTTCAAAGGGATGTCCCAAAGAAGTAACTGCACTTTTTAAAAAAGATTTTTACTTACTTATTTGACAGAGATCACAAGTAGGCAGAGAGGCAGGCGGGGTGGGGGGCGGGGAGCAGGTCCCCTGCTGAGCAGAGAGCCCGATGCGGGGCTCAATCCCAGGACCCTGAGACCATGACTTGAGCTGAAGGCTTAACCCAGTGAGCCACCCAGGTGCCCCAGTAACCACACATTTTATTGACATTCGAATATATACCCCATACATACTCTGCCATCAGGCACTTCGTGTGGGGCGGACTTTGTCTTTAAAAGGGCAGGAAGTGTCAGGTAGGTCCAGGATGCTGGGTACATCTAGGCACTGGGTATCAGCAGTTTTTTACCTTGGAAGGAAAGTTCTTTTAATAAAGTAGACAAGATTGAGAAAGCTTATGAGGGAAGTAAAGAATTTTGTAAGGACAAAGCGGCCTGCGTGTGCTAGAAGCGTCAGCCCTGGGGACTGGTGGATTGGTGGGAGCTGAGTCCATGATGATCTGAAGTTATCCCTGTCTGAAGGCAAAGAAAGGCCTTTTTGTGGAATATGGATGTCTGAAACTCAGTTCCCAAGTTCACTTTAAGGGAAATTTAGGCCAGATTTGAAAGTGAGCGGCTTGAGAATTAACCTGTGTATATCTTGATTTTTATTTTGCAATTTCTCCTTGCCAGGTACAGTCCCAGCCTTGGTTTCCAAGGCTGGAAAGGATCCTGCGGAGGCAGATGGTGGCCAAGTCCACGGCCCTGGGCCCGAAGCGGAGACTTGTATGTAAGTAGAGCCCTTCCAAATAGACTTGGGTGGGAGGTTTGTTTGCTGCTCCTGCCCCGGGTTTAGGATTGTGCTGGGTGCAGGGAGATTTTAACATGGGTTTGTTTCTTTGGCTGGATGTCTGCAGTGTGTGAAACAGAATGGAGCTGCTGTGCCTGAAGTAAGTGAAAGGACCCCTCCCCAGTTGCTTGTAGTCTGTGTTTCCATCTTCCGTGTCCCTAGGAAGCCCCATGAGCCTGTGATGGTTAGTTATCCCTGTCCGAACATCTCGGCTGAGGGGAAACCGTCTACTCTGAGGCATCGGGGTTTGGCTCTTTGCTCTTAAAGGTTCAGGCTTCATCAGGAATTAGCCTGAATGTACTCCAGAGGGAATTGTTACCTCGCCAAGACCCCAGTGGCGTGCGTCATCCCTCTGCAACTTGAAAACCAGTAGTGTGGCTGCCCTGTCACTCTCTGGCCCCTTGATCAGTGGTCCTCAGGGCACAGGTTCTGAGAGGGGGCAGACACAGGCAAGTAGCCCAGTTTCGGGTCATGTTCTTACTGTGGAATCAAAGAGTGCTTGTCCCATATTTGAAGGAAATGAATGCACTCTTTGAAACTGATGGGAATGTCGGCAGTCTGCCAGCTGTGGCAGGACTGGGACCTCCCTCGGCACCACATTGTGACATTTGGGAAAGAAGGGCTGCCGTGGCGCCAGCAGAGCTATTTGGTTTCCAGGTGCTTCGTTCACACTACCAGGGAGCTCTCCTAGGGGTAGCTCGGATCCTTTCTGGACAACATAGCGGGCATGGCGCTGCTCCTGGCGTGGCCCAGGGCTGAGTGGGCTGGCGTGTGACCAAAAAGTAACCCAGTGTACTGGGTGGGGTGGTTGTCTGGCTTTGTTCCCATTTAAATGCCAGGCTTGGAGTGGGCAGATGGCCTTTGTTGTTGAAATTGGGAGGTATGTATGGGCTTTTTGTATTTAAGGTCACATAATTGTTCAGTCACCAAGGAAGCTAGATTTGGGGTGGGATTTAATAAGCCTGAAGACCGGCCCCAGCAGTTTACAGCCTGTAAGTAAAACAGTAGAAGGACGTGGTAGGGAGTCGGAAGTCAGCTGCTTGCATTATCGTTGATGCAGAGATTTGACTGCTCTGTGGGACTCTGTAGACCTTCAGGTTTGGCTTGAAAAGTTTTACCTCCAGAAGAGGGTTGAATGTGCCGGTCTCCAGTGCTTCTTGGTGGTTCTCCCCTCCCCAGGCCCTGCTCCCTCCGCGCCTCAGCTGGGGAGGGCAGCCTGCTGGGAAGCGGTCTGTGCCCGACCTGCGGTTAGAACGAGTGCTGCTACGATTGTGTTTCCTTCTGTAGATCTGGCTTTCCGTTTCAAGGCCCGCACTTGACCGGCCCGTCACGCGACTCTCCTTTGGTCTTGCAGGTTCCCTCCTCCGCGACGCCAGATGGAGCCGCGCTGCGTCTGTGCGAACTGTTCATGCCCATAAACTGAGGCCCCAGAGGGAGAACAGTTGAACAGTTCTTTGGATTTTCTCTTCAAAAAGGAACCAAATATTTTGAGTGACAGTTTACCCCGAAAACTATCTGGCGGTCAGTCAGACCAGGGCATAACTAGGAACGTGCAGAAGGCCGCAGTTGAGCCGATCTGGGTGTGAGCGGCTGGCAGGAAGGCGGGGATTGTGAACAGAGAATGACGTGTACGCGCTGTGTGTTGGGGAGTCTGAGGGGAAGCAGGTGTTTGGCCTAGAAAGAGGTTTCTCAGAGCGGATTTCCTGTGAAGTTAATGTATCTTGGGCTTAAGATTTGAAGTATAAATAAAAGTTTTTTAAAAATGTGTTTCATGTTGAGACCCTCATAAAGGGATTTTATTCTGTGACTCAGCAAACACATTCTTAAATAAATGAAGGTTTCACCGAATACTGTTTTTTTAAGAGGGGCAGAGGGAGGGAAAGTCACAAGCAGACTCTACGTTCATTGGGGGGTTCGATCCCCTAACCCTGAGATCACCAGCTGAACTCACATCGAGTCTGATGCTTCTGGGCTCTAGGCTCAGCCGGAATCTAGTTTCTCTCCCTAAGAGTGGGACACTTCCCCGACTGAGCCACCAGGGTCCCCCAACTTCCACAGGATGCAATCAGATGTTTTACAAGTTTCCCACTAAATTGATTTTCTGCCTCTCTCAATGGGTTACCACCCACAAATGTAACATTAGCATTTCTCAAATCTAATGGATTGACGAAGATTCTGATCGCTCCAGATGTGAGCGGAATAGGGACAAGTGAAATGTCCTGGATACAAGGAGTTCAGTCTGACTTGGGCTACGCTGGCTATCCTGACTTAGGGCAACTGGATTTCTTCACTAGCAACTGATAGTAAATGTCACTGTCAGATGGCAGAACGGACTGACCATACCGTGTTTCCCACATTTGACATTTTCTTCCTGGACCAGTGATTCTGTCCAGAGAAACATACTTAGGACACTGCTGTCCTTGAGACTAAGGGACATTTCCATGTTGCCAAGCTTAAGAGAGGCTGTGGCCTCCTGCTTGCTACTCCCCTCCTGTCTAAGCTGCTCGCCAGCCCCAGGAAGCAGTTTCAAGTAGCTGCCTTGGTCGTTAAAGTCCAGGCCTTGGGTCACATACTTGAATTTCTAAAGTAGAATTTTGATTCTGGTGACAGTTAACCTCTTGGTAAGACGCTGATAGGATCTATCTTCCAAAACCACGGAGCCAGAGGTCAGGTCCCAGGCCTTGGTGAATTAGCCAGTGGTGGTCAGTGCCACCTTGGGAAGGCTCTTGATGTAGCCAGTGTAGCGGATCAGACTGGAGCTACTAGTCACGGGGCCAGTAAATCCCAGGGCTTAAGGGCTATGTGGAGGTGACTTGGTTAGTTGAGACTTAACCCTTCCAATGGAAGCCCCTGTGTTCTAAAACTGGCTGGATTTACTGAAGCCGCGATGTGAGGCAGAGAGTTCTTTACCTGATCTTGCACTTCACTGGCCAGTGGTAATGGATCCAGTGGGACTTGCGCAGGTGGGCAGCCTTCTGTGCGCTCGACCCCTGTCAAATTACCAGGACTGGCCCATGGTTCTTGAATTTTCTGAGTGATCTGCCTGCTAAACACTCTGGTGTGCCACCCCATCCCTGTCCCCAACACACAGAAAAGACGCAAGGGTCATTCTGTCATTTATGCAAGTACCTAGTTCAAGTTACATTGTGCCTTTTGTGCTCCCACTTCATCATGGGGCAGAAGGAAAGTGGTCATGTCCTCGGGTGGTGTAGGCATGTCTTAGAGTCTGACGTCGTGGAGTTGCTGGGGGGCTGGACATGCTCGTGGGAGGGTCTGGCTGGCGAGTGGGCAAGCTTGCACTGCTGCTTGACCCTGGTCAGTGGAGATGTCGAAGTCACCGCACCCACATTGTCAAGTTCTCTACCAACGGCTGGCTTAGAGCATCTGCTCTGAAGTGTGTTTGCCCTTCGCTGGTGAGGGTCACAGTCTCCTATTACATTACCTTCAGTTTTCAAACACCCAGCAGAGCGGTCGTCTCCCTTCGCCCAAGGTCGGGATATCCGTCTCCAATCTTGAGGGGAGTCTTCTTGGAGAAACCAAGAACAAGATGGGGTGTCCCGCAATGAACAGGCTTCAAAAACAGTCAGAAGTCCAGCTCTTGTGCTCTCTAGAGAAGAAGGGGTTGGTGGAGGGGAGCTGGAGCCCTTCTCAGAGGCTGAAAAAACTGGGGGCCGCCTAGGCACGTGAGGGGCCAGGGAAGGTGCCCACGGGTCCACAGCTCTGCAAGAACAAAAGGCTTGGGTACTTCAGGGTCAGCGCTGGTACAGTCGAAGGATGCCGGCCTTGTGCAGTTTCTTCCACAGGGTGGCTTCCAGGGACAGGTCGTGGTTCACGTAGAATATGAGTGGCTTCTTAATTCGCTCGAAATAGTGGTCTGAAAATTTCCAGTAATTGCTTGTGATGAATCCATAGGCACTAACCTGGACAAGGACAGTCACTGAGTTAGCATTTACTGAGCTCTGTGCAGATAGATTTGTGAAGTGACATGAATTGGGAAAGGCACCCCCCCCTTCCTTAGATGCCGTGTGGAAAGCACAGGCGAACTAGTCGGAGCTCGCGCTAGCCGCAGGCCGTGCGCTCCTGTACACGTTCTCTCGGCCTCGGGATAAGCTCAGGGGTTCTCCCCATCTCACGAATGGGGCAGCGCTCGGGGGTAACCAGCCACGTCCTCAGTCACGAGCTAGTGAGTGGCCAGGCTGGGCTTCCAAGTCAGGTCTGTGATTCATGATCAAAGCCATGGTCTCCATTGTTAAGTGTGAGGTGGAGACAAGTCCACGAGTACTCGTTCTAAGGGGAGCGCAGCTGCTTAAAAAAAAAAAGAAAAACAAAAACTGGGAAAAGGAAGAGGACAGTGTCGTGGGGTGGCGCTTGGCCTCCGGCTCTTGTGTTGGCCTTAGTGGGGGTCACTGCCCTTCTTTGAAAACCGCTCCTCCACCTCTGCTGGGCTCTTGGGGGCGGCACTGGGAACGTCTCAGGCAGTGATTTCAAAAGCTGTGTGTGGAAGGCTAAACCTGCTGCCCAGCTCAGTTCTAGAATGTTCTCCCAAAAGGATGTCCTTATCCACTCCTGTTGCAATTTTGCTTTCACAACAACAGTTTGATAACATGCTCCTTAAATACCACAGGGGTGAAGGACAGAGGTCCCCGGGGCAGGCGGCTGCTGGAGGAAGGACAGGAAGGAAGGACAGGAAGCACCTGTCCTGGGAAGGTCCCTGCCAAGCCTGCATGGAGGTAGCTGGGGAGTGGCACTCCCTCCCGCCCCTTCCAGACACCTGATTTTGCTCCTGTGACTGGAGAATCCCCTCCCCATAGGGGCAAATCCCTTCCCCAACGGGACAGAGGCAGGGCCAGTTCCAGGCGCCCTGCGGGTGAGAGGCCTCCTGTAGGGCTTATCAGGTCACACCTGCCCCCTGCTGCTGCGGGCTCCTCAAAGAGAAGGCCTCTTACCTGGTCACAGGTGTGCAAAGCCGTCAGCAGCATGAGGGCCCCAGTACTAGGCATATATAGGTCTCCAAAATTTGTGTTAATCAACTTTGATTTCAAAAACCTGGAGAGGAGAAGCGGCATCAGAACTGAAGAAAGAGGTGTAAGTCTCAGCGGATGGTTGTGCCCCTACGCTTTCCAGCGACCCGTTCCGATTGGCTGGAGAACCGTTCAGAACTTCCCGGCTCTTCCCCATTTAGGAGAAAACCCAAACAAAGCAAACGCAAACGTCTGGGTAACAGAATCAGGTGAGAAGAGGAGCAGGCCTGGGCAGAACCACAGGTATGATCCTTCCCTCTCCCGCTCTAGAAGCCGAACCCAGCCTGATTGCCCTTTCCTCTCCACTACACCTTGCCTTTGCCCCTGGGCTAAGTAACCACAGTCTCTAGGGGACGGGCGGCCTATTGATCAGCCTGGAACCTGTGTTTCTTTCCCCAGATTTCAGCCCAGGAGAAGTCCCTTAAGAGGCGCATGAGCAGGGCCCCCACAGCCTGGGCCCGGAGTCGCTGGTGAGAGAAGTGTGCGCACACTCTCAGAATCCGAGTGAGGCCACACCACGGTGGCCACCCCGGATTCACATCTACGCTTTGCCAGAAAAACCACCTGGCCTCCTGGAGAGCCTGTTTCTTCCTCTGTGGATGGCTCCAGTGGGCCTACCCAGAGCCACACCCGCCACCCTCCACCTGCTCTGAAGGGGGCCAGCAGGGGGCGACAGTGGGGCTTCTCGGCCACGCGCTATGGACGTCCAAGTAATTCTTGGTTGGTTGCAGGGGCCTTCTGTGTACGGTATCCCTGTCTCTGCTCGCCAGTGGCGCTTACCTAGTGACAACCAGAACGGCTCCAGAGAGGTCCACGTGACACCGCCCCCCACCATTGGAACCGCTGGTAGGGGAGAGGGACTGAGGGCCGGAAGGAGGGGTGAGAGCAGGCTGTTATTCCCGGGTTCCTCCCTGTGGTCGCCTTGGAACGCCCGCGCTTGGGCCCAGAACAGGTTGGCTGTCCCTGTGGGTTCCTGTCTGGAGTGTAAAGCCTGCAGTGACGGGTTGGTGTGCAGGGGGATGGGAGGGGGAGCTGTTCTCTGTGTACCCACCCCCCCACCCCGCAACACCTACCTCTCCCTCAGGTAGCTGATGAAGTCTGGATGTAGTAGCTTGAATTTCCTGGCAGAGGCTTCCGGTCCGAAGTAGGTCTGAGGCCTAGGACCCACGAAAGAAGTGGACAGAGCGGCCTGGGCCGTCGTACGGCAGGCTGGGGAGCGAGGTGAGGGGAAAGGCGCTGGGCCTGCGGCGGTGCGTGCGGTACGGGCGGGGCTGGGTGTAGTAGCGGGAGAAGGGCGTGTAGAAGGTGGCCGGCAGCACCGTGGGCACCACGTGCGGCTTCCCGCTCACCAGAACCTCGGTGGGTGGGGTGTAGGTGAGCGAGGAGGGCGGCGTGAACAGGGATGGAGGGGTCGGGTAGGAGCAGTTGATCCGGGGGTGGTGGGGAGGCGGTGGGAGCAGGGGGAAGTAGAGAGAGTCCGGGAGAGGAGGGGGCTCCCGGGCCGGGCAGGGGAAGGAGCAGGGGAAGCACTGGTTCTGGGGCAGGGGTGCGGTGGGGGGCTGGAAAAAGGGGGGTTCCTTCAGGAAGCGGGGCACGTAGGGGGCGATGTAGGAGGGGATGCCCCGAATGGGCCCGATGTAGGAGGCTGAGGTGGCGGGGCTGCGGGAGGGGGACCGGGGGATCGGCACGGGAGGAGTTTGGGAAGAGTTTCGGGAGAGGGATTTCAAGCCAGACTGGGAAGGAGATTTGGAGGTGGGGGGGGTGGGGTTTTGGGAAGACCCTCTGGGCACATGTTGGATATGAGGGCTGGGGGTTAGGGATGAAGCCCGGGAGGAGGGCTGTGAGGCAGTGGGGGTGACAGGGTGAGAGGGGGGCCGGGAGGAAGACCCCCGGGTGGGGGACGGAGAAGGGGCTGAGGCAGCAGAGCTGGAGTTGGCCTGCTGGTTGGAAGGGACAATGTGGTTGGACCGGGACTGGGAGGGGGACTGGGTAGGGGACGGATTGGGGGTATGGGAGGGGGAGCTCATTGGTGTTGGGGAGGCTTACGACCACCCGATCGATGTCTCTGAGCCAGCCCCCCCCAAGGGCCCAGGCCCCCCCGTGTCACAAAGCCCACCCTCATGACCAGATGCCGCGTCAGGAGTGATTGTTGGCTCGTCATGGGGCGGGCTGGTTTTTGTGGCCACAGAGGTGGCAGGGATACCTAAGGACTTGACTTTGGGACGAGAAATTGTCTCAGCACCACTGGGGGAAGGTGCAGCTGAGGCCAGGACAGGGTTCAAAGGAGCTGGACACCGGCCTGCTGCCCAGGAAGGTGCGGGAGAAAAGTCAGAGCGCCCTTTGTTCTCTCTTTGCAGTCTCTGGGCCCTTGTCAAATGCTCTCCACTTCCCGGGCACAGTCCTGGGAGGATGCCCACCGGGACGAGTGGCGTGGATGCCAGCACCACCCCCCCCCCCCCGCCACTTCGCTTCCAGACACCGTGCGCTCAGCCGGCCAGCAGTCAGGAGTGGACAGGCACGGCCTGTGCTGCCGGCCGGGGGAGGGGTGGCTGTGTGTGTTAGGGGACAGCAGCCCTTCGGAGCTACAGCCTACCGCCTCCGTTGGGCTCCTGGGGACCGGGAGGGCTACCTGGGCTCCTCTGGGGGCAGGGAAAAGAGCACAATTCCCCAGGTGTCTGTTGAATTCTTGGGGATTTTCTTGCTGTCCTCACCCACCTTCCCACCCTGACAGTGGGTCCAGCAGTGCCACACCCCACACCGGCTTGGCCGCTCACCTGTCCCCTTTATCAGGGCCCTCGGGGACATCCACACCCAGAATGGCCGATCTCAGCATCACATAGTCCCGGATGTCAGAGGGGATGAAGATGTAGTGCAGGTCCTGTCGGGGCGACAGAGACACTGACCCAGTCCCTGCAGCCCCCCTAACAGGACCGTGTCCTGCTCAGCCCGACACCCGGTCCTGCTGCCCGTCCTGATGGGAGAACTTCTGCTCTCTGCCTGGAACCCCCCTCTCACTGGTCTCCCTCTCCTGGTTTCAGTACGTGCTCACAAATCTTTGGGCATGCTGCAAGAGGCGCGGCTTCCTTGCCATCCCCTTGAGGGGCTAATGGATAGAACGAAGCCGAAGGGCTGGTGTGTGACCTCAGAGACAAGGCCGTAAAAGGCACTGCAGCTTTCCTGATGCGAGCTGCCACGGTCTGAGGACACTCTAGTGCCCTCCGTCAAGCCTTCAAGTGCCCGTAGCCCCTGCGGATCCTGGCAAACACCCAGATCCTGAGATAAGACCACCCTGCTGAGCTGTTCCCAAATTCCTGACCCCCTGAAACGGTGAGATAATAAATGTATGTTGTTTAAAGCTACTACTAAGTCTGGGGTGATGTTAACACCGTGGTAACTCAGGCAGGTAGTGTGGCCAGAAATGTGCTCTTTCTTGTTCTGTCAAGAGCTAGGAGAGGTCCTGCTGTGGCTAGGACACTCCTGAATTTCCTGCTTAGAGGAGGAGGCTTCTAGAAACTCAGCCCAGTCCTATCTAGCACCACAAGGCCCTGGGATCTCCCCCCTTTATGTGACACCCAGATGGCTCCTGAAAGCAAGAGCGGTGTTCCCGCAGCTGGGAACAGTATCAAGAACAGTGTCAAGAAGCTGGAGGCGGTAGGCGGCCTCGGATTCCGGCTCCCCTGCTCCCTGGCTGGGCACAAACCCCCGGGCCTTTGAACCTCAGCCTCCCTCACGGGCTGCTGTGGGGTCAGGAAGGCCACTCAGGGAAATGGGAGACAAGCCCTAGTGCTCATGAGTTCAGGGGGGCCTGGAGGCAGCTGACTTTTTCAGTGGCCCCATCCCAGGCACCCAGCATCCCGGCACAAGCTCTCTGCCTACTGGACTGGGGCCACTTGGTTCGCCACACAGAGGGCGCTCTGGGAACACTGGCACTGACCGTCCGCGACAGTGGCAGGCCCATCGGAAGCCTCACCTGGCCTTGTGGCACGGAGGTGAAGCCGAAATTCCAGTAGGAGATGAGGGAGTTCTTCATTGTGTTCACGGTGAAACCGTAGAAGGAGGTCTTGGTGCCCACATCCTTCTCGAAGCCTTTGATCACAGCACCATTGAGTCTGGTCCAGACAGAGGCCCATCAGCCTCCCATCAGCACCTCCCATGCTGTGCTGTACTTCCGCACCCGTCCCCAGGCCTCTGGGCAGACCATGTCCCTCGCCCAGGGAGGCACCAGCGCTGGTGGCCCGTCCCATCCAGCCCATCCCCATTCCTCCAGACCTCAAGGAAATGGGCACATCTGGCCCTGGCGGCTCCCCCCCCACCGGCTCGTGGCACCCACACTCCCACCTTCAGGGTCTGTCCCTCTGTATGCCTTTGTCTGGGCCCGCCTGCCCATTCCAGGGCTGCCCCTGCCCATGGCCCTCCCCGAGGATGCTCCCCCAGGGGCCGGTGAGGACTAGCTCCGTTTCCCGCTCCTCCCCCCCTCCTGCGCCCCATACCTGAACACGTAGTCATGGGCGTCGATGTTCAGCCCCTGGCGGGAGCCATTCAGAATGCCTCCGTTCCCCACCACCGCACAGCGAATGCACTTGGAGGGCCGCTTCCTGGAGGCGGCGTATAGCCTGGAGCTCTCGGAGCCATTCAGGAGGCTCAGGGTGGAGTTGATGGCTGTGGGTGCCAGACAGGGCAGGGTGCCATGGTGTGTGTGGGGGTGCTGTCTCATGGGTCGGGGCTGTCCCGAGACTGCCAGAGGCCTGACAGCCCTAAGCAAGGCACGGAGGGTGGGGGGGGAGGGGCGCGCAGAGCGCAATGTCGGGCTGAACGGGGGGGGGGGGGGGGGGTAGGGGGGAAGGATTCGGCTGTACCCTCAGTCACCTCAAGAACTTGAATCACTAGTCCTCTCAAGACTGAATGTTCCACAGTAAAAGGCTCGCGGGGGTTGGGGGGCAGAGTGAGCGTGGGGGCGGGGTCTCTGGGCGGTTTCCCACTGCGGGAACCACGGTTGGGCTGTTCTTGACCACCTTTGGACACTGGTCCCAGGTGCTGCACATCAAACCCTCCCTGACCCCTGGTGCTGGCGAGTATGGCAGGTGTCACACAGCAGAGGGGGAGGGTCCGAGCCAGGAGACCTCCTTGGGAGCAAAGGGGTGGGGTGGGGGTGGGGGTCCCCATAAGATGCTGTGAAGGCAGGGTCGGCACGTGGGCCCAAAGCAGGAGGAAGGGATTCTCTGGGGTCAGAGGGCTGGGCAAGAAGCAGCCGCTTCCGGTTACCTTGGCGGGAGAGCCCCTGCCAGCCATAGGGGGCTTTATGCTGGCTCAGCCTGTCCCAGAGCTCCTGAGTGAAGAGGGCCCCCGAGAGCAGTACTGGAATGGAGAGATCGAACAGGGTGCGGAAGTGGGGGTGCTTCTGGATGGCCTGATAAAGTGGATGTTGGCAGTGCGGGCTCTGTGGGGCAGGAGGCAAGAGGGCCAAGCTCCATTAGCTGGGGGCTGTGGGGGGTGGGAACCTTCCTATGGGAGCCTGCAGACCCCTGCAGGATGGTTGGGGGGGGAGAGATCTGCTCTTCCCCTCCGGACTTGGTCCACCAAACCTGCCTGCTGAGCTGGCTTGTAGCACAGCAGCGTGGTGGGGGTCAGCTTTCTGGATTTACCCAAGCCCAGCCTTCTCTCTCTATCTCCTGGATTCCGCCCTGTCCAGGGCCTGATGGCTCTGGCCTCCTGCTCCTTCAGTTCACACCTAGGGAACTGTGGGGCACCTTCCCACCAAATGTGTAAGACCTGCCAGCCCTTTTTTTTTTTTTTTTTTTAAAGATTTTATTTATTTATTTGACAGAGAGAGATCACAAGTAGGCAGAGAGGCAGACAGAGAGAGGAGGAAGCAGGCTCCCCACTGAGCAGAGAGCCCGATGCGGGACTCGATCCCAGGACCCTGAGATCATGACCTGAGCTGAAGGCAGCGGCTTAACCCACTGAGCCACCCAGGTGCCCCCTGCCAGCCCTTTGATGGAGGAATTCCAGCCTGGGCTTTGGAATCCGTCAGTCTGGACCCAAATCCTAGCTCTGGCCATCCTCACCTGCCTGCAGCCCCTAATGTCTGAATCCCTCACTGCCTTGGCCTGGCTGGGGCTCCCCTTCCCACTGAAGGGGGCTCTTTGCTAGGCCGGTGGTTTGACCAGGTCAGGAAAGAGCCGTACGGTAAGTTCTGCTGTAATGTTACCTATGGATGCCCAAAAACCAGCGCACTAGGCAAAACGGGTGCCGTCAAAACCACGGGGCTTTGGGGCTAATGGGATCAGGGCACAATACTTAAGAGCTTGGTCCGTGATGGTTGACTGGGCAAATGAGGGTCCTAACAAAGCTGGAGGCCCAGGCTCACTCACCCCGTGGTTAAGATCTGCCACGCTCTACTAAACACGTGTCCCTTGGCCTTGGAGGAGGCTTGACGTTTGCTTGTGCGAGTGGGCGTCAGAAAGATGGGAGCTTGGGAGTTACTGGGGAGTAGTGGAAAGAGGGTTAGAACCCTGAAGTGCTTATCTGACGGGCACATGTGTGCGCACTCTGCGTGTTCCTCGTGGCTGCCTGGGGTTGGGCGTGGGTCTCTGGATTTACTCTTCGCGTTCACAATGACAGTCACCCAGAGGCAAACACAAAGTTTGTGTTATGCTCAAATTGTTTCCTATGATACCAATCTTGCTGGAACAAATTCACATTTTCAAAGCAGACATTCTAACAGAACTGACTACTAATTTCACTACCGTTCAGCTCATCTCTGGGGTTTTTTCCAGGGCCTTCTTTAAGAGAGGCCAGGAGAAAACTCCTCAGTCTTTGTATTGGGAAAGGCTGTGCTCCAACTGGGCAGCTGGCTTGCTATTAGCTCATGGACACAATGGCAAATTTCCTTTTCCCCGTGGCCACCAGGAAGCTCAGGGCCAGATCTATGGCCTATCCCTTACACCTTGTGGCCCATTTTCCATGCAGTTATCTACATGACATTGTTTGATTCTCCTACCTTTATACTGCCATTTCTTCATTTTATTCTATATTTTTGCCTTGTTATGTGTATCCAAAGCCACCCGGAATACTTTTTTTTTTTTTTTTTTAAACCTGGTTCAGATATGTTTGCATCAAGCAGCTCAAGGTGCACAGGGCTTTAGGAAACTTAAAGACGACCCATAAGCTCCCATAAGATGCTTGAGGCTTCTCTTTGGCCTTGTGCGCCAAGGGTTCACCCTGCCTCTGTTCTCAAGATGGGGACCCCCCTCACCTGCCCAGGGCTACTTGCCCTGTCTCTGTACAGCTCAGCTGTCGCTATGTTCCACGCGCAGTGAAATCTTTTCTCCCCTAAGGCCGCCCTAACAAGTCCCAGGTTGGTGTCTTGGGCACAACTCTTAAACCTGAATGAGCCAGGACCTGACCTCTCTGCCTCACTGTGTCCATCTATAAAAGCTACATGCGAGGGGTGCCGTGGGGCTTTTGCACGAGAACGTGGGCGAAGTGCTCGAGGCAACACAATTCATGATAGAGCAGGGCCCAGAAGGTTCTCAGCCCCGTGGGCAAGCGTGGAGCATCTTTCCAAGGTTTGCTCGTCTACTCCATGGAGAGCCGTTTAAAAATTGTGTGAATTCCATAGCAAGAAGGTATTTTATAGTAAGAAGGTGCCTGGCTGGCTCAGTCTGTAGAACACGTGACTCTTGATCCCAGGGTCCTGAGTTCAAGCCCCGCGGTGAGTTTAAAGAGTACTTAAAAATAAAATCTCAAAAAAAGGGCATTTTGAGTAGAATGTCAAATTCACGGGCCTTTTAAAGATAAATTACAAGGCTTCCCAAGAACTCTTCTGGCTATGTCCCTTCTCTGCTCCTGGGGTCCAGGGAACCCTGGTGGCCAGGTCTGGCTGGCCACTCAGCTCGAAGCTTCATGTTTACGGGGTCTGGAGAGCTCCCCCCAGCAGTCTCACGAGAACGTTCTCATTTGCTCTCTTTGTCCCCACCTCCCCGCTAACTGGAAGATGCTCGAAACTGCCAGGAGAGTCGGCCATTGTACCTTTCTTGGTCCAGCGTTGGATGCCTTGTGTCCAAAGAATGCTCGAGATGATGTGGCATTCCTGGGGAGAAGCAGAAGTAAAGCAGGGCTCAGACCTGTCCCTCGGAACCTTCTGTCTGATTCTTAGCTCCGGGGGCTGGTAAAGCCTGTCAGAGTCAAAGATGGCATGCCTTTGATCTTGCCGTGCTCTGATTTGGGCCCATGTCTCCTACTTTAGGAACAAAAATATTGTCACATTAGGGGCTCCTGGGTGGCTCATTGGTTAAGCGTCTGCCTTCGCTCAGGTCATGGTCCCAGGGTCCTGGGATCAAGCCCCACATCCGGGTCTGTCTCCTTCTTCCTCTGCCTGCTGTTCCCCCTACTTGTGTGCTCTCTCTGTCAAATAAATAAAATCTTCTTTATTTTTTTAAAGATTTTATTTATTTATTTGACACCCAGAGAGAAATCATAAGTAGGCAGAGAGGCAGGCAGAGAGAGAGGAGGAAGCAGGCTCCCTGCTGAGCAGAGAGCCTGATGCGGGACTTGATCCCAAGACCCCGAGATCATGACCTGAGCCGAAGGCAGAAGCTTAACCCACTGAGCCACCCAGGCGCCCACATAAATAAAAATTTTAAAAAAATATGTATTGTTACATCAGTATGTTTTGCTCAGCTCTCTAATCCCAGAAATCCAAGAAATCCCATGGCAAGTGGCAAAAATGTAGTTTACAGAACTGTGAGATCTGGTTCAAGGATGAAAACATACACTAGGCGAGCTTGCCAGACCCCTTCCGCCATCTGAGGGAGCTCCCTGCAGAGTCCCCAGAGATAGATGGTCGGTCTCAGATGATGTGGTCCCCCTTCCCCTTGGGGTCGGTCATCCTGGCTCCTGCCCTGTGGCTCCCCATAGAAGACACGTGTCTGAAGGCTCACTCCCTAGGTTTATACCCCACGGTCTAGGGACGTTACTTCTAGAAGCCTCGGTGTCTATATCTGGGCAGCAGATATAATCAAGTAATTCATTATCATTATTAATTGTATCACATCTCCAGGGTACCTGGGTGGCTCAATCGTTAAGTGTCTGCCTTTGGCTCAGGTCATGATCCTGGGGTCCTGGGATCGAGCCCCACACTGGGCTCCCTGCTCGGCGGAAAGCCTGCTTCTCTCTCTCCCACCCCCACTTGTGTTCCCTCTCTCTGTGTCTCTCTCGGTCAAATAAATAAATAAAATTTTGAAAAATATATCACATTTCCAGTTGTTGGAAGGGTTCACACAGAGACTCGATATTATCTCACACAAAACGTGTCCTCTAAATGGTAGCTATTGTTACCTAAAGGAGGAAGGGAAAGTACCTTGTTATGACAACCTCTACGACTGTGTCCCTTCCGGAGGGAGGGAAGGGGCCCATGTTACTGCTCTGCCCCTACTCCCACCTCCCAGGCGACCCCTGCATTGGGGGAGACGGCAAAGAGCATAGAAGGAATAGGGGCCTTTGTCTACTCAAACGGGTGTCGGGCTTCTCCTGGACTCCTGTCTCCCCCGGCCCCCACAGCCACAGGGAAGCAGGTGGGGAGAGCTTTGGATCACCAGGCTGTTTGCAAGGAAACAGAGGCCTCTTGTTCCTTGCTTCTGACCTGCTGAGCCAGCTGGGCCACAAGGGAGCCCATGACCTGCCTCACTTCGGGTTTCCGTAGAACCCCACGGGGCAGACGGGGAGGGGCAGGGATGGTCCCTTCCCCCATCTCTCCCTTTCCCCCTCAGATGGCCACCTGCCCCCCACACCCTGTGGTTCCTTTCCTCAGTACAACAGAACAGCCTCTCAAGAGGAACCGGGGCCCCAGGACACAGCCTCAGGGGAGGTTCCCGGGGAGCGTCTGAAAAACACCTGCGCACAGGGCCTCACCCCTGCAGTTCTGATCTGACTGGTCTAGGCCTCCTTGCCAGGTGATTCTCATGGGAGCCCGGCTTGAGAACCAGATGAGGGAGCTGCTGGCCAGGGCAGCTTGGAGACCAGAGGGATAGAGTTGCGGGCGAGGGGCTGGGGAGCCCCCCTCCCAGTTCTGTTTTGCTGCCCTGAACACCCCAGTCTCAGGGAGGCCTGCTTATCTCCAGAACCCCCCTCGGTGCTCAGTGACTTCTCCCAGTCCACCTTCTTAGGAATTCAAGGGCTTCTAGACACACCTTCTAGATGAGCCCAGAAGAAGTGGGGAAGGGAGCCAGCCCCCCTATGCCCCTCTCGCAGGTTTCACTGGTCTGAGGAGAAATAAGGACCTTGTACAGTAGTCCTCCCCTACCCTGGGGGTAAGCTCCAAGACCCCCAGTGGAGGCCGCGACCGTGGACAGTACGGAACTCTGTGCACGCTATGTTTTTTCCTCTACATGCAAAGGAACGCTAAAGTTAACTTTATAAATGAGGCACAGTAAGAGAAAAACAATTGATAAAATAGGACGATCATAAGAATATAATGTGAGTGTGGTCTCTGTCAATATCTGACTCTGTGACTATCACCCTTCTGGCACCGGTGGGAGATGACAAAATCGGAGGGGGAGGGAAGTGATGGCCGCACTGTGACTTACCATTAGTTCAGGCTCCTACTGACCTGTCTGTGGGGGCGGGGTGGGGGTGGGGGAGGCTGATCTGCTTCCAGACCTGAGTAGGGGTGAGTGACTGTGTTTTTCCTCTGTAGGAAAAGCCAAACTGCATATAAGGAGGTAGCCCTGCGGTGCATTTCCCATAAAACAAAGTCTACTCAATTTGGATCTACTCTTAGGAATTCTAGGGGAGTTCCCTAGAATTTTCTAGTTCCCTAGAAAAAAAATTTTCTTTTACAAAATAATGCTGACAACAGACACTCAGATAACCGGGGCGGCCTATATCTATCCTTACCACCACCACCCCACCCTTAAAAAGGATTTTCTTTTTTTTTTTTTCCTTAAAAATTACTTTTTTCCCTCTTATTTATTTATTTGACACACACACAGAGAGAGAGAGAGAGAGATAGATCACAAGTAGGCAGAGAGGCAGGCAGAGAGAGGGGGGGAGGGAAGCAGGCTCCCCACTGAGCAGAGAGCCCCGATGCTGGGCTTGATCCCAGGATCCAGAGATCATGACCTGAGCTGAAGGTACAGGCTTAACCCACTAAGCCACCCAGGTGTCCCCAAAATTGCTATTATGTTTTAAAAATTTTATTTACTGGGGTGCCTGGGTGACTCTGTTGATTGGGTGTCTGCCTTCGGCTTGGGTTGTGATCTCTGGGTCCTGGGATCGAGCCCCAGGTCGGGCTCTCTGCTCGGCGGGGAGTCCTCTTCTCTCTCTCCCTCTGCGCCTCCCACTGCTTATACTCTCTCTTTCTGTGTCAAATAAATAAATAAATAAAATATTTAAGGGGAAAAAAAAGATTTTACCTATTTATTTGACAGAGAAAGACACAGCGAGAGAGGGAACACAAGCCAAGGGGAGTGGGAGAAGCAAGCTTCCAGCGAAGCAGGGAGCCTGATATAGGGCTCCATCCCACGACCTTGGGATTATGACCTGATCCAAAGGCAGAAGCTTAACAACTGAGCCCCCTGGGCGCCCCTCTTTTTTTTTTTTTTTTTAAGACAAGTCTAGATATCCCAATGCCTGGAAACTCCTGACCCAGATTCTTCTGCCATAGGTGAATTCCCGGGCTGGCTTCCCCTGTCCAGCCTGCAATGACAGGCCCTCAGGTGCGGAAAGACCAGGCCCCAAGGCACCCCAGTCCCTTCCCAAGCTCTCCAGGTGGCCAGGCCATCTGCTTTCCCACCCCGGGGCCGCAGTGGGTGGGACACCCAGCCTGCTCCTCGCTGCTCCAGACCCAGCCGCCCCCCACCCACACACCCCCTACAGAGCAACCCTCCTGGCCAGCCCCTGGGGCTCAGCCAAATCGCAAACCTTAGGGGGAACAGCAAGAAAACGGACACGTTCTTCGCTGGTATGAGCTTTTTAAAAGATGAAAGACCTTTCAAAACTTCTGTGGAGGCACAGTGGATGTCCCACACCCTCATATTTGAAGTTTATTAGATACTTTCAAAGGATGTTGAAATGTGTTTTAAAACATCTTTACGTAAAATTCACAAAGGATTCTTTCTTAAACCACACCTTCCACCTTCCAGGCCCTTGCCTTCTGCAACTCCTGACTACCCTCAGGTGCAGGGGCTCCAGGTCCCCGCGGCCAGAACCGCTCTGTTGTAGAGCCACTGGGCTGCTAAGGACTCACAGGTGTTCCCGTGCTGTTTTGCAACTTGAGATGCCTTCGGACCGCGTTTCCTGAGAACTAACAACTAACTTGCCTTTCATCCCGTCGGTTTGGTGAGGAGCGCGCAGGTGGGGAGGCGCCTCGCGGGTGGGCGAGCCTGTGGGGGGCCCTGGCGGTCCCCCAAATCCAGACTCCTGCACAGCTCGATTCGCCTCCCGGACGGAAAACCAAATTCTTCCGGGGCTTCCTCAGTACCTGGCACCATCACCTACCGACGCAGGCTCGGAGCTTCGTCCTCGCCCGGCACACATGCAAGGAAGGTGCGCGCTGGGCGAGCGGGAGGGAGGGGGGCCCGGAGGCGGGTGTTGGGGGGGCTTGGACGGAGCCCGGGATCGGCCGCCGCTTCGCTGGAGCGCGCGCAGACGGCGCTTTATCAAAATAAACTGAGCGAACGGCGCGCGGGCCAGAGCGGCGACCCGGCGCGGGGAGGGCGCAGACGGAACTGGGAGTCTTGGGTCCCTCCCCCAAAAGTAGAGTCAGAGAAATGTGACATTAGCGAGGGACGGTTCTTGACAAAAACGGGGCTGTTTTGTCCGACCCCGACGACCCTGCCAGATCTGGACAAAGTGTTTGGAATCACGGCCGGAGGGTGATTCCCACCCTCGAGGCTCCGCGGAGCGAGTAGCCAGTGCGCAAAGGGGCGAGATTCCCCTCGGGCCCCGGCAGAGGCTGTGGGGCCCCGGGCGGCACAGGTTGGTGGCCCCGGTATAGACTTTGGGGACAAAGGGCAGCGGCCCGATTCCCCGCCGCGAGTCACCCCAGGGAGGCCGACGCGGCGGGCGGACTGAGGGGCCCGGGCTGGGCGCCCCGCGCGTCCCCCGCGCCACCCCCCACACCCCCCTGGTCGGACGGCGCCGCAGCCCCTACCTGGCTCCGGACCGGGGCCCCGGGTACGGCCCCACTGCCGAGGAGTACAGAGTGAAGAGGATCCCCGAGCAGGCAGCCGCGAGCAGGAGCAGCAGCCAGAGGAGCTGGCCGCGCGGGAGCCCCATGCAGCCCCGGCCTGCGGGCGCCCCGTCCGCCGCCGTCCCGGGCCGAAGGGAGAGGCCCGGGCGGGCCGGGCCGGCCTCCCGGAGGCGGCCGCCCAGCCCCACCGGCCCTGCCCTCCTCCGGCCCCCGCGGCGCCTCCCCGCCCAGCAGCTCTCCTCCTGCCCGGGCTCGCCGCACCCTCGGGGGCGTGCGTTGGCGGGTCCCGGGGGCGGGCGTGTCGCCCCTCCCCCACCCGCTCGCCGAGCCGCTCGCGCCCCTCCGGCGCTGTCCTCGTTCCCGGGCACTTGGGCTGCGGGCACCTGCGCGAGCCGGGGTTTGGCCCGGGCGTTGTCCGGCCGCGGTCAAGGGCAGGAGCGCGCGGGCCGGGGGGGCTGGCGAGGGGGGCGGGGCGCGGGGAGACGCCGCCACCTGCCGGGTGGGCCGCGCACTCCTGGCTCCCGGCCTGCGCCCGCGGCTTCCGGACGCCTGACGTGGGGCAAGCCGCGGCGGGCGCGCTCCCCCTCGGAGGGACCCTCGGGACCTGTCGGTCTGGCCCTGGCACCTGGGCCCCGTCCAGAAGTGCGGGAGAAAGGACGGGCCGGGGAGGATGGAGGAGCCGACCCTGGGTGGGCGGTGGTAGGGACGGGAGGCAGGGCTCCCACAGGCGTAGGATGGGTGGCCGTCCCGGGCCGCCAGGACCCTCAGTCACGTTACATTCCGTTTCCAAACCCGGGCCAGCCTGGAGCTCTCGGCAGCAGAGAGACGGCCTGAAAGGTCCCGCAGGGCCTCTGGTGTCACCAGATGGGGCGTCACCTGGAAGGGCAGGGCAGCTCTGCACCCCCTCCCTCCCCCCCACCCCGCCCCAGCCCCCGCTCTCGAAGAGCCCTCCATGGGCGCGAGCGGCAGGTGGGACGGTATATTCGCGGACAGACAGCATCCAGGGTCTTCGCCTTCCAAAGCCTGGGAGAGCCCCCAGCCCCCAGCTGTCTGGAACTTCAAGGATGAGAGGCGCCCGTCCCTTCCAGGAACGTTCTGCCCTCACCTGTTCTCCACCTGTGAGAGCAAGTCTGGGCGATGCGACAGGTATCCGTCCTCTGCAAGGCTTCCCGGGAAGCAGGAGCCGGCGCCCAGGGCGGTCATGGGTCCTTCAGGCTCGGCTCTCTCACCTCCTCTTAGGGGGGCCAAGTCAGGGTCATGGGCGCGGACTCACAAGGGGACAGTTGTTCCCTTCATTCCAAGACTGTCTGCACATGGAGCTGTGCCTTGCTACCCTCTTGACAGACACGACTCAGAATCAATGGTTTTATGTGTTTCATTTCCATCTTTGTGGGTTTTAGTCATCAAAATCCCTGTAGATGTTGCTTATCCCTTGATCAGCACCTTATGCCCTTTCTTCAGTGGTTAATAAGACACGAGACCCTCTCTCTGAGCCTGCAAATCCCACGCCCACTCTTGCTCTCTCTAAATGCCTCTCCTCCTTATGGAGAAAGGGAATCCTGTTAATTTCTCCTTCTTCTCCCTCTCCTTCTGCTTCTGCTGCTCTGCTTCTTCTTTTCAGACTTACTGAGACTTGTTTTGTGGCCTTGAAGAGAATGTGTCTTCCACTCTTTTGGGTGGGATGTTCTGTATATATCCGTTAGGTCCATCTGGTCTAAAGTGTCATTCAATGCCAACTATTCATTTCCTCACCTTTGCATCATTAAACCTATAAACCTGGCCCTATCCCAACCCAGCCTCCACCCGTTTGGACTCCAGCTTAAGATGTGTGTGTGTGGGGGGGTGGTTTCTGTCCTCCTGTGTGGGAGTTGGCCCCCCACCACCTGTGTTAATGACTCGAGTCTACTTTCATGGCCTTTAATACCCCACTCAGACCAAGGCCTCCCATCCGTCCCCCAGCATTTTCATTCTTCGTCTTCTACAGCCTTCTCCAGCCTCCATCTCTCTGCCCCTGTGTGCCTCCCAGCGTGTCAGCCCCGAAGCTTTCTTTCGTGTCCAGGCGGGAAAAGCTTATGACCCCTGGGGGTCATCATCCAAGCTACTCTTTCATCATAACCCCGAATCCCCTGTGTTCCTGGCTTTCTGCCCAGCCAAACCCTCACCCAGATGCATGCTCTCAGATCTGCTGCCCCCGCCCTGGCCTGGCTAACAGCTGCTGGGAGTAGCATTCAGCTTCAGCCGGGCTTTCTACACCTGCTGTTTTCTGGTCCTTGGTTAGCTCCAGCCACCCCCCTGTACCTCTCTGGCTAGGGGAAGTCCATGTGTCTCTGTGGTTACCTGCTGCACGCCTGAAACTGCCCCCCTCCAGGCCCCCCGTTGATGCCACCAAGGGCCTTCATCTTTCCCAGGAGAGCAGATGTTTTCCATTCTAACACTGCCACATCTGCCTCTGAATTTAAACTTGACAGTGTCCTCGTGGTTACTTTAGGTCTTTGTCTGTTAAAGTCAGTATCTGGTCACGGTCACAGGCTGTGTGGCCATGGCCTGCGGCCGCCTTTTTCTAGAATGAGAGCAGAGTCCTGCTTTCCTGCTTCTTTGTTTGTCTCATACGTCTTTGTTGGAAACTGAACACTTTAGGTAATATATTGTAACAACCCTGGGTACTGGACCCCCAGTCCCCATCTCAGGCCTGTTCTCTGCTTTTTAATGACTGGGTGGCTTATTTTAGTGAAGCCTCCCACCCCCGAGTCCCGTGAAGTGTTAAACCTTTGATGTTGCCCTGCAGGAAAGTGTGGTTTGGGGTGTACGTCACCCTAGGTTGGCAGCCACTTGGCCTGGGCTCGCTACACCTCTTTCCCTGACCATATCCAGCTGTTCAGCTCCATTAATTGCTAGCTGACTGCTTTACGATTTGTAACAATGTCCTGGGGCAGAAATTGCTTGATAAGACTCCCGCTCCTCTGCAGGAGTGGCACTTGAAGTTAGGGTCTCTACTAGCTGTCGCTTTCCCTGGTTCTCTCCTGCAAACCAGCTGGCTCACACTTGAACCTGTAGCTTCATCAAATCTACAAGTCTGCTCCCAGTTCCCTCTTGCCACAACCACCACTGTTTTCGGGAGCACCCTTAGGGATGAACTTCTCCACTCTCTTTGCAAATAAAGTCAATTCCTTTGGGAAGAGATTAGGACCTATGTAGAGTATAAGCCCGCTTCTGTCCCCCCCGCCAAATCTCTGAGCCAGGGCTCTGGAACTGGGGTGGGGACCATGGTGTGCTTCTCTCTGAGTGACACATTTCGGTGTTGAGCCCGTGAAGGATGGGAGGCAGCTTGCCTCTCCTGGCATGAAACCACCGTCTTAATGAGCCAGGGCAGGGATGACCATACTCAACGTGACATCACACTCTGCACAGTCTCCATTCCGTGAGTGCGAGCTGAACAGAACAAGGGAGTCCCCACCTCTTGGCCACACTTGCCCAGAACTCAGTCTCAACAACAGGTTGCTGGTGTAGGATGACAGATGCTGATGTCCTGTTCCTTCCCTCTGACATGGAGCTGAGGGGAGAGGGGGCCCCGTGTTCTCAGCTACACCCATCTGGAGCAGAGGTAGGGAGAGAGGGAACAGTTTGGGCTCAAATACCACACTTCTAAAATTGTAGTGGATTTTCTTGAATAGATGTTTCTTCATTTGTGTATGCCCATAGGACCACTTCTAGATTATTGTAAATGGTTGTCTTTTTATATAGGTGAGTCCCTCATATTGTCACGTTGAAGTCCATCTTTTTTTTTTTTTTTTTTTGAAGTAAGCTCTAGGCCAAACGTGGGGCTTGAACTCATGACCCCAAGATCAAGAGTTGAATGCTCTATGGACTTAGCCAACCAGGCACTCCCCAAATCAGGCACTTGCAATGGTTTTTGCGATCATTATGTCCTCTTATTGGGTTGATCCCCTTTTTGTTATATAAGGTCCTTTTTTGTCTCTTGTTATAGTCTTTGTGTGTATATATATATTTATATACTTTAAAAGATTTATTTATCCATTTTAGAGAGAGAGAGAGAGAGCAGAGGGAGAAGCAGGAGAGGGAGAGAGACTTTCAGGCAAACTCCCAGTTGAGCCCAGAGCCCAACCTGGGGCTTGATCCCAGGATCCTGAGATCATGACTTGAGCCAAAACCAAAAGTCGGCTGCCCAACTGACAGAGCGACTCAGGCACCCCAACACAGTCTGTTTAAAGTCTATTTTGTCCAAGGGGTGCCTGGATGGCTCAGTCAGTGAAGCGTCTGCTTTTAGCTCAGGTCATGATCCCAGGGTCCTGGGATCCAGTCCCGCTTCGGGCTCCTTGCTCAGCGGGGGAGCCTGCTTCTCCCTCTCCCTTTGCCTGCCACTCCCCCTGCTTGTGCGTTCTCTGTCAAATAAATAAATCTTAAAAAAAAAGTCTGTTTGTCCGATGTAAATATTGCTAGCCTGAAGTCTTTTTTTGGTTTTCAAATGAAAACACGGCAAATACTTTTCCATCCTCACTTTCAGTTTGTATGTATCTTTAATCTTGCAGTGATTTTTTAAAAAGATTTATTTATTTGAGAGAGAGAGAGAGAGGCAGCATGAGCCGAAGGGGTGAGGGGAGAGGGAGAGACTGTGGGGCAGACTCCGCTCTGAGCACGGTGCCCGACATGGGGCTCCATCTCAAGACCCTGAGATCACGCCCTGAGCCTGGTCCTTCACGGACTGTGCCACCCAGGCACCCCTCTTGCGACATTTTTTAGCTTAACGTTGGCTTCAATGTTGATCTATTACCTTAAAATTCAATTGTTGGATCAAGGAAATTTGAAATACAAACTGGATATTTGGTTAATCTAAGAAATTGTTCGCTTTTTTAGATGCAATAATAGTATTGTGATTTTTAAAACTTAATTAATTTTTTAAAGGTTTTATTTATTTATTTGACAGACAGAGATCACAAGTAGACAGAGAGGCAGACAGAGAGCGGGGGAAGCAGGCTCCCTGCTAAGCAGAGAGCCCGATGTGGGGCTCGATCCCAGGACCCTGAGATCATGACCTGAGCAGAAGGCAGAGGCTTAACCCACTGAGCCACCCAGGCACCCCTGATGTTAGAGTCTTAAGAATTATAATAAAAAACATAAAAACATAAAAAACATCATTAAGGTGAATTAAAATCTTGAAGAGTATACATACCTACTTTTCACTGAAGATGTGGATGGATTATGACTTTATAAAACCAGGAACACTTCAAAACTTGAAGTCCTCTCTGTTCCAAAGCAATTTTGTGTAAGCATCTTCATATAATAAATACATTTTTATGAAAATCAATTTTTATTTTTCAGTCTCTGAAGTGGCGTGAATTTCAAGCAAGCTTCTAATCAAAATTTATTAGAAATTCTAATTATGTATCAGAGGCTGGTTTTGTCATTTCAATCAAAACCACTTTTAGATGATTAACTGTTTTATGGAAGAAAAAAAAAAAGCCATGATGAAAATTTTCCCAGTTGTATTTCAAGAATTTATAAAAGCACAAATTGAGGCACTGAATTGAAGCTGAGTAGCACTGAGCTGGCAAAAAGAAAACACATTTGATGACCAGATTTTGAATGTCAGCCTGGATGTTCTGGATCAGTGAGAATGTGGATTAGCATTTGTGACTCAAACAATTAGAGCCTAATGCTTTTCAAGAGTTAAAAGATTTCTTTTTTTTATATTTTTCTATAGGCCTATTAATGGAAAGGTTTTTTTAACCTCTTGAAATGTCAATTTCTTGAAAAAAATGTCATAAGAAATGAGGAACTAGTTTTGACAATAGCTCATTTGCCCACTTGTATCACACAAGGCAACTGATAAAATTTTGTGTGATTATAATGGGTCTTGGTAACAATAGGAAACAAAAATGTTAACATTGCGGAACTTAAAATGATTTTATTATTCACCTTCTTTTTAAAGATTTTATTTATTTATTTGTTTGAGAGAGAGAGAGAGAGCATGAGAGAGGAGAAGGTCAGAGGGAGAAGCAGACTCCCAGCAGAGCTGGGAGCCCGATGCGGGACTCGATCCCAGGACTCAGGGATCATGACCTGAGCAAAAGGCAGTCATTTAACCAACTGAGCCACCCAGGCACCCCTAATCTCTTTTTAAAACATTAATCTTTTTGGAGCACCTGGGTAGCTCAGAGGGTTAAGCCTCTGCCTTCAGCTCAGGTCACCATCTTAGGGTCCTGGGATCGAGCCCTGCATCAGGCTCTCTGCTCAGCAGGAAGCCTGCTTCCTCCTCTCTCTCTCTCTGCCTGTCTCTCTGCCTACTTGTGTTCTCTGTCAAATAAATAAATAAAATCTTAAAAAAAAACACTTTAAAAAAATTAATCTTTTTTTTTTTTTTGCAAGAGAGAGCAGAGCAAGCAAGAACATGAGTTGTGGGGGGAGGGACAGAGGGAGAGGGAGAAGCAGGCTCCCCACTGAGTACGGACCCCCCGGTATGGGGCTCAGTCCCAGAACCTTGAGATCATGACCTGAGCTGAAGGCAGAGGCTTCTCCCCCTGAGCCACCCAGGCGCCCCTACAGTGACTTTTTTTTGTTAGTAGTTTGGAATCCAAATTGAACCCATTTGCCATCTTGATGATAAATGTTTCGCAAATCTGGGCTCATTTCCCCACTTCTGCTCTAAGTGGCCAGTAGCCTTATGGATTATAACTGTCTTTGGATTCACTTCCCTGCGTGCCGTCTTGTCCCCCCAAATTCACCTTGTACTCAGCTGCACTGCTGATGTGATTTACATCAAAGTTCACTGCAACGTTGGAAATACCTGGTCTCTGAGGCACAGTTGTCCTTAAAGGGTAATTCCAGGGGCGCCTGGGTGACTCTGTCGTTAAGCATCTGCCTTCGGCTCAGGTCATGATCCCGGGGTCCTGGGATCGAGCCCTGCATCCGGCTCCCTGCCCTGCAGGAAGCCTGCTTCTCCCTCTCCCACTCCCCCTGCTTGTGTTCCTTCTCTGTCTGTGTCACTCTGTCAAATAAATAAATAAAATCTTAAAAAAAAAAAAAAGGACAGTTCCAGTGGCAAGATTTGGCCTCGATCTCAGCCGCCACAGGACCACCTGTCCGGACTTCACTGTATTTGTCGTGAGGGCGCTTTCTGATTACTGGGCCTGGTACATGAAAATACATTGAGGTTCTGTGCGTGTGTACAGGTAGGTGCGTGGTGAGGGAAAGGGGAACCAGGGGCCTTTGGTGAGTTCCTCAACATTATGCATGCCCGCCCCATCCTCCTGTCTCCCCTGCTGAGTCCTCTTGGGGAACCCCTGTGGACTTTCTTCCAGAGGACAAGATCAGGCACGTTCTCTCTGCTGCTGGTCCCCGGTGACAGGGTGTCCCTCAGCCCTGAAACCAACACCCTGCTTAACTGCTTCCTTCCCCAGCGAACCCTGGGGTGCGGACGCCCCTTGCCGAGTCTCACCTGCTGGTCCATGACTTCAGAGTGGTAGCCGGGGAGGGAGAGGGGTAGGGATGTGTGCTCCAGCCACTGTCCCCCTGAATTCCCGACATTAGGGAGGAAGGAGGGAGGTGCCTTGGAGGGCGACCTTCAGAAGGTGATGCGGTAGGGCGCCTGGGTGGCTCAGTGGGTTAAGCCGCTGCCTTCGGCTCAGGTCATGATCTCAGGGTCCTCGGATTGAGTCCCGCATCGGGCTCTCTGCTCAGCAGGGAGCCTGCTTCCCTCTTTCTCTCTCTGGCTGCCTCTCTCTCCGTCTACTTGTGATCTCTCTCTGTCAAATAAATAAATAAAATCTTTAAAAAAAAAAAAAAAAAAAGAAGGTGATGCGGTAGAAAGCTCCAGAAGGCGGCTTGCAAACCCACGGTCCCACTTGTGCTGTGTGGACTGGAACAAGTTCCCTCAACTCCTTCCTTATGCCTCAGTGTCTTCATTTGTAACATGGGAATGACAATAGTCCCAATAAAGATGGCTCTGTTCACTCAGTGTGCCTGCAGCAGTTCAGGAATCGGCGGAACCCTCATCCAGACCGGGGCTGTTACGCCCCCGTGCACACTGCTGGGGACCCACACCAGACCGTGAGAAAGACTGGGCCCTTCTGGGTGGAGCTCTGCGTCTGCCCGTCCCGCCAGGCCCTGGACCGGGAGAGCGGTGTTAGGTGTGCAAACCCCGCGTCACCAGGCACCACAGGTCCTGCCATCCTAGAACGCACACACTCCTCCCAACAAGAGGCCAAGTCCATTTCCCCACACTGCGACTCGTGGACTGGCCTCATGACTTCCTTCGGCTAACGGAATGAGGCCCAGAGGTCACTGTGCCTTCTGACATCGGCCTCCAGTGACCTTGTGGATTCTGCTCATGTGCTCTCGGTTCCCCTCCCACCGCATCCAGGAGCTCGCTCTAGCCTCCTCGAGGATGAGAGGCCACATGGCAGAGGACAGAGATGCCAGGAACTGGGGCCGCCATGACCTCCCAGACGGGAGTGAGGCCACCATGGACAGCAGCCCCATCCAGCCCCTCGATGTCCGCACCTGCAAGGGTCACCCCGGGCCAGAGCAGAGGGAAATTGACCCCAGCCCCAGTTGCTGGTCCATAAAATCATGAGCCTTTAAGCTTTCAGATTTTGGAAGGCCTGGAGGGCAGCCTCACGGGCAGCGGGCTGTGCTCATTAGGACTCTTGCCTTTGGGGTACAGCTGCTGGGAGCCCCTTGAGCTGTGAGCATTTCCCACCCAGGCTCCAAGACAGGGCTTGGGGTGTGCTGTTTGTTCATACCTCGCCCACAGATGTGGACACTGTTGCTCTTACCTCACATCTCAGATCCTTGATGCCTGGCCTGGTTGATGAGAAAATACAGGCTCTGAGCAAGCGGAAGGAGAGTGGCTAATTTAGAAGAAGAAGGATTGCACAACCCAGGAAGGAAGGTCAGGTCGAACCACCAACGCCACCTACGGCTGTGGAGCACGGGAGGGGCTCCTGGGAGCTTGAACTCGAGGGCAGCAGGAATCCTTTCCAGGAGGTTTTGTTAGAACAGCTTTAAACAACTTTAAACAACTTTAAAATGAGGGGAAGAAAAGGGAGTTGCTTTAAACAACTTAAAAACAAGTTCTGGGATTAAAAACAAAATGCAAACCCCATGTTTTTTTTTGTTTTTTGTTTTTTTTTTTTTTAAGATTTTATCCATTTTATTTGACAGACAGAGATCACAAGTAGGCAGAAAGGCAGATAGAGAGGAGGAAGCAGGCTCCCTGCTGAGCAGAGAGCCCGATGCGGGGCTCGATCCCAGGATCCTGGGATCATGACCTGAGCTGAAGGCAGAGGCTTTAACCCACTGAGCCACCCAGGCGCCCTTTTTTTTTCGTTTTTTAAAAGATTTTATTTATTTATTTGACAGATCACAAGTAAGCAGAGAGGAGGCAGAGAGAGAGGGAGGAGGAAGCAGGCTCCCTGCTGAGCAGAGAGCGCGATGCGGGGCTCGATCCCAGGACCCTGGGATCATGACCTGAGCCGAAGGCAGAGGCTTAACCCACTGAGCCACCCAGGTGCCCCCCATGTTTTTTTAATTTAAAAATTCACTAGACAATCTGAAAAAAGAAGATAGCCTTTGTGGAAATCCCAGTGATTGATGGAGGGAAACGGCAACAACAACCCTGTTTGTAAGATGTGAATTTTAACGGAGAGTGGGGAAGCGATGGGGGAGAAGCCGACACCCGGAAAAGGCAAAAGACCAAGAGATGGCAGAGAAAGGCACATCGCGGGTAAACGTTTCCTGGTCCGGGGGAGCTGGGTTCGCAGGCTAGAAGGGCTCTCGAATACCCGGGTGGAATCACCTCGGCAAAGCCAGACATGGAGGCCTCTCCTGGCCACACTCTGGAATTCCAGGGACGAGAAGGTCCCGAGGGCGAGAATGGGCTAGAAAGAAGAGAGAGCTCCCCTCACGTGGACTCTCGCTCCTGAGTGGGGTGTGGGTACGTTTCTAGGTTCTTTCAGGCCACCAGCAAGAGTGGACGTGCGTCTCTATGCCCAGCCAGGCGCTGTGACGGCAGGGGGTGCTTGGCTGGTGGAAATGGTCTTCTCGAAGTCAGACACCTGCCTGCTCCCTCGCCCCAAACGCCTCTTCGCCAAGCTTCCCTTGCGGACCTCAATCATGTCACCTAAAGTGGTTTTTCTGATCTCATGAGCCCCTAGCTCTGACACATTGATGTCACTGCCGTTTGGGGAGACCCGGAGACGACAAGCAGCCCTAGATCAGTCTGAGGCATCTGTGGGCGAGAAATTCCCCGTCTATGACCTGGGTTTGGCTCTGCCAAGTTTGTCTTTCATTCGGAAGGAGTGTGGCGCCTACACGGAATGAAAGGGCATGCTGGGCCGTGTTTTCCCTGCACTAGCCGTCAGCTAATGTAGCTGTCACGCATGGCCCTGCGTGTGCCGTGAGCGATCCCAGGACCCCGGGATCACAACCTGAGCCAAAGGCAGACGCTTCACCGACTGAACCACCCAGGCGCCCCAAGAATGTCATGTTTTAGTATCAACTGCTTTGCCAACAATTCTGTGGCCAACTATAAATCTTTGACTGTGGTAAGGGGTACTTTTCTCCTGGGAAACCAGGGTTGCACTTGAACCTTTTTTTTCCATGCAGGTCAACAGGGTGTGTGTGTGAGGACCACCACGGGGAAAAGTCCCCGTAACCACCCTCTCCTCAGCAAACAGCACGCCCTCCTTTCCTAGCCAGAACTTCCATCCTGCTTCTTAATCTCTCGTAATCTCTGTGGCAGCTCAGTGGGACAGGGATGGACAAAGCAGAAAATTGTGTGCAGTATTAGAATTGTAACTTCATCTTCCAAATCCCCTAAATCTATTGACATAGCAACATGCGCCCGAGGAGAGATGAGAAAGGAGGAACGTGTTACCCATGGGTGGGGGGTGGGGTGCCAAATAGGGTGCGTACTAGATCCACGGCTCCAGAAAGGCCAGGGAAGCTGGGAGACGGGGATTCCCACAAGGCTGCGAGCCGCACCCTTGAAAGGGCAAACCGTGGTTCCGCCCGTGGGGAAACAGCTCCCTTCCTGGCCCAAGCTTTGAGTCCGGCCCAGCTCACGCCTGGTGAGAAGAGGCCTTAGGGTTTGGAACTGGGAACTTGGAGCTGTTTAGCCTGACAACTTCTCTCATGAAACCGTAAGTTCCTGTCAGCATTTTATTTCACGTCTGCGAGAGAGCTCGGCTGTCAGGAAAGCCAGTTTGAGGGGCACCTGGGTATCTCAGCCGGTGAGGTGTCCAAGTCTTGATTTCGGCTCAGGTCGTGACCTCAGGGTCATGAACTTGAGGCTGGGGTGGGGCTCCCCGCTCAGCGGGCAGTTTGCTGAGATTCTTTCCCTTTCCCTGTGCCCTTTCCCCTGCTCTTAAACGCACATGTGCACTCTCTCTCTCTCTCTCTCAAATAAATAAATAAAATATTTTTTAAAAATGAATATGTCATAATACATATAACATACAAAATATGTGTCGACTTGTTTATTCTCTTGGTAAGGATTCGGGTCGACAGCAGGCTATATTAGTAGTTACGTTCTGGGGGACTCAAGAGTTACATGAGCATCATTATAGCAAGAAAGAGCGGCTTCATAACATTGTGAGACCAGATATAAGAAAGTAACCTGTGCTTGAAGATGTTAGACCTCTCCCCAGAGTTAGAGTCAGCTGTGTGGGTTCAGGACTGCTCAGAAAGGGCTCTGTCTCAAGACGGCTTCCCAGAAGCAGAGCCTGAGGCAGGGATTTTGTCAACAGAGGCTCTCCGGGAAATACCTGGAAGGGGGAGAGGAAAGGACAATCACGATGGGGCCCCAGCTAAAGTCTAGACATGGGTACCCAAACCGAGATGACACCACACAACTGTCCTGACCTAGGCATGGGGACAGGCCTTCACACTCCTTCAGTGAGGCACTGGACTCCAGGAAGGGGGTTCAGGGTGGAGGGTCCCAAGATTGTCAGAGCAAAGGGTCCCATCTGCCAAGGGCCATCCTCCAGGGAAGGGCACAGGTGTCGGCTAACAGCCTGCGTGCTGCCACACTAGCCCTGGGCTGGGGATTTGGGTGGGTCCTTAAAAGAGTCTGTTATCCTCACCAGGCAGGAGTTCTGACCGTCTGTCAGGAGGTTGCTCAACGATTGCATCAGAAATGCCCGATAAAGAGACTTCACCTTTTTTTTCAGGCTCAAGACTGTTCCTTTCTCAGAAGCTTGTACTTTATTTCCCCTTTGCACAGCTTGTGTATTCCTCGGGCACACAGGTCATACACAGGACTGTAGCTGATGAATGGCAAATGATCATGGTTGTTTTCCCCCCTCCTACCTGAAATGTAGGATAATCTTTTTTTTTTTTTTTAAAGATTTTATTTATTTGTTAGAGAGAGGGAGAGTGAGCGAGCACAGGCAGACAGTGTGGCAGGCAGAGGCAGAGGGCAAAGCAGGCTCCCTGCCAAGCAAGGAGCCCGATGTGGGACTCGATTCCAGGACGCTGGGATCATGACCTGGGCCGAAGGCAGCTGCTTAACCAACTAAGCCACCCAGGCGTCCCTTTTTAAGTTTTTTTGTTTTGTTTTTGTTTTTGATTTAACAAGGCTCCATACCCAGTGCAGAGCCCAACATGGGGCCTAAACTCAGGGCCCTGAGATCAAGACCTGAGCTGAAATCAAGAGTCAGATGCTTAACTAACTGAGCCACCCAAGTGACTCAAAGATTTTTTTTTTTAAGTTTATTTATTTAAGTAATTGCTATACCCTGTGTGGGGCTGGAGCTCACAACCCTGAGATCAAGAGTCCCATGCTTCATTGACGGAACCAGCCAGGCCCTCCCAGGACAAGCTTTTAGATGTGTTTAGTGGCCTGTGGCCAGGGTGGAGAAATCCCATTTCACCTTTATCTCCCCTTTGATCTTTATCAGCCTGGGTCTCCTGGACTCAAGCATTTTTAAAGGTTCTCCTTACTTCCTGGGAAGACAGCATTTCACTGTCTGTTTTAGGGAGTACTGTTCAGGGAATTTTACTGTGGGGCTTAGTGTACTCACGAAGTTGTTTAGGTTTTCCTTCATTTTTACTCTATCAGAAGAACCCAGTCTACCCCGTGTCTTTATTTTTACACAAAACACTTCACTTCTGACGCTTGCAGGCAAGTTCACTTGGAGACAGCGTCAGATTCCACAGGTTAAGGGGCTCCAACCACCATTTTCACCAAAGATGTCTCAAGAGTTCTTTCTTGGTCGTCTGCCCCGGGCCTCACCCATATTCCAAAACTGCATTAGTCTCTATGAAGCTCCATCAGGAGAAGCTTCCGTCCCTATGGAGATGGGATTCCAATGCGTGGCTGTGTTGGTCCACCTGCACACTCTCCAAACCCCATACTACTAGGGACTTCATCACTCTATTTAAAGCCCCTCTCCCCTCTCTGGAGGATAGTGGGTGAGGCTAAACATTCCAAGCTTCTAATCTTGGCTTTGTCTCCCTGGTGACCAGCCCCCATCCTGGAGTCCTCCTGGAGTCACTGCCTGAGAACAAAAGCCATTCCTTTCACCCAGGGAATTCCAAGGGTTCTAGGAACTGGGTGTCAGGAGTGGGATGGGTCCAGGGGAGGGGCCAGGGAGGAGGCAGAGACCAATATATATTTACATTTTTTTTTAAAAGATTTTATTTATTTATTTGACAGAGAGAAATCACAAGTAGGCAGAGAGGCAGGCAGAGAGAGAGAGGGAAGCAGGCTCCCTGCTGAGCAGAGAGCCCGATGCGGGACTCGATCCCAGGACCCTGAGATCATGACCTGAGCCGAAGGCAGCGGCTTAACCACTGAGCCACCCAGGCACCCTATATTTACATTTTTCTCTTATCTTACATTCAACAATTTTTTTCTTGTTTGGCCCAGCTTTCTTCTCCCATTTCAGACTTTTGTAGGACCATTTCCTTTCCTCTAGAAATACATTCTCTAGAGGTCCCTATAGTGCATTTCTGTTCGCAGTAAACTCAGTTTTTAGACATCTGAAAAGGCCATTGGTTCACCCTGTCGTTGCTACTTTTACAGGGGTGGGGCTGACATTCTCTCAGCACTTTGAAGATACAATTCTGTTGCTTTCTGGTGTCTGTTATGGCTGTTGAGAAAAGCCTGCTACTGACTGAATTATAGGTCCTTCAGAACTGTTCTAGATTTTTCTCTCTGGCTGCTTGAAAGATCCTTGCCTGAGTGCTGTGCAGTTCACCACAGGGTGCTGTGTGCAGATTTCTTATTTATCCCTCTTAGCATACGTTATGCTTCCTGGGCTGTAGATTCCTATCTCGGGGCGTGTGGCTGGCTCAGTGAGTAGAGCACATGATTCTTAATCTCAGGGTTATCGGTTCAAGCCCCATGTTGGGCATGGAGTGTACTTAAAGAAATAATAATAGATAAATCAAAAAGATTCATATCTCAATCACATGTTGAAAATTGTCCACCTTTAACTCTTATAATGTCTCAATTCCATTAAATTTATTTTTTTAGTGGTGGGGGGAGGGAGGACTGTTTAGGCTTACATTAGATATTTTTATTTCATTTTCTATATTTTTTCAAAAGATTTTTTTTAAAAGATTTTATTTATTTATTTGACAGAGAGAGATCACAAGTAGGCAGAGAGACAGGCAGAGAGAGAGGAAGGGAAGCAGGTCCCCCGCTGAGCAGAGAGCCCAATGTGGGACTCGATCCCAGGATCCTGAGATCATGACCTGAGCCAAAGGCAGCGGCTTAACCCACTGAGCCACCCAGGTGCCCAAAAGTTTTTTTTTTTTTTTTTTAATTTATTTGTCAGAGAGAGAGAGCACAAGCCAGCAGAGTGGCAGGTGGAGGCAGAGAGAGAAGCAGGCTCCCCGCCAAGCAAGGAGCCCAGCAGTGCAGGACTCGATTCCAGGACCCTGGGATCATGACCTGAGCCGAAGGCAGAGGCTTAACTGACTGAGCCACCCAGGCGTCCCTTGTCTTCTATATTTTTAAAACTCTCTTAATTAAATATTTTTATACCTCTGCTGGAAAATTTCTTTAGATCTATCAGTTTACTAATTATTCTCTTTTTAAAAAATATTTTATTATTGTTTTCCTAAGTAAGTTCTACGTCTAACAACAGGGCTTGAACTCATGACCTGGAGGCCAAAAGTCACCTGTTCTTTTTTTTTTTTAGATTTTATTTATTTATTTGACAGAGAGAGATCACAAGTAGGCAGAGAGGCAGGCAGAGAGAGAGAGGAGGAAGCAGGCTCCCTGCCGAGCAGAGAGCCCGATGCGGGACTCGACCCCAGGACCCTGAGATCATGACCTGAGCCGAAGGCAGCGGCTCAACCCACTGAGCCACCCAGGCACCCCAAAAGTCACCTGTTCTTCCAACTGAGCTAGCCAGGCACCCCATCACTTTCTAATTTGCAGCTTTTTTATGGGAAAGAATTTGAGGCTAGGGAGATACCTCATTCCTCGTCAAACTTTAATCTATTAGTTGTGGCATCCATTAATGATGCTTGTTTAAACCTATAAATATGATGTTTGTCCAAAGGTGGTTTTCTAAATTCTTCATCCCAGCGACAATTATTGGATAGCATTGTTTTGCTTTTAAATGAGGTATGCCTGGAATTACTTATCAGTTTCTTCTGGAGCATTAAAAAGTCCTTTTTTCCCATCGCATTGCCACGCTCCCAGCTCTTGGTCCTCTACTTCCTGTTCCCAGTCTTGAAGCATTTTCTCAGCGCTCAGTGATGATCATGGCAATGGCCTGAACATGGCAGAATGCTCTGCTGTCTCGTGGCCACACCGGGAGGGCCGAAGCAACCGTGACCAACAAGGATTCCCCTTCCACAGGCTGGCTGTGGGTGGTGAAGGCTCCTATGCGGTCTGCAGCTGAACCCACTGAACTTGGCCATTGCCTACTCGGGTAGGATTCTACTGCAAGAGAAAGTATTTCCTCCCTGCCGCCATGAATTGTGTATCTGTATCACTATAGACCTGTTGATTCCTGTTCTATTGAATGTGTTGGAATTCTTTACTATCATTATTTGTTTTGGGGTCCCTGGCTGACTCAGTCAGTAGAAGATGTGACTTTGAATCTCAGGGTTGTGAGTTCAAGCCTGAGTCAGGCATAGGGCTTACTTAGGGGAAAAAAAAAAAAAAAGAAAGAAAGACTCCCTTATCTTAATTTGTTTTCAGTCTCTGATTGTCCAGTGTGTAGCCAGTGGGAGCGCCTTCAAGCTCCTTTCTTTGGTCTTTTGATGTGTGTACCACGGTTTAAGCACTTCCTTACTTCCTGGGATCATAAGATGTTCCAGGTTCATTTTATGCCTTCCTTACCCCAGCTGTGGAGCTGGCCATTTGTCCAAAAAGGCCCTGGTTCCTTCTTGTGGAGAACAGTGTTTAGGGACCCACGATCTGGTCCCCTGCATGCGGTCGTCGTTACTAGAGTGTCATTGCTTCTAGGCCCTCACAGCCGAGAGGGAGGAAGGCGTGTATGCATGTACGTGTGCGGGTACATACGTCCCCTTACATATAATGCTGTGTCTCACATCACAAGTGCGCACTGACACCTCCAATTCCAGTCCAACCTACAAGGTTCATTGTTCACTATCGTCTTGCCCCTTTCCGTATTTATAACTTTCTTTTCCTTCTTAAAGAACAAAACAAGTACAATTTTCCAAATGTAGAAGGGAGCGGTGCTAACAATTCCCAGCCCGGCTCTGAGCTGTAACAGAGTATGTAAACGTTTTTAGATCAACTCTCATGTTCCTACTTATCCATACATAGATTCACATACTCTGCTCCCTCTCACCGCGGGGATGCGGAGAACAAAGGCAAAAAGAAGTGGAAAAAGTAAATCTTACAACTCGCAGCCGGGTGACACACTCCGGAGGCAGACAGAGTGACCTTCCTCCAGGCTCAAACGCCTTCAGGTTCATACTACGCTGGAGGCAGAGTGCAACCTCGGTGTAAGTTAGGGTGACCTCCAGGACCCCGTAAGTCTTCTTTAAAAATCCGTTGGAGGGGCGCCTGGCGGGCTCTGTGGGTTAAGCCTCTGTCTTTAGCTCAGGTCATGATCTCAGGGTCTTGGGATCGAGCCCCGCATTGGGCTCTCTGCTCAGCAGGGAGCCTGCTTCCCCCTCTCTCTGCCTACTTGTGATCTCTCTCTCTCTCTCTCTCTCTCTGTCAAATAAATAAATAAATAAATAAAATCTTAAGCAAATAAATAAAAATCCCTTTGAGGGTGCCTGGCAGGCTCCGTCAGTAGAGCACGTGACTCTTGATCTCAGGGTCATGAGTGTGAGCCCCACGCTGGGTGTGGAGCCTACTTAAAAAAAACAAAAACATGGGACGCCTGGGTGGCTCAGTTGGTTAAGCAGCTGCCTTCAGCTCAGGTCATGATCCCAGCGTCCTGGGATCGAGTCCCACATCGGGCTCCTTGCTCGGCAGGGAGCCTGCTTCTCCCTCTGTCTCTGCCCCCCATTCTGTCTGCCTGTGCTCGCTCTCTCTCTTTCTCTGACAAATAAATAAAATCTTTAAAAAAAAAAAAACAATAAAAATCCTTTTGAAACTTCTTTTATCTCCACTCCCTTCCCACCTCCCAAGATAGATGTTGGCAGTCATCCTCCAAACACATGGCTGACTGATACACATCTGAAGGGTCTCACTGATGTGGGAAACAAAGGCAGAGGAAAAATTACTACGTTTCCTTACTACCTACAGCCCATTGACAAGTCCTTGAAACAGGCAGAGTGACCTTCCTTGAGGGACTTAACTGCCTCCATGTTAATACTTTGCTGAGGGCAAAAGGCAGTCCTGGCCTGACCCCTTCCACCCACAATCCTGTAAGTCTATTTTAACATATAAAAATTCCTTTGGAAATTTCTTTTATCTCTAAAACCCACCAAGCATATGGCCTACCCATATACGTCTGAAGAGTCTCATGACTGAGGTTTTATTAGGCAGTAATAAATGACCTTTCCCCAACAACAGCCAGCCCCCTCAAAGTCCTAGAAACTTGCTTCCAGAATTCCTTCGAAACTTAAGCAATCCCTCACCCTCTCCCAGCTTGGAAGTACAGAATAGGCCACTCCTTCTGACCCCTCTGCAGCTCTCTCTGCCCATGGGTCCTGTCCCAACGCTTTAATAAAATCACCTTTTTGCGCCAAAGGTGTCTCAAGAATTCTTTCTTGGCCTTTGGCGGCTTTGGGCCCTAATGTTCTTTCCTACATCATCATCATGAACATTATCTTAACAGCAGCTAGCCCCTCCAGGTCCTGGAAACCTTGCTCTAAATTCCTTAAAGACATACACTATCCCCAACCCCCAACTAACTAAAAAGCATATAGTCAGTCATTCCTCACCATCCCAGTGCCCTTCTCTCTGCCCAAGGGTCCCGTCCCCCTGCTTAAGAAAGACACCTTTTTTTTTTTTTTTTGCACCAAAGACATCTCAAGAATTCTTTCTTTCTTTCTTTCTTTTTCTTTTTTTTTTTTTTTTTAAGATTTTTATTTATTTGACACAGAGAGAGAGAGCACAAGCAGTGGGAGAAGCAGGCAGAGACAGAGGGAGACACAGGCTCCCCGCCACAGAGGGAGTCCTCTGTGGGGCTGGATCCCAGGACCCTGGGATCATGACCTGAGCTGAAGGCAGACGCTTAACCGATTGAGCCACCCAGGTGCCCCTCTTTCCTCTCTCTTTCTTTCTTTCCCTCTCTCTTCCTCTCTTTCTCTCTTTCTCCCTTCCTTCTTTTCTTCCTTCCTGAGAGAGAGAGAGAACAAGCACAAGAGCCCATGTGCAGGGGGTTGTGGTGAGGGAGAGACAATCCTAAGCAGGCTCCACGCCCAGCGCAGAACCTAATGTGGGGCTCCATCTCAGGAATCTGAGATCATGACCTGAGCCAAAATCAAGAGTTGGACACTTATGGAGCGCCTGGGTGGCTCAGCCATTAAGCATCTGCCTTCAGCTCAGGTCATGATCCCAGGGTCCTGGGATCCAGCCCCACCTCAGTCCCCCTGCTCAGTGGGGAGTCTGCTTCTCCTTCTCCCACTTCCCCGGCTAGTGTTTCTTCTCTCTCGCTGTGTCTCTCTCTGTCAAATAAATAAAATCTTTTTAAAAAAAAAGGAGGGAGAGAGTTGGGTGCTTATCTAACTGAGCCACCCAGGTACTCCGAAGATATTAGAATCCTTTAAAACTGTCAGGTGATCTTCCTGGAAGACCAGGAGAGGTCTGTTGTGGGGGGCACAGATCAGCTGACGTGTAACATTGAGATAAATAAAGTGTTGTTGCATTTCATTTTGGATATAACTTTCTTTTCTGATAATGAGAAAATTGCTTTCCATTATCCTTAATATATTTACTTATTTGCTTAATCCTATAATACACTGAAAGTGCTTTCAGAATTACTAAGCCACAGCACTGTGTACAACAAACCTACCGATAAGAATTTAATATTTACTTGCAATTCTTTTTGTCTTTGTTCTGAGGACATACAGTTGAAATATAATCCTGTGTCCCCCACTGCGTCTGTGTGGTTATAAAAAACATTTTAATACAATTATGTTCCATTTTTCTTCTTTCCATTTTTTTTAAGAGTTTACCACTTTGTCTTTTTTTTTTTTCAGTTGCTTTGCAGGGGCCTACTTAGCTAGAGCGACTCCATCTCAGTTAAACAGCCATTTTGTTGTTTCTGCAGTAAAACTTAAACTGACCCTGCACCCCCCGCCCCAAGGGAACTTACTTAAAAGCAAGTCCGGGAAACCAGTAAAATATGGTCAACCAGTCCCTGATAACAGAGCCCAAATACATGGATGGTCAGGGCAGGGGGAGATAACAGAGCCCAGAATGCAGGGACAAGTCAGGCCAGGTGGAGACATCCAATCAGTAAAGCAAACACACTATCTCCTTAACCACCAAAGATTGTAAACCCCGCCTTTTGGGCACCAAACGAGGGCGCCAATTCTGACCAGAGTGATAGGCCAGTTCCAACAGCTACTATAGGGTAAATTGTAATTCAGATGGCCACCTGCGTGTGACCTAACATGACTGTGCATCTTTCTCTGCATGTTACAATCTTGTTGGCCAGGCTCAACCACAGGCCCTTTGCTCTGTAAAAGCTAGTCTGTGAGGCTGGGGGTGGTCGCTCTCTCCATAAGGGATGGCCCCGGCCGGTCGGTTTGATTCTTGGTGCTGGTGTGAAATAAAGCTTTGCTTGACCTTCGCTTTGTATCAGTCTCGCTCCTTTGATCATGGACCCCATCGGTTTATCTTTGTATTCCGCGTTGGGATTTTCCCCCATCCTGGCTGATTTTAATGTTTTTTGAGGATTAAGTTTCTGTTAAAGAAGAAAAGAGACAACGGACTCCAAATACAGTCACTTGTGCTGGGCCATATGTCCGCAAACCAAGACTTCTCAGCTAATGTAATTGCAGTTTTAGCCTTTCCTGGGATGGTGACCTTTTCCCGGTCAATCTGGAATTACCTGATCAGCACCTCTGAGGTAATCTGCAGGTGACCTGTGTGACAGACCCCAACCCTTCCCCCAAAGGAAGGAGACTTTTCCTGAAACAATCCACTCTTTTGTTAGAAACCGCCCCTCCCCCAACCATCTTTGGCCTGTGAAAGCCTTATATTTTGCGAGCACAAAGCCTTATATTTTGTATCGCTCTTTGGAGCTCTTCTTTGTTTGTTAGATGACATGCTTCCCAGTTCACGGCTGCTAAATAAGGTCAATTGGATCTTCATATTTACAGTTGGATTTTTTTTTTTTAACAGTACAAAGACAAAGCTATGCCCAAAGTTTCGCTTGGAGAAGTGTCACTCCCTCCCCGCCCCTGTTCTCCACGCTCATCCTTTCCGTCCTGTTCCTATTCACCCCGGAAGGGGTTCAGAACCAGTCTGTCCAAAATGTGCCCCTTGGGTTGTGGACGACTTAGAATGGAAGTCAATCACGACCTGTGGGCTCAAGAGAAAGTTATGACTTTCTCTTAACTTCTAAGAAGAATCTACAGTGCAGTTCTTTCCCAGAACAAGACTCACTGCCAGAGATAAGTTATATCTGAGTGACCCATCTGTATGGCAGGGCAAACATCTCGTTAGGAAAGATCCTCTTTTCTCATTGCGCTGTGAACTGCACTCCTTCCCTCTGAAGCCCGAGCTTCCATTCCCTTCCTTGGCTCAGAATGGGGATTTGGGAAACAAAGGCAAAAGAAAAAATTAAATTTCCTTATAACCTGCAGCCCATTGACAAATACTTGAGACAGGCAGGGTACTGATGAAGTTCTAGAACATAGGTGAGGTTCGGTGGAGTGAGGTCTGGAGCCAATGACCAAGAAAGAATTCTTGAGACATCTTTGGTGCAAAATGGTGGTTTATTGAAGCTCGGGGACAGGACCCGTGGGCAGGAAGAGCTGCTGCCCTGGGGATATGAGGAGGGGTCTGTTATATATTGTAAGTTGAGGAGGGGGTTAGGGATGGCATAAGTCTCTATGGAATTTTGGAAGCAAGGTTTCTAGGACCTTGAGGGTCCAGATATTGTCTGGGGAAAAGGTTATTCATTACCAGTAATAAAACCTTCTCATGAGACCCTTTAGATGTCTATCAGTGGGCCATATGCTTGGGAATGATTGTCGACACTATCTTGGAGGTTTAGAGATAAAGTTTCCAAAGGAATTGTTAAAGTAGACTTTCAGGATCCTGGTTGGGGGTAGGGGGTCGGTCAGGCTAGGATTGTCCTTTGTCCTTAGCAAAGCCTTAAGGCGGGGGTAGTTGAGTCCGTAGAGGAGAGTCACTCTGCCTGTTTTAAGGGCTTGTCAGTAGGTAAGGAAATTAATAATTTTTCTCCTGCCTCTGTGTCCCACATCAGTATAACACTGCTCTAGGAAAATCTCAACTGTTAAGAGCCCATGGGTCCTGTTCTTGTACTTTAATAAAATCACCTTTTTTGCACCAAAGATGTCCCAAGAATTCTTCCTTGGCTGTTGGCTCCAGACCCCAATAACACCTCTCCAAAATGACATCCAGGGCATATATACCTCATTTTACCTTTCTGTCTTTGAACCTCTCATGTATGTGGGGTTCCTGTACATATGAAATTAAATTAGATTTTCTCCTATTACTCTGTGTCATGTCAATTTCATCCTTAGACCAGCCAGAAGAACTGTTAAAGGGTAAAGAAAAAAATTTCCTTCCCAACACCCCATTTAGGTAACCAGTCTCACTGGTTTCTGGTATCTTTTCCTCGCATTTCCTTTTTGCAAAAATAAGCAGGTACATGTATATTGATTTCTTCTTTCCTATGTAAAATGTATAAATGCTATACTCTTTTCTCTCTACTTAAAAAAAAAAAGACTCTTTATTTGTTTTTGATAGAGTGAACAGAGGGAGGAACAGAGGGAGGGGGACGAGCAGACTCCACTCTGAGCACGGAGCCCCACGTGGGGCTCATTTCACAGCCCTGAGATCACAACCTGAGCAGAAAACAAGAGTCAGATGCTTAACTGACTGAGCCACCCAGGTGACCCTTGTCTTTCCTTTTTGAAAACAACTAACAATATACCATAACAACCACACCATGCCGGTTCACAGAGATCTTCCTCACTTTATTTTGGCTGTTCAGTCCTCCATTGTGTGGCTGTACCATCCTGCACGTTTACGTCTCTTATGTTGAAGTAGCGCAGCACTTCCCAGTAGTGTGCAATTTTGAACAACGCTGCAGGGAGCCACCTCGTGTCTATTTATTTTTGTATTGTTGGAGATAAAGCTTCAGGGTAAATTCCTAAAGAGAGGATTTTTTTGGTCAAGAAGCTGTTGATTCCTGTGTTCATTGTATATCTTGCTGATGTAGGGGAGACTTTAGGGTTCAAAGCCAATGGCCAAGAAAGAATTCCTGAGACGTCTCTGGTGCAAGAAGGTGGTTTTATTAAAGCCGTGAGACAGGAAGCGTGGGCAGGAAGAGGTGCACCGGGGTCACGAGGAGCGGCCCATTATAGACTTTCAAGTTGGGAGGGCGTTAGGCACAGCATAAGCCTCCCAGGTATTTTGACAACAAGGTTTCCAGGATCCTGAGGGGTTTGGCTAATTTTAAGAAAAGGTTTCCCACGTCACTGCTACCTAACTCTATGGGGCGCCTGGGTGGCTCAGTGGGTTAAAGCCTCTGCCTTCGGCTCAGGTCATGATCCCAGGGTCCTGGGATCGAGCATGGGACTCTCTGCTCAGCAAAGGGCCTGCTTCCTCCCACCCCCCCGCCTGCCTCTCTCCTGCTTATGATCTCTGTCTGTCAAATAAATAAATAAAGTCTTAAAAAAAAAAAAAAAGAAAAGGTCATTTATTGGTGTTTAGTAAAAACTCAGTCATGAGACTCCTCAGATGTTTATCAGTGGGTCATATGCTTGGGGGATGATTGCCAACATGCATCATGTAGAGATAAAGAAAGTTCCCAAAGTTATTATTATTATTTTTTAAAGATTTATCTATTCATTTATTTGACAGAGAGAGAGAGAGATCACAAGTAGGCAGAGAGGCAGGCAGGGAGAGGGGGGGAAGCAGGCTCCCTGGCGAGAAGAGAGCCCGACGCGGGGCTCCATCCCTGGATCCTGAGATCATGATCTGAGCCGAAGGCAGAGGCTTTACCCCACTGAGCCACCCAGGCTCCCCAACCCCCAAAGTTATTTTTATAAGTTAAAGTAGACTTACAGGTTCTTGGGGGTTGGGCTAAGATTGCCTTTACCCTTAGCAAAGTATTAACATCGAGGCAGCTGCGTTCCTAGAGGAAAGTCATTCTGTTTCAAGGTCTTGTCAGTGGGCTGTAAGTAGTAAGGAAACTTAATTTTTCTTTTGCCTTTGTTTCCCACATCACTGCTACCTAACTCTATCAACACCATATAGCGTATTGTATCATATACTATCAGCAGACGACATCTGAACCTACCTCCTCGAATTTAAATTCAGGCTACCCAAACATAAAGGTTGAGCCTCATTTATTTGGATCCAAAGGGAAGTCAACCATTGTGTTAGCTCACTCCGGATGTACCAGTCAAAAGATGCAGAAAAGAGATCATCAGAGGCATAAAGAATTAGAAAATAATCTATGTGCCGATGATATGATAATAGATCACACCCTTCACCAACAGTTACCAGGGAGAGGATTTAATGTAAGAGAAAATCCATTTAGAACAGCAACAAACAAGATAAAATACTGAGCAGTGCATTCAACAAGGAATGTTTGAAATCTGTATGAGGGAATACTAAAATACTGAAAGACACAAATTTGGAGAAGTGGAGAACCATCTCTTGCTCTTGGAAAAGAGGACTTGATGTAATACATCCATTCACTCTTCCCGGGGAAATGTATAAATCAAATGCAATTCCAATTAAAGTACCAAAACTTTTTTCCCCCTAGATCCTAAATAGATACTAAAATTCACACGGAGGAATAAACATGTAAGAACAGCTGGGAAAACGTGAAAAAGACCAGCTGAGCATTCCAGAAAGGGGCAGAGGGAGGCGTGGGGTAGGGTGGAGGGGGAGTGTGTGCAAGATATTGCCACCTGCTGCCCAGAGCTGGTACTGCAGCCTTTCTGAACAAAGCAAATCCTGTCCTATCTGTATTAAGTTAGCTTTTGATCCTTGAGCATGAAGTCTACAAGACAGCTTACTTTTCTTTCTTTCTTTCTTTCTTTCTTTCTTTCTTTCTTTCTTTCTTTCTTTCTTTCTTTCTTTCTTTCTTTCTTTCTTTCTTTCTTTCTTTCTTCCTCTCTCTCTCTCTCTCCCTCCCTCTCTATCTTTCTTTTTTTTTTTTTCCTTCCACACCCTCCATCTCCTTCATTGGGGGCCTTTATTCAGTTTGGGATCTCTAGAATTCTTCTGGGTTTCAGAGTCCAAATCCTGTAGCTAGAGCTCGAGGGGATAAGATGAGCCGAAAAACCTTTGGCTTGTTCTGGGTTCTCTACATGAGGTCTGAGGAAGTGCAGGCCCGGCGGGAGGATGGAGAACCAAAGGGGAGGAAACTGGGTCCTTGTTGCCCCAGGTTTTTATAGAGAGTAATTTTTTAAAATCATTGTGGAATGGGTACCCCAAAAATCGTGCTACGGATTATAAAACAGTGGCCTCAGGACATGATAGAAGATATTTTTTCAAGGGTAGAACAGTAACTCTCATACAAATACAAAATGAACGCATGTCAAGGATTTTATTAACTGGTTAACTAATGAAGAAACCAGTAAGATGCAAAAACCGGTTCGAAGGAGAACCTCGAGTACAGACAGACACACAGGCAGTCAGGAACGTGAACATGAATTTGCTTGTTTGTACAGAACAGGTCACTGCCCCCGGGGGGGTCATCACTTGCCTCTTGACTGTACAAGATTTATTTGCATCTTCACGGGCAAGAATTATTTTTATTACTACCCGTTTTCTGCAACCCAGAGAGTTGTCAAAGAGCTCAAAGACAAGGAAAGGTCCAGATCCTTCTAGAATCAGATAAGTCCCAGGAGGAAGGGTCCTGTAGATGATCCCTAGTGAAATTAAGTAAGGCCTTCAAGATTTCACAGCTGCTAAGTACAAGATTTGGAATTCGAAACCGAATCTCCATGTCTCGTCTCCTAGGCTGGGGCTTTTCCCTGCCGGCGTCAGGTAGCTTTTGGATGGTGAAGGTTGAGATTCAGTGGGCGGTGTGGGCCCGTCATCACTCCATTTAGTTCAAACTCTTGGGTCTCAAGACGGGAGTCCTCCCTCCTTTGAGCATCCATGTTCCAAGGTCTCCAAGGCCTCAATTGGTCATTTGCCATCTTGAACGTGTGTCCCCTTCGGTGCCAGAGTTCCCCGGGGGGACAGGGTCTGGAGGGGCCAGGAGGCCGGCCTGAGCTCCGGGAGAATGGTGGTTAGAGTTTCAAGACTCCCACCTTGCCCGTGCCTTGGAACGGCCCATGAGACCGCAGCGGCCCAGGCCCCAGTCACATCTTTGGTTTGGAAATTATGGGCCGCTGGTACAGTCGGATGATACCTTCGTCGTGCAACCGCTTCCAGAGCGTTCTCTCTAACGGGAAGTCATGGTTGATGTAAAAGACGGTTCGTTTCCAGGACTTATCATAGTAGTGGTCAGAAAAGCGCTCATGGCCCTCGGTGATGAAGCCATAGGCGCTCACCTATGTGAAGGTTGGAAGAGAAATGAGGCCCAAGGTCACTCCCTCCTAGGCTTGTGCTCAAGGGCTACGTGTTATTGGGGGTCTGGGAGGCCCTTCGACCTAGGGGGCCGGGCGCAGGCTCCCTGGTGTACGCTTGCACAGGTGTGTGCATGCACACTCACATCCCTCCCCCGTCCCAGCCGTGGTCCCCCACCGAGGGGCCAGTCCAGGGACCCCCCAGCTGCTTCTCCAGCAGCTCCCGCCGTAGAGTCTCACCTGGTCACAGAGCTGAAGGGCCGTGAGCAACAGGAGGGCTCCCGTGGTGGGGCGGTAGATTCTCCAGTGTTTAGTATCCAGGGTCTTCGATCTCAGAAACCTGGGAAATAGCCCAGCCCCCCTCCCCGCTGTCAGGAGGCGCAGGGATTCGAGGCAACCCGGTGCCTTCCACAAGCGCCGGCTGCTCTGCTCTCACCTGTTCTTTATGTAGCGCATCAAGTCTGGGTGCATCAGCAGGTACCTGTCCATCCGCAAGCTTTCCCGGAAGGCCTCCTGGGGCCGGCGCCTGTGGGTGGCGGTGGGTGTTTCACCTTCCTGACTCGGGCCAAGTCAGGGCCAGGGGCATGGCAGGGGGGCCCCCCTCTCCAGGTGATCGCTAAGGTGGTCCCCACCGGTCCAGCCCTTCACAGCCGCCCAGGACGCAGCTCGGCCAGGGGAGAGGAAGGGGCGGTGGGTACCTGAACCATAGAAGGCTTTTCACCAGCGTCTGATTCAGAAGTAGCGCTTCCAGCCACTCGTAGTCTCGGGTACCCTCCAGGAAGTGCAGGTAGCGGACATCCTGAGGACAAAGGACAGCGGCTCCGGAAGTCCTGCCTTCAGGACCCCCGGGGTGGGGGGCGCCTGTCTCCAGTACCAACCTGCCCTCTTGCCCTACCACAGGCCTGTCTGCCCATCCTCCCTGCCCGTGCCCCTCGGATGAACAGAGCCTGCGTCAGCCAGACTCCAGACACGGGACGCTGGGCTCCCTTTCTCCTCTCGTGCTCCCCATTCAGATTCTGTGTGTGGGCAGGCCCGGTCCTCTTGGCTCACCTTCCCCAGGGGCACGTGCCGGAAACCCCGACCGCCCAAGGCAAGCAGGGACTGCGTTATGGAGAAGGCGGTGAAGCCGTAGAAGGACGTCCGGGTACCCACATCCTGTTCGTAGCCCTTGGTGATAGCTCCACTCAGTCTACGGGCAGACAGGACAGACCCCGTGAGTGCACGAGGGAAAGGCATGGAGGCCGGTGGGGAAGGCAAAGAGAGATGGGGAAGAAGTAGGTATAAAGGGAAAGTCTCTGGACAGCCCAGGCCTTCCACCTTCTGGATCGGGGCGTAGAACACCCTCCTGGATCTCTCAGTCGGGATGGGGCGCTTGGGATGGGACCGCTTACCGGAACACGTAATTGTGGCTGTCTATCTCCTGGCCCATGTGGGAGTTGTTCAGGATGCCCCCGTTGCCCACCACGGCACAGGTGATGCACTGGGAGCTCCCGGGGGGCAGGGCGGCCAGGAGCAGCTGCTGCTGGGGCACCGGAGGGAAGTGTTTCACCACCTTCTGCACCACTGCAAGGAGGGGCTCCGCTCAGAGCCCTGGAGGGGTGGGGGGGAGCGGCCCACCATCTCTCCCAGCGCCGGTGGGGGTCCCCCAGGGAAGAAGCCGGACCAGAGCCAGAGGCTCAGCGGCTCAGGCTCCTCGGGGCGGGGGACAGACTCACGGGAGTGGTTGAGCTCCATGAAGCCAAAGGGCGGTGCGAAGTGCTCTAGGCGCTCCCACTCGCTCTGGTTGAAGTGGTCGGAGTCCAGGAAGAGGGTGAGATTGGCCAGAAAGAGCTTCTGGAGCCAGGGTGACTTGGAGGCCTTGACCTTCACTGAGTCGGGGCAGCTCTACATGCAGGAGGGTGGGTCAGGCAGGCAGAGGCCCAGGAAGGCCATGGCCAGGGGCCGGGCTGGGGGCAGGGGCAGAAAGCGGGCCTCAACGTCCGGAAGGCGCCACTTCTGCTGCCTCTCCCGTCACCTTCGGAGGCCCCCTGATCCTCCTCGCCCTTGTCCTGGCTGCTGGAGCCCCGAGGGTCCCAGAGAACGGACCTTTCTTGGGGCTGGAGGGGATGCACCCTGGTGGGTGGGAGGGGGACGGGGCTGCGGGAGAGCCTGGAGCGCTGGCCGGGGCCTGGCTGCAGGTGTGTGTGCAAACATATGTATTCTGAAGGTTTCCCTCCCGAGGCCGTGGGCCCAGGCTGCTTTTCTTAGAGACGGAAGAGGGGGAAGGCTGGCGAAGCCAAGGCATTCCCACGAATCAGGGTCGGCATCAGGCTGGGGGGTCCTCAGCTATTAGTCCTGCCCCTCCTTGCCCCCTCTCAACCCTTGCCCCTTCCCCCGCCTGAGGAGGGCCCCAGAGCAAGTAGACGTCTCTCCCCCTGCTCAGTGACCTTCCAGACCTTCTGGGGGGCTCCTGGGCAGGACTCTTCTCCCTCGCCCCTTCCCACGCTGCCTGGGCTAGGATCTGGGACCTGCCTTCCCCTCCCACTTCGAACACTTAAGGAAAGAAGGTGGGGGTCAAAGCAGGGTAGGGTAGGGCACTGTGCGGTGGGGATAAGGCAGAGCCTGAGGGCAGAGCCTGGGAGGTCATGGAGGTGGGGGGCTGTCCGCAGGGGGCTTCAGAGCAGGGAGGCTGTGGCCAGACTCACCGACTGTAGGGCCCGCGTGTCAAAGCTATATTGTTCCTCAAAATCCCACTGGGGCTCAGACTTGAAGTTGGTGGCCCGCAGACTTAGCTTTCTCTCTGTGGTGCGGTTCCAGAAGGGAGTGGAGGGTGGTGTGGCCCGGACTGTCTCCCGGGGGGGGACAACCACTGTGGTCACTCCTTTCACTGTCCTCCCCCTGGACCCTGCTCCTGGCATGGTCAGTGCCTCGGCCTGACTTTTTGGCACGGGTGTCCTTGCTGTGGCCTGCGCTTTGCCCTGAGGCTTTGGGGGCTCTGTCCTGGCGGCTGTGGGCTCCTTCTTCTGGTCCTGCTTTCCTTTGATGGTCCTGGGGTCCTGACTGCTCAGCGACAGTGTCTCTGCCCCATCAGAGGCCACCGTCCTGTCCTGCGCCTTCGGAGGCAGCGTGTCCTGCATGGGGTCCTTCTTCTCACTGGCCTCTGCTCTGGTGTCCTTCTGGGTGGGGTGTGCGGTGGCCTGGGCCAGGGGGGCCTCTGTGCTGTTCTCCTGTGCTGACAGCGCCCCCGGGGCCATTGTCCTTCCTCCTGCGGTGGTGACCTGCCATGCAGTCTTGTGGAGAAACCCTGGAGACCTCTTCTCGTCCAGCGTGTGCTGATCCCTAGGGAAAGATGGAAATCTGGATGAAGGCCAAGGATCATATCCACAGGTTGTTAGTATTTTTTCTGGCGCCTTGGGTAGACTTCAAACCAGTTTGCATAAGACATGAAGGCAAGGCGTGTCACCGTCCATACCCCCAGATTAAGCTGCACCCGTTGGCGATGGGTCTAGAAACTTGCCTCTGACCCCTAGAGACCGTGGTGGACTCGCCCTGGGGAGCACATGTACTTGGTGGGCACAAGGGAAGGGGCTCTGTCTGGGCAGGGGCTGGTCCCAAACAGGTGGGCAGAACCCGATTAGTATCTGCCTTGTAAGTCAGACTGAGGAGTTTGGACTTTATCATTCATCTTCTTGTCCAGGAGAAGCTACTGGAGAATTTCAGGTCAGAGATAGGGATTAGGACAAGGGTCTGGGGGCACAGGAGCTGAATTCCAGCCGGGCCATGCTTTCTTCTAGCAGTGGGAGAAGACCGGTGCAGGGTGCCTGCTCTGGCTTCTGGCACCCCCAGTTTTTGGCTCCGAAGATTAGATTTCTTTTCTTTTCATTTCCCCCCTTTTGCCTGAGGCTGCCAAAAGCATCCCTTCATTTCTGCAAATTAGCATTAGGTGTTCCGCTGAGGAAAGCGTGGGGCCTGCACTGGGCAGGTTTCCCCAGCTGGACTTCAAGGTGGGTTCTCTGTGCTACACAGGTTTTCGGGGGATTCCTGGGAACCGTGGGAAAAAGAACTGTCCTTTCTGGTGACCCATAGCCATCACCCTCATGGATTTCCAGATGTCCTTAACTCCTGCTCCTTTCCCTGACATCCTTGGCCTTCCTGGCTCACTTGACGCCTCTTGTCCCAAGTAGCTCTCCTTTGTCTGCTTCTACCATTCTTCTTCCGAGCCCTATATCTCAGACTCGCTGAGGCCACAGAAAGAGAAGGAGAGAGAACATGGAATGTGTAGCCAGAGAGAGCTGAGGGAGAATCCCTAGCACTTTCCATGTCTTAGCTGGTGTGGCTGGGAGAAATCTTAACCCACCTGCCCCTCGGTTTTCATATCTGTAAAATGGGTTGCTGCCTTTTGTTTCCGCAAGAAGTCTCTGTGAGCATTAACACGGGCGTGGCCTCTGGCACAAAATACGTGCTCAGCCAAACCAGTTCCCAGCTTCTCAGCACTGCCTTGGTGCTCTGCTCCCAGTCACTCATGGTTTGTCCTGCGCAAGGTGGGGGTCTCCTGAGTCTGGTCTCCTCCTTCTCTGGTTGCAGCTTTGACGTCCCACCTCCCAACTCCATGGCCTCTAATTTGTTCTTTTATGCGGCAAATATTTATTGAGCGCCTCCTATGTATGGTGGTGTGCTAGTTACTGGGGTATCTTCCTTCCCCGGACAGAGCCCAGGATGTAAAGGGGACGACAGATCATCACACAGATAGACGTCAAGTTGTCCCCCAGACATGGGCTGGGGAATGGGCGAGCATGAAGGAGCCATGGGCGGTGGCCTGACCCACAGCTCCGTCTCCTGGGACAAACGACAGGACTACAAACCTACGGGCTCTGCCGAACTGGGCGTGTCTGGGGATTGTGTTCATTCAAGGGCAAGGTCAAACTCCTCCCTAAGTCGCAAAGTTGGAGGCAATCACACCCAGCAGCCCTTCCCACGAAGCCCGCCACCACTTCCCACATCATCACACAGAAGCTTTAGAGTCTAGAACAGACTCTGAAATATGTAAGACGGAGAACATCTCATTCAACAGATGTTGGGTGCAACATGCTGTGTGGGTCCCGGGAATGCAGATTTGAATAAGGCACAGCCTTTCACCTGTGGAGGACGCTGTAGACATTGTTATTACAGGCGGAAGATGGAGGGGACGTTCATCACTAGAGAAATACAGGGCAGCCCCCCCCCCCCCGGTGGTCTGTGCACGAGGCAGATTATGTCTGTCAATCCTCTCTCATTTAGGGTCTCCCTCCCGCATCGCGGCCAGCCCTTGTGGCAGTACCGTATTTCCTGCTTTCTGGGCACCAGGGAAGCACATTCATTCTGGTTTTGCAAGAAGGGCGCTCTCTGGCCTGACCTTGAAACAGAGAAGGCCTTACTCCTCTGGGAGGTTGTTAGGGAAAAGGCTAGCAGTGGGTCCTTCCGTCTTGGAGCACACGCATTTTTAACTGGCCTCATGTAGCCAATGCCACTGCCTGTTACCAGGCTCAAAGAAGCGATGCGGAGAGTTATCCCCGCCCAGAGGGGAGAGGAAGGCGGTGACAAGGGGCCAGATTGTGACATGGAGCAGCCTGGAAAAACTAATAGCCTTCGAGACTTTTAAGCCTTTATTCCTTGTTTTCCATTTTTAACTAAGAAAAAAAAAATGGAGGGAGGGATTTATCATAAGGATAGAAAATGTCTTGAGGAGCCCAAGCGTAAGATGTGGCAGAGCTTCTAGAAGGGTCTGGAACCTGGAGTCTCTCTCTTAGGCTGCTTTCCGCTCTCCACTCCTCAGCCCGCGTGACGGCGGAGGACGGCCGCCCCAGAACACCTCTTCCCGGGACTCAGGACTCTCTGCTCCCAGTGCTTAATTTTTATGGTTCCGGCCCACTTGTGTCCCTTCCTGTGCCTGACCAACATGGCAAGTGACGCAGGTCCTGGGGTCCACCCTGGGCAGGAGAGGAGGACAGTCTCAAGAGAAAGAGACGGCTGTTGGCTCATGAACTGGATAGACATTGCCGAAGTGTCCATTCTGGAAGGGTACCATCCGTGCAGAGTGGAAACCCTGAGATAGTCCTGATCCTATTCATTTTTAAAATATTTATTTATTTATTTATTTGAGAGAGAGAGAGGAGAGCGCACAAGCAGGGGGACCAGGAGACAGAGGGAGAAGCAGACTTCCGTTGAGCAGGGAGCCCAAAGCGGGGCTCGCTCCCAGGACTCTGGGATCACGACCTGAGCCGAAGGCAGATGCTACATCGAATGAGCCACCCTGGCGCCCCGGTCCAGAACATTCTTGAGGGATCTGGGCCACCTTATGTTGGTGCTGTGAAGTTTGAGTACCGTAAGACTCACTCTTCTCCCCTTCAATGGCACAAGGGAGCTGAAGCTTCAAGCCAGAGGCACAACAAAGGCCTAGGCGTTAGCTCAGAGAGCAAACAGCTCTTGTTACCCACCCGTGAACCTCGGAATCGCCTCCCCCTGCATTTCCCACCCCCAAACCACAAGAGGCCTCTAGAAGTTTCCCTTCCAAAGTGCAAACACCTCGGCACGGCTGTGATCGGGGAGATGGCGCGGCAGGGTGGGCTTCTCCACGAGACGTCTCACACACACGGCCCAGAGAGCTGGCCGTCCGCCTCGTGGCCACGCCAGCCCCAGGCCAGCCCCAGGGAACGGAGCTCCCCCGAACTCCTCTCTACAGTCCCTCCCAGAGGCAGAAGGCACAAGGTCCCTGGCAGGTTACCAATGACTCCTTCACATTTTACAGGGAGTCGCAGCAATGACCTAGGTACTGACAAAATTATGTAATTAAGTTTCATTTCATTTCCCTATAATTAAATACAACTATGATTGCTAGGAATGTGGGTGTCTATGTAGGCATTTCCTTATGCTCATGCATGGTATTTACTGAATGCTCAAATTCCTTCCGTCTGTGTGGTGGGTGCCCTGTATTCGCCTTGTCCAGACCTTGGGCGATCCTGGGTTTGAACAGCATGAGTAAGGCCAGGGTGGGGTGAAGGGGGGGAGCCTGTTTTCTATTAAGGGTTCAGAGGGATAGATAAGTCACGCTTGGATCTCATCCAAGCAAAACAACAACTCAGTATCAAAGTCTGATCTAGTTGGGAGGTAAAAATATAAAATGTTGCACTTTAAAAATAAATTTATCCTTAGCAGGGTTTACCTGGCTCTGTGCAATAAAGGAAATGGATACAAAAGATTAATTATCTGGCATCCTCTTCCCTCTTAAGTCTGAATTACCCAACACCGCGGGAGACCTGGAAGTGAAGAAAGGGCAAAAGGCTCAGAGTTTATATGTACTTGAAGTCATGAAAAACTGTGGGCAAGAGAGCAGAGTTTTCCCACGAATATGGCAGAGATGATCCTTGAATACTGTGTGGATTAGGGGCACTGACCCACACACTGTCGAAAATCTGCACATGACTCTTGGCTCCCCAGACCTTGACTACTAATAAATAATAAATAATAATATAAATAAAAATAATAAAATAAAAAATAGAATAAAAATAATAATAAATAAATAATAATAAAAATAAAATCTTTAAAAATATCTACGTACATAATACATATAACATATAAAATATATGTTGACTTGTTTATGCTGTTGGCCAGAATCCTTACCAATAGCATAAACAAGTCAACATATATTTTGTATGTTATATGTATTATGTACATAGATATTTTTAAAGATTTTATTTATTTATTTGACAGAGAGAGACACAGCGAGAGAGGGAACACAAGCAGAGGGAGAGGGAGAAGCAGGCTTCCCGCTGAGAAGGGAACCCGACATGGGGCTCTATCCCAGGATCCTGGGATCATGACCCAAGCCAAAGGCAGACGCTTAACAAGGGAGCCACCCAGGTGCCCCTATTATGTACATATCCTTACAATAAAGTCAGCTAGAGAAAGGACAATGTCCCTCATAAAACTATAAGGAAGAGAAGATACACGTACACTACTGTACTGTAAAAAATCCATATGTAAACAGACCCACATGGTTCAAACCATGTTGTTCAGTGCTCAATTGTATCTACCAGAAATAATACAGGGAGTGTTGAAGGTGTCTCAGCCACGGAAGAGGTCATCCCAACTGAACCTGACCAATAACACCCGGAATCCGAGGCCATTGATAAAACCAGTAGGAATAGAAGATTATTTTATCAAGGAAAAGACAAGAGCTCAAAAGACCTCCTTGATGATCTCGCAATTCCACTTCTAGATATTTATCCTAAGAGGGGCCCCTGGGTGGCTCAGTGGGTTAAGCTGCTGCCTTTGGCTCAGGTCATGATCTCGGGGTCCTGGGATCGAGTCCCGCATCGGGCTCTCTGCTCAGCGGGGAGCCTGCTTCCTCCTCTCTGTCTGCCTGCCTCTCTGCCTGCTTGTGATCTCTGTCTGTCAAATAAATAAATAAAATCTTTAGATATTTATCCGAAGAAATGAAAACACTAATCTGAAAAGACATGCACACCCCTGTGTTCACTGCAGCGTTATTTACAATGGCCAAGACATGGAAAACAGCCCAAGGGCCCAGTGACAGATGAATGGAGAAATATATATGTATATGTATATATATATTATATCCATTTATATATATATGGATATGTATATATATATATATATATATATAAAATAGAATACTGCTCAGTCATAAGAAAGAATGAGGTCTTGCCATTTGCAGCAACTTGGATGGGCATAGAGGGTATTAGATTAAGTAAAATGAGCCAGACAAAGACAAATACCGTAGGATTTCACTTATATGTGCAATCTCAAAAACAGATAAAAATGAAACAGAACAGAAACAGACTCGTAGTTACAGAGAGTACAATGGTGGTTGCCAGAACAGAGGTGGTAGGGGAGGATGGGCAAAATGGGTCCGAGGGATTAGGAAGTACAGTGTCCCGCTAGTAAAATAAGTAAGACACAGGGCTGTACAGTACAAGCCTAGGGGACATAGTCCATAATATTCTGACAATTTCATATGGTGACAAATGGAAACTGGCCTGATTGTGAGCACTTCATAATATATATAAACATCAGTTCATTCTTGTGCACCTAAAACGGATATACAATATTGTGTATCTGTTATTCTTCAATAAAATCCCAAAACCAGAAACCCTTTGATTTCCTAAATAATTCTGGGCTCTGATGTTCAGTGGAACAGATGATAGAAGAGGCTCCAGGCATCACAGGCTCCTGCTCCGTGATGAGTGGCTGGTCACAGTCACGCCTCCACTCGCGGCCTCGCGACCCGGACCCCCTCCCCGCAGTCCCCACAATCCGCTTTCCTCATCGCTCGCTCATTCTATCCGGGGCATGCTTGCCTCTTCGGGGTTACACATCTGGTTCCCCATCCTTGGCTTCCCTTATGCCTCTCCTTGAAAGGGGAACAAACCCCAGGCTCCCCAGCACTGCCTTTCCTCACCCCCAGCCCAGGCCCCTCCTTGATGGGCGGCTCTCACCCGCAGCGCCCGCCTTCGTGGTCAGCCCAGCCTGGAGCCGCTGAAACTCCCTTGGTGTCCACATAGCTCTTTAGGGGCTCTGGTCTTATCTGAAATGGAAACCAGTCATTCCATTGTCCCCCCCCATACCCCAAACTCTGCAGTATCTTACCCCCAGGAAATCCTGAAACTTTTTGTATGATTTACATTTTAGAACTTTACTTTGAAACTCTAGATGGGTCCACAAGTTGCTTCCATCACTAAAATTGTACTTTGCTTTAACGAGCCTTAATTCTCTTTGTAGGCTGGGAAAAACAATACAGAAATCTGTATTCTGTTGTTACTCCAAATGTTCTTTTTTCAAATCAAAGCCAATTCTCTTATTTGTTTAGCTTCTGGCCAATTAAATCCTAATGGAGAACAATATAAAATGGGAACAGAAGAGGAAACACATCTAAGCCACTGTTTCTAGTGCTTTAGGAACTGGATCCAATTTCCAAAGCTCTCCCCCAACAGAGGGGCCCAGAGTATTCCCTGAGATCCTGTTCACTGAAGTAACTGTGGCCCGGGAAATGGGAAGCTGGTTTAAAATTTGGATGTGCTCCCTCCCTCTGATACATGAATAACACACAGGTCTCTCCAGACCCCCTGGGGTGAGTCTTGAGAGTTTAGGAAAGTAGGGACGACCTTGAACAGGGTGGTGGAGGGTGGGACCAGGGTAACAGGGGAAGAAAGTGTTTTCAACAAAACAGTGGCAGGTACGTAGAGGTCCAGAATCACAGATACGAGGCGAGACCCTGTGCTCCAGTGGCTGGAAACTCTCCCCGCGAACCTAGATTGTTCAAAGCGGGGTCAGTTTTCATCACCCGGATCTGGCACCGGGCTTAGCTCTTTTGCGGCTAATCACACCTGCAAGTACAATTTGTTTCAGGGGTAAGCCCGAGTTCCGGGGACATTTTTATCCTGGCGTGTTTGACATAGTGACCTTGGGGGAAAATAAGATTCCTCCCCTTCCCCAGCCCTCCGCCCGAGAGTTAGGAGAAGAGCGAGGGGTCCAGTGGGCCGCTACCCCTGCCGTCTGTTGGGGCCAGAAGCTCTGCCCAAGAAACTGCCAAACCCCACAAGTGGGGTGGCTTTTAATAACTTCCAGATGAGGCTCCCTGAGGCCACAGGGCAGCACGATCAGCCCATCCCCCACGAGGAGGCGGCCACCCCGCTGTGGCTGTTACCTACCCAAGACTCAACCTCTGGAACTCTGGCTGTTCTCCTGTGTTGCGCTTGAGTCTGACACAAAACTAACTTCTTGGCACTTGGCAAAAAGGCGGTGGCACACACGGGGCGGGAAGGAGCCTGCTTTAGTTCCAGCCCGGCCAAGAACCAGTCCGCTGTGTGACCTTGGGCGAGTCACAGCACGCTTAGACCCCTTGCTTTCTTATCTATTAGATGGGAACCTTTTTTTTTTTTTTTTTTTTAAGATTTTACTTATTTATTTCACAGGGAGAGAAAGCATGAGAACACGGGCAGGGAGAGCAGCAGGCAGAAGGGGAAGCAGGCTCCCCGCTGAGCAGGGAGCCTAACACGGGGCTCGATCCCAGGACTCTGGGATGATGACCTGAGCTGAAGGCAGATGCTTAACGACTGAGCCACCCAGGCGACGCCCCCCCCCCCAGATGGGACTCTTTTTTTAAAAAAAATATTTTATTTATTTATTTGACAGAGAGAGAGACACAGCAAGAGAGGAAACACAGCAAGGGGAGCGAGAGAGGGAGAAGTAGGTTTCCTGCCGAGCAGGGGGCCTGATTCGGGGCTCGATCCCGGGACCCTGGGACCATGACCTGAGCTGAAGGCAGACGCTTCACCAACTATGCCACCCAGGCATCCCCCCTGAGATGGGACCCTTCATACCAGTCTCATAATACCATTGTGAGGACTTCATGGTGTTATAAAAGCCACTTGGGAAAGTACCATGTTACACAGATGGGTCGGGTGCTAACACGTAGACAGACAGTGACCATCCGCTCCCCTTTGGGTTCACGTGTCCAGAGATTGAAGCCAAAAAGGGCGATAGGCGTCAAGGCCATGGTAAGTGACATTTCATTCACAGCACTAAACCACTTAATTGAGAAGTCAAGAGGTAGCAGGTGGCATGTGACTTAGAAATAGGATGGTACGGGGCACCTGGGTGGCTCAGTCGGTCAGGTGTCTGACTCCGGCTCAGGTCATGATCCTGGGGTCCTGGGATCAAGCCCCACATCGGGCTCCTGCTTAGTGGGAAGTTTGCATCTCCCTCTCCCTCTGCTGCTGCCCCTGCTTGTGCTCTTTCTCTCTCTGAAAAATCAATAAATAAAATCTTTAAAAAAAAAGGTGGTAAATACCAGAAGAAAGGGCAGAAAATTGAAGTAGGCACCTTGGGAATCAGGATTCTGGAGGAAGGAGAAGTCACAGGGAGCGCTCTGTGTTCAGTACTATCTGGAACATTTGCATGTTAGCGTAATAAAAAATAAATAAATAAAGGGGGAAAACATGAAAACTAAATGAGATATCTTATCAAAAATTCTATGAAAATCTGAAAATGCAATGCAACATGTAGTGAACAGATACTCAGTGACTGTTGCGTGATTAGATTCCTGGTACTTAGAACTATCTGTTGAGGATTAACGATGAGACAGCCAGAGTCACTGATCTTAAGAAGGTCCAGCTCTAAGAGGAGAACAGACATAAACAGTGACCCGGAGTTAGCAATCCGAGGCTATTAGTCACGCAGGCGTGGGGAGAGAGTGTAGACACGACCCAGGGACGGGGTTCTGCTGGGGGGGAGGGGCGCTTCACTATGGCAGTGGGGGGGGCCCTAGATGGGTCTTCTGTTCCTGAATCTTCAGAAACGAACTTTGCTGAATTATTCTTTCTTTTATAAAAGCAATGTGCGCTCATTCCCAAAAAAGCAGAAAAGAAATTTAAGCAGGAAAGGATATCAGCCAGTGATTGTGGAATCACAAGAATTTGCTGGTTGCCCCTTAGGGGGCGCACACCCAGATCCCCTTCCGAAAATTCCCACACCTAAGCTGGTGGGCATGGAATAGCTAAGAGACAGAGACGATGGATGTCTCGAAGGCAATACAAGGGCCAAGAATCAGCGTCGCCCCCCGGCACCCCCCCCCGACCCTGGCACCACATCTGGTATCCGGGAGCCCTTGATGCCATCCTGGGAAGGGGGCAGAGGAACAAGAACGGCTGAAATTAGGTTTCCCAGACGCTCGGTGAACGGGGGTCCACAATCAGAAATCGGGAGGTTATAGAAAATAAAGTTATATTTCTTAGACCAAAAGAAAAGAAAAAGAAAATCCATAGCCCTGATTTTATAGCTCACGCTTCCCGGGTTAGCTCTAAAGCCAACACAAGGCACAGAGCCTTTAAGGGCAAAGTCATTCCAGACCAGGAAACCTAAGCAGGTAGAGACAAGGTCTGAGATCCGTATCTACATACCCAGGACCACGTAGGAGACTGGGACCAAATGAAGAAAATCCGAAAGGTAGTCCAGTAACCTCGGCTGGAAATCATACCGTCCTATCCCTTTGTTGGCAAATCCAGCCAATCTCATTCCCAATCCTTTCTCCCTAATGTCCTTCCACCGGAGCCTTCCTGCCCAGGGCTCCTACCGTAAACCATTCCAACAGCCTCAATCCCAGCCACCCTGAGAACACCCCCCCACAGTCTCCCCTATAATCTGGTAACAGAGGAGTCTTGAAAACGCAGGAATGTCATCAAGTCCCTCATGCTAAAGTTTTCGGTAGCTGGAGAATAAAATTTAAACTGTTGATACGTTACCGAGGGTCCTGCCTTTACTCTTTGGTCAACGAGCATTGAAAAAATACCACCGTTTCTGGGACCGGCTCAAAATACTGTGGGAAGAGACAAATAAGCCAGTCCCTACCCATAGGAAATGCACTGTCTGTCAGGAAACAAACTTTGGGTTCAGGACAACGCGTTATGAGGGGTGTGATAGAGGAAGGAGGGACAGTGCTCGCCCAGGGCATGGCTGGGAGCGGGACTCTGGAGCTGGCTGGTCTGGGTTTGAACTTAACTGACCAAGGTGACCTTGAATAATTTGCCTAACCTCTCTTATTTGGAAAAGAGGGTGTTGTTAACAACAATATTTACCCCAAAGCCTTGATATGTGGTCGCTAATCAGGGATTTTGGAGGCCAGTGCCTGGCATGCCAAGCCCTCTAGCGTCAAGTTTCATTAGTCACCAAGCTCTCACGCCCGCACACGCCCGCCAGTTCCCGTGTCTACACTGCTGCTCCCGCCGCTTCCTCGGTGCGCAATCTTCCTGCGGGCCGAAATGTCCCACGGCCTTCAGGCGCTCTACAAACACCACCCTCTCCAGGATGTTCTCCGTACCCTGCCCCCGGGGTTGAAATGACTCTTTTCATTTTGCTCTCATAGCGCCTGGGACTTAACTGCGGGGACTTCTCACGACTCCTAACACCCCGCACTGTCTCTGGTTCTGTCTCCGTCTCTCTGCTCCGTTAGACTTTGAGGCTCTGGAGAGTCAACCTGTCCGAGGGAGGGAAAAGCACGGATTTTGGAGCCCAAATCCCCCGGGTTCACATCTCCAGTTTGCGACTTCCTGGCTGGATGGAATTAGGCTCAACTTATTACTTTTTTTTTTTTTTAAGATTTTTTTTTTTTTAATGTCATCTCCACACTCAGCACAGGGCGCGAACTCACAACCCCGGGATCAAAAGCCGCAGGCTCCACCTACCCAGCAAGGCCGGCGCCCCCAGGCTTAATATTTTGAGCTTCATATCCTTCATTTGTGTAAAAGAATAAAAATGCTACTCTTGGGCGACAATTGTGAGGACCAGAAATAACCCACAGAAAGCTTCTGAACATGGATTCAGGTGTACGGACATCTCCAGCTCTGAAATGATAATCTTGTGTCATAAACAAGGAAATACCTCGGTAACAATGACCTTCAGAAACCACAGATAACAGGGCACCTGGGGGGCTCAGTTGGTTAAGTGACTGCCTTGGCTCAGGTCGTGGTCCTGGAGTCCCCAGACTGCTTCAGGCTCCCTCCTCAGCAGGGAGTCTGCTTCTCCCTCTGACCCTCCCTGCTACCAAACTCACTCTCTCAAATAAATAAAAAAAATTTTTTTTAAAGAAACCACGGATTGGGGCGCCTGCGTGGCTCTGTGGGTTAAAGCCTCTGCCTTCAGTTTGGGTCATGATTCCAAGGTCCTGGGATCGAGCCCCGTTTCGGGCTTTCTGCTCAGCGGGAAGCCTGCTTCCTTCTTCCCTCTCTGCCTCTCTGCCTACTGTGATCTCTGTCTGTCCTTACCCATAGGAAATGGGTATGAATAAATAAATAAATAAAATCTTTCAAAAATAAATAATAAATAAATAAAATCTTTAAAAAAAAAAAGAAAAAAAGAAACCACTGATGCACATTTGGGTTGGCGTTTTACAACTCCATTTTATCTGATTTTATTTTCCCCAGGCTGCACCGTGGGGAGAGATGCCTCAGCTCCCCCTGCACCCCCCGCCCCCACCCTCCACCCCCACCTCCCGTCTTGAGCTGCACCCTTGTCTCTCCCTCCCACCCCTCTCCTTCATCAAAACGTGACCTGATTTTCCACTTCTTCCTTCCCTCCCGCCCCAGGTCCTCTTCACCTTGTATTTCAAAGGCTAAAGCCACCTGTCAGCCCCAGTCCCTCCCTTCCTCGCGGGATAATCCGCTTGTGAAGTCCGTCCCTTGGTGGCCACTATGGGCCAGCCCAACGCGGTGACTCACTCCTCGTCCTAATCTATCTTGTTCCCTTCGGACAGACTTACCATTGCACAATACCGTTTTCAGGAGGTCGCCTCCCTGCCTAAAAGCCTCCTGGCGTCTACCCTCACCCGCGCCCTTCTGGAATGCCCTTCCCCTGCTCCCGAGATCGAGCCCCTCATTTCTGCAAGGCGTGTTGGTCCGCGGCTCAGCCAAGAGGACACAGGCAGTCCCGCCTCCCTGTTTGTGCTTTCTGCCCACACGCCTTACCTGAGCCCTGTGGGTCTCGGATATCCGAGACCCATCTTCTCATGGAAGCTTCCAGCGGACACACCTCCTTCCCTCTCGGGACCTCTGCTCTCAAGGTGCTCACTCGTCACTTGGTTTGTGGCTTAGTTATGGAGACGCTTTACTGAGACGTCTCAGTGCATTACCTTCTCCCTCATGTCTAACGCCTTGGGCAGTTCAATAACTTTATAGTCATGTTTCATGGTTAAAACTCAGTCTAGGGGCACTTGAGTGGCTCGCTCAGTGGCTAAAACATCTGCCTTTGGCCCTGGTCATGATCCCAGGGTCCTGGGGACCGGCTCTCTGCTTAGCAGGGGGCCTGCTTCTCTCTCTTTGCTCCCCCTGCTTGTGTTCCCTCTCTGGCTGTCTCTGTCAAATAAATAAATAAAATCTTAAACAACAACAACAAAAAAACTCAGTCTAAAAAAGTTACAGCAGGGCGTCTGGGTGGCTCAGTGGGTTAAGCCGCTGCCTTTGGCTCAGGTCATGATCTCAGGGTCCTGGGATCGAGGCCCGGGCTCTCTGCTCAGCAGGGAGCCTGCTTCCTCCTCTCTCTCTGCCTACCTCTCTGCCTGCTTGCGATCTCTGTCTGTCAAATAAATAAATTAAAAAAAAAAATCTTAAAAAAAAAAAAGTTACAGCAAAGATTGAAAAAAAAAAAAAAGAAACCCTAAATTCAGTCTCATCCATTTTAAAGCTCCAGGTGTCCTCTCGGTTCAGAGCTCTTTCCCCCACCCCGCCAGGTCAGAGCCAAGGCTTGGGGGGTGGGGCAGGAGGGGTGGGGGAGGTGGAGAAGCTGGAGGGAGCGGGGCCAGAATCCGGGTCAGCCACAGCGAGGATCTTCCCTTGGTTCTGAAAGCCTAGCTCTTCTGTGGACATGCACACCCGTTGTTCTAACCTTCTCAAAGGGTTATCTGGGGGCGCCTGGGTGGTTCAGTCGTTAACCGTCTGCCTTGAGCTCAGGTCATAGTCCCAGGGTCCTGGGATCGAACCCTACATCAGACTCCCTGCTCCGTAGGAAGCCTACTTCTCCCTCTCCCATTTCCCATGCTTGTGTTCCCTCTCTCGCTGTGTCTCTCTCCGTCAAATAAATAAATAAAATCCTTAAAAGAATAAAAAAAGGGGTGACCCGATGGCATCTGTTGGCATTTGCTGCCAGTGTACCCATTGCCTTGGCCATTCCAATCTTAGAAATTTGCCTTCTCAAATACCCATGTAAGTGTGTGACGAGCCAGTGGCAACCCAATAGGGTCAACCCAAGGGTCAACCGATAGAGATTGGTTGAGTAAACCCATATCCTTGCCATGCACCGTGAGTAAAATGGGAGTAGATTTGTACATGTCGACACGGAAGGATGTCCATGGCATAGTGTCGATTTAAAAAGCCAGCCCGTGGAACAATGTGTGTGGTGTGAAGCCTACCTACCTGCCATATATCCACTTATCTACCCACCTATCTGGTTTTTTTTTTTTAAGATTTTATTTATTTATTTGCCAGAGAGAGAGAGAGAGAGAGAAAGCACAGGCAGGCAGAGAGGCAGGCAGAGGCAGAGGGAGAAGCAGGTTCCCGCCCGACCAAGGAGCCCGATGTGGGACTCGATCCCAGGACGCTGGGATCATGACCTGAGCCGAAGGCAGCCGCTTAACCAACTGAGCCACCCAGGTGTACCCCCACCTGTCTGTTTATCCATCTGTGGTAAGGGCTTGTGTAACATAAGGTAAAAAGCACAAGCTAAAGAAGAACACCAGGTTTTGAATCCTGGCCATGCGACTTCCTAGCAGGGTGACCTTGGGAGGTTCACTTTCTGTATCTCTGTAAATTCATAACCATCAGAATTAATTAATGGTACATAAGGCATTTTGAATAGAAGTGTTGCCTACAATTATGTAATAATTATAGGTCCACTAAAGAAGCAAGTGTGGTCAGCCCTTAAGAGTGGATAGACATGGGGGTGTGATGGGGGACCCTCACTTCTTGCTTGGATTTTTCTAAACATTATGAAAGCATGTATTACTTTCAAATTTTAAGAGTAGTGAAATAAAGTCATTCCCCCAAAAAAACTAGTCTGGAAAGAAAAAAGGTCTTCTGCAGCTGGAGATGTGTTGATGCTCTAAGAAAATTGATCTACAAGGTCCTTCTGAAGGATGAACTTGGAGCCCAGAAGTAAGCTAAGCGGGAGGTATCAAAGTTTCTCACCAGGTCCTCAAAGAGAATGAGATTTAGAAGGGAAGGGTAACCACGGTGTAAATCTTTTACTTTACGACACCGTGAATGGCAGGAGTGGCATGTGAGAACTATCCCCAAAGCCCCTGTTGTTACTCACAATCCCAGAGGGAGACGTCATCTCCCATCTGTGCCTTCCAGAGACCCAAACCCATCGTTGGCCAGCTCCTGCCCATGTTTCCGCTCGATGTGGACACCTTGGTTTCCCCACTCCTACCACCTGTGTGTTCCCTACGTGCCCCCTTGGATCTCCCTTGCCAGGGGGTCCTTGACAACATTCCTGCTTGCTGACACCCCGTGTGGACACGACAGCATCTCGGGGCTCCCAGGGCTTCCCTGGGCTAGAGTCCTTTAATGTGCTTCCAATAGAGTATGAGGAATTTGGGAAGGGTCAGAGCCTTACCTGGAAGGTTTTATGTTGGGCTCCTTCATAAAGGAGGGCAGCAGGAAGAGGAAAACCACCAACACCGCCAAAAGCAAGAGCCACTGGGCGGCATGGTTCAGACGGCTGATTCGAGGCAGACAGGTCCTCATGACGCTGGGTCAGGCACCGCCAGAAGGTTCTGCATATCCTGGAGCTCTGATGGGGCCCGCAGCTGGTTTGAGCGCTGACGCCTCCTGGTCAGGGAGTGCACACCTCTTGTCTTAACAATGAGCCACTCGGGTAAACAGGGAGTTTATCAGCATCTGCCAGGGGAAGGAGGAGCTGCTGTCCCTGCTTTGCAAGGGCTGGCGTGGCTTGAAGGAAAAGAAACTCCTTTTGTTCAAACAAGTTTACTTTCCTTTTCTTGGTCTCAGGAGCCAATTTCTGCATGTAGAGCTTTATGAGAAACATGTACGTGTTATAGGGAACCTCGCTTTTATCAGGTTCCAAACCCCTGGGGATCCTGGGCAGCTGCACGGGCTGGAAGACCCCTGCACGGCCTCCGTGTGCCACATGACCTTTAGGAGAAAAGCACAGGGACTCTCTTTGGCTTGGAGAGCCCTCTAGCAATAGTCCCTCAAAGAACATTGTGCCACCAGAGACTAGAACTACGAGGACAGCTCATTTCCAAGGCATTCCAGAGTCCCGGCTCTCAATCCTGGGATGCATACAGGAAACACTTGGGAAACTTTCCTACACCAGGTTGCAGAGAAACCAACAAAGCCAGGATCTCCGGTACATACTGTTTTTCTGGCAGGGTTTTTTTTTTTTTTTTTTAGTCCCCCAGGTGATTCCAATATGCAGCCATGCGGAGGACTGATTTACAGTCATCCGGCTCAGCCTTGCCGATGTCCCTTTGGCAGTCATGACCGTGACAGCCCTGAGCTCATACGTGCAGGCGGGAGCTTGGAGCCAGGCTCTGGGGGGGCTGTCCTCGTGCAGTGATGCCTTTGCAGCTGCTCGAGGTGCTGGTGTGGTTGTCAACCCCATTCTACCGTTGGCGAAACCTCCCGGGGCTCAGATCTCCTCAGCGTGGAGACCCATCCAGAGGACCCAGAGAAATCATTAACTCTACTTTGATATGAGGAATAAAAGCCGTAATGCTTAGGGGGAATGTGCAACTCAGAGGAATAATGATCGAGTTCGGGGTAGAAAACAGAAGATGCAGAGAAGCAGCCCTCCCTGAAGTACATATTCAGAGGAATGCACAGCTTCCCATTCTGTACCCAACGTCCTTGGCCTTCACCCAGGACACGCACCAATAAATGCTTAAAACACCTTCGCCAAGCAGGATGAAAAAGGCAAAACATGCTTCTGAGTGGCAGGGGGTAATACGGACGCACGATGGCCTTCCCTTGTCCCGCACCGCACCCTGGAACTCAGGGCGCTATTCCAGGGATTGGGCTGGGAGCAAGAAGAAAAGATCCTTTCGGTACTAATTTAATCTCTCTCTCTCTCTACCTGAACACACCTAACCTGTAACGGCTGATAGAATGACTCTATAAACAACTTCTGAATGACTCTATAAACAACTTCTGAATGGACTCGGATCAAATCATCACCCTTTGCTTTAAGTGATCCTTAAGTGACCGGAGTTCCCCTGTGAACTTGCCACAAACGATTACCCTACGCCCTGCTTCCAGTTTGCAATGCTAGGCAAATCACCTGCACAAGGGGAAGGCGTTTTCTTACCCCCTGCCCGGTTCCACAGCAAGGAGTGTCTCTCTCATCTCGCCCCCTGTTTTGGGGAAGGCTCTCGGGGTCCGTGTTCTCTCTGGCTTGCAGAGCATGAAGATCTAGGGGGGCTCCCGGGTGTAAGCTGTGCTGCGGAACACGGTCTGTGCTGCTCGCCACCTCGGGGGCGGTTGAACTTGAAGCTATGGAAGCCCTGCGGGGAGCGGGGCGGAGAGGGGGCCGGATCATCCACAGTTCTAGCTTCCTGGTTATCAGGGAGCAACCAACGCTGCTGCAGTGCATGCCTGTGCGCCGTGGGAGATCCAGAGGGACACGTGTTCTAGTGGAAACAGACTCTCCAAATGGGTTTCCAGCCATCTCCCCTGTTCCACTGTTTCACATTCAGTAAGGTCAACTCCCCTCTCCTTTTTAAAGCTTTTGCCTTCAGTTTTTATACACCTGTCACCAGGAGGCACGAGACCTCCCATGCAGACAAAGTTGTTAAAAGATCATTTTCAGGGTACCTGGGTGGCTCAGTGGGTTAGGCGTTTGGCTTCGGCTCAGGTCATGATCCTGGGGTCCTGGGATCGAGCCCCTCACTGGACGCCCTGCTCAGGGTGGAGCCTGCTTCTCCCTCTCCCTCTGCCTGCTGCTGCCCCCTGCTTGTGCTCTCTCTCTCTCTCTGTCAAAGAAATAAATAAAATCTTAAAAAAAATTAAAAGATTTTCGGGAAAAGGGAAGCTCGCGACTCTCATATGGATAGGAAACATGAAAATGTGTTAAAGATTTTTTCCTACTCATGAGAGTGAGTAGATGCGGTAATTGATTCAAAAGAGAAGGCTGGAGGCACGAATTAACATAGAATAAGGATAGCTGACCATGAACGGCAAGTGGGCCCAAACTGGTTTTTCCACAGGGAGGACAAGCAGAATCAGTGTGACTATCAACTCCCTACAATTTACAGAATTGTAAAATAGTTCAAAGGCTAGAATAGTAAATTGTAAAATAGTTCAATAGGCTAGAATCAGCTAAGCTGGAAGGTTATCTCCTAGATGATGCATCCTTTTCCACGTAAACACACGTGGTGTTTCTAGAGTGAAGGTAACTTGGAACCACTCCAGGATTGCAATTGTTGGAAACGTCCTCTCCACGGGAAGATACTCTTGGTGACTTAGGGGAATGCTCGTACTGACGGAAAGAGGTCAGCTGTTTAGGGACATTGAGTAGCAGGCGTTCAGCCTCCCCTTATATGTCCTGCCTTCTCTGTTTTCTGTACCCCGCTCACCCCTAACTTTTAAAAAACAGTCTCATTGTGATATAAGTTATGTACTATTTAGTTCACACACTTAAGTGTACAATTCAATGGAATGAATTGAGTGTATTTACAGAATGGTGCAACCATCGTAATACTCTAATTTTATTATTAGTTTTTTTATTATTAGTTATTTTTATTTTTAAGTCATTTCTACACCCAACATGGGGCTCGAACTCACAACACCGAAATCAAGCGTCCCAAGCTCTGCTGTTGAGCCAGCCAAGCACTGCTCAGTAATCTGATTTTAAAACATCTTCATTGGGGCGCCTGGGTGGCTCAGTGGGTTAAGCCGCTGGCTTCGGCTGGGGTCATGATCTCAGGGTCCTGGGATCGAGTCCCGCGTCAGGTTGTCTGCTCAGCAGGGAGCCTGCTTCCCTCTCTCTCTCTCTTCCTGGCTCTCCATATACTTGTGATTTCTCTCTGTCAGATGAATAAATAAAATCTTAAAAAAATGCAAACTATTAAAAAAAATAAAAATAAAACATCTTCATCACACTCGAAGGAAAAAACCTTATGCCATAAAGGGGAGCAAAATACACCACCCCAAAATATGCCTCTTTGGTACATTGATTATTTTAAGCTGGTTATTTTTAAGAAACTGCAGGCATGAGAGAGTTGCTCTGAAGACCAAGTATAAGTTTGCCTTTTATAAGAGACTTTCCCATTATAAAGGAAATCTCCATTTGTAAGGGTGACTCCCTCCACGTACCAGGAAGAGGATACTAAATTCCCTAGGAACTCTTGCTCATGGAGGTGGTGTGGACTTGGATCTGCGCAGCAACCTCACCCTTGTGAGCCATGAAAACTGGGGCAACTGGGTAGCTCAGTCAGTTGAACTCTTGATCTCAGGGTGGTGACTTTGAGCCCCGCCTTGGGCTCCAAGCTGGGCATGGAGCCTACTTAAAAAAAAAAAAATGCAGTCAAAACACAGCAGATTCAGGAAAAGCCCTTTATTCCCTTCTCCCCCACAAAAAAGGTCAGAGTTGCTGCTCTGGGAACAGAGTTGTCAGCATGGATAACCTTGTAAGGATGGGAACAGGGAGGAGGCTAGCAAGGTCTGGTCCATCAAAGTCCTCTCTGTCCCATTGTTTCTGAGTGACCCTGCAAACATTTCCCAGTTTTCATCTTCCTGTGAAGTGCATTCCTTCTGCTTGAAATCCCAGACCCCAACCCCCTCCTCCTTAGTTCAGGATGACATATGTACCTCCTTGAGCCTGACTGTCTTTGGAATTTCCACATCTTTGTGGATTCCCTGCATGTATGCTATTAAATTGGATTTTCTTCTGTTAAAGTGCCTCATGTCAATTTGATTCTTAGTCCAGTTAGAAAGTGCTTGATAGTATTTAAAGTGATGGCTTTGGCCATTTAGGGGAACCACTGTTTTCCTGGGTCTCTCCCATGTATACAGGAGGGATGAATGTTATTCAGCCTCTGTTTTTCGGTGTTAATCTGTCTGCTGTCAATTTAATTGTTAAATCAGTCAAAGAACCTAGAAGGGCAGAAGAAAAGCTTTACCATCCCTGCAGCCCCTGACTTGCCACTTGTTCCCTTGTTGTAACTGTTTGTCTGGTTACTTCTGTATTTGTTTAATTCTTTTTTTTTTTTCCAGATTTTATTTATTTATTTGACAGACAGATCACAAGTAGGCAGAGAGGCAGGCAGGGAGAGGAAGGGAAGCAGGCTCCCCGTTGAGCAGAGAGCCCGATACGGGGCTCGATCCCAGGACTCTGGGATCATGTAAAAGTCCCCCCTTATAACTAACTCTTTTCTCTTTCTTTCTTTTCTTTTCTTTTTTTTTTTTTTAAGTAGGCTCCACACCCATTGTAGGCTTGAACTCATGACCCTGAGATCAAGAGTCATATGCTCTACCAACTGAGCCAGCCAGGTGCCCCCAAAGTTCCTCTTTCTGAGGGTAGAAGCCTTGGGCATTTACACAGTGTTCTAGATCACCGAGAATCAGTGTGATTTTATTTCATATACTTATTTTTTCTTTTAAAGTAAGGCATACTCCCATTTGCAGTCCTTCATGTGGATGTGTCCGGAGTCTTGGAAATTTGACTACCCTACATTCTCTTACAAATGGACCTTGAGGGGTGCCTGCGTGGCTCAGTGGGTTAAAGCCTCTGCCTTTGGCTCTGGTCGTAGTCTTGGGGTCATGGGATCGAGCCCCTCGTCGGGCTCTCTGCTCAACGGGGAGCCTGCTTCCTCCTCTCTCTCTCTCTCTCTGCCTGCCTCTCTGCCTACTTGTGATCTCTGTCAAATAAATAAATAAAATCTTAAAAAAAAAAAAATGGACCTTGAAAGCTCTTTTAGCCCTTTTGGTAGGAGACAGCAGGTATTTGTATGCCCTTGACCATAGAATAGTCCTCCTCTGTTGGGGAAGGTCATCCTATTCCCCCCAGTACACAGCTTTGGGAGGGATGCCCGTGGAGTGGTGAGGGAGGATGGGGACCCCACCTAGCCAGTCAGATCAACCAAAGCAATCCTGGAGCGACGGGGTGATGGGTATCACAGTCAGATGGCTCTCACAGCCAGTGTGATCTTATTTTTAAATCTGAGGTCCAAGTTGCTTGTTTCAGTCCCTTGAACCAGGAAGACTCCTGACCTTTGCTGATGGGTCTTTGTGGTGCAGAAAATTCTCTTGACTCTGCTCCCCATCCTACTCTGACTGCTCCAGTGTGGGGACACGTGCTTTCTGGACCCCCAGGAATGAGTGGAATCCTGTGAGGATTCTTCTTGGCTGTCTCTTTCCCTGGCTCTTTCCGTTAAACTTTTGGCTGGTCTGCTGTTTTGCTTGTCTCTACTAGGATCATGGAGCTACCATCCCTATTAATGGTTTGCCCAAGATGTGCTTATCTCTGAAGAATCTATAAGCCTTCATAGCACCAGGACACTATTGCCTTTGACTTTGAAGATAAAGGGCAAAGGACATGAAGAAGTCTTTCTCTGGGGCTTGAGCAGCGTAAGTCTGAAAAGCATATGTTGACAGTTATGGGTCATGCTGTGACAGCGTTGAGTACCAGCTTCAAGTGAAATAATCTTTAATTTTATCTTTGATTAAGTCTGTGTTTGTACGTCTATGACATGGGGGCTTCTAAAGTGTGGGGTCCAGGCTAGGGGCTCCTCTTATCTGTATCTTAATGTAATGTTATTCTATACCCTATTCAACCACACTTTTCATCTCTTCTCTTCTCTCTCCCTTCCCTTCCCTTCCTTTCCCTCCTCTCCCTCATTTATTTCCTTCCTTCCTCCCTCCCTCCCTCCTTTCTTCTTTCCTTCCTTATTTTCCTTCCTTCTTTCTTAGCTAGAATGCCCTGGTTCACAAAAGTACAGTATTTTACAGCATTTGTCTTTATAACAGGCTTACATGGCATATTCATTACTTAGAAGTTTCTCACAGAAAGAGAAAGGCAAACATAAAGCCATTTGGTTAAAACAATACAATTTCAATTCATGAGTCTTTATGGTCTGATGAAGGAGTCGATGATTACGGGTGCCCTAGGCAAGTGTTCACTCTTATGCTAGACAGCCTGTCTTCCATACAGAATGTCCTATCTCTTGGGTGGTCATGGTCAGAGGTGTGCTTGTCTTGGAACACTGAGTCTGGATCGGGCGGCCTGTCAAGTGCCTTCTGGGCTACTGCAGTGTTTGTGGAGGTGGCTAGAAAGGCCAGGCAGATGCTGATGGACCTTTTTGACAACATTTCTTCCATCTCCAGATGCAACGACAGTATTTCCTGTTCTCTTAAGACTCTAACATCAGGGGTGCCTGGGTGGCTCAGTGGGTTAAGCCTCTGCCTTCGGCTCAGGTCATGGTCTCAGGGTCCTGGCATTGAGTCCCGCATTGGGCTCTCTGCTCAGCAGGGAGCCTGCTTCCCTTCCTCTCTCTCTGCCTGCCTCTCTGTCTACTTGTGATCTCTCTCTCTCTGTCTAATAAATAAATAAAATCTTAAAAAAAAGGACTCTAACATCAAAGAAGAAGCCTACCTCACTTTCTAAGATCATTGCCTCTCCTTCCTCAACACATGAGAAAGCTTCTGCCCTTCCCTCGTCCTCTCATCATGAAGAAATCCATCCAATAGAAAGGTCGGTGCACCACTGAGCCTGGTGTCATGGTGACAAGTGCTATTGAAAGGAAATACAGCACGAGGTCAAAGTTTCTCCTGATGAATTTGTTCATTTCATACTTATTGAGAGATTCCTGTATGCTGGGCTCTTGGGTGACTCCATGATGGAAGACGTACAGGGTCACTGAAGGCATGGGGCCGGGGGTGCTGACCTGGGGGTGCATGAGTATAAAAAGCTTCTCCAGCAGTGCTCCCAACATGGCCAGTGAGTCCCACAGGATAACACAGGACATGGATGCATGAAAGGCAGCACCAGGAAGGCTGAAGATGCACTGTAAGCAGGAAAACTCTGCCCAGCGCACATCCAGCACTGAGTGCCATCAGTATCTAGAGAGGAAAGGCTGAGCGTAAGTGGCCAACTTGCCCTGCAGACCCCCTGCAGCATTAATAATTGCTATATAGAAGGCAACTTTGTGCAGAGGGTGGACAAAGACAAAAGCCCATGTGGCTGGGGCTGAGCCAACAGAGGGCACAGGGTGGAGGGACAGCTAGTGTTGGGAAAATAGAATTAAAAACAAATCTCCCAACCCCAAACCATCTCCACAAAGGTAGAGGAGAAAGGAAACACGCAATTGAATAAACTTAAACCAGAATTCAGTGGGCTTTGTAAGCAATCCGCTAAGAGATTGCTGCAAAGATGGAAAGAAACCTTGCCTTCTGATGCAACCAAGTGGGTACAGGTCCCTACAAATATGTTCCCATCATAAACAATGATTAATCCTCAACTAAGAGTGCTGGACAGCACAATCGTCACACTGAGTCCATCCTATCCTCTCTTGGTGGTTGGGGGGACCATCTGGGTAGCTAACTGGCTTTGAACAAAATAAACGAGACTCCTGCCTTCCCACAGAAATTGGATAAAGGGGGTGCTATCTTCCTCAATCATGTTTCCAAGAGATGCTTCCGGGAGTCCAAAAAGTCCAGAAAGACTTTCCTGGGTCTGGCAAGAGGATTCTTCAGCTTTAAAAAGACTCACATGCATTTCAAATGGACAGAGGAAGAATTCCCAAGTTTTCTAAAGCAAATGCTCTAAGAAAAGGGAGGGGAAGCAAAATCTCCATCCTTATTCTCAACAAGGGAATTAAACATCTTAATTTTTTTGCTTGTATCTGCTCTTACCCTAGACAAGCAGAGCATGTGGGCCTCGAACATCTCAGTGAGGAATTTGGGTTTACTCTGAGCTTGATGGGAAGCCCGGGGAAGTCTTGAGCTGACAGCGTTTGAAAAGTTTAGTCTCGGTGCTGAGTGGGGACCTGGCCCCCAGGCTTGGCCTGATGTCTGTAGGGAGGAAGCGGCCTTTGGAGGCACCAGAAGGTTGAAAATGGAGCTGATTTCCATTGATGGTTTGTGCCAAGGAGCCAAGCGGGTCTGCTAACTACAGCACTTAGGGGTGTTTCTTGGTATTGTTCTGCTGGGGCCCCAGATTCCTGTATAACGAGTGTCATCTGGTCATTGTGGAATATGCCAACGTTCTTCCACTTTTCTGGTCTTTTCTCTAGTACAGTGTCTCTCAAATGTTTCAAACTTCCCCCTAAAAGGTGGAGGTAAAGTAGAGCTCTGAGAAACAAATTCAGAAGAGCTATTTATGAGAAGAGTAAAGAAATGCTAATGAAGGCAGTGGCTCAGGGAAGTCAAATGAGGTAGACAGTAATGTGTGCAACCATAGGGCAAGGCTGTGAATGTGCCCACCTCCTGAGAAAGCAAGCAAAGAGAGACGGCATTACCCAAATCAGACCAAAACCAGTTTTTTTTTTTTTTAGGTTTTCCACCTGGATCCTTTGTGCCTTCATCATCCTTTATGTAACCATTTGCTGGGAGAATATTCTAGCTAAACAAACAGGTCTCTGAAAAGAAGCAAACTAATTACATAGTCTCTTTTATGCTTGTGGCATAGAATCATAAATAGAATTACACACCACACTGCTCTGAACGTTTGGTTTCCTCTCTGCCTTGCAGGCTGGGAGCTAATTCTTACCTGTTGGATCCACCTGCTCACCTGAATTCTTGGGCTTGTTTTTGCTCTTATTTGTTCTTTGGCTGTTTGTTGTTGTTGTTGTTGCTCAGCGGCCGGTTGGTTTGGGAGCACTCACCCTGTTTCTGAACCTCTGGCTGTTCTGAAACAAGAAGCTAATTGGGTCTTTACAGCTGCAGGAAGATTTGTTTTGTTTTTATATTTTTGCAAGGTCTTGGCTCTCAGAAAACGCAGATGTCATTTCACATGGTACATGGATCCTCTACCGTGGAAACCTTTGTCTCCTAATTGCACAAGTGTAACGGATAAAGACAAAGTGCCAAATTGTAGAATAAGAAGGACCTTCAGGTAACTTTGGGAGTGAAAGCCCTTTAATCTTTGCACAGTCCTCTCCCTTCTCTGGGGTGAGAAGGCTATTTGCAGCTGTCTGCTGTAACTGGGTATCAGTGGGTTCCATGGCAAGCAGCCTCCCTCCTGAGAGCAACACAGAAAGCATTTCATCCCTTCCCTGTCTTGCTCGCTATACCTGGCCACTATTTAGCTGTATGTTTTTTTTTTTTTAAGATTTTATTTATTCATTTGAGAGAGAGAGGGATTGAGAGAATGAGTGGAGAGGCAGAGGGAAAAGCAGACTCCTCACTGAGAAGGGAGTCTGCTGTGGGACTCAATCCCAGGACCCTCAGATCATGACCTGAGCTGAAGGCAGACGCTTCATTGACTGAGTCACCCAAGCACTCCCTAGCTGTATAGTCTTCAGCAAATCACACATTAATGGTTATAATAACAGTTCACAGGGAACTTGTTAGAACTCTGTTGTAATCAGTTACATATATTATCTTAGTCCTCAGAACAAGCCAATGAAGTTGGCAGTTAAAATCCCCATTTTATAGATAAGACAAAGCAAACAGGAATTTGCCCCAGGCCCCTCAGCTGGGAAGTAGCACAGCCAGGATTAGGACACCTGTACCACGATGCTGTGTGGCCCCGGGCTTTGTTAAACCTTCGTGTGGTCATCTGTACCATGAGCTTGTTGACCAGATGTTCTCAAAGCTCCCAAAGACTCCTGGATACATCCGTGATGGGCAGTGTCTCACTAGTTTGACTGCAGAAGAGGAATGCTCCATGTTGGCTCTGTTCACTCCCCAGAACCTACCGCAGCAGACAAGTTCAGAAACCACTGCAGGCGGGACAAACCAGATAGGGCTCGTCTTCATGGACCAGTGTTCATGGAACTCTGCTCTGTCTGACCGTCAGTGTCTTGCCCTACATCATCGTTCATATACTAGCTGAAATTCTTGGTCGGATAGAGCCCCCAAACTTCTGGAAACAATTGGTTCTGGGGTTGTTTAATGGAACTAAAGTAAGTTAAGCCTTCTACACCCCAGCTAGAATTTGCTTCTCTGTCCTTCGCCCTCACATGTATCCAACCAAGATTTGATCAGTGGTATTTATCACATATCTTCTTGGTTTCTCCCTTGACAATACAGTGCATGTTCTTTTTTTTTTCTTTTCTTTTCTTTTTTTTAGCCAGGGACATTTGTATGTGTTTCCCCTGGCACAACCACTATTGTGTAGTTGGCATTTGGTGAATATATGGCAAATCAGCTGAATCAAAACAAAACAAAACAAATAGACAATAACATATGTAGTGTAAGCCCCTGCAGGCATTTTTCCCTCCTCTCTCTTTTTTGTAATCCAAGTGCTTTATTTAAGTTTTACTTGCCAAGGCATGCACTTCGAAGACAGCTAGTTCAAATAAACACATCACCAGCCACCCCACTCGATAAGGAGCCGACTGTCTCCCCTGCACCGAGGATCTTGCTTGGCGCCGATAACTGACCACGGGCCGCCTTGCCTGTTCTCTTCCCATGCTTTAAATGCCTGCTATTGTGTTTTAAATTTACCAATAAGGCCTAAGCCCTCCAAACCCCAGGTCCCAACCCTCCACCCCAATAAAAGCAGAACCCCAGGCCTGCACTCCTCTCTCTCTCTCTGTGCCCCCAGCTGTGTGGTGTAATTTCCAGATACTGTTAAATCATCAACCTCTTTCAGAATTTCCTCATGTTGTTGCTGAAGGGCCGCTTGTCATTGCAGCAAGAACCACGAGGGTCTACCCACTCATAATGCTGGTTTGGAAACGGTGGGGGTGGGTGGGTGTGTAAGGGAGTCTCACCCAAGCTGGGACTGTGACAAAGCAATAGAAGACTCTGGTTTTCCAACCCAGATGTCAGGGGTACGTGTTGTCAAAGAAGCACTCAGTCTAGTCCAGGAAAAGGGTTGGGAAGAGATTGAACTGAAGCTCTCTGGGCCTGTTATTATACATGGCACATCCAAAACATCCTGCAAAATGGAAATTAACTTCACATTAGTTACGTAGGGGCCAGAGCAGTGCCCCTTCCCATCCCCAAAGATGGGCCACTTTGGCGTGAAAACTATCTTGAGATAAAAAGTAATCAAGGGGTGCCTGGGTGGCTCAGTGGGTTAAAGCTCTGCCTTCAGCTCAGGTCATGATCTCAGGGTCCTGGGACCGAGCCCCACATCGGGCTCTCTGCTCAGTGGGGAGCCTGCTTTCTCCTCTCTCTCTGCCTGCCTCTCTGCCTCCTTGTGATCTCTGTCGGTCAAGTAAATAAAATCTTTAATAAAAAAAAAAAGTAATCAACCCAGCAGATTCAGGAAAAGCTCCTTACCTCCTCCCCCTCCCCCCAACTGCCTAAAAAGAACTCAGGCAGAGAAGCTGCTCCAGGAACAGAGTCGTCAGCATGGATAACCTTGTAAGGATGGGAACAGGGAGGCTAGGCAGGGAGGAAGCTATCGAGGCCTGGTCCCTCGAAGTCCTCTCTGTCCCATTGTTTCCGAGTCACCTGCAAACATTTCCTGGTTTTCATCTTCCTGTGATGTGCAATCCTTCTGCTTGAAGTCCCAGACCCCTACCCCCTCCTCCTTAGTTCTGGATGACATATGTACCTCACTGTGCCTGACTGTCTTTGGAATTTCCACATCTGTGTGGATTCCCCAGATGCAAAAAATTAGACTTTCTCCTTAATCTGTCTTATGTCTGGTTTACTCTTAGTCCAGCCAGAAGGACCTTGAAAGGGACAGGAAACTCTTTTTTTTTTTAAAGATTTTATTTATTTGTCAGAGAGAGAGAGAGAGAGAGCACAAGCAGGCAGAGTGGCAGGCAGAGACAGGGAGAGAAGCAGGCTTCCCGCTGAGCAAGAAGCCCGATGCAGGACTTGATCCCAGGAACCTGGAATTATGACCTGAGCCAAAGGCAGAAGCTTAATGAATGAGCCACCCAGGTGTCCTAAGGACAGGAAATTCTTGCTCTGTGACAATTAACCTGCAGTAATGTGGCCATTCCATGCATCCGATGTTCCCTAGGATTCTTTTCTCTGTGACACTTTCCTATCCTCAGGTCCTCCACAATTACCCCTGAGAAGATGCAGGGTAAGTAAGCGTCTTCTGTCTGGCATACTTGTACCAAGGAGAGAAACCTTGGAGGATGTCCATAAAAGAAGAGAAGGGGCTCCTTTGGGCACCCCCTTTGAGCCATGCCTAATAAGAAGAAAATGCCATTTCTCTAGACTCAAAATAGCAGCATATTTTTGCTAACATTAGAATTTTTACTAATCTTCTTCCCAGGTTCAAATTTCGAAAATGAGGCCCTCATCAGAATTGTGTCTTGAAAAATGGGAAAAGCTGGACTTCCTCCAAAGGATCTAAGTAGGAGATATCTTACTGCCCAAACCAGCGAATGACGGTGGTAGAGAAGGGACAGCAGCTTTGGGGAGTGGTCAGGACCCAACTTCTTTGCCATAGATGCCAAGGTGTTAAGCGGCATTCTCCATGGCATTCCAGAACTACTGGCTAAGACTCGAAGCTGAAGACCAGAGATGCCAAGTGGCTTGGATAGGAGCAGCAGTGTAGACAGGACCCCCATGGGAAGCGGAGCCTGGTGTCTCCCACTTACCGAGTTATATAGCACCATGACCCTTCCACGAGCATGTGTCTTCGTGGGGTAGGACCTTTTGAGAACTTGACATATATTCCCTGGGGCTTTGGGGTCGCATATGTGTAAACATATAGAGTATTCCCAATAGAGCGACTCTTATTTCCAGTCTAGGGATTTCTGAAGGCAGGATACCCACTAGAGTGAGTGGCCCTCGCCAGTGGAGTCTGAGAAAACTGTGTGAGTCTGGGAATGAAGACGGGGTGCCCCTAGGCCAGTCTCCCATCGCCCTTGGAAGGTGCAGAAAAGCCTCTGCATTTACTGAGTTCTTAGAAGCAACAGCATGGAGGTCAAAGGAAGGGTGGCTCTCACGGGCTGTCCAGGGGCCTCCAGACGAAACAATGGGCTCTAGAGATGGGGCAGTGGACTGCTGGGAGGGTCAGAAGATGAGACTGTCCTTTCTGGGGGTGCGGGGGGCTCAGCGATGGAGGGGACCGAGGGAAGCCTGCCGTCTATGCGGAGACCACACTCTATGTCGATGACCAGTCGTAGTAGATAGAACTAAGCCAAGCCTGACCTGGGGCACACAGCCAGTTCATGGAAAGATCTCTCTCCCTCCCTCCCCACCCCAAGTATTTCCACTTCCTGTTCTCCACACCAGGGCAGAGCTTGGAAGCCAAGCCTTGCCAAAAGAAGGAGCCCCCGTGCCCCACGCTCACCCCTGGACCTGCCTGTCTCCACATTCTCCCGGCAGCCAAGGGCAGTACCCCAGCGTGGACTGGGGAGAGGCACCTAACCTCCGAGGCAGATCAGCAGGGAGTTTTCGGCAGAGCTGGCCTGAGCTTTCCCCACCTACAGTGACCGAGTCCGCCTGCCACCCCCTCCCGCAAACCCCGTCCTGCCAGGGACTAAGAGGGACCTGGCATGGAAAGGCTGAGCTAGAGGGAGAAATTAGAGAATTGTTACTTGTTTCTTCGCTGGGTCAGTTGAGGCTCAATGAAACCGCACTTAGATTATTGTCTGGACCGGAATTTTCCTTGTCCTCTGATGCCGTGCCCTCTGGTAACTCGCTGTTCTGTCCGGAGGCCCTGTTCTCAGACAGCCCAGAGCACTTTCTTCGACCCTTCCATCTGGAAAACTGAGACACAAAGCGTAGGTAGGGGTCCCGTAGAGCCCCAAGGGGAGATCTTTTACTCTAGACTTTGTGGTGGTTGTGACCCTGGGGACAGCGTCTTCCGCAAAATCCAAGACAAAGGACTGCATATCATGTAAGAAGTTTGTTCTTTTAGGGAATTCACAGGAATAAGAGAACAGATTGCTGATAGGAAGGCTGCTGTCTGGGTGAGTTAGGAAGCCTTCTGACCACAGACGGAAGGACTGTGCCAAGATCAACAGCCTCCAGGGACAGGCAGGGCTGCCCAGCCTGGGACAAAGCAGGTCCTCAGCAGTGCTGTGTACTTACTGCTTAACCAGAACCAGGGTTCAGTTTCGCTCATCAGGGTTCAGTTTACGTTCATCCGGTCGTCGGCTGCGTTTTTCACCGCCTCCTGACACTCTGGGTTCTGTGTTTGCCTTTCCAATGACTACAGTAAATCAGTGATGTTAGAGAATAAAAAACAAGTCCATCTTCCCAGCCAGAAGATAAGATAAAGTGTGCCCTAGTAAATGATTATAGGTAGACGACTCAGCGCTTATACCAAAGCCACCCCAGAGGATAACGGCCCCACGTCCTCCTGATTTTCCTGGTCAGAAGAGCTGGTTCCACCAAAGCCAGCCTGGAGCCGCTATTCCCCCAGATGTAGGGTCCACGGTGCTGCTGGGAAGCAAGCCAGGAGCCCTGGGTGCTGCCCGCCCGCCTGCCCCAGCCCCCACTCTCACCAGCCGTCACCAGGATTCAGTCCTTATCTCTAGATCCCATTTTCCTTGGAAGGCAACCAGCGAGCGCGGGACAAGCAGCCAATTAGGCTCCAGAGCAGGAAATGTACAAGCGGGCACGGGACATCTTGTTACGCCAGAAAGCAAGGAGGCTCTCAGACGAATCACGTTAGAAGTTCACAGAATCTCTTGAGACCTGGCTGTTCCTCTTCAAAAATGTCAAGGTCAGGAAGGACAAAGATGCAGGAGCTGTTCCAGAGGAAGGGAGACAAGAGAACCAAATGTAGTGCTTAATCTCTGATTCGATCCTGGAACAGGGTTTTGTTTTAAGATTTTTTTTTTTTAAATTGAAAGACAGAGAGGGAGAGAGAGTATGAGAAGGGAAGGGTTGGAAGGAGAAGCAGACTCGCCCCTGAGCAGGGAGCCCGATGCAGGACTCGATCCCGGAACTTCAGGAGTATGACCCGAGCTGAAGGCAGTTGCCCAACCAACTGAGCCACGCAGGCGTCCCTTATTTTGTTTTTAATTTTTTAATTATTTATTTATTTAAATATTTTATTTATTTGACAGAGATCACAAGTAGGCAGAGAAGCAGTCAGAGAGAAAGGAAGGGAAGCAGGCTCCCTGCTGAGCAGAGAGCCCGATGCGGGACTCGATCCCAGGACCCTGGGATCATGACCTGAGCCGAAAGCAGAGGCCTTAACCCACTGAGCCACCCAGGCGCCCCACCTTGTTTTGTTTTTAGATAAGACACTTTGTTGGACAACTGGCCAAGTATGACTATACCATAGATGAAATAATAGAAGTTAGCTGGTGATCTTCTACTGATCATTATTGGTGACTGTGCGAGAGTATGTCCTTGTTCTTAGGAAACAGACACTCTCGTGTTTGGGGGACCAGAAACACCCTGCGAGCAATTTACTCTCATATGGGTAAAATGTTATACCTGCGGAAAAGAAAATGATTAAGCAATTGAGATCAAGTGCTAACAACTGGGGAACCCGGAGGGTCTATGAGAACTCTTTTCATCATTCTTGTAACTATCCTGCAAATCTGACATTATTTTTAGAAAAACAAAACAAAACAAAACCCAACAGGGGTGCCTGGAAGGCTCAGTCATTAAGCATCTGCCTTCAGCTCAGGTCGTGGTCCCAGGGTCCTGGGATCCAGCCCCGCATTGGGCTCCCTGCTCAGCAGGAAGCCTGCTTCTCCCTCTCCCACTCCCCCTGCTTATGTTCCTTTCTCTCGCTGTGTCTCTGTCAAATATATAAAATCTTTAAAACAACAACAGCAACAGAACAAGGTCACGGGACACCATCAGCCAAATCCAGAGGGTGGACTATTCTGTAAGACGCATGAGTGACTTGGTGTCTCTATCACATCAATGCCATTAAAAAAAAAAAAAAAGGCAGGTAGACTGTTAGCTAATAAAAGACTTCAGACACAATGACTAATTGTAATGTGTGGCTCTTGTTTACATTCTGCCTTGAACAAACCAGCTAATTTAGACAACCAGAGATTAGATAATATGATGGAATTATTGATTTTGTTAAGAGTGACAGGGGCACATGACTATGTTTTTTTCCAAATGTTTTTATTAGTTAAAGATGTAAACTAATGTATTTTTAAATTTTATTTATTTATTTATTATTATTTTTATATATATATATATTTTTTTTGATTTATTTGACAGAGAGAGATCACAAGCAGGCAGAGAGGCAGGCAGAGAGAGAGAGGAGGAAGCAGGCTCCCCGCTGAGCAGAGAGCCCGATGTGGGACTCGACCCCAGGATCCTGGGATTTTTTTAAAGATTTTATTTATTTATTTGACAGAGAGAGATCACAAGTAGGCAGAGAGGCAGACAGAGAGAGAGAGGAGGAAGCAGACTCCCTGCTGAGCAGAGAGCCCAATGTGGGGCTTGATCCCAGGACCCTGAGATCACGACCTGAGCCGAATTCAGCGGCTTAACCCACTGAGCCAACCAGGCGCCCCGGAAGTAGGGTTTCAATACCCGATTTCCTCTACATTCATGTATGTTTGAAATTTTCCATTTAAAAATCTTTAAATCAATTATGCCCAAAGACTGCAATTTAAATTCCATTATTTCAGATGACTATTTCTTTTCTCCCACCAGTCAAGCCTTCCGGAAATATGGTTCAGAGTCTCTCTCTGGTCCTTGCCTGGCGGTCTGGTGTCTCTTTTGATCCTGCCTATGAGTGGCCCGCCTGCGCTTTCCTGCTGATTGGAAAGAATCTAATTTGACTGGATTTCAAACCAAGATTGCAGTCATATGAAATTAAAAAGAAACCATCCAGGGTGCCTGGGTGGCTCAGTGGGTTAAAGCCTCTGCCTTTGGCTCAGGTCATGGTCCTGGGGTCCTGGGATCGAGCACCACATCGGGCTCTCTGCTCAGCGGGGAGTCTGCTTCTTCCTCTCTCTCTGCCTGCCTCTCTGCCTACTTGTGATCTCTGCCTGTCAAATAAATAAATAAATAAATAAATAAATCTTTAAAACAAAAAAAAGGAACCATCCAACTCATGATGTCACTCACCTGTCCTCAACTCACGTCCCTGGTCTAGGTTGATCACATAACTGAATTTTTGACAAAGAAATTAGTTCCACAAATGTAGAATGCAGAAACTCTAGTGTTTACAGAAAATGATATGCTCTTTCCTGTATAATATGCAGACTGGACCTTTGTTGCATGTACCTCCATCCAGCAGTGAGGTTGACAGGCCCGAGGCATTCTTATCTGAAAGCAATTCACTAAGGAAAACTCTGGAAAGAGGAAAATGGTAAAGTCCGAATTAAAAACTGTCACTGAGTTTCATGAAGTGTTCTCAAGAAGCAGACTCTTAAGTCGTTTGGTACTCACGACTGCAGAAATCAAGATGAAACACACGAGAAAGCAGAAGAAATCTTGAGCCATGGGAGAAGCAGATTAACTCCTTGCTCACAAGCACGATACAAAGAAAGAACATGTCAAAACTCACACGCCAGGGGCTCCTGGGTGGCTCAGCCATTAAGTGTCTGCCTTCGGCTCAGGTCATGATCCTGGGGTCCTGGGATCGAGCCCCGCATCGGGCTCGCTGCTCGGCAAGAAGCCTACTTCTCCCTCTCCCATTTCCCCCTGCTTGTGTTCCCTCTCTCGCTGTCTCTCTGTCATGTAAATAAATAAAATCCTTAAAAAAATAAAGACTCACACGCCACTCAGACATAAACTTTAAGGGTAATACTCAAGTCTCAAGTAAATAGCTTGGACATACATGGAAAGATTTAAATTCTGATGTTTGCACAATGAACACCGACTCTTCCGTTTTGGTCATCTCTTTGCCACAGAACTGATTTTTAGTATTTGCCCGAACCAGGGTGGGTTTTCCTTCATCTTCTCACCATTTTTTCTCCCCACCCCCCCTTCCCGAGTGGGAATCTTTGATAGGGGGAGAAAAAGAGACAGTTGTATCGCAAGAGACAGATAAAAAGCAAGAGGAAGAAGTGTTTGTTCTAGATGTGTTTGGCTTTGAGCTTCCATGCTGCCCAAAGGGCTGAGTCCAAAGAGAAAAGAGCGAACGTGGAAGGTGCTTGAGGAAGGTTCGGCCACGTGTCTGAACACAACAGGGTTCCTGGGGCAGCCGGCCAGGAAGTCCTGGTCCAAGAGCTCGTCCGACCAAAGGCAAAGTTTGGGTGCCAGAAGCATCGCTGTCCCCTCCGGCCCGGTTCTGGATCTCAAGGCCTCAGGGTGAGTTGAGCTCCCCATTTCCTTGTAGGAAGTGTCCCTTCCTCTTAAATCTGCCAGAGCGGTTCCTGTGACTAGCATGAACTCTGACCCGTATCATGCATCAGCGAAAAACAAGAATTCCTGCATTTGTAGAAACTGATGCCTGTGTTATCTGTATTGTTCCTGGGCTCACCCCCACCCCAGATCCCCAGTCCTCCTTTACCTTAGGGCTGCAGGGTTGCCTGGGGCGTGGGGAGGGGGAAGTCAGAAGACTAGGGGGCTCTACATCTTGGCGGAGGGGAGCTTGGTGCTTCTGGGCTGGTTCAAAAGGGTGAGAGGCACGGGGGAGGTTCACCAATGGGTCACCAGGTTGGTCCCAGAGGGGTCCACGCTCCAGGGGACACCCCAGGCTGTGTATCACCGCTGAAGGGAGCCGTTCTCTGCAGGACCCTGGGGTGTGTGGTTCTTCCTTCATCCCAGGGCTCAGGGCTTCTCAGGGCAAGGGCAGGTAGGAGCAGACCCCCAGCTCTGCAGCCAGTGGGAGGAGATTAGAGGGTCTCTTGGCTTCATCTTCTACACTGCTGGGCTAGTGACTCAGCCTCTCTTTGCTTCAATTTTCTTTTCTGTAAAATGCAAATAATAATCATGGTAGACAGGTTGATGCGCCCACCAGGTTCCCCAGCGGGAGGGAGGATTTCTCCCTTGCCCCCCTTGGTCAGCGCCTGTGCAGGAGCACTTGGCCCGAGACAGCAGTCCCCTTTCATTGATCCAAAGAGTGATGGACAAGACAGTGTCAGCGCATGGTCTCCGCACTCTGCAGGGTCAACGGAATGGCCATCCGGTCTTCAGCCCTCAATCCAGGGTCCTCTGCCGCCCCTCTCTTCCTCTGGGAGGGGTTGATGCTGGAGCTCTGCCCCTTGAGACTCTGGTACAGGGATCTCCACGTCAGAGATTCCTGGGACCCAGCCTGCCACACGCCGCCTTCTCATTTAGACTAAAGTGCACAGAACTTGGGGCTCCTGGGTTGCTCATCATTAGGCATCTGCCTTCGGCTCAGGTCATGATCCCAGGGTCCTCGGATCGAGTCCCGTATCTGGCTCCCTGCTTGTCCCTCTCCCACTTCCCCTGCTTGTGTTCCAGCTCTCGCTGTGTGTGTCTCTCTCAAATAAATAAATGAAATCTTTTAAAAACAGTAATAATTAAAAAATTAAATGCACAGAACTTAAAATTCTCATCACAGACCCAGGCACAAGCACACAAAAAACATCATGGGGGCTGTTACAAACCCAAGGCCTATCTTTTTTCTCCTTATGATTAGAGATTTTTAAAAATCATCTCAAAAGACCAAAAGAGGCAACCTCTGTATGTGCTCATCTTGCCATTTTGACTGGAAGGCCAAAAAGCAAACGCAGAAGCAAAAGCCATTTATGGCTTTTAGTATATTCCCAGAGCTGTGCACACATGACCACAGTCAATGTTAGGATGTTTTCATGACTTCCCCAAAATACCATGTGCCCGCTAGTGGCGACTGCTCTTTCCTTCCAGCCCACCCCAGCCCCAGGAAACTCCCAACCTACTTCTGTGTCTATAGATTTGCCTTTTCAGGACATTTCATGTAAATGGAATGATACCATGTGTGGCCTTCTGTGTCCGGGTTTTTCACTTAAGATAGTATATTCGAGGTTTAGCCATGCTGTAGCTACTCTGTTTTTTTTCATGGTTGACTTACATTCCGTTATGTGGACAGACCACATTTTGTTTCTCCATCCACCAGGTCCTGGGTACTTGGGTTGTTTTCACCTTTTAGCTATTACGAATAATGCTGCTATGAACTTTCACGGCAAAGTTTTTCTGTGGGCATAGTCCCCCCACACACCAGCTTTATTGAGATATTGATGTTCAACATTGTGAAAGTTTCAGGTACCTGGGTGGCTCAGTGGATTAAGCCTCTGCCTTCAGCTCAGGTCATGATCCCAGGGTTCTGGGATCGAGCCCCGCATTGGGCTCTCTGCTCAGCAGGGAGCCTGCTCACCTTTCTCTCTCTGCTTGCCTCTCTGCCTACTTTAAAAAAACCAAACAAACAACATTGTGCAAGTTTAAGGTGTCTAACATGTTGATTTAATACACATACACAGGGTGCCTGGGTGGCTCAGTCAGTGAAGCATCTGCCTTTGGCTTGGGTTGTGATCCTGGAGTCCTGGAATGGAGTCCCTGCTCAGCCGGGAGCCTGCTTCTCCCTCTGCCTGCTGTTCCCCCGCCTTGTGCGCGCGCGCTCTCTCTCTCTCTCTGTCAAATAAATAAAAATCTTAAAAAAATACACATACACAGCAGAATGATTTCTACCATGATGTTAGCTAACATCCCCAATCACGTCACATAATGACCACTGGGGTTTTTCTTTTGGTGAGCGCGGACTTCTTTTTGATTTCACATGGGAGTAGAGCTAGGCATAAAATACACCGAATCATATGGCAATTCTTTAATTTTTGGAGGAACTGCAGCTGTTTCATAAAGCAGCTGTCTCATTTTACGGTCCCATTGAGAGTGTGAGGGTTCCAACTTCCCCATGTCCTCATCAACCACTCCTTTTTATCTGTCTTGGCCATTCTGATGGCTGTGAAGTAGTGGCTCATGTTTTTGACTTGTGTTTGATTTGCACATTGAGCATCTTTTCATGTGCTTCTTGGCCATTATGTATATCTTCTTGGCAGAAATGTCTATTCAGATCCTTTGCTTATCTTAAAATTGGGTTATTTTGGATAGATATATTTTTAAAAGTTTATTTATTTATTTTAGAGGGAGAGTGTGCCTATGTGGGCAAGTGGGGGCAGGGACACAGGGAGGTGAAGAAAGAGGATCCCAGCAGACTTCCCGCTGAGGGTGGAGTGCCACGTGGGGTTCTGTCGCGTGACCCTGAGATCATGACCCCAGCGGAAACCAAGAAGAGTCTGGTTGCTCAACTGCCCGGAGTCACCCAGGCACCCCATCTTCGATATTGTTTCCCTCTTCTATAAAAGAAGAAGGTTACTGTGTCCTTCACATATTTATCGTGGAGATTTCATGCAGTGCTCTGCCCGTCGCAGGCACCCCCAAAAGTTAGTGAACCTTCATCTCACCTCGCCTTGAGAGTGGAAACCGAGTCAAATTCACTTAGCATTACATCACCTAGCTCAGTGCTTTGCACGAAGACAGGCTCCATAAACTTCGGAAAGTATAAATGTGCCAATTCACACCGCTCAAATATTCTAATTGGACTCTTATGCGGTTCGCCCCCTTGCTCCCATTACTTTCAGTGAACCTCTTCTTCTGAGAACAATGTTCTTAATTTTATTCCCCTTGCCAGCTGCCTCCTGTCCCGAAATTTAACTGGCACCATCAGGGAGGCTGATTACAAGATAAGTAAAGACGCCACCCGGCAGGGCTGACGTGTACACGAGAACCCTTTGAAGGAGCGAGAGGACTGACAGCCTGTCAAACACAACCTGTCGCTTTTTGGAGAGCGCAGCGGAACGTAATTAAAGTCATTACAGAAGTGAGAAAAATGAGATTTTTTTTTTTTTTTTCCCAAAAACCCCTGACTGCTTACTGACAGTTATTTTTAACAGTTCAGTAACCCGTCACCAGCCAGCCGCGGCTGAGGCATGGCCCTCGTTCTCATTAGGAGGGGACCGGGCCACCGGCCAGCCCAAAGATCTGGGGCGGGGAGGGGAGGGTCCCCGCTAGGGTGTGCACGGGAGACCTCCAGGCCTGACCGCTCACTGAGCGCTGCTTCGGGGAACCCGGCTCAGCCGCCTGGGGTCCACCGGGAAAGCTCAGGGACGGTGAGGCCAGGCGTCTCATCCCACCTTGCACCTTCTTGAAGGTCAGCCCAATAGCAAAGGCACCCCGGGGGACATAGGGGTGCGTGAGGCTGTGCGCTCACGTACCCCAGGCCCGGGTAGAGCCGGGAATGTGGAAAACAAGGCGTGTGTGTCTTGGATTCAGCCGCAGGACGGCGGGGGAGGGGGGTGAGGGGTTCTGAAACTCTGGGTCACTTTCTCGAACCTACTGGAGGGCCGGCCCGGGGAGGGCGGGGGGATGAAGGTGGAGATGGGCGGCTTCTGGGTGCTGGGACCCGCGCGACTTCGTGTCCCCATGCAGGGTGCCCTGCTCAGGGACTGCCACGGGGCTCCTGGCCCTGCCGCGGGAGGGCACTGGGAGCCGGCTCCGGGCCGCCCAGCTCGCCAGGCCGTACCTCGACGCGGCGGGATGCTGGACGCGGGGAACGAGCTCCCGACTTGAGCCGCGGAGGGGCGGCACCCGCAGGGCACTGCGAGCCCACGGCGGGCCGCGCGCACTTCGCAGGAGGCGGGGAAAGCGGGACTCTAACCCCGGCCCCCGGCAGCCAGTGGTGACAAGGGCGACGCCTGGTGTGGGCGGGACAGGCCAGCTCGCACTCCTTATTGGGCAAATGCCCCTGTCCATCACTGAAGAAATGCGACCGGAGATCCAGGACTTCCCCACCTCAGGGGAAGGCGGGCTCTGGGGAGATGGGCGGATGCGCTACCCAGTAGCAGTGGAGGTATTTGCCTGCACGAGAGACTGGCAGATGCTCTAACCACTGAGACGTCGCGGAGGTTACTGGCTATGCCGGTGATTGGTGGGCGGCGCTTGGGGCGTTCAGGCGCGGGGAGCTTCATAGTCTGGCAAACGGGCTTCCAACGAACGCACGGGTGGGGGTGATGCTGCGGCGAGTTTTTCGTCTTGAGTGAGGCTCGAGGCTTTCACCGAGGCTCCTGAGTTTGGCTTTTCCTGGAATTAACCCAGATTTTCCGGGCCCCTTACTAAAGCACCCCCCACCCCCCGTGCAGGAGCGGGGCCGGACGAAGACGGGCGCTGCGCCCGCAGGGGCCTCGTGCGTGTTCCTGGGTTAAAGCGAAGACCCAGTGGACGAGACTCAGTGGAAAACAGGGACGAGGAGAACGGAAGGTTGCGGGGTGGGGGTGTGTGTTAGGAGCCCCTGAAAATTGGAATGGATGCTCAGCCTTCCTCCTAAGAGAAGGATGCGAGTGAAAAGTCCCCCGTCAGCGGGCGGGAGTCCAGACTTCCGACGAGGTACAGCCTCGAGCTGGTGCAGAAACGGGCTCTCTCGAGTCGCGGGCGGGCTGCGAACTGGCCCAAGCCCCGGGGGTGGGAGGGTGGGGAGAGGGGGGGGTCTGCGAAGTGTCACGTGTTCATGCACCTTGGACCCAGCCACCCATGTTAGGGGATCTGGTCTGGAAATGCGCTTCGGCAAACAGGGAACTCCGAATGCACAGTTTTAGCCACAGCGCGGTTGTTGGAATTCGCCAAAGGTGGGAAACTGCACGAACGGCCATCAGCAGGGAGGGTTTGCAGAGGCTGCGGGTCGGCCGCCCCAGGGAGCATTCTACGGACTCTAGCATTACAGAGGAGGGAGCCAGCGGTTCTTTCCGTGGAGTGAGCTCCGGAGACGGATACAGGCCGCTCCCTGGAGCAAAAAGATGCTTCAAGGACAAAACCGACACTAATAAAAATGTTTGCACGTAAGGGATAGAGGTGGTGGGGGTGCATCTCGTGGGAGACTTAGGGGGGAAGGGATAGAGGTGGTGGGGGTGCATCTCGTGGGAGACTTAGGGGGGAAATAGAATAAAAATAAAGTGATGCTGGGGCGCCTGGGTGGCTCAGTCGATTAAGCGTCCGCCTTCGGTTCAGGTCATGATCCCAGCGTCCTGGAATCAAGTCCCCACATGCTTCCTTGCCCCTCTCCCTCTGCCTGCTGCTCCCCTTGCTTGTGCTCTCTGTCAAATAAATAAAATCCTAAATAAAAATAAAGAGATACCCATAATAATAGTGGAGGAAAAACAAAACAAAAATCAGTGACAGTAGAAATCCGCCAAATTGACCACTGTTCTGGGACCCGACATTAGATCCTGAAAGCACATGGATGCTGGGCTGGGTGGGCCTCAAGTTCTCTATAACAGGGCCACATTGTAGATGGGGCTAAGGGTTTCTGGCAGCCTGCCCCTCTCCAGGGCTCCTCCAGAAGATGAAGACAGAAAGAAAATGACTTTGACCTACTTTCGGGTTTATATGACCTTGCCCTCCACGGTTAGAAGTAGGGGTGGGTTGAGGATCCCAGACAGCGAGGATGAAGGGCCTAGGAGGTGACCTCAGACTTCCCTGCACGAGGCATCCCTGTGGGATATGGCTCAGAAGGAGACGAGCTCCTTGCGTCCCTTCTCCAGCATTGCTTGGTTCCACGGAAATGAAGCCATGGCCCTCAGAAGGCACGTGGCCCAGCTGGATCCAGCCGTCCTGACACACGAGGTCTTCCAGGCCCAAGAGCTGCCCGGAGGATAAACTTGGCCTCTGTTCATCTGAGTTCAGGGAGGTCCTGTGGACAAATGTGTTTTCTCACAATCAGGCTGGGAACACCAGAACAACCCCAAAGTGATCTGTTTTTAAAAACTATTTCAATTTATAGTTGTTAAAAAATTGAGAACAAGGGGTGCCTGGCTGGCTCAGTCAATAGACGGTGTGACTCGATCTCAGGGATGTGAGTTTGAGCCCCACCATGGGTGTAGAGAGTGGTTAAAAAAATATTTATATTGAGAACAAGTACGAATCATCCAAAAAGGGGAAAAAAGAGCTATGTGCACCAGGAGTTCACAGCAAGTTTGTTCCAGGTTTTAGGTTTTAGGCTGCCCTTAGAGCTGCTTTGATGGCACGTTTTTTTCAACATGGCCATTTTTAGTACAGAAAGTGGGGAGACACCTAATTTTCCCGGATGCTGGCAGTTACAACATTTTTTTTTTTTTTTTTGAGACAGAGAGAGCACAAGCAGAGGGGGGTGGGCAGAGGGAGAAGCAGACTCCCCCGCTGAGCAGGGAGCCTGACTCTGGACTTGATCCCAGGGCCCCGAGATCGTGACCTGAGCCGAAGGCAGACACCCAACCAACAGAGCCACCCCGGCGCCCCTACAACAGACATTTTGACGGAAGGCGGCCCTGAAAAGTTCCTAGCAAGCGGAGTCTGGTGAACAGAAACGAATTATCTGCGGACTTGGGTTTTTGCGCACCGCGGGCGTATGATGTGTGGGATGGGTGACCAGCCCTGGCTGTTTGTGTCATGTAGGAAGCAGCGGTGGGGGGCGCAGGGGAACGGACTGAGAGTTGTGGGGCAGAGACTCTGGGCTTCCCAAAGCCTTCCGAGCCCCAGACCGGAGCCCTTCAGACTGGCTTCTGTCAGCCCCTGTGGCTCTGGGCCCTGCATGGCTGTGCCACGTCGGTGGCACCACGTCGGTGGTGGCCCCGCCATGGCCTGTCTTACGGGAGTCTCACTCCGTATTCGCTCTCCTTCTCCAGCCCTGCTGCTTCCTTCCCTGTACCTTAGGCTTTAAGCGGCCCTAATGGTATCGAGGTCGTTTTCTTCCACCCAATGCTGTGAACGAGGGGGATCTCCTCTTGGTTTCAGCTTGTGGGTGGGGTGGTACCTTGTGGTGGTGTGTTACGGCCTTGCCATTGACTCTGAGAACGCCAGGAAACGTCTCAGCGTGGGTTCTTCACGTTTCCTGAGCCGGAGCAGTCCTGGTATCTGTCTGGTGGGACACATGTGTGGGAGTTGAAGTGGGTTCTGAGTGGACTTTTCTGACCACAATGGACTCGAAGGGGTCCCAGTGAGGCAGTTGAGGGGACAGGTATGGTATAAGCACGGGTGGAAATGGCGGCAGAGCCATCCCCACAGTCCCAGTGAGTGGGCAATGCTTCCTTGAAGTATCAGAGGCTCAGTATGAAACCTGGGCAACGGGACCGCCACCCAGGAAGTGTGCAGGGTCCTGTGTGCAGCATGCTTCGGAGGCTCCCAAGTCCCCACCAGGTGACAGACTGATCTGGTGTCTGCACAGCCACCCCCTCCCCCATCCCTTCCTCACAGAGTCCTGATGGGGTCCTCTTCTCTGCTCCTATGAACGGCCCCGTGTTCATGGGAACACAGCCCCAGACCCAGGTACCTCAGCCAACCTTGGTCAGCCCATCTCCTCGCTGGAGATTGGTTGAGGCGTGAACACATGACATATTCTGGCCAATTGGGACCTGACAGGAGGTCGGGGACGGGGCAGCGGGACAGGCGCAAGGGTTCCCTCACTCCTATGGACACCCGGCAGAGATGCCCTTTTCCTGCATCTGGATGCGACATGTGAGCTCCTGCGGCAGTCTTGCAAGGACGAGGAAGGCTAGTGGGCCCCAGGAGCCCGAAGCGCAAGGAATTTGGAACCACGGAAACGGCCGCATAGGCCCATTCTGCCTTTGGGCTCCTCTGTGCCCCAGCTCCCCTCTGGTTTGCTGCCGGACCATCTTAGTGGATCCAAGGATATGAGAGCTCCTTGAGTTTCCTTTCCAGAGCCCTGGGAATTTTGACTCAAGTACACAGGAGTCCTTCGTGTTTGGTGTAATCAGATAAGAAGGATCCAGGCAGGAGAAGACGAAAGCCCATCAGCCGGCACCAGGGCAACGCACTGGACAGGGTGGCCCGGGATGGTGGCCCCGTCTGCCACCGCACCCAGTGGGTGGGGAGTTGCAATGATGGGGAAGGGGTCGCTGGGAGGTGACAAAGGGAAGAAAGAACTCTTAAAATCAGATTAAAAAAAAAAAAAAGAGCAGTGACAAAAGATGATTTTGAACAAAGAAAGAACCACAGACATTAGGCTAGAACGCAGAGATCAGCTCCTCGTTCCGTGCAGATTGTCAGCAAGGAAGCAAGCGGAGTCAGGGCCACAGAAGGGAGGTGCCCGAGGAGAACTCCAGCACGGAGCGAGAGAGGAAGGAAGGGGAGGGACTCACTCCCGCCATCACTAATGTCAGGTGCGCAAAAGGCCACTGCTTCTTTGAGTTCACTGTACTGATTTAGCTTTATTCCAGCAAATACAAAATATTTATAACAATATCGCGGGTTCTCTCCTCACCAGACCCTCCCTAATTCCGTTTGCTATGAGCTTTCGTGCTAATGGAACAGAGACGGCCCGTGCAGCACGGAGGAACCGCTGTATCCCCTCATCCCACGTTGGCTGACCCCAGGAACCTACGGAGCCCCCGAGCTGTCCCAGACACCGTCCCCATCAGGCCATTTTGGTGTTTTCCGGCGTGCTGTCTGTGGAAAGGCCCTTTCCCTGCACACATGGCTGTCTTCTCCCGAAGACCTTCGTCTCCCTTATAGGCGGGCACCATGTTGCATCTCTGATGTCTCTCTCTAGCAGGGGAACAGCGCTGGGTGTGTTATAAACACTCCAACGAGCCTCCCTTCCTTAAGTGGGAAGTCCGTGTCATGCTTAAATGGGAGGGGCTCTTCGCGGGTCCCAGCTCTGAGGGCACTGATTGGTTCCAGCACAGAAGGTGGGTGTTGAGGTGTTGAGTTAGGGTTTTTGCTAAAAGCACGCTCGGAGCCTGGGACAGGCAGCAGCTCGCATCCCTGGGCACAGTGCCCCTCCCCCCCACCTGCCCGCACCTGGTGTGGAAAGGATTCGGGGGCGCTGTGCAGAAGATGGGTAACAGGTCCTGCTGCCTGGGTGTCCAGCCTAACAACGCTGCCCCCTCATTCTGCCTCAGAAGGCTTTCTGGAAGCCTCCGGAACTGCGGGGAGCATTCTCTTAGCAAACGCGTCTAACTCTGATGACAGTGATCCCGATTCCTATAAAAGGAGGACTAAGCTGTGGCAACTGCACCATCGGTGCCATCCACCTCTACAGCTATGTCTGGGGGAGGGAAGGAGCCTGCGGACGTCTGCACGGGAGGGCCCGGACCTCGCCGGACCAAGGCCGCCTACATGTCGTAGAGCCGGAGCTGCTGCTGCACGTCGCCAGCGGACATCTCCCCGAATGTCTCCTTGTTGTCCTGCATGAGCTTGAAGATGGCTGCCAGCTGCTCCTTCTGCACTCTGTGGGGAAGAGAGGACAGAGAGGAGAAAGGTGCTCCGAGCCCAGGGTGGCCGGGGTGCGGGGGGGCCCTGCTCTATCCGCTACTGCTGAGTCTGCTTTCCAGGACAAGAAGAAAGTCAAACCGCACCAAAGCCCACTCCAAGCTCAACGACCTCAGCTGGAAGGTTCTAAAAGCCGGCTCTAGGTCTTGGGTGTTCCCTGCAGGTCTGGGGACCCGAGTGACCGTGTGGGTTCCGGTGCCCCCGTTTCCCCTTGGGACCCCTTTGAGCATTGACCTCGCACGTCGGGGGAGGTAACGGGGAGAGGCCCGTTCTGTTAGGTGGCTGGAGAGCGAGCCCCCGAAGAAACAGGTTAGCGACAGCCTCAGTTTAGAGGGATGAGGACAAAGACCATGGCCGGCCGAGACGGAGGGGGCGCACGTGGAGGGGCACACGGGGGCTGACTCAGAGCTGGCATGGGGTCTCAGCATGGGGTCTGAGTAGGGGAAGGGGCTCAGCACCTTTTCCTTTTCCTGATTTGCGCAGATACCTTATGGCCAGCGGGGGCCCTGCCTCTCCTGCCATAGACCGGCCCGCACAGGCTGGGCCGCTGGGACTGACCAGCTGCTGTCTTTGTGAGGCTCCGCCTCGCCATCTGACCAGCACAGGGGAACTCCCAGGAGCGCAAACATTTGGAAAGGGTGGGGCAAGACTTCCTCAGAAAGCAGGGATCGTCTGCGGTTCCCGTCCCCCTGCCGGCTGTTTGCACGGCTGGCGTCTGTCTTCTGCGTTATCTCCGGGCCACCACACCCTGCTCCTGGGCCCTCTCAGCCTCTCCCTGCAGCTGGCAATGCCACAGACACAGGCAGGTCCCACGTGGCTGGGCTCCGGCACAACCTCCGGCCACCCAGCACCCAGAACGCTGCCCGGGGCCGGACTGGGGTCTGCGCGTCTGGTCTTACACGTGCGTCTCAATAGATTTCCTTCTGTGGGAACCCCACGTCTCCCATCCAGAAGTTGGTTTTCTGGCTACAGCAGCATCTAGAAACTCAAATATGGAAGTCCCCAAACCCCAGCCTCTCTTTGTCACCCCGGGAATGTGCTTTCTACGGTCCGTTTTCCCATCTGGAGGAGAAGGAGCATGCCGAAGGTGTTTGGTACCCCACCGTCCGAAGACAGCACTGAACTGAAAGCGTGTGTGTTGAGCTCCTTGGTTGAAATCAGCATCTCCCCATCCCGGGCGACCACAGATTCTCAGATATTTTTGGTGGTTGTAATGTTTGGGCACTTTTAACAGGAGTGGACCTATGGCTTGGACTCGGCTAGAGAACAACAGGCATTCAAAGTGAGAGAGAGCTCAAATTTTAATGGGTTCAAAGGAGATTATTTTTTAAAAACAAAGCAAAACTAAAAAAACACACAGTAACCGAGATCATCTACTCCAAGTTTATTGGGCTGAACAAAGGCCGAATGCACAGATCCAAGCCATCAGGAATAGGTGAGGCCTGGTGCCTACAAGGCCCCGGCAGGAAGAGTCCAGACAACTAACTAGTTAGATAACTAACCTGGAGGGAGTCACCTACTTACTGGATCTGTAAGATCCCAGCTTGAGCAGGGCCGTTCTTACTGCTGTGTGGGGACATGTGTGCCACCAAGCATACATCTCATCATGCGGCTCAGCGTGGCTTACCCACTATTGCCTGGTCTGCTCTCCGCCCCTAAAACCCAAGCTTTTAGGCCCAGAGGAGGAGGTCACTGGGAATGTAACATGCCCCAGAGGTCGGTATCCTGGCCTTCCATTAAATGGCAAAAAAGTTCTCTATAAACTTACTGCTTAAAAAAAAAAAGTTTTAACCAACACATCTAAAAACTGCTGATTAGTCTCATATAGTATAAATACTGTCCAGTATAAAACTCCAAGAAACGGATCTGGGACTGATCTCACTATCTGGTGAAATTCTGACCCGTCTAGGACACCTTCTAGGGAACGGCACCGTCCAGAAATCTACTTCAAGCGCACTCTTCCTACTGCTTCTGCCGAAGTGAAGGTGGAGATTTGGCTGAGCTGGTAAGAGCGTCAGGGAAAAGTCCTCTGAGCTCCAAGACGACCGGATTGCAGAGACTAAGGGCAACAGAGATATGGGGCTGGCCCTGGTTACCTGCTCTGGGACCATCAACATGGCATCCCTCGCCCCCTGCCACCGAGCCAGCCAGCCAGAAAGAGGGAAGTGGGCCCCCAGGGAGAGGAGGACAGTCAGCCACCCCAGAGCCGGCTAAGAGCACAGGAGCTTGGCCTCAGCTGTCTGGAATGCCTCAGAGTCTTTCTCGTTTTGGCTCCAGTGAAGGAGAAGGCCAGTAGAGGGTAGGGGGAGGCACTGGAATGCAGCTACAATGGTTTTGCAATGACAAGGTGTCCGTCACTGGGGACATCACAGATGTGAAGGGTGAGTAGAGAGCGGGGTTCAGCGATAAGAAAGACCAAAGTCTACAAAACCCTGGCTTAACCAAGCAATCCACACCAACTGGGAGGAACACCTCTACCCGGGGTGGGGGGGGGGGAGGCATTCCCAGCACCCTCCCCGCCGAGGGGCAGGTCCTGATGGAGGGTCTGGGTCCCCGCGGATTTATGCCGGCCAGAGCCTGTACGGCTCTGCTCTGGGGATTTCCATTTTATCTCTCAAGCTTTTTAGATGCCAAAAGGAAAAGCCTTTAGCAGGAGGCTAAGGATAACTTCATTATTCTTCGGTTCTGTAAAGAGAAATAGGGAGAAAAGATCATTTATTTTGCTTCTTCCATCTAACAAGTGTTGTGGGGGAGGGCACGGGAAACGGGCATGAGGAGGAGGATGTTTGGGATTGCAGATGCTGGACACTGGTTTCTCGGTCACGGGGCAGTTGGTTCTTGTCACCTGCAGTAGGACATTCTGTTCCCCAGAGCGGGCCTAACTCAGCACAGGACCTCAGCAGCCTGCCACACCCCATTCTGAGTCCGGAGTCCATAAACTACTGTTGAGTTAGGTCAGGCAGATGCTGTCTCTGGGCAGGACAGGCCCTTTCTCTGGGCCGGTGGGCAGGGCAGACTCCAGGTCAGACACTGGGCACTTCTGATTTCTGGCTCTGTGCTTTACTGGGCCCATCCTGTCAAGTTTGACTACTCCCTATTCCTGCCGGCAGGGTTTTGTCCCCGCTGGGGAAACTGACACCCTAGGATGGACGTCCACCTTTTCTAAAGGACACCCAGCGGCACAGGGACTCATCAAGGGATCGCAGGGGATCCGGTTTTGTTTCTCCGGCGCCCTCTCCTGGAGATCAGAGTCTTGCGTGTTTCTAGACCTTAACACTGGCCAAGCCTTGGCTAACTCAGCAGGTTGCAGAGGCCAGGATATCCCACAGCCTGGGTTCCCCGGCCTCTTCCCCACCCCCTGCCTGTGACGCAGTTCAAAACACCTCCACCACAGTCGTGTCCCCCTCCAGAAAGGTCAGGACATTCTGAGGACCTTCAGAATGGGAGTGGGAGCTGGGGTCCCAGGTTCCTGTGTATCAGAGCCTTCCTGGTCTACACTTCCCTCTAGACCAGAAGGTGGGGAGAACAGATGGCGTACAAGCACAGGAGTGGGCAGGGGTGCTTCTTCTTTTTCCTGCCAAGCTCACTAGCTTCCCAAGCTCTGAGAGCCAGAGGAGCCGTCGTTAGCCGGCAAGCCCACTGTCCCGTCCACGCTCGGAAGCTGGATGCGGCCCCTCCCAGAGAGACTGCGGTGGGAACGCACACCCCCGCCAGCCAGGCATGGCAAGGCGAAGGGGGCCCTGAGCCCCAGGAGAAGCCCCGAAGGAGGGGACAGAACACGCTCTTCCTTGGGCGGCGACAAGCTCTGGATTTGCAAACCCGACCGTGTTCAGCCCCTCGGGCAGAAGGAAGCTGACCTCGGGCAGAAGAGCGAGTCCAAGGATGGAAATGTCCATTTAAACACGCAGAGGAACGATCTGAGGTCTTGATTTTAGTCCCGCTTCCTAAGTGCTATGCCCTGAAAATTTATGAAGTGAGGCTTTAGGGGGATGCGGGATCACGTGACCACTGAGTCCCCGGGCTCAGCCTACTGCTGCTCTGTTGGCTGAGTTGAGAAGTTTTTAAAGTCAGGGATTTGTGGCATTTACTTGCAACTCAGCTGGGACCCAGAATGCCAGGAGAGGAATTAGAAACAGGCAGCATTTGGTCGGAAAGAATCTGACAGGCAAAGAAGAGAGCACACTTCGCTGGCCTGTGGTTTCAGTGTTGGACAGTAACAGACGGATTTTTTCCACACTGGAATTCCAGGGCGGTGTCCTACCCGCAGCTGGGACCAGAACGCACTTGCACCCGCCGGCGCTCCCGGGCCACACGGGAACGAGCGTGCTGTCCGTGGAGACAAGGAGCCCAGCGCGCCAGCCTCTGCAACCCCAAGCATCACCACGAGAGGGACGGAAGCGGCTGCAGGAGGGGTGTGGTCAAGCAGCCCCATGCAGGGCCACGTGCGCTGGCCGCGTGCAGGGGCCAGAGGCGGCAGGCAGGCAGGCAGGCGGCACAGGCAGATGCGTCCAACAGCCGCGGGGAGCATGCTGGGAAGGGCAGGCATGAGGATGGACATGAACTCCAGCTGCACCCGGTGAGGACGGCACCACACGGAGCGAGGACTGTGTTTAAGGGCCATGGCGTCCACCAGCCCCTCCTTCTCCACTTGGGCCACAGCCTCCTTCACCCCGAGAGAAGCCCCGGGGCACAGTCTCCACCTCACGGAATAGCCAAATGTCAATCGGTGCGTGAGAAGCCCTCCCCCCAGGACCCCTCGGGAAAGAGCCCCGTGGCCGATGGAGTCTGCCGTCTAAACACAACAGAGGACAGACTTTCCCTCCTTCTTCCCCGCAGTCCTGGCTCAGAGCTCAGGGTCGGCGGCATCCGACCCCGCAGCCTAAGGCCTGGCATCCGTTCCCCGTCCTTCCTGTTTCGGTGGCTCCTCACAGCCACAGGGAGCACCTGCCCGCGCCCTGGGAATCAGGCCTGTCCCGGCCACAGCTCCGTCCACGGGGACCTCTGCGGGACCTCAAGTGTACCCCGCCCTCCCTATTCTTAATCCAGGGGCCGCACACGTTTTCTGTAACGGCCCGATACTGACTCTTCTGGGCCCTGTGGCTCACGTGGTCTCTGTTGCAACGACTCGCCCTGGCCACAGGGGCGTGGAAGCCTCCCCAGACCGCAGGAAACGGAAAGAGTGGCCGTGTTGTGGTCACACTGAGCTTACCGACCAGGACTGCACCGGCCACCCCTTCCTCTGCCCCGGAAAACCTGCCTGTCCCACCACTCAGGAGCACAGGGTTTTTTTTTTTTTTTTTTTTTTTTCTTCTTAGGGCAGGACAAAGCGGCAGGGCGACACCCAGAGGTTCCCGAGGGGGACGACAGTTCGGCCCCAGCCTCACAAGGGGGCGCTAGCTCCCCACCAGAGGGTCCTCGAGGCTCACCGGGGACTTAGGTCCCCTGGGCTCCCAGAACCCTGCGGCCCTGGGAGGGGGGCCGGGTCACAGGGCGCCCCACCCCGTGCTGGTGCCCGGAATGTACCAACTGGTTAATGAAGGTGGCGGAGGAGGGGAGGTTTAGACTCGGTCAGTCATGTTGGGGACACGTTAACAGACAGGGGGAGGGAAGCATCACTGGTCTAGGGCCTCAATCTCCTTACCAAAAGGATTTGCAAGAATATGTGTGGCTCAGGACCTAAGGAACTTGCTACAGGGAAGTGAGGTCAGAGGTCAGCTCAATCCTGAAATATAAAGGCAGCAAAGCGGGTCACACCCAGAGGCAGTGTCACCAGCACCTAGGGGAGGGGCGCGGATCCGCGGGAGGCCACCTTTCCTGCTCCGGGTCTTCCTCAGGCTGGGCCTGCCGCCACCACCCCTCTGCTCCAGGGGAAGAGCCTTCCAGGCCGGGTTTGGAAGAGCTGGGGACAGTTGACAGAGGGGAAATGGGGATTCTCGTGGGCAAAGCGGCTTCTGACTTTAGAGGGACCCCGAGTGGCGTGGCCAGCCGCAATGAACGGCTGTTGGAGTTATGCATTCGAATATGCCCTCCTGCCCCCTGTGACCCTGGCAGCCCAGCCTGGGTTCCCGTTTTGATTCCCGCTTGAACCGAAGCGCGCCAGGCCCCAGGCCGGCTGGCAGCGTGCAGGAGACAGCTGGGCTGGGGGTCTGAGCACCGCTGCTCTCCCCAGCTGTCCTGCTGCTTCCAGAGCGTTCCTTAGCACCCTGGCGGGATGAAGGGAGGCCCACGGGTGCGCAGTGGGTGTCCGGCGGGGGCGGAGGGGCCCCAGCTCTAAAACTGGGAAGCTAGGCAGCTGCCATTGTGTGGGAGCCCCGTGGAGCAGAACAGATGCAGACGGACCCGCAGACGCTGGGCAGGAGGGGTGGGAGGGAGGGGGAGGGGAGCTGCCAAGTGGATGAGCAGGAAGAATCGCCCGGTCTCAAGTGATGGATTGGTTTTGTCAGGAGCTCGCCCTGGGAGGGAACAGCCGGATCTGCTCCAGGCTCTTCCCCTGCCCGGCCCGGCCTCTCGGCCTCTCTCGATTTTCCCTTCTGAGTGGGAGAGAGGCGGGCGGAAGAGGGGCTCAGCAGCCCTCCCGTCTTCGCCCCACCCCCGAAGCACCCCAAGGGGACTATCTCCAGGGGGAACTGAGCCTGGCTGAGGACAGCCAGGACAGGAAAGAACCCTTAAACCAAAAGTGGGGGCATGGCAGCGGTTGGGACAGCGGCTTGCTGTAGGCTTGCCCCCTCAGCTCTCCCCCTGCACCGCGTGACCGTGACCGGAGAGGAAAGTGCTCGGCGGCCCTACCTCTGCTCCTCCTCCAGCTCCTCTTTGGTCATCATCTTCTTGTACTGGTTTCCCCGCAGCTTCCCAGGGCTGTATTTAAAGGAGAAGACCTCTCCCCCTGCAGAGAGGAGATGGGGTCAGAGGCAGCCGGAGGGTCTGAGTGCTGGGGGGCCTCCCCCAGACTCAGGGTCCCCTTCCCCTTTTGTTAGTTTCAAAAGGGCCATCTCGGCCAGAGGGGGTCTCACCCCGCCCCCCCCCTGCCCCCGTCCACCCCAGTGCCCGCACAGGTGCTGCCGGGCCTCAGAGAGGGTGGTGGCGACTTTTCTTCTCGCCTGACAGGGCTTCCTCCCACAGCCTTTCTGTGAAATCCCACGGCCACTGAGGAACTCCAAATGGGGATTCCGGAGACAAAATTGTAGCAGCTGGGGAGAAATCAGTCCCCCTCCTTAAACAGCACAGCTCCGTCCTCCAAATGATGGTTCCCTTCCCACACCGGGCTGAGCTGTCCACAGGTCTGTCTGGCTGTCCCTCTCCAGCAAAGGCTCCCGCCGAGCTGCTGCCTGCGAGGAAGGTCCACCTCGTCTTTGAGGCCCCCCACTACTGCTGGGCGCCTCACACCAGAGGGAGCAGGCTGGGCCAGGGTGCTGGGCTCCCTGCCTCTCCCCAAGCCTCCTGCTGGGGTCCTCCAGCTCCAGGGCCTGGGGCTGCCCGCCAGTGATTAGAAATCTGGAACAAGGCATCCAGCCCACGGTAGGACCTGAGAGTGTTGTGGCATTTCCACACCGTCTTGAATTCAGGCATCAAAACTGGTTTTGGGTGGGTGTCCTAGGATCTGCCAGCCCCTGAGGGAAGACTCCTAGCTGCCTTAGAACAAACAAACCATCTCGAGGCCTGATGAGGGCACACCCGAGGTCTGGGCAGAGGGAAGCAGGACCGTGAGACAGGGAGCAAGGGCAAGTGCTGGGCACATGGGCACGGGCTGCAGGACAGAAGAGGAAAGTGCCCCCAGAGCATTGCCTTGGGCTGAGCATCAGGGAGGAGACAGTCCCCTTGGAAGCGAGGCCCTGAAGTGGTCCTTCAGCCTGGCAGGTGTAGGGCACACAGCCCCAGCCGCCCCTCATTTTGTCTCGAGACAGAATGACCTGTCCTGTCTAATTCCCATGAAGGTGTAAAGAACGGAGCATGGGAAATGCGGAGGCCAGCAAATCGCCCTCCCATGCAGGCGCAGACCTTTTCAGTTCTGTTCTGGAGAGTTTACCGCTCTGTCACTCCAGTGCCAGGAATCTCAAACGCCTGGGCACTCTGCCCCAGGCCACCCTGGCCTCCCGCTGGCGGCTGTCCGGCTTGATCAGGCAGGCTGACGGGGGAGGAAAATGCCTGGGCCCGTCGGATTCAGCTGCTCTCTGGGCTGAGGGAGGAAGGTTCTGGATGCAAATTCCGAACCCAAATGTTACGTGGTGGGGACTGTGTTCTCTCCAAACCCTCACGGAGGAGAAAGCTGGCCGGCTCCACCGTCCTCTCTCATGGCCCCTTCATCCCGGCCAACTGCCCAGAGAGCAAAGCTGAAGCCTTGCTTGGGAAGAAGTTACTGCATTTGCACAAGGATTCCTTTGCTCTTTGTTCTTTCTGCAAATATTTAGTGAGCGCTGTGCTTGCGGCAAATAAAACGTACAGCAAGTAAAGAGAAGTCAGATACAGTTGGAAGTCGGTCGTGAGTGCTCTGCAGAAACGACATGGTGTGGGAGGGAGGGAGGGGGCTGCTTGGAAGATTCTCTGGGGGCGGGGGTGGCATCAGGAAAGGTTTTATGGAAGGTAGTTGAGGGGGTGCCATGAGTTGAAGCCTGCGGTGTCTGGGGAGACAGATCAGCAAAGCAAGGTGGCAGTGGGTGGCAGAGAGAGGGGCCAGGACATCACGGGGGTGGGGGGCTTGGTTCTTCCTCTGGGTGGATTAGGGGCCTGGCCCAGAAACAGAGGACTCTCTCCCCATCCCTCCCCACTGGGGACCCCCCCCCGGGGACCCCCCCCCCCACCCGCCGCTGGCCAGCTCTTCCTCCAGGCTGAGCTCTGCTCAGGTTGACAAGCAAAGGCTGGAAAGTTCCATTCCTTGTGGGTCCACAGAACCGGGAGCTTCCAGCAGCACCGGTATGGGCTGTCTGCATCTGGGGATCTGGGCACTTTGCTGAGTGAGTCAGAGCTGCTGTCTGTGGGGCCTGAGTCCTTGAGGACCAGGAAAGCCCCAGAAAGCCTGCCAGAGGGGCACAATCCCACAGAGGCTGCGGTCTCAGAATGAGCTCACAGCCGACCCTAGATTCCGGATCTCAGAAAGAGGCAACAGAGAAAGAAAACCAATTAGCTTCAACATCAAGGTCATTGTGTTGCTATGTTTTAGAAAAATAAAACATAAAAAATTCTGCCAGCTGGGTACGACTCAAGGTTTCCATTTATGGGGCAGGTCTGATTAGTCTCATGTTTTCGGGCCCAGGCAGAACAAACGACTAGAAAAGGCTTTCACTTAATCACATCGTATTTGGTGTACCCAGGGATAACAGTCACATCTAATTTTGCTGGCCCAGAGGTTTCGATGGGAGGGCCCCCTGGGAGCAGGACTTCCTCCTGCAGCTTTCTGTGAATCACCAGGTCGCTTAGGGAGGGCCTCTGAGCAGCACTAATCAATTAGCCTGAGAGCTGAGCGGCTCACTGCAGAGGGGCTGGGGGCTGGTCCTCTTTTCCTCTGACAGCTGCGGCCATAAACCTCCCCTCCCTCGCCTTGTCAGAGCTGCCAGGAAGACACTGGGGGATGGGGGGTGTCCTGGGGGCAGCAGTCAGATAAGGGGGAGGGCTCCTGACGAGGCACAGGGTGAGGCTGGTGAGCCTCCCCTCGTCCTAGCCTGGGGCATCTGGCAGCCTTGGCTCTGGTCCCTGTTCGTGTCCCCAAGTCACTAACAGGATGCCGACTTTTGGCATCCCTGCAGGCGCCTGGGGCCACCCAGACAGGGACAGACGCCAGGGCCACAGTCCCACGCATCTCTAACCTACAGATGATGGAGGAGAACCAAAAGCTCTGGGGAGAGCAGGCTCCCTCACCACCGGCCTGCGCAGCTGCCTGCCCTTCCGTTCTCCTCTGAGGCAGTACTGACAAGCCGCAGCCCCATGGGGCCTCAGGGGGGAGCTGTGGGGCCCCCAGCACTGCCCTGCTGCTGGCCACACGCCCACGCCAGCCGTGGTCAGGCATTCCTGCAACCCTCTCTTTCCACTGCCCCTGCCAGCAGTCGGCTGAAAGTCACAGGAACAGTCTCACTTTTTAAAAAAATGATGAATATTTCAAACACACACACGGCAAAATAAATAAATAAATAAATAATAATAAATAAAAGGAAAAGGAAAAAAAAAGGAAAGAAAAGGGGTGCCTGGGTGGCTCAGTTGTTAAGCGTCTGCCTTCAGTTGTGGTCATGATCCCAGGATGCTGGGATCAAGCCCCACATGGGGCTCCCTGCTCTGCGGGAAGCCTGCTTCCCTCCCCTTTCTCTTCCCCTGCTTGTGTTCCCTCTCTTACTGTCTCTCTCTGTCAAATAAAAAAGAAAAAGAAAAAAGAAACAAATATACACAAAAGCCCAAGTAATAAGTCCCCCAGACTTAACAAACGTTGACATGTTGGTTCTGTTCGTTGTTCGTTTGTGTGTTTTTAAAGAAATAAAACATGACGGCCCAGCAGAGACCCGGACCACGTGTGGTTGTGTCTCTGTCTGTCCGGGGGACTGGCCCCCGGGGGTGCCCAGGGCAAGCCCACCGCCGTCCACCCAGTCGGGTTTGAATCTGGCCAGTGTTTTAAATGCTCCCGGTCACTCCTGCTCCCTTCTCCTGGCGGGCGGGAGTCTGATGGTCGGGAGGTCCGGCCAGTCAGCTTGTCACGGGGCAGAACGCGTGGGCAGCGGCCCTGTGAGTGGCTTTCGCCTCCATCAGATGGAAGGGGAGACGTCTGTCGTCTGAAGTGCGGTGTTGGGACGGGAGCTGGGGGGCAGGGCAGGGAACGGAGGGTCAGGGTGCTTGGTTTACTGGCCAGATGGGCCTTCCAGAGCCTATGACAGCTCCCAGTTTAGAGACAGGAAGGTGGGGGCAGAAAGAGGAAAGGCGACCGGGCCCGGGGTGGGGGTTGGGTACGCCCTGGAGGCCGGGTCCCACTCACCCTCTTCTTCCTCAGGCCCTGCTTGGGGTGGGCTGTCCCCGCCATCCTCCTCCTGCTCCGGTTCCTCTTCCTCCTGCAAGGCAAGGAGGGAGTCAGCCTCGGGCACCCGGAGGAGCGTGAGACGGTCCCTCGGATACGTCCTGCAGGTGCCTGATTCCTTGGTGAAAGCCACCTGATCGGGGTTGGGGGGGGCAACGGTCACCCTGGGGAGGGAACCAGTGGAATCCGCACAATCTCTGTGTAAACACCACCGTGTGGCCAAGATGACCAGGGGGAGGCTGTGGGCGGAGGAGCTACGCTTTTGACCATTGAACCTCAGTCCCTTTGCCCTTTCTGGGTGGGGGCCTGGCAAAGCCTCTGGAGGCCGACCTGGGACGGGGACTCCCACCCACACTCCGCCCCTGACCCTGCGCCAGTGACTAGAACAAAAGGCACCAGGGGCCAGGCTGGGCCATCACAGGGGAGCGGCGCTCGCGGGCGCAGACTCCGTCTCTGCCTCCTGGCACCTCGTTTGTACCCCTAAGAGGCTCAGCGTCCATCTTCCCCAAATTGGAGCCCCACCTCCTTCGGGGCCGGCGCTCTCCCGCGAATGGACTCAATAACAGGTGGCTGGAAGGAGTGTCCCAAGATGGCTTTCTTGGGAGGAAGGAGGGACTTCAACCCGCAGGAATGCTGGGGGGGCGGCGGGACGGACGCACAGATTCTCCAGCTACAGGGAATTTAGGGTCCACGCGGCCCAGGGAACACTGACGGGAAGCGGGCGGGCAAACACGGACAGACCCGCAGGTTCAGCGAGGGAAGCACACACAGGAGGCAGCCGCCCACGGCCGGTGGAGACAGCAGCACGCCTGGGCCTCTGGGCCTCGGCTCCCAGAGCAGGAGCCTGGAGTGGCCGGCAGCAGGCTCACAAAACAGTGAGCGAAGCAGCCAGTCACAAGTGGCAAACCCTGAAAGGCCTTGAGTTTTCTGGGACTTTCTCGCTCTCTGGACCCCACAAAATGCAGCCGGGAGGAGCGGGGCAGGAGGCAGGAGCAGGACTTGTACGTGGCAACAGTGTCCAGCAAGCTCAGCACCAGTGAGATGGGAGAGCCACGCGTCCACGAGGGCCGCTGCCGTGATGCCCCCCAGATTTTGCACAGCAAAGCGTCTTTGTGGCTGCGGGGACGGGGCCAGGCCTCTCCGGGGGAGGCGGGAAAAGGAGACACCCCTTTGACCTCGCACACCCACTTCTGGGGATCTGCTCTGGACTGGGAAACCGCCTGTCCACGTTTTTATACAGGGCTCTGATTGTGTGCAGTAGAAAACACGGCAAACTGGAACCAAGGAAATGTTCGTCCTGAGAGTGAAATGTCTTACCGGTAAATAGATTTGGTTAACGTATTCGCCACGACACTACCAGGCTGAATATATCACGGTGTGCCTGTACCATGCAGCCCCGTGCTTTAAAAGGAGGCGGCGGTACAAACCGATGTGAGAAATGCCTCAGGTAAATTACCAAGAGGAAAAAGCAAGAAGCAGCACGGTGTGAGGGGGCCGGTCTTCTTGGTGTAAATACAGAAGTGGAAGTGCACACACATGCTGCTAAATGCTAACGACAGTTTTTCTGGAAGGATGGCAAGGCACTGTTAGCAGTCACTACCTTTGGGAGGCGGAGCTGCCATTGGGGGTGGAGCCACCTTGGGGTGGGGCTACCTTGGGGGGAGGGGCGGCCCTTCTCTGTTCATCTGATACATTTCTGTATATTTGGATTTCCTAATAATATGCACGAATATGCATTAATTACTCCTAACATATTTTTTTTCTTTAAAGATTTTATTTATTTATTTGACAGACAGAATCACAAGTAGGCAGAGAGGCAGGCAGAGAGAGAGGAGGAAGCAGGCTCCCTGAGGAGCAGAGAGCCTGATGTGGGGCTCGATCCCAGGACCCTGAGATCATGACCCGAGCCGAAGGCAGAGGCTTTAACCCACTGAGCCACCCAGGCGCCCCACTCCTAACATGTTTTAAAAATACTACACAAGCTGAACTTGAAATCTGCTGGACTATGAAATCTAATTTTTTTTTTTTTTTTAAGGAACAGAAAAGGAAAAAAAAGAGAGACAAACAGCCATTAACCCATTCAGGGCTAATAAAGAGAGGACGTGGGTTCTCCCATTACGTGTGCGGGACACCGAGATAAAAGAGAAATAAGCCCAGTCCCTTCCCCAAGGATGTCATGATGCAGGTGAGAAGACAGGTACACAGTAACCGCCATCCAAGGTGAGAACGTCAAGAACCGAGGCCGACCCCACCACCCCAAAGGGACACGGTGAAAGCAGACCTGCCAACACTCTCCTGGGGAGACGCTGGTCTATATTTGAATCTTGCACTTGACTTGTGAAGTGTGCTGTTGCTTAAACTGTGGTTGTGATCCCGTTGGCAGGTTAGGAAAGCAATTCAGAAGTCGTTACGGATGGATACATTTTATTTTATTTATTTGTTCTGACAGACAGAGAGTGATCACAAGCAGCCAGAGTGGCAGGCAGAGGCAGAGGGAGAGGGAGAAGCAGGCTCCGCGCTGAGCAGGGAGCCCGACGCGCAGGACCCCGGGACCATGACCTGAGCTGAAGGTGGACGCTTCATTGAGCCCCCCAGGAGCCTCACTCCTGATATATTTTTTAAATGTGCAACCCACGTCTTAGTGTGGTTTTCAGCTTTAAGAATTTCAGAAGCTACAAACATACCGGAAGATGACATTGGAGAGGTTATTTTCATTTTAAATATATTGCTATCGCTCATTCAAATTCGTGTAATTACCACAGTCCGGGGCTAGATATGGCTTCAGCTGATGTTCACAAAATTCAAAAACATAGTCACGAGGTTCGGTGACTGAGGGATCGCTTTTGTGATTCCAGCCTTTCGATCTTACGACGATCTGACACACACATGATGACCTGGACGTGACTTCCAGGGAGGCTGCCCGGCTCCCCAAGGCGCCCGTGGGAGAGGTCTCCTCCACCAGTGCTTCGGGCGCGCACGAAGATTAAAAGGAAAAACTTGGCATTCAAATGTCAGGAAGCTAAGTATAAGAGGAATTTAAATAAGTAAATATTCAACGGATGTGTGCTGTAACTTTGTAGCATTTACACTCCTCAAGTTATTAAAACCTAAAACTGCAGGAAGACTTTGGGGGTACCCCTGTCTCCCGGAATCAAATGACAGATAAATAGCGCAATGTGTGTGGCAGACGGAGATACTGTTTTATCAAGTTTCTGGTGCGCTGTGGCTTTATATATGGGGATGTAATTTAAAATAGGTTTTTTACCGGAGACTTCATGAAGTTTGGAAAGCAGTGTGGGGTTGGCCATGTACTGGTTTCTGTCTGTGCAGAAAACCCCTTCCTTCGGATGATGTCCCTTGAAGCCCGTGGGCCCGCTGGGCACCAGCTACCTCAGGGCGGCCAGACCATCTCCCCCAACAGACTGCTCACAGCCCACCTTGCAAGGCCAGAAAGGTCAAGTCCATGCGGGAGAGCGCAGCGGCTGAAGGCTGGGCCCTGAGCACCGCAGGGAGCCCCCACCGCAGGCTTGTCCGGGTTACTTGGTGAACTTTTAGATGACATCACCATAATGGAGCGGAGTCCATGATTAAACAAAACACTGTTTATTGCATTTTGCCCTTATTTTATAAAAAATGTCTACCCGACAGAAAAACGGAAGTGCTGGTACCGGCGATAGGGTGGGCGGGTCTGGTACCCAGCGCGCTTGGGACAAAGATGGTCGCGCTTCTGGACATGGTGGCCCATCGGCCTCCCTCCAGGGCTCTCTGCCTCCAGACGGTGACCGGTGTTCATGACCATGAAGGAGGGCGGTGCGGGGCAACCCGGTGGTCAGCAAGGCTGCACCTCTGCCCTTCCCTCCTGCCGCACGTCCCGCCTTCCATTCTGCTCTAGCATGTGCAGTTCTGAAGATGTGTTTTCTGGAACACACTGTGCGTCTAAGCAACACAAGAGAGGGGCCCCCAGGGCAGCTCGGTGAGCCTGAAGGGCAAAGCGAGGCCGCAGAAGGGACGCTGGGCAGGGAGCCTCGCGGCTTCCGCAGTGACTTGCTGGAGTTTGGTGTGGTTGCGGGGGGACTGCGGGGGGTTGGGAAGCAGGGCTCGGAGGAGGGAGATATTACAAGGGACAAGGCAACTGGTGGGGGGTGCTGCCGGCAGCTTTAAAATGGGGAGAAATGGGAGGAGACCAGCCTTGTGGGAGCAGAAAGTGGAATGGCGTAGTGAGGGCAGGATGGGAGGCAGGAGGAACTCCAAGAAGGGGGTTCAAAGCGCGGGTGAGAGACGTCAGGCCTCAACTGGGAGGTGAAGGGACTCTGGCCTCCAGCTCAGTGTTTATTGAGTGAATCAGCGAAGGACTGGCTGGCCTGGGGCTCTCGAGGTCTGAATCCCACCCACCCTTGGCTTGCTTCCCCACACTCGATCACTGTGGATTTCTGGTCAGTGCCCTCGGTCCTGAGCGTGCTGCAGAGTGCCCTGTGTCGTGGGCTGAACTGTGTCCCTCCCCACACTCACAGGTTGAGCTCCAAACTGCGAGTATCTCAGACTGTGCCTAGGTTTGGAGAGAGCGCCTTTGATGAAGGAATTCGGTTAAAATGAGGCTGATGGCGTGGGTAAGCGGGGGAGGTCCCAACTCCATCTGACTGGTGTGCTTTTAAGAGGAAATCTGTAAGAAAGGACCCAGGCGAGAGACACCAGGGGTGTATGTGCTCATGGAAAGACCCCTTGACACGGCGAGAAGTCGGCACCTGTGTGCCAGGGACAGAGGCTTCGGGAGAGAGCGGCCCTGCCCACATCGGGACCTTTTAGTTCTGGAGAAAAGAAATGTCTGTGTTCCGAGCCGCCCAGTCTGTGGTACGTTGTTCCGGCAGCCCTAGCAAACCGACACACCAAGCTCTAATGAAGGTAAGTCGGTTTTGAGAAAACCGTGAATTGGCGACGCCCTCTGGGAGCGACAGCCAGTCTCATCCCGGCTGCTCCCCAGGGCAGTCTTGGGCTGGGACCCAACCTCTCCCCTCACTGACCAGAGCCCACAGTTTAACTTCACATGTCCTGGGACACTTCTCCAATTCAGCCGTTTCCTCCAGTGGAGGGATGGCTCGGGGAGGGGGGGGGGAGAGAGGCCAAGCGCGGGGGCCAGGGGCTCCCGGAGGCCAAGGAGGGAGGCTTCTCGGAGCCAGGGTGAACCTGCAGCCGCACGTTGCCATTTATGGCTGCCCCCGCGATCCGGACCACAGCGCTGAAGCAGAGGACGGGGAGAGAGAGACAGAGAGGAACGGAGAACGGAGACAGGGTGGGGAAGAGGCAGACAGAGAGAGGGAGAAACAGACATCTTTGTGTCTGCCAGAGAAGATGTTTCTGCCCTGGGGTCTCGCACTCAGGATTCGCTGGGATCCTGGGACTGGGCACCAGAGCTGACTCGGGCTGTGGCTACAGCCCCCCCCCCCCACCGACCCCAGTTAATCCAGGATGAAATTAGAGGACCGCGGGGCCACTTGCACGGGGATGCCTGTCCCTCGCTCCCCTGCCGCAGCCAGCAGAGAGAGCAGGGGGCTCTCAAGGGCCCGTGCACTTCAGGCCCCTCCACTGCAGGGCCCGCGGCGGGGTGCGGGTACGGGGCTCCCTCCTGGCTCCCACCGCAGGCCCAGCGGGTCTGACCACACTCTCCCCCCTTCCAGACACTCTCCCCCCTTCCATTAGGCAATCGGGCTGTTCATCTTCCGCATTCAGAGGGCAGCCGCCGCGGGCGAGCAGAGGGCACAGAGCTGGTGGCAGCTCCCACCCCACCCACGCTGGATGGGGAGGGCGGGCCAGCAGAGGTCACGGCGGGCTCTCTCCACCCGTGTCTCCGCAGCTCAGCCACCGGCGCCTAAGTGACAGCTCCAGGCCAAGGACGCGTGGGCCAGCCCTCTACATCCGTATTTGCAGCTGGATAAGGTACCGCCCACCCCCGCCAAGACAAGGAACTGACGTCTTCTTCTCCTAAAGTGGTCCCTCTCAACTCGTCAGATTTTCTCTGTGGTCACAGCATCGTTGACACTTCGTCACGGCCTGGGAATGGTGATCCACGCCTGCCGCTTCTCTTCCACTTGGACTTCTCGACCGCCCCCACTCTCCACGCTCCTGCCAGTCACTCAGGGCCCGACAGGGCACCATGTCCTTGACCTTACTCTCCTCCAACTCACTGGCTCTGAAAACATCTTCAAATGCCAGCTTTATGACATTTTTTCCTACTAAAACCCTAAAATGACCGTTGCCATGCTCAATTCAAATAATCCCCGGCTCTGAGGTTCTCCTGCCTCAGGAAGTTTAGTCCCCAGTGCGTACTGGGAAATGCTGTCCACGGTTGGGGGTGGGGTGATGGGTGGGAAACTTGGGGTCACCTTGGGCACACGGTCTGCCTTCCCCTATTCACCTCTGCGTGCTTCTCCTTCCTCTGTCTGCACAGGTTCCTCTGAGGCCATAGGACCCGGCAAGGATGGTTTTGAGTTCAGTTTTTATCCTGGCCTCGGCAGCCAGAGCCCTGGAGCTGCACTGGGGTTGGGATGGAAGGGAACTGCTGTACGGAGGGAGGCGGGAATAGAAGGGCCAAGACCCTCTGCCTGGCGTGCGCACGCGTACACACACACACACACACACACACGGCAGTTCTGCTTTTGCTTTATGCACTGGACTTCCATCTAAGATTGAAGAAGAAAAAAGGTATCTCGTGCTTTTAAAAATATGAGAAAACCACTGATCTAATGTGGCTTTGACCCAAGACAAAACCCTAGCTGATAAAACCTTTGACGCATTGCCAGTTACCCAGTCTCTGTTTGAACACTTCTAGCCTCGGGGAGCTCACCACCTGACAGAGCAGTCTGCCGCTCTGGGGAGCGACACACAGCTCTAGTGCGTGCAGACAAGACGCACGAGGCCTGGGGCGTGAAGAGAAATGGCCTCAGCCTGCTGCCCAGGGTGTGCTACGAGGAGGCAGCATCTGCCTTGTTCCTTCTCTTTGCTGTCCTCGCAGCTGATACACTCGCAAGCAGGAGCTGGGCTCTGCTGTGTGCTGAGCCTGCTGTGTGCTGAGCCTGCTGTGTGCTGAGCCTGCTGCTGCAGCTGGGGCTGTGGCCGTGAACATGGCAGACCCGTTCTCCGGAGCCGACATCCTGCTGCAGCAGACAATGGAGACAAACATAAAGGGTGACCTCAGTGCTGTGAAGAGAGCCAGAGGGAGGGTGGCGTGCTGGAGTACGGGTCGGCGCACTTCGTGTTTGGAAGCTGCTCAGGGACACAGAGGCTCGCAAGGTGAAGGAACAGTCGTGTGGAAGTCTAGGCCAGGAAGGGGCTGCCAGGCAGAGCGAAGAGCTAACTCTGGGCTCTAGCTGAGGTGCAGGCCTGGGGAGTCTGAGAGCCCGGACAGTGATGGAGGGGGCACGGACAATGGGGACCGGAGGCAGGGCTGGCCGCAGGGGCCACACTCAGAGTTTGGAATTTATTCTGCATGTGACGGGAGCCATCGCAGGGCCTGGAGCAGGAACCGAGGATGTGGATTCCATGTGATCAAGATGGTGCCTGCAGACAGAGGTGACGGGACTCGCTCATGGAGGGACTTTGGGTCAGAAAATAAGAAAACAAGGATGTTGTGTGGGCTTTCAGCCTAAGCAGTTTGGGGGGGCCACGGAGGAACTCCAAGCAGATGGTGAAGAACGGCGGGGGCAGGGCGGAGCCAAGGGCATGCATGGTGGGCAGAAATCAAGAACCCTTAACAGATGTGATGGTCTCAGGGGACCTCAGGGGCTCACTGGACAACCACCGGCAGCCGGCCACGTGAGGTCAAGCTCAAGGAGAGCCTGGGCATCATCAGCCACTGATCAGGAGGATGACAGTGGCCAGCGCGTTCTAGAAGACAGGTTTAGAAGTGAGCCGTCCACTTGATACGGGCATGAGCTCTTCCAGCACGGGCAAAGAACAAAGGAAGAATATGGGGGAGTTCTGGGGAAGAGGCTGACTCCTGAGGCAGGGCTAGGGGATGGGGTGTAGACTGTGCCCAGCACACAACGTGCGGGGGGCAGGGAAGAGTGGGGCTGCAGGGCCAAGTTCAACCAGCCAGACTAAAAAGGCCATCCTGGACTCCGACCTCATGTCCCCATTGAGGGCACATTCACAAGCCCTGCACACGCTCTCTTGCTCCCCTGGCCAAGCATGCCAGATCCAATCCTATCAGATTAACGGTTTTGGGCATTGTTCCTACAAAAGAGGATTTGGAGGGCATCGAAAGCTTCACTAAAAAAAACAAAAAACAAAACCACCCAGGGGGCAGAAACATATATTCTCCCCTTATCAGCAAGAATTAGGTGGAATTTTTGTGTCTACGGTTTGCTGGGGGGGGGGCAGGGGATAAACGGAGATGCCTAAGCACAGGGAGAAGAGCTCGTGGACTGACAAGACCAGAACAAGAGGGTGAAGGGAAAGGAAACTGCTGTGCTGGGGACCAACCAGGCTGAAGAACTTTGACCAGGACCAACTTTAAGGATCCTTTTTTTTTTTTTTTTTTAAGATTTTATTTATTTGTTTGACAAAGAGAGGGATAGAGACAAAAGTAGGCTGAAAGGCAGGGAGAGAGACAGAGGGGGAAGCAGGCTCCCCGCTGAGCAGAGAGCCCAATGTGGGGCTCGATCCCAGGACCCTGAGATCATGACCTGAGCCAAAGGCAGAGGCTTAACCCACTGAGCCACCCAGGCGCCCCAACTTTAAGGATCTTAGTAGAAGACGGGTGTCCAGGGTTTAAAGTCTCTAAGGTAGCCTCAACCAGGGGCACAGGAACTGGTGAGACTTCAGGAAGAATAAAGATAAGAATGATTTGACCCTGGAGCTGGGTTTACTAATCTTCATAGGACACCACTGGGCTGGAGGGATTTGCTTGTCTCGGGATTGATCTCAGAATCTGAGCCGTTAGTACATCAGCCTCCGGCCAGGAGACACATGAGTAATACCAAGGTCACAGAGCTAGCTTCTTGCTGAGAACATGCCCAGGGTTGTCTCCAGGGAAGGTCAGGTTGGCCAGAGTTAACAATGAACGCAAGGAGTTTTTCCTTGCAAATACTAGAAACAGGTGCGCACACCACATACTCTCTCCCCTGCCAGACACACAGAGGCCACGAAACAGGAGTGGTAATGGGAAAGCCCATGTCTGCTAAGAGCTCTAGGACAAATCAGAGATGGTTTGAGTCCAACCCCTTCTACTGGGGGAAACTGAGGCCCAGAGGTTCTTCTCTCAAGTCCTTCGGAGGTAAAAATATTAGGTGAATGGGTACCGTGACTTCTCACACTGGGTTTCCCCTGGACCCGTTAAATCTCATTTGTTGTTCCTTAGCCCCCATGGCCAGGAGGACGTGACCGATCCTTCTTCCTCCCACGCTGGAGGGCAGGAAGACAGCATCCCAGACCTCCTTCGTGGCTCAGACCGAGCAGCAAACGACTCCGTCCACATAGAGCACCCCTTCCAGGAGGAGGCTTCTGAACCCCAGCAAAGTCCTGCTTTGTGCACTGTCCCTAACGGCGGCCAAGCGAGCGTGGTTGGATTCAGGTTGTTCAGAAATGCCTGAGCCACCAGGGATCGGACATTGCTCAGGAAGCACATCCACCAATGGTCTCAGGCCGTCTCAGGCCTCCCGCTCTGTGGCTGAGGCCGACCATCTGGGAAAGAACAGGGCTACGTACGGACAGAGACTGTCTGAAAGGGCGCACTCTCCACATTTCCCTCCTAACCCTCCCTCTGAAGCTAGGCAGCTTCACTACTTCTAGAAAATTCTAACCGACGGCTACATTTTCTGTGTGCAAACAAGACTATCTCTGGAAGAAAGAACAAAGTTGAGCCATTAGGAAAGTCCCTGGACTTCTTTCTCACATGAAAAAAAAAAATTATGAGCTAGAACAACTTCGCATAAAACACTCCCTTGCGCTTCCAAACACTGAACTCTTGTGCGCAGCTCTGGGCATCGTCCTCTGTCCGGGGATGTTTATGACTGTAATTACTGTGAACACACTGTTTTATGTTCTGCACTTTTCCTTACTTATTTCTACTAACTTGCTAATTAACTCAATGTCCTAATTAATGGACATTTGGAGTATTTCCAGTTTCCTTCCCAGCAAATCACTAGACCTACTACAGACTGAGTGTCTATATCCTCCCCAAATTCCTATGTTGAAGCCCTAAGCCCCAGTGGGATGGTATTTGGAGGTGGGGACTTTGTTGGTAACTAGGGTAGCATGAGGTCCTTAGAGTGGGGCCCCCAGGAAGGGATTATTGTCCTTATAAGAAGAGGAAGAGATCAGAAAGCTCTCTCTCCACCACGTGCCTACACAGCCAGAAAGCGGTTGTCTTGTGAGCCAGGAAACAGGCTCTTACTGGGAACTGAATTGGCTGGTACTTGATCTTGGACTTGCCAACCTCCAGAGCTGCGAGAAATAAATCTGTACTTTTTAAGTCTCCCAGTCTGTGGTATTTTGTTATAGCAGCCTGAGCTGACTGAGACAAGATTCCAAAGTGATATGAATAACTGCCAGATATCTATTTGGCCCTCGACTAGCTGGCTTCTGCGCTTTTGTTAAGAGAACAGAGAGCGGGGCCATGTTGACATCACGAAGGTCGGGACAGATGATGTGGGAGTGGATTCACCGTCTCCTAAACCGTTCCGTGGCCTCTGCGGGGGGTGGGGGGCACAGGGACACGCCTGTGGTGATGATGATGGTGAGGGTAAGGGACACAGCATGGACCTAACAGCAGGATAACTTCAGAAGGTGAACTACGGGGGCGCTTGGGTGGCTCAGTTGGTTAAACGTCTGCCTTTGGCTCAGGTCATGATCTCGGGGTCCTGGGAAAAGGTCCAGGGTGCATCTGCATAGTGAGGGCAGCCAAAGGAGGCTCAATCAGACCACCACCACCAGAGTGTCTGAAAAGCCAAGCCCTTTCCTGAGAAATTCCCCCACTGGTTTCTTTTTTCCAACACTGTATTTTTTTTTCACGTATAATTCATATACAGTGTTATAGAAGTTTTAGGTGTACAATATGATGATTCAACAACTCTCTACATTTCTCAGGGCTCATCAAGATAAGTGTACTCTCCAGCAGTGTGTTTTGGGAAATTCCAACTTACAGAAAAATCAGAAGAATGAAACAATGAACACTCGGACACCCTTCACCTAAATTCACCAGCTGTTAACGTTTTGCCATTTTTCCAGTCTCTCGTGCGTGCATATATGTGTCACTGTTAGAATCATGACATGTTGTCCCTAAATGTTTGGACATGCACCTTCCTTTTTAAAATTTATTTTATTTTTTTTTTAGAGATTTTATTTATTTACTTATTTGTCAGAGAGATAGAGAGAGATCATAAGCGGAGGGAGCAGCAGGCAGTGGCAGAGGGAGAAGCAGACAGAGCTGGGAACTCGGCAACAAGGGGTTCAATCCCAGTGCCCCAGGATGGTGACCTGAGCCGAAGGCAGACGCTTGCTTAACGGACTGACCCACTCCGGCCTCCTAGGCATGCATCTTCCTAAGAACAAGGACATGTTTGTAATCACAACACCAGCACCACATGCATGAAATTGAGTATCGATACAATAAAATGATCTCATAAGTCATTCCTTTGAAATATCTCCCAGCTACCTGCAAGATGTTCTTGATAGCTCCCCACGACAGCCCCAGTCCAGAATCCAATCAAGGATCAGGCATGGCATTTGTCTGTCTTGTCTCTTTAGACTTTAATCTAGACGAGTTTCCCTGCCTACTCTGTGTGGTGACGTTGTCCCTACTCCGTTGCTGAGCAGAGCGAGGACCCAGAGTGCCAAGAAGTCTGAGTTCTGGCACGGGTGTAAATCTAGCACTATTCGAGTGATCCTTGACCTTCACCTTGACCATGGTTTGGGAATCCTCTGACATTGCCTTGCTGGAATCCACACCTCCATTTCGCAAGAAGCCCGGCTCTCCTAAGATTGCAGCCTACACAACAGCACCCAAAGGCACAGTTTCCTGGCCTTAAAAGGGACCAGCTCTTATTCGTGACATTGTTGGTCATGATTCTTTGTGAGGGAGGGGCATGCCTATCATGCTTCCTCGGCTGCCCACCCCTACACTCATCCCTAGGAGACATAACAAGAAAGACCTTCTAACAATACAGCTCTGCCCTCTGCTTGGCCTCCCTGTCCCTGCCGGCTGATCACCCCCCATTTCTTCAGTGGCTGCCCAGTGCCTCAGTCCATTACGCTTCTTTGCTTCCCAGCACAGCGGGGCCGCTTCCCCGGTGACCCAGAGCCGTGCTGGAAGGCTGCTTCCCTGGGCCCCAGATCCTTTGCAATAATCAGCTTTGTGAGTCAGAGGCAGCAGCTGCCCTGGGCCTCCCGGGCCTGGTAGGGCAGAAAGATGATTGGATCAGAAGAAGTGCCATTAGTTAGGCAAGGTGGCTGCTCTGCACCCCCCTCATTCCCTTCCACGCCCCCCCATTTCCCCAGGGCCCTTCTACCCGCTTTCCAGGCCCAGCAATATGATAATGAGATCTCAAAAAATGCCCCCACCCCCCCACGTCCACACACAGACAATTTCTTAGCGGCTTCTTGCAGGGCTGATCCCACCACTGGGAAGGCAGAGCAGTGGGGGACAGTGGTATGTGTCCCCCCCAGCACCTGACCCCAGGCCTGAGGCACAGCCACGACCGTTTTCTAGCTGGAGTTGGGGGGGGCTCAGCAACTCAGCAGGGGTGGGGGTCTGAACCCACAAGGGCAGGGAAACGGACTTAAACGTAACGCTTACGTTGGGATAATCTCGGGACTGGCTGTCGCACAGGGAGGGGAGACCCAAGCCTCAACTCTCAGAGTCATGAGGCAGCTGCCCCACGTGGGAACCCTGTGATGGCTTTGTCCTCTGAGCACCCACACACCCCCACAGGACAAGCGTTTTCCTAATGAGGAAAACTGTCCTCTGGCTGCTCCTGACCGGGGACGCTGAGTCCTGCCCACCAGCTCTGGAACTGCTGAGGGCCCCACAGGCCTTGTGCAAAGCTCTCTCAGAAGTGTGTCGTCCAGGGGATCGAGACGCTGACTGAGCGCAACTAAGGGCGGCGTTGCAAACTTCTGTCTAGAATTTGCTGCTGGGGTTTCGAGGGCCCTGTGTAAACCGTGAGAGCAGGGCTGGTTGAGAACTGGGGCTGGCTGACAAGGGCCCCCACATCTCTCCTAGGCCCAGGAGGCTGTGAGTGCAGGCAGAAGCCCAACCTAACACACCAGCACAGGTCCCAAACCCTACCTGCCATTGGCCGGGGAGGTTCACAAGAGCAGGTGGGCCTCCATTAAGCAGAGTCTCTGTCCTTGGCCCCCGGGGGGGCAGGGGAGGGGGGACTATGACAGCCCTCCTCAGGCATGAGAATCCGCTCTCATGACACAATTAGTCACCCACTTGTCAAACAAAGCGCCTGCTCAGAGGGGTCCCTGCACGCTTAACTTGGCAAAGAGAAGCCACGCCTTGGCCCAGCCTCATGGCCTTCTCCCCTCAAGGGTTCTTTCCCCTGTAAACCACAGTGTCCAGCAAAATTCTAAAGGGCGCTGCAGATACTCTACTGACCGGGCCCCCAAGCAGCCTGCTCGTGGTTTCTACTGTCCCAGCCGTCCTCCCCTGCAGGAAGAGGGGCTTGGGAGCAAGAGCAAGGCATTCTGGTCCAACAGACTCAGGGCCCCGAGTGGAAGCCTGCCGGGGGTCGAGGGCGCTGAAATCCTGGCAGCGTGTCTCATGGTGGCCAAGTAGGCTTCAATGTGAAGAGCAGCACTGGAAAAAGTGTACGGGGCTGGGGGATGGGCGCACATCTCTCCTGATGTTCCAAAGCAAGGAAGCAAGGAAGCAAGGCGTGAGGTCAGGACGGAGCTCAGGGACCGCAGGGACCGGGATGGGGCAGAAGCAGGCGGGCCGGTTCGGGGGTGCTCAGCAGAGTTTTTACCTTCTCCTCCACTCCCCCCAGGCCTGGCTTATCTGCAAGTCCGGGCCGAGGTGCCAAAGCACGCGTGCACTTTGACAAGCACCATACAATGACTGCGTTTGTTCAACGCCTCTTCTTTCGGCCCCGCCCTGTGGCTTCCCACCCCGAGACCTCAATGGCTCTGGAGTCTGGATTTCACATTAGTTTAACAGGAAAAATCAGCATTTTTTTCCCCAAGTATGACCATTTGTTCATTATGGAGACAACTCTCATCATCGCAGACCGTGAACGTGCACGTGGATCCGGGAACCCGCGGGCCGGAGGGGTGCGGGGCGCGGGGTGGGTGTGAGCCGAGCCTGGGAGGGAGGGAGCCGGGACCGGGAAGTGGAGCGCCAGCACCGGCCGCTACGCGACTCCCATAGGCTCGGCGCTCGCAGGCACTTGGGAGGGGGAGGGCCATGGCGAGTTTGCTCGGCGGGGTCTGCGCTCCTGGGGGGCAGTCGGCCCGAGGCAGGGAGCCCGGTCCCCGGCCCCGCCTGAGCTGGGGGGAGGGGGAGGCGGGCCCGGAGGTGGGGAGGGGGCGCCCAGGAGGGCCGGGTCCGTACCTGCTTGGCCTCGGCGGCCTGCTCCTCCGCCTCCGCCGGCGCCGCCTCTCGCTCCCCCGGCCCCTCGAGCTCCCCGGGGCCCTCCGGCGCGGCCGCCGGCTCTGGGGCGCAGGGAGGTGCGGAGGTCCCCGGGGCCTTGGCCGGGGTCACGGGCCCTGGGCTCGCGGCCGCCCCGCGCCGCACTAGCAGCCAGGTGAGCAGCAGCGCCAGCACCGTGGCCAGCACGGGCAGCGCGGCCAGCAGCTCGGCGGGCGCCTCCATCGCGCCGCGGCCGCCCGAGTGCCCGCCCGCGGGGACCCCGAGGGAGCCCGCCGCGCCCCGCCCGCGCCCCGCCCCAGGGCGGAGCCCCTGCCCGTGCCCCGCCCTCTCGGACCCCCCTTTGCGGGGGTGGGGGTGGGGAGGACACGGGTGCTGGGGGACCCTGACCCCTGCGGCGGCACTCCCGAGGCGGGCCAGTTCCTCCCTGCACCGGGAAGGCCTGACGCTTGCGCTTGGATTTGTTTTGAAAACCCAGCTCGAAACGCTCTTTCCTCAGGCGCCCTTAGATTACTGTCATTTTCGGCATCATTTCCGCTCTGTACAGAAGGTCCAGCACTTTGGCACCGCAGGCTGGGAGATGCCGAGGCCCCCGACGGCCGGGAAGACTCGCCTAAACCGTGGCACTGGACTGCCCGTAAGGCGACGAAAGCCAAACGTTAGCCGGCTTGCTCCGGGCCACTTCCAGACCCGTCCGCAGCATCTTCCGGGAGCACCCGAGCTCCTGGCGGGGAATGCCCGGCCCTAACACCCAGCAGCCTTCAACGCAAGCCTCACTGTAACGTGGCTGCCCCCCAAAGGCCGCTTTCTGGAATTCAGCTCCAGGCGCCTTGGGATAACATTCTCCCAAACTGACCTTTCCTCTTGGAGTATTTCCCGTGTAAGGAGGGTGGAATGAAGGGAATTCTGCTGTTTCTTTTTCCCCAGATCCTTCCTTCCGTTGTACTTGTTTGAGATAGATACGCTATAACCAAAAAGTTGTGTCTTTACCCCTCCCAGTAAACACGGCAAAGTTTGTCAGGTACCAGTTGAAAAAACAGGATGCCAGGTTTTGCTTAGGACACATTTATTGCTTTTTTGGAAAAAATTCCAGTGCCTGAGCTGGTATCTGGTGCACGCCAGGAACTAGATGGAGTGCAGCTTACATGGGCGGCAGAAGGATGTGCTCAGGCTTCTTCCTGGGCTCCAGTTACGACCAGCAGGCCTCCAGGAAGAGGGGGAGCTTAGTCCTGGTGCTTCACATAATGGTAAGGGGTACCAGCAAAAGGGATTTCAGTGGTGACTGGTGAAAAATGCCCCATAACTATAAAATGTGGATTGGGGCTCCTATCTGACTTTTGACCCCCAGGGGACTTTCAGCCAAAGTGGGCCTCCTTTTTTGGTCCCTGCCTTCGTTGTTTGAAAGTACACGTTTAAGGGGGACCATTGTGCAAACTTAGCTACGTTCTGTATCTACTACCAGATGAATAATGAGAAGAAACAAGAACAAAACAATGCAAAAAACCCAACTCCAAACCAAGTTGCTTTATTTAAAATGATGAACAAGTTTCATCCAAGTGAAAGTTAAAACCACCCATCAAACGGCGGAGCCATAGGCAGCCCGTGGTGGAGCGCACGGCGAGACGGAAGCAGACGGAGCGGGCTGCTGGGTGTCTCTGTGGCAGCGGCCAGAGGCACAAGGACTCTGCATGGTCCCAGTTCTTCTGCACCGTCCAGTCACCTTGAAGATAGCAGGCCAGGCCAGTTCTCATGGGACTTTCAGGGAGGACTAGATGCCTCACGTTTTTGAACAATGAGACCAGAGTCGAGAGCCACCACCCGAGGGTGCCAAGGCGCGAGGTTCATCTCGTTTTGTGGCATATAATGTAACATCAGTGGAACATCTTCACAGAAGGCAGGGAGGGAGGGGGGCGTGTGAGGAGAAACCACACAGGGAACCATCACACTACCCAGCACACACCACAAAACACCTTGTGGAAACGCTATGCACGATTCAAGGAACCTACAGCTGTGCACGTACACGCCTACGTCCTAAAAGCACTTTTTACAACACTTCCCACAAAACTCCTATTCTGTCCCACACTCTTGTCTAAAATCCTATGTCACGACCAGACTGAACCTCTAATAAGTTCATAAAGCACTCACACCAGCATCTTTCTTGCCGATGCTTAAATATCTGTAGCTGATACAGAGAAAAACCAAATACTGAGGCCATAACTTGATGTATCTCATAGACTTGTATTTAGTAAGGTCTCATCTTGCTTTTCTGGTCATGGAAACGGATGTGTGACCCCACCTAGCCTGAGCAGTGACCCTTGGGAAGCGTGCACGGCACACGGCCTTTCAGCTGCACGAGGGGAGGGACCTGCGCTTGCCCCAGCTGCATGGCCAGCCCCCAGAACAGGGCCTGCCTCTCAAACGCGGACTGAACACTTGCATGATTCATAAACGGGCGTCTGCAAGCCTAAGCCAAATTGCAACAACATCCCTGGGCTGGGTGGCTCTCCCCTCAAAGGTGTCCCCCTGAATATCCCAGCACTGCTAATGAGCCCAGAGACACCCGTGCGCAGCACCGGGTCCTTCAGGCTGGTGGTCAAGTCTTTGGTGCTCGCTCCCAAAGCCCCGGAGCCACACACTGTCTTCTTCGACCCTGCTCGTCCCTGTCAGTAGTTTTGGACCCAAGAGTCCTTCTTCCAGGGACCCCCAGCTTGCTGGTTTTTCAGTTGGAGAAAAATCCCTACTACTGTTGATGTCACTCAGAGGAGGAGGCTCAGACCAGGTGGGGTGAACGGTTAATGTTAGAACAGACCGGGTTCCCCCTGCCCGCCTGGTCTACAGCACCCCGCCATCACTGCCCTCCTCTCCCTCGGCTCCCCACCTCCCCCCTGCTGCATTCCGCTAACGGTGTGCTTGGGTGGCCCACTGCAACAGGGGACAGCGGCGGGGTGCGAGGTGTTCAATCTCCGGCCTGGCTAAAACAAGGACTGTCCCAGCGTCACTCGTGGGGTGGCAAGAACCAAATGGCAGCAGATAAGCGGTGTGATCCGGATGCTCTCCGGTGAGGTGACTGTGGGCCTGTCAGGTGGGCTGGATCCCTTCTTTCTGGACATTGTTTGTCAAACAGGAATCACCCTTGGCCTCTCAGGAAGGCTAGTCTCTCCCATTCCAACTTCTGCCGTGTCACCCGGCCACAGCGAAGGAGTCCTATCCTGCCCCCTGGCGGCAAATAGTTTTGGTTTTGCTTCTTTTCTTTACACGGACGTTTAGAGACAAGCTGATATGAATGAGAGAGGAAGGCGTGCTACCCGACAGCGATACTGGGGTACAGAAGAAAAGCGTTTCAGAAAATAGCACGAACATTTTAAAAAAGGAGACAGAGGAACCCCAGTCAGGTATGACCACAAAGAGTTGAGTTCAGGGTTTGATTTTCCTCACCCCCAAAATACACGGAGGGAAGCAGGGCTGTCTGAGCCCAGGGGGCCTGGTGGGGAAGCGGAGTGGCACCGAGGGCAGGTGACAGGCGCCAACGCTGAGAAACATGATGGACGTTCTCCATCCAACCCAGCCATGTTTTTGGGTCGGGATTTGAGAATGCAGAAAACTCAGACAAAGTAGGGGACGGGCCTCTTAGGGGCAAGCCACGTGACCAACCCAGGGTCCAGAAACAATCATCAGTCTGTTAAAAATATAACCTTCGCACAGAAGAGCCCTGGATTCCTCAGATTATACCCATGGTCAGGGAGGATCCAGGGAGGCAACACCACAGTTCCAGGCCGCCTGCACACCCGCTCCCGTGCGCCCCTGGGATGCACCGGGCCAGCTCCTGCCGCCCTCCGGCTGTTCGTGTCCTTACCTACATCCCGCCCGGAAAAGGGCATGCTGCTCAGTGCTTTTCACTGGGCATATCCTTGACAAACGCCCTCTCACTTTTATTTAAATTTAGCTGAATTTAGGGTCAGGTTAAGGCAAGCAGGTCAACTGAGAGGGCAAGAGATGGAACCTGCTGCTCAACCCCCAGTCTTCATACCAGAGGCCTTCAGAAGCCTCAACATACCCGAGACCAGAAGCGCCACGTGTGCGTTTATTCCGACGTGCAGCCCAAGCCACCCACCTAGCATCTGCGGGTCTAACCAGCGGGGACACTGACTGTGACGTCTCTCAGAGAGCGAGAGCTTCTGCCTTTACGGATCACGTGGGGAGAAAGACCCATCTGCCGGAAGCGGGCCCTGTGCACAACTCGAATTCTGTGGGGAGCACACACCGGACCTTTCCCCTCCCGTTTCTAAACAGAAACCCTGATCTGTCATCCCTGCCCCAAAACACACCGCACGAAAACGCTGCTGGAATTCCTGAGCCCGTCTGGCGGTGGCGAGAAGGTCCCGTGTCTGAGGCCCCGGCTCACGGTGGTGAGCGGCGCCGCCCACGCTGGCTGGGTCGGTGACACATTGGGGGTGGCGCTGGAGTGGCACTTTTTACGCGCGATTGGCTCAGACGCAAATCCAAATCCACTCGCCCCCCGGGGCCTGCTGGTGACCACCGGCCCCCGGAGAGCAGAGGCTCCTCACCCGTGTCGCTGAGGAATCAGACGCGGCGAGACATTCGAAGGATCCCAGCCCTGCAGCCTCGAGGTCGAGCAGCGTGGCTTAGAGGGGACAGCACAGACCCCCCCGGCCCCGCAGCGCGCCGGCCGTCAGTGTTTCGGGTCTCACTGAGCTCTGAAACTTCTCGACCCTCTACTCTTAGCAAGTGGTAAGAACAGCATTTGACCGAAGACAGAAGCTTGGACCAGAGAAGGATGATCCGAATTCAAAGGAGACAAAGGAGAAGGTGGGAGCAGGAGATGTGAAAACTGAGTCGGGCGGCCGCCCACAGCGCACACAGGAGCCACCTCAGGGAGAGTCTCTGCATTGGCTCAGGGGTGAGCCCGGCCTCCGCAAGTGTCCCTAATCCTGCCAAGGAAAGCACAACCGCCTGTCAGCAGCGTGGAGACAGCATGGCAGGTACGAAGCTGGAAGGACACGTTAAAGCAGAACCCCAAGACCCCACATGCAAGTCAGGGCAGGGCTGACCCTAAAACTTTTTCTGAGTAACTGCTGAACAGGTGGGGTCAGGGGGGGTCTACAGCGACAGAAACACCCCAGAAAAGCAAGAGGAGAAATCGAACGGTGGCTGTGAAGAGGGCAATCTGGTTGGGAAAGGCAGAGTCTAGCTCAATTCACGCCACTAGGACACCTGAGCTTCTGGAATTCCACCGTGAACAAACAGCAAGGCCTGTGGGTCCGCCACTCTGCTAACAACACACGTTGAGGAAACACCCAGCTGCTCAGAGATACGAACAGCGCAACAGCAACGTCACCCATGGCAAGCCAGGCCCCCAGACACTTAGGGTCCCCCGAGCTTCCGTCCTGAACTACCTCCCCGAAACCCCCTCCCCCGCTTACCGCCACCGTCAGACACATCAGGACTCGCACGTGAGAAGAGGCTCTGTACCTGAACCTCAGTTTAGCCCACAGCGTGTCCACCGTGAGGGCATGTGCCGGCAGAGGTCACCTTACTGACTCTGAGTTAAATCTGAGCTCAATTAGATCCCATCTGGTTCAAACAAACAAACGTGGGAGACGTGATGAAGACCTTCGAGAAAATTGGAGCTCTTCACGGCTGTCTCACGTGGTGTGAGCACTCCAAGTGACAAGGGCAAGCGGGGGAGAAGGCAGGAGGCCACCCCTCTGGCTCCCGGGAGACATCGGGGACCTGCTCTCGGGCCGACCCGACTGCCGCAACCATCTCTTCCCCATCGAGGGCCTGGGGGCAGTCGAGTCGCTGCCTTCCCACAACACCACAGGAATTGCCACAAGGGGAGGCTCTGGGATTCTCCAAGGACAGAAGTTGCAAAGATATAAAATGGTTTGAATTTTTATTAAATAACGTTAAAAGTTTCCTTGGCACCATCCGCACAGATCCTTGCCTTTATGCGTAAAATAAGCCACGTGACTTTGCGTCAGTAGCTGACTTTGCGTCAGGAGCGGAGGCAGAAGCTACTGGAGCAAACGCTAAGTGAATGGACTCCTATTCCAAGGGCGTGCTCGTTCTCGGGCTTTCTCCGGCCCTCCCCTTGTCTGCAGATCCAAAAGGCAGCCCTCCCCGGGGCCCTGGCCTCGCCCGCGCACGCCTTCCTACAGAGACAGCAGCCGCGTGCGGTCACCTGGAGGAGCTGCGCTCTTTGCTCGCACAGTCGTCTTGGGAGGTGGTGTCCCCGTTGCCCATCATGCCGCACGTTCTCCGCTTCTTCCTGCGGTGCATCGTCCCGTCGCCTTCAGACCCCGACTCGCACTGCACGGGAGGGCGGGAGGAGGCAAAAACCAGGAAGTCAACCAGATGCAACCCCTTCTGTCTGTGAATAAACCTCCGGCCTCCGGAGGCAGCACGAATGTCACCCGAGTCCTCCAGGAAGCGAAGCAGCCACGGACGACAGCTCCGCAGCACGGTGCGCACCGCCTTCTCCCTCGGGGGTTTCTGGCCCCCGGACGCTACGACCTCCCTCACATGCCAGGTGTCCCCCCAGGGCTTGCCAGTGGGAGGGCTGTTCGAAATCGAGACACGCATCAGCACCCTGAGACTGCGTGACGCCATTTGGCTGCATCCAGGCAGACCCCAAGAAGGACACAAGAAGTCCGGCGCTGATACTGTTCCCCCACGCCCCTGGCCCCTGCAAGACACCGTATCCCCAGATTATGCAAAGCGCTCCGAGAGAAATTCCATCCAGTGAGGGCCCAGGTTCCTCTTCCCCAAAATGATGTCAGCTTCTAACAAGCCACCGAATTCGGGGAGCTTCCAGGCTTACAATTTACACTCACATGGACAACTGTCACCGCCGGCTGTGAGGTGACAGCGCTCCAAGTCTGGAGCCCCACACTGCTGTTCACGAGCTGGGCGGCCCTTGGCCATTCACTTAACGCAATCCCCCAATACCCCTTTTATCTCCTCAAGTTACTGCCAACAACGCATGAGTTCACACGCGTGCACACACACGTGCGAATGCACACGCACACGCACACGTGCCAGGCTATAACATGGACAAAAGTCACCACCCGGCAGGAATGGTGGCAGTTGTTAACTCTTGGAACAAAGCGGGAGAATGTTCACCCCTTTCCCCGTCCTGGGCAGGAGGTTCCCAGGGGGACCTGCCCTGCAGGCCTGGGTTCCAGGAAGCGGGGCCTCACCTCGGAGTCCGAGTCGGACGAGCTGGAGCTGGAGGAGCTGGAGGAGTCGCTGGAGCTGTCGGAGGCGATCCCCGTGGACTCCTGCAGGTCGACGGAGTCAGCCAGCACCGCCAACTCGGGGTGCTCTTGCTTCAAGATCCTGGGAGACAAGAAACATCGTTCCCAGTGCTGGGAGCGGCGGCGACACCGCGCGCAGTAACCCGGACTCAAAGCTGAGGCCTGTCTCTCTCGGAGGCACCTGCGAAGGGCGGGCGCCTTGGCTCAGAATGGGCGCTGGGCCGTGGTGAGGCCGCGCGGATCCGCAGGCTGGGAACAGAAGCTCTAACGTGCTGCCCAGGCTTTTCTGGAAGGCGGACTAGCTGCACGCGAGTTACTGCGACCTTCGCACGCCAACGAGCCAGCCGTGCTGCCGACGTGAGGCCGGGTTGCCCCGAGTTAGCCACTGATTTTTTTCCACCTGGGAGAAAGCGTCTCTCTTCCGTTTTTTCCTGAACCATTCCTAGCTAACTTCTTTCAAACCCTTCCTTTCCACGACACAGCACTGAGCGACCGCAGTCGGGCTTGGTTACGTTCCATTCGTAAGAGGAGCAACAATTAGGTTTGCGAGAAAGAAGACGAGGCAAGCAACAGAGAGGGTCCCCCTCACTCGAAGATAAAACTGGACCGGACTTTCGGAGGAAGCAGCCCTCCCCACAGGGGCCTGATCTCGGCATCCACTCTAAGCTGGGACAAGAGACCAGCTGCGTGGTCAGGCCTTTAAGATGACCAAATCCCAGCACACAGCGGCCGACGGGATGGCGTCAGTGGGCCTTAAGTGCCTGAGAGTCCGGGGAGAACGAAGCCACCACCCTTGCTGGCCCTCTCAGCAGGGAGGCTGAGCACTGACCAAGCCAGGATCCCTCTCTTACCCCGAGAGCTGGTCCCTCCAGGTCAGGGTTGGGACACAGTGGCACGGGGTGGCTGGGGGTGGCTTGCACTGCCGCTGCCCGTGCTGTATCTGTTCTGTGGATAAACAGAGGAGCTAAGTCTCCAGGGCAGTCACCTCACTCACAAGAACTGAAGGTATTAAGTTTAAAGGGGAATAATGCTTCTCAGTAAGAAAAAGAAAAAACCAAAATACAACCCAAACAAAATGGCTTCCTTTGCTACCGCTAGCTTTGGCGGGGGAGGGCGGGGGGGGGACCAAAAAACAGAAAATAAAACAAAACAAAAAACAGAAAACAAGAACCAATCCCAATTATGGCCATGTTTTGACTGACTGATCAAACATGCAGAGTCTTACCCTGTCACCTGGAGGCTGGCAAGCATCCTGAGAACTAGCCCTGACCTCGGACCCACTCTCCTCTGCCCCAGCTCTCCCAGCCTAAGATCAGCACACGTCACTGCAGCAGTGAACTCTTTCCATTTCACCTCTGGGGTATGAATTGGAACAAAGTGAAAATAAGGAAAAAAAAAAAAAAGTCTCTCACCTATACCATTTCCTCGATAACTTTGGTCGCCCTCTTACCGTCTTGTGCCATACAACAGGGAAGTTGGTGCTGCTGGCAAAATTCTGCGTGATGGCAATGGTGGTGTCAAGGTTAAGGACAACGTGCCACCAGCCTCCTGAAACCCAACAAAGAAACAGTTAAACAGGGTTTGCTTCTGTGCACGATCACAAACATAAGCTTGGTGAACAGAGGGTTCCTATCTACCGATCTACAGGCGAGACAGGTAGAGACTCAGAGACAGGAGATCCGGACTGGTCAATGCTTCTCCGGATTCAGAAATCACAACCTATTTGTGGAAGGTTCTACTGGAGCACAGCCCATGCCTGTTCATTTCCGGATTGCCTGTGGCTGCCTTCCTGCTCCACAGGCAGAGCTGAGCTGCTGGAATAGACCCAGTCCGGCCCACAGCACTTAAAATATTTATTCTCTGCCTTTTACAGGAAAAGTGTGTTGACCCCTGTGAGTCCAAACCTGGGATTGAAACTGGAAAGGCAGCAAGTTTTTCAGCTCCTAGGAGGAGAACACCTACCTCCAGTATTAAACACCCTCACTTTCAACGCTTAAGTCTGAAGTGAGCCAATGTTACACCGTATTAAAAACCCAATTTACAGAACAAGTCACAGTTTATCCACAGACACACAAGATTGCTACTACGCAAAGAAGGTGAGTAGAATCTTTACATACAAAGAATTTATCAACACGCATTATGTATGTAGGTTATAAGAGATGTGGACAGCAGCCCATCACTGTCCGAGCTGGGCAGCGGTCAGTTCATTTACAGTCGGCAAGCAGACGGTTCTCTTTGACTCCTAGATACACTTGTGCTCGGAAATGACAAATAACTGAAATCAAAGAATGTACTTCCTCTTAGTTCGTCTATACCTGGTACAAAGACAGTCTCTCCTGGTTTTTGTAAGATTTCCAGGGGTTTGAATTCAGGTGGCCAGGTGGGAAGCTGTGTCCGGGGATGAATGATACTAAACCAAGTAATAGCTTCATCTTGCTGGTTCCCTCCTTCTTCACGGGTCACCTTGATGAGTTCCCTGGGCGTGCTGGTAGGAAACAGGCACCAGCGCTTGTGGCCCTGAACTAAGGCATTCCAGGCACTGGTTCCCAGAGGGTCGATGTGAATTCCAGTTCCAGAGCGCGGTGGCCCCATCACAAACCATCTAATGGAATGGAAATGTCCGAGATATGAAAGGTAATTCAACTGTACACACATACTACCAAAGAGCGAGTTTTTAGTCTTATACTCTTTATTTCAGAGACTACATAAACCCTGCTATACAGAAACGCTAAATGAATCATGCCTGAAATGCTCTGTAACAGAAAGGAAAAAAACAAACAAACAAAGACTGATGTGGCTTACTCCTACTGAGCTTTAACTATTAAAATTTCCTCTAAAGACCAGTGGCTTAACTGTGGTAGCGTGTTTGAGTCACCTGGGGCGCCTTCAGAAATCCTGATGGCCAGGTGGCCATCCAGACCAGTGAAACCAGTCTGTGGCCGTAGGATCTGGGCAGACAGCAATAACCCACTAAGTAAATTCCATGTGCAGCCAAAGAGAACCACTCACTGTTATGGAAAAAGGTTAGCCGACCGAGCTCAGGTGACATACTGCCCTACGTGAGACTGTAAGGGCTTCACCGCGAGGTACTTTACCTGTAAGGGGGCCTGCGTTTCTCCCCAGCATACTGGAAGAGGTCATCGGTGAAGAACTTGGGCACCTTGTAATCTTCCAGAAGTTTCCTTCTTTTGGGGTGTTCACCATAGCTGCTGTCAAAGATGTAAAGGGGGCTGTCATCCCGAGTGCTCTCCATGTACTCGATGTAGTACTTCATCTTCATCTTCACCGAGTAGCCATCATTATCCTCGCCGCACTTGAACTTCTGGTTACGGTACTTCCTTTTTAGGCGCTCCAGGGTCCACTTCTCCTGCGCAGACCAGCCCTCTTGGGCATTCAGCAGAACCACGGGCTTGTACGGTCTTTCATATCGCTCCACGAATTCTTCCACCGACAGCTGTAATGCATCTGCCCTTTCCACGTTATCCTGAAGGAACCAGAAAAGACCTATCCAGTTAAAAAAAAAAAGTCCAGCGGCAGCAAAGGGCGTCCCCCAGGACCAATTAGCAACGACATACCTAAGAAGCCAGATTCTTTTCCTGGCTTATTTTGGGGGTGGGGGAGGAGAGGAGGAACAAGGACCTGCGTGTGCACTGACACGTCGCACCCAGCGCCGCCCCACCACGGGAAGGGGGCTTCGCATCTCCCACTCGTGGGCCTCCACAGTCGAGTCCCCGGGGCCGCACCGCCCAAAGGGGTCAAGGGGCGACAGTCCTGCCTGTGGGGATCGCCGAAAGCGCCAGCCTCCAGGTGGCCCAGCAGGCAGGCGGCGGCGGCGGCGCGGGAGGAAGGAGGCCCGCCCTGGAACCCGGCCCCGATGACCCCGACCTCCGCGGGGTGCGGATGAGCCCATCGGAACTCGGGGGTGCCGCGCTGGACGCCGGGGGAGTCGCGCAGCCGCCCGGAGGTGCCCGTGCCCGGCCTCAGCCCGCGACCCCGGCCCACTCACCGCCACGGCCGCCGGGTTCAGCGAGAAGCTTTCGTAGTAGTTGTGACGGGTCCAGTCCAGCGAGTCCTTGAGCTCCGGCCGCGCACTACGCTTGGCCTCGCGGATCCGCTTCTTGCTCTTGTGGTTCATCCTCCGGGGGTCACCAGCTGCTCCCGCGACGACCTCGGCGCGCCTCGCTTCCTGCTTCCAACGCACCCCTCCCCTGCCCGGACAGCGGCTGCAGCGGCGGCACCCAAACGCCCTTCGCCCTGGCCCGGCGCCTTTAAAGTCGCCTTCCAGAAAATTCACTCCCCAACCACCTCCCGGGCCTCGGGTTGGGCACGCGGCTGCCGTCTTCCCCGCCCCCCGGCCTCTCGCGGTGAGCCATTGGCTCGGGCACCTCCGGGGTCCGCCCTCACACTCGCCGGCTCTCCGCCATGTTGGGAAGGTCGCGCCGATCGAGGAGCCGCCTCGTTGCGGCCCCGCCCCTCCTGCGCCCGCTTCCGGTGTGCGCGTCACTTCCGGGCGTGGGTCCCTTACCCGGCGGCCCGTTTCCGGCGTGCAAGTCGCCGAGGCCACCTGTTTTCCGTGTCTCTTTTGCCTGGCGTCCGGCGTCTTCTCACCTCGCGGCCACGTCGTCGCCCGCTGGAGCGGTGCCTTCCCCGCCTTTGCAGTCGAGTTAAAGCGACCCAGTAGGGCAGCGTAGCGCCCGTGAGGCGGCCCCGTCGGCCAGGGGTTTCCCGCGCGCGCGCAGCCTGGCAGCCCGGCGCTCTTCGCCGTTCCCGGCCCGTCGGGGAACCCCCGACTCCCCCCTGGACAAGCGTGGCCTCCGAGGGCATGAAGTCCGGGCCCAGCGCTTTCGATTCTCGGAGGAGCCGGGCCTGGGGGCCGAGGGGGCCGTGCTGGAGGTCAGCGTCCCGCAGGTGCGTGCGTCTCCGGTCCTTTGCGGAGACGCCCGGGGCAGGAGACGCTCCCAGCCGGCCTGGAGGGGCTGGGAGGGGTGGAGCGAGGTTTGGCGGCTACCCTGCCTTAGGATGGACCTCAGGGCGGGAAGGTTTGGGGCCTGAAGCTCTTGGCAGTCTTTAAGGAAGAAACTTGGGGACCCTGCCACGAGAAGGGCTTTCCACATCGAATATTTCCTGCCAGAAAGGTGGCATTTTTGACACCCAAGTATTTTCTTTGATCTTGTTGAAGGGCTTCTTAATTCAGCTTTATCCAAGACGGGGGACTCCACCCTCACTTTCCAAATACAGTTTCTTGGGTTGGCACTCACTTGTTCCTTTCAGCTCACGGCTGTCCCCAAACCCTCAGTAATAGTAGCAGTAATACATTATGCGTCCGGTTTTGCAAAGCACTTGGACGTTGCAGTGTTTCGATTTTAGCAGTATTCTGTGAGGAGGATATCCTGCGTCAGATCTTTCAGGGCAGGCATTTTATTCACGCTGCTTCCCTACACTTAGAACCAGTGGCAAGGCACTGCTCTTTTTGTTGAGTGAATTCACCTTTGATGCTTCCACGGCTTCAGCCCCCTTCCCAACCAGTCCACTAGCAGCACCCTCTGCTCTAGAAAACAGAAAGATTTTCAGTTTTGCAGTTTAATAACTGCTCGCTTTGCTTATTTTGTGCCTGGCACTGTACTAAGCAGTTTGCATGGAGTCTCACAAGTCACGGTATGAGATAGTGTTTTGCAGGTGAGGAAACTGCAGCATAGACAGGTTAAGTAATGGGTGAGGTCATACGGCTGGTAAGTTACACATCTGGCTTTTGAACTCAGGCAGGCTCATTCCAAAGGTGTGAGCCGTTATTTTGCATCCCTAAATACTGTGCTGTCTCAGAATTCTGTATCTTTCCAAAGGCTGTGTAAGCTGCTTGCCTTCCCAACTCCAGGACTGAGCTCCTCTCAAACTTCTGGAATGTCTTTCTGGCCTCATTGTTTTCCATCAGCATACCAGATTATGCCTGTGATTGTAACCCTCTGATACTTTTTTTTTTTAAGATTTTATTTCACAGATCACAAGTAGGCAGAGAGCCCGACTTGGGGCTTGATCCCAGGACCCTGAGATCATGACCTGAGCCGAAGGCAGAGGCTTAACCCACTGAGCCACCCAGGCACCCCCTTCTGATACATTAACTGTACTTAAAATAAAAGCTAATTTTCCCGTGGCCTTGTAACCCCCCAGTTCTGATCCATGTTATCCCACTGACCTCAGTACTACCACAACCCTGCCTCCCAGCCCCCATGCCCCTGCCGTCAGTGCCGTCTGTACTTCAGCCAGAGACTTTAGTTCCTGCTTCAGGACCCTTGCCAGACTCGTATCTAGGACAGCCACCTGTGGTCGCTGTCTCCACCCCTCGCTGCCCCCACTACTCTCTCACTAGATTTTGTTAACATTATCTCCAGCTAAAAATGTATGTGCTTACTTGTGACTTATCTTTTCCCATAGGGTATGTATGTGTCTATGTATGTATTCCGTGATAACCTAGTTACGTACTTAGCCCGCTAAACAACGCAGTCCCTGGATAAATGCTTATTGAGTGAATGAGTGTATGAAGCGTGCTTATCACACCGTATTGCAATTTTATAAACCCCATGGGATGTGAACTGGACAGCAGGGAATTGTCATTTTTGTGATAGATGCCGGGTGTCGGGCACTCTGATTCCTCTGAAAATAAATATTACAACTGTCAGCAGATGAGTTATTTTTGGCATACAAAAAATTCTTTTCAGGTGCTGCATCTCGAATATGGAATGTATGTTTGGCCCTGTGCGGTGGTCTTGGCTCAGTACCTATGGTTTCACAGAAGATCTCTGCCAGGCAAGGCTGTCCTAGAGGTACAAGTGCTCTTGAGTCTTCGAAAATGCTGGGTTCAGATTTGTCTATGTGCTTGTTACTGACTTTTGTTAAAGATTTTTAAATCAAGTGATTTGCCAGCTTGTAAGTCATGTGAGCTAAGGATGCTTTTTATGTTTTAAATTGTTTTTAAAAACCACGTGCACCAGAGAGCACGGGAGTCCCACGGAGACTAAAATGTCATCTGGCCCTTTACATTATGCTGACCTTTATTCTAAGTGAAGCCCGTTGACTAATTCCACACAATCTTGGTACGGAAGCAGTCATTAAGACTATCTTTTCAGGGTGTCCCAACAGGGTCATCTGGGGTCTACTGTGACACATGCATTTTCTCATACAATAGTCCTTTCCCAAACTCTTTCTCATCACTCCACCTGACTTAAGACTGCTAAAGGCTTGGAGAAAAACTTTTGTTAAGTTTGCATAAATGGTACAAGGCTTAAATCTTAAGGCTGAGGACAAACCCAAAACTTAGTAACCTCTTAACTTTTGCAAAACCATGTGAGGGATGTGAGAGTACTTAGCATACTTCTGACCCTGAACAGTGGCAATTTGAAAACATTCAGGAAAGACTGAGAATCTCCAAGCTCAGGCTCAGAACTGGAAATTGCATTTTAAATAGGGAGAATACTTATAAAGGTATTACTTGGTCATTCCTTACTTAGCACGCTAAAGACCTTGTCACTTTGAAGGCCCAACTGGAAAGTCCCCTCTGCAGAAAGTCCTGTTGCAGACCTGTCCGGTTATAGCCACATAAAAGCAGTAAAAATTGGTACTAACAACCATAATGGCCAGGTGTGCATGCAAGTCACCCATCAGGCTTCTAGAGACACAATGTTCTGTATAATTAGGAGTTCCTTTATAGACTATAAGAGAACTGAAAATGACAAAGTGTCCCAAACTGCCTAGGGCACATTGAGCAATGGAGCTGCCAGGTACCATGAAGGTTGGAAGTCATAGTCAGTTGCAGAATGCAGGGCCCTGTGTGGGACTTAACCTTCCCACCCCATAAGAGGAATCTCAAGTATTTTCTACAAATCGAAAAGCTTAAAGCTTCATATGGGAACGCAATGTAATTACAGCACCTTTTGTAGATGGGACAAGCTAATCAACTCTGTACTTATGGAAACTATGCCCCCAAATTCCCTGCAATGGTTAAGCAGAACTTGGAATGCTGTTTTTTAAATGTATTAGATTGGAGCTGGAGTGAGCCTTCCAGGAATTATGGCTGCAAAATGTGGTGCTGAAGTAATCTTGTCGGACAGTTCAGAGCTGCCTCACTGTCTAGAAATCTGCCAGCAAAGCTGTGAAATGAATGACCTGCCACAGGTACGCGTCCTAGGACTGACGTGGGGCCATGTGTCTCAGGATCTTCTGGCTCTACCATCACAAGATATTATACTTGCATCTGATGTGTTCTTTGAACCAGAAGGTAAACCTTTTTTGGTCTTCAGTAGTAAATTTGACTGGAGAGATGACCTAAGTTTAAGTCCATTTAAGAAGTCTTTTCTTCCCAGATTTTGAAGACATCTTAACTACAGTCTACTTTTTGATGCAAAAAAACCCCGAAGTCCAATTGTGGTCCACTTACCAGGTCAGAAGGTAAGCCTGAATAATCCTGGTTCACTCTCAATTTTTTTTTGAAACTTAAATCCTTACTCATGCAGTATCTACTGAAAGGATAAAATGAAAATGTATCTGAAGCAAAACAGGAAAACGTGATTTTAAAAAACAATTTATTTTTTTTTTAGTGCTGACTGGTCACTTGAAGCTTTGCTCTACAAGTGGGATATGAAATGTGTCCACATTCCTCTGGAGTCTTTTGATGCAGACAAAGAAGATATAGCAGAATCTGCCCTCCCAGGAAGACATACTGTTGAAATGCTGGTCATCTCCTTAGCAAAGGACAGTCTCTGAATTACACCTACATAACAGGCTGTTCTCAGACAATGTCAATACTAATTAGCAACCTGCCATGCCAACTAAGACTCAGACCACTTTTGCTTCTTGGGAGTACAAGCATTGAATTTGACGATGGTCAGATCTGTTGGCCTTTAAGATTGTGATGGGTCACCTAGACAATACTCACAGGTTACAAAGCCATGAAAACAAAAATTAACACACCTGTTTTTTTTTAAAAAGGGGGACTTGGATTGTTCTTTGGGGGGGGATCTTCAAAAACGACATAAATTAAGCAGAGAGAAGGGGGTACCCACAACCTCAAGAGACTGCTACCTTAGAGCATTGATTTTAGGGGTTATGGGTGCTGAAATGGCATTTCCATTTTAACTTAGGGAAAAAAGTCAACACTACACATATCACTTTCATACTGTACAGTCAGTAACAATTCACAAGGTAATTGCACAGGTCTTTCAAATAAAGGGGAGGGAAAAAACACCAAGACATATTCTGAGAAAAGCTAACACCAAGGAAACGTTTTAATTAAACTACAGAAACAATGGTTATAGTACAGAATTTTCATGAGCAAAAAGATACACCATGTTATAAGTACTTACAAAGTTACAAACCATTTTTGCTTCCTTAACATTTTCCATATTTTAAGTTCATACATGAAGATGATCGGATATACCATTTTGGGGGGAAGGGGGGAAAAAAGGTGTATTTATCATCAGCTAGATGTGCTCACTGTATGCTCCGTTATTTATATGCAAGGCCCGGGTGACTGGAAGTGCAGTTGTCAGGCATTTTAATAAACTGGACAGCCATTTGTTTCTGCACGACAAGGCATCTTTACACAGGAGCAATCAGGAGAAAACAGGAAACAGCCAAGCACTCTGCACTGCAACACGCCACCTTAACAGCTAACCAGCATTACTCAACTGCTACACAACTGCGCCTAGTGCACAAAAATACACAAGAGAAGAGATTAGAATTGTGTTTGGTAAACAATCCTTTCAAAAAATCAAGTCTTTTCACCTGAAAAGTCTTTATACAAATTTGGGTTCAGATTACCATTTAGATCTGAAGGTAAATAACATATACAACAAATTTACACCGACTTTTGTAGGTTTTTAATTTTAAGGAATGAAGGCAATGTTGAGTCAATCTCTTGACAGCTTTAGGCTGTATGTAATGGCTGCACACGTTTCCTTAAAAGTCAGGAGGCCACAAATTAGGTTACCAATCTGTTTAATTTCAAACAAAAAAAGTCAGCACTATATAAACAAAAGGAAAATTTACCTCAAATATCCAAGCCAATAATGAAATCTGAAGTCGTTCACCTCACTAAATTACAAGAAATTTGAATAACAGCAACAAAATGGCACATAAAATGAAGTTTGCCACCTGAGGCAAAGCTTAAAACAAGTAAAAAGTTAGACAAAATGTTACAAAATAACCTTTTCAATAGCCAGTTGCTTGTTCCAAGTGACTCTTCGATGGACTGAGTATGTGGTCCTTTGCCCCCAAGTCTTCTGTTAGGTTGCTTGCTGACCCATCTAGGTTTGAAAAGAAAAAAGTTCAGTTTACCTTCCATTACAATGAAGCTACCGAAAGTGCACATGGTTTCAGTTTCAGGCATGTACTTACTAAGGCTCTGGTGAAACAAGTAGGTTACGGAAAGGTTCCACCCAGCCATTATCAGTTTTTTAAAGGCCCAATTAGGAAATTTTCACAAAGGCTACCATCCGCTTTTACAAATTTGTGTTTATGTAATCTTGGCCAAATAACCAAGGTGAAAAATGATATAAGGGAGGGAAAAAAGAAAAAGGAAAAAGGGGGGGAAAAAAAGGGAAAAAAAAAAAAAAAAGGACGGTATCCAAAGAAAAACTTGAAATCAGAAAATCAGTCTATTTTAAGATAAATTTTTAGTCTTTAAATGAAACATTTGGCAATTGAGAATAAAGCTTTAATATCTGAGCTACTTAGGGCCCTTTCCTTTTAAAAAATAGGACCAAACAATTCGAGAGTTAAAGACACACTATCCTTTCCCCACCCAGTGCGATACCTGTAAACTTTTTGGGGGTTCCAAAAGTTCATTGCTTCTTTTCGCAATTCGTTTGCCACATCCATTAGAATATGAAGTCCCAGTCAGTACAACAATAGTTGAACTGATCCTTCTCTCTAAGAGGATAGTGCATCTTTAACATTTAAAGACAAACCTGCTCCAATACACGCCCACAGAAACTGGTCCCTGGAGGATCAGCCAAATCAGTTAAAATCTGCAATACTGGCCAATATTCTTTTATCAAACAGGAGACCGCAGCTTTAAAGGGGAAAATGCAGACGTTGGATAAAAACAGCAAGAAATAGTCATTTTCATTAATAGGTCTCAAACAGTTTACGAAACAGCCATTATTATCTAAGCTTTCCGCACATCCTCTCTGCAGACCCCTCTCTTCAGCATCTCTCCCAAAGCTGCTCCCCGACATCGGGAGCCGCACTTACACTAACACGGATCGCCACAAGCTCCTACACACCCCAGCTCTGAGTTCGGGCCGTGCGCCTCGGATCCCCCCGACATTACCATTCGCTTAAGAGGACACCGCTCCTTCCTCCTCGGGAGACTTGGGGGGGCTCTTGGAGCGCGACCTGGACTTGGACTCCCTCTTGGACACGGGCGGCGGACTCCGGGACCGGGAGCGGGACCGGGAGCGCGAGCGAGACCTGGACACCGACGAGGACTTGGACTTGGACCTTCGCGCCGACCTGGACTTGGACGTGGACCGCGACCTCGAGCGAGTGCGGGAGCGAGACTTGGAGCGGCTGTAGCGGGAGCGACTGCGGGACCTGGAGCGGCTCCGACTCCGGGAGCGGCTGCGGCGGCGCCGCCGAGGGCTGCGGGCGGACGGGCCGGGCGTCAGGGCGGCCATCGGGGCTCGAGGGCCGCGCCCCGCCCGCGTGCTGCGCCCGCCCCGCCGCCATTACCGCGCCGCCCGCCGCCCGGGCGCCATTTCCCCCGCCGCCCGCCGCGGCCCCGAGCCCGCCAGCCGCCGCCACGTGTCCACGCGGACCTTTGTGCCCCCCGCCCGCGCCCCCGCGGCCCCCGGCCCGCTCACCTGCGGCTCCGGCGTCCGTAGCCGCCGCCCCCGTAGCGGCGGGGCGGCGGGCCCCGCCGGCTGTGGTGCGAGTCCGGGGGTCGGCCGTAGCGCGCCATCTGCACCCGCAGCTCGCGGCCGTCCAGCACCGCCCCGTCCATGGCGTCCATGGCGTCCTCGGCGTCGCGCTTGTCGTGGAAGCGGACGAAGGCGAAGCCGCGGGATTCCTTGGTGTAGCGGTCCCGCGGGATGTACACATCGCCGACGCGCCCGTACTTCTCGAACACGCGCCTCAGGGTGTCGGGCGAGGTGCGGTAGGTCAGGTTGTCCACCTTGAGGGAGGTCATGCCCTCCACATCGGGAGGCGGGCGACCGTAACTCATGGCCCTGGAGAGCCGGCCGGGGGCCGCGACTGCGCGCCGAAAACTAACGCCCTGGGCGGGCCCGCGCGCTCGGCTGAGGCGGCGGTTTCCTCACACTCGCCCGGCTCGACGCCGCGCCGCGCCTCTGGCAGTTGGCTTCCGCGTGGAAACGCTGGGCGAGGCCGGACGGGGTTGGGGGGAAACGCGAGAAAGCAGCCGACCCCACCAAAGAAACAACTGGGCGGGCAGCCGGCCCTAGCGCCCGTTTATATCCCTCCTCACAAAATGGCGCCCGCGCCACCCGGAAATGAATCCCCTGATTGGCTCGCCCCTCCCCGCCCCGCAACGCCGCGGCCACGCGCCCCACCCCTGCCCGACGCGCGTGCGCAGAGTCCGGCGGGCGGGCCGAAAAGCGCGGAGTCACTGTTGCTGGGAGGGGGGAGCGGAATTTTCGGGCAGTTGGAAAGCCCGCGAAAAGCTCTTTCCGGCTGCGAGGCCGTACGAGCGTTCTCCCGCAGGAGGAACAGGAAGCGCTCCCCTTCCAGGCCACGCCTTCTTCTCATGCCAATATCCGAGCCCCACGCAGCTTTTCTGCTCGGACCTCAGCAGGAGGTTCCCGCTTCTATCAGAGGGTGTACTTCTCCTCCTCCCCCCGTTTGCCCCGCGGTCTCCGGCCTTCTCAGGCCCCGCCACAGCGTCTCCGGGTTCCCTCCGGCAGTTCCCGATTTCTCGGCGGGGTTCCGCTTTGAAGCTCCTCCTGGGGGGTGGGGCGCGAGTTCGGCGCCCCTCCCCTCACGGCGCGCCTGCGCGTCTCGGGCTGTGCAGGACTACATTTCCCAGCCGGCGGAGCGGCTAGCCGCGGCTGCGGTCAGGTGACCGGGTCGCCTGACCCGCGGTGAGTCAGGGCCCGGCGGGCGGGGCCGCGCCGGCCGCTGCACCTCGGTCTTGGCCCCTGATCCCCCTCGCGGGCCCCTCAACGGGAGCCACGACATTATTGGCGCCTCTCCGGGGGTCCGGCCCTTCTCTGCTCGGATCGGCTCCTAGGAATGTCCTGACTGCCCGCGGGGAGGACCTCACTCTGACCCGCGATTCTGATCCAAGAACTGGAAGTTGACAGCTTGGCAGCCTTGCCCCCGGATCGGCCTCCTCTTCTCACCGTCTCGTTTCCTTCCCCAGGATTGTCAGTGGGTTCGCCCCGAGGAGAGCTGACCGCCCTGGGCCGCTGCGGGCCCCCGGCCGAGTTGAGCCACAATGTCCCCGGAATCTAAAAAGCTCTTCAACATTATAATTTTAGGAGTTGCCTTTATGTTTATGTTCACCGCCTTTCAAACTTGCGGAAACGTGGCGGTGAGTCGGGATCTGTTCTCCCTCCTTTGACGTGCCTCTCGTAACGCATGCCGAAAATGATAATAATCAGTAATTGTGCCGAACAGCGCGCTTAAGTTGAGCCTTCTATTTCTCCACCTGCCCTTCCTCGTTTTTTATGCCTCAGGTCAATTTCGAGTGTCAGACGGTTCTTGCTAATATTGTACCGGGATGGGGAGTTAAACCGTGCGGCTTATTGCTCCGGTTGACCTGGGGGTTGTACGTTGACGTGTTATTATTTCTTGTCTGCATTAAGGGCTCCATTAGTCCTGGGAGAATTGAGGAGAAAAGAACCCCCAAGCATAGCTACATCTGATCTTTTCCCCTTCCCTGTCGTCGGTTTGCTTTTTCCTGTTCCTGTAGTCCGTCTTCTCTCCTAGTTGACTTTCAACATGTACTGAGTATCTTTGAGTTTTTGCTGAGGGCTTCATTTTCAGTTCTTGGAGACAAACTTCGGTGGAGATGGGGAGGGAGATTGCAAAATGTTTTCATTGATTAGCTTTATCTTTCACGCAGCAAACTGTCATCAGGAGCTTAAATAGCACAGACTTTCACGGCAGTGGCTATACCAGGTATGGTACTCTGTGACTTTCCTTCCTATATTACAGTAGTTAACCGAAATCTTACCAGAATCTCCCGCAATGATACTGTGATTGAATTCGTAGTGGTTGCTTTTTCTCTGTGTCTGGTCTGTTTGGGAGACCATAATAAACATGGCGAGTTTAGGTGTCATGTAGAATTAAATACTGGGTTTGAAATCCTGGTTTCATGGTTTAACACTGCGTTACGTTAGGCAGGTTACTTCTGCGAGCCGTTTCCTCGCTCAGAAAATGGGTGTGAAGCTCTTGGCACAGCGCCTGGCATTTAATAAACACTCAAGTGTTGTCATAAGTACATCTTCCCCATCCTAAACAGAGGATGTTTTATATGATTCTTGAATCAGCCTTCCTGTCTTTGTAATTTTGTGATGAACATGCTGTCATCGGGAGCTTTTAGATTTTTGTTGAGGTGTTTAGTCCCACTTTTACAGACAGAAAATAAAGTGAAAAGACCTTCATGAGTCACTAGTACATTGTAATTGAAGCTGGGAGTGTAATGCACACATGGATATAAACACTTGGATATAAGCACATACGGGTTCTCAATTTCTTTGCAATTAACCATTAGATGCTGACCAATATCCTCCCCTCCCCCCCAACTCCTCTTATTTGGTTATTCCCTATGCTAAACCTGATCTTACATATGATGTTTGAGAATAAAGGGGTGCTAATGTCCATCTTTAAAGCGATTAACAATACTTCAGTTTTTATTTTGTCTTCCAATTCCAGCAAACCCTTATGTTTGAGAGCATCATAAAAGTCACAGAATAATTTACTTTGGGTTTGTGGATAGTGTCTGGGGAATGAATTGAGGACCCTCAAAATGGTTTTATCACACTGCTACAAGACATGTGTTCTAGGACTGGGTCTATAGTAGCTGAATAATGTTCAAGTGAGATGATTAGATTGAGTTAAATAAATTCTGGTTTAAGCGAGTGATAACTCTGTGCCTGTTGTTTATAACCAGGAAATTTCATGTAGTTGCCAGGAGTTGTAAGCTAAGTTTGTAGAGCAGACTGGTTGACTAGGGCCTCTGGAGCAAGACCACCAGGGATGGGATTCTGGCTTCACTATTTCCCCAGCTATCTAGCTGGACTTAGTAGAGTGAGGATAATAATAATAGTTTATAGAGCTGTCAAATTTAATAAAGAAAACATCCGTAAAATATTTGGTTTGATGTCTGTTACGTGTTACATGTTAGCTGTTTTTATACGTTACCATTCCATTAAAAGCATATTGTCCAAGGCAGGCTGAGTCCAAGGGAAATTTGATGAGACTTCAAGATTCTGTGTACGTGAAAACCTAACTGTAGGATTCAGCTTAATGACAGACTTATCGTTAAGTTCAACTAGAGAAATGAAGGTTTATGGCAGAAAAATTTATAGACTCTAAGCAGATTTGGGAAAACACACTTTGGAGACAGTGATTCAAGGGTTTTGTTTGTCCCTTTTATGTGTTGTGTGTACAGCATGGCAATTATTTATGGCGTGTTCTCCGCTTCAAATTTGATTACACCATCTGTGGTTGCCATTATAGGACCTCAGCTCTCTATGTTTGCAAGTGGTTTATTTTACAGGTGAGTAGTGTGATTTTCTTTCATTTAATCCAAACTCCCTCAGCACCTTCCAAGCACGTAGTAAACTTTTCACAAGAAATTGCTGACTTGGGGGCGCGTGGCTGGTTCAGTCAGAAAGGCATGTGACACTTGATTTCCGAGTTGTAGGTTCACGCCGCACTTTGGGTGCAGAGATTACTTAAAAAAATTTTTTTTTTGCCTACTTGGGTTGAATAGTTGACAGGCAGTATTTTAGGGATTTGGTTCTCTTCTTGATGCCCAGAGATGCCATGTTGTTTTAATGTGATGACGTGTGCCCACTTGCTTTCATTTTACTCTTCATAAAAATAGTATCCCCACATCTCTTTCTGTGGGAGTTGGAAAGAACTTCCTGTGAAATACTCTTATTTTATATCACGTTGATTAACAGGAATTCAACCTGAGGTAACTAAGCTTTTCTTCTGGGTTGTAGAACTACAGTCCCAGCACAAGCTGAGCTATTGGCAAAGACCGATTGCAAACCCTTATTCCGTGTCTGACCCAATTCGAAATAATACATTAAGAAATGAGTAGGTCGCCTCTGTCCCTTTTTTTTTTTTTTCCAATACTGGAGAAGTCCTTTATAGGTTGACTTTTGTGTTTTTTTTTTTTTTTTTAAAGATTATTTATTTATTTATTTGCCAGAGAGAAAGATCATAAGCAGGCATAGAAGCAGGCAGAGAGAGAAGGGGAAGCAGGCTCCCCGCCAGGCAGAGAGCCCGATGCGGGTTTCAATCCCAGGACCCTGAGATCATGACCTGAGCCGAAGGCGGAGGCCTTAACCCACTGAGCCACCCAGGCGCCCCCAGGTTGACTTTTAAAACAAAAGAATCATCAGAACTGATTCCTAGAAGGCATAATTGTCATTCTCTATGCGGTATTGTTTGACCGTAATGCGTTGACCTGTTACATTTTAGCATGTACATTGCCGTTTTTATCCAGCCTCTCCCGTGGTCCTTCTACACAGCTTCTGTTTTCATTGGAATTGCAGCTGCCGGTAAGTATCTTGATGTTTATTTTCTCTGTTTTCTGGGATTTACTTAAGCGCATCATGTGTTTTGTGGGGTAAGAAGCCAAGTGATCTCATTCCCTTGACAAACTTTTGGTTTGAATTTCAGTGCTTTGGACAGCACAAGGAAATTGCCTGACAATAAATTCAGATGAGCATACTATTGGGAGAAACAGTGGAATTTTCTGGGCACTCTTACAATCTAGGTAATAATCCTCCTGGAGCTCAGTCTTTCCTTTAATTCTGTTGTCACACCATTTTTTAAGATCTTTTTGTGTTGAAAATTGCATCCTTCCACGTTCCAGGACCTGACTTCCTAGCGGCGTATGATACGGAGTTAACGTTTTAGAGAATTGCATGAAAGGCATGCACCTGCCTCATCGGCAGTCACGATTAATAAAGAGGAAATCATGTTAACCGTAATGTATTTAGCATCTGCTATATTTCAGGCAGGGACCGTTGGCTTCCTTAGTAAATCTCAGTAATCCTCACCACCTCAGGAGACCAGAAGGTATTATCTGTGTTCTACAGATGAGAAAACGGGCTTAAAAGTGAAGTAACTGATCTGATTTAAACCATCCTTATCTGGATTCCAAAGACCACATCCTTCCCACTGAGCAGCTTTTGATAACTATGAACAAATATATTAAAATTCAAAAATGAGGGGCACCTGGCTGGCTCAGTTGTGGGAGGGTGCATATGACTCTTGATCTCAGGGTCATGAGTTGGAGCCACACGTTGGGTGTAGAGATTACTTAAAAATAAATGCATTTTTAAAAATTTGAAAGTGAGACTAATTATATCAGTGCTGAATGATCTAGCATGTTATATATTTCCTAAGTAAAATGCAAAAATGGTCATTCTGTCGTGGAATCTGTCCTGTGGCTTTACCCTCGTGGTTATTGCCCAAAATTGTGGTGTTGATAAGTCTTCATAAATACAGATGTTTAGTTGTAAGGGGGTGTGTATTAAGAAACCAAAGTGTAAGTGAATGATTCCTTTTCTGGGAAAGTATGCTAAAGTGTCTGATTAGATGCAGGTAACTGAATCGTGGATTCCCCCCACCCCAACCCCCGCCATAGAGTCTTTAAAATAGAGAATTGGAGAAGTAGCATAAGCTTGTTTCCAAGTAGTCATTTCCGGAGTCCCAATAAATCACATGTTTCCAAGAGAGTCGAGCCTTTGAAGGGCAGCTCTGATTCAGGTCAGGTGGAAGGAGACCGAATTCCATCTGGGTCAGTTAATTTTTTAGAAGGAGTCAGGGCGGAGTTGATACTTTTAAATGATCCAGGGCAGGTAGATACTTTAAAAATTATATATGCTTTAAAAAAATCTCTTTTTCTCTCTCTTTTTAACAAATAATGGAAAAACCGCTTTGAAAACTATAAATATGGAAATAAATTCTCAACATCCTGTCCTCCCTTTTCTTCCCCCAGCTTGTTCTTTGGAAACCTCTACATATATTTTGCTTGGCAAGGGAAAACTCAAATATCAGGTTTGTGCGTTTTGCTTTGCTTTATGCACACATGTTTGAAAAAGAAGAATTTCACAAAAAGATCCATTATTGCTCTGTTCACCTTGTTCTAATGAACCTTGCTTCCTTAATCCTCTCAGATTTTAGTCTTTAGTAACTTTTTCCTTATATTATTTTTTCCATTTTATAATTTTTAAATTTTTTAAATAAACATATAATGTATTTTTAGCCCCAGGGGTACAGGTCTGTGAATCGCCAGGTTTACACACTTCACAGTTTGCTTATATTATTAAGCTAGGATTTTAGTTTTTGACTCTGCTTTGAGCAGCAGCTCAAGGTATAGAGGAAGCTCATGCCGTGTACAAGCTTACCAGTTGCTTGTTAGACTTTTGAACCCTTGTTTTGTCTGTGCACTTTTTGGTTAAAAGAATATGATTAATTTCTTGTGCCATTTTTCTTTTGGCTTATTAGTACTTTAACTGAAGGACAAAGGTGAAGGTATTCTGTTGAGTTTCTTGTTTGAGATTTTCACTAATGCAGTAAAGTAAACATGTAACAAGGAAACGTTTGGATGGTTTTAAACACAACAATAACTCGAACTGTTTACATGGCCAGTGCTATCTGCTTTCTTCTTTCTTTTTTCTCTAGAGAGTGACCGAAGAACAGTGTTTATTGCCCTGACAGTGATTAGCCTTGTGGGGACAGTTCTTTTCTTTCTCATTCGGCAGCCAGATTCTGAAAATGTCCTGGGAGAAGATGAGTCCTCTGATGACCAGGACCTGGAAAACGAGTAAGAAGTTGGCAATGTTCCTTTTTATTTGAAAATCTATTTTGAGTGGATGTAGTATAGAGATTCCCAACCTTTTCTTTTTAAAAATATTTTTTTTGTTTATTTGACACAGAGAGCGATCACAAGCAGGCAGAGAGGCAGACAAAGAGAGAAGAGGAAGCAGGCTCCCCGCTGAGCAGGGAGCCTGATTGGGGGCTCGATCCCAGGACCTGAGATCATGACCTGAGCCAAAGGCAGAGGCTTTAACCCACTGGGCCGCCCAGGCGCCCCTTCTCAACCTTTTCATAGCCCTAATATCCAGTGTTGGGCAGTCAGGAGGAAAAACTTTCATTTATTTATTTTTTATTATGTATGTATGTACTTACTTTAAGTAGGCTCCACACCCAGTGTGGGGCTACAACCCTGAGATCGAGAGGCACAGGCTCAGGGCCCCTGGGTGGCTCAGTCAGTTAAATGTCCATCTCTTGATTTCAGTTCAGGTCACGATCTCAGGGTCCTGGGATTGAGCCCCACCTCCGGCTCTGCACTCAGCAGGGAGCGGAGAGTCTGCTGAAGATTCTCTCCCTCTCCTTACCTGGCTCCCTCAGGCACCTGCTTGATCCCACATGTGCTTTCTCTCTCTCTCTCCCTCTCTGTCTCTTTCTCTAAAATAAAATCTTAAAAAAAGAAAGAAAAAAGAAACAGTTGCAGACTCCACTGACTGGGCCAGCCAGGCGCCTGGAGGGATGTTTTTTTTTTTTTTTTTTTGTTTTTGTTTTAAGATTTTATTTATTCATTTGACACAGACACACACACACACAGAGAACAATTAGGCAGAGCAGCAGGCAGAAGGAGAGGGAGAAGCAGGCTCTCTGCTGAGCCAGGGAGCCCGATGTGGGGCTCGATCCCAGGATCCTGGGATCATGACCTGAGCTGAAGGCAGCCTCTTAACAGGCTGAGCCACCCAGGCTCCCCAGGGACGGGTTTTAAAGCCCATCAGAAGAGAAAGAAGACAGAGTGAGTTGCGGGGAGTCAGAAGGGAAAGGAAAGGAGAGGCGGGGAAACATTTACAGGGGATTTGAGTCAATCCCAGGTTGTGGCTGACAAGTTGACCCTCAACAGTAGCCATAATCCTCTTCTTTCTCTGGGCCTCAGTTTCCTTTCAATTTTACTTTCAATTCAGCTGGCATCCCCTGTGTTTTAATGTACAAAGACGTGGACTTATAAAGTTAAATGGAAGATAGTCTTTGCCCTCCGTTATGGTTTCTCTGACCCAGCCCCCAAATTTCCCTCTTCCCGTGGTGCATGGGCACAGCAGGGCCGGGGACAGTTGTCCTTGATGATCCTCAATCACACGCACCCTTCTGTGCACGCGGCCAGGTTTTTGCTCTGACCTATGCGCGTGCTCCTCCCCAGAGGAGTCCAAATGGGGAAACAGGTGTATAGCCCTGTGTTTTCCTAAAAACTGTAATTACCTTGCGCCTGTTTGAATTTTAAGTAAAACTACAACATCACAGACAATTTCTCTGCAGGTATTACTCAGGTTGGAGGAAAGGGAAATGAGAAATCTTTGCCAGTCTCTTTTTGCTTTGTTTCTGAATCAGTAAATCACGAAGATTACTTTATAGTGTGTTATTTATTGTTAAAACATTGGCACTGAGCATGCTGTGCTGCCTTGTTAATCCCAAAAAGGCCTAAAATTCTCCGGTCAGAGGATCACTAAGCATTCAAAATTTCACTAAGTTTGTTTAAAGCAAAAGAGAGGGGCACCCGGGTGGCTGAGTCACGTAAGTGTCTCCCTTTAGCTCAGGTCATGATCCCAGGGTCCTGGGATCGAGACCCACATCAGGCTCTCTACTCAGTGGGGAGCCTGCTTCTCCCTCTCCCTCTGCTGCTCCCCCTGCTTGTGCTCTCTCTCTCTCTGTCCTCATACATAAACAAAATATTTAAAAAAATAAAAATAAAGCAAAGGAGAAGAGTCACCTTTGGTTTGACTATGTATATGTACTTATGGGTATATATTTCTGGTCCATATACATAATGTGAACTATGTGTATGTATTTTTAATCATAAGCTAACAGATATTGGAGAAGGATTCTGTGAAGGTGAATACCACAGATTGAGCAGAAACTAAAACCCCGGTTTGTTTAGCCAGCATCCGGTGGTGGTGCCGTGCAGACGGATACAGGCCATCCCTGTTCTCAGGGAATTCGTGGACAGAGGATTGTGTAACGGCTGGGATGCGGTGCTGAGGAAGGAGTGTTGCTTAGTCCTTTTAGCATTTTGTCTCCCAAACTTAAAGCTTCCTTGTCTTTATTCTATAAGGAGCACAGACCCTGCGCCAGCCCCCCTCTAAAGCTGAGGGGTACAGCAGCGAACAAGACAGATAAGTCCCTGCTTTAGTGCAGCTTAATTTTAGAGGGGGTGTAGACGGTCCTGGTGTAAAACCACAAAGTGTGTGCGAAGAAGGCAGTGCAAGGGGGAGGTGATGGAGGGCTGGGTGGCTCCCTGAGGCCTGACCGGTGAGGAGGGAGGATCAGCCGATGGCCACCGCCAAGGCCAGGTGGTGGGAAGGGGTGCGGTGGGTGCCAGGGCTGCAGGGAGGCACAGGGAGGGAGTGGAAGTGGGCGTGTCTGCAGTGGGCAGGGAGTCAATCCCGGGAGGCCGTGCAGGGACGCAGGTTCTGTTCTCGGTGTGACTGGAAGACGTTGAAGAGGGGAGGTGCCTGGCTGGCTTAGCTGAGCATCCAACTCAGGATCCTGAGATCAAGCCCAATGTCAGGCGCACGTGAGGTCCTGTGAGCTGGGCGACCTCTAGGAATTCCTTCATTGGCAGTTGCCTCTTTGGCCTCCCTCCTCCCCTCCCTCCCTGGGTCTGTATCTGAGTGTCTGTTCCAGGCTCTGTCTGGAGGGTGTTTCGTTGAACGAACAGAGAGGGGTTCGTGCATTCATAGAGCTTTCTAGTAGGTGAGAGAGAAGAGAAGTAGGAATCTTTTTAAAAAAACAGTTTTTATTGAGATATAATTCACATGCTATACAGTTTACCCATTTAGAGTGTACGGTTCCGAGGTGTACGGTTGCTCAGTTGGTTACGTGTCAGACTTTTGATTTTGGCTACACGGTCCCGTTACATCGTTCCAGTGAAGTGGTGGCGCCCCTGTTTTATAAACAGGCAAATGAAACTTGGAGGCCAGCAATAACTTATCTAAAACTGTACGAGGAAGAAGTGGCAAACCCCTGAAGCCCACGTTTCTGACCCCCAGCTTCTCCCACACCCGGCTGGCAGCCCAGGGGCTGGTGTTGCTTTTGAAGAGTTTTCACGCCGCACAGCTTCGTTTTGAAGGAGTCAGAGTGGAGGGAGATCGTGTTCTTCCAAGGGGTCTTGAGCGAATGGGAATAGCAGGGTGGAGGAGAGTTCTGTCCTGCCTGAAGTAGCCTTTCTGAGAAGGACACGCGTGGGTGTGTGCTTTCAGCTTAGTTTGAGGGACTTGTGTTCAGCTGTTAATAAAGGGTCACACAGGTAGCCCTTGTTCTCTGAGGCAAGGATGGGGTCCCGGAGGGACACCCTGGACCGAGGAGCATCTCGGACAACGGCAGTGTTTGCCAGACCACGTAGAGGACGGAGCTTTGACGAACATCCATGCACGTATGATAGCATTTTGGTTCTCTCTTCAGTTTTCAGGGGAAAACGCTTTGATATTTTGTTTTATTTTTCCAGGTCTGCCCAGAGCACTATGGGAAAAGCAGTCGATGCATTCAGTAAGTATTTTCTGTGTCTGAAATGTAAGAGCTGTTTGGGAACAGCCACAACATCTGCCTTTCCCCCTTTCCCTGGTGGCTTTGGATTGACGATCCTGCAGTGTTTTCGTTTCTCCAGGTATGCGGCTCTGCAGGCTGCTCGTCTTCTCGGCGTCTCTGGGGTGTGCGGGATGGACGGCAGCCCGACTGCCCGGCCTGGTGCCGTGCAAGGGACGCGCGGGGAGGTGCGGGTTGCTCACGGACTGCGCTTTACAAGGCAGTGAGGACACACAGACGGTCTCCTCAGAACCGAGTCGGGGAACAGTTGGGCTCGACTAAAGGGGCCTCTTCCCTCGGTGTTCTTTTTGTGTTATCCTCAAGGTGTGTATCCCTAGAACACGCACCTACCATTCTCTGCATTTTCTAGAAGAGAGAATCGAGGCTTAGAGAAATTACCTACCCAAGATCAGATAGCTGGGACATTGCTGAGCTGGGATTCCAGCCCAAACTGTGTCACGGGCAAAGCCAGTGAGTCCCATAACGGCCATCTTGCAGTTCCTTCAGAAACCGGCAAACATGGCTTCCGGTTCTTGTAAGGCCTGATGGGGCCCAGTTCTCTGCTTCTGCCCTAGCTCTCTCGGCCTCTTTGTCTCCCAAGGAGAGAGAATCTGACTGCTGTCTTGTGGGGAACAGCCTTTTAGGGCCCGTGTTGTTTCAGTTAAGCCCTTTGGCCTTATTCGCTCTGTGCTTGTGGGGAGTCGACAGGATGCCTTGGGCATGGATGCAAATTCTTCATCTAATCAGCCATGGCCTGAGTCCGAGGAAACAAAGCAAGAATCTAGCCAAGAATTCCTATGGTCCTTTTTTAGAAAAGGCTATGGGTGTGGTAGTCTGAGTTTCGAATATATAGCATCTTGTTGTTCAGCCTGTTTAATCAGGCTTCTGTTACAGGTATTTCTTATGTTTCAGGACCAGTTTTTTGTTTTTGGTTTTTTTTTTAAGATTTTATTTGTTTTTGAGAGAGAGAGAGAAAGAGCACGAGCCGGTGGCGGGACAGAGGGAGAAGCAGACTTCCTGCTGAGCAGGGAGCCCCACGTGGGGCTTGATCCCAGGACCCTGGGGTCAAGAACCGGGCTGAAGGCAGATGGTTAACCAACTGAGCTATCCAGGCGCCCCCTCAGGAACACATTCTTAATGATATGCTGTAATTAAAAAGGATGCAGCCTACTGTCCCCCAGCAGGACGGGAGGTCGCCACAGTCGAAGGTCTTTCAGCTTTACGGGCCTAGAAACTTGTTTGTCATAGGCCCTTTATTGATCAGAGGGACCAGACGGGAAAGGAATCAAACTAAACAAACCCACAGAAGTCTCAATCTAACCATTATTTTTTTAAGATTTTATTTATTTGAAAGAGAGAGAACAAGCAGGGGGAGAAGCAGACTCCCCACTGAGCAGAGACCCTAATGCAGGACTCAATCCCAGGACCCTGGGATCATGACCTGGGCCAAAGGCAGTCGCTTAACAAACTGAGCCACCCAGATGCCCCTCGATTTAACCATATATGATGGCATTTAATATTTTTTAGTGACTCCTTTCGTAGATACTCACTTCTTACTGTTCCCTTCTTGGCCTAGAAAGCCACATTGGCTTACTGGTGAGCCATGGAGTCAAGGAAAAGGGAGATTGATGACCCCCAGGCTTATGGAATGGTCCATCCAGCCTTGGTGAGGCTTATACGGCCTCTCTGCACCATTGCGGAACCTGCTCTGCCTGGCTGCTGTTGATAGTAACCAGATTCAGGATATCCTTCCTCAATGTACAGACCTCGCCTCAACTTCTCTGTCATTAAAATGGGGCACTAACACAATGGGGGCCAACTAGTTCCACGCGGAACTAGTTGGTTGCTCAGGAGGGTGTGGGAGGGATAGGATGTTGAGCTGTCTCGTTTGAATGGGGAGAAAGAAGGAGCAGCCAAAAAGGTAAGGGGCGTGTAAGGTGTTACAGGACAGGTAGATTTAGGAGCTGGTTGCTGGGCCCTGGGGAGCAACAGAAGGTAATGATGTAGCAAGGAAGTCAAAGAGAAGACAGGAAGGAAGAAGACTGTCTAAGTTTTAAGTAATCCGTCTGTCTTGGTCGGGGGCAGCGTGGGGGGCTGTGTTTCATTTATTCTCCATCATCACATTCCTTCTGTCGACGCTGTGATGCGTGTTGTACGGGAAAGGCTCCTGGTTATCTGAAAAGCACCTCATTCCTCAACTGAGTGTGTATGCTTCATGGGATTCTAGAAAGTTCTTTAAAATTTATTTTTTGGTCTTGAAGCAGTCCTAAAGTCGATCTGGAAGAATAAATCAGAATAGCCCAGGAACTTTTTGAAAAGGAGGAGGACGTTCCCTAATGAATATTAAAGTTGACTGTGAGTTCATTTGAACACTTTGGGATAGAAAGAGCCATGGAACTGGATTCTAGAATCAGCCCCATGTCCACAGTACAATAAACACAATAAAAGATTCTTAAATAAGCAAAGTTAAGGAGTGGGCTGTGTAGAAAAATAGACTCAAATGTCGTATCTCCTAGCATTCCGGGTGGGTTCAACGTAGAAATGAAACTAGAAAAGTAACTGAAGAAACTTTTAAGGCAGGTCACTCAGACGATAAGGGAAAAGAATGCCCTTTCGTTGCTTAAACTGTGAAACTTTGTCAAAGCAACTTAATAGAGCTAAAATGGCAGGGAAGGTATTTGTTTAAGTCTAAGAAATACAGGTTTGAAAGTTTTCCATCAAATTTCAAAAGATAAAAAATTAATTGTCCGTGTTATGGGGAGTAGGTGTTTATATGCATGAGACCACCTTGCTGATGGGAATATCTATTTGTGTTATTTTCTGAAGAGCCATTAGTCAGCCAGTTATCAGAAGCCTTAAAATGTTTGTGCCTTTACCCCGGCAATTCCACTAATAGGATTATCCTCAGGAAATAATTTAAGAATTTTTATCAAGATTTAATGGCTAAGATGTCTCTATTAGGGAGAAACTGAAAATAATTGAAATATTTCTCTATAAGGCCTCAGTACATCTGTACTGTAGATTATCTTGGCCATTAAAATGAGCTCGATGATGTTAGAACATATTTGCTCTCTTATGTGAAAACAAATTTTGAAATTGTATATGTAATGAAATTTGTTTCTGTCGAACATTTTTTTAAGTCTGCAAGGGGATCCATTAAGCTGTTAGGTGGTATTTTTTTCTCCTAATAGAACAGGTTTATTGAATATAATTCACGTGCTGTCTGATCACCCATTTAAAGTAGACAGTTCAGTGGCCTTTAGTACATACACGGGGTTCTTCATCTGTCACCACAGTCCATTATAGGACCTATTCCTCACCCCAGAAGGAACTAATGTCCCATCAGCATTCACTGCCCATTTCCTGCCCACCTCTCCCATCCCTCACCCCAGGCACTCGTTAATGCGCTTTCTCTGGTCCTGGAGGTTATTTTGTATACATAGAGTCGGACTCTGTGTGCTTTTCTATGACCTATTTCTTGGCTTTGGTTTTACTTACAGTCATGGTTTCGAGGCTCATCCGTGTTCTAGCATGTTCTGCAGAATGGGTTGTTTGTAGGCATCACGAATAATGCTGCTGTGAACATGTGTGGACAGGTTTTTTTGTTTTGTTTTGTTTTAAATATTTTATTTATTTGAGAGAGAGAATGAGAGAGAACGGGCATGAGAGGGGGAAGGTCGTGAGAAGGAGACCCCCCTGCGGAGCGGGGACACCCTCCCCAACCATGCAGGACTCGATCCCAGAACTCCAGGCTCATGACCAGAGCTAAGGCAGTCACTCAACCAGCTGAGCCACCCAGGCGCCCTGTGCATGGGTTTTTGTGTGGCTGTACATCTGCGCATCTCCGTAGGCGCCGAGGAGCCGCAGGATTGCTGGGTGTTCTGGTCGCCGTGTTTCACCCTCCGGGCACCACCAGATGTCTCCTGGGGTGGTTGCACCGTTTTACGGTCCCATCAGCCGTATCTGAAGGTTCCAGTTTCTCCAGGTTCTCCACTTCTTGAGCTCTTATCTGTCTTTCAGAGGGTAGCTGTCCCTGTGGGTGTAAAGGGGTGTCTCGTGGTTTTGATTGGCTTTTCGCGAACGGCTAAGGACGTGGAACCTGTTTTCACATGCTCGTGGGGCATTTGCATTGCATCTCAGGAGACCTGTCTGCTCAGGTCCTTCGCCCGTTTTTTATGGGTTCTTTTATTATTGCCCAGTTGTAAAAATTCTTTTCGTACCCTAGATAAAAGTCTCTCATAGATGATTTGCAAATCTTTTCTTCCATTTCTTAGGTTGACTTTTCATTTTCTCAGTGATATCTCTTAAAGCTCAAGAGTTCTGAATTTTAGATGAAGGCTCATGATTTATCCATTTTATCTTTTGCGTGTGTTTTTGGTGTTCTAAGGTTTTGACTGGCCCAGGTCACAAAGATTTGCTCCTGTGTTGTCTTCTAAGACTTTTACAGTCTCCGCTCTGACATTGAGGCCTGGGATCTCTCCTAAGTTCCTTGCTGTGTGTGTTGCGAGGTGCGAGTCCAACTTCATTCCTCTGCATGCGGCCACCTGCTTGTCCCGCTGAGAAGGTTGTTGTTCTTACCCCCCTGGATTGTGTCGGGTCGAAAATTGACAGTAAATGTGAGCGTTCGTTTCCGGATGCACGTGTCTGTCCTTACTCTGGTGGCACGCTCTGCTGATGGCCGTCAGGCTGTGGCGTTGGGAAGGGTGAGCCCGCCAGCTTTGTTCTTTTTCAAGATCATTTTGGCCACGGTGGGCCCCTTGAATTTCCGTATGAATTTTAGGATCACTTTATCTATTTCTGCAAATGGATGACATATTGTTTTTAAAGCACTTCATTTTTTAGAATCTTTTTAGATTTTTTAAAAATTTATTTGAGGGGGGGAGTGAGCGAGAGAGAGAAGGAGAAGGGGGAGGGGCAAAGGGAGAAGGAGAAACAGTCTCCCCACTGAGCAGTGTGCCCCACGTGGGGTCTGATCCCAGTTTTCCAGGATCACCACCCGAGCTGAAGGCAGACACTTAACTGTCTGAGCCTCCCAGGTGTCTCATTAGAGCTGTTTTAGGGTCACCACAAAATTGAGAAGGAGGAGAGTTCCCCTGTGTGCCTCACCCTCACAGAGACGCAGCCTCCCCACTATCCAAGTCCCCCTTCAGTATGGTTGAGGCTATGTTCACACTTCATCGTCACCCAGAGTCCACAGTTCACACAAGGGTGCACCCCGCGTGGTGTATATACTGTGGCTTTGTACAAGCGTAATGACATATAGTCACAGTCATGGTGTCATTGTAGATCACATTTAAAAAAAATTTTTTTTTAAATATTTATTTATTTAGGGGCGCCTGGGTGGCTCAGTGGGTTAGGCCGCTGCCTTCGGCTCAGGTCATGATCTCAGGGTCCTGAGCGCCCCAACATTTTAAAATTTTTTGTTAATCTTCTGATTATTCAAAAGCAAACATACTTTGCTAATGTCTTTTTTTTTTTTATTATTAAAAATAATGTTTTAGGGGCACCTGGGTGGCTCAGTGGGTTAAGCCACTGCCTTCAGCTCTGGTCATGATCTCAGGGTCCTGGGATCGAGCCCCGCATCGGGCTCTCTGCTTAGCAGGGGGCCTGCCTCCCCGTCTCTCTCTGCCTGCCTCTCTGCCTACTTGTGATCTCTCTGTCAAATAAATAAATACAATCTTTATTTTTTTTTAAAGATTTTATTTATTTATTTGACAGAGAGAGATCACAAGTAGGCAGAGAGGCAGGCAGAGAGAGAAGAAGAAGCAGGCTCCCTGCTGAGCGGAGAGCCCGATGTGGGACTCGATCCCAGGACCCTGAGATCATGACCTGAGCTGAAGGCAGCGGCTTAACCTACTGAGCCACCCAGGCGCCCAATAAATACAATCTTTAAAAAAAAATACTGTTTTAAACCTCATATTGATCCTATATTTTTTCCTGGAAATGCGTGAAAATGGTGACAATGTCTTACTGCATTTAGTCTCTCTATATTTCCATGAGATTAGAGAAAAAAAGTATCCTGTTCTGCATGTGGCGAAATTCAGGACAGACCGTTTGTGTCTTGTGTAACTTTTGTAGGGAGTGGTTGAATTAGAACTAAAATCTGGAGACACTGTTCATTTAGGACTAGTTTAGATCAGTGACCTTAAGCTATGAAATGGGAGCAGGTTCAAAAAGATGGTTAAAGTATGCAGTTGTTAGGGGCGCCTGGGTAGCTCAGTGGGTTAAGCCTCTTCTTTAGGCTTAGGTCATGATCTCAGGGTCCCTGCGTCAGGCTCCCTGCTCAGCAGGGAGCCCCCCCCCAATCCGCCGTCTCTGCCTGCTTGTGATCTCTGTCTGTCAAATAAATAAATAAAATCTTTAAAAAATTATATGCAGTTTCTAGACCTGCATTTCCCATTGCAGATCTCCACCACATTGAACAGCATGAAAACAGACGTTAAAGTAGTCCTAAGCAAATACACCGAACTAACTCTTGCGTCCCCAGATCCAGAGAACTGCGAATCGCAGGAAGTGGTGTGGCAGCCCCAGTGCGGTTGGCAGTCTCCCCGGGTGGCAGTTGTCCTCTGGAGTCCGCTCGCTCGTCAAGCCGCTCTGCACTCCCTCCTTCCCCCAGGACATTAGCTCCCTGCCGGCCATGGTCGCCCTTAGCCCAATCTTCACTCAAGTCTGTTGACACAGTCTTGTTTTGGTTGATCCTGTTTCTTTTCTCCGTTCCATTGTTGTTTTTTTAGATTCAAGCTGGGGAATGTGTGGGGCAAAACAGCACTATAGGATGTAGCGAAGCAGGTGCAGAGAACGTTTTATTTACAGGCCGGATTAAGTTCATCCCTTCAGCGTCTGAATCCTTAACCTCGGTCCCACTGGATCTGTCTGCTGGCGTTACCGACAAGAGGTGTCTGGGTTGAGTAAGTGTTTTAGAATCTTGGGGCAATTAAAATCGCATTAAGCATTCTTGCATTGTTTTCTTTCTTACAGAAAAGTCTCTGAAGTTATGTGTCACCAAGGAGATGCTGCTCCTTAGTATTACGACTGCCTATACAGGTAACGGGGCTGACAGTGGCCTGGGTTTTCTGTGGCTGCGTCATGACTGTGAGGACTGAAAACAACCACCACGTGATTCTTTCTCACAGCTCTCCGCACTGATGGGGCTCAGCTAAATGATTCTTCTGATGGTCTTAATTGAAGTCTCTTCTGGGTGCTGGTAGAGGCAGCTGGGGCCACAGCTTTTGGATAGTTTCCTTTGCATGTCTGAAGGGGTCAAGTTCAAGGCTGGGTCTTTGTTCACGGTAGTCTCCGTGGCTGCGTGGCCCCCTCCCAAGTGATCCCTTCCTTCTGATCCAGCAGGAAGGCCAGATTGCTTAGGGGCTCCAAAAAGAGCAAAAGGAGAACCAACCAGACTTTCCGAAGGCTTGAGCCTGGTGTCACTTGGACTGCGTTCACTGGTGGAAGCATGTCACAGGGCCAGCCCAAATTTAGCGTGGGAGGGTTCTACCAAAGTGTTGACTCTGGGAGGCATGGTTCATTGCAACCAGTGATTTTTTTTTTTTTTTTTAATTTGACAGAAAGATAGATCTCAAGTAGGCAGAGAGAGAGGAAGGGAAGCGGGCTCCCTGCTGAGCAGAGAGCCTGATGCGGGGCTCGATCCCAGGACCCTGGAACCATGACCTGAGCCGAAGGCAGAGGCTTTAACCCACTGAGCCACCCAGGTGCCCCACAACCAGTGATTTTAGGGGAAAATGGAGCTCTGCAGAAAATAACTGAGTAAATCCTTCTAACTTTGTATGGATTCATACACTTTCTAATGAAATGGAATGAGCTCTGTGGTTTCCCGGTGGCTCTGGAGCACTCTCGGATCTTCAGAATGATAAGGAAATTTCCTTTTAAAAAGTGCTATTATGTCGAGGTGCCTGGATGGCTCAGTCGGTGAAGCATCTGCCTTCAGCTTACGTCCTGGGATCAAGGGCACTAGGGTTCTGTGCTCCGTAGGGAATCTGCTTCTCCCTCTGCCCCTCCCCCATTCACACTTGTGTGCATGTGCACGTTCTCTCCCTCTGAAATAAAATCTTTAAAAAAAAAAAAGTGCTGTCATGTTAAAAAAAAAAAGTTATAATGGGCCAGTGTTACTTTTGCCTTTATTTACCTTTCAGGTATAAACATCTTTTTTTGAGAAATAGAATGAATGGCAGACATCTTTAAAATTCACTTAAGTTTTGGTAGCATTAAGGAATGAGGTCCTCTACTGATGACCTTAATTTTTTTAGCCCTAATTTTTAAAACTTCCTTTTCTGGGAAAAAGAGTTGAATGAAGACATTTTGCCCTTAAGCAGAGGAGGATAGCATGCATTGGTTTTCCAAACCTACTTCCGGTTAACCTTGGAGAGCAACTAATAAGGTCACGGTGCTTTAAAAATCACAATTACAGACTTGCATGTGTACTGTCCTCTGTCCATCCCGTATCCACACAGGATCATTTTGTTTGTTTGTAAGATTAATTTATTTGAGAGAGAGAGAGATCGAGCCTGTGTATGCGTGTGTATGCACACAAGCACAAGCAAGGGGGAGGGGCGGAGGGAGAGAGAATCTACACGGAGCAACGAGCCCGTCCTGGGGCTCGATCCCACAGTCCTGAGACCATGACCTGACCTGAAATCAGGAGTCAGATGCTCAACAGACTGAGCCACCCAGGTGCCCCAAAGGACAGTTTCTCTCTCTCTCTCTCCCTCTCTCTCTTTTTAAAAAGATTTTATTTATTTATTTGACAGAGGGAGACACAGCAAGAGAGGGAGCAGAAGCAGGGGGAGTGGGAGAGGGAGAAGCAGGCTTCCTGCGGAGCAGGAACCCCAATGCGGGGCTGGATCCCAGGACCCTGGAGATCATGACCTGAGCCGAAGGCAGATGCTTAATGACTGAGCCACCCAGGCACTCCCAAAGGACGGTTTCTAACAGAAGGTGTAAAGGGTTTGCTTATTTGAGTTGTGTATTCTTATCTGAAACACATGGCAGCTGCCATCTTGTGGCTAATTCCGTTTCATCAGCCACACAGCATTAAGACCGCTCTGCTTGGGGGGAGGAACGCATCAGGCTGAGTGAGTTTTACTGTGTACATGTATATAGCTCAAATACCACCAGCCATGAAGAGAAACCAGGAATGGAGATTGTGAATGTGTAATTGAATCCGCTTTTTTCCTAAAGGTCTGGAATTGACTTTCTTCTCTGGTGTCTATGGAACGTGTATTGGTGCTGTAAATAAATTTGGAATGGAAGAGAAAAGCCTTATTGGACTTTCTGGCATTTTCATTGGCATTGGAGAAATCTTAGGTTGGTCTGAAAAAATGTTCCTGTGTGAAATCAGTTCATTGTTGTTATCATAGGTATTGTATGTGTACTTCACCTCTCTGTCCTTGAATTTTAATTTCCTTGCTTATTTTTACCCAGACAGGTAGGTCTTTGGGGTTTGTTTTTTTTTTAAATTATCATTGTTCTAAGATAACTGTGAGATGTTTGCCATCTAATTCCCTGTCAAAACTGTACATAGGAAAGCTTGTAGTCTCTCCGAGCTTTTTCTCTTAAAATTCTTAGGGAAAGTGTCTTCTGAATCTTGGACGCAAGCTGGATGCCCCGCGTAAGTCCTGGGTCCGCAGGCTACCTTCTGTCTGATGTGGTTGCAAGTTTGGAGGTTCCCGTGGGCCCCCAGGAAAATGCTGTACGTGCTACTAAAGCTTATGAAGGATGCAGGTGAACGGCCAGATGAAGAAGCACACAGGGCAGAGACCAGGAGGGTCCCGAGCGCAGGAACCTCTGTCCCGTATGGTACCCTACCAGTATGTGGACGTGTTCCCCAGCCAACCGGGGTAGCTCTCCCAAACCTGTTGTTTAGGGGTTTGTGCAGACATTTCATTACAGAGGAAGGGTTGATGAGATCATTGGCTAATGACAGTTGAACTGAATCTCTAACCCCTCTCCCCTGCCCCAGGCCTGGGGGTCGGGGCTGAAGGTTCCAATCCTCTAAGCATGTCTTGGTCCTTCTGGCAACCAGCCCCCCTCCTGAAGTTAGCTGCACCACCCCACACCCCTCAGGGATCACCTCATTTGTATCAACTCTGGTGTGGTCAGAAGGGAGTAATGGAGAACAACCAGAAAACACACCTGACCCTGAGGACATTCCCAGGTACTAGGAGCAGCTCTGTGCCAAGAAGTGGGGAGGGGGACCAACAAGGAAAAAGACCCAATTTTTTTTTCTGTAGCACAGTAGGTATTCCTCTTTTTTTTTTTTAATGTTTTTTATTCAAATTCTAGTTAATGTACAATGTAATACTAGTTTCAGGTGTACGATGTAGTGATTGAACACTTCCATACCCCTCCCAGAGCCTGGCACACACAAAGCGGATTCCATGCCTGGAGTGGTGTGTTGGATATTGTCCTGTAGGAGGAACTTTCCAGTTTGTCAGATACTTACTGTGCATCCATTGTGTGAGTAAGAGACTCCCTGCCCACCGGGAGCTTATGGCTGAGGGAAGAGGACAGAAGCTAAAACCCCGTAGGACCCTTGGAACGGCCGGTGGTGGTGACCAGCATGACAGGGAGAGCAGAATTCTGTGGTTTCTGTTCCTTCCTTTACTGCGCACACCTCGATCCGTACTGGGCGTTTATATGTATCTGAACACGTGGAATGTAGTTAGAGTAATCGTCTTAATGTTTTTGCTCGTTCTCATATCCGACAGTTCTGGGTTTTTAAATTTCTCTGTACAGCTTTATTGAACCATAACTCACGTGCCATGTATGTCACCCACTTAAAGTGTACGGGTCAGTGTTTTTTAGTTACGCGCACAGGGCTGTGAGTCATCCCTGCAGTCTAATTTTAGAAAACGTTTCTTGCCCTTCCCCAGACAACTGCTAACGTCCTTTCTCTACGGATTTGCTTATTCTGGACTTTTCATATGAATGGAGTCACAGGATACATGGTCTCTTAGCTCTGGCTTCTTTCATTTAGCATAATATTTCCAAGATTCCTCCACATTCTAGCACATACCAGCAGCATCCTTTCTTATGACTAGATAATATTTAATTGTACGGATCTATCCCATTTTACCTAGCTGTTCGTCATTCCCTGGACATTTGGGTTGTTTCCACTTGTCGGCCAGTGTAATTAATGCTGCTGTGAACACGTATGTACGGTTGCTGTCCGGATTTATGTTTTCATTTCCCTTGGGTTCTGGAACTAGCACCGGAATTGTTGGGTCATATGACACCTCCACGTGTGACTGCTTTCTCTCCTCATGGTGGGTCGTGCTTTCCTGCTGCTTTGCCTGGTCGCGTGGGAGATACCAGACTTTGTGAACTCTGCCTGGTGGGGCGCTGGATAGTTTTGTATTCTTAAAAATATTCTTCTTTTTTTTTTCTTTTTAAGATTTTATTTATTTATTTATTTGACAGAGAGAGAGAGAGGGAGAGCGCACAAGCAAGCAGAGTGGCATGCAGAGAGAGAGGGAGAAGCAGGCTCTCTGCTGAGCAGGGAGCCTGATGCGGGGCTCAGTCCCTGGGATCATGACCTGAGCTGAAAGCAGACGCTTAACCAACTGATCCACCCAGGCGCCCCTAAATATTCTTGAGCTTTGTTCTTGGCTGTGGTTCACTTACTTGGAAACAGTAGGACTCTTTCGGGGCTTTTGAGGTTTGTTGGACAGAACCAAAGCAGTGCTCAGACGAGGGCTAATTATTCCTCACTCTTGAGGGAAGACCCTTCTGTGCACACCCAGTGCCTGTGAGTCACGAGATGTCCTGTCTGGCTTGAGGGACAAGGCCCCCAGCCCAGGGCAGGGTCTTAATACATCTAATATAGCTAACCCTTCTAGACAGTTCTTTTGCAGCTCTCTGCTAATTTACTCACAGTCTGTGTTGATCAGCACTTAGGGGAGACTCAGAGGAACCCTCTGTAGATCTTTGGAATTGTCTCTCTGTGCAGCTTTCCTTTCTCATAGCCTGTTCTGGAACTTTGTAGCCACCTAGGTATCCCTCCCTTCAGGGAGGGCTGTGGGCTCCACCTCCACTCCCCCACGTCCCCCACCCCTGCCGCCCAGCCTAAGCTTCTCTCTAGACCAGCACCTGGGCAGTAGCAGGGCTCCCCTCCTTCCCTTCTGTCTCAGAGATCACTGCCCTTTGTCATATGATGTCTCGTGTCTTCAAAATTACTGCATCATATTTGTTGTACATTTTTTTTCAGGCAGGGGCTGAAGCCACTCGCTGTTACCACACTGACCTTGGAGTCTATTCTGATTCTTGACATTTCTTCTGTTTCAATGGTTATTTTTTATTTTTAACATTTGTGCTTTCTTTCCCCTTGATTAAACTAGTTGTTGGATGCTCTGTTTTCTTTATCTTTTTCAAAGAACCAAAATTTTGATTTATTAATCTGGCCTTGTGTTTTTCTGTTTCTCTACTTCATTGGTTCTGTAGGTGGAAGCCTCTTTGGTCTGCTGAGCAAGAATAATCGTTTTGGTAGAAATCCAGTTGTGTTGTTGGGCATCCTGGTGCATTTTATAGCTTTTTATTTGATATTTCTCAACATGCCTGGGGATGCCCCTATAGCTCCCGTTGAAGGGACCGATAGCAGCGCTTACATCAAATCCAGGTATAGTGACTGTCATTTTTCTAGTAATTTAAGGAAGGATGGGAGGTAACGGTGGCTAGATGTTCATAATGGAGCAGTTAATCGTTTTATGAAATTCTGTTTTCTTTATAAGGTCCTCTGGCAAATGTTGATTATTTTAAATAGGAGTTCATGGAGAATCCCAAGTTATTTTTGCAATTGTTAGGTTTTTTTGTTTTTTTTTTTTAAGATTTCATTTATTTATTTGACAGAGATCACAAGTAGGCAGAGAGGCAGGCAGAGAGAGAGGAGAGGGAAGCAGGCTCCCCGCTGAGCAGAGAGCCCGATGCGGGACTCGATCCCAGGACCCTGAGATCATGACCTGAGCCGAAGGCAGCGGCTTAACCCACTGAGCCACCCAGGCACCCTGCAATTGTTAGTTTTAACCTTTTGGCCCACGAAATGCTTTTTTTGATCTGTGAAAGGACATACAAGTATCCGATGTGATCCTGTATCTGCTCTAAGCCGTGAAGAACAGTGGGGAAGGAGTAGGCCATCCCGTTCATTCACAGCTGGTTATGTCCATTTCGAGGATCTTACTTCCCTGCACTCAACTCAGATCCATTATAGATGGAGACAGTAATGCCCAGACACACCATCCGGGGCGGGGTGGGGGGCCCTGCCCAAACCCAGTTCATAGACCAGACTTGGCTTGGACTGTGCAGGTGAGTGCATTTGAGCATAAATTCTTACTTTGTAGCATCCAGTGTTGATTTCTTCTTATTTCATAGTGTTTAAGCCTTGAAAGCGAAATGCTCCTGTAGGGGAATGCTCTGACGTTGGAAAGGGCTCTAACACATTCTCTTAAGAGTGCTCGTTCGAAATTCATTTTCCCGTTTGTGCAGCAAAGAAGTCGCCATCTTCTGCAGCTTCCTGCTGGGCCTTGGGGACAGCTGCTTCAATACCCAGTTGCTTAGTATCTTGGGCTTCCTCTACTCTGAAGACAGTGCGCCGGCCTTTGCTGTCTTCAAGTTTGTGCAGGTGAGCTCCCCTTCCGGCGGGGCTGATGCCAGGCTCCTGGGCTCCTTTTTTTTTTTTTTTTTAAAGTGCTTAAACATTGTTTTCTCGATGGTTCTGAACCGAGAGCCAGGGGCATCCTTGAAAGTATTTCTGATTGGACTGAGGAAGCGACGGGGCGTGATACCCCCCCCCCCCGCCCCGTGCAAGAGATTTGCTGTTCCGGTTTTAGTGTGCGATTAGAGGCTTCCTGCCTTAGGTACCAGAGTCCCTTTGTCCTGTAGACGAGTGCATTTCTGACTGGGTGTGTACATTATTTTATTACTCAGTTTCTCACAAAAATTCTATTTTATTTGTTTATTTAAAGATTTTATTTGAGGGACGTCTGGGTGGCTCAGTTAGTTAAACATCTGCCTTCGGTTCGGGTCATGATCCTGGGGTCCTGGGATCGAGTCCCACATTGGGCTCCTTGCTCAGTGGGGAGCCTGCTTCTCCTGCCCCCTCTGCCTGCCACTCCTCCTGCTTGTGCTCTGTGTGTGTGTGCGTGTCTCTCTCTGACAAATAAATAAATAAAATCTCAAGAAAAAAAAATATTTTATTTGAGACTGAGAGCAAGTGGGCCCACGTGAGTGTGGTGGGGGGCAGCGGGAGAAGCAGGCTCCCCGCCAAGCAGGGAGCCTGATGTGGGGCTCAATCGCAGGCCCCCAGGATCATGACCTGAGCCGAAGGCAGAGGTTTGACTGACTGAGCCACGCAGGCGCCCTGCAAAATCCTATTTAGAATAACATTTCCGCTTGCCTGAGTTGCCGGCTCTCCGCCGGAGTATACGGTGCGCATCTGTGACCTGGTGGCTGATAAAGTCCCATCCGGGCAGAGGGTGGCGGGGCTTGCTGGGGAGCAGTGGGGTCGCCCGAGTGCGTCTTCTGACCCGTTCTGTTTCCTCTCAGTCCATCTGCGCAGCCGTGGCATTTTTCTACAGTAACTACCTTCTCCTTCACTGGCAACTCCTGGTCATGGTGATATTTGGATTCTTTGGGACCATTTCATTTTTCTCCGTGGAGTGGGCAGCCGCTGCCATCGTGGCCCGGGGCTCTGACTACCGGAGTATTTGACCTGGGACACCTGCGAGGTGGGGCGCTGCGGCGGACGACACGCGGGACGTCGGCTCGGCTGAAGAAGCCACCTTCGGCGTCCGCAGAGTGCTGGACGCTGTTCAGGAAGGAAACACAGAGAATCAAGACCGCTCAGTCGGCCAGGGTTGGTGTTCAAGTTTACAGACATTAGCTATTTAAAATAAGCAGAATAAGGGAAACTTGTTCTGTCAATTATAATCGTTCAGAAATGTTGTTTTGCAAGTCCTCTGTCTCAAGTTCCTTATCATCATGCTATAGAGTGTAAATGTTTTCTTTCCCTCCTGTTCTCCTCGAAAGATGCTGCCCCCATTCAGAACACTAGGCCGTTTGTCAAGCGAAGATTCTTGCCCGGTGTGGGGTGTGTGCTGCTGTGTGATGATGGGGAACATATACAGCCCCCTATGTGTCTGGGAGTGATGTTTAAATAAACTGTGAGATGCTGAAGTGGAATATTTGAAAAGATTTGCACTTTCTTCCTCCTTAAACGCTTTGTTTTGGTAAGTTTCCCTACCTTGTCATGCGTAGCAAGGAGTAACTAATTATTATAAAACAAGGTGAAAATTGTCCAGAGTTTTAAAAATGAATCTAACATGTAAATGAACAAAAACACATTTAAAACAATATATTTTTTTAAGATTTTATTTTTATTTCTTTGAGAGAGTGAGAGCGAGCATGGGCAGGGGCAGAGGGAGAGGGAAAGACAAGACCCTCCGCTGAGCAGAGAGCCCAATATGGGGCTCGATCCCATGACCTGGAGACCATGACCTGAGCCAAAGGCAGATGCTGAATCCACTGAGCCACCCAGGCGCCCCCCAAAACACATTTAAACAACAACAACAATACACATTTACCGGAGAAGGATTTTTGCTAGCATTTTCCTAGAAGACGCAATGCAAAGAAAGAAAGAAAGAAAGAAAAAGGGACATGTAAGCTGTTCTGCGGTGAAAGGCTTCAGTCTGTCCTAGAGCAGACATCAGTCCGCACGTCCTTCTGGGGATGCAGCGTAACTGTCTGGGAGGGATGTTTAAAGGGACTCACTTTCCTCCATAAGAGCTTGCTTACAGATTCTTTCTAATTGACGTGTAATTCAGAAACCATGAAACTCACCATTTTAAAATGTACAATTTAATGTTTGTTTTTTAGTGTATTCACAAAGTTGTACAGATAAGCAGCATGGTGTAATTCTAGAACATTCTCATCACCCCAGAAAGAAACCCCATGCCTTTTAGCAGTCATTCCTGTTGTCTGGCCTCGTGCTGGCAAGCACTACTTTGCTTTCTGTCTCTGTGGATCTGCCTGTTTGGACATTTCTTATGAATGGGAGAGCTCATGTTTACCTGTGAATTTTAACTGTACGAATGATGAGTTTTACAGCAAGGTAAATTCAGCCAGGAGGACAGATAATACTTTGTTTTCTATTGTTCTTTTTTTTTTTTTTAAACCTGCTAGAATTTTGTAGATTTTTATAGTTGGCTTACAAATTTGAAGAAATTCAGTGGAGTGTGGTTTTCAGACTTGATGGCACACGTCCTGCAGGGAGTCAGAAAGCTGTGTGGTCAGCTCGACTCCGCAGAGAAATGGCATTTCTGTGAAGCACTAAACTCTTGTTCCAGGTTGTGGAGAGTTCTGGTTTTCTTTCTCAGCGTTGCGATAAACCCAGTTGTTTATTGATCGTATATAAATAATTTTGTAAATGCGATAGCACAATGAATACAAGTGATTTTATTATCTCTTTAAGCACAGGACTGCTTACCTGGGTGTATTAGTTTTCTATCATGGTATAATCATAGGTTACCCCAAAACTTAGCCCCTTAAAACGACACACGCTTACCATCTCACAGTTTCCATGGGTCAGGAATCGGCGTGGCTAGGCCAGGTTGTCGGCTCAGAGTCTGTCACAAGGCTGGGTTGGCCTCCACTGGGGAGAGACCCCCCCTTGCTCCGCTCACTCCTGCGGTTGTTGGCAAAAGTCAGCTCCTTGCGAGCTGCTGGATAAGAGTCTTCGTTTCTCATGGCTGTGGGCTGAAGGCCACCCTCTCTGTTCCTTGTTACACGGAGCTGTCCTCGGGGCAGCTCACAACATGGAAACTGTCTGCATCAGAGAAAGCAAGTAAGAAAAGCCAGAGAATGGTAGCAAGACGGAAGTCACACTCTTTTGTAACTTAATCTCAAAAGGGACATCCCAATACTTGTGCTGTATTCTCTTTGTTGGATGCAAGTCGGGAGCCCCGGATGGGATAGTCTACACGAGGTGAGTACCAGGAGTCAGCGAGCCTCTGAACCGTCTTACGAGGCTGCTTACCACACCAGGCTCACACTCCTTTGCATTTAAGCTCGCACGGGCGCTGCGTTCCCACATCCCATCTCCTCCTGGGCTCTCGCTCCATGAGCTCATAGCAGATCGACAGAATGAGGCTGGCAGAGGTTAAGTAGCTTCTGGAAGTGACACAGAATACTTCCCTCCCAGAAAGCCGCAGCATCTCATCCCACTGGGAGGATTCCTGGTAACTCCTGTCAAGAAGGAACCGAAACAGGGTGTGGTACATTGTCGGGAAAACCACTTCCGGGCTGCGTCCCACTGATACGTGCAATCATACTCCCTTGGAGTTCTGTACTCACGTTGTGTTTTCGGGGCTTTTGCTTTCACTTGGTTTTTTGATGTCTGTAAATAGCGTCGATTTTGGTGGGCTCCTTAGATGATGGGTAACACTAAGCGCGTCTTTTAATTTTTTTTCATACTTGAGTTAAAAAGGAAATGTGACAATGAAATAAAGAGTTTAGTTTTTATACTTATCTCGTACACTGTCAGATAATTTTATCTTCACATCTGTGTGTAGTAAAAGTCTTAGCTTGGTTTCACATGGGGTGTGTGTGTGTGTGTGTGTGGATATGGGTGTGCTGATCTTTTATCAAAAATTTAATAAGGTGGGTGCCTGGGTGGCTCAGTGGGTTAAAGCCTCTGCCTTCGGCTCGGGTCATGATCTCAGGGTCCTGGGATCGAGTCCCACAACGGGCTCTCTGCTCCGCAGGGAGCCTGCTTCCTCCTCTCTCTCTGCCTGCCTCTCTGCCTACTTGCGATCTCTGTCTCTGATAAACAAAATCTTAAAAAAAAAATTTAATAAGGTATATGTTGAAATTTGGTCGAGACCTTGAACAGCCTTGATTGAATCACAGACGTCTTCTCCACTAGTGTGAAGAGTTCTCCATCCCCTCCCTAGAGTTCTCCCGTACAAAGGCTTGAAAACTGTTAGTGGGACTATGAAAATAATGCGTGCAGCCTCTACAGTTAGGGCGGTTCCAGAAAAATCTAGAACTAGAATTACCATATGAACACCATACGAACACCATACATACCCATTTCTGGGTATGTACCCAACACCGCTGAAAGCAGGAACTGGAACAGATACCTGTAGAACCCGTTGATAGCAGCATTATTTACAGGAGCCCAAAGGAGGCAACAACCCAGGTCTCCACGGACAGATGAACAAGTGAATGAAATTGGGCGGTCCATACCACGGAGTATCGTTCAGCCGTGCAAAGTGCTGACCCCTGCAACACGGATGAACCTTGAAAACACGACGCTGGGACATGCCTGTCACAAAAGAATAAATAAGCTACAATTCCACGTGCGTCAAATACCCAACACAGCCCCGTTCATGGAGACAGAAAGTAGAATAGTAGTCGCCAGGGCCTGGGTGGGAACACGGAAGTGTGTTTAACGGTGTTCAGAAGAAAACCACGGGCCCAAAATGGCGTCATTTTGATCAAATCACCAAATCCGGACTTAATACCTTCGCTCCTTGCACTGTAGCCTGAACCGGTCAGTGAGGAGTTTTCTGGCCAGCATCGATGAGGTAATCTGTCCCATGGGCCTTTTCCAAACCACAAAGGGAAGATGAGGGGATACACATATGGGGTCAAATCCCTTGCCCTTCCCATAGGGAAAGATGATCTTGCCACAAAGAATCTTTTCTTTTTTCCTTTTTCTAATAACTTTCTTTTCCTATGCTCCTTCCTATACAAATCTTTCTTTTTTGTTCAACTCCTCTACTTGCTAGGTGAGAAGCTGCCTGTTTCGTGCATCTCTTAATAAACCCAAGTAGGTCTTCAAATGTACTCAGATGAATTTTGTTTTTGTTTTCTAAAGATTTTACTTATCTGAGAGCGCGTGCGTGAGTGTGCACTCAAGCAGGGGAGAGGGGTGGAGGAGAAGCAGACTCCCCACTGAATGGGGAACCCCATGCGGGACTGATCCCAGGACGCTGAGATCATGACCTGAGCCAAAGGCAGACGTCTGCATAACCAACTGAGCCATCCAGGTGCCCGAATTTTATTTTTTGACCGCACATAGTGTGTCCTCTGGGGAAGGTAAGAGTCCTGTGGGGGGAGCATCGTGATAGTTGTACCTCATAAATGTGCTTAATGCCACTAAATTGTACGCTTCAAAAGGGTTGAGATACACATTTATGTTTCACTACAATTAAAAAATTAAAAAGTGGGGGGAGCATAAGTGATTGTGTTTCAAGGGATCCCAGGATCACCCCTAAGTTGGAAGATTTATTGGAAGGAATCATGGGATGTCGCTTATCAGTGTACCCATGGGTAAGGTTTATGACGGTGACCTGGGAAAGTTGGATCCCAGAGGACAAAGACCCAGGAAGAGTCTGGAGAAATCCAGAGGCACAGGCTTCCTTAAGTTCTCCTCCTGCTTGCAGCTGGGACACACGAGCACATGGTTCGGGGTTTTCCAAGCAGACCAGGGTCAGCCACTCGCTGTTCACAAAATCCAAAGGCAGAGAGACGAGTAGAGGAGAAATGAGAAGGGAGTCTATTTCGGTGAGGCCAGCAATGGGAAGACAGCGTCTCAAAGATTATCTCCAAAGTGCTGAAAAAAATTCTAGGTTTATATGAGGACAGCGTGGGACAAAGGTGGGTGGATGCGCGCAGGTGGGTGGTGAAGGTCAGGCTGGTCATTGTCTTGGGGTCAATCACGCGGGCTCTTGCTGGCTCAGGGCAGTCCTTATTGTTTGAGGAGGTATTTCCAGTTCCCCTGTGGGATACTTTGCCTTCAGGATCTTTTGCCTGAGTTAGGAGATAAGCTGGAAAGGAGAACTTAATTAGAAATTACAGACTGAAGTCAGAAAGGAGGTAGTTGATGTCCTCCTTTACCCCGGGAGATCACACAGAGAGCTCCCTCTTCCCCCAGAATGGAAAAGGCAGCACACATGTACCATGTTCCTGCCCAGGAGAGCCCATCAGGGACATAGTCCCCAGGGTTTGCACTGGGCACAGGTCCTATGGGCTCTCTGCCTGGCGCAAGTGGGGATGCCAGACCCTGGCGAGAAGCATGCATTTATGCAGCAGAAACCTTGTCATTTGCCCCAAAAGTCTAAGTTAACGCTTAGCTGTTAACTGTTGGCCAGAAATGCTCTGAGAGCCTGCGTGCCTGCCAAGGACCCAGTCTGCAAGCCCCTTCCACCAAGGGTGGTGGTCTCAGGCCCACTGTGTTAATCCCGTCTTGTGCAAGCCCAAAGCCATTTTAAGAATAGTCTTATAAAAGGTAGGGATAGTTCTTCCTCATCACCAATGATATGGAAAATCCTACAGAGGGAAAGGTCTTGAAATGAATTAGCTCTCCGTTAAATGTCAGTCATTGCCTTTAGGGCCACAATCCTTGGAATCCTTGCTCTGCCTGGAGCGCCTGGGTGGCTCAGTTGGGTCTGTCTTCAGCTCAGGTCGTGATCTCCGGGTCCTGGGATCGAGCCCTGCATTAGGCTCCCTGCTGAGCAGGGAGTCTGCTTCTCCCTCTCCCTCTGTAGCTTGTGCACTCTCAAATAAATGAAATTTAAAAAAAAAGAAAAAGAATTGTTCGTGAGAACTATATGCCTGACTTTAATAGGTAAAAGTCTCTGATTTCCCCTATTCTGAGACTTCCCAGGTATCGGGGGATTTTAGAATTGTCCTCAAGAATGATGATCTCTCCTAAACCCATTTCTAGGCATGCCTCATTTGAATAAATGTCAAAAATGGGATAGCAAGGATTTGAAGGATTCTAGAAACTGTTACTGCTGTTCTTGAATCAAGTTTTATTATAAGTTAAATCATTTAGCTAGAATATGTATATCTTTCCTTATTTCCTCAAATTGAAACACTCATTTTGGTTTTTTTTCCCACCTTTTTAAAATTTTATTTTTTAAAGATTTTATTTATTTTAGAGAAGTAGAGCACAAGCAGGGAGAGGGGCAGGAGAGGAAGCGAGAAAATCCCAAGCAGATTCTGCACTGAGTACAGAGTCCTATGTGGGCCTGGATCCCAGGACCCTGAGATCATGACCTGAGCCGAACTTGAGTCAGATGCTTAACCAGCTGAGCCACCCAGGTACCCCAACACCTTTTTTTTTTTTTTTAAAGTAAACGCTACACCCAATGTGGGGCTCAAAGACATGACTCCGAGATCAAGAGTGGCATGCTCTACCAACCAAGCCAGCCAGAAGCCCCTTGAGACACTCATTTTGTAATTGAACAAAATATTCTTTTATAATATTGTAGTTTCAGAATGTTGGCAAGGTCTGGAGCCAAGGGCCAAGAAAGAATTCTTGAGACATCTTTAGTGCAAAAAAGCGATTTTATTAAAGCACTGGGACAGGACAGGACCGGTGGGCAGAGTGAGTGGGGCACCAGGGTTGTGATGAATGGACTGATTGTATAGTTGGGAGCTGGGGGCGAGGGGCTGCTGGAGGTCACCTCACGCTTTGTCCTCAGCTTGCCTTCTGCTCCCTCATCAATATAACCTAAGTGTCCACTTGGTTACTTTTAGTCCTCCAAGAAAAAGGAAGTCTCGGGCAAAGCAGATCAGATTCCAGCCACAGAATGGGACAGATGAACTACTGAAGAGAGAACCAGGTTTGAAAAGTTAATGTCTCATCAAACTATAACTACTTCGGCTTGTTTGGTTGGGTTCTTTTGGTTTAGTTCCCAGCAAGTAAAATATAGACAACTATTCTCTACAAGTCCTATTTCTGAAGAAGGGAACTGTCTGTATTTTCTTAAGGAATACAGAAACAATTTCCAAGAAATACTCTGACTTAAAATTTGGGGTGATTCCTCTTTTGCTTGTTTCTTTAAAACCTTTTTACATTTTGAGTTTAAAAATAGACTATTATTATTAATTTTTAGATGGAAAAAAATAGACTTCAATTTCTAGTGCAATTGGGGTTCAGAAAAATACTTGAGAGGAAGGTACGGAGATTTCCCACACACCCCGCCCCTACTCATGCTTAATGTCCACCACCATTCCGCTGATCAATGACCATCATCCAAAGTCCATTGTTTACATTAGGGTTCCTCTTCAAGTACATTCTGCAGGTTTGGACAAACATACAGAGTAGTGTCACTGCCCCAAAGACCCTCTGTGCCCCTCCTATTTATTCTTCCTTCTGACAACCTCTGATCTTTTTACTGTTTCCATAGTTCTGCCTTTTCCAGAATGTCATGTAGTTAGTTGGAAACACACAGTCTGGAGCCTTTTCATTACTGGCTCCTTCCACTAAGTGCTATGCATTTAAGATTCCTCCATGTCTTTTCGTGGCTCGATAGCTCATTTCTTCTTAGCGCTGAATAATATTCCCTTGTCTGAGTTGTTAAAAAGACAAGACCAGGCCCCCAATGAGTTCCTTTCTGCTGAGTCCCAAGTCACCTTCACCATCACCATTTCAGCTCTCTCAGAAATGGAATCTTAAACCAGTCGGTCAGGAATCGCTTGATGGACCTATGCCATTCCCTAAAGGAAAATAACCTTGCAATAACCAATCTGCTTTTTTTTTTTTGGCCTGGTATAGCTCCCTTGTTCCTGCTTCCTGCTGCCCATAAAAGCCTTTCATTTTGTACAGCTCCTTGGAGCCCCTTTCTGCCTGCTAGATTGGATGCTGCTGAGTTCAAACACATTTTTGTTAACCTCTTAACATGGTTATGATGCCTCAGTCTATCTTTTAGCGCGATGGACACATCTTAGGTTTTGACATTAGGAATAAAGCTCCCGTAAACATCTCTGTGTAGCTTTTTGTGTGGACATAAGTTTTCAGCTCTTTTGATACAGACCGACAGGCACAACTGGCTGGGTTGTTTGGTACTAACACACTTGGTACAAGGATGTTAGTTTGGTAGGAAACTGGCAAGCTGCCCTCCAAAGCAGCTGTAGCGTTTTGCGTTCTCTATCAGCAATGCAGGCCGGTCCCTGTCCTGCTCCACATCCTCAGCCACGTTCAGTGGTGACAGTTGTGGGTTTTGGCCATTCTGATAGGTGTGCACCAGCATCTCATTGTTGCCTTAATTTGCATTCCCCTGAAGACACAGTGTGTGGAGCTCTTTTTATCTTTGTCTTTGCCATCTGTTATCTTCTTTGGTGAAGTGTCTGTTAGGGTCTTTGTTTCTCATGTATTTTGAATACAGCCCTCTATCAGATGCATCTTTTGCAAATATTTTCTCCCAATTGTCTATGGCTTATTTTATTATTCTCTTGAGTGTGATTTATTTTTGTTGATCCATAATGTATTGAATTTTATGGGACGCCTGGGTGACCCAGTCAGTTGAGCATCTGCCTTCAGCTCAGGTCATGGTCCCAGGATCCTGGTATCGAGCCCTGTGGCCAGCTCCCTGCTCAGCGGGGTGTCTGATTCTCCCTCTTCATCTGCCTGCTGTTCCCCCTGCTTGTGTTCTCTCTCTCTCTCTCTCTCTCTGTGTAAAACAAAATCTTTAAAAAAATTTTTTTTAATACTGAGAAGTATTTTTTTGTTGTTGTTATTGTTCATTTGGTAAGCCAAGAAACTATAATGTTATACAGTGGCTTTCAAACTTGACATTATTTTCTACTTTGTATACAAATTGTCTGATCAGTCTGTGAGCACTGGTGCGTTTGGTTGTGACTGTTGGTGTTCTGAGCTGTTGTTAAATCTGGAAGGGTTGATGTTTTTATCAGGAGTAGTTCTGCCCTAATTCCGTGAGAACCGAGACAGATAATTTAAAGAAAAAACTGATTGCCATTTTAGAGACGTCAAATCCAAAAGAGACTCATTTGGGCATTTCTTTTCGACTGCATTTCAATTCCTAGGTCCTCTTATTTTCTTTTCTTCCTTAAAATGTTGTCAGATATTCCCAATTCTTCAATCTTCTTTGTTTATATTCTAAGCTTGTTTGACTTTTTTTCTCCCCTTCTATTTTACATTTTAAAAGGGATCTTTCGGGATAATTGTCACATGAACTGAAAGCAAAGTCTTTTGATGACTCATCTTGTAGACACTGTGAGAGCATATTGAGAAAAAAGCAGATGTTTTTTTCTCTACTTCTTTTATGTTGTTACAACCACTCAAATAAAAGAGGAGGACAGCAAATGCTGTCAGCTGGCATGTTGGGTAAGTAGTCTGTCGAATTGATGGGGCTGTCAGAGGGAGCCAAGCAGGAGCATCTGGGCTCCCTTTCCTCCCGAAGGTAGCTGGACCCAAATCCACACTGTGTGCGTTCTAGTTTGCGAAAATGATTTGTTTTGCATCCAGAACTTGCTCTAGACTGAAGGTCATTGCGGGGCGTGGGGCGGGGGTCTGTGGTGCAGGTGAAAAAATTCCCCCAAGGCAGACAAAAGAGTTTATTGGATACAGGGTAAGGGCGGAGCGGGCAGGACCGCAAAGGAGAGACTGTCTCCCACGAGGCGGTGTTAAGGGACCATTGTTACAGGGAGTACGGGGACGGATGCAATTTTCCCTTTTCTGGTAACCTTAGGAACTGTGCCTGGGAAGGCTGTTGTAAACAGCAAATCCATTGGAGTACACTGGGGAATGGAAGTATGGGGGTGTCTCATTGGCTGGGCTATGAAGGTCTCTCATTGGCTGAGCTGTGACTCTCTCATTGGCTGGTCTATGACTGTCTCTCATTGGCTGGGTTGTTGCTTGGTAAGGAAGAAAACCTACCTTCCTACGGCTGGCATGGTAAAGTAGTAGCTGACCTTCCTGAGCACTTGCACTGTTGGTCTTTTCCTGTTGGGTCTGCAGTGGACAACCCAGCTCCGTTTTAGTGAGGTTTCCCTTTATTAATTTTCACACTATAATTTTTTTTTTTTTTTTAAGTTATCTCTACCCCCGGTGTGGGGCTTGAACTCCCGAGAGCAAGAGTCATGTGCTCTATTGACTGAACCAGCCAGACGCCCCCCAATTTTTTTTTTTTAATTTTATGTAGTTAATTGACACAGAGAGAGAGCACAAGCTGGAGGAGTAGCAGGCAGAGGGAGAGGGAGAAGCAGGCTCCCCCCTGAGCAAGGAGCCCGACATGGGGATGGATCCCAGGACTCTGGGATCATGACCCAAGTCAAAGGCAGTTGCTTAACCAGCTGAGCGCCCCTCTTTTTTTTTTTTTTTTCCAAGAGAGAAAATTTTTATAAATGATCAACTATGTTTTTTGGATAATCATTATGATTCTCTTTTGTTCTGTATGAGAGGCCATATGCTAGGTTTTAAGTTGTGCTGTCTTCACATGGGGCATGTTAAAGTAGTATATTATATATGGGTTTGAAATCTGTAGCAAGCTGAATGAAACCTGCTTTGTCATTGAAATTATATCAGCTCAAAATATCCAACCTCAAGTTTGAGTTATACCAACTCAAACTATCATTTCCTGTGACCAATTTTCTTTTTAGTTATCATATTTAAGATAAGATGTTATTTTATGAAATTGTGGAACTTTAAATCTGCCAGAGCCTTAGAGGTCACACCTTCTATACAGATGACTAAACTGAGGCCTTCATATGTGAAGGGACTCTTCTGAGGTTGCTTCAGTTTCACTTGAGGTTTTGAATCTCTTTCTATTCCACTGCCTTTTTAGACCTTGGCTGAGGTAAAGAAATTAAAAACGAAAAGAAAGCACAAAAGGAAAGGAGGGCTCAGTATTCTGTGGATTGGTCGATAGTGTGATGTGAAATCGATTAGTCTCGGAGTCTAGCAGTTTAGAGGTTTGGCTTCTCTTTTTGCCCTTGCTAATTTTGGTCTTGTTTTCCTCTTAAATAAAAACTGTTTCTGCAGTGAAAAAAAGAGAGAGAGAGAGAAGGAGAGAAAATTACACAGATAATAATGTGTTTGAAAAAGCCCATGAGTGATACATCATTATTTGTTTTCTGGTGGCAGAACAATGGATGCAGTGTATAGGTGTCTGTAAACTTGTCTTACAGCTACCGAGCTGATTAGGGGCAGTGAAGTAACCTGAAATGTGTTCTGTGTTCCAATGCAGAAGGTATGCATACCTTGAATTTCCTATATTTGTACCTCTATAAATACCATACCCATCTCAAGTGTATGATAGGGGCCAAGGGCAGGTCTCCCCAAGATGGACCACTTTGGCAGGAAGATTATTTTTAAATGCAATCAATCTTTTTTTTTTTTTTAAGATTATTTATTTATTTATTTGACAGAGAGAGAGACCACAAGTAGGCAGAGAGGCAGGCAGAGAGAGAGAGGAGGAAGCAGGCTCCCCGCCGAGCAGAGAGCCCGATGCGGAACTTGATCCCAGGACCCTGAGATCATGACCTGAGCCGAAGCCAGCGGCCCAACCCACTGAGCCTTGACCCAAGGTCAAGGGTCGCATGCTCCACCAAAAGAGCCAGCCAGGTGCCCCCCCCCCCATGTATTTTTTATTATACCTCAGTAATACAGCATATAAATAAAATAAAGGACAAAAACTTCATGGTCATTCACATTGCAGAAAAGGCACTTGACAAAATCCAATATCATGCTTAAACAAAAACTAAGCACCTTTCATTAAAGTAGGAAAGAGAGTTTCTTCAACCAAATAGAGTCATCGATGGAAAAATCCACAGCTAACATCCTGCTTAATGCTGAAAAATTGAATGCTCTTTTCCTAAGATTGGGTTCACAGCAAAATGTACATTTTTGCCATTTCTGCAATAAGACCAAAAAAAAAAAAAAAAAAGAAAGACATCCAGTTTGTCAAAGAAAACTGTCAATCACAGATAACATAATCTTATATGTTAATAATCCCAGGATGCACACATAGACGAATAAACCTCCTAAAACTAATGTATTTAGTAAGATTGGGATACAAAATCATTATACAGAAACCAATTGTATTTTATATACTAATATTGGACTATTTGCTGATGAAACTTTTATAATTTGATTCACAATAGTATCAAAAAGAATAAAATAGTAATAAATTCAACAAAAATGTAATTTTTATTTACTGAAAACTACTAAGCATTTCTGAAAGGAATTAAAAATATAAATAAATGGAGAAAATCTCCATGTTCATGGGTTGGGAAATTTAGTCTCATTGAAGAATCGCCACGTTGATCTATAAAGAAATTCAATGCAGTCACTCTCAAAATCCCAGCTGGACCTTTGTAATAGAAATCAACACGCTGACTTTAAGACTTGTAAGGAAATACAAAGACCCTTGAATTGGCAAAGCAATTTTGAAAAAGAACAAAGTAGGAGGTATTTTCACTTTTTTATTGCAGACTTACTCGTGAAGAAAGTGTTATCAAGACAGTATGGTGTTGGTGTTAAGGATGGAGTCATATAAAATAAATAACTGAGAGTTCAAAAATCCTTACATTTCTGGTCAACTGACAAAGATACCAATACAATTCACATCGGGGAAAGATAGTCTTTTTCACAAGTGGCGCTGGGACAGTGGGACAGCCAGGAGCAAAAGAGATGAACTCAGATACTGACACACTCTGTCTTTCAAGGTAGAATGTTCATGGGAAATGGAATTCAGGACACCAGGAGAAGATCTGTTCCCTGGAACACAGTGGGGAGCAAATGAATACGGAATTTATTGATGGAATTCACGCCGGGCCATTAAGTATTTATCTATGAATAGGGATGGGACTTGTTTTCAAGGTAGTGAAAGCCTCTCCAGCCTTTGTTCTAGCCTCAGGTTTCTTTTTTTCTTTGGCTGGTTTGAACCCGGACCCGTAAACATGCATCACTTCCTGATCCCAACCAAGAGTAACCTGGGGAAAATATGGGTGTCCACTGACTCACGTAGATATTAGTAATGAAGGGACCATAAGGCTTTCCTGCATTCGCAGTGTAAGCACCACACACCCACAGGGTAGTGTAGAAGAACTTGGGTTTTGACTGTGTTCGATGTAAGGGACATTCTTGCTAACGACATTCAGCTTTATCTTTGCTAAAACACACGTGCTTTGGCCCAACTGCAAGTGATGGAGGAAAGGCATTAGGGTTCAAAGCCTTTGACCATGAAAAAACTCTTGAGACATCTTTGGTGCAAAAAGGTGGTTTTATTAAAGCACGGGGACAGGCGCCTTGGGCAGAAAGAGCTGCCCTGGGGTCCTGAGCAGTAGCCCATGATATACTTTCAAGTTGGGAAGAGTTAGGGATTGACTATGCCTTCCAGGTATTTTGACAAGGTTTCCAGGATCCTGAGGGGGCTAGCTATTGTTTTTTGTTTTAATATTTTTTTATTTATTTGAAGGAGAGAGACCTAGTGAGAGAGGGAACACAAGCAGGGGGAGTGGGAGAGGGAGAAGCAGGCTTTCAACTGAGCAGAGAGCCCTATGTGGGGCTTGATCCCATGACCCTGAGATCGACCTGAGCCGAAAGCAGAGGCTTAACACTGGAGCCACCCGGGCTAGCTATTGCTAGGAGAAGATCCTAGAACTCAAGTCATGAGACTCTTGAGATGTCTATCAGTGGGTCATCTTCTTTGGGGATGATCAGTAACACGTATCTTGGGGGTAGAGATAAAGGAAGTTTCCAAAGGAATTTTTATATGTTAAAGTAGGCTTACAGGCTCCTGGAGGGTCAGGCTAAGATGGCCTTTTGCCCTTAGCAAAGTATTAACTTTGAGGCGGCTGCGTTCCTAGAGGAAGTTCTCTCGGCCTGTTTCAAGGACTTGTAAAGGAGCTGTAAGGAGTAAGCAAATTTAATAATTTCTCTTCTGCCTTTGTTTCCCTCATCACCAGGAGCAAAGGTTATTCCTTTATCATGTTACTCCTCTGTCATGTGAAAATGCAAAGCAGTGAGGGTAAGTTGTATACCAGGTCAAGAGCAAGTCACAGCATTGCGTTCACAACTCGCCAGCTCCCCCGTCAAGTTCAGGTTTGGGCTGTATTTTCTCCCAAGAATTCTGTGTGGGTCAGGCCCAAGGACCTTTCTGTTGCCTGTGCGCCTGTGCCTTATCCGTGGAATAAGGCTTCCCATCTACACACCCTGACTTTGCAGAATGCTTTCAAGTACATTCTGACGTGAGCCTCCCAAGAACTTAGCACAGGAGTTCAGAGAGAGGGCTGGGTATTCCTATAGCAGGGCTCAGAACTGGGCGCACTAGGAGGGCAGGTAGGTGGCCTCCACTAGGCTTGGCCCGGCTGCCTTTCGACACAGCCTTTGCCTGGGTGCCCACTCCATTGTTGGGCTAACTGGAATTCTAGAAGCTGAATCTCAAGCCTACGGCACCTGTTTTCTTCGATCCAGTCCAAGAGGATTTAGTTACTTAGCATCTCAGAGAAGCCTGCGGAAACATTGCCTTATCAGGATGTGGGGAGCACAGCCGCACACACCCCCCTCCCATGAAGCCCGGTTTTTTGGAAGGTCCCGTGGAGTTTGGGATTCGTGTTAACCATCAGATGAGGAGAGTGGGCTAGGGGGATTTCAGATGCATCGGGGAAGGAGTACGTTGTTTAAAGTTCCCAGGTACCTCTGAAAGTAAGCGTAGGGCTGAGACGCTGAGCAGGGGCAGAGGGCCCTCAGGTCCCGCATTTGCTGACTCAGTCTTGCTCAGCTTCAGCTCCCAAATTATGCTCTCCTGTGCAGATTTTTTACCACTTGTCTCTCTGCATTATTAGAAACTGCAAGCTATCCCCGGTAAACAGTAAAGCCAATTTAAACCCAGTCAAGCCTGCAAGTATTAAAACTCAGGCTTGGAAATGGGGGGGGGGTGGATATGACAGAGGATCCTGAAGGAAGAGCTCACTAGCTCTTTGCCAATGTCCCCAGGGGGAAGGGGGTGGTAAGGGTGACAAATGACCCCCCTGGGGCTCCAGGGAGGGATCTGGGGCTGCCTGCAGAGGCAGAGTGGATTTCATTTCATGCCAAGAAGAATGAGATTACAAATAAATTCAAGGGTCTTCTGCACGGGCAGGGGACATAGCGGTCCCAGGAGTGGGGAGGGAAATGAGAGGGCAGAGCAGGGTCTGTGCTGTGTGGGGTTCAGTGCTCAGGATGCTGGTGAGGTGGGAGTCACAGAGAGACGCCATGTGCCTTTCGGGTAGGGGAGTGCTGGGCGCCGGGTCTAGGCTATGCCTGACCCTGCATCTTCAGTCTGCTGGCAGATCTGAGGGCGCATCTCTTCCAGAGAGAGCCATGGCATTCCTCTTGCCCTCTCGTGGCCGAGAGCTTGGCCCCAAGCAGGGTTTCTCAGCCCTGGCCCCTTTGACACCTGGGCTATATCATTCTGTGTTCTGGAACCATCCAACCCGTGCAGTGCAGGATGGAGAGCCTCCCTGGGCTCTTCCTGCTGGGTCCCGGTAGCACCGCCAAGCAACCCACCCCAGCCAAGCTGTGACAACCAAAAATATCTCCAGACATCACCAAATGTCCCCTATGGGGCAAAATGGTCCCTGTTCTAGGAGGTGGCAAAAATGAGCCAAGCTGAAGGCTTGTGAGGCATTTTGGCATTGAGAGGGGCTGTCTTGCTCAGAATGGGTCAAACTCCTCTCTTTGAGTAAAATCACCTCCACATAATTGGTCATTTAACAGGTTGGTGGATGTGGTGCGCACTCGTCCGCGGCCCTAATGCCCAGAGCCTGGGAACGCGTCACTTTGTCCAGCTAAAGGGATTCCGTAGCTGTGGTGAAGTTCAGGATCTTGAGATGGGAAGATTGTCCCAGGTGATCCGGGGGGGGCCTCCGTAATCACACGGTCCTTGGAAGAGCGAGGCAGGAGGCTCAGAGACAGGGAAGGAGAGGGGTGTTTGAAGCAGCGGTAGGAGAGGAAGGGGCGGGGTCCTCCCTGCCGATCCTGAAGATGCAGGAAGGGACCACGAGCCAAGAAATGCCTCTAGAAGCTGGAAAAGGCAAGGGAACACACCCTCTCCTCCAAGCCTCCAGAAGGAACGCAGCGCGGCCGACACCTTGATGGGGGCCCAGGGAGACCCAGTGCAGACCTCTGACCACCGGAGCTCTGAGAGAATAAACGGGTGTTGTTAGAAGCCGCTGAGTTTGCCAGCGAAGCCACTGAATTTGTCGCAGCAGCCCTAGAAATGAACCTAGTGGGTAGTCCTTGCTCTTTCTCAGCTGGGCTGTGGCTTCTTTTTCTTTTCTTTTCTTTTTTTAAAAAAATATTTTATTTATTTATTTTTCAGAGAGAGAGAGAGTGCACAAGCAGGGGGAGCAGGAGGCAAGGGGGGAAGCAGACTTCCCGCCAAGCAGGGAGCCCAATGTGGGACTTGATCCCAGGACCCTGGGGTCACGACCTGAGCCGAAGGCAGACACCTAATGACACCTAATGACTGTGAGCCAGGCATCCCATGGGCTGTGGGTTCTGAGGGTGGGAGCGCCCTGGTTTTCTGTACCCTTCGCATTTGTTTGTTTGCGAGGGTACTTACGTCCTGAGGAGCCAGAGTCTTCCATAAACTCTTTCCTCCGAGGGGCTCACGCAAAGCTGATGGCCTGGGTTTTGATGGAACCTCTAATCCGTTGGCTGATAGGATTGTGGTACCGGAAGTCAGGCTGCAGAGTAATGCAAGCCTTGCGTGGCCCTGCGGGTCTGCCTTGGACCCGCATCCTCTCCTTGATGCCTTGGCCACAAGCGTCCATCAGCCAGCATCTTTCTTGGAGCTTCTTTGGCTTCTCCGTCCCGGAACTGGCACTACAGGGCTCTGTCCAATGCAGGCTGGACAGCATGCATTGGGGGTCCTTCTCCCAGCTACCATAGGAACCAGGCTGTGCAAAAATTCACTGATTTCATAAATTCCTTAAGTTTTACTTTAAAATGAAAAAAATGTTTTAATGGATGTAATTATTTAGAGCAGTTTGAGGTTGATAGAAAAGTTGAGCGGGAAGTACAGAGTTCTTATATAGCCCTTGCCCTGCCCCCGCCCCGCCCCACCTGTCCCACTATCACCATCCCCACCAGGGGTGCATTGGCTGCGATCAAAGAACAAGCACGGACTGGTCATCGCCGCCGCAAGCCCACAGCTAACATGAGGGTTCACTGGGTGCTGCAGGATTTGCGGGTCTGGACAAATCACGCTGGCACGTGTCCATCACTAGGGCCTGGTACGGTTCCTCTGCAATGCGGACTGCAGAATGGACATGCTGCCCGGTGGCTATCCGGTGTCATTTCCACATAGCCCCACACGACACCTGTAACTCTGGACAGTTGCCTGCTAAATGTATGTTGTTTGTTATAAGGGGGGATCAGGTGAGGGAGTGCAACCAGGTCAGCGGAAGAGCCTCTCAGCTTTATGAATATATGCTTGAGGCAAGCTCACTTATTGCGATGAATTCAGCAGGTACCAATCGGCTGCCATAGGTTAGGCAGCAAAGGTGATAGGGAAGGATCTGCCCTCCCGGAACTTCAGGGAGCTTGGCAAATGTTGGATACAAACAAGGTCTGCTCAGCGGGAATAAGAGGGCATCTGCCTAAAAGCCCGGCAGGATATAGGAGAGGACAGAGTTGGGATGCCGGTGCTACGTAGCAGGTCCTTCATCACCCAAGGCCAGGCAAAGCTCCGATGCTGGAGCACCGGCCAGGGACTCTCTTCCCAAGTCATTCTTTACTCCTGGGGCTTTTGCTGACTCTTCCAGGCAGATGAGGAACCGGGATTCTGGTCCCTGCTGGGGGGCTGGAAGCAGCTCACGGACTCCATGAAGCCGAATTTCTTCATCTGAAAATAGGGTGTGAATGAAAACAATGGTGTGGAGGATTTCTGTGAGCCAGGACCCCCTCTGATAGGTATGCAGGTGGAGGCCCCCATGGGACCAGGTCCGCCTCTGTTTGTTTCCATGTCCCTGGTCACCAAACCCCACCAGCCCTTAACTAGTAGCTCCGGATTAGATCCCAATGCGTAGGCAGAAGTTTCAGCAGAGGCCCCCCAGCCCTCAAATCCTGCAGTACTTGCAGAATTAACAAGAGCTGGCTGGGGGGTGGACCGCGTCCCTTGCCAGCCAGGGGGTGTGGAGGGATTACTGTGCCAGCTGGCGATCCTGCAGGAAAGAAATGTGCAGGTGCAGCAGTGGGGCTCCTGTCCTTTGGTGCCCTGGGTTGGATGGTCCTCTCTTGCCTTTGGCTGGCGTGCTTCTGGAGGCAGGTGTCCCCTTTGGTGTGGTGAACGCCGAGGGCCTGGAAGGAAGAGGAATAAGCTGGTGTGGGAGATGCAAACACACTTCGAGTATCCACTCGGCCCTCACAGGAAGCTTCTGCTTCACAGGAAGCTTCTGGTCGGCTCTGCACGATCTCCTCTGGGTTGGTAGGAGGCATCCCTCACTAGCCTGTGGCTTCCGGCTGTTTTCTGCTGTTCCTATTTAAGTCTCCAAGTTCACAGATTGTCCATATCTTTCATTCCCTCCTTGGAAGGCTCTGGTAACTCAATTTGTGGAAAATTGAAAACCTTTCCAGATATTACTCTTTCGAAAGTGGTTTTGCCTAAGAACATAACAATGTACAAGCTCTAGCAGGGGTGATTCATTTAGCTCTTGTTGCCCTTGACCTGAGAAGAAAACATAAACGGGAGGGCTGGAAAGTAACAGTTGAAACCAATGTATGAGCTCATTTTAAACAAAGGGTCTGTGTTTTTCCTCTAGCTCCACAGTTCCTAGAAAGTACTAGAGAACAGGAATGTGTGTATTTTGCCCCTGAATGTTTCATGCTGCTGCACGTCGCCACGAGGGGGCTGCAGGGCTAAATGCAGGCTCACGGAAGGGGTTCTGATCCACGGTCACTGCCCTTATCCTTACGGCAGAGGAGGAATTCAGTGGCTTTTCCTGGCCCTCAGTGTTCTCCGAGGCCCCCTGGTCTTTCTTTCCATGAGCACAGCACGGGAACCCACAGTCTGACTTCGGGGTCCTTCGTCCCTCCCCACATCTGCCGCGACGGCATCCTTCAACACTTGGCCACGGGAGGACTTGGCCGCCAACCAGCTTGAACTGCCCTTGTTGGGACTTAAGTGGATTTCCCTGTTATTTTTGGGATGAGCCAGTGATTCTTCTGTAGTGGGTTGAATAGTACTTCCACCCTCCCCAAGATATTCCACATCCCAGCCCCTGGAAGCTGTGAATGTGACCTTATCTGGAAATAGGGTCTTGGCCGATGAACTTGAGGATCTCAGGGTGAGGTCACTGGGGATTTAGGGCTCTGTGTCTGATGGTTGGTTTCTTCTACGAGAAAGGAGGGAAACAGCGGGAAAGGTGTGTGGAAACAGAGGCAGAGACAGAGTGATGTAGCTACAAGCCGCAGAATGCCAAGGATTGCCAGTTCATTCTAGGAACCAGGCGAGAGGCCTGGAACAGATTCTCCCTCACAGCTTTCAAAGGAACCAAGTCCTGGCGACACTTCGATCTCAGACTTCTGGCTTCCAGAACTGTGTGAGAACACATTTCTGTTGTTTTAAACTTCCTGGTTTGTGACATTTTGTTGTGGTAGACCTGGAAAAATGAATGCAGCTCTCCCTGAGCCCTACAGTGGGTCACTCCACCCGGCTTTGCCCTGGTGACTGTCCCTGGGGCCCGCGGTGCACCTTTCTTCCTGCCTTCACTGGGGTGGGCTGTTTATGCCCAGATGGCTGATGGCGTATGTCATTAGCTGCAAAGTCTCAGAGGGTCTGTGTTGTTTTCTCCCGCTTTGTCCTCAGTTCTCTGTTGATTTCCTGAGAATAGACTCTATCTTTTGATAACTTCTCAGCTTGGCATAATTGCATAACTGCTTGGTCCCAGACTGTTCGGGAGAGAGGCTGGGAGATCCTAGTTCCTCCTGTGGGAGAGGGTGACTACTGCAGCTTTATCCCAGAGGGTGCTGGCTTCTGGCGGGGGTCCTCTGGCACAGATGAGCCCCATTCTGAAGGAGAGACTTCCGTGCTTCTGTTCTAACCTGGGGCTGAGCTCTGAGCTAACAGGGATCCCTTCTGCTCTGAGTTGGCTCCTCTGGGTGGAAAATGCCAGGTCTGAATGGAAGGGATTGAAAAGCCCCAGGCAGGGGTCTTGGGAGGCTCACAACCCCCCTTGTCACCCAAGCTTCTTCTGGGAGCTCCACATGGGAAAGATGAAGGTGCCCCGAAGTCTCTCTCTTCCTCTTTTTATTTTATTTTATTTATTTATTTGAGAGAGCAAGAGAGCACAAGCAGGGGGAACAGCAGAGGGAGAGGGAGAAGCAGGCTCCTTGCTAAGCAGGGAACCCAATGTGGGGCTCGATCCCTGGATCCTGGGATCATGACCGAAGCTGAAGGCAGATATGCTTAGCCGACTGAGCCACCCAGGCGCCCCTCTCTTCCTCTCTTTGCAGTGAGAGAAAACCACTTACTTCCTGAACAAAATCCAGTGTCTGCCCTTAGGTGGGTGAGTGGGTATGACAGGGCACTGACCTTGCAGTGGTCTCTTCTTACCCAAGGTTGTAAGATTAACTCTCCCCTTGGATATGGTCTCTCTCTAACCTCTCACCTGGTAGGACTGGGATTGGTTTCATTAAGGTGGAGGGCAGGGTCCTGCTACCCAGGTAGCCGTGGGGTGCCGGAAAGGATATGAGCCCAGAACGCAAACAGCAGTAAGCTGAGCGGGTCAGCTTGCTCACCTCCGTCTGCAATCACTCCAGGCCTGCTTCTCCTGGGCGCACCAGTGGACCACCTTTCCTGGGGCATCTGCTGCTGGGAGCAGGTGTGTGGAGGGCCCCTCCTTCAGGAGCAGAGCAGGAACATACGCGCTGTGGCCTGTTGGGGCTGCCGAGGGGATGATCCTTACCCGCGCCCCTGTAACGGGGCGCACATGCAGGAGCACCTGGGTCTGGGGTTCCCGAACAGACCAGGCTTGGCCTCTCGGCACTGACAAAATCCAGAGGCAGAGAGATGAGTTGTGGGGAATGAGAAGGGAATTTATTTCAGTAAGGCCAGGGGAAGACAGCTTCTCAAAGATTGTCTCCAAAGTGCTGGAAACACTTCAAGGTTTATATGAGGACAGTGTGGGACAAGGGTGGGTGGGTATGGGCAGGTGGGCAGTGAAGGTCAGGTTGACCGTTGTCTTGGGGTCAGTTATGCAGGGTTTTGCTGGCTCAGGGCTGTCCCTGTGGCTTGAGTTTTGGTGCCCACCACTGGATACCTTGCTGGTAGGGTCTTTTGCCTGAGTTAGGAGATAAGCTAGAAAGGAGAACTTAAAAAAAAAATACAGGATCCTGGAATTGAGCCCCATCGGGGTCCCTTCAGCGGGACGTCTGCCCCTCCACTGGCTTGTGCTCGTATGCTTTCTCTCTCTCAAATAAATAAATAAATAAAATCCTTTAAAAAAAGTACGGACTGGGAGTGCCTGGGTGGCTCAGTGGGTTGAAGCCCCTGCCTTCTGCTTGGGTCATGATCCCAGGGTTCTGGGATCTCTGGGTCCTGGCTCTCTGCTCAACGGGGAGCTGCTTCCTCCTCTCTCTGCCTGCTTCTCTGCCTACTTGTGATCTCTGTCTGTCAAATAAATAAATAAAATCTTAAAAAAAAAAAAAAGTACAGGCTGAAGTCAGAATGAAGGTTGACTTCCACTTGGCTGAAGAGACTCAGGGACAAGCAAACCTGTCTTCAAATTATATTCTGGTGCTTCCTAGATGATATCCTGGGCAAATGGTTTAACTTTGGGGGGACTCAGTTTTATCCGTAACTCAATGGAACAAGGATAATGGGTTTTCCAGAGAGGAAGAGGGAAGGATCTAGGGCACCGTGCTGTCTGCATTCTGGGACTGAGCTTCTGGGGGCTCCAGGCGCTGCTGGTCAGAGTGATTTCAGGGTCTAATACTCTGCCCTTGATGCTCCTTGCATACATTGTATTTTAAAATGAGTACGTAGTAATTTCACGATGGAAAAAGACCCTCGATTAAAAATTTTATTTTATTTAAAAATAATTTATTTTATTTTATTTAAAAAGTCAAGTGATTGCACAGCATTGTAAATGTACTAAATGCTACTGGATGGAACATTGTTAGTGCCGTGTGAATCTCGTATCAACAGGAACACTTTTTTTAAACATGGGGGTGTTATTACAGACTAAAGAAAATGAAAGAGTCATCAAATGAAATTCATAAACCCGAAACAGACGCCAGTTTGAAAATAGGTAGTTAGAAGTTCTCAGGGAATTTTAAACATTCGGCTATGGACTAGATATTAGATGATTAGGTAGATCATTGGATAATCACGAAATTATTGTTGACTCTCTAATGCATGATTCCAATTTTTTGGTTATATACAAAGTTGCCTTTATAATTGATTACACATATATGAAATTGTTCTATTTTGAAGACTTAATTAAGCTGTTCTATTTAGGGGTGAAAAGTCATAATGTTTCCCGAGACTGAAATTTTACAGCAAAAATGTATGAAAAAAGTAAAGTACGTATGGCAAAGTGCCAGAAAGAAAAAGGTCAAATCATTCTTTCGGTAACTTTCCCCTAATAGGTTTGATATTCTGTACCCCGCCCTCCCTGGGTGTGCACGCACGCACGCGGATGCGGGCACGTACGTAGCCGCATGGACGCACGCACGCACGCACGCACGCATGCGCACATCTTCCTGTCTCCGGTGTTCTTAGAAGATCAAGCATGGCTGCCGCCGCTCCTGAAATGGAGCTGATTTGCTCCAGCCCTTTCTACATCTCACCCAGCTTCCCTGGCTTTCCACTGCACCGTCCCCCCATGGGTTCCTGTCGGTTCCCTGCAGCATTGCCTCCAGCCTCCTGGCACCCCCTCCAAGGGGTCCCCCTTCTCTTGTGTCCCGAGCTCAGCACCAGCCTGCCGTGCCTTTGTGGGCTCCTCTCTCTCGGTGCTGGCCAGTGGAGGCGGGCCCCTTCTCCGGCCATTGATGGCCCTCGGTCCAGCCGTTCCTGGCCTCTCGCGTGGCTGAGCCTGGGCGACGCACTGGTGTCCTCGGGCTGTAGTAACTAAGTATTCCAGACTGCGTGGCCTGAAGCAACAGCAGTTTGTTTTCTCAGCGTTCTGGAAGGCAGCCCTCAAAGTCGGCATGCCCGTGAGCCGCGTTCCACCTGAAGCCTTCAGTGGGGCATTTTCCCTGCCTCTTCCAGCCCCCGGGGGCTCCAGGCGGTCCTCGGACTGCGGCTGAGTCCCTCCAGTCTCTGCCTCCATCTTCACGTGGCTTCTTCCTCCCAAATCACCCTTGGCCTTTCTCTTCTAAGGACACCTGTCATTGGACCTAAGCCCAACGGGGTAATTTAGGATTATCTTGAGCCCCTGACTTAATGACATCTGCAAAGACTCTTTTCAAATAAGGACGGATGCACGGGTTCCAGGGAGTGAACAAATTTGTGGGAGGTCACCTTTCAGGGCGCGAGTGTGCTCCGTGAGCAACCGCTGATGTTTCTGGGCTGCCCTTCCCTCTGTTGATCTGAAACCCTCCAGGGAGCTTGCTGGGTGTAATCAGATTATCCCAGAGGCGGAGGGCAGGGAGAGCCTGAAGAAGGAGACACGCCACTCCTGCTTGGTAGGTGGCAGTTTCAGTAAGCAAAGGGAACTCCCTAAGAGGCTTGTCTTAAGCAGCAGCAAGATGGATGGGTCCCTGGACCCACCTGCCATACTTACCTGGGTTCAGTCATATATGGTGTGCAGGTGTTCTCAACACCACATCAGGATCGCAAGATTGTGTCCTTGGAGCAGCCTCTGAGAGCAAGAAAGGCAAGCAGAACCCACATTTTAAGGACAGGAGTAGGGATAAGGAGCTTTTGACTGCTTGGGTTCACTTCAAATGTGCTTGGCAGTCATGTTTTTTTTTTTTTTTTTTTTTTGATGACCTTGCCCAGCGCCTTCCCAGTGATATAGGAAGAAGAGATGTTAGGGTTCAGAGCCAATGGCCAAGAAAGAATTCTTGAGATGCCTTTGGTACAAAAAGGTGTTTTTATTAAAGCACAGGGACAGGGCCTGTAGGCGGAAAGAGCTGCCCTGGAGTCATGAGGCGTGGCCCATTATATACTTTCAAGTTGGGCAGTGGTTAGGGATAGCCTAAGTCTCTAAGGAATTTTGGAAGCAAGGTTTGCAGGACCATGAGGATGTAGCTGTTACTGGGAAAATGTCATTTATAACCATCTAACAACACTTTAGTTACGAGACTTTTCAGATGTATATCAGTGGGTCATATGGTTGGAGGACGATTGCCAACATGTATCTCGGTTGGGGGGGTGGGGAGAGAGAAAGTTTCCAAAGGAATTTTTAAATGTTCAAGTAGGTTTACAGGATCTTGGGGGTTGGAGTAAGAATCCGTTTTCCCCTTAACAGAGTATCAACATCAAGGCAGCTGAATCCCTAGAGAAAGTTCACTCTGCCTGTTTCAAGGACTTGTCAGTGAGCTGTAGGTAGTAAGGAAATATAGTTATTTCTCTTCTGCCTTTGTTTCTCCTATCACCAGGACTCCCTAAAAGGTGGCCTGTCTGAGGGCCTGGCATCCTTTCTCACATCTGCGATCATAAACAGACCTGGTGGGTCTCAGCTCTGCTCCTCGCCAGCTGCCTAACAACGCCGAGTGAGGCATGTCTTCTCTGGGCCTTGGCAGGCTCAGCTGCACCACGATCACAGACTGGGGGTGTGGAACGGGATGATGGACCGGCAGGGGCACTGTGTGTCTCTTCCGCAGGCGGGGTGTCCTCCAACGGAAGGTGAGCAGGACTTTCCTTCTCTCCCCACTCTGTTCTGAGGGAGAGACAGTGGCGGGGGGCCGGGGCAGGGGAGCAAAGAGGCCCAGTGTTTCTGAAGCCCCCACATCTGCTCAGGGCAGCCTCATCCTTCCAGTGCATTCGAGGGTTTCTTGCTGTGAAGTCTCTATTTGCAGCCCTGGCATCAGGCACTGGGTAATGAGGCGCGGCACCTGCTGTTTCCTGGCCGGGGTGGATGTGCGTGTCTGCTGATGGAATTCTGTGCGGATTAATTAAAATGGGAGAAAGCATTTCTCCTGAATTATTTACCAGCTTCCAGGGGAGCAAACAATCATTGCGGCATCTTATTATTGATGTGCCGGAGCCTCTCTTTTGGGGGTGCTGCTCCAAGCCTGGGGTTTGGGGTCGGGCGGAGGCGGGAGCTGGTCCTTTCTGTGGCTTTGAACAACTTCATTTCAGGAAGCTCAGGGCTGCTCACGGGCATGGTCACAGGCGTGCTTCATTCTTAATGCCGGAAGGGAAATGCCCTTTATGGGGACAGACTGTGGGGGAGCTCTGTAGAAAGTCCCTCCCACGGAGCGTCATCTTGTTTTCTTTTTTATTCCGAGAGGGCCCTCCCGCCCAGGCCCAGCTGTCATCCCAGCCATGCTGTGGGGCAGTGACTTACCTGGGCCTGGCTCAGGTCTGGGTACGAGTGCGGGCCCCACGGGCTGCTGGACAGTGTGTGGGTGCTCGGGGGTATTTGTGGGCTGTTCCGTTGTCTGGCTGGGGAGGGTTGGCGTGAGTTTGCGTAACTGATGCCTGTGTGCACGTTCCCAGAGTGCTGCTCTGCTGTGTAGGCCCCTCCCCAGCAATGTTGTCTACCTTCAAGAGCCAGGGGCACCGTTCTGAGTCTCTGGGATGGCCCTTTAGTACCAAAACTAGTCCCGATTCTCGAGATGAGCTGGGCTGCCCTCCCCTATGTGGGTGGCTCCTGACCAGCCCCCGCCATTCACCCCTTTGGCTTCTCCCAGTGTTTGCAGACCCTTAGGCCTGCCGCGTCCAGTTTCTCTTTCAAGGCTGCCTGTCTTCCCTTCAGCGGTCTCCTGTTTTCTTGCTCGCTTTCCCAACCCCTTGGGCCCGTTTCCAGGCTGCATCTGAGATCCACACTTAGCCAAGATGAGCCCAGGTACCTATGTGTGAACAAGAACCCCTCTGGGCTTTTCCTTGGATGGTGGAGCTCTTTTTAAGACAGACTGTAGTTATGTTAATGCTCTTCGCTCTCTCTCTCTCTCTCTCTAAGATTTAATTAATTTATTTGACAGGGAGACAGTGAGAGCGGAAGCACAAGCAGGGGGAGCGGCAGGCAGAGGGAGAAGCAGGCTCCCCACAGAGCAAGGGGAGCCCAATGTGGGACTTGATTCCAGAACCCCAGGATCATGACCTGAGCTGAAGGCAGTCGCCTAACGAACTGAGCCCCCCAGACCCCCAGTGCTCTTCTTTTCTTTAAAAGAAAAATTATTGCTTTCAGGATGATGAACACTCACACGTAACAGCAGAAGTAAGGAGTTAACCCTAAAGCTGGTGGGACCTGATGCAGGGTGATCGCTCTGGGTCTGGGCACAACAGGTGAGGCCAGCCCTCCCCAGTCCGCGTTGACGCCTGCAACTGCCAAGCCAAGGGTGACCAGGGTTGTCCAGGGTCATTGGGCTTGGATCTAAGTTAATGAGGTATTGAGGGCTGTGTTTTGTGGGCTGATTCTTCTCATGCATTTAAGATAGTCAAATTCAGATTATCCTTGAAAGCTGAAATTAGAAATAGAAATAACATGTCCTACAGTAAAGCAGGGTAGAGACCTCTTCGGCTGCCACTTAAAGTTCTCCCAGACTGGCTGCATTTTAGGGAGGAGAGGGAGAGTCATCGGAGGTGAGTCGGACAAGCCAAGCTTCCTGGTTTCAGAAACCTGCACGAGTGAAGGCTATCTGCCTTAAACTCTTCCTTTCCTCTTGCCTCAGGCCAAGTGATTCCTCTGACTTTGGACGAATTTGGAAATTTTTAACATTAACGGCAACAGCTAACCCTGCAGATTTGCTGTAGACATCCGTACTCATACGTGGGTGTTTTTGGATGTATGTTCTGCTTGTCACTCCGTACTTACCCCTGAATCATGTGCATGTGCCTGGATCTGTGTCTTAGCTGTTGCTGTGTAACAGACTACTCCAAAACGTAGCGGTCTACAGCGACAAGTGCTATCTCGCAGTTTCCGTGGGTCAGAAATCTGGGCACAGCTTTTAACTCCCGAAGCCTGCAGTCAGGGTGCTGGCTGGGGCTGGGTTCTCGGCAGACAGCTAGACCCACGGGAGGATCCACTTCCAGCCTCACTCACAGGGTTGTCTGCAAATTCCACTCCTTACTGGTCTGAAGTTGCCCTCAGTTTTCTGACATGAGGTCCTCTTCAGAGAGTGGGTCTCCACACGGCAGCTGGCTTCCCTCAGAGAGCAAGAAAGGATCAAGCAAGACAGAAGCCACAGATTTCTTGTAACCCACTTTTGGAAGTGATACCCCACCACGTCCGTAAATTCGAGATGTTAGAAGCAGGTCACCAGGGATTCCACAAGCACACAGAGGTGAAGGTTGCTGAGCCACCTTGGAGGCCTCCTACAGTCTGCACTGCCTGTGGGAATCTGCGTGTGTTGGGAGAGCTAGTAACACCCCCACATTCGTAGATCGGGAACACTCTCTCTGGCTGTCTGGAAGGGATAGGCCCCCACTGCCGTCTATTAATTTACTTGACTTTATCAAGTTTTGCCACTTTGCCAACAACTTGCTTCTGTCTACGATAGAGCACCCAGTTAAAATCCACAGAGCACAGCCATATGTAACAGCGGGTCACTGTGTGTATGAAAATGCCAGCTATCACATGTCAGCAAGAAAAGGTGTTTTGCCAAGGGTTGTAGTTTCCAGACGGGGGCTCTGGCCGAGAGGTAAGCTGCGCGAGACCACCTCCGCGGCGGCAGGGCCAGACCAGCATGAGTGCATCCTCATGATCGTGCTTACCCGACGGGGGTCAAGGTCCTTGGACGTAGCGAGCCCTCCACCAAGGGGAAGATGACGTGGCAAGCCCTGGTCAGCTCTGGTTAGAGGGGGCACCCTCACTGAGCAGAGCACGCCAGTCCCTAGGCCGCTGAGTCAGGGTGAGCAGGAATCGGGCCACTCTCTTCTCTTTCCTAAGTACCCGTTGTAAAGCAACTCAGAATCCAGGGGACTTCACAGGGCGTGCTACATCCCAGTTAGCTGAAGGGGACCTCCCAAGCATGACCAAGCATGCTGCATTGATGGAACCCCTTTCCCAGGGACAGCACTGGTCCATTTCTCTGCAGTGAGTTTTAGGGCAGAGCAGCCCCCCTGGTCTCTCGTGGGGGGAGAGCAGAGAAGGAGCCTTACAGAGTGAAATGGACAGTTTGTGTTCCCCAAATTCTCAGGGAAGTGCTAATCCCCAGTGCGGTAGCATTTGGAGATGGGGTTTTGGGAGGTAATTAGGTTAGATGAGGTCATGATGATGGAGCCCTCTGTGATGGGGTTAATGTCCTTGTAATGGAGATCCCGGAGTGCTTGCTTTCTCTCTGTATTGGCGGGGAGGTAGACAGGGAGAAGCCAGGACGAGGACTTTCATCAACCTGACCATGCTGGTGCCCTGACCCCAGACTTCAGCCTCTAGAGCTATGAGACCACACATTTCTGTTTCAGCCACGCAGTGTGCGGTATTTTGTTATGACAGCTGAGCAGACTGCCTTCCGCTCTGTCCCTCTGGAAGCTTCTGCCTTGCACGGGGGGAGCTACCATTCAGTGTAGTTATAGGATGTCCCTTTATGCTGGAGGTTGGGGCCCAGAAACCTTGGATGGAAGAGAAACACCCTTCTTTTTGTTGTTGTTTTTTAAACATTTTAAAGATTGTATTTGACAGAGAGTGCGTGAGAGAGCGCACAAGTGGGGGAGCGGCGGGCAGAGGGAGAAGCAGGCTCCCTGCTGAGCAGAGCCCAATGCGGGGATCCATCCGAGGACCCTGACCCGAAGGCAGACCCGACCGACTCAGCCACCCAGGTGCCCTGAGAAGCACCCTTCTTAAGAGGAAGTTGTGTCGTTCAGCAGAGGTTGGAGGTGGTGGTCAGTAACTGATTGGTATTTGGTGGCCTCTTATGATCGAGAGCAAGGCACGGGGTCCATTCTGAGTTAGGGCAAGTCTGAGTGTCTTTGGGCAGTGATTGGATTCTCCTCCTCCAATAGCCAGTTGCAAATTCTGTTCCTGCAGAGACCCTGAGAGACCTCTTGGAGTCTTAGTCAGGGAGGAGGAGAGTCACCCATCCTTGGCCAGAAAGGGGTCTTTTCTAGTCTGGAGGGGGCACCCACCAATCCCGGCAGCTTCAGCAAGGACATCCCTCCTCCCAGAGTGGTTGGATTCCCCTTGGTTGCCTTCAGGTCCACCCCCCCCCAAAATCTGGCCCCTGTCATCCCATGGCCTCTGTGGACTTGGCGGCCAGATGGCCCCCCAGCATGCTGGTCCCTGGGGGGAGTTGTTCCCCACCCCCAGTTGCCTGAATATCTCCTGAAAAGGTGTTCTCTTTGTTGTTCAACTTTAGTCTTGTCTTTGCTGAATTAGGCTTATTTTTTTCCCTCACTGGCCTCTGAACAGAGACAGGGAGGGGGACAAAAAAAGGGAAAGGGATTCTTTCTCATTGTGTCCGCGGAGTGCACATTTTCTTTGTGTGTGTGAGATGCCTGGGAGTCTGAGCTTCGAAAGCTTGGCTTACGTGGTCTAATTGCGCCATCTCAGTCCTGGCTTGGCGCCTCGCATTTGGGTTTTGTGGATTTGAAGGGGGAGGGGTAGTAGCGGGGGTTGGGGCAGCTGCCTAACTGATGGATATTTTTAGCCAATCAAAGGTTGCTTTTCTGGGTTTATTCTGTCCTCTCTCATCAACCTCCCGACTTGTTGTCTCTCGTCTTCTCTCTTCCCAGTATCTCTGGGACCTGGTTGAAGGCCATCCCTGTGCTCCTCACAGTGTCCCTGGGCGGCCCCCACCAGGCGCACCCACCCACCCGCCCGATTCACAGCTCCCGGTCGCGCTGGACCCTGGGTTTCAGAGCGACACATGCACTAGTGCTTCTCAGCTGGGGGCCCCGCGAGGCTCCGGGAGCTCTTCCCACGCTTAGGTCGAAACTGGCCAAATGCAGAGACACCAGAATCCAGCTGGATTCGATTAAGCCTCTCACCAACGTAGCACAATACCTTTCTTTTCCCTGAAATTGTGTGGTTTTAGAAACTAGAGTCCCCCCCCCCCCAAAAATGAGACGTATGGTAACGTGCGATAGTTTATTGCATTGCGTTTAATATTGTGAAGTGAGCTGAACAAAAATGTACAATTTCCGCATTTTATTTTCTAATACAGTAAGTATTGATCAAAACCATGGGTATCAACAAAAGCTCTTTGGGATCTTTGGTAATTTTTAAGAAGGTTAAAAGGATTCTGGGACAGACGTTTGAGAACTGCAGAGAGAAGTAATGTAGAATCATTCAGCCATTTATCTGGGAGGCAGTAATAGTCTGATTGCACAGACGGAAAACTGAAGCCCTGACAAGGTATTCACTCCTGGTTTCACAGGAAGTGGCTGAACAAGGATTTGAAAAAAATGCTCATTAAAGACAACAGTTAATACATACAAACTGTAAAAAAAAATTGGAAAAGGAAAAAATTGATCCCACTTATAAGTCTGTCATTTGGAATACTTCCTTTGTCCCCAAACTTAATTTACATTGTTTTGCTCATTATGGTGGGTGGAGGATTGAACCCAGAGCTGGGTCACAGCGACAGGCTGAGGTTGTGTCTCCTGGTGGCGGCAGAGGGCGGTTCCTTGTGAGGAAGAGGTGTCCGCCTGTGCCTCCTCCTGTCTCCAGAGTGTCCAGGAACAGGACCCGCTGACTGTGTTACAGGCTGAGCTCTGTCCCTCCAAGATTCATATGCAGAAGCCCTAGTGCCCAGGGCCTCAGACTGTGGCTGGAGATGGGGTCTTGAGGAGGCGACCCCGCTAAAACAAAGCCCTTGGGGTGGATTGGGGGAGGTTCCTGCCTTCTGACTGTTGTCCCTACAGGAGGGGAGTCTGGGAGACACCAGGGGTGCACATGCTCACAGGAAAGCCCCAGAGAGCATGGTGACAAGGTGTCACTGGGACAGAGGCCTCCAGAGAGAGCCACCCTGCCCTCGCCAGGACCTTGGACTTGGGGCTTCCAGGAGTGTGAGAGAATAAATGTCTGGTTGGGCCCCGGGTCCACCGTACCTTGTGCGGCAGCCCCGGCAAACGGACACCCTGCGTCTGATCCCCTCTGTGGGAACAGGGGTCTGAGTGGGGCGGGACCCTGGGCTGACCTGGGCTGACCTGGGCTGTTTCCCTGTGGGGGATCTGTGGGTTGATGGCTATGACGTCACAAGACGCAGCAGGGGCAGGCCTTAGACCCCTTGCCAGTGCCTGCTCCTGGGCTCTGCTCCACCTGCTTGGGGCTGGGGCTGCTGCCTTCGCCCTGAGCTCAAGGTGCCAGGAAGGAGCTCAGCCTTCCAGGCATGGGGCCTGGGAGCGGGTCCTCCGCAGCGAGAAAGCTCTGACCCTGTGGAAATGGCCCTGCTGGCCCAGACCCCTGAGACCAGTTCTGTTCCCACTGAAGAGTTCAGCTGGCCTTGGCAGTGGGCCAGCGCCGGTAAGACCTGGATCTGGAATCCGTGGAGAGCAGAGTGTGGCTCTCACTCTGTCCAGGCAGCCGGCTGGGGCAGGGAGAGACAGGGTACCCCCTCCCCTTGCTGACTCGAAGCCTCTCAAGGACGCTGGGGAAAAGGCGCAGGCAGGCAGCCCGCTAAGTGGCTGCCGGGCATTGTCCCTGGCTCCTGGTCCTGCCTCCTTAATGACCACATTGACCTGAGTGTCCTTCCTGCCTTCTGGTTATTGCTTTGAGCTACTGCCTGTTTCTCCCCTCTTCCGGTCTACACTTCCATGCCTCCCGTTCTCTCGTCCTGCTCCTGCGGGCTTCAGCTTCAGCGGCTGGTCCTCGCACCGCGTCTCGCGCTTGGACTCTAGAGCACCATGTTTTCGGGGTTTCCTTGCTGGCCACGCCCTCCTTCTGTGGTCCCCGGTGCTGGTTGCCCCAGACTCTTGGCCCCTGGCTGTCCCCCCTGCCCCCCAGCACTGCCCCATAGAACTTTCTGTGATGGGCTTCGGGGGGAGATGTCTTCCCTTTCCACTGTGTATGTGGGAGCCACGAGCCGTGTGTAGGCACGCGAGTGGCCGCAGCTGAGGTTTCCTCCCCAGTTCATTTGCGCTGATGTAACGTAACCAGCCGCAGTGGCTGTGGCTCCCCTCGGTATGGACAGCGCTACCCTAGGGGTCTTTTACCGTCTGCTGCTGTCTTGCAGATCTCGACTCCCTGCACTGACGCCTGCCCTGGGCTCCAGAACCATCTCAGGCTGCCCGGCAGGCACACTGGTTTTACCCTGCCAGAACCCTTGACCTCATCACCCCCCCTTCTCAGATAAGCCGCCCCGAGGCCCACACTGCTTACCCCCACGCTCAGGAGGCCTATTCGCCTCCTTCTTTCTCTTGCTCTTAACATCTCAGCCCTGAGATGGGCTCTTCCCTCCAGACATATCCCCGACCAACACTTCTCTACACCCCAGCTGGCCTCCCTGTCTCCCCACCTCTGATGGGTCCCTCTCTGCCCAGCAGCCCGAGCCATCTGTCTAGGGCAGGAACCCTAGCACCCGGCTCCCACAACTACAAAGGCCCCAGAAAAGTCCACACCTTCGGACCATGGCTTACAAGCCCCCCTGGAGTCTGGCCTGCCTGCTTCTCAGTCCACCCCCACCTCCTTTTACTACCCCTGTGGGTGCTGTGGCCTTTCTTTGTGCCGGGACTCCTGGTGCTCAGGACCCTCTCCCCACCTGTGTGTGGTCTCCCCCCGCACGTCAGTCTGAGGTCCCGTGCTCAGGGAGGTCTTCTCTCCCAAAGGCAGCCCGCGGCCTCCTTTAGAGAGCACACAGACTTCGAGCTGGGACGCGTGCCTGGCTGCCCTCGGGGAAACAGCCTGCTCTATTATGGCTCATCTTTGGGATCCCAGTAAGCATACTTGAGTGGCCCTGGGTCCAGTTCCCACTCTGTCTCCCTCTCTGCCCCCCTGCTGGCTGGGCCCCCGCTCTCACCGCCCTGGCACCCTGCCCCCATTTCTCTCTGGTTTCCCTCCTTCGGGCAGGGGGTGGAAGGAAGCAGGGAGGCTGAGATTCCTGAGCGTGAGAAGTCCGTATCACGTCATCGGTCCCAAGCTGAAGTTGGGACTTGCTGCTCATGCTGGGTCCTGCAAGGGGGTCCCCCTCAGCTCCATTACTTGGCCCCACCCCTGCTGGGCGCATGACTGGGAGGATTTCCTCTTAGATCCAGTGGGTCCAGGGTGCCTGGATCAGTCCTTGGTCCCTCTGGGTTTCAGACACCCCTGTAGCTCGGGCAGCAAATCCAGCTGTTCTTGGGGGGCAGGGCTGACTTGCCCTCGCCAGGCTGGGGCTGGCAGCCAGATCTCCTCTGTTAGACGGCCGAGCGGGTGTGGCCTGGTCAGGGGTCATCCGGGCCTTCAACCCAGGTCTGTCCTGAGCCAGATCTGAGCACTCTGGCTGGAGTCTGCCTACTTCCACTGCCCCCTACCCTCATTATGGAGCCCCTTAGCGGCAAACCCAAACTTCTCTGCGAGCACGGCCCCACCCTAATTATAAGGCAGGAGAGCGCTGCTCTTGTCAGCTCTGACTTTAATTTTCTCTAATTATAGCTGAGCCTCTGAGCACTATTACCCCTCTAATCTGCTTAATGCAGGCACACACTCCCCTCTCCCCTGCCCCCATCCTGGGCTTCTAACGTCAGCCCCTTTGCAGCTGGGGGGCAGTTTCCCGAGTGGGCACCTGTCGTGGGCTGAAGGGTGCCCCCGTCCCTGGACTCACACATCGAAGCCCTAACCCGCAGCATCTCGCGGTGTGACTGTGTTTGGAGATGGGTTACTAAAGAGGAGGTTAAGTTCCGATGAGGTGGTCAGGATGGGCCCTACTGCGTTATGACTGATAGCCTAGTAAGCAGAGAAATTGGGCCAAAGACGGACGCGGACCCTGCGAAGATCCCACAGACCTGAGGACTGAGGCCTCAGGAGAAACCAACCCCACCCACACCTTGATTCCAGACTTCTGGCCTCCAGAACTGTGAGAAAATAGACTTCCGTTTTTTAAGCCGCCCCGTCTGCTGTCCTTTTTACGGCAGCCCTGGGGGACCTATTCGGCAACTGAGCCCACGGCCTGAGAAGTTTCCTCCTCCTGGGAGAGGTCGCCCAGGACGGGCCGGGCTTCAGGACCCACCTGTGGCCAGTTGGTCAGAGGGAGCCCGGCCTTCTCCTCTGGCCTGGCCTCGAAGTGCCATTTGGGGGGGAGATTCAGCTAGGGGTGAGGCATGCCCCTAGCGTGTTGGCGTGTTAACAAATGGGAAGGACCGGGCAAGCTTAGCCTTACGACCACATTCCCTGCTTCCACACCACAGACCACGCAGGGTGCCCTTGCTTGCTTCCTTAAAAACAAATAAACACCTTTATTGAATTATAGCTTTCAAAATGGAAATGCTCAGGGGCACCTGTGTGGCTCAGTGGGTGGCTCTGCCTTCGGCTCAGGTCATGATCTCAGGGTCCTGGGATCGAGCCCCACATCCGGCTCTCTGCTCTCTGCTTCCCCCTCTCTGCCTGCTGCTCTGTCTACTTGTGATCTCTCTCTCTCTGTGTCAAATTTTTTTAAAAATCTTAAAAAAAAGAAAGAAAGAAAAGAAAATGCTCAGACTTGGGGCCTCCAGGAGTACGAGAGAATAAATGTCTGGTTAGGCCCCCAGGCCCCTGTACCTTGTATGGCAGCCCCAGCAAACGAACACCCTGGGTCTGATCCCCTCTGTGGGAACAGGGGTGTGAGTGGGGTGGGCCCTGGGCTGACCTGGGCGTGTCAACCAATGTATTCACCTTGTCACCAGCAGCATAATCGAGATAGATTTTTTTTTCCAGCCTCATTGAGGTAAAGTTGGCAAATAAAATTATATTTTTAAAGTGTGTGGTATAGTGATTTGATATATGTGTACATCGTGAAAGACTTCCCAGTTTGTTAATTCACAAATTCATCCCCTTGCATGTTTACCATTTTTTTAAAAGATTTTATTCGGAAATTAAATAACAGCAAATTTAACAAAATTGGTTGTGTTTTATTCTAGGCATGTAAAAATAATAAAATCACAAACTCTCTTAGTGCCGTTCAGGTTAAAAAAGAACAACTCTCGGGCACCTGGGTGGCTCAGTGGGTTAAGCCTCTGCCTTTGGTTCAGGTCATGATCCCAGGGTCCTGGGATCGAGCCCTGCATCGGGCTCTCTGCTCAGCAGGGAGCCTGCTTGACCCTCTCTCTCTGCCTGCCTCTCTGCCTACTTGTGATCTCTCTCTCTCTCTGTCAAATAAATAAATAAAATATTAAAAAAAACCACTCTAGCCATCTTAATGGTCCCAGAAAAAAAACACCCAGTAGAAATCACAGTCTCTCTCTCTCTCTCTCTTTTTTTTTTTTTTTTAAAGATTTTATTTATTTGACAGACACAGCGAGAGAGGGAACACAAGCAGGAAGAGTGGGAGAGGCAGAAGCAGGCCCCGGGATCATGGCCTGAGCCGAAGGCAGACACTTAATGACTGAGCCGCCCCGGCGCCCCACGTGTGTCCCATTTCTGCGCAAGAACACTTAGTTCTTACACTCTCGTAGCCAATTTCAACTACAGGCGACCGCATCATCGACTGGAGTCGCCACGTTATCCTCAGACCTTACGACTTACTCACCTGCTAACTGCAGGTTTGTACCTTTGGCCAACTTCTCCCGATCTCCCCCAGCCCCAGGCTCCGGTACCCACCTGTCTGCTCTCCGCGTCTACGCATTCGACTTCTTCCGTCTTCTCTTCCAGACGCTTCATGTAAACGAGCCCATGCAGTGCGTGTCTTTCTCTGCTTATGTCACGTCGCGTCGCGTCCTGCAGGTGCCTCGGTACGTTGCGAATGGCTGGCTTTCCTCCTTTTTTAAAGCCCGGACAATACTCCACTGTATGTGTGTTTGTAGATACGCCGTTATCTTCCCGTTGGTCCGTCGAGCTAACTTGGCTGTTGTGATTACCGCTGCAACATGGGAGTTTAGCTCCAGGGAGCCGTTCCCTGTGGATATACACCCGGAAGTGGAATTGCTGGATCGCAGGATAGAAATGTTTAATTTCTTGGGGACTTCCCGTGCCGCTTTCCACCATTTGCATTCCCGCCAGCAAGGTACGAGGGATCCTTTTCTCCACAATCCAGCCAGTGTTTGTGGTCTCTTGTCTCCTTGATGATGGCCATCCTGATAGGCCTGAGGTGATGTCTCCTTGTGGTTTTGATTTTCATTTCCCTGACGGTGAGGGATGCGAAGCCCTTTTTCATGTGTCTGTTGGCCATTTGTGCCTTCTTTGGAAAAATGTCTATTTGGGTCCTTGGCCCCTTTTAGAATTGTGTTATTTTAAAATTGAATGGAAACATTTTCTCATTTGCTATCGAGGTGTAGGAGTTCCTCGTGTGTCTTGGATATGAACCCCTTATCGGATATGTGGTTTGCAAACACTCTCTTCCATTTTGTAGGTTGTGTTTCCCCAGTGCTGGCAGTTTCCTTGGCCGAGCAGAAGCTGTTTCGATTGCTCTGGTCACCCCTGCTTATTTTTGCTTCTGCTGCCTTCGCTCTCACAGCACGCCTTTCAGCAAGGATGTCAGAAAATCAATCGGTGTCTGGTCAGGCAGGAGCAGCCGAGCTTGGCTGGTGTTCCCTGCGTTTCCTTGAATGTGACTGTCCCAGACGATCTGTCCTGTGATGAGAAAATGAGGAGTAGAGATTGCGTGGAGCTGGGGGACGAGTCCCAGCACTGGGGAGACCAGGTGCCCTCTGGGACTTGGAGTCATATTGTTGTCACCGTTCCCCACAGTTACAGTCATGCCTGCTGGGTACTGTCTTTCTTGGAGACCTTCTGGAGGTCACTGCCAAACTGTGACGCTCCCGTGTGCATTGTGGTTCAAGAGGAGAGGGAGGGAGTCTCGCCCTCGACAGTGGACTCCCTGGCGCAGTCACCCTCAAGAGGAATCACAGGCAACGGAGTGTGTGACAGAGGAGGGAGGGGGTGTGGACGCGAGGACAGTTCACCAGGAAGACCCGGAAGAGGGTCTGGAAGAGGGTGATGGCGTGAACAGGGAAGGGCTACAGAGAATGGGTGTGGCCAGGCCCTGGCATTACCATGCATGAGGAGTACGATTTTTGCCCCAGTGCCCCGAATTCTGTCCTGACAATGGAAATTGGTTGGGTGGCCCCCAAAGAGTGGACCGTCTACCCCCTGACCGACTGGTCACTGGCGTGTTGAGCAGTTCTGCAAGGGCTTGATTCCCTACTAGGCCTCCCTGAGGTGCCCTTCTGCCTTCTGTCCCTGCAGCCCTCACCTGGACAGCCCCTGCCAGTCTCCCATGACTGTTCTGCTAAAGGGGGTCTTAAGTTTTCAGACCACTGGCAGCCAAGGCAGCCCATAACTACGGCACAGACCGATTCCTGGTTTGAATCTGGACAATTTGTATTGGATTCCCATTTAGTCTCTTCCTTTCTCCTGGGCTCCTCTGGGGTCGGGGTCCCTCACATTTGGCAACTCCCTGGAAGGACTCGGCGTGTAGTTGTACCCATGGCTAAGGTTTATTAGCCGATGCAGAAGCATCGGCAGAGGGAAAAACGGCCCAGGCAGAACCCGAAGAGATGTGAGCACAGGCTTCTGATGCTCCCGTGCCTCTGAGAGAGGGCACAAGGGCAGCAAAAGACACAAGAATGGATGTGACAGGTCTGCCCAGGGATTCCCACTGGAGACTCAGCTCCCAGGATTTTTAGTGGGGGCTGGTCATGTAGGCATCTCTGCTCAGCAGCTGCCCCAATTCCTGACTCCTTTAAACCAAGCAGGTGTTTATGCTAAACCACATTGTTCGTACAGTGTAGGCACAGTAAACCATCCTTACCGGTCAGGGAAGGGCAGGAATGGTTCAAGGGCTCAGTGCCCAAACACCAGCTCTATACCAGCTTTGCAAGCAGGATCTTCTAAAGATAGCAGCCGGGACCAGGTCAGGCCTCTCCGGTGGCTGATCTCCCCTGACCCAGTCTTCTTTCCCTAACAGCAGCCGACCGAACCTCAGCTTCCTCTCTTCCTCCACCAGCCATGCCCCCGGCTGCCCTGCTCTCTGCCGTGGAAACTTCCATCGTTCTTTAGACACAGCTGTTGAATGAGGATGGCAGAATCTGCCTCAAGAAGTTCCCCTTCTCCTAGTTATTCTTGTGTCTCCACTGTCCGCTGTTAATTTACAGTGGTATTCATACCATTTCTACCACACTGGACACATGTTCCTAACTAGTACCTCCGTAACAGGGTCTTTGCTTTGGAGGCTTGGAGTCTTTCTTTATTTTCTTTTTTTTTTTTTTTAAGATTTTATTTATTCATTAGAGAGAGAGAGTGAGCGAGTGCTCATAAGCAGGGGGAGGGGCAGGCAGAGGGAGAAGCAGGCTCCCTGCTAAGCAAGGGACCTGATGTGGGACTTGATCCCAGGACCCTGAGATCATGATCTGAGCCAAAAGGAGATGCTTAACTGACTGAGCCACCCAGGCGCCCCATTGGAGTCTTTCTTGAGGGAGGTTCTAGCCTGTGAGAGAATGAGTCCTTTCTGGCTTGGTACCTTTTCCAGATGTCTTCCTCAAGCCTTCATCTTCCTCAAGCCTTCAGGTGACGGGGCTGTAGGTTCCCGTAACAGTTCTCTGTTGCTGTGTGTTACAAACAGTGCGCAGAAGGAGACACAAGAAACTGGGGCTGTAAGTTGTCTCCATGGAAGGTACAGGATGGCTGGGGGGCAGGGGGGGAAAGAAGACAATGTACTGTATACCCTTTGAGATCCTTCTGAATTTTATACCATATGCAAATGCACTTTTCCAAACAAAAAGAGGACCAGGAGGCGGGAAAAGAAAAGAATGAGTAGGAGAAGGAGACAGGGAAGAGGAGGAGGAGGAGGAAGTGGAAGGTGGAGGGGAAGGAGAAAGAGGAGGAGGAGGAGGAAAGGAAGAAGATGAGGAAGAAGGAAGAGGAGGAGGAGGAGGAGGAGGAGGGGAGATGGGACACTTGGCCGGCTCAGTCAGGTAAGTGTGTCTGCCTTTGGCTCAGGTCATAATCCAAAGGTCATGGGATCGAGTCCAGCGTTGAACTCCCTGCTCAGCAAGGAGCCTGCTTCTTTCTCTGCCTGCCACTCTCCTTGCTTGTGCTCTTTCTGGCAAACAAGTAAATAAAAGTTAAAACAAGAGGAGGAGGAGGAACCACACTATTCCCACGCATGCATCAGCAAATGAGGGACGAGCGAGCGTGGTCCATCCGTACAATGGAATCTTATTTGGCCATCAAAAGGAATGGCATTTTGACACATGTTACAATATGGATGAACCTTGAAAACCTGCTAAGTGTAAGACTCCAGTCACAAAAGGCCATATATTGTAGGATTCTGCACATATAAAATATCCAGAAGAGGCAAATCCATGGAGACAGAAAGCAGGCGAGGGGGTCCCAAGGGCTGGGGGAGGAGAGCATGGAAAGTGACTGCTAGGTGGATACGGGCTGTCCTCTTGGGGTGATGCAGTGTTTAGGAACAAGACAGAGGTGGTGTCTATACCACAAAGTACATGTACCAAATGCCACTGGGTTGTATATTGGATACAGCTGTAAGTGGCTCACTTAATATTATGTGACTGTCACTTTGATTTCAAAGAGAAGAGAACTTAAGCTAGAAAGACCCAGCTCATCAGGAAGGGCTCTGTCCATATACCGTGGATTCCGGAGGTACAGGAGCCCTAGGTGCCCTGGCCAAGCGGACACTTGTCTGGTGTTTCTGCTCCTTGCCCCTTGGGCATCTGGCTCTCTTGGGTTCCACAGGCAAAGTGGGTTATGTCCACAGGACGCCTCTACAGAGCGAGTTAAATGTAGTGGTTACACCACAGTCAACCAAAGTAGCGCTGAAGGGGAAACTCTGAACAATGCCCTACAAATAACTATTTCCCAAAATGGACAAGGAAATGACAAGGTCATTAACGTCAGGCTTGCAACGTCTCAGGCTGGGTGGCTTGCAGATGCATGGTGTGTGTCGGGGGGATGCCGGCATTGCTCAGGGAGCCCACTGCAAGTCTGAGCCTACCTCAGGTCCCTCAGCTCCGTGCCTGCTTTCTCTAAGAGACAAGAGGAAAGAGTATATTCATCTCCATTGGTGAGGTTTGAGGACAACATTGAACCTGGTTGACAAACTCGGGTTAGGAGAACGGGGCATCAGGGCCAGGTGGACAGACCCTGCTGGCCACAAGCAGGCTTCCTACCATCTAGGGTTAGGTTCTAGCTGTTCAAGGGAGAGCCCTGTGTCCCACGATTGTGTTGACTCCTCCCCTGGTCAAGGACAGCGGTACCCTGAGGACACCCTGGGCCAGGGCTGCCTCTTTTGTGAAGGCTCTAGGGAGAGTCCATTTCCTTTTTTTCAGCTTCAAGAAGCCACCCGCATTCCTTGGCTCATGGTCCCTTCCTCCAGCTTCAAAACCAGCCATGGCCGGTGCAGTCTTTCTCTTGTCTCACCCCTCTGACACTGACTCCGACTTCCATATTTAGGGACCCTTTTGATCACATCAGGTCCATGCAGATGATCCAGAATGATCTCCCTATTTTATGGTCAGTTGATTAGCAATCTTTTTTTTTTTTTAAGATTTTATTTATTTGAGAGAGAGAATACTTAAACAGGGGGAGCCACAGGCAAAAGGAGAAACGGGCTCCTTGCTCCCTGCTGAGCAAGGACCCCCTGCTGATCGATGGGAGACTCGATCCCAGGACCCGGGGATCATGACCTGAGCCAGAGGCAGACGCTTAACCGACTGAGCTACCCAGGCGCCCTTAACAACCTCAATTCTGTGTGCAACTTGAATCCCCTTTTGCCATGCTGTGTGACATAACACAGATTCCAGGGATCAGGACGGGACGGTCTTTGGAAGACCCTGATTCTGTTAACCCCGCGTGTCGGTTCCGCTGCTCCGTGAAGCCAGAACAACTATCCAGAGAGAAAGGGGCCATTTTTTTTTCAAGCTGCCCTTGGAACAAATTTAAGTAAAATAGTGACATAAACATGGTAATGTATTTAAAATCCCCAAGTCATTTCTGGCACCCAGTAGGTGTTCAGTACATGAGATCTCATGATTATGTTCAGTGAAGGGCTCGCCTCTGTCCCCAGTGCTGGGATGGGGCTGATGGGGGAGGGTCCCTTCTCATCTGTCCCCAGCTTCTCTGCCTCCCAGCCCCCATGGGCATGCGCACATGTACGCGCGCGCGCACACACACAGACACACGCACACATACAAAAACACAGACGTGGACACAGACGTAGCAGCTAACTTCCCTGCAGAACAGGGAAAGTCCTCTAGCTCTGCTTCCAGCTACCACAAGCTGTGTGGCAGAATGGCCTTCTGGCATAAATAAAAATAAACCCCAGACGCTGCTTTTCAATCAGAGGATTAGCCTAAATGTTGTGAAACAGAAAGCATGAAATATGCATTGGAGAAACAGCTCTCCCCACTCCTCGGCCTCCTTGCATGGCTCCAGGCGGCTGGCGTCTGCGTGGGGTTGCTTGTTCCCACCCGGTGAGGCCGTTGATGATTTGTGCACAGTGTCAGTAAATGCTGTTATGACATTATTAATGCTCCGCACTCTGGCGAAGGACAATGGCCTGTTGTCTCTTAATGTGCTGTCTGCGGCTGCGGTCACAGAGCATTAAGTGAGGATTTTAAACACCATCAACTGTTGGTTTCCTTCTTCCCTGTTCCTGCCCAGGCCCTGTCTGTGAGCTTCAGAAGCAACCTTGAAGCCTGGAGAATGGGGCGGTGGCAATCTAGGCTTTGATCCCCAAGAGGCTTCCGGGGAATAATCGGGCGGGGGGTTGCGGGGGCATGCGGGGAGCCCTTGAGTGCACCAAGGAGTGTTGACCTCTCTTCGGGGGCAGTGAGAGGTATTTGCTGTGGGGGCTGGTCCCAGAGAAGCTAGGCCTGCTGGGCGGGCAGGGCTGGTGGGCTCCCTGCTTTGCCCTCAGCTGACACCCCAGAGGACCCGGATGCCAGACCTCTAGTGAATTTTATTGGTCTTGCATAATGTTCTAAAAATATTGAGTCCACATTTTACAATTATGCGGCTGCACGTGGGAAGTCCAGATTTCTGACTCTTGAAATAACTGGGCCCACACAAAACAACAGTGCATGTCCCCTTTGGGGACCTCTGGTCCTTGGCACTGCCTAACCGCCGTGGCCACTTCCCACTAGGTCCCTGCAGTAGGCTGAACAGTGTGCCCCCCCAGATTCAGGTTCACCTGGAACCTTGGAACATAATCTTGTTTGGAAAGAGGATCTGTGCAGAATATAATTTATTAAGATGAGGTCAGATTGGAGTAGGGTGGGCCCCAATCCAATGACTGGTGTCCTTCTAAGAAGAGGAGAGGACACGGAGAGACACAGACAGAGAGAAGCCCTTGTGGTGCTGGGGGAGAGACTGGGGAATGCACTTGGCAGCCAAGGAGTGCTGGGGGTCGCAGGCCCCGCCGGATGCCAGCAGAGAGGCCTGGGCCAGACTTTCCCTCAGGGCCTCCACAAGGGACCGCCTTGGCCAAACCCTTGATTTAGGACTTCTGGCTGCCAGAACTGTGGGAGAATCACTTGCTCTTGTTTTAAGCCCCCCAACATGCTAGTTTGTTATCATGGGCCTAGGAGACAACTTCAAGCACCTTCCCTTCTTTGCCTGGCTCACCCCCAGGGGTCTTGAGTATGGTAGTCCTGCACAGTATACATCACCCACTTCCTCCAAATCCCTTCCCCAGAGTCTTGCTTCCCTTCTCTGGACAGAGGCCCTCCAGCCTGGCCAGGGCCTCTTGCTTCTTTGGGGGGCATGGGGAGGGCAGTGGGGGAGAGCCAGGAAGTGCCATAGTCGAACTGCCCAGGCTGTAGCAGTCTATGCCCTGATGCCCACGATGGACTAGCCTGTGGTTCTGTTTGTAGCCTCAAGAGAGAAAGAGTGAAAAGGGGATGTTTTTGGAGTCTGGTGTGACCTGCTGTGTCAGTCCTTGGATGTGCCCCCAATTCCTGCTCCACTAATCTCTTCTAGCTTGCTTAGGGTGGCTCTGGCTCCTTCTCAGAAGGCCATGGCTATTTAACTAGAACCATGGTTCCCCATCTTGGCCAGTTATGTCAGCATAATCCATGGCATTAAAAAAACCAATGTGCCCAGGCCCCAACTTTGGTCCGGAATCGAGGTAGGGAGCTTCTGTTCCGTTAGGTTCCACAGGGGACTCTGCTGGATCTGGGCTGGGAACTCTGGCCTGGAGGGTAGGGGCTTGGCTTGAGTTCTCTGGAAGTAGGTTCTCAGACAAGGATGCTAGTGCCCGTAGTTTATTTCGGAGGTGACCCCGGGAGCATGAGGCAAGGAGGGGATGAAAGCGAGCTCGGGGTGTGCATTGGAGCCGGCCACCACCACGGGCAGCTGGAGCGCGTGCTCTCTGCGGGAACTCTGAGATGGGAGCCAGTGTGGAATGTGCTGGAGCATCCCGCCTGAGGAGGGGTATCTGTCCATTCCTCGACGGCTGCTTCCGGGGCTTCAGTGCCCTGGCGCTGCTGTCCTGCCCTTGCACGCTCGAGCATATTCCCACAGCCAGAAATAAAGCCTCAGGCAGTGTCGCATGTGTCATCGGTAGTCTGCCCTTTGGCCTGTGGAGGCGGACGCCCAGAGAAAGGGTAGGGGCACTGATAGCGTCCATGCAGGTAGACAGGAGCGGGAAAAATCATAATGGCCACACCGCAAGGGCTCATAGGCACTAGCTGCTGCATTTTCATGTCCCCCTGGGAGGCAGGCTCTAAAGAGCTCAATCAACGGCCAGGGAAACTGAGGCACCAAGAGAGCGTCCACAAGGTTGCATGACTAAGGGTGCACAGACTTCCTCCTGATGTCTACAGCAGACAGCACGCAGGACCATTTACACTGATCTTTACCATGGGGGGGTCGGGGGGGTGCGGCAAGAGGGGAACAGTCTGAAAAGAGGCGGCTGGGTGGTCTGGCTCGGACCATGTCTGCCCCATGCCTCCCTCCCTGGCTGCAGGAAGGCACCTTCCCTGCCTACCTCAGAGGCCACGTGCTAGAGGGCAAGGCCCAGAGGGGATGGGGAAGACCCACTCCCACCTTCTGAGCCAAACCAGACACGGCTGTGACTTTCTTCGCCTTTGGCCTGAAGTGCCAAAAGCATGAACACCCCCCTCCCACCACACCCTCCCACCCTGAGCTTACACAAGACCATTGGAAGGGCCATTTCATTCCTGAGTGTAGATGTGGAGTTCACCTTGACATCCAGGGTGTAAATCGGTGCCTGGGCGTGTGGCAGGTGTGGGCCGGGCAGAGACCCCTTCCCTTAGCTAGCGCCTGGGCGGGCCTGCCACGAGGCCCGCTTCCCGCTGCCGTTTGTCGCTCCCCTGCACAGAGGCACGGTCAGCATGTCCTTGCTCAATGCAAATTTGCTACCTAGCTGGAGTAACACGTTAATCCGCCAACACCAATTCATCATCAGTTTTCACATTAGCAGAGAGCAAGGCGAGATAATGGAATGCGGGACAGGTGAATTTTGATGAAGAAGGAGCAGGAAAAGCTGGAGCATGAGTCATCGCTGGTGAGAAATGGCTCAGACGTGGGGCTGGGAGGTGGGCTAGCAGAGGGGATAGAGGCGAGGGCCCTGCTAGATGGGCCCCAGGCTGGGTAGATGGGAAGTAAAGGTTTTCTCCTCTTCAAAGCCAGGCTTTAGAATCACTGCTGGGATGGCAAGACCCTCAGGGTCATCCACGTCCTTTAACACGTGGTCTGAGGCCTTGGGCTCTTCTTAGCAAGGTGCCTCCCTGTCTGTGCTTGGTTGAGGTCTGGTGGGGCAAAGTGCTGTTTCTGCCTGAGTGCTTTCTCGAATGTGAATGCGGGTCTGGCTTTGGCAGCTGCCCTGCTTGGTTGCTCTGGGAGAAGCCGCTGACCCCCCTCCGCTGTGGCAGACGCATCTCCAAAATCAAGAGGTGGAGGAGGTTGGGGGAGAGGGCACGCACATGCTTCCTAGAGCTGGAAAGAGCCTTAGCTGACTTCGGTCACTCTCATTTCATCGTGGAGAAACCGAGGCTTTGGAGTCTCCCTGACTTGCAGCCATCAGCCACTGGGTAGTGGAGGCTCTGAGACCAGAACCCAGGTCTGCCCCGCGCTCTGGCTGCTGGGCTCCGTGGAAGAACCCTACCAGTGCAAGAGGCGGAGTTTGAACCCAGCGCAGTGAGTAAAGGGGAGCCAAGGGCAGTGTCTTCCAGAGAGGGCCAGAGGATGGGTGAGGGCTGCGAAGTGACCTCACAGCTGCTGGGACCAGGGCAGAAGCCCCGGTGTAGGGTGTAGGGGTGGGGGTGGGGGTGGGAGTGAGGGGTGTGGAGGGGGGTTACAGAAGCAGCAGGAGGGGGGCTTCTCTCAGCACCAACCTTTTCAAAGCGGCCCTCGACCCTTGGGGCTGCTGGCATGCGGGTTGCTCTCGAAAGCGGGGCTGAGGACGGTCACAGCTGGAGGGTGGCGTAGGGACCCCCGTCCCCTCCCCCGTACAGTGGCCGGGAGGGCGCGCTGCCGGGAGGCGGCCACGAGGTGGCGCCGGCGCGCCGAGGAAGCGAGGCGGCCGCTTCTGGGCCGCCCCAGCAGCGGCTCCGCCGCCTCCTCGGAGGAAACAATGCGGCGCCTCCCCGCGTAGCGCGGCGCGGGGCCGGACGCCGGACACCCGACACCCGAGCGCGGGCCGCCGAGCGAGCGGGCGGCAGAGCGGGCGTGGGGCGCCCTCGTCGAGAGCCATGGGCGCGGCGCGGTGCCGGGCCGGGGTGCGGCGCGGCCCGGAGGCGCGGGGGCCCGGAGCGCGGGGCCGGGGCCGCCTCTAGCCGGCACCGAGGGCGCGGGCCCGGGGATGAGGGCGCCCGCGGCGGGGAGCCCGTCTGCGCGCCGCGGCGCCGTCCCGCCCAGCGAGCGAGCCCGAGCAGGCAGACGCGCGGCCGGCGGTCGGGGGGCGCGCCGCCTCCCGGCCCCAAAAATGTGAAGCGGGGAGGGCGGAGACGCAGAGACGGCCGGGCTGGGCGCCCTCGCCGCCCTCCGGCAGCCGCGCCGTTCCGCTTCCCCGCCCGCCGAGGCCGCGCCGACTCCGCGGGCCGCCGCGAAGCAGCGAAGCCGCCGAGCTCCCGCGCCCCCCACCCCCGACCCTCGCCTCCCTCGGACCCGGCTTCGGCCCGCAGCGGGTTCGCGGCCCGGACGCGGCGGGAGCAGGGCCCGGGACGGTGCGTCCGGCCTCGCCCGCGGCTCCTCGCCCAGACAAGTTTGAACAATGATCACAGTCAACCCCGATGGGAAGATAATGGTCAGAAGATGCCTGGTCACCCTGAGACCCTTTCGGTAAAGTTCTCTCCCGGATGGCGCGGGGAGGTCTTTTTCTCCGAGGGGGCGCTGGGTAGGGGTGGGCGAGGTCGTTCCCCCAGAGGGTGCCTGTCCCAGTGGCAGGGGGGGCGGTTCGTTCTTCTACCCTCGTGATGGCCAGCGGGGCTGTGACAGGGATGGAGCCGAGGTTCGGGTTCGCGTGGGGAGGGGTGGGCAATCTGAGACGTGTCTCGAGTTGGTGTAGGTTGGAGAGGACTCGGGATGCGAGGGTGGGCATGAGGGCAGAAAGCACCCAGGTTGTGGTCCTGGGCCTCGGCCCAGGATGCCTCTTTCATGCTCCTTGGGGTCCTTCCCACTTTGCAGACGGCCCCACCCGGCGGCGAAGTTAGTGCGCTGTGCAGGGCGGCAGCCCCCCCCCCAACCGCCCGCGTGCGCGTGGAGCCCTGGGTTGAGTCCTCCACCTGTGCCACTCCTCTGCCCCGGCCTTCTGCTCGCACTCCCCTTCTCGCGGCGAGGTGCGGACCTGTCTCCAACGGGAAGGTTCCCGAGATTGGAGCAAGGACCTCTCCCCGCCGTTCAGCTGGGAATTAGACCCTGGATCGGCAGCGGTGGAGAGCTGGTGGCAGGGGCGGCGCTGCGGAGCCCCAGGGCAGCGGAGCCCAGACCTTTGGGGACCTCTGGAGGCAGGAGAAGGGGAAGACCAGTGCCCCCACCCCAATCAATATTCCACGTCCAAGGCTAGGCAGGGTTGGGGCCACGTGGGGCTGGCTGGTCCCTGTTGAACCCATCCAGGGGCCCCCAGAGCCTGTCAGGGAAGGGGCAGCTCCTTCCTCTCTCTGGAGCCTGTGGAGCCCGCCTGCTGCCCAGGTCTGGGAGGAGATGCTAAATGATGGGTGCCCAGAGGGAAGGGAGAACCACCTTGCTCAGGGGGGCTGGGCAGCAGAGGGTGCCAAGGGAGGGGTGGGGGGTCGAACTCCAGAGGCCACAGGTGGGGTGTGGGTACCATCCACCCTGCAGGGGCAGGAACTGGGCAGATGGATTTGGGTAGTGGGGGGGGGGTTGAGTCCCCGCCCCTGCCAGGACCCCAGTTGGTCTCCCTCTCAGCCCCTGACGGGAAGATCATGGCTGAGGTGTCTGTGGCCTCCCCAGCTCCTCCTGGGTGGGCCGGCCCTCTTTTGTGGAGCTGAGGAGACCGCTTTGGGGATGGCAGGGATCATGATGGACCACCACTGTCTGGAGGATAGAAGGGGAGGATTGTAGAGCTGGTGATGCTGAGGGTATGGTCTTGGGCAGCAGACAGGGAGGCAGCTGGAGCTCTGACAGAAGGTTCCCATGAGAAGCAGGGCAAAGCAGGGCGGGAAGCGGGTGTCTCTGGAAAGGGCCTTACTCCTCCAGGGAAATCCTCAAATCCCTGGCTGACGCTGACTGTTTAGAGGGTCCTCTTCCCAAGTCTGCCGCCCCATGTCGACCCCGCCCTACAAGTCATGGGAGGGCCAGCCAACTGGGGTGTCAAGCTCTGGCTGGGTGATTTCTGGTGCAATTGGAGGCGGCTGCAGGAGCCAGCACCATGGACAGCGCCCGCTCCCGGGAGCTGCTTCCTTCTGGGGTCTTGGCCCTTTCCGGCTCTTATCTAAAGGCAGGATTCAGAGGTGAGATTGCATAGGTTCCCCTCCCTTCAAGTTGTGTGTCTTCGCCTAGGGTCTGTCTAGACTGCCCAGAGACTCACAGCCACCCATGGAGTCTTTGTGTCCCCTTCAGATGGGGGGGGGCTGCCTCCCACCACGTCACCCCTACTTGTTTTTAAGGACAGACTGGAGGCCCTGTCTCCTCTGTCTCCCTCTGGCAGGACTCTCATTCTGTAGTTGCTCCTGGCATGTTGCTTGAATAGATACAGGAGTGGACGAAACCATTTTAACTTGAGTCTACTGTGAATGGCCCTAGGATTGAGGTCTGGCAGAGAGAGAGGCAGATGAGGTGTGCTGGGGACTTCAGATTCTGGGCGAAAAGTTTAGACTCCTTTTTCACAGCAGGACCTGCAGCCCAGGTCCCTAGCTCTAAATACAGTCCCACAGCTGTGGAGGGGGTTTGGGGAAGGAAGGGACCATAAACTCGAGGAGTCTGTCCTTGTCCTCAGGCTGGGAGGACGAACAGCTGATTCCCTCAGGATCTTCCTGGGTGTGCAACCTCTGACCTCCTCCACTCTTTCTCTGGCTGCTGTCTTGAGAGCAGCCTGGCTTCATCTTGGGTTCGCAGCGCCCCATCCCCAAGCGTGGTGGAATTCAGTGAGGGGACCCTCAGAGGTGAGGGGGCAGCGGCCATCATGCTGTCTCACTTGTCCTCCTTGTCCTCTCCCAGGTGAAGCCCTCAACGCTTTCTCTGCCTTGGGGGTTCTGCACCCTCTCTGGTTTAACCTCTAACAGCTTCATTTAAATATGGGGTGGGAATTTTGTTGCGCTTTTATTTTCTTCTGCAATTGTGTGTTTTCTTTAATGGGCTAAGTTTTAATTAAATACCGCTCTGCCAGCTTCGAATAATGAAGATTAAAATGCATAAAGCAAGTCTTGCATGGAGATACAAACGAATGTGGGGTTGAGGCTGGCTGGTGGAGGTGACAGGGCTGGAGGCCTCTAGCATGACTTGCGGGGGCTCCCCGACATGAGCCTGGCTTCACATGAGATGGGCTTCCTCATCCTGGCCAGGGTGGGGGGGCTCCCCTTTCATCTCTATCAGCGTTACAAGTCCCTCTGATCCATTCAAGGTCCCAGAACACCTCCATCTCTGGCCTCCCCAGTGCTGGTTAGTTCAGTTCCCCCTTTGGGACCCAGCACCTGGTGTGGAAGCAGTAGGAGATGGGAGTTCCCTGCTAGCCCCCTGGGGCCACCCCAGTGCCCCACACCTGAGAAACAATCAGATGTGTGTTGAAGGAATGAACAATTGTCCTGTTTAGGGTGGCTCTCCTGACCTGTGCCCTTTGAACTTGTGCACAGGTGTCCACTCGCTCTGACCGGTCCAGTGCACACAGCTACCATGTGCCTGCCTGTTAAAGATGTGGGTTAGGGAGAATCTGGGCCCTGCCCTTGTAGATCTTCCCCTCTGGTAGGGATGGGGGCACACCATCCCCCTTGAACGCGATAAGGAGGTGTTCAAGCCAGCTCATGACTGATTGCTGTGGCAAGACCCGTGTACACAGTGCAGAGCCGGGCCCGGGTGACTGATGGGATCCAGGTGGGTTTCATCTGGACCAATGACTTGCCCTCTGGCTGGCATCAGCACCTGCTGTTTGCATCTATACCAGCGGTTCTCAAACTTGAGCAAGGATCAGGACTGCCCAGAGAGCTTGTTCGAACACATTGCTCGCACCACCCCCAGAGTGTCTGATTTGGTAAGCCCAGGAATGGAGCCCCAGATTTTGCATTTCTAACAATCCCAAGGTGATGCCAGTGCTGCTGGTCTGGGGATCACGCACCGAGGCCGCGCTAATGAGCCAGGCTCTATCTGGAGGCTGGAACTTGCCCGAACTCTACCTGTATCATTGTCCCTTGGGGTTTCAAGTGAGGTTCTCGGCCATCTCCCTGTCACGGAGCGCTCTTCATTCTGAGCTCAGCCCTGGATCTTCTGCCCCCATCCATCGTTCCATCCTCGCTCCCCCACCCACTCATTCGTACAGAGCCCTTGCTGGGTGGGGGTGCTTCCCACTGGCCTGTTTCCGACCTGCCTTCTTGCTCTCTGCAGGCTCTTTGTCCTGGGCATTGGCTTCTTCTCACTCTGCTTCCTGATGACGTCTCTGGGAGGCCAGCTCTCGGCCCGGCGCCCGGGGGACTCCCCCTTCACCATCCGCACAGAAGGTATCTTGGTGGGGAAAGGGGAGTCAGAAGTGGGTGCCTGTGTCTGTGGGTGGAGGGGAAGGAGGCCTTTGAACCAAGCAACTCAAGGGACTCTCTGGGGCTTTGTCCCAGGGATCCAGGCCACCTCATCCAGGGACGTGGGAATGGATCGGGGCCTTGGCTTAGGCTCTCTGACCCCGCACACTGCTTTGGCTTTGGTCCTGGCTGTGATCATCAGGCTTCTTCTGATCCAAACTCTCCGGCCAGGGAAGGGCCTTTGAGTCATGGCTTCCCAGGCATCAGAAGAGGCTGCTGGAGTTGCTTCCTTAGTGTGTGTGTGGAGGGGCGTGTTCTGAATATGACCCCTGTCCCTTCGAGACGCATACACTCTGTGCTTTTGACCCAGGCTGTGGCCACAGCCGAGGGGGCCAGGGCTGGGACAGGGGTGGGGGGTGGGGAGAGGCGGAGGGCAGGCCAGGCCCTGAGCTCAGGTGTCTTATCTCTGAGATTTGCCACATCGTCCAGACCTTTGTGGCTCCTTGCCCACGTGACACTTGTGAGGCAGCGGAGCAGAGGTTCAGAGCACGGGCTTTGGGGATCCAATGGACCTGGTGTGTACCCTGGCGCATTATTTCCCAGCTGTGTGCCATTGGCCAAGTCACTTAACTCGCCTATGGGATTGAATGAGCCCACGGCATGGGGGTGTGATGGGGTCCAGGGCCCTCCCCCTTTCTCTTTCTACTCAGTGAAGAATGGCGAACAGTGCAGAGTCCAGCTTCATGGGTCTCAGGGGCTCTTCTGGTCACTGCAGGAGGGAGGAACACAGGTGTTGGGGCAGCCAGGGCAAGTAGGTTTTCTGGAACTCCTCAGCGGGTTGGCTCGGTGGGCTCTGGGCATGTCTCTGTCTGAAGTCCGCTTTCTCAAAGCCCCAGGGCCCAGCTGTGTGGCTGCCCTGTTCCCAGTGGCAAGTATACCCTCCAGGAGCGTGGCTGTTGTCTCAGGGGGCGCTCTGAGGGGCACTTGTTATGCCATCTGGCGTCTCATCATTAGATTTGTTCCTTTGGTTTAACACGTACTTCTTTAAACTTGCAAAGCTCCTGGCAGGAATTCCACATCTATTAGTCATTCAAGCCTGAATGTAAATGAATGTATCCCACCTCTGACTCGCAGAGTTGCGTCAGTCTCTTCTGAGCCCCAGTTTTCTCCTCCGATAAGTGGGGACGAGCCCTGTGTGCCCAGGGTTGACGTGAGTCGTGCTGAGACAGCACGTAGCAAGGGGCTCGAGCAGCATCTGGCGAATAGTCCAAGCGCCGTCAATATTTATTGTGTTCAGTTCGAGATGGGGACACTGCAGAAAAGGCTGTTTAGGGGAACGGGTGAGGGGATGCTGGGATTTCCGCACAGGAGACGGGCGTGAAGGAGGTTGAGGCTGGAAAAGGGGGCAGGGGGCGGTTGTGAAGGCGCACTTGAGGGGCGGCTTGGAGAGAGGTACTGGAGGTCTCGGGTCGATCATGGGGGCCGTGGAGTGTGAGGAGACAGCGTCTAGGGAGAGGTGCTCAAGCCACTCCTGGAGAGGGTCACGCCTGCCTGGGGGGCTGCTACGGGGGCTTGAGGAAGCGGGACCTCCAGAAAGGTAAGGGATCCAGGAGGTGGGGATCGGGGTCTGGGGGAGGAGGGGCGTATGGTTGGGCTCCAGTCCTTCTGCTCGTTTCTCTGGCAGGGGATGGAACCAGTGGCCCAGAGTACAGAGGGCTTGTGGGAGCCCTGCCGAGCCGTGTACTGTGCAGCTTTGCCTGGTAGGGGAGGTGGGAGGCCAACCCCAACCAGATCTGCCTCTTAGGGGTGGGCAGAGCCCTGGAGGGGAGAGCACTTGCCCAAGGTCACCCAGTTAGATTAGAGGCATGTGTGTGTATATGTGCACACGCGTGTGCCCGCGTACATGCTCAGGCTTTCCATCGGAGCGTAATATCCACAAGATGAACGCATGGTGCAGCCAGCAGCCAGCAGCGACGACCAGGAAACGGCGCGTGAGCAGCCCCCGGGGTGCCCTCCCCGCTCCGCTCACCCAGGGCTTCCCTACGGGTGTCAGGACCCTGACTTCTCACAGCACAGGGCTTCGCCTGTTCTTCAGACGTCGTGAGGAAGGAATCGCATCGTGGCTGTTCTTTCATGTGCGCTGTTTCCTCTCATTACTCCACTTGAGAGGGCCGTCCCCGCTGTGTGGCCGTAGACGTTTGTCCCCACTGCTGTCGTGTGAACTCCGTTGTGTGAAGGCCCCGCGTGATGTGTACCCACTCGACTGGCAGTGGATGTTGCTTCCAGTTTGGGGCGTGTGGCTGGTGATGCTAGGCACATCCTGCTCCCTGTCTTCCGGGCGCACACGCATTTCTCTCCCGGACGCGGAAGGCTGAAGTTGCCGGGTCTCCTCTCTCGGGACATCAGTTCTCAGAACAGGTTCAGCCAACTCAAAGGCTTTTCACATTTCCTGGGTCCCTGGGCTGGAGGCTAAGCGCCTAGAATGTGGAACTAAAGGTGGGGAGCGGGAGACAGATGGGGAGGGAGGCCTCACCCTTCTGGAGACCTGACCCTGGCTCGGTCCCCTTCCCGATTATCTTTGTCCCCCCTGGTTTCTTTCATGCCATTGGATGAAGTGGATTTTTTTGGAGAGACCCAAAAGCAGGGACTTGGAAGAGCCCCAAGTTTACATTGTGGGTTTAAAATCCTGATCTTGCAAAACACGCCTCCTCCAAAGACACCCTCACGCTGTGCCTGGAGCGGCCCTGCAGGAACCCTGGGAGGTGCGAGCTTTTCTGCCTAGGAGCCACACGAGCGGAGGCCTGGGGCTGGAGGGTGGTCAGGTGGAAGGGGCGGGAGGGGGAAGGGGAGACTGGAGGTCAAGGGTGGCGGTTGGGTTGTGGCGTTGCATTGGTTCCCCTGTCTGTGCAGCCCCAGGGCAGAACTGGGAGAGGGAACCTCTGGAAGGCACTGCCGTTTAGTGGGGGGAAAATCCTTGCACAGATCAGCAAACTGTCTGAGCACAAATGGGGGAAACAATCTGTCGTGTCCTGGCCCATCAAGCCTGGGAGGGAAGTGGGCCCCCAGGACGAGGCTGGGGAGGGCTGGGAGAAGCAGGGTGTTCTCTAAAAGGAGGGGGGCCTGGCCATAGTCTCCGTGGACTGTGGTCTCCCAGCAAAGGCTCTGGATTCCCTTCTAAGCCAGGTTGTATTTTGTGATAAAGTTCTCTGGGGATAAAAATGTAAGAGGCATCTTCTATATTCTGCATATTTGTCTTAAGATTCAGGAGGGGGAGGGAGGCTAACAGGAAGCGTGACTCCAAGTCTGACCTGATTCCCTCTTGCTGTAGGTGGGCCTGCCTCAGGCCCTGGGGGCTTTCTCTCCCAGAGAAGGAGGGGGTTTTGCCTGTGCAAAACAGACCCCGGTGCCTTCTCCCTGCCTCCTGGCTGCACTTCCCCTCTCTTGTCCTAAGGAGGAACTTGCTCTCCTCTTAGGGGCAGGGGGTGGGATGTGAGCTTGTGTCTCAGGCCTCTCTCCTGATGTTGCCGTGGATTCCCCGAGCATGTGTGGCTGGCTCTTCCCGGTCTCTGTCTTGTCTGGAAGAGGTAGCGGTTAGAGGCCATCGCTGGGGAGAGGCCTGCGGGGGGGGGGGGGGGGTGTTGCTCAGCTGTATGTGGCTGCCCTGAGGTTCCCCGGGGGCATGGCCCTTCCAGACCTTCCTACCCCCAGCTGGGATTCGAATCTGGGGAATAGCAGAAAAATATTTCCTTGCTCTGTAGCTGTCTCTGGCCTTGGACCTTGTTGTTAGGGAGCTCATCCCCTCAGAGGCTGGTGATGGGCGGGTGGGCCAGGGCGCAGGGCCTGTCCTTGTCTCCTGTGCTGCCCAGAGCCCCAAGCCTCAGTGACCTCAGCTGGCATCTGTGGTGGCTGAGTGTTGAGGGACACATGTGCTCATTTCTCCAGCTGGGCAAACACCTGAGTCGCAGCCCCTATCTCAAGGGCCAGAGAGGTCTCTCTTATCTGGTGAGTGGGGGCTCCTTCAGTTTCTAGGAACCAGCAAGAAAGGGTTGGGGTGGGGACAAGACAGGAGGACAAGGCAGGGGACAAGGGAGGATTGGAGAGACAGAGGAGCTTGTCTGTGTCTGGAGGGGTGGGAAGGGGCGGGGAGGGGCGGGGAGGGGCTGGGCCTGGATGGGTCATAAAACACCTCAGTCTGTAACCAGAAGGAGCCGTCTGTATCTCTCGGTGCCGGCTTTCCTTATTTATATGGAAATATGGAGGGAGGGCATGTGAGTCCCGAGATGTGTTCCTGGGGCTTCACATTAAATACATTTCAATTTAGCTGACACCGGGAGCGGTAAGGTGACTCAGGGCCAGCCGGGGCTCAGGCTCCGCTGATAGTCGGGGATGGGCGGTGGCCTCCAGGGAGCCAGCCAGGGAGCAGATCCCACAGGAAGCTCCCCGGAAGCGGTGGGCAGCTTCCAGTCTGCGCCATCTAAGCCCCAGTGGTGGGGGAGGGTCTCGTGGTCTTGGTCCAGTCTGATGGAGGTGTCCTTACTGACCCATCTGAGAGCCGCAGTGTGTCTCCTTAGAGGCGTCCCTAAGCCCTTGTGTCTTCTGGGGTCACTCTTTCTGTTGACGTGTTTAAAGAATTGGCTTAATCTCTCCTATTTGGGGCCATGCAGAGCCCCACAGATCTCCAAGGACTCTCTGGGGGGGCTTATGTGTCCCTGCTCACCTCCTCTCTGAGCTTCTGCTTCTGTGAGTTATCCTGCTCAGTTTGTCCCCTCCTGTGTCGTCTGTGTCCCTGACATTGACCTACTGGGAAGGGCACCCTTTCCCCCAATTCCTGGCACAGAGTAGGGATGATGGCTTGGGGGCTGGGACCACTGGGACGCACAGAAGCAGATGACAGTTCCCTCCTGCGTCCCACAGCTGGAACCCCCCACCCGACCCCACATTGCCCTCTGGCCGCCCTGCCTCCCCCGCCTCTGAGTCCCTGTGCCTTGTTCTTGCTCCTCTTCGCCCAGGCTGAACCAGAAATCTCCAGTCTTCTGACTTGATATGCCATCATTTCGCTTTCTCTCTGTCTCACTGCTCTGGGCATCTAGACTCCTAGACTCTGCTCTGGCCCACCCAGGGGTTAGTAAAACAAAACTGAGCTTTCTCCCTAAGGGGATTCTGCTGGCTTTTATAGGAACAGCCTTTCCTTTCCTGTTACCCTAATCTCGAGAGGGGCGGATAGGGCAAGAGCCAAAACAGGAGTCCCGGCCCATAGAAACTCAGGGTTCTGTAGTCCAGTGCCTCATTTATAGGAGGAGAAACTGAGGCCCAGAGAAGGAAAGTGGCATGTCCATCCATCCTGCACCCATGTGCGGGTGACAGAGCAGGGGGCGTGCAGGCATTGTTACTCCCACCCCAGCCTGTCCCCCGCCGTGGTGCTGCCCCGGCTCTGCTTGGCTTCTGGGGCAGCTCTGGGCCAGATGGGGCCGCTCTTCTGCTGCCTGTGCTGTGGGGCTGGGTGCATGGGGGGTGGCAGGGGGGCAGTGTCACTGAGGTTCCAGGGAGGGGTTCAGGCAGTGAGGAGGAGCCAGGGAAGCTGGAGATGAGCTAGGACAGAGGGACAGCAGTGTGACAGGGCAGAGTGCCATGCCTGAGACATTCTGGGGAGCTTAGCACTGCTCCAGAAGCAGTGATGTGGGCTCGGCATTGTCAAGGGGCCGTACCTGCAGGAGCGAGCTGCTGCCCAGGCTCTGTGGTCCCGCTGGGCCTGCTTGCTCCGACCAGGTCATGGTCGGGGGGCCTTGGTTAACAAACTCTGACTTAGGGTGTCCCCAGCTGCAGTCTTGCTCTCGTTTTCTCATGCCATACCTTTGAGGAAAGGACCACCCCAACCTGCACTGTAGCATTGGCTCATCAGGGCTGCCCAGGGAGGGTGGGCAGGCTGTGCACTGCATAGCTCCAGGAGTGGTACCAAGCAGTGGCCAGCTCAGATCATCTGATTTTCCCTATTTTCTAGCTGAGACGATAGGAACCCCACCTTGTTTTACTCTGTGCTCCAAGCACCGGTTGAAAGCCACATACTACGTTTGGATGGATGATGGACTTGGGTCGGGGGTCCCAGGGGTGAGAATGGTTTGAAAGACTAACCATCACCCCTAGCTCTGTGTTGTTGAAGGAGAGGGGGAGCTATTTATATCTTCTTGGACTGATTGACTAACTGGCTGAGGACTGAGCGAGTGTGCTGGGACGGAGGGGTGGAGAAGCTTGCTTCACTTAGCACAGTGGTGACATTGCCCAATCCCGACCGGTTTGTTAAAAATCCACCCAGGTTTCTGAGAAGTGAAAGTAAGAAGATTGCTAGTTATTTTAGCTGCTGGTGCAGAGATGGGCTAGAGACTATGTTTCTTTCCTTTCTTCCTCTAGATATGCATTTTTTTTTATCAACACCCGAACTCACCCATTTTCATTCTTGGGCAGCTGTGTGTGTGTGTGTGTGTGGTGCTGGAGTCAGGGACCCTAGCTTTCGTAAGGAAACTGAAGCTCCCTGATGCTCCAGATTCCATGGCTTGTGAGTGATGGCTCCCGGCTCCTGGTGGCCTCCTTTCTGAACTCAGGTGGACCCAGTCCTCTGGGGAACACAGGAGGTGATTTAGTCAAGAGAGAAAGCGGCGAACACCACTGGACCAGGCCGGGCCCAGAGCTGGGGGTATGGGGGACAAGCAAAGTGGAAATGTCACAGGCAGCCTTGGTAGCTGAAGCCTGTCTTAGCCCCCTGCTCTCAGTTCAGTCCTAAGCCTGAAGCAGGGGAGACCAGCCCCTCTGGCCTCTTCTCTTTTCCCCACCTCTGCCCCTGGGTCCCTGTGGCCTGCCATGCTCTCTTCTGCCCCCTCCTGGCACTGTGACAGCAGACAGCAGATAGGACTTGGTATTACTGACTTGAGTTGGGGCCCCAGAGGCTGATAATGTTGCTATGAATGTCCCTTGGCCACAGAGCCCCACTGCGGGGGGGAGGGGGTGCGTGATGGCAGAGGCAGGCGAGAGCCTCTCTGAGCTCACCAGGCCTGGCCCCTTCTTTCTGGAGAAGCATATGCTGCGGGTGCCCCAGCCCTTGGCTCCTGCTGTTTCCGAGCACTCAGGCTGACTCATGGCAGCTGGTGAAGGCCATTCTTTGCCCAGGGCTTCTTGTAGCCACTGCCGCTGGCTGGCTACCCTCCAGCAGGTGGGGAGTAGCAGGAGTTGGCTGTCTCTGCGAGCCACCCTCAAGCAGTGACCAGCAGGAGACGGGCTGCACATGGCTCAGGTCCCTCACCGCTGGGCAGAGGACTCTGGGACAGACTCGGCATCTGCTAGTCTCCCCAGGCTGGTGACTCGCCCTCTCTGGGCTGTCTCCCCTTCCCTGTGTCACCTCTCCACTCCCTCACTGGGGTTTCCTTTACCTCCCAAATGCATGACTTGTCCTTAAATCCTTGTCTCAGGGTTTGCTTTTGGGGTACCCAACCTCAGGCCCTCCCACCCCCCCAGAAGCCCCTGGAAGCACTCAGGTCACCGTGACTTGGCTCATTTGGTGTGGGAGGTACAGAGCTGGCTCTTGGGCTTTGCAGGGAACCAAACTGGGGATTGCGGTGCCTGGACCTGAGCATCCATGGACCGCTAGGAGGGAGTTAAAACCCTCACATGAGGGCGCCTGGGTGACTCAGTCGGTTAAGCATCTGCCTTAGGGTCAGGTCATGATCCCAGGGTCCTGAGATGGAGCCCTACGTGGGCCTCCCTGCTCAGTGGAGAGTCTGCTTCTCCCCCGGCCCCCTGCCTCGTGCTCTCTCTCTCTTGCAAAAATAAATAAATAAAATCTTGAAGAGAAAACAAAAAACCTTCACATGATTTGACTGAGATGAGGTGTACCGCTCCATTCTGCAGGCCCTGAAACAGAAGCCCAGAGACGTTAAGATGATCTCAGTGCCACCCAGCTGGCAGAGAGCAGGGTTGGCCTGGGGCTCTGTTCCCCGACACAATGCAGTGGGGGAGCCCCTGACCTGCAGCGGTGAGGGGTGGGGTGGGCTCACTCTCCTGAAGCCTCCTTAGCCTGCAAAAGCGGGGGTGGGGTTGGAGTCAGAGAGCCACCAGGTGGCTTCAGGTGGCCCGCAGGCCGCAGCCGAGCCTGACCGGGTGCCCGCACTCTGTCCGCAGTGCTGGGAGGGCCGGAGTCGCGCGGCGTCCTGCGCAAGATGAGCGAGGTGCTGGAGCTCATGGCGAAGCGCATGGACGCGCTGGCCCGGCTGGAGAACGGCAGTGAGCCGCACCGGGCTGCCGGGCGCTTGGCTGCGGACAGGTAAGGGGTATGCGGAGGGGGAGGGGCCGTCAGGGTGGAGGGAGGGGCTCACCCCGGGTGCCCACTGCTGGTGGGCACCGTATCAAAATGCGCTCCCAGAGCAGGGGTGGGGGGCCCCTGCCGGGCAGCCGCCTTTCGGCCAGCCGCGTGGAAACGTTTAAGAATGCAGAAGCAACCCGGTGTTACAACCCTGGAGCACGCGCCCGCAGCCATACTTAACCCCCCCCCCAGCACAGGCCCGCAGCCGTACTTAACAGCCTACCCTTTTGTCATGTTAGTGGCCTGACGTCCTTTTTTCCTTTTTCCTAAAAATCGCAGACAAAAGCTGGAGGGCCCTTTCCCGGCTTTCCCGCAGGGACAAGGGACTTCCTGAGTTAGGCGTCCGTTCTTCGAGTCCGCGGTAACCGTTGGCATATGCCTCCTTTGTACACACACACACACACACCACAAACACGGGGTGTGGGGTGTTTGCTGGCCCCATGTGAGTGGATCCCACAGCACGTTTCCCGCACCTGCGTTTTCAACACGATAGCCTGGAGCTCTGTCCACGTTGACGGTCACGTGTGGGATGGGCGTATGGGTAACGTGGCCCGGCGGTTGTCCTCTACCAATGGGCCTGGGCCATTTTTGCCAGAAAGAATTTCTTGGTTTTTTCATTCTAAATATTCCCCTACTGAGTCTGGAACATCCAGAGGTCTCTGAGAGTTGGTGCCGTGGTCCCTTGTGCCTCAGCAGTGGCCCCAGAGCCCCTGTGTGAAACCAAATCATGTGTCTTGGGTGTGTGAGTGATCTGGGACCCCCGAGAAGGAGGACGTGTGAGGTCAGGGCCATCCTGATGGGGCGCCTTGGCCCTCAGGTTCTGCTGTGGAGGGCGGGGCTTGCCGCCCACACCGTAGGGAGATGATCTGCACTTGACCTCTTTTCAACACTGGGGTTCCTCGTGGGGTGGATTTGCTCCATGTGTTCCAACTGCTAAAAAGTAAGTTTGAAACCCACACTTTACACGATTTAGCAAAAGCTGTACCTCGGCCAGTGTGACTTGCTAAAATTGTTCTACTGCTGAAAAATATTGTTGAAATCCACACTTCCAGACAATTTGTAGGAAAGCTGTGGCCTAGCCAACGTGTGTGATGGAAAAGCCAAGGCTCCAGGCGTTTCCTGTTTGGAGTTTGGCTCAGTTGGTTAAAGTGTCGGTGGGCCGGTCCTGGTCATGGCGGGACCCTGGCTGGCCTGAGGCAGGGGGTGTGGGTGGCGGACCCCTCCTGTGGACTGGGGTTCCTCTGCCCCGTAGTCTGCCTAGGTCGGGCTCTTGGCCATGACACCATCTCACAAAGGCCCTGCCGATGGAATGTTCTGGAGGCCCAGTTGGGTCACTGGATGTCGGCGTGACTGCTTTCATATGAGGTGGCATTTACCAGAAGCTCACCCAGGGCCTGGTGTCACCCTTACTGCGTCGTACCTCAGTGGTGTCATTGGTCCCAGGCCCGCTTTACGGGTGCTTCCTTTTCTGCCACAGCGAGGGGGGAACTGAGGCCCAGAGAAGGTCAGGATCTCGCCCAAAGCTGCACAGCTGCTAAGGGGCTGGACCTGGCTCTGGGCCTGGGCCAGCAACTCCAGAGCCCGTGTTTCCCCCACTGAGCTCTTGATAGCCATTCACGAAACGTGCGGCTGTGTGTGGGTTAGTTTTTATTCCTTTGCAAGACGTTTCAGATCAACGAATTCACAGCCCAGGGACAAGATACCCTTTGTTAGCTCCTTGCATTGATTTGTTTTGGTTTGGAAAACGTTAGGCACTGCAATGACAGTCCGGGGGCCACGTGGTGATAGTGTTGGGTGCTTCTCCCAGTGCGTGCTTGGCTCCTGAGCGGGCTGCGTGACCGGGTGCCGGGCGGATGCTCTCTCAGCATCCTGGACGAGGATCTGACAGCAAACTGAACTGATCGGCTCACGAAGTATATCTTGGACCTACAAAGTGCCAGGCTTGGCCAGTGGTGTTGGGGCCCAGTGACGAGCCTTGTCCTCACTCCGTCAGAGAAGATGGACAGGAACCAAGAAACAGAAATAAGGAAGACAAGTTTAGTCACAGTGCCTGCTCTGAAGGGTTAGGGACGGGTGCCATGGAAGGAACTAGTCACATGGGGAGGTCTGGGAAGCCCTTTCTGAGCTGGTGGTACTTAAGCTTGATTCTTTGGGAATCAAGGAGCCAGCTGTGGGAAGGAGCCAGCTACAGGAGGAGCTGGGAGTAGAGAATTTGAAGTAGAGCGAGCAACAGGTACAAAGGCCCTGGGGTAGGCATAAGCTTGGTATGTTGGAGGAAAAGAGCCAACGTGAAAGCCGACGTGGCGGAGCAGTGTGAGGGACAGGAGAGGCCCACAGGGCAGGGGGCAGCGGCTTTGTCAGCTGTGGTGAGACCCTGGGACACTATTCTGAGAGGTGTGGGAATTTGCCAGACGGCTTACCACCAGGGAGTGCTGGGACCTGGCTTCTTTTTTAAAAAGAGCTCCAACCACTGTGTGGAGAAGGGAGGCCCGGGAGCTGGTGGCAGAAATGGGAGGAGGTAAAAGGATTGGGCTCCCCTGGAGCTCCCTCTGGGGCACGAGATCATTTTCTCCTCTGTGCAGAGAGTCCACTTTCCTCTCGCTGTCTGTGCCGCTCTAATCCAGCCCCTCACCCTCATGGCATCTTTTGCCCTCTCCTGCCTGCCCCCAGCTGTGCTGCCACCTCTCTGGGCTGCTGGCTCAGCCTCTGCCCACAGGGCTGCTCACCAGGCTGAGGGCAGAACACCAGGCCGCTCTGCCTCCACGAGCATCCTGCTGTGGGGGCCAGAGACGAGGGTCAGGCGGCCTGTCTTTTTGGGCGGGGGGACCTACTGTCAGCTGGTTCAGCGTCGTCTCTGGTTTCTTCCAGTCCTGGCCTCTGCCTCTCTCCCTCCTTCCCCTGCCCTGCCCTTCATCTCCTTCAGAGGGGAGTCCGCGCCACCTCCTAGCTCCGTCCCGGAAAATAGCAACCATCCATCAAGAGCAGCAGAGCCCATCAAATCCCACAGGCACAGCCATAAATTGCAGGGACATTGTTGCTTCTGGTTTCAGGGAGAGAAATGGTGGGTGTGTTCAGGGCATGGGGGGGAGGGTGCTGCTTGCTCATGCCTCGCCTGTGCACAGACACTCCAGCTCCTGCCCCGTCTAAAGCCCCTGGACTGACCTATCCGGGCTAGGCAGGAGGGAGTCCGGCAGACGCGCGCTGCTGTGTTTCCAGCAAACTGTTCACCTGCACTTGGAGTCCTCACTTCGAAATGATCCGTGGCCTGAACAACCCCCACGGTCCTCCCCCGGCCCTGCTGGAAGCTTCTGGACTGTTGCCTCCTACCCATGGTTGGTATGTCCTCAGGGAAAGCAAATCTGCTTTTTTAGCCTAGGAAAACCTAATTAGGGGTTATTTGCAGATTTGCTGCGAATGGCATCATATTATGTATCCTAAAGCCAAACAGTAATGATCTCCGAATTTCCCATAAGGCTTCTCTGCAGTAGCAGAGACGACCAGCATCTTAGGCTGTTGTTATTCGAGTCAAATAGGAGACCGTATCTGCTGGACGCTTCTGTGTGTGGAGTCTGGGCCGGGGTTTCTAGACTCTGTTCTCAGAGGGACCCTGCTGGGGAGGGGCAGCCGCACCCGGCTGTGTGCACAGCGAGAGGCTCAGCAGGGCTGTGTTGGAGAGTCCGTAGCTCAATGCGGTGAGGGGCAGACTCGGGGCTGCATCCTGGCTGCTGCCTGGCTGGGGGTGCCGGGCCGGCAGCAGGTCATGTGACCGCTCTGAGCCCTCCTTGTCTCTGTCCTCATCTGTCAGTGAGAGAGAATGCTGGGGAGTGGGGGGAGACCCTGCCTCCCCCTCCAGCCCCCTCCTCCTCCCCAGCCCTGTGGTTTCTCTCCCTTCCCCGCTGGGTGAGCAGAGAGAGAAGGGGCGAGCTGATCACATTTGGGAGGGCCTAGAATCCCCAAGGAGGAGAGGGAGCTTGGGGTGAGTCTGCTGGAAGTGGGGGCGGGCGTTTCAACAGAGTAGCAGGAGCCAGGTGCTCCAGACGGAGGCAGTGAGCAAAACCACCCGTAAGGCTCAGATGTGGGAGGAGGGGCTGGAGGACCTGGTGGGTGGGGGGGAGCGAACCCCGAGCTTGAGGGCTGCGAAAACTGTCTACAGACTCTATACTCCCCAGTTTATGTCTTTGGTCTCAAATATCCGCATGCCCGCCCAGCTGGGTGTCCGGGGAACAACTCAGATGCGGCGTGTTCTGGACACACCTGAACCCCACTTCTCCCCAGCCCTCTCCCTCCAGGCCATGCCAGGCCCAGCCTTTCCATTGTCTTGACCCCCAGCCTTGGAGTCAGCCTCGACCCTTCTCTCTCTCACGTGTGTCCCGTTCGTCCGCAAACTGTCCCCACCTTCAGAAGGTGCCCAGAACCCCACCTGTCTCCACTGCCCACCACCCTTGCTCTCCTCCCACCGATTCCCAACTCAGCAGCCAGATTATTTAAAAATACCAATTCGGTCAGGAGCCTCCTCTGTTCCCCACCTCCCCCGTAGCTCCCTGTCACACCCAGTGGCCCATGACCCCCATGCCCCCAGCCCCCTTATCTATCTGGCTCCTCCCCTGCTCTCTTCCCACTTGCTCCCTGGGCTGCAGCCCACCAGCCTCGTCACTGTGCCTGCAGCACAGCCATCCCCCTCTGGGCCTTTGCATAGGCTGTGCCCTCTGCCTGGAATGCTCTTGTCTCCGATCTGGCCGGGTGAAGAATCCATTTTCTTCCTCCTGCGGTTTTCTCTCCTGACTTCCTTCAGTTTTGGCTCACGCATCACCAGCGGGTCCTTCCCCGAGGACCTGTTTTGAATTGCGCCCCGTCTCCCTCATTCCCATCCCTTTTCGTTCGTCGCCACCTCACCCCGTGTCTTTTCATGATTTGCTTGTCCGCTGTCTCCGGAGCTGGAACAGATGCCCTGTGAGGGCAGAGTTTCTTGCCTGTGTCACTTCTGGATCCCAGAGTTCAATCAGCAGTCGTCGGAGGGAGGGAGGGAGACGGGGGGAAGGGAAGAGCGGCAGTGTGCGCGCCCTCGGGTGCCCTGGGGGGTTGCGCCTGTGCCACTGTGCGCGGCGGGACAGCAAGACAGAAGCCAGGGGCGCTGTGACCACCACCAGCCACCCCGGACGAGTTCCGTTCTGGAAGCCGAGGAGGTCGGCCCATCTGGGAGGGCCCGGTTACTGCCGCGTGGCCTGTAACGACCTGGTCATACCCCACTGGGAATCTGTCTTAGGAAGAGAATCCGAACTTAGAAACAGGCGTATGAACAGCTTGGTCCTTGATGCCTTTTTTACGGTGTCAAAAAGCGTGAGCAGTGGGAGGCCTGGCTGGCTTCGTCGGTGGCGTGTGCGACTCTTGATCTCGGGGCTGTGAGTTCAAGCCCCGTGTTGGGTGTAGAGATGACTTAAAATAAAATCTTAAATCTTAAAAAACCTCACAGAGTTGGAGCAACGGTTGGAAGGTCCCCCAGCGAGCCGGCAGCACGCGGACCCTGGCGGCTCTGCTGGACGCTGCTTGTGCCGCCATCAGATGGGATGTGACAGGGACCGGCCGGGATTCTAGGGGTAAGGGACGGCGCGAAGGGCAGGTTTTACAGTTGCGAACAGAGTTGGACTGCGCATGCGCAGAATTCAGCAAGAGCCCAAGTACCGATACTCAGTGCAGCACGTCACGATCCCTGTCCCTGGGTGAGGGGATGAGGGTTTTTGCAATTTCCTTATGAAAAAAAAAAAACCTCAAAAAATGCTTCTAGACATTCTTGGCCACCTGTGGCCCGAGCCAATAGCCTCTGGGGTCTGCGTGGGAATGTGGGGGGAGGGCAGGGCAGGGAACAAGTGACCCAGGAAGGCAACTCTGGGGGCTGCTTTCAAAGGCTTGCCTCAATGTTGTCACACCCCGTGCAGGGCCCTCCCTCCCAGAACAGCCTCCGGCTGGAGGTCGGGGCACTGGTCTGCCCCACTGCTGGAAAGAGGCCAGACTGGTGGCGAGGGACTGGGGTAGCTGGGTGACGAGGTCAGGATCAGTCAGCCCTGCAGGGTGGAAACCTAGCCACTGTGACGGGTGTGAAGGGGTTACGCGTCCTAACAAAGACAGAGATTCTCAACATCCCAAGTATTTGCCGTTCGAAAGACAGGGTGCACCTGCTCATTAGGCTCTCGGTGTGTCTTTAATAAAATACACATGGGAGATATTTTAGAAAATCCTCCAGGGGAAAGCCAGGCCCTGAGATGTGGGGGTGGCGTCCGGCTCTTGTGTCCCCCTGCCCAACCTCAGCACCCTGGCTCTGTGCCACTCTAGGGGCACTGATCCCTCCCCCAAGTGCTGAAACCACACACGGCTCAGCTCTGGCTGTGTTCCTGTCAACAGCGGGGAGACGATCCATCCTTCTGTCTGTCTATTTATCTAATATAAACATAGATGTAGGGATGTGTGTGTGCATTTCTCGGTGCAAGAGAGAGAAGTGCTCTCTGTTCTTGCTTGGGGAGGAGCTGGCAGATCCTCTGGGGCGTTCAGAGCCCCCCCACAGCATCCGGCAACCTGGATGGGGGCAGAGGGAGCTGAAGAAGCTGCGGAGGGGCACCGAGAAATTGGGGGGAAGGCTGGACGCTGGGGCTGGAGCTCCTTATGTCCCGTATGGTGTGTGTGTGAGAGGGGACAGACAGAGAGACAGTCACAGAGAACGTGTCTCCCCGTCCACGACGCTCGTGTCTGTGTTTCCCGATAAGCGTGGCTGTGGGCACCTGTGTGCAGAGTCTCCGGGTTTTAAAAGGAAAGTGACTCGTTTCATGATAAAATCACAACTCCCAGCAAGCATGCTGGCCGGCTGCCGGAAATCGATACTCTGTTAATTGAATGCAACCTTCATAAATCATGGGAGGAACACGAAATTAAACTTCCTTCCCCAGGCATCCAGGAGAGCCTGTTCAAGGGGCCTGGGAATGAGGGCCAAGTGGGTGATGGCCTCAGGGGCTGAGAGGAGGGAATGGGGCATCTGGGGGGCCTCTTGGGGGCCTGACACGAGGGGGTGACTGGAGCTGGGCCCCAGGGGAAGGAGCCACTATGCCCCAGCCCTGGGTGGCAGAAGGAGCAGAGCATCTCCGGGGGCAGTGGCTGGCTGCAGCAGGGGTGGCCGTGGGGGGCCATCTGGCTCCTGGAGGCCGCCTGTGCTAGGCAGGAGGGGTGGCGGTCTGTGGGTACGAGGTGAGGGATGCTTGGGCCAGAGAACGTGGAGTACTGTGGATACTGGAGAATTCTCCGAGAGGCTCCCCAGGGTCTACAAAGCCCTGTGGCCCCGAGAGCCGTGGCAGCCACGGGACCACCACGTTTGTCGGAGGTGGCGTGTGAAAAGGTCCCAGGATTCTTGGTGGAATATCTGCCCAGCTGCAGGGGGACGGTGGGACCCATCAGAGCCGATGCCCCAGCGGTCCTAAGAGCTTCCTGATAATGCAGAAGCCCCTTCTCTGCCCCTACCTGGCACCCACAGCTTGCAGGCTGGGGCTGAGAACCTCACTCTCCTCTTGCGGACCGTGCCGCAGGGAGCCGCCGCCTTGGGGATTATCTGCTGCTCCAGGGTGAACAGCAAAGGTGCCTCCTTCGGGGCCCTCTCTTTAACCTCCAGCCTGCCCTCTGCCCACCTCTCCCTGGCGTGGGCCTGGGTCTCCGCTACTCACGCTCAGGCCACCCTCTCAGTAGACCCCTTCAAGCTCATCTGGCTTACCCACCAAAGCATGCACCAACGATAAAACAGGGGAGGAATAAAAATAAGCATCAAGTAGGAAGGATTAAAGGGCCCCCGGTCACCCGCACCAGCAGGGGCGAGGCTGGGTGCCTCGTCCCTGCGAACTCCCTGCCTTGTAGACACAATTCCAGCTCTCTACCCTGGTAGCAGGCCCTACAGGCTTAGGAGTGGTGTTGACGGGGAGTTGCCTTCTGCTAGAGCTCTTCTAGCCTTCACCATCTGCCGGGGGTACTGAGGGCTCCACCCCACGGTGTCACTCCCTAGCTCAAGGCCTTGGTCCTGCTCTCCTGCCTCTCTGCCAACCCTTAGGCACAGACCCCTTGCAGGTGAACTGGTACCTGATTTTTCCACACTAAAGCTGTGGCCCTGAGTGAGTAACTCAGCTTGGCTATGCCTTGGTTTCTTCCTCTGCACAATGGGGCCCTTAGAAAGAACCATGACGTTATCAGGAGAACTATCTGGGGCCCCCGTCGGCTGGAGGCTGCCAGGCCCCAACTTCCCAGTTTATTCCCCTTCTTTGCGCTTCCCAGGCTGCTGCCCTGCTGTGGTCTGTGGTCTCAAGGCATCTGCTTTCGCTGTCCGTTTTATAAAAGAGCATCCCAGGGAGAGAGGACGAATCGTAGATTATTTGACAATGGGCAGCGCTGCCCAAATGCTAAGTCCGGTTGAATAACAGAGACGCCAAGTCATTCCGATTCAAACAAGCTGAGCTCGTGAAATCAGACAGATGCCACCTGCGCTATTTAGAGCCCTCACGGGTGATGCTCCCGGGAAACGCTTATCGGGTGAAAATCCTCCAAAAAGGGATGTGCTTTGTTCTGCGGGCGGACGTTTGAAAGTTCCTTTTGGGGACGGTTGACCGCTGTAGGTAGGGAACGTACGCGACCCGAGCGTTTGCTGAGCCTCTGCTCCACGCCGAGCCGGGCTCCTCAGCCTTACGTCGAATCCTGGGAGTCCCTCTGAGCTAGTCGAGATTATCCAGCTGTTATAGGAGCTGACCTGAGTCCAGAGAGGTCAGGTAACTTGCTCAAGGTCACACAGCTGCCCGTTGGAGTCCGGATTTGAAGCCCGGACCTCTGACTCTGACTCTGAGGCCCTCGATCTTCCCAGTCTCTGCGTAATGTGGAGAATCACCCGCTCGGGACTTGAGAGGTCAAGGGCGTGTCTGGCTGTTCTCAGCAGGGGACGCTTGGGCTTCAGCAGGCAGAGCCGTTAGAGGGGTTTCTGACAGCGGGGGCCCAGGAGAACCTGGACTCTCCTTTTATTTTTTTGGATATTTTTTGTTAGTTTTTTTTTTTTTTTCAAAGGATTTTATTTATTTACTTGAGAGAGAGGAAGAGAGAACAGGAGGGAGAGGGAGAAGCAGACCCCCGCTGAGCAGGGAGCCCAGCATGGGGCTCGATCCCAGGACCCCAAGATGATGGCCTGAGCCAAACAAAGGCAGACGTTCACTGACTGAGCCACCCAGGCACCCCGCAGACTCTCTTTTTGTGATGGACTAAAAACCATTTTCCCTCAGTTTTGCAGACCGTGATGCATTTGTTTCCTTGGGCTGCCATAAAAAATGACTGCAAACCGGATGGTTTAAAACAATAAAAATGATTTTCTCTCTCGGTTCTGGGGGCTGAAGTCTGAAATCCAGGTATCAGCAAGGCCTCATTCCTTCCTAAACCTCGGGGGAGGATCCTTCCCTCCCTCTCTCGGTTCCTGGTGGCCCAGGCTTCCCCTGGCTCATGGCTGTCTTCACATGGTTTTCTCCTAAGGACACCGAGGCCTCAACCTGATTCAGCATGACCTCATCTCAACTAATTACATTTGTAGAGACCCTATTCCAAATAAGGTCACATTTTTTTGTGGTTCTGGGTAGATGTGAATCTACCACAGGGAGGGGGGACGTCACTCAGCCCCACACGGGGATGGAGCTCTGGGCACACGTCCCATGCTGGGCAGTAGTGCCAGGCTCCATTCAAAAGCATGTTCCTGTCCTTGAGGGCTCAGGACTCCACGGGGACTTCTTCTTTTTTCCTTTATTCCTTTTTTTTTTAAGATTTTATTTTTGGGGTGCCTGAGTGGCTCAGTCAGTTAAGTGTCTGCCTTCAGCTCAGGTCATGATCCTGGGATCCTGAGATTGAGCCCCCCATCGGGCTTCTTGCTCAGCAGGGAATCTGCTTCTCCATCTCCCTCTGCCCCTGCTTGTGTGCTCTCTCTCTCACTCACTCTCGAATAAATATATAAAATATTTTTTAAAAAAGATTTTTTTAAGTCATCTGTACACCCAACGTAGGGCTCACACCTACAACCCCAAGATAGAGAGTGCCATGCTCCACTGACTGAACCAGCCGGGCCCCCCCGACCTCCACTGGGGGGTTTCAAGCCGGCCACTCACAACCATGTCCCAGCACATGGGGGACTCAGAGGAGTGACCTCGCTCCCAAAGCGTGGCCAGAGCAGACCCTCGAGGGAGAGACCCCTTCAGGAAGGCTTGAAGCAAGGTCCCTTCCCAAGTCTCCAGGGACCTGGCAGGACCTCCCACTTGTCCCTGACAAGGCTTGTTTGTGCTCTGGGGTCTCTGGCTAGAAGTTGGGAGGAGTACGCGGTCCTTCCCCGCCCGGGAGCTCCCCCCGTGTTCCTCGGCCGCCCGTGCTTAGCACGAACCCTGACCTGGCAGCCGCGAGCTTCGGGCCTTCCGCATGGTGGCCACCGCCTGCAGACAGCAACACCTTCCTCCAGGCAGAGGGGTGTCCGTCCTGTCCCCGCAGGTCAGCAGGGAAAGCAGCTCCAGAACGCTCTCTCGGAATGAACTGCAGAGCCCAACAGATGCCGGGGCATCCTCTGTGGAGACCTGTCACCCGCCAAGGGCGAAGTCTGCTTCTTGAGGCAGAAGTTACCTTCGACGTCACCATAGTCTGTGGCCCTCCACAGACCACAGTGTGTGAACAGAGCGGCAGCATGTCCCTGGTTTTAACTTTTCACAGAGGAGGCGGGTGGGGAGAAGTAGGTCTTCAGAGGCTCCTTCGCGGGCGGTAACGAGGAAGAGCGGAGAAGCAGCGTCGGTCTAGTGTCCTGCCACCGCAGGCCTCCGTTTTTAAAGAAGAGGACGCTGAGGCACAGAGAGCCTAAGTGACTTGCCTGGGGCTGCACAGCTCCCGAGAGGCAGATCTTCAGCTCCTCTGTTTTACCACAACCTGGAGAGACGCTGGCCGCCGTCTTCCCTGCGGCGTTCCTCGGCCACCTGAAGACCAAGGAGAATGACCCCTACTTCCTCCTGTCTGAGGATGTTTTGAGCAAAAGAGCATCATCTCTGAGCGCTCTCCTCTGTAATCTTGTAGAAGGCTGCTGCAGCTGAGCTGTGCCCTCCAAAAAGACATGTATGTCACCGTCTGAATCCCCAGTGCCCATGAACCTGATCTTCCCCGGAAGTGGGCCTTGGCAGGTGTGGTCAGATTAAAATGCGGTCACACTGGATCGGGGGCCCTCATCCAGTGACGGGGTCCCTGTAGAAAGAGGGAATGTGGATACACAGAAGGCCAAGGGATGGCAGGGGCAGAGGCTGGGGGATGTGTCCTACTGGCCACCGCTGGCCCCTCCCGAAGCTGGGGAGAGTCTTCTTCCCTTCTTCCCAGAAGGAATGCACCCTGTGACATCTTGGGTTCGGACTCCCGGCCTCCAGGACTGCGAGGGAATAAATTTGTGGTCGTGTGTTACCGTGGCCAAGGCACACCGGCTTCTGCTGGTTTTTCATTTCTTTTTGAGACGGTTGATGGGATTGTGTGCGTGTGTGTGTGTGTGTGGACACGCAAGTGTGTCTCAAGGGCTTGTATGCCCCTTCCTACCACTTCCTTCTGTTGCCACCTCACCCCATGACTGCCTCGCCCCCCCGACCTCCTGTCTCCCGCACCCTCTGTGGACGGGGCAACTGCCCGACCTCTCCACGCGGAAGGCAGCAGTGGGAGGGGAGGGCGGCCTGAGGGGACAGGCAGCCGTCACCATTGTGCCTCCTCTAGACAACAGGCCACCCAAGAGGTGTCCTCCCTTCTGTACTTCCCACTTTGTGCAACAGTGAAGTCCCCGTCCTTGTGCAGGGATAGACGGAGCTCAGACAAGGTGCGCGGAACCAGATGGTGAAGTGCGAATCAAAGGAACGGAGTTAGTGTGTCGGAAAGGGCAGGCCGCTTAGACAGCCCCGCCCCCGGGGGAGCGGGGTCCGTCTCGACACAGGCCCTCGCGATGAGATAAATCCTGCATGTGATGTCTCAGAAACTTCTCTGAGAGCTGAGTAGTAATCAGCGCCAGGAAGTAAATTCTCCAAAAATAAAGGCAACGCGCATCTTGGTGGTGGGCGGAGGGCTGTGATGTTTGTGGCGGTAAATGTGTTTAAGATCCTGGGGAGGATTCAGACTCGGGAGCGCAACAGTAATTTACTAGAGGCTTAATAGTTGGCACGTCCCCAGGCTGCTTTGGGTGGAATTTATTTTGGCACGACGGAGCCCCTCTGGGAGGAAATGGAGATGCAGGCTCAGGGCAGCTGGCCGTGCCCGGGAAAGGGCCTCTGTTGCTTGGAGGTCCCGGGCCGGTCCCCCAGGCTCTCCCAGAGGGTTGCTCCGCCCGCTTTAGCTTCAGTCGCTGCCCCTCAGCACGCGGGGCACACGCACGTGGGGGTGAGTGTGCACACACACCTGGGACACGTGCACATGCGTGTGCAGCGGGTGCTAGAGAGCCCCTCCAGCCGGGTGGGGGCGGGGGGCACACGCCTCCACCTCCAGGCCCAGCATCGGCCGTGGCTGCGCTCCGGTGGGGGCGTGGGGGCGTGGGGGTGCCAGGAGCGCTCACACCGGCTGCCCTCGCTCGTCCCCCATCCCCGGAAGGCGCCCGCGGCGGGCTGTGTGCGCTCACCCCTGGCTTCTCTCACTAGGTTTCCCCCTGGGGCTGGCCTCATGGAGCGGATCCAGGCCATCGCCCAGAACGTGTCGGACATCGCCACGAAGGTGGACCAGATCCTGCGTCACAGCCTGGTCCTGCACAGCAAGGGTGCGGCCCAGGGCACTCCTTTGGCCCCAGGAGGCCAGTGTGTTGGGCGGCCCTGACCCTTTCCCTGCCGCAGCTCTCCCGCCTCCGGCCTCAGGCTCTGAGTGGGGTGACTTGGGGTTCACCCCACTGGGACTGGTGTGAGAACAGAGGTCCTGGAGTCCCTGGGGGGCCCCCTCCATTTTTCTTGATGTGGGGAGCAGCAGGCTGGGGGCCCCCCAAGAGGGTTACATTTGGCTGGGTGCGTGAGGTCTGCCTATCCAGACACTGGGCCATTCAAGCTGGCTCCTCACTGGTTCCAAAGTCCATTTGAGAGGTAGGGGGCCTGTGGCAGAGGGGGAAACCCGGGCGTGGGCACCCCCTGACAGGTGGCCTTTCAGGTGAGGAAACCCAGGAGAGGGAGGGCAGTGTGTGCTCCTGGGCTAACCCCTTCCCCCCAGACCTGGGCTCCCCCGAGGCCTCCAGCATGCTGACCTTCTCCCCCCACAGTGTCTGAAGGCCGGCGGGACCAGTGTGAGGCACCCAGTGACCCCAAGTTCCCTGATTGCTCAGGGAAGGTGGAGGTGAGGCTTGGGCTGAGGATGGGGTAGAGGGGACCGGGGGGCCCTGCCCCCAGACCAGCTCTGAGATCCTGCTCCTGGCAACAATGTCTGCCCAGCCCCCAGCCCCTGACCCTGGCGGAGGCCAGCCTTAGGGCTTCTCTGCATGGGCTGTCTGCGGGGCCCACCCACCCGCACTGCCTACCACGATCACGTTTCAGGGTTCCCAGTATTTTGTTACAGCAAACAGTTAGTAACACCTCCAGTGGCCTGCATCCCCGCCAGTTCAGACCCAGACTGGATTTCTTGAGTGGCCCTGTCTCCCTATCCCTCCCCATCCTTGCGACCAGCTGGATTGAGAAAGGCCCCCGGCCCCTCCCCCAGGGGCTCACTTCCAGGGGCCCGTGGCTGCGTGAAGTCTGTCCATCTGGGAATGCAGTCCGTGGCATGAAATCCAGCTCCTCTCCCGTTCCGAACTCCCCAAGAGGGTGGGGCAGCGGCCCTGGGCCCCCCTTCCTCGCTGACATGTGGGGATCCCCGTGGGTGGGCTCCTGACCTTGGCCTCATCCGGATCCTACTCTCTGGAGACCAGCCAGGCCCCGAGCTGCTGCATCTCCCACTGTTCGCCCTGGAGCTTTCCCTGAGTCTGTCACCACCTGGCCCTCCTCTTTCTGGGCCTGGGGGACAGTGGTCCTGCTCAGTCTTTCTTGGGGTTCTCAGTGGCCAGGACTCAGGGCCAGGTCGTGGGGCTCTGGTCTTTCTCTCCTCTCTGCTCTGGCCTTGCTGCATTCTTAATGTGTGTCCCAGAGGCCTTGTCCTGAGGGACCGTGGGTCCCCAAGGACATACCCGCAAAGAGCCTGCCAAGGGCGTGGGAGGGGCTCTGCCAGCACCCTCGCCTAGGCTGGCCCTCTCCGCAGTGGATGCGTGCCCGCTGGACCTCTGACCCCTGCTATGCCTTCTTCGGGGTGGACGGTACCGAGTGCTCCTTCCTCATCTACCTCAGTGAGGTTGAGTGGTTCTGCCCCCCGCTGCCCTGGAGGAACCAGACGACCGCCCAGATGGCCCCCAAGCCCCTCCCCAAAGTCCAGGTAGGCCTGGGAAGTGGGTAGGCCTGTGAGGGGCTGGTGGACAGCTCAACGGGCCTGCTTGGGTGGGACATCCTTAAGGGACAACAAGAGGAGCTCTTGGACCCCGGTAAAATGAGGCCGGCCAGCCGTGCCTGGAGGGGGGGGGTGCGTCCCAGCCTGCCAGCCTTCTGGGGATGCTGCAAAGCTTGGCCAGCTTAAGGACCAAGCTGCGGCCCTGGAGGCACCCCTAAACAGGCTAGGATAATAGTAACAATAGTGTCGCTCCTGGAAGGCTTCCAGATGCTTTATCTGTACTGAAACCGCCCAGGAGTCCCTTATGCGACCACACCGAACAGGTGGCAGGTCTGAGGTCTGGGGAGTGCAGTTAGTTTGTTCAAGGCGTCCTGTTACTCCAGCTCCACTGAAAGGTGGCCCGGCCTCCCTGCTGTCCGAGGGCCAACTCTGACCACCACCCTTGCTGTCTCTATGTAGCAGCTGAGACGCCTGGGGACTGTCATCGCTGGCCACCCCCAAAGGGCTCGGGACAGAAGGATGACCAGAGCTGGACTGGGACAGACCGGCTTGGCTGGGGGGCTAGTGTTGGGGGGTGAGAGCAGGGATCCCCGACTGTGGGGGTTTGTGGGTCTTTATAAATGGCAGGAGAAGCTAGAGTAGGCCCCACCCTCCTGGGAGCGTGCCAGCCCCTGTTCCCAGAGCAGCAGGTGATGGGGGTGTTGCGGCTTTGGGGATGAGGGCTGGAGAACCCAGGTCTGGGCCCTCCTCCAGGCAGTTTTCCGGAGCAACCTGTCCCACCTCCTGGAGCTGATGGGCAGTGGGAAGGAGTCTCTAATCTTCATGAAGAAACGGACCAAGCGGCTCACGGCCCAGTGGGCGCTGGCTGCCCAGCGGCTGGCACGGAAGCTGGGAAGCGTCTGGAGGGACCAGAAGCAGGTACTGCTTCTCTGTGCGTTCAGGGAGCCGTGCTCAGAGAGCTTAGAGTGAGCTCAGGGCCCCAGGCCTGCAAGTGGGCACCAGGTCTGCCCTTGAAAAGGTTTTATTGAGTTTGAGTTTCAGCTGGGGTGAGGGAGGCAGAGTCAGGATAGATGCATGTGGTGGCCCGTGGCCCGTTTTAGGTTTGGGGTAGAATGACAAACCCTCCCCTCCCCACGTAGGAGTTCTGCATTCTGTAGGCATCTTGTTCTTTTCAGGCAGAAAAGTCATGTCATTTGCCTGAGATATTGGGAATAATAGAGCCTGTTTTGGGGAGGTTTGTAGGTCCACCCAGCCACCCACCCCTCCATCTACCCATGTATCCATCCACATTCATCCACCCAATAAATATTTACCTGACTCTCACATCACCCTGTTCATTTCGTTCAGAGTCCCTATCATTTCATGAAATTATCTCTTGTCTGTGTTTACTGTTGTCTACCTCTTCCATCTGGAACGTAAGCGCCTTGAGGGCGGGATGTGACCATCTTGTTCACTTTGACCCCCAGCGCCCAATATGGTCACTCTGCCTCTTGGTCCCCCTGCTGGTGCCAGGAAGCGCTTGCCCAGGCACTGCCTGGAGACAGTGACCGCTGCTGGCTGGGTCCCCCTGGGGGTGGCAGGGCAATGCTGCTGTTCCTTCACGCTGACCCTGTGTCCCCCCCAGATCCTTGTTCACATCGGCTTCCTGACGGAGGAGTCTGGTGATGTGTTCAGCCCAAGGGTGCTAAAGGGCGGGCCACTGGGAGAGATGGTGCAGTGGGCAGACATCTTGGCCACTCTCTACGTCCTGGGCCATGGCCTGCGGATCACAGTGTCCCTGAAGGAGCTGCAGAGGTGAGTGCCGGGGGAGGGGAGGAGAGGAAGGGGAACCTGTCCAGGAGCCCCTGTTCCACCTGCAGGTCCCTGGGAGGCTTCCTAGTGTACTGGGGATAGTGATATTCCTCTTTCCCTTCTCCTCCTCCATGTTGATGCCTGGTCGTGTTTGGGAGGCACCAAGGAAGCATGTTTGCCCAGCGCTGTTCACGGGCCCTTTTCTCCACTTGGGCCAATAGGTGCCCCAGTGTTTGCACTCAGGGGCTGACAAATACTGGTTTGTGGAATGGAGCCAAGTCATGTAGAAGGCGTCCTCGCTGTCATCTTGGTGGGCGTGGTATAGCCTCAGGGTTTTCCTTCTGGAATTGGGCTCCTTCCTGCACCAATTCTGGGAGCTGGTAAGACTTGGAGGGTGGTGAGGTGGGCTGTGCTGCCTGTCCCATCCCCGAAACTTGCCTTTCCAGAGTCCCCCTGATGTTCTTGGGGGTGGGAGATGGTGATAAGAGGGGGTAGGATTGTGTGTGTGTGTGTGTGTGTGTGTGTGTGTGTGTGTGTGTGTTTTACATACTCAGGTATCCATAAACAATATATGGTTTTGTTTCATTTTGGTTTGCTTTGAGCTTTGTATAAATGGCACCTGCTGTATGTGATGTTTGAGACGTGCTTTCTTCACCCATTCTTACATTTCAGAGTTTCATTCTTGTTGTTCATGTAACTCTGTTTTATTCATTTTCACTGCTGTTTGAGATTTCGTTATTTGGATGGTTCATCATTATTTTTCAGTTTTTCCTGACTGTGGAAATTTCCCCCCTGCTTTTTGTAAGTTATTTTGAGCGATGCTGTGGTAGACACGCCTGTACATGGGGTATCTGTGTCACGGTTTCTCTTGGGTAGAGACTGAGTTGCTCTTCAGTATAGACTAAGTTACCCAATTCCTGGGGATAATGGTGTGTGAAAATCCAGCTTTATAAGATAATGCTAATTGTTTGTCAGAGTCACGGCACCAATTTAGCCTCACCACTTGGAGGTTCCCAGTGCCTATGTTGTCCCCCACATGTAGGGTCATTACACTTCTTAACTGAAGGTGTCAAGTCGTGTCATGATCTCTTATTATGTTCTTAACTTGCATTTCCCTGACAGCTAGTGAGGCCGAGCAGTCTGCCATATGCTTGTCCTTCTTTATTCTTTTTTTTTTTTTTGGATTTTATTTATTTGACAGAGAGAGGGGGATCACAAGTAGGCAGAGAGGCAGGCAGAGAGAGAAGGGGAAACAGACTCCCTGCTGAGCCCATGTGGGGCTCAATCCCAGGACCCTGGGATCATGACCTGAGCTGAAGGCAGAGGTTTTAACCCACTGAGCCACCCAGGTGCCCCTTCTTTATTCTTGATGAAATGTCCATTCATGTCCTTTGCCCACCTTTCTGCTGGATGGTTTGTTTTTCTTGTTGAGTTGTAGGTGTTCTTTATATGCAATGGTTATAAACCCCATGCAACTTTTACCTGTTGAAAAATCTTCTCCTAATTTGTGACTTGTCTTTGTTATCCACCCCCCCTCCCACCAAGGAATAGAAGGCCTTAATTTAATGTAATCAAAGTTATTGATCTTTTTCTTTTTCTTCATGGTTAGTGGTTTGTGCTTTGTGTTTTCCCCCCTCTTTCTCATAGGGCATGACTAAGGAAGGCCCCAGAGTTGTTGCCTACAAATTGACTTTTCTTCATCAGTCCATTAACTTATTCTAAGGGTGGATTTCAAGCTAAAATGTGATTCTTGGTCAGAGCCCACCCATCATCTTGATGGTCTGTTGGTTCTAGATGTCTCTGTCTGATCAGTATTTTGTCCTATGCTACAGAGAATTAGCATTTGTGGCCAGGACAAATGTTGGAGAGAGGAGGATGTTGGTGGGGACAAAGCCATTGACAACTTGGTCTTGGGCAGCTATTCAGCCTCTGCAGTTTTCCCCTGCGAGCTGGAGTCTGCCAGTAACTTGAGCAGTGCTTCTCATGACCTCGATCAGAAGGCAGTACTAGGACCCGCTGTATTGCATAGGGGGAGGCCACTAAATGACCTAGTGGTTTGAAGATTTTTATTCCTGTGACTTGCAGTTCACACCACTGGAGTCCTTCTTTTAGGTTGACGCACTTCTCCAGTAGAACTAAGAAAGTTGCAAAGTGTCTTCAGAGAGGAACAGTGTATGTAGAGGATCCACTTTGAAGGGGGCGAAGGCGACAGGGACTAATGACAGGGCTGCACGATTGCGGCAGTGTTGGGAAGCACAGTCCCAGGTTGGGGGCAGCAGGTTCTGGGGGAAGAGGTGATACCTGGGAATAGCAACTGCCTGCCGCGGGTCCTGCAAAATCTGGCTGAATGGCCCCTGAGTGGGAAGAACTGGGCAGGGCGCTGTCCCCGTGTGCTGGTGCTGAACCTGTAGATGAGCAGCTCATGGTTGGGAGAGGAAACCTGCATGTCCCTTGCTCTGGGTCTCACCCTGGTGGCATTTTGTCCTCAGACCAAGCTTTTCACATTGTGCATGCCACATCAGAGCTGAGTGTGCCCACTCGTCACCCGCCAGCACACACTGCTGCTCACCCCCAGCTCCCTCTGAACAGAGGATGCAGATACACCAACACTGTGGAGCAGAATGCTGCCGGTGTTTGCAAATGATGAAAAGAAGCATCTTTGCCTGGCCTTGAAGCTTCCTACAGGAAAGTCAGATAGGGTGGGGGTGAGGAGGAGGAAAGAGAAGAGGGACCAGTGTCTGGGAAGTCAAAGAAGTCTTGGGCAGTTTGTGGACGGCACAGTCAGGGGCTGTGGGTAGCCATGAACCAGACCTGCTTAGGGCAGAGCAGCAAGCAAGGGTCCAGGGGCACATGTCTTCTAGGTCACCAGAGCCCCCAGGATGCAGTGGGAAGACTCCTGGGGGATGAGGGCTGTCTGGACTCCTCGTCCCAGGCTCTGCCATACACAAAGACCCCCATGAGTGTGGAGCATCTTATCGGCACTGCTGACACCTTGACCTGCCTCAAGGTTAGAGGAAATCATGCTTGTCAAACAGCGTTCAGCTTGATTGCTCCCTTCTGGCCTTGCATCTTCTGGGACCAGAGATGTGAGAACTTCCTTCCTTCACTGCTCCCTGAGGGAAGGCCTCTCCCACGCATTTGTGACAGCCCAACAACCACACAGAGAGAACCGTCCCTCTGTGAGAGCAGGTATTCGACAAGTCTCCTGAAGAGATGGGAATTAACTCAGTTTCCCAGCTTTTCAACCCATGCTGGGGTGTCTCCTGTTTCAGCCTTCACTCCAAGCCCTTCTCTGCCAAGGGCACTTCCTCCTCTGGCCACTTCCGGGGCGTGGCCCCGAGCTTGTGTTTACTGAGGCAGCCATTGCTCATAACGGGGCCAGAGCAGTGAGGATGGGGGTCACTGCACCCACGAGGTCTCAAGGGCGAGGCCCTCGTGGAAAGGACCAAGATCTGAAATCCCTCCTGCTGCTTTTCTTTCACTGCACACACGGGTACCCACATATACACACGTGCACATGCGTGCGTGCCCCAGTGTATGACCGCACGTGCACACCCATGCACGTGTGCACGGCTCATGCATGCACACACACGTGCATCCCTGTGCACACACCACCACACAAAGGCCAGGACACACTCACACACACTCATACACCCACAGAGACTCCATATCTTCCCACCAACACTTCACTTCATGCCAGGCTCACGCGGATTTGAAATGCCCAGAAGCAGGGGCTCCAGGGAGACGTTACCTCATCTCTGACTTGCAGGCTCTCATATGGGCAGGCCCCGGGCTGTGTCCAGACGGCTCCATCCTTGGTTCCCGGTGGGGTGTAAGTGCGGGCGAATTGCTATTGCTCAGACAGGGCAGGGGCATTGTAAACAGCCCACACACCTCAGGGAACAGCCTCCTGAAGGGGCTTTCTAAATCTCTTACCAGAAACAATTTCAAGACAACTGAAAAATAAAAACAAAAGAGAAACCACCTTCCCCAGGAGACATAATACAGTTGTGTCTACAAAATTAACAGCATCTGCTGTGGTTGGGATACATTTCAGGTGGGGATTCTTTCCCTTCCCCTCACCCCTCCAGCTGCAGAGCAGCCTTAGAAAACTTACTGACACTGGGGCCCACCCTTGGTGTCTCTGTTTAACTGGTCTGCAGTGGGGGGCCCAAGTATCCAGTTCTCAAAGCTCCCCACGTGATCTAATGAGCAGTGAAGTTTGACAAGTGGAAAAGTTGGGGCTGTGGCCTTTCTAAGCCTCCCCTGGGATCCCCCACCCCCAGCGTCTGGGCTGCTGTGGGGTCGGGACATCGGCCTTCTTGGCTTGTTTACAAGAGCTGTCGTCTCTGTCCCTAGTGCAGGTCCTGAGTGCAGGATTGGGGCCTGGGGTTCAGACTCATTAGAAAGCGTGTGTGGATTCCTCCCAAGCACACATTTGCATACCTGAAAGCCCCCACTTTCCCCTCGGTTGCAGGGGGTGGACTGAGGAGGCACCCCTTGGAAGTGGCCCAGATAGTGGGGCCTCTCACGCCTCACCCAGGACATCAGGTGGGAAACTGCTGACCCGGAATGCACTGTGTCCCATGCCCTTTCTCAGATGTCCTTCTCCCCTGTGACAGATGGAGGCCAGGGCTGTGAGCTCCTCAGGCTCCTTCCGCCAGGACCAGCCCAACGCTGTCTAAATGCAGCTGAGATTTCGACACAGTTGTGTATCAGTTAGCTAGGGCCGCTGCGATGAAGCACCGCACACAGGTCTGACACACTCTGGTCTCACAGTCTGGGGGCTGGAGGTTCAAGGTCAAGGTGTCAGCAGGGTTGTCCTCCCGAGGCAGTGAGGGAGGGTCTGTCACAGACTCTTCCATGGCTTCTGGTGGTTTGCTGGTGACCTTTGGCGCTCACTGGCTTGTGAAGCGTCATCCCTATCTCTGCCTTCGTCTTCACGTGGCCTTTTCTCCGTGTACGTGTGTAGCAAACTCTCCTCTTACGCGCATGTGGGTCGTAATGGATCAGGCCATTAGACCTTATTTCAATCCGATTGCGTCTTTAACAGCCCCGTCTCCAGATGAAGACACTCCTCAGACACTAGGCGTTAGGACTCTGACATGAATTCTGGGGGGACGCAAAGCACCCTACAAAAAGAGAGTGACCTTCTGAGCTTGCAAAGGGGTCACGGGCAGAAATCCCGCTGAGCACACTCATCGCGTTGCTGTGGGCTCTGCAGGAAGAAGAGAATCATCCCGGAGCCTCACCTCCCAGCCTTAGGGAGCTGTTCCCTGCGGGCAGCACCAGGTTAACTGGAAAATAGGTCAATGAGACATGAAGGCGAGCCCAGTTCCGAGTCGCAGCATGGCTTCCGTGACAAGCCTCTCCCTGGTCTGGCTAAATGACCTGTACAGGGGAAGGCAGCGGGACGGAGATGCTGCGGCTCGGACGTGTGCTGTCGTTTGTCACAGATGTTCACGGCAGATGTCTCGGCCACTGACTAAGCAACAAGACTGGACGCATGAGCCGCTTTTCTCTGTTCCTCGTGTTCTGGTGTTTTAATTAACCAGCTCACTGGAGTGATGTTTGGGGCAATGCACAGAGCCCACATCTGGCTTTGCTGCTGCAAGGTGTTTCCGGCGAGAGCAATGCGCTCAGTAACGGGACTGCAGGGGCGGGGCTGCAGGGGGCGGGGCTGCGGGGGGGCGGGCAGTCACAGCCCTGCCCCCGCCCACCGAGCTCGCCGGGGCGAGGGGAGGCTCCGCCGGAGCCCCTGTCGGCTGCTCCCCTACTGGGTCCTCTGAATGCCCCATCCACAGTGGGCATTTTAAATGAAGCCTTTCCCTTCCTGCCTGGCCAGAACCAGCGGTGCTCATTAATTTTATTTGCATAATTTCAAGCATCATTAATAGTACATGGCATGAGGAAAAAATTACTGAGCTCTTCCTCCATCCATGAGTGAAATTGGGTTTAGTACAAAATTAGTTGACTTAACTGGCAAATGATGAAAGCTTGAGAGGAGGATGTTGAAATAAGAGGACGAGGAGGGAAAACTCGTGCCTGTCGGCATGGGGACCGGGTAGAAATCCGTCTTGTGGCCTTTTGATGTGATCAGTGTTGTTGTTTGTCCGAGGGAAATACTGGGGAGGGTCCCGGGAGAATGAGGGAGGCAGGGATCGCATCCCTGGCTTCTGTGCAGCCCAGCCCTCTGAGAGCCAGGCTGGGGGCCCTCAGGGTGCCACTGGCTGGGACTGGCTCAGACCGGCCTGAACCAGGCTCCAAGCCCTCCTGACTACTCCCCAGCCTCCTTCTCCAGGACCTTTTTCTCCAGGAGGGCTTGGAGCCATGGGCACCCATGGAGACGAGGCTTCTAGAAGGAGGGTGTCGTTGTGATGTCAGTTGCTGACCAGAAGCAAGAAGGGGACTGAAAATTGCCCAACGAATTTGGCCACGTAGAAGTCACTGTTGACCCTAGAAAGACCCATCTTGGCTGAGTTGTAGGGACGCACACCAGTGATGGGTGGGTTGTGGGCTGAGGGGGAGGCCAGCGCGGTAACAGCAAGGCCTCTGAGGTAGGAGCAAAGCTGATGAGAGGCCTCGGCCTCGGGGGAACCTGGCTGTGAGGGGAGCAGAGGCCTGGAGGCAGGTGACAGCAGAAGCACAGGGCAAAGTCGCTTGATTTATCGTCTCAGGGTTGTGGACCCCAGATGCCTGCCTTGGCTTGCTGCTCTGGCGGCGGTGCGGAGAGCCTGCGGGCGCCACGCCTGTCCTAGCTTCTCCCGGAGTGTGTCTGTCTCCGTGTCTAATCCCTCCCATGTGGGGACACCCCCATGCTGGATTAGAACCCGCCCTAAATGACCTCATCCTAACCTCATCATCTGCAACGACCTTCTTTCCAAGTAAGGTCACACTCCCAGGTGCTGGGGTTAGGACTTCAGCATCCTGGGGGGAACTCAGTTCACCCCCCGAAGCAGAAGGCGTGCTTGTTTACCTTTCAAGGTGGGAGAGTGCGGGTCGTGCTTACATGCTCGTGGGAAGGAGCCCGAGAAGGGAGCTGCTGAGGTTTCAGAACCGGGGTAGCGTGATGCCTGGCGGCCGGAGCCCTGTGTGGGTGTGGCGGGTGCCCAGCATCTGCAAGGAGTGAGGTGGAGGACGCGGACAAGACAGACACAGCCCCGGGCTTCCACCCGGATTTGTAGTGTGTTACCCATTGGGCGGGGGGGGAGAATTGAACCAGGTATGGCAAAACGGTAAGACTTGACAAGGCTGGGAAGTGGACTACGAGGTATTCATTTATCATTATATTATATTCTGTAATTTTCTGGGTGCTCTTAACATTTTATAACATATGAAGTACACGGATGGGGAGAAGGGAGGATGAGCCCATCCAGCACGTTTTGGCGCTTTGCTGACTCTGCAAACAGTGGTTGGTGTCCCTGCTACACATCCCAGCCACCCATTCCAAGCAGCAGCATGAGAGGCAAATGCTTAATTTATGCTAAAAAAAATCTCTCTGCCCCCTCACCCGGCTCCATTTTTCTTCTTCTTCCTTGGACTCCAAGGAGGTGCTTTAATCTCCTGTGTAGTGGCATCAGGGTCTGCGTGGCTGAACGCCACGGAAGGTGGGGGACCTCTGTGGTGGGCCCCCCCGCACCGCGCTGGCCTCGCCCTTCCTCGCCTCTCAGAGCCCCCCCCCCCACTGACTCTCCCCCATGCTGCGCTGAGCCACAGGGAGCGGAAATCTGTTTCTGACAAGTCTGACCAAGGCTTGACATTGGCCAGCAGACGGGATTGTACTGATGCCGTGGCCCGGGCACCATGCCCAGCTCCGGCCCGGTCCACACCGGGGCCAGAGGGCTACAGAGGAAAAGATGCTTAAAGGAGACCCAGGTGGGGTGGGCAGGACCATGGGGAGTGAGGGAAGAAACGAGGCACAAGCGGCCCTCTGAGGCCCTTGAAGGTAACAAGGTGGGATTTGTCTCTGGGAGGAAGCAAGAACCTGTCTCCGAGGCCTGGGGGCTATGGGTTCCCACGAGGGGGGTGGGGTCCAGCATTCGTCAGTCTTTGCTGACAGGGGGAGATCGCGCCAGGCGGCGGCTGGTGGGTAGACAGTGGGATGGGCTTCCTGGAGCCTGAAGCCCAGCAGAATGGGCAAAGCCCGGCCGCTTGGCCCCAGATGGACTGGCCTGGGGCTTATTTATTTCAGGGAAGTTGGCAGAGGCACAGGGTGGTACCTGTGAGCCCCCAGGGCTCCTTCCATCCCTCTCTGCACTCCTAAAGGGGCTTTGGTGAAAGGGAGGTCTTTTCCTGGGAGCCAGGCCCCTCTTTCCTAAGCTTTCCCCCAGAAGCCCCCGGGCCCCCCCAAGGAGGTGTCCAGCACCCCAGTGCTGTGTCTCTCTTTCAGCCCACGTCTCCCACGGGGCGTGTTCTAGTGGCATCGAGAGCAGCGCCTTCCCCTTCTTGGGCCCTCCAGGGCCCTGCGCTTGTCAGGAAGGTTTGTGTAAAACTGGATAGAATCGGGAGAGCCGCTGGGGTGAGAATCACCTGAGGACCTGGAAATTAACATCCCCATGCCCAGGCCCCAGCGGAGTGACAAGGCAGCCCCTCCGGGCCGGCCTGGGCATCGGAAGCCATCAGCTCTCTGGATTGTAACCTGCGCCGTCCAGCTACCTTTAAGGCGTAGCTTAGATGACAGAAGCTTGCTTTGCGCTCAGGCTTCCCTTCCCTGGATATTCATTATGTAAATTGGGGCCAGTCTGCAAGGAAGGAGGGCGGGAACAGCCAAAGGGATGTGTTCCTGTTTCTCTGACCACATCCTCGCTGTGCCGGGAGCTGGAGGGAATGTGTGGTTTCATCCAGCTCTCCTGGGAGCGGAGGCCCTATTCTTAGACCTGAGTTTGCTTTGTAGGAAGGAATGCTGGGGAAGAAAGTGTCAGCTTTGGACACTGGTCCCAGTGCAGGCTGGGAGGGAGGCTGCATTTCTCTTTTAGAAACCTCCGGCCCTTGCTCCTTTGTGGCCTTTGAGTATGGAGCACATTCTGGCTGCTGGAGAGCAAGAGTGCATCGTGGGCAAGGGAAGAAAATACTGCAGGACAGCGGAATTCCTCTCTCTTTGGTGATCCCGGCTACCCTTCCGGAGCATTTCCTGAGATGCCCAGTTAACTCTCTGGGCCCCTTTCTTTCTGTGCCCTTTGCTCTTGGGCAGAGGCGGGGTCTGCTCCAGAAACAAGCCATGGGAGAGAAATGGGGGCAATTTCCGTGCTCAGGAGATGCGTGCTGGACAGGGTCGGAGGGATAACGGGCGCCCGAGGAGGCCGAAAAGTCCTGGGCTCCTGCAGCCAGTGTGCTCCCAGCAATGAGATGGGCCAAGGAAAGCAGAGGATCCCTGTATGCCCTTAGCACCTGGAGCCAAGGATCTCTGAACACTTTGTGAGAATTCTTTTTAATTAGGTCCTTCCCACACAGAGAGGAGAGGGAGGGAGAGAGAGAATAATTTGTTCCAGAATTTGAGCACTACCTGGAGAGATTATTTCCAGCCACAGACCAAAGGTACAGGGAGAAATAGAACCAGAGCATTTTTAGCCTGGAAGGGACCATGGAGATCCCTCCGAGCGTCATGTTATGGGAGTGGAGGCGGACACCAGAACAGTCTGACGTCTGGCCAAGGCCCCCTAGCAAGTTCGTGCTGGAGCCCAGGAGTGATTTCCGTTGTGCCAAAACCCAGCATTTTGATTCCCTGCTTAGGATTCTTTTTCTTTTTTCTTTGACAATTTATTATTTATGTTAGAGCCAGCGAGCAGGGGGAAGAGCAGAGGGAGAGAGAGAATCCCAAGCAGACTCCCTGCTGACCATAGAGCCCAATGCGGGGTTTGATCTCACAACCCTGAGATCATGACCTGAACCGAAATCAAGAGTCGGACATTCGTTCAACTGACTGAGGAGCCCAGGGGGCTCTGAAGAATTTTTTTTTTCTTTCAATTGATCACAGACTGTTGTTTTCCCTCCCTCCTTGTCCCATCTACCCATCCTACCTTTTGATCTTTTAGCAAAGAGTATCTGAGTTTCCCCGTCTCTGGCTGTGTGCTGGGCCCCCTACGTTCTGGCCAGCTGGGATCCAGGGGCTACTTAGGGACACGGCATGTCCTGTGGGACTGGGCACGGGCCCCTGCGTGTGAACAGTTTGGCTTTTTAAAACATATATAGTCAAATACACATAACAAAATTTACTCTCCTAACCATGTTTACGTGTACGGTTCAGTGGTATCAAGTATATTCACGAGGCTGTACAGCCATTGTGATCATCCCTCTCCTGGACTTTCTCCTCCTTCCACACTGGAACTCTGTCCCCCTTAAACACGAACTCCCCATTGCCCCTCACCCCAGGGGCATGGGTGCATTTTGGGGTTGGGTGTGGCGGCCCCATGATAACCAGGTGCGTTGTAGAAAAGCCCGGTTTCCCAAGGTCACCCCCGTCCCCCACCCCTTTCATCCTGTATTCAGGCTCCCGCGCAGGTGGCCTGGGGACATTTAGAGATACATTCCAGCCACTCAGTTTGGCAATTCCACATAGACCCCCGTCCTTCCCAAGCACGGTGTAGGGTAGTGGGCAGTGCCAGGTGGATGCGTGTGAGGTCTTTGCCTGGGGAGCCGCTGGTTCTCCCTCCCAACCACCCGGTGGCCCTGTGGTGTGCTGGGGCTGGGGAGGCCCCCCGATGTCCCCTCTGCCCCCAATCCAGCCCTGGGTGTAGAGTCCAAAGGGGAATGAGGAATTTGGCATTGGAAAGAAGGAACCGTCCAGAGGGGGCCTCTTGAGACGTCCGCACAGAAGGCGGACAGGTCCAGCCGAGCCTTCCGTGGGCACCCTTGGCTGAAGGCTGTCGGGAGACGGCGTTTTTCAGCTCATGTTGCTGCTGCAACCAACCACTCAGCATAAAATGGCCTGTAAATGCGAGCTAAAATTACCGTCGAGGAAACCACATTCCCCTCCTCCCGGCCGACCCTGTCTGCCACCCTCCCAGCAGACTCCGAGTCCCTGTGACCAGAGGGATGCGGCGGCTGTGGGTGCTTCTCCCCACTCACGTCGCCTTAAATGGAAAACCCTTGTTTTCTAGAGCTGGGTACCCCAGGCGCCCTTCACTAACTCCCCCTGGGAAGGGTGCTGTTTTCTGTCTCCTCTCCTTCCTGTGGGATGGCTTTGCAGGGCAAGCGGGGGCACTGGTGTCCCTGTCCCGAGGTGTCCCAGGAGACTGCCCCCCACTCCCGAAGAGCCAAGAGCTGAGACAGCCATCAGCCTTGAGCATCCCTTACCCGCTGTCTCTCTCCGGATATGCTGTCCTTGGCCACATCGTCCGCCTTTAACCAGTCCTTCCTAAGGGGGTTCACTTGCTTCGTTGGTTTGTTCATTCATTCCTGAACACAGCAGGTGTTTGTTGGGACAAGTCCTGTCCCAACCCTGGCCTTTCAAAGATGCCCTGGCCCTGTCCTCATGGGCCCCAGTGGTAAGGAGGTGACTCTGGACGGTGCAGGGCGGGGGCTGAAGCAAGCGGTGGGTGAGCGCAGGGGCTGCGTGTCTCTCTGCCAGGAGTCCAAGGAAGGCTTCCCAGAGGAGGAAGCAAGGTCCAGGAGGTGCGGAGTCATCTGAGCGGGATTAAAACCGCGTTTACGTTGTGGAAAGATCTCTCTAGGAAAGAGACAAAACTGGAGGGACACAGAGCAGAGAGGAAATTATCTCAAGATTCGAGGTGACAGATGACAGAACCTTACATGAGGGGGGTGTGTGCGCAGGTGGCGTGGGGGGAGGGGGGAGGGAAGGAGTGGCCAGGCCCAGAAGGTCAGGAGGCAGGACGGATGACAAGAGGAAAGGATATTTAGTGGGACTTTCACTCACCTTGCCTCAGTCGATCCTACCAGGAACCCTTTGCAGGAGCCGTTTTTATTGGTCTGTGACTGAGGAGGAAGACGAAACTCCAGGAAGCTTGTGAGCCCTCAGGGGTTAGCCACAGAACTGGGACCGCAGCCCAGGCTCTGCTGGCAGCCGGGGCTCGGATTCGGGGGATGGCACTAAGGTCCCACCACCCGCCGTCCCACTGTCTGCCGCCTGGCCAGCCCAGGGAGGCAGGAGAGCCTAGCGGGCGAGAATGTGGGCTCCGGAGCCCAGCTGCCTGGCTGCCAGGCCCCGCTCCGCGGCTTCCCGGCTGTGCCATCCTGGTAAATTACCAACTCTCTGTTTCCTCGTCTGGAAAGAGTGGAACAGGATTAGAATGGGTCTCATCTCATAGGGTGGTCGCTCAGACGAAAGGATTGAACGAGTTACTAAACTGAAAGCCTGTAGCCTGGTTCCCGAGTTCAACATTTTAGCCCCCAGGGTGGCGAAGATGATGGCAGGTACTTTAGAACATCTGGGCAGACTCTGTCCCAGGGCAGAGCTGCTCGTCTGCCCTCTCAGTGGTCCTGGGGTTTGGGGCAAAGGCCAGGGCTGTGGGCAGTAACGGAGCAGCAGGAGGAAGCCTGCACGATACTGTCGGCACCACACCAGGACACGTGGCCTGACCTGTAACGTGGGAAAGTAGGCCTGTTTCCGTGCAGGTGGCAGCAAGCGGACCCACCTAACGGCTGGTGCTTTCAGAATTGTCGGCCAGTTTTCCCAGGCCCCACTTCCCTGTGGGAGGGGCAGCCACCACCCTCCTGGTTCCTGCAAGGAAGGGACAGCAGAATCATTTGTCCTTCTGCCCATGGCTCTCCGTTGAGCGGGGAGAAGTGGGGAAGGGGATAGTGTCTGTCTATAACTGGAGCTTTTGTAGCTCAGAGCAAAAATGTGGCTTCTTTGTAGGGCATCAGCCTTACCAGAGGAGTTTGTGGGGGCGAGAGAAAGCCCAGGCTCGAATACGGATGTAGGGATGTCCTACAGAGTCGAAGGCAAAGTCTGCTCCACTTAAAAATGCCACCAAATATTTCATGAGTCTCCAGGCTGTGGGAGCGGTTTCCTGTGATGGCTCCAGGCCCCTGCGGTCTGCTCATTCTCCTTTGCTTTCTGGGTATTTCCACAGGAAAAAAAAAAAAAAATTCTCACGAAGCCTGCCCTGCCTTAGAAGTCCTGGTTTTGAGCCTCCCGTGGGGTGGTCTGGTTGGAGAGAGGGGATGCATATGGGAGCTGGATGAATTGGGAGGGCGCCCTTGGCCAGTGTTCTCTATACAGATGAGAAATGGGAGACTCTGGTTATTAGGGTTTTGCATTCTCCTCTAGGCACTTAGCAGCCAAGGTTCTAACATGGCGGGGGGAGCTGGGTTGAGTCTGGGGTACGCTGGCTGGTGGGGAACAGGCACAGGGACAGCCCCTGCCCCCTGCTACCCTTCTCTGTACGGCACAGACCCTTGGTTCCTCAGTCCCCATCACACATCACACGCAGCCTCCCCTCCGTCTTTCCATCATAGCCTTGCTATCCGGTTCCCATAAACTCCGCTGTGCTTGGGGGACGGTGTGTGCAGCGCCCCCCGCCCCAGCCCCTGGTTGTGACCTGCAGAGCGTGAGCAAACAGAGCACATAGACGTCCAGGCTAGTAGTTTTCCACCTGGCTTGAACGGGCTCCAGGAGCCCAAGATGTGACCCAGGCAGCTCACCCATTGTGGCCCTTTGCTGTTGATGAGCCCATGATTTTGTCCGAGCTCCTCACCTACCCGGCCTGAGTCTGCTCTTCACATGGATCCTGAGGGGCTCACTGAGAGGTCTCTGGGACGCCGTCCAGCGCAGGCATCCACGAATCCAAGGGAGATAAGAACTCAGGGGAGGTGGGTGGCTGCTGTGGGGTCCCCAAAGAAAGGCGGGCTTTTCTACTCCCTGCCTGGCTCAGGGGCTCAGGGAGTCTGAATGCCTCCATCCCCTCAGAAGGGTTGGTTGTGCCGAGCCTGGGTTCCTGGATGGGGGCTAGGGGGTCCCTACAAAGGAATACACACTGGCAGCTGTAGCCATGTCCTCTAGGCTCCACAAAGATGACCCAAAGGCTCTGGCACTGGGTCATCAGAGGAAAACCTTTGCGTACATGGTCTGGCCAGTGGGGTGACCCTGTGGGGCAGGGCTGGGCATCTCCCTGGGCCACAAGCCAGTCAGCAGAGCAGAATTTTGTCTTCTGATGCAGGACTTTCTGCTCCAGACACTGAAACTGCTCTAAGGACCATAGCGAGCTTTTATGGCAATTTGGGAACCCTAGATAAAGGTGCCCCCACTGGGCGGACCCAGCCCTGCAGGGAGCACGTTTGTGCAAATTTACAAAAGGTGCTCCTTCCACCTGGCAGGTAGCCCAGGCCAGGGGTACAGCTTGGGAAACTAGCCCAGGCTGGATCCCAGTCCTACTTGCTCTTATTGGAGTTTGTTGTGCAGTGAGAAACCTAGGCTACTGGACGTGGCCGCCCCATTCACTTCCTTTTCAAGTTTGCCAACACTCATGTGTCATCCTCACGTTCCTTTACAGTGCCCCCTCCCCCATGTTTATCCTGGGCTATAAGAACTGGGGTGGCTCCAGGAGCCCCAGACTCAGGGATGGTTGGGGAAGATGGGTTTCTGCTGTCCTCCTGGGGCTCAGATTCTGAAGGGCTCTTCTCTCAGTAACTTAGGGGTGCCGCCAGGCCGGGGGAACTGCCCGCTCACCATGCCCTTGCCTTTCGACCTCATCTACACCGACTACCATGGCCTCCAGCAGATGAAGCAGCACATGGGACTGTCCTTCAAGAAGTACCGGTAGGAGGGCACGGGCGGGTGGTGCCCTGCCCCATGTCCATAGGAGGCCTTCCTTCACACCCTGCTGGCTAGCCCCCCGGGGTGGGGGGAACTGCCTTATCCTAGGTTCTGCGGTGGGCGGGGCGGGAGGCTCGCCCTGCCTCTGTTCCCCCCCACCCCGCCATTAGTGTCCTTCCCCAAGTAGCTCTGCCTCCTGGCTGGCTCAGAGTGGGAGTCTCTTCAGTGCCCCTCGGCTACAGGGCAGGCTGGGGCAGGGCTCAGAGGTTACCTGGTTGGGCCGGGGTGCAGGGGAATGGCAGGGAAGAGTGGAAGGAATGGGACACTCGACTGGTGTGACCTCGGCTCATGGGGTCTCAGCACCCCTCCTCCTCCCTCTTCCCACCCTCCCTCCTCCCTGGGTCTGCAGGAAGGCCAGTGCCATCTCTCCCAGTCTCTGCAGTCAGCAGGATGTAGGGTTTAATGTAGCACAGAGAGCCCTGCTCTTTCCTACATTTGCTCCAGTCCCAGTGACTACTCTGCATGATTTTATTAGGTAAAAAAATGACAGGCAGTATTATTGGTTTTATTATTAATGCGTGTTCTTCACGCACGCGGTGCCGCCGCCTCCCACCCCCACCCCTTCTCCAGGGGAATAGTGCCGACCTCAGCAGTCTGTGGACAATTCTGGGTCACCGGGAAGGACGTGAGGCTGCTTGGGGCGGGGGGCTCTCTGAGTCTCCGCCATTCCCTTCGGGTGCCTGCACCCGGGGGTGAAATGGATGGAGGGAGCGGTTTGGGGGCAGAGACAGAGCCTCTGTCCAGCCGGCAGGTGCCTCTGAGGTGGCGGAGCTTTCATCCCAGAGGACACGTCAAAGCACTGCCTGCCCAGAGATGGCAGTGGCTGGTCCCCCAGGGCCCTGCCCTTCCGCGTCGCAGCCCAGATAGGCCAGGGGCATCCTGGAGGTGCCAAGTTCTTGGGCAGGGGGGCTGTGAACTTGAATTACTGCTGCAGCATGCTCAGGAAAGTGCAAATCCTGCAGGGGGAAGGACCCCCACTCCAGGCAGTGCCCCCTCCTAGGCGCTCTTGGGGCAGCCATAATAAGAAGTTTCTGAGTGAGGAGTCCATGGTTCAGGCATCGCCACCCAACCCCGAGACAGCTGGGCTGTTGTCGTCCTCACGTGACAGACGCTGAAGCTGACTCAGAGAGGTTAAGGCACTTGCCTGTGGTCACACAGCTAGGTAGTCTGGGCCCTGGCTCTGACCGCACACTGCAGTACCGGCCCCGTGGCTGGCAACCGCGCCCTCGCTGGAGCAACCCAGCCCAGAGACACACGAGAGGTTACTGACCCTGGTTCCTCATGCACCGCCCACCCCCGGGCGGGGAGCAGGTGCCGAATCCGGGTCATTGACACCTTCGGGACAGAGCCCGCATACAACCACGAGGAGTACGCCACGCTGCACGGCTACCGGACCAACTGGGGCTACTGGAACCTCAACCCCAAGCAGTTCATGACCATGTTCCGTGAGTCCTGGCCACAGGGCATGGGTGGGGTCAGAGGCAGACGGGGTGTCCTCGTGGTTCTCAGGTTCTCCCTCAAGCCTGGGAGGAGGCGGAGTCTCCTTGCTTTCCTTCCTGGGCTGGCCCAGGCACCTGCCCACTCCGGGAAAGCCTGGCTTGCCCTTCGGCAAGTGTGTGAGCCAGAAAGGAAGTCTCTTGCGGTGTCTGGGGAGCAGCTGGGGTGGTGGGGCTTCCGGCCTGGCTTAGGAGGAACGTGGCGACCTTTCCGCCATGGAAGGACGTGGCCTAGGCCTCCAGCATCTCATGTGCTCAGAGAGCTGCTGAGTGCACCTTCCAGGACAAAAAGGTTTCGGTGACCTTGTAGCAAGAGAGGCCAGAGGTACACTGGAGAGCTCGAGGGAGCAGCAAAGGGGCAGGACGGCCAGGCTCTTCTAAGTGGAGGGAACAGATAAGTGGAGATAGACGCAGAAAGAACTGGAAGGTTCTGGAAATGCATGAGCTCCAGCAGGCGCCAACAGTGGGGTTGCTGAGGAGTGAGGTTGGGGGCTGGGACCCCTGCGGAAACCCTCTGACCAGGGCGTCAGGCAAGGAATGCCGTTTAGAGCTGAGCTTTAGCTGTTTTTCACGAGTCTCTAAAACGCACAGGTGCGCTGACTTGACCCTCACGTGCAGTGAGCTGCAAATGGTTTAATCCTTTCTTGACAGCCAAGGGTCAGTTCTCGCTCTCTCCGTGGTGCGCAAGCCTGGCCTTTGGGGACAGCAGAGGTGTGCGGAGCCGGGTGCCCTTGCTAAGTGGCCCCTTCTCCTGTCACTGTTTGATGTGGTGGTTTTTCTCCTCGTTGGGAGGCTGTCAGCTGTCACAGTTAATTGCCGTCAGTATATCTGCCTCCAGCAGCGTCCTGCACATCTAATTTGTGGCTCTTTGAAGGCTCTGGGTCAGAAAGCCAGATAAGCACCTTTTGTTAGGATGTGTCTAAATGAAGCCAACAAAGCAGGGTCCTGAGGAACTTGCTCAGAAGTAAAGAATCTGGTCTTTATTTAGCCTGTCAAATTAATGTGCCTCTGCGGGATGCTTAGGGTCCTTCTTTGTCTTACTCCACAGGTTCTAGGACCTCTTAGAGGCAGATACCATTTCTGGACCCATAAGCAATGGCTTGATTGGATTCCAGAATTTGGGGAGGTGGGCAGGCTCTTTGGAACCCAGGGGAGGGCACTGAGTCCCAGAGGACAGAGGTCACATGGCTCTCTGGGGCAGCCGACTCTGGAGGGAAGGAGGTGCGGTCAGTTGGGGGTGGGGGGATGCTCCAGGCTGTGGAAGCAGCTTATGTGACAGCAGAGAGCAGAAGTGGGCACAGAGCTTGGCAGTTAGCTCACTTGCAAGGCGAGCATTGAGCTATGAGTCTGGCAAGAGGAACATGGAGGACCTGGGGGCAGAGGGTAGGGGTCTTCTAGCCCCAGTTCCTCAATTTATGCCAAATACCATAATTCAAGAATCACTGTAGGTCTTGAGCCGGGGAACGTCATGGAGGAAAATGGTTTTTTGGTTTGTTTTTAAGATTTTATTTATCAATTTGAGAGGCAGTGGGGAGTGGGGAGGAGCAGAGGAGCAGAGGGAGAGGGACAAGCAGACTCCATGCTGAGCGTGGAACCCGATGCAGGGCTCAATCTCATGACCCTGAGATCACAACCTGAGCTGAAATGAGAGTCGGATGCTCAACCGACTGAGCCACCCAGGTGCCCCGAGAGAAAGGTTTTTGAGGCACATTATTCTGGGAGATTACAGATGGCCAAAGGGGCAATGGTAGAGGTAGGGGAAGCAGGAAAGGGGGTAAGAGACTTCTGCAGTAATCTACACTGAGAAAATGAGCACTTACGTGGAGTAGGGCCCTCTGGATATGGAGTTCCAAACTGGAAAACTCCTATTCATCCTCCAAAACCCCAGTCCAAAGATCTCCTTCATTTCCTGCCACTTCCACGGATTCCCTCATTTGCTGTTGCTCCTTCGCCTCTATTTTTATACCTTTTAAGTCCAATTCTGTAAAAGTGTATGTTGAAGTGTGTTAGAGCTATTTGCTTATACCTTAATTCCACCCTCAGATATTATGAACCACTCAAAAGGGGGCACTGATTGATTTACCCTTATCTCCCTGGAACCTATCAGGGTGCTCAGAAAATTTTAATTGATTGAATAAAGTAAAGAAACAGAACAAAAAAGGAAGAGAGAGACTTGCCAGTTTTAACGATACACAAGTCCAGGAAGGAAGCCATGAGCAGACCCGCTTCCCCGTCTACCCAGCGTGGGCTTTCCTGTGGCCGAGACAAAAGCACAGGAGCGGAGCCACAGAGGGAGGGCACAGACCCCGTGCAGGGCATTTTCTCATCTAGGGAAAGGGAGGAGAGCCCTCCAGGCAGAGGGAACCGCAGGGGCAAAAACTTGGAGGTAGGGAAGGAAGGATGTGTCCACCCATTCATGAGCTGGCACCCAGGCTCTCCCCAGTGCTGGGGAAACAGAAGTGAGCGAGTCAGAGGCCCTGCCCTCCTGGGGCTTATATTCCGACACCAGTGAACGATCAATTAGATATGTGATACCATGTCTGGCCGGTGAATGGCAGGTGAGGGGCAGAGGGTGACAGGCCCAGGGAGGACCTCTTGGCAGGACCCTGATAGCAAGCAATCTGCAGAGGGAGTGCACCCAGCAGGGTCTCAGGAGGGAGGAAGAGAGGCTGTCAGAGGGGCGGTGGGGGCAGATCCTGCAGACTTGTGGGGACCTTAGCTTTTGGGGACCATGGCAGGGTTTTGTGCAGAAGGACCTGGTCTGACCTAAATCTGAAAGCCTTTCCCAGGAGAAAAGGCAAGGCCAAGAGAATGGCAGAAATGGGGGCAGGCAGCAGATCATGGGGGCCAGGACAGAGAGGGTGGTCCCCGGGCCAGGACATCGTGATGGAAGAAGTCCCACCTGGGTAACACAGGCTCTGCCTATGGGTGTCGGCAGTGAGAGAAGAGGGGAGAAGCCAAAGGCCTGAGCCAGTCTCAGAGGATTCTGATGGAGGCAGGGTCCTGACTGTGCCTGTCGGCTTACAAGAAAGGGGGCCTGATGACCTCCAGGCTTTCCCTCGGCTTGAGGCTTTGTGACAGTCTCTGGGAGCAGGAGATGCCCGGGCTGGGGACACTGATGATGTGAGTTTCCCCTCCTCCACCAGACCCCATACCTGCCAGCCCCCTGTCCCCATCCCTGTCAAATGGGGCCCCCTCTGACGGGGCTGGTCCAGGTAGACCCGGGGCGTGGCCTTGGCTGTGCGGCAGCCCCCTTCCTGACCCCGTGGTCTGGCTGTAGCTCACACCCCGGACAACTCCTTCATGGGTTTCGTGTCGGAGGAGCTCAACGAGACGGAGAAGCAGCTCATCAAAGGCAGCAAGGCCAGCAACATGGCCGTGGTGTACGGCAAGGAAGCGAGTATCTGGAAGGTAAGCACGGGCTCCCCGGGAGCCCCCACCTCCAAGACCTGGCTCTGTCCGCCACCCCCGGCTCCAGACTCCGAAATGTGCCCACTGACGGGTCAGAAAAGAGAGGTCCCTAAATGCCACTGAAGAGACCCAGCCAGGGGGCTGCTAACCTGCCCCACCCCCCAGCCCCCACCTTTCTGCAACAAGCCCAGATGTCTTTTAGCAAGGACTGTGACCTAACGTGTCACCCTCCCTAGGGCCGCATCTACAAACACTGTGAGCCCGGCAAGGGGGTTAGGCTAGACTTGGGGCCTCTGAGGGCTGGGAGGCAGTACAGGAGGCAGAACCCCACTTTCAGGGCGGGCTCCCTGGAGAAGGGTGCCCGTGTGGGAGGCTGTGTGCTCACTGCTCACTGACCTGTTCTCTGTCCTCTTTCCTCTGTGCCCTCCCGGGAACGAGGCAGCTCCAGGTAAGGTGCCTGCCGGCCACGCCCTCCTCCTGCTCCCCTCTGCTCTCGGTAGGCTGTCCCCTGACCCCGCGGGCTGCAGGGGGAGGGATGAGAGGTCATTCTCCCGTGATGCGAAAGGAGCGGGCTGCCACGGGAGCCCAGGGCACTGGGGAAGGTGTGGCACGGACTGTGTCTGCTTTTACTAGAAGGCTAAGGCACTGCCCTGAGAGAGCGAGAGGTTACAAAGTCTGGGAAGAGAAAGGCTTTATCTCTAGCTCAGGCGTCTCTGTGACAGCCGGGAGCAACACTGTTCTGCAAGAGACCTGAAAGAAAGTCCTTCCAAAAAAAGACATCTTTGCTCTGGTCTTGGCAACTGGAGGAAGTCGGAGGTGGCCGGATGAAAAGGATGAGGAGAGCCTCCTGGGACCGAGCACCCCAGAGTTCAGGGGACCAGGTGGCAGAGAAACAGAGGAGGCAGGATGGTGGGGGTCCTCGTGGGAGCAGCAGCTGGGATGAGGGCGAGCGTTTGGGTGAATTTTGTGCCAATGGAGGCCTGTCTTATTCTGGGTCCCCAGAAGGGAGGCCTCGAGGCTCAGGCCTGGTGCTATTTTGTGAGAGCATGTGGCCCAGGGGACAGGAGTGCAGGATGGGAGAGAGGCAGACCCACCCTTGCTGCTGGAGGAAACAGGCCAGACATCAGAAGGGCCATCTGCGGGGGGGGGGGGGGGGGGGTCATGTGGGACTTCTCAGTTGGCGTGTCACGGCCTGTGGATAAATCATGAGATGAGCTCAGAGCTCTGGGGTTTTCTTCCTAACCTTGCTGAGGTACAGTTGACAGGGAAAATGGTGTATTCTTAGGGTATGCAGAATGGTGGCCCGAGACACACATATATTGTGAAATGACTGTCGCGATCAAGCTGTCTTAACACACCGTCACCTCACGCAGTCACCCCTGCGTGTGCGGGCAAACATGCGCACGTGTGTGTGCAGAGAACCCAAAAGACCTATTATTTAAAAAAAAAAAAAAAAAAGACCTATTATTCTCTCAGCAAGCTTCAAGTATACAGTACAGTATCGCTGACCACAATCACCGTGCCATTCGTGGTATCCCTGAACTTAATCTTCATACGACTGAAAGTTTGTCCTTTTGACCAACCTCTCCCCATTTCCACACTCTGAGCCCCTGGCGACCACCGTTCTGCTGTTTTTACAAGTTCCACTCTTTCGGATCCCACCTAGAAGTGGGATCATGCCATATTTGTCTTTTTCTAACTTAGGGAGTCTCGATAAGCCTTTTAAAAGGAAGCAAAATATCAGAGGGAACATCAGAAGACCTCACATGTATTAAGAGTAAATATTGTTCTAAGATTTTATTTTTCTTAAATAATCTCTACACCCAACATGGGGCTTGAACTCACAACCCCGAGATCAAGAGTTGCGTGCTCCACAGACTGAGCCCACCAGACGCCCCAAGAGTAAATATTGTTTTGCGAAATTTGAAGTTTACATATATGCATACATGCACACACACTTTACATGCATACGTACACACATACATGTGCATACATGCATACCTACCTGCATGGATACTCGTGTGTATGGGTAAGAAAGGTTGCTGAACAGTATATCTAACATGAACCCCTTTGTGTATGTGTTTTAAGGAAAATGTAAATATGCTTTGAATGCATTCAAGTTCTGAGAAGGTATACAAGGGGATAAGGAAGCCGCTGTTGATGGCGTGTGGAGCCATTCTCCCCGCACTTCACTCTCTTGGTTTGATTTTTCTTCTGTGAGTCTGTTTAGTTTTACATGATGTAGTCCTTTTACATTTAGTGTGACTTCTAATATATTTGGCTTAGAATCTACCATTTCCACTTCACTAGCTGATCTCTATAACTTTTTCTTGCCTCGTTCCATGTTCTTTTCCCTCTCAGGCATTCTTTTATACTGATCTGTATTTTGAAATTCATCCCCCTTTTTAGCAGACTCATTATATTCTCTCCTAGTCTTGTGGTTGCTTCAATAAAGATGACAACATGCATCCTTGACTTACCAAGTCTCATGTATATAATACCTTTCCCTTTTATTGGATAATAAAAGAACCTTGAAATGCTTTAAATACATTCCCCCAGCTTGTGTACTCTCATTTTATTTTGATTTCCTGAGAACGCCCTTACTTCATCCTTATTCTTAGTGGATATGTTCGCTGTGTATGAAATTCTAGCTTGGTGGTTACTTTCTTTCAGCATTATGAAAATACTCTATTGTCTTTTGGCTTCTGTGAGCCTCGTTGTTCCTTTAAACGTAATTTGTCGTCTTTCTCTGCTTGCTTTTAGGACCTCTGTGTGTTTGGTTTTCAGTAGACTTATGGTCATGTGCTTCCATGTGGTTTTCTCTGGATTTACCCTACGTGGCATTTGTAGATCTTTTTGAACCTTGGTCTGATCTGTCATGAGTCTTAGAAAATTTTCAGTTAGTCTCTAAATATTGCTTTTGCTCCAGTCTCTCTCCTGTGCTTCTGGACTCTGTTTCTACATACATTAGACTCCAACACTTCCCATTGTCTCTTACATTCTTTTCTGTGATTTCCACCCTTCCTCTATGCTTCATTCTGGATGTTTTCTTTCATTCTTTCACTTAATGAATTCTGTCCTCAGCGGGGTCCAACCTGCTGTGGAATCTGTCTGTTCAATTCTTCATTTCAGCCACTGGGTTTCTCACTTCCAACTCTTCGATTTGGTTTCAACCCTTATCTTCTGTTTCCTTGACTACATTCAGCAGATTTTTCTTGAAACCTGTATCTGGTAACTCCAGTTTCTAGGTCTTCTATGAGTCTGTTTTTATTGTCTATCTCTTCGGGTTTTGGTTTTTTTTAAGATTTATGTATTTATTTGAGAGAGAGGGAGAGACAGAGAGTATAAACTGGGTGAAGAGCAGAGGGAGAGGAAGAGAGAGAATCCACAAGCGTAGAGCCTGATGGAGGGGTTGATCTCCTGACCCAGGATCATGACCTGAGCAGAAACCAAGAGTTGGCTGCTCAGCCAACGGAGCGACCCAGGTGCCCCTTTGTCTCTTGGGTTTTAATCACATTGTCATGTATCTGATTTGTCTAAAAATCAAGGTGTTTAAATTTTTCTTTAAAAATCTATTTTTAGGGGTGCCTGGACGGCTCAGTGGGCTAAAGCCTCTGCCTTCAGTTCAGGTCATGATCCCGGGGTCCTGGGATCGAGCCCCACATCCACTTCTCTGCTCGGTGGGGAGCCTGCTACTTCTTCTCTTTTTGCCTGCCTTGCTGCCTGCTTGTGATCTCCGTCTGTCAAATTAAAAATAAAAAAATATTTTAAAAAATCTATTTTTAATAGGCTTCCCTGAGGTATAACTGACATACAGTGTACCACACGTGATTCAAATAGATGACTTAGAAGTTCTCACCTACACGTATACCTGGGAAACCGTCGCCCGGGTCAGGAGGGTGCGTCCACTGCTCCCAGGTTCCCTCTTCCCACCTCTCCCCTCCTCCCTGCCAGGCAGCCTGCGATCTGCTTTCTGTTAACACAGTCTCCGTTTTCTACTATTTTATATAAATGGACTCATATGGTACGTACTCCTTTTTTGGTCTGGATTTTCTCAGAGTATAATTATTTCCAGATTCACCCGTGTCGTCGCGCGGATCAGTTGCTGATTCCTTTCTGCGGCTGAATAGTTGTCCTGTTGCACGGACTTCCATCGTATCCCACTGTGCCTTTTTTAATCTGTTCTCCTATTAGTGGACGCTGGGGTTGTTTCCAGTGTTTGTCCGCTACAAATAAAGCTGTTATGAACATTCATGTACAAGCGTTTGTACAGACATATGCTTTCATTTCTCCCGGGTAAACACCTAGGCGTGGAATGGCTGGAGCATATGGTAGAACTAGGCTTAACATCCCAGGAAAAGTGGTTGCACCATTTTACGATTCTGCCAGCAATGCCTGAGAGTTCCAGTTTGTTACAGAGTCATCAATACTTGGTCCATCTCTCCAGTTTGAGCCGTCCTACAGACGTGCGGTGACATCTTCGGGTTTCAACTTGTAGTTCCCTCTGACTAATGATGGCGAAGGTATTTTTGTGTGCTTATTTGTCTCCCTTATATCTTTTTTGGGGTAAGGTGTCTTTTCTGAATGTTGGCCCATTTAAAAATGGGGGTTGTTTGTTTTCTTATTATTGAGTTGTTAGAGTTTTGTACATATTCTGAGTCTATCAGTCTTTTATCAAATATATGCTTGGCATATATATTCTGTCTGTGGCTTGTCTTTCTCTCTCTCTCTTTTTTTAAAGATTTTATTCATTTATTTGGCACAGAGAGAGAGAGATCAGGGAGCCTGAAGCGGGGCTCGATCCCAGGACTCTGGGATCATGACCTGAGCTGAAGGCAGCCACTTAACTGACTGAGCCACCCAAGGCGCCCCTTGTCTTTTTCTTAATAGCTTCGTTCAAAGAGCAAAGTTCTTCATTTTAATGAAGTCCACTGTCTTAAGGTCTTAAGGATTATGCTTCTGGTGTTGCATCTAAGAAATCTTTGTGTAACCCAAGCTCACTAAGGATTTTTCCCCTGTGCTTTCTTCTGTAATTTTTATGGTTTTACATTTCACATTTAAGTCTATGGTCCATTTTGAATTAACTTTTATGTATGATATGGTAGAGATTGAAGTTCTAATTCTTTTCGCTTTTTTGCACATGGGTACGCAATGTTCTGTGACCGTCGGTTGAAAAAACTACCCTTTCTCCACTGAAATGTCTTTGCACCTTTGTCAAAAATCAATTGACCGTGCGCGTGTGGGTCTATTTCTGGACTCTGTTCTTCTGCATTGATCTCTCTGCCCGTCTTGATGCCAGTCGCATACCGGCTTGATTCCTGTAGTTTTAAAGTAAGTCTTGAAATCAGGTAATATAAATCTGCCTGCTTTCTTCTTTTTCAAAGTTGTTTCTTCTAAGCCTGCTGGGGTTTGGGATTTCATTGTTTTTTTGTTGTATTTTGGAGTTCTGGAAAATGAATATAAGAAGGTATAAAACAGGGGCACTTGAGTGGCTCAGTGGGTTAAAGCCTCTGCCTTTGGCTCAGGCCATGATTTCAGGCTCCTGGGATTGAGCCCCGCATCCGGCTCTCTGTTCAGTGGGGAGCCTGCTACCTCCCCCTACCCTCTCTGCCTGCCTCTCTGCCTACTTGTGATCTCTCTGTCAAATAAATAAAATATTTTTTTTTTTTAAAAAGTGTAAAATAGTTTGGGGCCGATGCCTTCTTCCTCTGGCGAGGATTTCACTTTCACTCTTAGCCTGTGTTTGGGGCTACAGCAGTCTTGGATCACAGAGTCAGTGATAGGGATTAAGACTATTTAAAACCGATTTAAAAGCCTATTAAAAAGCCCCTGGGGCGACTGGATGGCTCTGTCGAGCCTCTGTCTCTTAGTTTCGGCTCAAGTCCTGTTCTCAGGGTCCTGGGATCTAGCTTCGTGTCAGGCTCTGCACTCAGTGCGGAGTCTGCTTGAGTCTCTCTCCCTCTGCCCCTCCTGCTGGTGCTGTCGCTCACTTTCCAAAATAAATAGATAAAAAAAAAGACACACACACCCCCCTACACACACAGATTCGGTCTCTGTCTGGGCTCCTCTAGGTCTGGCTCACCCTTTCTCTTCCAGCGTGGGTTTCCTCAGAGTTCCAACCCACAGCGTGTGGCTTCCATCAGGGCCCCCGCTCGGCAGACCCTGAACCCCAGCTCTCCAAGGCGACCAGAAGCTCAGTGTCCTTGATGCTGACCCAGGAATCAGCAGGTGCCTCCCAGGGGGAAGCGCTGATCCCGGCACCGGCCTCCATGATCTCCTTCCCTTCTTCTCCCAGATCTCGGCCTTGTAATTCTTCCAGCTTTGTTAGATGTTCACTACCTTCACAGAAATTTTTCTGTTTCCCCATCTCTCCTGGTGGTTCTCAGAGGCAGGACCCATCTGCAGTACCCTACACCCTTACCCACAGAGGAAGGCCTCCTTGTGAAAAACATATACAGTTGGAATTTCAGAATGTGAATTGGTCCTCACTTTCATGTCCATTGATAACGTTCTTCAAAAGCTGCGATTTATAGAATGAACCTGGGCCGAAGCTCCTTGTTATCCAACCACATGGCTAGCCAGCAGAAGGGGGAGAACCTGGCTGCTTTTTTCCTGACCTGTTGGTCTGCTCCGGACTAGGCCTGAGAAAACCGCTCCCCGCCCCAGCCTCCTCTGTGATCTTGAAGTTCCTTTCTTGTCCATGTATCCCTTCTTCTCTCCTGTGAGTCTCAAAAGGCCCCAAAAAGTAGAACCCAGTGGCAGACCCCATGCTTACCCCTAATGAGGACCTACACTGCCCACAGCTCCTGGCTCAGGGCTCTGGCCATGGTGTCAGACGGGTGCCCCAGGCGGAGCTGTCTCTTTGTCTATGCTCTGCCTCCCATTGTCCCCGAGTCTGGATGTGGGACTCGAGTCTGGAGGGGCTGAGCGTTTTCTACTTTGGAGGGTTTTCGCTCACGGGTGTCCTTAAAGACAAGGGCTCCGTCTTGTCCCAGCTGTGCTCCCAGCCGTGAGCTCAGTGCCAGCACCTGGCAAGTGGTTAATAAAAATGTGCTACATGGATGGGGGGAGGGGGAGAGAAGGGGTGGTGGACGGAGGGGATGAATGGACAGGTGGGGGGATGGGCGGACGCATGGACGGAGGGACGGAGGCATGGATGAGATGATCTCGGCCCCACAGCTCCTCGGGTGGCCTTGGAGATCACCAGCGCTTCAGGGGGTCGAACAGCTGCGTTTGGAGGCATTTGCATATGGGTCCCCCTAGGGTTTCTTTGCAAAGAAGACAGTTCCATAGCTAAAAATTGTCTAGTCCGACCTCTGCAACTCGCAGATGAAGAAAATGAGGACCAGAGAGGGGAGGGGCCTTGCCTGGGGTCACGGAGCTGGCTGAAGGCCGACCTAAGGACGGCCCCACGTTTTCCGACTTCCAGACGGGGGTGTTTCCGCGGGCAGCTCTGCCTCCCACGTTTGGGGCGAGGCTCCCACTGCTCCCCGTCCTCTTGCAGGGGAAGGAGAAGTTCCTGGGCATCCTGAACAAATACATGGAGATCCACGGCACCGTGTACTATGAGAGCCAGCGGCCCCCCGAGGTCCCGGCCTTCGTGAAGAACCACGGCCTCTTGCCACAGCCCGAGTTCCAGCAGCTGCTGCGCAAGGCCAAAGTGAGCCCCGCGCCCTCACTGTCCTCCCCCCAGCCTGGCCCCAGACGCCGAGGAGGTCGCCCTACGTGCCCCACCCCCCGCCATGCCTGCCACTGAGGCTCGTGGCCCCTTCCACGGGCAAACCTGCCCCAGCACGTTCCCCTACCCTGAGCCTCACCCCCAGCCCTCCTGCGGCTGGAGCAGAGCTGGGGTTGCTCACCCAGGAGGGACCTGGGCAGGGCCAACAGAGCCAAGGCTCAGCGGGAGGGAAGAGGAAGCGGGCCGCCCGGCGGACTCCTGGGCCGGGCCCAGCTTTCGGAACCGCTGAAGGGCTGGCAGGGCCGGCTGAGGGCGTGTCCCGCCTGGAGTTCCACCGGGCTGCTAGTTCTGCTTCTGGAAGTCCTCTGCTGTGTTTCTGGAGCTGCAGCTCCGGGCACGGTGGGGCTTGACTCTGCTGCGGGGCCCCGAGGGGTCAGCTGAGGCTGGAGAGGCCTGCGGCCAGCGTTCAGGTCCGCTCCTGATCCAGCCCTAGCCCTTTCCTCTGGCTTCCTGGGTGTGTGCGTATGTGTGTTGGGGCAGGGGGAGAGGCTTTCTGCAGTGAGCGATCTGAACAACCTGACGCAGCAGCCCGGCATTCAGAGTCGTTTCCTGACTGCTTTCCAGGCGCCAGCCCTGCGAGCACTTCTGGCACGAGTTTGGTGCTGAATAACCGTTTTTAGGATGAGTAAAGTCCTCTGAGTTCAGCGGTAGGTGTGGGTCTGAAGCCTTCAGAGCTTGAGACCCTCACTCTTCTCCCTTCCCCTCCAGAATCACAGTCGGCTGGAGCAGGCAGAGGCCCCTGATATTACTTAATCAGACCTTCTCATTTCACAAAGTGGGAAACTGAGGCCCGAGAGGGGAGGGGCCCGCCATGGCACCCTGCCCTGGCCGCCTCCCGTGAATGTCCCAGGCCTGGCTTCCTGGGGCTCTGGCGCCTTCCCCGACCGTCGCGCCATTTTCCTTCCTCAGCTTTTCATAGGCTTTGGCTTCCCTTACGAGGGCCCCGCGCCCCTGGAGGCCATCGCCAACGGCTGTGTCTTCCTCCAGTCCCGCTTCAGCCCACCCCACAGCTCCCTCAACCACGAGTTCTTCCGAGGCAAACCCACCTCCAGAGAGGTGAGTGGGGAGGGTCTGAGTCCATGCAAGGGGGAGATAGGCAGGGGGGAAGGGATGGGGGGACAAGGTGGGTGGGGGCGCCTGCCCTGAGCGCGGGCCGGCCTGGCAGGCGCAGGGAGAAGCTGCTGCTCTCTCCGCCTGGCTAGGTGTTCTCCCAGCACCCGTATGCAGAGAACTTCATTGGCAAGCCCCACGTGTGGACTGTCGACTACAATAACTCCGAGGAGTTCGAAGCAGCCATCAAGGCCATCATGAGAACGCAGGTGAGGCTCAGATCCAGTTAGGACTACTATAAGCCGCTGCTGGGGAGCTTAGCTATAATTAGAAAAAGAGGCCTCTCTCGGTGAATTCAGATTCTCAGGCCTGGGTTGGCATACTTGACAGGGGGGCCCTTACCTTACCAGCTTGCGTTTGGGGGTGGGGGGAGGGAGAGGCAGGGAAATACCTTTGTGCCGTGAGCGACCTGCACAACCTTACATGGCAGCCCTGGATCCAGAATCATTTATTAAGCACCTTTGGAGGCTAAGCGCCGTGGGCACTCCTAGCACAAGTTAGATGCTGAGTAAATGTATCCAGAATTAGTGCATGGAGGTTCTTGGGACTCTGCTGCTGGTATGGGTCTGTGGCCTTTTGGCTGCGTATCTCAAACCATGTATGTGCGTACAGGTCATCCGGCGATTTTGTTAAATAAAATGAAGGTTCAGAATTCAGCAGGTCTGGGGTGAGGCTGAAATCCTGCATTTCTCTGTAGCTCTGGGATGGTGCCAGGCCTAGGACCACCCTTTGAGTAGCAAGGGGAAGAACTTCCTGGGTTTCCTTAAGCAGGTGTGTGAGCGTCGGCAGGTGCAGGTGTGTGGGTGGGGAGAGGGTGAGGAGGGGCTGGTGCAGTTCGTCTCCTCGGCAGGCCCTTCTGTGGCTTCTGACGGCCCCTCGTGCTCTTCTGGCTCCTTCATTTGGGAAAGGGGACAGACCATGCAGACGGCGCTCTGCTTGCCACGATCCCTCTGGACCTGCCTCTTGCTGTAGCTCAGACATGAGGCTGAACAAAGATAACCAGCCCTGCGGGTGCCCCCTTCCTTGCCCAAGCCCATGTTCAGGGAGTGTGTCCTCCCGGGGAGGAGGGGTATGCACCGCTCAGGGTGAACTTCTGGGTCTGGGGCAGACCTGGAGAGCCTTGGTCTCGGCTGGGCTGCCACAAGTGAGTGACCTGATAGGCTCCTTCTGCAAGGGAGAGCCACGCCCTGGGAGGCCACAGCTGGCCAGCGTGTCTGCTGCCCCAGGGGAGCTGGGGGCACTGACAGGCTCACAGGCAGAGACTAGCAGGGATAGACACCCTGGAGGGGGACTTACGGGCTTCGCTTTGAGCCCAGAGCCCCTGCCTGGTTGTCCTGACCCTGAGGCAGGCTTGCTTTTTTTTTTTTTTTTTTTTAAAAGCCCCCTGCATTCTCTATCACTCACTACCACTCAGAACCCCCAGCCTGGGCCCCCACCCCTGCAGATGTCCCCAGAAAATCCCGACCTACCTCACCTTCCTCCTCTGACTACACCCTCACCCTTCTGTCCTGTCTGGGGCTGAGTGTTTTTCTAGCTAAGTGCCCAGAAGAACATTGCTGTGTCAGAGCTTCCGCCCATCTTTAGCTGTGACGGACAGGGACATGGCCAGGTTGGCCTGCGGAGTGGCTGAGCCCCTGGACCACCCCCCCCCGAGCGGTGGGGGGCACCCTCCACTCCTTCAGCATCAGCTTGAGCAAATCTCTACTGTGAGTTCCTCCAGGTCACCCACTGTCTTAGACTGGGTTTCTGCCGGCGGTGACCCCGAGGCACAAGCCATTTATTTGGGAAGTGATCCCAGCAAGGAGGGTCCTGGAATGACAAAGTGAGATGCTGTGTTACGGAGTAGGTCACCCTGGCCGGTGGCACCTGGCGCTCAGGCTGGCGGGGACAGATGGGGCCGGTCACATCCCAGATTGTCCTACCTGAGGATCAAGTAAACCCAGGCATTTATCCTCAGCTCCATCCATCACTGGCAGAGGGCTGCACCTGGGGACCCTTGCTGAGCTGAACAAGGGGCTCTCCGGGTGGCCTCGGTCCAGGAGAAAGAAGTCACCATCCCCAGCTTGGGGACTCTTGCTGAGCCCCAAGCACACAGCACTGAATGTCCCAGGTGGACGCTGCATCGGAAGGCCCCCAGCAAGGCAGATGGCTATCGGGAGGGACCCCCCACCCCCACCCCACATGCTGCTCTGGCTCCTTCTGCCCCCCACTGAAGAGCAAACATCCGAAGCTTCTGTCCCAGGGGACAAGGATGGGGTGGAGGGTTGGGGGGAGGATGGGAGACTAGCAAGGCTTCTGCCCACCCCCAGGGCTCAGGTCTGGCCCAACAGATCTCAGCAAGATCTGTCCCTGAGCTAAAGGAGCAAGATACCTGGTCCCATGGGGAGCATGTTCCAGCCTCAGAACACAACGGGGCTGCGGAGGGGCTGCAAGGGAGAGTGCGTGTGCCTTCGCTCATTCTTTCTGGTCTGACGCACGAGAAGTTACTGACAGTGGCTGCCCTGGGGACAGGCCTGGGTGTCTGGGTGGGAGGAAACTTACTTTTCATTGGTTTTCCTTCTGATTTTTTTTCTCCATGAACATCTGTTTAATTTTGTTCATTAGTTACTCTAAAAATGACAATAACGAAAGGGTCAAGGAACCAAGGTTTTGCAAGTCTGCCAGGCTGAGTCTTGTAGATGGGCCCCCAACCTGACCGCCCGCTGCCTTCAGCCCCTTCAGGGGTCCCACGCTTCGTCCTGGGCAGTTTACCCCGTTACCCAAGAGTCACCTAGGAGGTCATTAAAATGCGGGTCCGGGCCCGTCTTCTGATTTTTAAAGATTTTTTTCCGAAAGAGAGAGCACGAGAGGGGGAGGGGGAGAAGCATTTTCCCCGCTGAGCAAGGAGCCCCATGCGGGACTCGATTCCAGGACCCCGGGATTATAACCTGAGCCGAAGGCAGATGCTTAACCAACTGAGCCACACGAGCACTGCCCCTTCCTGTCTTCTGATTTTAAAGGACGGGTGTGGCCTTGGCATCTGCATTTTCAACAAGCAGCCTGGGCTGCTCTCATAATCCTATTTTAGAGAACTGATTGAGGGCCCCCGTCAGGGGTCACGGCTTGTTCTGCAAGTCCTGGGGCCTTTCAGTGGGGAGAGGGAGGAGAAGGACGAGGCACAGAGAGGAGCTGGGAGAGACCCGCTGTCGTCGCCCCGTTTCCCCCCCGACCCTCAGGGGTAGGTGGCTTTGCCGCTGAACGCCTCTGCTGGGGAGAGACCAGCCCCCGCCCCCCCCCCCGCCCCGACTCATGACAGCGTGGGGCCGTCACCTGCCAGCCCGGCAAGACTGATTACTGTGCACACCTGTAACTGGGCCTAATGAGGCTAATTTCCAGGCAGGCTGGCTCCTCCGGAGGGGACTCATGGCAGGTGGGATGCGGCTGGCTGATGGGCTTCAAAGCCCGGAGGGGGGCATGGGTGCAGGGGGGAGGGAGTCACTGGGGTGGGGAGGGTGCCGTGGAGCAGGCAGAGTGACATTTGGAGGGACACTCTCTCCTCTGAGGGGTTATCTATAACCAGGCCTGGAAGTCGTGTACCCCAGAGGTGTTCAAGGGTCAAGGGCACCAAGGTTGGGAGCCAGCGCTGCACAGTGCAGGGCTGGAAAGGCCACCCACTGGCTGGGCTGTGCAGTGGTGGCCGGATGCAGGACCCGGGGTTCTCTGGGAAGGGGGACTCGGCCTCGGGTTAAGAATGGCCGCTCACAGTGGGAACTGGGGACAAAGCCACAGGGCTAGGCTCTCATCCTGAATGTTCTGGTGGCCTGAACCCATTTCAAGGGGAGCCTCTCCCCAGCCTGAGGGTCAGGGATGCCCCTAGGCCGAGGGCCTAGGATGGGCCTCCAGCCCTTCAAAGTGGGGTCTGCAAGAAGCAGGACCCGCCCGGCATACCTGGCGGGGCCTCTGATGCTGCCGGGCTCTGCAGAGGGGGAGGGCGGCCACGCCCACTTGCGCACGAGTGTTAGTCACACTCCCTGGGCTGCTGGTAGGAAAAGGGCACGAATCGGAATCGGGCTGGACCAGGTGGGGGGCCACCCCCACGCATACCACGTGCACACAGATACATACACACAGCACATACGTACACACAGACGTAGATACATGGTATAAAGGCACATGCATGCACAACACGTATGCACATGTAAACACGTGCACACATGTATACACACACATACACATGCCCGTGCTCTGGGGAGAAGGGAGGGCAAAGGCCCAGTCTGAGTCTGGGGTGGGTCACCCCTGCGTCCCTGTCCAGCTGCGGGTTTCCTCCCCGGCGGCTGTGTGCCGGGCCGGGTAAATGGGGAGGGGTTGGTCTGGTAAGAAGAGTGCAGAGGAGGTGGGGTAGCCGCTCACAGGAGGTGGACGCCCCCTTTCACACGTCTCCCTGTTCCCCTTGCCCCTTGGCCCCAGCTCCTCCAGCCACCGGCTCCTCGAGGCGACCTGTGGCTCCCAGCCACCCCAGCGCCGGCGGCCGTGTAACCGTCTGTGGCCTCCGCTGGGGGCACATGTCTCGGGTCCTGCCAGGTGCCTGTCCTGGGCAGGAAGACTTACGGATTCATCTCATTCCATCCGCGGGGAGATGCCCATGGGTTCCTTCTCGTGAAGAGTCTACGTTCTGGGCAGCTCATGGGCAGAGCTGGAGATGCTGCTCCCTGAGCACCTACTGCATACCAGACTCTATGCCTGGCAGGGGGCTCAATGGTAGATGAGCCAAAGTCCAGTTCTCAAGGGACCTGTAACCTGGGAGACACGAGGGTTAAATCAGAAATGGTGACACAGGTGCTGGAGGAGTTCTCGGGCCACGAAGGAAAGTGATCCAGTAACGGGGGTGGGCTGGGGCTCAGGGATGGCTTCCTGGAGGAGGTGTCACCTAAGTGGGGGGCGGGGGGAATCCATCTGGTTGGCTGTGGGAAGAGCAGGCATCATAGCCCGGGAGGGGATGGGAGCTGAGCTTTAGGGGAAGCAGAGGGTGGCTAGGCAGGGGGCAGGAGGGAATGGGATGACCCCCAGGGCCACTAGCGGGTGTACCAGGGGTCCAAGTGGAGCGGCTGGGTAGGGGTGACGGACTCCCTAGGCACACCAGATTTCCGCCTCCAATGCTGAGCATGGCCGGCCCTCAACAGCCAGGTCGAGGGGGGCCCAGGGCGCCTCCCGCCCCATGTGTCTGCCCGTCTCTCCTACAGGTAGACCCCTACCTGCCCTACGAGTACACCTGTGAGGGGATGCTGCAGCGAATCCATGCCTACATACAGCACCAAGTAGGTGGGCCCTCTGCTCCTGCTCCAGGAACGAGGGGGGATACCCCCAACCCCATCAGACCAGAGGAGGGGCCCCTGCCAACTCCATTGTCCGAGGAAGCTCTCTCCCCCAGGGCTCTGTGCCCCATAAACTCACGCTCCCCTCCACCTGTTTCCATTCCCCTGGAGACGCCTGGCGGTGGGGCTGGAGGGGGAGGCCGTCCTGCTCTGCTTCTGTTGGAGACCAGGCCTGGGGGGCGGGGAGGGCGCAAGGTCACTAATCTAGGACCCAGCCCCATACCACAACACAGAAGCGACAAGACTTATTTTGATAAAGAAGTTGCTTAGAAGTTTGGTACGGGATTGAGTGACCAGTAGGTACGGGAAGCCCCTGTTCCTTCCACCTCCAGGGATGAGCAGTGAGACTGGGGTGGGGTGAGGGCTCCGCTGGGAACCCAGGGGAAGGGGCCGCCGGAGAAGCCCCACCTGCCCCTCCCTGCCAGGGGATCTCAGGCTCTTCCAGGCCTGGGGCTTCTGGGGCTGATGGCTGGGCTACGGGACTCAGTGTGGCTTGTTTCCTAACTACTTGATATTCAGCCTGTGGCCTGTGGCCTGTGTCTGTACCTTGTCCCCAACCTCAAGGGCTGGAGAGCGGTTCTAGACCATTGCTTTACAGACAGGAAAACTGAAGCCCCCGGCAGGGAGGTCTGGGTGGGATCAGAGCCAGAACCCAGGATCTCAGCCCCCCGCCAGCCGCAGAGATGCCATCGTGAAGCCCACGGATACACTTGCCGGGCCCCGCAGGTGCTTCCTGGAGCTGACCCCTGCAAGGAGAGCCCCTCCAGTCGGCCCCGGCGCCCCTCTGCAGCTAGGGCATGGCGGCCTCAGTGTAGAAACTCTGCGCCTAACTTAGCGGGATCCGCAGCAAGGCCGTGCAGGGCAGGTGGCTCTTGGGCTGGCCTGAGTTCAAATCCTGCCTCTGCCCTCCGGCAGTGAGGCCCTGCGCAGGTGGCTTCTCTGAGCCTCCGCTTCCCCCCGGCCCCCCGCCCCGTAAGGTAGCTGGAGACACACTAGTGCACTCCCGGGGGGCTGCTTTGAGGAACAGACGGCATCACGCGTGGCAGGCCGCCCGGCTTTCGGTCGGCTCTTAGCGCATCATGCCTGCTCTCCTGCCCCCGTCAGCCAGTGGTGTCCGGGCCCCCTTTCCCTGCTGACGTGGCTTTCCTCCTGCCAGGACTTCTGTGCGGCCTCAGGGCCTGCCCCAGCAGCAGCCCCAGCCCCACCCAGCCCCTTCGTTCTGGCCCCCAACGCCACCCATCTGGAGTGGGCCCAGAATGCCAGCTCGGCCCCCGGGGCCTGGCCCCCAACACACTCCCTCCGGGCCTGGCTGGCCGCTGCTGGGAGGGCGTGCACGGACGCGTGCCTGGACCACGGGCTGATTTGCGAGCCGTCCTTCTTCCCCTTCCTCAACAGCCAGGACGCCTTCCAGAAGTAAGTGAGACCCCCCTGCCCCCCGCCCGCCTACCTGGGCCGGCCCAGCCTCACCCACCCGCAGCATCTCACCCTGCTGCTGCCCTGCCTACAGCCCTGCCGGCGGTGGGGGCTTCATGCTCCCCCATGAGTCAGGAAGAACCCAGAAGGGACCCTCTGGTCAGGAGTCCGTGTCACGGACTCAGCCCTTGCTGGTCCCTCCCTGAGCCTCTGCCTAGCCTGTCCCAGCATCTTCTAGGCCCAGGGTTCCTCCCAGCGGGTCATCCTGCAGCCCAGCCCAGCCCCCCTCCCGGCCTCCTCCCTCACAGCTGGGAGAAGGAGCTGTGGTCCAGAGTTCGCCCTGGTGCCTCCTAGAAGCTTCTTCTCTGCTTGGGGATGGGATGGGCCAGGGAGGGCAGGGGGCGGCCCCAGGCTGTGGCCGTGACCGCTGCCCATGGCGCCCATCCAGGCTGCAGGTGCCCTGTGACAGCACCGAGTCGGAGATGAACCACCTGTACCCGGCCTTCGCCCAGCCCGGCCGCGAGTGCTTCCTGCAGAAGGAGCCCCTGCTCTTCAGCTGTGCAGGCTCCAGCACCAAGTACCACCGGCTGTGTCCCTGCCGAGACTTCCGCAAGGGCCAGGTGGCCTTGTGCCGGGACTGTCTGTGAGGCCGCCCGGCCGCCTGGCTCCCGGCCGCAGGAGGAAGCACCAGCAGATTCTGAGCTCCAGCGACGGGCCCTCCCCGCGACACCCCGGCGCTGGGCTTCGTTCCTTGGCCGAGAAGCGGGCAGAGCAGACTCGTGCATGGGGCTAGGGGCGGGCTGCGTGCCCACCCCAGGCAGGCTCCTTGACGTTGTCCCGGGACTCATGGCAGCGTCGTGGCCAGGCAGCTGTGGAATTGGTCAGAGAGCCCTGGGGCAGGAGCAGGTGGTTGGAGGCCCCTTGCTTTGTGCAAGGCCAATTCTGGACCAGACTGAGGGCCCTGGGGATGGGGACTCAGAATGTCTGTAGAGGGAGCAGGGGCAAGGTGCCCGATGGCTCACCGAAGGGTCCAGGGGGTGGGGAGTGATGCGTGGGGGTCAGTCTTGTCCCTCTGTGGTTGTTCAGGTATGGACAAAAGGGACAGGGACGGGAGGACCCTCTCAGCCCACCCCTCCTGCCTTCGCAGTCTCCCCCTCCCTTCTATACTTGGGGGGCACAGTGGGAGTGGGGGGCCACCTAGCCCCTGGGTTGAACTCTTTTCCTCCCCTGCTTGGTCCAGCTCTCTCCACTTGGGCTTCTGCCAAAACTCATCTTGGCATGACTGCGATTCCAGGATTTGTCCCCGGAACCTCCGTTCCCGCCCCAGCAGGCTCTGGACGCTGTCCCCATCCCCCCAGGCATCCCGTGTAGGCAAAGGCTTGGGATGGAGCTTCAGCCCCATGACCTGCCCAGCCCAGCTCCTGGCGTCCCAGACCCACTAGCCCCCAGGTAGCCCCCACCCCCTCGATGCTGCTCGTCCCCACCTCCAGCTTCCTCCAGCCTCAAACCGTCATCTCTGTGTGGCATGCCTGCCCCGGCCCCAGGATGCCCCCCTCCCCTGCTCCCCATGCCCAGAGCCCAGCCTGATTCAGCGGGTCAGGCCTTCAGAGACACTGCCACCCCATCCCGTCTTATAATCCCACCCGCCCTCCCCAGGCAACCCCCTCCCCCAGGCCTGCCCCTCCACCCTGCCAGGAGACAGCGCAGGCCCTGAGAGCTGGGCGAGGGGAGCCGGCCGTCGCAGGGCTGAGGCGGGGACCCTCCCACCCAAGACCCCTCTCTGGGCCTGGGTGGCCCCTTCGGCCGCAGAAACTCAGTGGTCACCAAGGACCTGACCTGTTGGGGGAAAGCAATAGAGACACTCTTTTCTCTCTCTCTTTTTTTAAAGATTTATTTCTTGAAATAATAAATATTTTATTGGGATGTGAGGTGCAGAGGACATGTGTGCTGTTTTCCATCTTTTCCTGGGCTGCCGCGGGTTGGGGGGGCGGCTATCTTGGGGACCCCGGTCCCTGCTGCATATTGTCCCTTGGCATGCACGGGATGCCTGGGTCAGGCTGCCCAAGGGCTGTGCCTGCGAGCCACCGCCCACCCCTGGCGCCATGGTTCCAGGGACCCTGCTGGACGAGCTGGGCTGTCCCCCGTTCTGTTCCCCTCGGGCTGGCCTCTGTGAGGTCAGAGAGCACAAATGCATTTTGATAAGAGCCTGAGCTAGGTCAGGATGAATCCTCGCCAACGCTTACCGGGCGCTGACTGTCCTTTGGACACCGGGCTGAGAGCTGGACACACAATGTGTCATTTTATGTGTTCGGCCGTTCTATCAGGTAGGCACTGTTATATCTCCTCTACAGTGGAGAAAACGGAGGCACAGAGAGTTTAAGCAACTTGCCTGAGATCACACAGCATATAAGCAGTGAGGTGGGGTAGGGGGGTCGTTTCGGAGTTGCCGTGAGGATCAAATGACCCGACGGGGTGACAGCCCAGCCTGGGGTCCCACCTGCAGCCTCGCTCCCAGACAGTGCTCTGGGACCCTCTGTGAGCCGGCACTTCCTTCAGTCTGGGCTCCTGCGCGCGATGCCCCTGCAGCCCGGGGTCTGGAGCACGTGGCTCCACTTCGTGTTGCATCTATTTTTAATTGATTTTTCATCTGCAGCTCCCTGACGGCATCCGACGCTGAGCATCTTGTCGCAGGCTTACTTGCCATCTGCAAGTCCCCTGTGAGGGGTCTCTGCCGGTCTTCCCCGCAGCTCTTAATCAGCTGCTGGTTTCTTATTGTTGGGTTTTCAGTGTTCTTTGCATAGGGGCCTACTTCTGAATCCTGGCGGGCTTTGAACTCAGCTGGGGTGGGGGCTGGTAGGGGGAGAAGCAGAAGCAGACCCCAGATGCCTGGGGGAGGCTGTGGGTTCTCTGTCCTGACCTCCTGAACCGGTGCCAGTCCCCGCTTCCTCAGCGTGCTGCCCCCCACCCACCGCTGAACAGCCGAGGAGAGAACAGGCCCAGGCTGGCCTCTCGCCACCTTGCAAGGTGACATCATCCTCCCTCCATCCCTCCGGGCTTACAGGGGACATAACAGGTCCCATGAAGCCCCTCACCAGCCTGCGGCTGGGGTTAGCCTCTGGACACCTGGGGAGCATCAGGCACCCCCACATCCAGGCTGCCCCAGCCCCGTGAAACCGACAGCTCAGAGCAGGGCCGGGCTGCTGAGGTTTTAAAAAGCTCTCCTCCAGGTGTTTCTACTGAGCATCCCATATGAGCCACTGGGCTGACATCCAGACGGGGTAGCTCTTCTCTGCTCCCCAACCTCCCGGCTCAGCTCTCAGAGGGTCTGATCAGGGTGAGGACCTGCTAGCATTTGAAACCCTGCCCCTCTCTCCACCTCTATGTCCTAGGACCCACCAGCCGGGAATGAGAAGGGAGGAGGCCGGGTCTAGCCTGGGACAAAGCAGGCACAGAGGCCTCGGCGGACTCCAAGACAGTCCCCAGTTCAAGGGGAGGGGACAGCGCTGGGAGGCTGTTGACCATCACCCTTCCCCGGAACTGGGGAGGCTGGAGGGTGGCAGAGGAGGCAGGTGTTAGGAGTGAGTCGGACAGTTAGGGAGTCAGGGCCAGGGTCCCAACTAGGAAATGCGGAGTCAGGACAGCTAGGATGGAGCAGCACGGAGGTCCTACTTTGCAGCTTAGTGGGGACCGCACTGACGTTCTGCTTTGCAGCCTTTGCAGAAATGATTTCTGCAAAACGTCCTAAAATAAGACCATTAAGCACAAAACCATTTTTCAATATCACGGGCAAGGAGCAGGTAAGACCTAAGCCGCCAGATGTTAGCAAAAAAAAGACCATTAGCACGTGGACACGAACCTAATATGTAGAGAAATAACGTGACCAGAGCCCTGATTGGCACAACTCAGCCAATTGCTTAAGAAAGTTCTGCAAAAGAGTTCATAAAAACCCCTAAACTTAGAAACTCGGGGGCAACCCACTCAGGTCCCGGGACCCTCCCTCTCTGGGAGCTTTGTCCTCTCCGCTCAATAAACCTTGCTTAGCCGCCCACCGCTCTTCGTCCGGTCTACCTCTTCATTCTTGGAGCAGTGTGACCCAGAACCGTGAGCACTTGGGGGGCAGAAATCCTGTAACCCCGGAGTTACAGCGGTTACCTCCTCTCTGCGGAGGCCCAGGAGGCATTGCCAATTTGGTTTCTTCTCTTGGTCACCAAGATACCCTCTTAGCTGGGTCTGTGCCGGGCGGGACTGGAGCAGAAGCACCAGAACCGGGTGGAATCGTGCTCCCTGCGTCCTGGCACCGCCGCTGCCCCCCTTCTCTTTGGCTACCAGCCGCTGCCCCCCTTCTCTTTGGCTACCAGCCCCAGCTGCTGCTGCAGGGCCGCCCGACTGCAGTTGGGGTTCTCCTGCGTGAAATGAGGGAAACGACCCTCGGACACCGTGGAGTTGAGGAAACCGGGTCAGGCAGGTCCTGGTCCGAGTACACGGAGGGAGATGAAGCGGGCGTGAGGGGCTGGGGGAGGCTGGGCTGTGAGGTTGGGGCCCCCTCCAGGTTCAAGGAGCTCCTCACCCCTTCCCGGCAGGTGAGCAACAGGCTCCCGGCCGCTGCCCAGACCCAACGCCAGATATTCTGAACCCCCCAGGCCTGGAACCAATACGGAAAGGGTCAGATTTCTGCTGCCTTTAAGGATCATCAGAAGAGGGAGGTAACCACCAGCCCAGAGGCCTGAGCTGAGCGTCCCCAGCGTGGAGAGCTGAATGCCTCCCCGGCCCCCCGCTCCCCGCCCCTGCCAGGCTGTTGGCCCCCCGGGGATGGGCCTGGAGCCCGACTTCCCAGGTGGATTCTGGGACTGTCACCCTTCCGCTGATTCAGCCTTAGATCACCTCCCTCTGACTCGGCTAAAAATAGCCCAGCAGCGACTTCTGCACATATCTGAATATTGGGCTCAAGAGGCTCGTGATGCTGGAGAAACCGTGCGGCTGGTTCTTCCCATGTTGAGGAGGAAGTGAGCAGAACAGAGGCCACGTGCTTCCCTGGTCAACTCTCTGCTGCCAGCACCGGCCCTGGCCGCCCAGGCCTGGCCACCAGCAGCTTCCTCCTTGCAGAGTCTCTGTCAGGGTCCCCAGGGCTGGTGTGGGCTTGGGCATTTATTTGGCTTTGGGAGTTTCAGGCTGGGGCAAGGTGGTGACAGCTCCCCAGGAGTACACAGGATACCCCAGGACACTCCCTACCCTTGCCTGAGGCCCCCCTCGATCCCTTAGGATCCCTTACCTGTGCCCACCCCATTCTGGGGTCCTCAGAAGGTAGGAGAGGAGGGGCAGGTAGAGGTTGTGACTTCCCAGGCTTATCTACAGCCGGATCTGGGTCTCATTTCCCATCTTGTTCTTTCTCCCCATCATTCATTCATTCATTCAGCAAACATTCCCCCAGCACAAGGGTTTGCTGTGACGCTTGACCCAGGGGGTGCAAAGTCTCCCATCCAGAGCCTCTGTTTTGAGCCCCAGGGGCCAGCCTGGGCCTGCTGGGGTTCACTGGGCCTCCTGAATCTGAGGACCCTTCTTATTTACCAATTCTGGAAACACCTCGGCCTGCACATCTGCACATCTCCGTATTTCTCCTCTTCCACCAAAACGGACCAGCCTCCTCGCCTCACTGTTCAGGAACTCAGTATGTCCTCTGCTTTCTGGTTCCACAAGGCTGTAGTCCGCAAGGGTCTTGGTTCTCTGTTCCCATCTCAAGGCCACACCCCTCATCCCCATGGAAGAATCAACATCCAAACCCCTGGTCCCAGGGCCTCCACGGCCGCGTTCACACACTCACCACCTGGCTTTCAAGTATCTGGTTTCGGTCTGGCCTCTGGGGGTGCCCCTCCTTCCTGCAAGCCCAGCTCTGCCTTCACCTGGACACTACCATTTGTGATGTTTATTTTCCGGTGTTTTGTAAAGAAGAACTTTCCGTGGGGCGCGTGGCTGGCTCGGTTGGTAGAGTATACGACTCTCGATCTCAGGGTTGTGAGTTCAAGCCCCATGTTGGGTGTAGGGATTACTTAAAAATAAAATCTTAAAAAAAAAAAAAAAAAAAAGAAAGAAAGAAAGAAAGAAAAAAGAAAGCTTTCCAGTTACCTAGGCTGAGCAGGGATTAAGCTGGCAACCTTCCACGGAGGGGGGGGCGCTTACAATTAAAAAGTGGCTTCTCTCGTGGAAAAAAGGCAAGCACATGCACACACACACACTAACTTGGGCCTTGGAATTAGCCAGCCCTGGGGTCAAACCCTGTTTTTGGCACTGGTCACTAGCTGCGACCCTGAGCAGTCAACCAGTCTGGGTTTTAGCCCATCAGGTAGGTAAGTGCAGATAATACGTATGAGTACTAATTTCCTATCGCTGTATAACAAGTGGACACAAACTCAGTGTCATAAAACAACATGAATATATTATTTTATTATGATTATATATTAATTTTCAGTCCAAGTCCAAAACAGGCCTCGGGTATAAAACAAGATGTCAGCAGCGACCCTTCTGGAAACTCTGGGGAGACTCCATGTCCTGCCTATTCTACCCGCTAGGGGCCACCTGCTTCCCTTGGCTTGTGGCCCCTTCCTCCATCTTCAAAGCTGACTGGCTGGTGGACTCTTTCTCACATCTCGTCACTCTGACGCTGACCCTCCTGCCTCCTCCTTCTACATACACGACCCCCGGGGTTACGTCATACCACCAGGTAATCCTGGATGACCTCCCTAATTTCAGGTCAGCTGATGAACAATTTAAATTCTGCAACCCTAATTCTTCCCTACCATGTGTATCAGTCTGGTTTCTCCAGAGAAACAGGTGTGTATACATATAGATGACTACACATACTTAGAAAGAGAAGATTTATTTTAAGAAATTGGCTCATGTGATTACAGAGAACGTACAAAAATCTACAGCTGGAGACCCAGGGAAGAGCTGATGTTGTAGTTCAAGTCTGAAGGCCATCCTGGCAGGATTTCTTGTCTCAGGGGAGATCAGTCTTTTGCTCCACTCAAGCCTTCAACTGATTGGACGAGGCCCACCCACACCCTGGAGGGCAATCAGCTTTACTCAAAGTCTACCTGTTGAAATGTTAATCTCATCCAAAAACAGCCTCATAGAAACATCCAGATTAAACTTTGAGACTGCCTGTCTGGACACTGTGGCCCAGTAAAATTGACCCACAAAATTAACCATTGCATAATCTAACATTACATATTCACAGGTTCCAGGAATTAGGATAGGGACATCTTTGGGCGTGGGGGGGGGCATTATTCTGATGACCATAACTACCCCTGTACTAGATTCTCTAGAGAAACAGAACTAATAAAATAGGAAAAAATATATATGTAATTTATTATACGTAGAATATATGTATTTATTTTAACTGACTCCCATGATTGAGGGGACTGCCAGGAGGGCCAATGGTATAATGCCTGTCTGAGTCCAAAGGCCTGACAACCATGTGAGTGTAAGTTCGATCCAAAACCCAACAGACTCAAGACCCAAGAAGAGGCAACATTTCAGTTCAAGTCTGAAGGCAGAAAAAAACCAGCCTCCCAGCTCAAGGCAGTCAATCAGGAGGGGTTCCCCACTAACTCACAGAAGGCTCAGCCTTTCTGTTCTTTTCGGGTCCTCAACCAATTAGATGAGGCCCCCCTGCATTGGGGAGAGCCATTTGCTTTACTCCATCTACCAATCCAAATGTCAAATGTCTCCTCCACGAAGGGGCAGGACAAAGCCCCTGGTGCCAAGTTCAGACACGTGGTCCCTGTGTGCGTGCTGAGGACAAAGGGATGTTTTCCCATCTTAGAGCCAATGCCCTGTGCTGCTTCTCTAGCCAGTGATGGTGATTCCTTCACTCATTGAGCAAATGTTTATTGAGAACCTATTAGGCGTCGAGCACTGTTCTGGGAATACGGCTGTGCACAGAACAAGGTGCCTGATGGTAGAACACAGACAATAAACTGATAGTTAAGATCTGCTACAGGGAAAATCTCTAGCAAGGAGGAGAGGGGCATGGGTATAGGGTTATGAGAAGACCTCCCACTGGGACGACATTTGGGCCAGAAGCTCAAGGAAGTGAGCCAAAAAGAAGAGCATCCCAAGTAGAAGGAACAGCCTGTGCAAAGGCCCTGAGGCAGTTAATTGCAAGATGGTGGAAAGAAACTAGCATGTTTGCAGCAGAGCCAGAGAGAGGGAGAACAGTGATCAGACCCCGTCGTCTCTACAGACCACCTGAAATCCCAGCCGCGTGCTGGCCCTGGACTAGACCCTTGAGATACAGAGATGGAGTCCCGTATGAAGAGGCATTTGAATGGCAGGGAGAAATGCTGTGATAGAACTCTTGCCAAGGCTTCTGATGACCAGTCAGTTGGGGGGCCGCACCCTACGATCTTGGGCATCTCAGGCTTGAACAAGGACAGGTGGGGCCTAGAGAACCCTTCCCTCTACATCTCCTACCTCTCCAGCAGCCCCCACGGTCAGTCTGGGAGGCAACTTCCCCTGGGGATGGCCTCCATCTCTCTCCAGCCGGGTCCTCGGCCCGCTTTCCTGGCTACATCCGTCTTATTCTTTTGCTGTCGAGGCCTCTGGGGAAAACCTGCTACAGGAGGCTATGGGTCACTCAGGATAACGTCTGCATCCCTTCCCTTCTCATGGGGGAAAGGATGGAATTCGCAGGAGACATAAGGATACCAGGGACCCTCCCAGAGATCAGCCACGAGAACATGGACATCCGCAGCTGCCCTACTCACTCGCTCGCTCTCTTTCTCGAAAGTCAGGAGATGCTTATTCCTCTGAGCCCCACATGAAGCTAATGAAAGCTTGTTGGGATGACACCGAGGACCCCCAAGTTCTGCCAGGAGCAGGAGAAGTAGTAAAAGGGATTAGAAGGGTGTCCACACCTGCTAGAGCGGTCCCTTGGCTGTCCCCAAAGGGGGCTGGGTGGAGGGCTGCAGACCCAACCTCCGTGCTTCCCCCCCTCATCAGTAAGCACACTGCTGCGCCCAGGACAGCGCTGTTGTTTTAAGAATCCTACCTCTGGGGGCACCTGGGCGGCTCAGTCAGTTAAGTGTCTTACTCTTGGTTTCTGCTCAGGTCATGGTCGGAGGGCCCTAAGATGAGCCGCACATACGGCTCCTTGCTCAGTGCAGCCTACTTGTCCCTCCCCTTCCGCTCCCCCACCCCCACCTCCCACTTCCCACTCTCTCTCTCTCTCTCTGAAAAAACGAAACCTACCTCCAGGGGAAAGCTGGCAGCAGGACAGGCGGCATCTAGTTGGGGGGTGGTGTGGCATTGGACGGGAAATAAAGGAAAAGCAAAACCTTTTTGGCTGGGTTCTCAGCCTCTTGGTGTCCTACAATTTCAATTAGCTTTTGATAAAAGAAACGAAGTTGGCTCTAGCCCAGAAAGTTGTAAGGGTCATCTCTAATTTTGGAAGCTTCCAAACAGCTGGCTTGGCCTTTGCGGTCCTTGCTTCCATCCATCCATCCATCCACCCATTCATCCTTTCATTATTTAAAAGGCAAAGCCGGAGTGCACAGCTGGAGCCGACCACTATGTGTTAAGCCCTCAAAACGTGGTTTTGTCGCCTCTGTCTCTGGAGAAGGGGAGCTCACTCGAATGTTTAAAGCTCCAGCAGAATTACAATTATGAAAAGTGCACACTGCAATTCAGGTTTAGGCTGAAAGTATTAATTTCCTGGTTTTAATTATTCAATAGAAATTAATGAAAATGTGAGCGGAATCTCCAAGGAGCCTCTAACCCGCGGGCGTGGGCCAAGGGAGAGAGACAAGTTGTACAAAGTGGAGTCTACGGAATTGGGTGAACTCAAAAGCCAAGGGCGCCATCACCTAACTGCCACCCAGCCAGGCTGTGAGCTTCCCAAGGGTGGGGACCCTCCTGCACCAACCCAAGTTGGCGTTTGCCCATTCCTTTGGGGGTGGGTGACGGGGAAATGCACTGTGCCCCCATCCGGGCCAGGTGCTATGCCAGGAGCTGGGGAGATGAGACCCAGCCCTGCCCTCAGGGAGGGACAGATGAGTGGCTTTCCCATCCCACCGGAAGAGCGACAGCCCTGGTGTGGTGACGACATAGAGCAGGGGTATTCGTTGAGTCCAGAAGACTGAATTATCGAGGGGTGCGCAGCCCAGGGCGAGGGAAAATGAGGAGAGTAGCTACCGTAGGAGGTGGCTTCCCCAGGAAGGAAGAGGATCAGAGCTTTGGGGAGGATGATTCTGAGGATGGAGAAACTGGGTGCCAGACATAGGACAGGCTCCCAGAAGGGACGGCACACAGATGTGAGGATGGAACCCCAGAGCCCTGGCCTTGGGAGCCCTGGCAAAGGAGTGCCCACACCCGAGCTTAGCTCCGGGCATCCCGCTGCCTGTCTCTGAATGGACCATGAGGATCTTGGATGATGAGCATCTCCATGGGAACCACGTGGGGATGGGGGCTTTCCCATTCTCATGTGACCTCTGAGAAGGGCGGGGGGGGGGGCACAAAAAAGAGATCAAGTCCAAACCTCACGCTCAGAAGAAGGGTTTGGAGCAAACTTGAACTTGATGTAGCAAAACGCTGTCTATATCAAAGAGTATGAGCAGCCAAGTCATAGGTTGGAAGAAAACAGTTGCAAAAGGCACGTGTGAAAAAAGACTGTGATCCAAAATATACAAAGAACTCTTAACATTCAACAATAAGAATATGAACAACCCTAGGAACTGGCTCCTACACACCTTCCTCCTTGTCCTTTGCTCTCTGCAGTGACTGTAAGTAGCAGTTCCTTGCTCACAGGATATTGGATTTCAAGATTGCCTTTTAAAGGTTTTTGTTTTGTTTTAAATCATTGTTTTTAGATGCAAATAACAAATGTCCCGCCCTGGAATTATTACCATCAAGGCCCATCAGTGGTCCTTCTTCTTCCCAGGAAAGGCATCTCTTCTCTGATTGGTGGAGCCTTCAGGGACTCTCTTCTCTGGTTGGTGGATCCTCAGAGGAGTCTCCTCTCTGATTGGTGGAAAGGCATCAGGAGCCCGAGTTCCAGCTACAAGGATGGCGGGGAAATCCACCAGGGCACCGCCCACTTCTGCCCACGGTGGGACGTTCCCAGACTAAGGATGGGGTCAGACGCTGGGCAGCCAAAAACGATGACGAATGTCTACAACACTTCACATGAAAACTTCGGAAAATCTAGACCAGTACAGACAAACAAGTGAAAACCACCTACATTCCCTCTACTGTTAATTTTAGCATATTTCCTCCCAAATAGTCTGTGCGGATGTGGATACGTTTGCGTCGCCGGTAACCTGCCGTCTCTGCGGTTTAGGTTCTGGTCCTTCTTCCCGATGCGTGGCAGAGCATGGCATTCCGAAATAGCCACTCTGGCGCAAGGGGTATTGTGAGCTGAAGGCCACCGAGAAACAGCACAGGCAAGAAAACCTCTCTGCTCCCTCCCTCTCTGCCTAAAAGCAGGACCCAAATGTGGGAAGTTGTCCCCCCACTCCCCAGAAAGGACGGAAGTTAATCATCAGAGACACTCTATATCCCAACCAGCCCAGAGAGGCATCAGAGGGTCCAGCTAATGTCGCTGAAGCCAGCCCCTGTCTTCCTCTGGTTCCCACAATTTACTGCCCTTGGAAGCCTGGACTCCTTGGTCTTGTCATTTCTCTTCGATTCCTTGTTTTGTTAAAATGCTGTATAAGCCTGAGTTCCAACCCCTTTGAGCTACTCCTCACTGGGTACTTGCACAAGTTAATAAACTCGGGTTTGTTCTCCCTGTGAATCTGCCTTCTATCAGCCTAACATACAGACCCCAGCTGGAGACGGAGGCGGTTTTTCTCCCCTGCGTTCTTCAATAGCCTATCACAAGCATTTTATTCTGTCCTTAGAAAGTCTTGGTTGATGTTATGTTCTTTTGTAAAGATTTTATTTATTTGAGAGAGAGAGAGAGCATGAGTGGGGGTGGGGGCGGGAGGGGCAGGGGGAGAGGGACAAGCAGAATCCCCACCGAGCAGGGAGCCCAACGTGGGACTGGATCCCAGGACCCCAAGTCCATGACCTGAGCCGAACTCAGATGCTTCGCCAACTGAGCCAGCCAGGCGCCCCGATGGCTGGTATTATTTTCAATAGTTATAGAATGTCCCACTCTCCAGGGAAGTCAGTTACGATAAAATTCCCCATTCTCACCCCCTCTGGGGGGTTTACAGGGAGGTGACCTCCAAGAGCTGGTCCCGGCTCGAGGAGGCCACGGACGAGGCGGGTCAAAGGGCGCAGAGGCGGAGACTCCTGAGTCCGGAGGCAGGAGAGAGCTCTTGCTGGGCAAGGGCTGTGCTGGGCAGGGCAGCTGGGACCCATGCTGTGCCCGAGGAGAGGCCCGCCCCGTTCCTTGCACACCGACGCTCGGGGCCGCGGGGGGAAGCAGCCGGGCTCTGAGGACGGGCAGACCTGAGCCGGACTCCGACCTTCCGTGCGCCTCCTTGCTCTGGCGGGAAATGTGGGCATTTCCGTGGTGTCCATGCACGGGGTTGCTGAGTGGACACCAGGTCTTCCCGGGGGCCCAGTGTCTAAGTTTTGTTTTTGTGGCAACGGCATCCCTGTTTCCCTTGGGAAGACACCCCTCTCCCTCGCTGGGCCTTCTTGGCGACCCATGACCCACAGCAGATGAGAAGTTCCTGCCCGGCCCCTCCCAGGCCCCCATCGGCTTCCCTGATTTTTGCGCCCTCTCCCAACTTAGGACCAGCCAGAGAAGGCCACATACGCACCTCTAACATGTCTCATAGGAAGCCCAGGCCTGGTTTGCCCTCCGCCAGCCTCCGCCAGGTGCGCTGGACACCTTCCTTCTGTTCCACCAGGAAGCTTTCCACCCCCCCACTCCCCACCCCAACCCCCACCCCCCAACCCCCCGCCTGCCTCACGTTTCTGCCAAAACGAAAGCGATGGGGCTCCGGCCAACGGACCCCGCAGTAGTTGCCGGCTCTCGTGTGGCTGGTCTCCATCTCGCTCCGCGTTATTTTCTACGAACACTTAGGTAACATTTACCTGATACACAGTCACTCTGTGTAGATGAACTCCTTCACGCAGAGAGAAAGGTCTTGGAATGAGCGACAAAGGCCACCCCCAAACCTGCATCCCTCCCCCTAGAACTAAGTGTCCTGTCCAGCGCGGCTGTGGGCTCATCTCGGCTTTTTGTTATCTTTGAGCTATGTCACAACTCTGTGTATTGGAGAAAACGGATAAGAATCCAAATCATCCTTGTCGGTAAGAATGCACATGACTGAGTTTGGTGGCCCGAAGTGGATTATTTCCCTGTGGCTGGTTTTGCTGCCTTGGTCCGTTCGCTGCAGCCTTCCTGACCGTCCGCGTACCTACGCTTTTTAAATTCTCTTTTGAAACGGTTGTAACATCTTGGTTCCCTTGCACACACGTTCATTTTCTAATTGATGGAGCTGTGATTTTGCTTTTCTAAGAATTGTCTTTAACCGTGTCTCACAGTTTTTGGGGTAGGTACTGTTATAATCCCTCAGGTTAAAGGGGAAGTGCCTGGGGCACAGAGAGAGGTTAAGGAGTTTGCAGAAGGGCATACAGCTGGGACCAGGATTTGGCCGTAGGAATCTGGCTTTAAATCTGTGTGCCTCTAAGAACACTGGAGCTCTGTTCTTTATTAGCCGACCCCACAAAATGGGTACAGTATTTACAGATGAGAACAGGGAAGCACAGAGTGGTTAAGCAATTCATCCCAGGCCTTGTGGTTACTAATAGCTGATTCTACAACAGAACAGCTGTCCCCAGGGATGCTGGGGTGAGGGTCCTGGGGGAAGCACTGGCCAAATATTAGTACAGAGGGGGGCTCATATTTGGGGAGTGCTTTCTAAGTGCCAGATCCTGAACCAAGAGCTATGCCCAGATCATGTCATTTACCCCTCAAACAGCCCTACAAGGCAGATAATTTTTTTAAAAATATTTTATTTATTTATTTGATAGACAGAGATCACAAGTAGGCAGAGAGGCAGGCAGATAGAGAGGTGCGGGAAGTAGGCTCCCCGCTGAGCAGAGATGCCCGATGTGGGGTTCGATCCCAGGACCCTGAGATCATGACCTGAGCCGAAGGAAGAGGCTTCAACCCACTGGCCCACCCAGGTGCCCCAAGACAGATAATTTTTTTAAAAATATTTTATTTTAGGGGCACTTGGGTGGCTCAGTCATTAAGCGTCTGCCTTCTACTCAGGTCATGATCTTGGGGTCCTGGGATCAAGCCCCACACGGGGCTCCCTGCTCAGCGGGGAGTCTGCTTCTCCTTCTCCCTCTGCTCCTCCCCCTGCTCCTGCTCTCTGGCTCTCTCAAATAAATAAAACCTTTAAAAAAATTTTTTTAATTAAATTAAATATTATTTTTTGAGTCATCTCTATACCCAACATGGGGCTTGAACCCACAACCCCAAGATCAAGAGTTGCAAAGGCAGATAATTTTATTATCCCATTTTGCAGATCAGGACACTTGGAGGGAGGGGGTAAATTGGGTCTGTCTTCATCTCTGGTTCCTTGGGGCTTAGATCTGCAGGCTGAGATGCCTCTGCCAGGGCCCTACTGGGGTCTGCCTTCAGACCTGGTGTGTGTGTCCCTGGGCTCCCTGATGCCCACCCTCCAGGCCAGGCCTCCCCACCTCCACCAGAAAGACTTGATAAAGGCTGGAGACCTCGCCCAGCCTGACCTCCCCAGCTCGGCTGAGCTTTGGGGCCCCCCCGCCCCCCCCCAGGCCTTGAAAATCAGCTAATTATCCTGAGGGGGCAGGAGTCCAGTCTCCTGGGCCCCGTGAGGGGAGGCGCAGGGTCAGGGATCCGAGGGGCTTCTGGCTTCCTCTGTTTACAGGGGACTCTGGAGCTAATTGACATGAGCCGACCAGCTGCAGAGGTGGGGGCCAGGGCGGGCTGAACAGCCAGGCTCCCCCGCAGGCGGCGGGGTTATGAGGTATTAACGAGGGAAAAACACCGGAGCGGCTTCGTTTGCAAGGGAAATGGCTTGACAGGGGCCCTTCATTTGCAATCTTTGGGCTCTGAGGTTTTGATTAGCGGCTGAGGAAAAGGTCCCTCCTGTTTTATGCATGAGGCGCTGTGCTGGGCGCCCGGGGGCGAGGCCCACTCCCACCCTCCCACCGTCCTACCCGTTTCTTCTCTCCCTCCCAGCATGGGGGGTGGGGTGGTAAGGAGCAGAGGGGTCAGGGTGGGAGGCTTCCCCAGGAGCCTCCCTTGGTGAGGATGGAAATTTCCCAGAGCAAGGCTTCCCCCTGCCTGTCTGTGAAGCTGGAACTACAAGATCTCCGTCCTGAGGCTTTTGCGGGAATTTAATGAGCTCAGCGTGGAGGTGCCTGGCTTGGAGCAGGAGATGATTTCTGGTGCTGGGCACCCGCCCAGCGACTCCATGGAAGTCCCAACCCCCCCCCCCAGACCTCCTGGCCCTTCCACGGCCCCCAACCCCTCCTTGTGCTCCCTCTGACCCAGACCACCCCCTTGGAGCACTGGGGACGCATCTCTGCTGGGAAAGCGAGGGAGATGGGGGCACTGAGCTAGGTGCTTGTCAAAAGTGACCTCTCGGGGCGCCTGGGTGGCTCAGTCGAAGCCTGCGTCTCCCTCTCCCACTCCCCCTGCTTGTGTTCCCTCTCTCACTGTCTCTCTGACAAATCAATAAATAAAACCTTAAACAAAAAACCAAAACAAAACCAAAAAAGTGATCTCTCTGACCGCTTGGAGGGACGATGTCCCTTTAAAAGTTGAAAATTACTTTTTGGTCCTTTTCTTTCACATGCCTCCCCCACCTTCCTCGCCTCCCTCCCTTCCGCGGGTTTTTTCCACCTTCTGCAGGGCTGCGCTAGACCCCCTGCTCTGCAAATGTGATAAAATGCTGCGGGGAAGCTCTGCTCTGTGCTGCCGGGGCTGGAGGCTGCTGGCCTGGCTGGGGCAGCAGCCCAGGGTGAGGCGGCCAGCAGAGGCCGGTTGGGGGAGGGAGGACTGATCCAGAAGCTTGACAGACAGCGGTGTGGCCGTGTCTCTGTGTCTCAGGACAATGGGTATGAGCAGGGTGGGGGTGGGCTGTGTGTGCCCAGGATTCACCCTCCGAAATTCCTGAGGATCACAGCATTGGCCTTGGGAACGCCCAGGCTGGGGGTCTCATGAGCTCAGCCTCTGGGGCTCAGCTGTCCCTCAGCTGGTGGAGGTGGGAATCCCGTCTCTGTGTGCAGGACACCCTGCCGTGAGCCCCTCTCAGACCTGGGTGACAGTCCAGCTCTGTCACTTACCAGCTGGTGGTCTTGGATAAGTTCCCTAACCTCTGAGACCGTTTTCTCATCAGAAGATTGGGGATGGGGACATCTAGGTGGCTCAGTCGTTGAGCGTCTGCCTTTGGCTCAGGTCATGATCTCAAGGTCCTAGGATTGAGCCCTGCATTGGGCTCCCTGCTCAGCGGGGAGTCTGCTTCTCTCTCTCTCTCTCTCTCTCTCTTCCTCTGTCCCTCCCACTGTTCATGCACTGTCTCTGTCTCTCAAATAAATTAAAATTTTTTTTCTTTAAAGATTTTATTTATTTGTTTGACAGAGAGAGAGAAAGAGAGAGACAGCGAGAACAGGAACAGAAGCGGGGGGGGGGTGTGGGAGAGGGAGAAGCAGGCTTCCCGAGGAGCAGGGAGCCCAATGCGGTGCTTGATCCCAGGATCATGACCTGAGTTGAAGACAGACGCTTAACGACGGAGCCACTCAGGCGCCCCTAAAAGAATCTTTAAAAAAAAAAAAAAAAGGGGTGGCGGTGGGGGGGATGATCCGCCTGACCTGAGAGGGTTACTGGGAAAGTAGAGTGACCACCAGGGGTCTTCCGGACACAGTAGCTACTGCTCTGACGCCAGCAGATGGGGTTTCCTGTGGACTGGGTGGGGAATGGGTTGGGGGGTGGGGGACGGCTCTGCCTTAGGCTCGGGCACCCACACCTGCGGGAGATCTCATCTCCTTCCTCCTCCAGCCCCAAGTGAGGCTTTGATGGCGGTGTATCCATGACCAGGGAAGACAGGAATGAGGCGGCTGCAGCCACAAACATTGGCGGGGATTGAGGACACGGAGCCTGGGCGCTGCATCCGCCCAGCTGCCTGGTGCGGACGTGGCTGATTTCTGAAGGCCGGGCCGCGCTGCCCAAAAATGATGGTCCTGCAGGGCCCCTGGAACGCTGCAGAGCCGTTAGCATCTGAAGCCTCGAGTCGAAAGGATGGGAAGTTGGAATTCTGATTCCACCTTTCCCTAGCCACACAAATGGGAGCAAGTCACTTAATTTTTCTAGGTCTCAGTTTTAAACTATAAGGTGGGGATATGAGAAATAACAAAAAATAAATGAGATAAGGCATACGGATAACAGGGCCTGGGGTGTTGCAAGCATCAGTAAAGGTTCAGTTTCGGGGCCCCTGGGTGGCTCAGTGGGTTAAAGCCTCTGCCTTAAGCTCAGGTCATGATCCCAGGGTCCTGGGATCAAGCCCTGCATGGGGCTCTCTGCTCTGCGGGGAGCCTGCTTCCTCCTCTCTCTCCCTGCCGGCCTCTCTGCCTACTTGTGATCTCTGTCAAATAAATAAATAAAATCTTTTAAAAAATGTTCAGTTTCATTTGTGTTATGAGAGCTCATTTCCTGCCAATCCTGGGGTGAGGTTTCCATTTTGAGGGCCGTGCCTGTGAGCATCCTCCAAGTCCTCACTGAAATGCAAATGTACCCACAGCAGCAAAGAGCCTTGGGGGCTGGAGGTCTGTGACAGAGATGATGTAGTTGGGCTATGCTGGTGGAAGGCCCCGCAGCCCGGACTACACGGTTTTGGAGCTACAGAGCGAGGGGGGAGCAGCTGGCCACAGACGGAGCCCCCCAGAGACTGTGGGCCCAGGCGGACAGATGCTGTAAAACACAAGAGAACTTCGTTGCTAAAGACAGGAGTTGCAGAAGGTCCCTTTTAAAAGAGATTCTGCACCAGTGATAGCTGACCCTCCCACCTCCTCTACCTTTCACCCAACCCAAACCTAGAAGCCTCCTCGATGAGGAAGTCGAAACATGGGGTGCCTGGGTGGCTCGGTCGTTAGGCATCTGCTTTCCACTCAGGTCATGATCCCGGGGTCCTGGAATGGAGCCCCTCACTGGGCTCCCGGTTCAGCAGGAAGCCTGCTTCCCCCTCTCCCACCACCCCCTGCTTGTGTTCCCTCTCTTGCTGTGTCTCTCTCTGTCAAAGAAATTAATAAAATCTTTAAAAAAAAAAAAAGTTGTTGAAACAACTGTTGGAGAATATAAGGCCACTGAGCTGCAAGGCCACCAGTGGCTGGTGGCACCCGGGGGGATACTGCAAAACTCTCCCATCCAATACGGGGAGGTGGTGATGGGGCTTTAATTAATAAAACTTGTCCTTACCCTGGCCTGTACAGAATTCTCACTCCAGAGGGGATAGGGAGGCCCAGTGACCCAATAGCCAAAGAAACACCAATTTGCTACCCAGTCCTCTTCTGTTACACACGATGAACCACAGAAGATCACCAGGCCATTTGAGGAAGGCCACTAGGTTGGAGGGAGACTCAGGAAAACAGCAAAGACACTGGCTGGAGGAAGCGGAGATGATTCTTGGGAGGGCAGATAGCATTCAAAACCTCTGCTGAATATATTCAGAGGGATTAGAGAAGATGTTCTATTTATATAACAAGGACTCAATTTGGTTAGGGAGAAAAAGACCAGAGAACAACTGAAGAGCTCTTGAGATTAAAATATATACATATGCTTGCTAAAATTTAAAGTCTAATAGAAGCGCTAGAAAATAAATTATTTCACGGGGCGCCTGGGTGGCTCAGTGGGTTAAGCCGCTGCCTTCGGCTCAGGTCATGATCTCAGGGTCCTGGGATCGAGTCCCGCATCAGGCTCTCTGCTCGGCAGGGAGCCTGTTTCCTCCTCTCTCTCTCTCTCTGCCTCCTTGTGATCTCTATCTGTCAAATAAATAAATAAAATCTTTAAAAAAAAAAAAGAAAAGAAAAGAAATTATTTCAAAATGCAGAACTAGCAGAAGCAGGTGGGGAACATAAAAGCAAAGAGAAACAGCCTGGAGAAAGTAAGGTGAGTCAGACTAGCACCTCACTACCTGTCAGTGGAACCAGACGCTTGGAGAAAATGGAATACTCCTTCCAAGTTATAAGGGAAAATCGTCCCCAACCTAGAATTCTATACCTAGCTAAACTGTCTGTCAATAAACCTTAGAGCAGAATAAAGACATTTCATACGTGGAAGGACACAGTCGATCTTCAACATGTCCTTTCTTCGAAAGTTGCTGGATGATATAATTCAGAGAAATCAGGAAATGAATAAAGAAGAACGGGGCGTGTGGGTGGCTCAGTCATTAAGCGTCTGCCTTTGGCTCAGGTCATGATCTCAGGGTCTTGGGATCGAGCCCCGCATTGGGCTTCCTGCTCAGCGGGAAGTCTGCTTCTCCGTCCCCCACTCCCCCTGCATGTGTTCCCTCTCTCACTATGTCTCTCTCTGTCAAAGAAATAGATAAAACCTTTTATAAATAAATAAATAGGAACATACAGGATCCAGAACACTGGATCCAATCAAGAAGAGGAGTCAAGGGAAGTTTCAAGGTTAGGGTGACCAACTCACTCCAGGTAGCTTTCTTGTTTTCAACACTTAAAGGCTTATGACTTTTAAGCCTGGAAACTAGGATGACTGGTCACCCTAGGCCCAGAGAAAGTCAGTCAAGATTGCCACTCAAGGAACAAAGATTCTGAGATCAAGGTCTCCTGGGAGAAGGGGTGTTCTGTAGAATTTATAGTATGATACAGACATGATTAAAGTCAAACTATGGATAAAGCAGACAACACTTGACTGCAGTTCAGAGACAGATTATACATGTTAAGACCTTTGTAAAAATTAAAATGTGGCTGTCAGAAGGAGTGGGAAAGATTATGGGGAGGAGGGGGGTGGTGTGCACATAGCCTTATGATAAAGTAGGGTCGAGAGATACTGTTGACAACATGAAACAGGTCTGCATGTCAGAGCTAGAAGGTGCTCAACAGAACCAAAGTAACGTCGATGATAGCAATATAATAGCAACAACGATCACTTTCAGACTCTGAGAGGCAGAGGAGGATGAGAAGGAGGTGAGCCAGATCCCTCCTGTTCATTGCAGAAATGAAGTCTTCAAAGAACTCATGAAATAGAAAATCTCCATGAAGCTCATATCTGATAAAGAACTTGTATCTAGGATATATACAAAGAGCTCTTGTAACTCATAATAATAAGAAAGCAATGAATTGGACAATAAAAAATCGCAAAAGTTTTGAACAGACACTTCACCAAAGAAGAGAGGCAGATGGTCAACAAGCACATGAAGACACTCATCACAGGCATTCAGATGAAGACAAGGACGTACACTTACACGCCTATTAGAACGGCTGAAGTGAACAGTAATGACAAGACCAGGTTTTCATGAGGACACAGCAGGGGAACTCTCATGTGGGGCTGGCAGGAGGGTGGGAAGATACCGCGGCTCTGGAAACCATCCATCCGGATGTTTCTTATGGAGCTAAGCATGTGTTTAGCAGAAACCGGGCATCCCACCCCGAGGTGTCTATTCAAGAAAAATGAAAATCTACGTTGGCTTAGATGCTTGTATGGGAATGTTTACAAGCACCTTTCATTCATAATCCCCAAAAAAGGGAACCAATGCCAAAGCCCATCACGTGGAGAACAGGCAACGCAGTGTGGTAGAGTCACGCAATGGAGTCGTACACAGCAACGGAAAGGCAGACACGCCTGTCTGCACAGTAACGTGGGTGAACCCCACACGCTCTCTGCTCTATGTCGCGGTGGTGATGGTAGCTACGTGACTGCACATCCTTGTCAGAACTCACAGAACAGGACGTGTAAACAGCGTGAATTTTACTATATTTCGTTATGCTTCAAGAACCTGTCTTGGGAAAAAAGCTGTTGTAGACTTGGCCCCACATCTAGAGAAATCCGGTCCTCGGGGACTCTGGGCTCCAGGCCCTCACCCTGTCCTAGTACATGTAGACTGTTGTGTTCTGTTCTGAGCAGCCTTCTCCCTCGCCACCCAGGTGCCTCAAAGTTTAATTTTTGAAAAGGGAAAAGCGTGATTCTTATACCAGTATAAAGTGATTATGTGTTGGCGCACCTGGGCGGCTCCGTCAGTTAAGCATCTGCCCTCCGCTCGGGTCATGATTCCCGAGTCCTGGGATTGAGTTCTCTGCCGGCCTCCTTGCTCACTGGGGAGTCTGCTTCTCTCTCCGCCCCTCACCCAACTTGTGCTCTCTCACTCTCTTTTACTCTCTAAATAAATAAAATATTTTTTTAAGTGATTATATATCTAAGACTTACTGAATTCATTAACGAAGGAACCAGCCGGCTGGTACAGTCAGTTCCAGGAGAGTTCAAGAGCCTGGATACATATAGGCCCGGAGAGAAATCTGGAATAAGACAGCTGTGTTAAGTACAAAGCTGGTTAACATCCTTTGGAGTAATGAAACGGTAACCTTTGGGATTAGCTTTTCTATGGGACAGAAATCATTTGCATCTCTTCCAGACAAAATTCATTTGAATTGTTATTAGACAAGAATCATTTGCACAGCTAAGTTTTCTACAAGCTGACATCTGCCCTTCAGAGTTGCAAAATAGCCTCATCAGTAGTGAAAAGTAGGTCAAATCAAGGTGCAAACATTCTGTGTAATTAGACGGTCCCCGCGTGGTGTGGGTGTGGCACAGAGCATCCCAGCAGGAACTGAAAGGACACTTCCCAGTGGCGGATTATTTTTCTTAATGTAGGACAGCCATGGGACACACTGCCAGGGACCTTGCTAGGGCCCAGGGCGCGGACGTTTATGATTTCCATAGATATGGCCTGGAGCTTGTACCAGACAGGCTGTCCCTGCAATCTGGATCTCGTGGCTTCCCTGGGGTGATTGCATCCAAGGGGATCCCGATGGTTAAGGGCTAGACATGGCCTGTGTTGTTTTGGGGAGGGTGGGGATGCGGAGCGGAGGGTGGGGTCCCACCGCCAGCCCTGGATCACTGAGAAGTCACCACCGCACTCTCTGGTGACTCTGATGTCCTCTTACGGGCACCTTCCTCCCACTCTGGGAAACTGTGCGTCTTCTGGGCCCTGATGTGGATTACGCTCCCCTGGTGGGTTTCTGTCCTTACTGGGTGTTATCTCCTCGAACACACCCACGTCTCTGGCCTTTTAACCTGTCCTTCCCTTGTCTGTGTGGAATTCTGGCATTTCTAGCTCGCTAGAATCTAGCTAGACATCACCTTCCCGTGTTTCCAGGGCTGTCCCAGTAGTGTCTATCTCTCCTGGACTCCTTGTTGTGGGGCTGATTTCCAAGTCCTGGAGGAGGGCTCCCGCCCCAGCTGTGCCGCCCCCCAACCCCTACCCCCAGCTTGGTCAGCCACCTGCAGCACACCGTTCCCTGTGCTCCTGCCTGGCTCCCACAGGGACAGGTATGCTGCACCCCCTACTTCCTCTGGGGTGGGATCCTTTTCTTCTGTGTCCTCAGCTGGGCAGTACCACTACTTGACCCCGCCTGCTGGTGGCCAGAAGGGGCGGTGGGGGCAGCTTCCAAAAGCAATCCATGTTGTTTCGTGGGGGAGAAGCCTCTCCATGGTCTTCAAGTCCAGAGCTGGAGGTGGACGATGGTGTTGGCCCTTAGCAGCAAAGTGTGGGCCTTTCCGTAGCCCAGAGAGTCTGGAGGAAATCTTGGATTCGAGATTTTGGGGAACATCAGTCCAGATGTGCCTTTCCTGTGTATCAGGGTCCCATTCTTCCCAACTAGGGCCCTGAGCTTGGCATGGTAGATCCTTCTGGGTTGAGAGTTGAGCTTTCTATGGAGTTCTGCTGCTCTTAGGGTTAAGTCTTGGGCTTTCTGAGGTCTTAATCCAAGAGATGAGAGCCTCTTAGGGTCTCCCCAAGAAGGCCCTCCACTGTTTACCCTTGGATTTTCTCTGCTTTTTCCCCCCAAAGCATCACCGTCTGTGTTCGACAAGCGTCTCCTCCACGTTTATCCAGTGGCAGATCTAGGACCCCAGTGGCGCATTCTCTGCCCCCCGCTATGCCGTTTACCATGGGTAAAATTTTAACAAGTGTTGTTACCTCTGCCAAGATCTGTCTGTGCTCCAGACGCTACCGCCATGGGGGTCCATGTTGCCAACCAGATGGTAGGGGACCAAGCTCCAAAATCCAATCAAGCACGGGCGTTTTTTGGACCACTCCTGGTGCCCGTTGTCACACGTTGGCTTCCCCAGGGGGCAGACTTTGAGTCAGAGATTAGCCTCGCATGGGGCATCTGGGGTGCTCTTGGGATCTCGCCAAAGGTGATGGTATTTGGAGGCAGGGTCTTTGGGAAGTCATCAGGTCATGAAGATGGCGCCTCGTGCGTGGGATTAGCAGCCTCCTAAGAGGAAGGCCAAAGAGCACCCTCTCTTTCTGCATTGTGAGGACACAAGAAAGAGGCCTTTTGCCATCTGCGAAAGGGTTCTCACCAGAGCCCCGCCCAGCTGGCGCCCTGATCTCTGACCTCCAGCCTCCAGAGCCCTGAGAATAAATTTTGTGGCTAAGCCACCCAGGCTTAGGTGTGGAAATTTGTTACAGCAGCTGGAACAGACTACAGGGGTCAACCCAGAGGAATCAGCGTGGGGACCCCTCTCACGATGGAGGACAGCGCAAGGAAACCAGGCTCTGGGGAGGAGGCGTTGGCCTTGATTGTTGGCAAAGAACCCCAGCTGAGAGCACACCCAGGGGCTGTTGGACAGCACACAGCAGGTGGGGGCTTCCTGCAAACAGTCTGTCCCGGTCCCCAGAACACACGTCACATGGTGTACGCTGGTGTGTGTGCTCACGGCAAGGCCCAGGTGAGCAGGGAGAGTGTGTGCCTGGTGTTCTGCACCCAGGCTGGGTGGGGTGCAGGGGTGGGAGGCCAACCCCCACCCACATCCACGCAGGGGACCCCAGCCCAAGCTCAGGGAGAAATCATGGCTCTGCCCTCACACTTCATGCCCTGAGGGTCGGCTGGGAGACTAGACGCCCTAGGGGCGCAGGGGACACCCCTTCGCTAAACTTTGACATGCGCTCACAACCGAGTGGTCCGAAAAGCTCTTTTCTGAAGCACCAGACTTCTGCAAAAAGCACAGACCTTGGCAAACGGCTTTCCTGAGAAGGCAGGGAAAAAGACCCCCTGGCCACCTGGCCGTACAGGGACGCGGGGCACCCGCAGTGACCAGGTCACTAAGGGACACTCAGCCCTCAGGGTCAACAGCAGGTTGGATCCCAGATGTGTGGGACCAATTTGATGCCGGCTGTAAAGAGAAGTCAAGACAAGTCCATCCTGAGGAAGGCAGAGAACAGGCAGGAAAAACAAACCCTCCAATCCCTGTACTTTCTGAACCAAAAATTATGGCCCTGGATTTCCCCTTCTACTTGAGAATGCATTTAAATGAAAAAGATGAAAGGAGTCTGGATCCCAGGACCGGGCCCTGCCAGCTCTCCCCAGCCTGGGGGCTCCGCTCTTCCCGGGTCCTTGGTCGCTGGTCCTTCTACTAGCCACGCCCCCCGCCCCGTCCTTCTACTAGCCACGCCCCCCGCCCCGTCCTTCTACTAGCCACGCCCCCGTGACTTGCCTCAACCACAGCGCATCTCCGAGAGGGCTGTAAACGTTAAGTCACATTCTGTTACGCATTTAACACCTCTCCTTTATTGAATAGAATAAAAGTTCATGAGCACAAATAGAAAGTGCTGCAAAAATATATTTCCGTTAATATAAGAGTTGAAATTGCAAGGGTTTCAAAAACCTAGGCAGAACGATGTCATCCTGGGAACCGTGCGTCAGGGCTGCGGTCTGATGGGTCAGACACACACAGCTCCCCTCCCCACTCCCCGCAAAATAACTTCGAGTCCAGGTCGACTGCACCAGGGCAGAAGGGGGGGGGTGGTCCCTGAAATCCAGGAGTGAGTCAGGATTTTGTGAATTGAATTCAATTTCCAATGCCCCAGGGTGCTTGCTATTTAACAGGGAAAACTTAGGCATGGTAAAAAGAAATTATAATGCAAATAAGCCCTCTCCAGTCTATCTTTTTTTTTTTTTAATCTGATTTTTGCTTTTCTGTGCGTTGAGAGCTGGGAAGAGTGTTCCTGAGGGAAAGCAGGGGCCTGGTCGAGCCACCATCCAGCTGAATGACTGGGGTGACAGGAAGCACCTTCTATGCACTTCTGTGGGGGAAGATACTGTGTGCAGGGATTTTGAGATCTGGAAGCCCTCAGGTCAAGGGAACCAGCTGGCCGCTCAGAAGATGGCGTGGCCTTTGCCCCATGACTCCTGAGGGATGGTTTAGCAGAGCCTTCATGCTTCCCTCAGCGTCCCTCTTGCCTACCCTGACTGTCCTTGTCCAGAGCCCTCCTGGCCTTGGGGACCAGCTTGCCCCCTCCCAATTCCACCTGTGCACTGTCCCACTGGGCGTTACCCCAAACAAGCAATCCCCTGCAACTCAGGACCACACTTAGTCTTGGCATGAGGGACCCCTTCCCTGGGTCCCCATTTTAGCAGGCCCCATTCTGATCCCCCTCTGGGGAAACCCTTCCCCTAGGGCAGGGAGTCTACCCAGAGTTGTGCCAAATTTTATAGGTTAGGGACCCATCTTCCACAAGTCTCCCTCCCTTCAGACACCAGTGGCAGCTATGAGGGTCACCAGGCCACCCTCACTTCATCCTTTTTTTTTTTTTTAAGAGTTTATTTATTTATTTTGTGGGGGAGGGGCAGAGGGAAAGGAAGAAGCAGACTCCCTGCTGAGCAGGGAGTCCCATGCGGGGCTCCATCCCAGGACCCTGAGATCATGACCTGGGCCTGAAAGCAGAGGCTTTAACCCACTGAGCCCCCCAGACGCCCCCCACTTTTTTCGAGATTTATGTAAGAGAGAGTAAGCGAGGGTGTGGGGTGCGGGGCAGAGGCAGAGGGAGAGTCTCCAGCACAATCTCACGACCCTGAGATCACGACCCGAGTGGAAACCGAGAGTTGGCGCTCAACCAGCGGAGGTACCCCCCCCACCCCATGCCCACCTTCACTTCTAATTAGCTGGCTGCCGGCTTGGGGGCTCCAATACCCTAATGTTTAATAATTCACTAGAATGGCTTACAGAACTCAGGAAAGCGCCGAACTTCTGTTTATGGTCTAATTACAGCCCAAGGACGCCAATTGGAACAAGCCACAGGGAGACACACTTAGGGCAAAGTCTGTGAGGTCCCAAATGTGAAGCTTCCGTTGCCCTCCCTGCGCATGTCTTGCGACAGCCGTTTGGAGATCACTGCCAGCTGGGGAAAGCTCACTTGTGCCTCAGGGTCCAAAATTCTATCACAATTCCACTACGGAGGGAGAGCTCGGTCTCCAGCCCCTCCTCCCCTCCCCAGAAGCTGGGCTCTAGTCTTGTGGTGGGTCTCAGTAACATGACCAGCTTCGGTTGGAGGGACCAGCCGCGAGTCACAGAGACATGTCCATCACTCAGAAAAGTCCAGGGTTTATGGGGCACCTGGGGGGCTCAGTGGGTTAAAACTTCTGCCTTCAGCTCAGGTCATGATCTCAGGGTCCTGGGATCCCTGCATCGGGCTCCCTGCTGAGCTGCCCCCACCCCTCTCTCTGCCTGCCTCTCTGCCTACTTGTGATCTCTGTCTGTCAAATAAATAAATAAATAAATAAAATCTAAAAAGGAAAAAAAGTCTTGAAAAAAAAGAAAAGTGCTGGGTTTTATAGGTGACCTCCCAAGAACCAGGGACAAAGGCCAGATAATTCTTTTTCTTTTTTTTTTTTAAAGATTTATTTATTTATTTGACAGAGATCACAAGTAGGCAGAGAGGGGTGGGGGGAAGCAGGCTCCCCGCTGAGAGCCCGATGTGGGGCTCCATCCCAGAACCCTGGGATCACGACCTGAGCTAAAGGCAGACCCACTGAGCCACCCAGGTGCCCCAAGGCCAGATAATTCTTGATTACATTCAGTCCATGGGACCAAGAGGACAGGCCGCTGCCCCCCATCTAGACCATACTCCGGATCTCAGGGCTCCAGAAGGTCTGCCCACCCCCCGTCTGTCCTTGTGCAGCTGGGCTGGGTGTACACAGCCCTAGTTGTGAGGGGCTGGGGGTGGGAAGGAAAAGGGGGAAGACCTGGCTGCCTCTCCTGATGAAGTTCTAGAACATAGGTGAGGTTTGGTGGGTCAGGTCCGGAGCCGATGACCAAGAAAGAATTCTTGAGACTTCTTTGGTGCAAAATGGCGGTTTATTAGAGCTCGGGGACAAATGGCGGTTTATTAGAGCTCGGGGACAGGACCCGTGGGCAGGAAGAGCTGCTGCCCCAGGGATGTGAGGAGTGGTCTATTGTATACCTGTAAGTTGAGGAGGGGATTAGGGATGGTGTAAATCTCTAAGGAATTTTGGAAGCAAGGTTTCTAGGACCTTGAGGGTCCAGCTATTGTCTGGGGTAAAGGTTATTCATTACCAGTAATAAAACCTTCTCATGTGACCCTTTAGATGTCTATCAGTGGGCCATATGCTTGGGAATGATTGTCAACACTATCTTGGAGGTTTAGAGATAAAGTTTCCAAAGGAATTGTTAAAGTAGACTTTCAGGATCCTGGTTGGGGGTAGGGGGTCGTCAGGCTAGGATTGTCCTTTGTCCTTAGCAAAGCCTTAAGGTGGGGGTAGTTGAGTCCGTAGAGGAGAGTCACTCTGCCTGTTTAAGGGCTTGTCAGTAGGTAAGGAAATTAATAATTTTTATCCTGCCTTTGTGCCCCACATCATGTTCCAGCACAGTCTGAAAATTCTGAACTTGAATTTGGCCTTTGAGGTGCTCTAAAGGCCTACCTTCAAGGTAAGAAAATAGAAAGACAGAGCCTATTTTATTGAGCGTTTATTGGCTTGACTTATAATTTGTAAATACTCAGACCTGACACATAGTACGTGTACCTTCCTCTACGCTCTGGGCCTGGGTCCCCCCAAAGTTAGAGCTCAGCCTGGCAAACCTTGTGGTAGTTCCCTTTGCCCCAAGATTGAGTCTAAGCTCTGGGGGTGCACCGAGCTCCCGTGGAGGCCAAGAAAAACAAGGCTGTACCCACCTCAAGTCTAACCTTGACATAAGTGCAGCCATCTTGGCCCCAGCAGCCATCTTAGGTCTCCATGACCGGTAAATGACCCCTGGTTCCAGGAAGACTGACCGAAGGTTTTGAAAACAAAGATCAATCAGGAATAGGATAGCTTAATGTAATAAATCATGTCAGAAAAACCAAAAAACCAGGAACATAGGGCCAGCAGTTGTGGCCCAATCACCTACTGCCGAGTCCACCCCTACTCTGCCTTTCAAAGCTCTGACTGTAATCTGGTTCAGGGTTCAAGTCCCTACTCCGCTGTGTCGGGTAGATGGGCCCAAGCTTAAACTTGTTGAATAAACCCTTGTGTGATTGCATCGGTGTTGGCTCCTTGGTGGTCTCTCAGATGTGAAAACTCTGGCACAACACTCCAGCGTTTCTTTCCTGTGTCTCGTCTCCTGCCTACTCTGCCACCCCCAGCTCCTGCCCTGGGCTTCAGCCTTACCCTCGTCTGGCAACTTCCCCAAAGTACCAAGATACCAGAGCTTCCCAGCTTGCTCACGTCGCCCCCCACCCCCGCCTCCTCCCCCTGTGTGCGCCCCCCTGCCACGGGGTGCCGCGGGGAGGTGCTCCGGGCCGTTGGCTTCATGAGGGGCAGGTTGGAAATGGACGGGACCTCTCTGCCGCCCTCATTCTACCCCCGACGCCCTGCGCCTGCCTTCCGGGCCTCTCCTGAACAGGACTCACGTTCTCCGTGCTCTGGGGATGGAGAGCACAGGCCGTTCCATTTGGGCTGGAAGACTGAACCTCCAGCACCAGGTCCTGACACGGGCGTGCCGGAGACCGCCAAGTGGGAGGGGAAGGCCGTTTTGGGGTCTGTGACTACAGTCTTGCCTCGGGGCCCCACAGAGGCCGGCTCCCTCCTGCCTTTCCCCTGCAGCTTTGCTTTCCCTTTCCGCTTTGCATCTTCCTCAGATCAAAGGGAAATCACCATCCGTTTTGCATAACTGTGAAGGCTCCGCTGTTGCTAGAAAATCCCTCTGAGGCCTTCTATCCCCCCTCCTCTTAGCCTTAGGGAGCTGCCCCCCTCCCCAGTTTGTTCTTCGGAGTCGGTAGATGTTTATTTGTTTAAATGCACAGCCCACACGTGTACGCAGCCTCCCGGGAGCTGGAAACGGGGTGCACTGTGCAAACACGTCTGCAGAGAACCGGGAGCAGGGAACCCAAAGGTCCTGGGTAATTTTCTGCACAGTCTGTGCGCGCCCATCTCCCGCTCACCCGGAAACAGGGGGAGGAGAACGGGAGAGACCGTGGTCATTTCAACCGGAGACTTCCTGCCGAGGGTCAGCGACATCCACCATCCTTCCCTACAGATTAATAGCGTGGCCCCTCCCTGTCGCCGTAGCAACCGCTCCCCCCACCAGTGTTTTTGTGATCTCTCCAAAAGGAATTTATCGATGTACCATTCAGTGAGCTCTTCTCCAGACAAACAGATCTTGGAAAGAAACTACTGGAAGCCCAGGGCCTCCAAACAGAGTCTTTGTTTCCAGGAGAACATTTCAACTGGCCGATGAGGGGCCTGGAAACCACGGCAGGAAAGGACAGATATTAATTAAGGAATGTTCCAGAAGGGGCTTTGTAGATCCCACACACAGTTTCTGGCACCGCAATTAACCCAGAGACAATGAGGTTTTCTTCTTCTCCTATGCTCCCATAATCTGGGCCTTGACTTCAATATGTCCCACCTCGAATTGCCTTACTGGACTCCTGTCCTTGGGAGGGACCCCGTGTGCTGAGCCAATGTAGCTCAAAAGGAGAAAAGGCAGGAGCCCGGAACCGGAGGCTGCCTGACGGGCCCGTGGAGACCCGTTCAAGCAGGCAAGACAGTAAACAAGCTTGGCACGGCTGGTCACAACACTCCAGGATCAGGTCACAGAGACAACCTCCTGATTCCGCATGCATACTTTTTACACAATTTAAAAAAGAGGAAGTAATTTTTTTGCAATTATGTAATTCAGACCACCAGTAGAAAAATGGCAAAATAGAGCTGTAAGTTGGGGCTCTCCAGGACAAAGCAGAGACCATTTGACATGGCTTTGGGAAGAAACCTTGACCTCCTTCCCTCCCACCCCTTCCCACCCAAACAGAAACCCCTCGACCTGACAGTTCCCGGCTCTGAACCGCAGTCTGCTGCCAGCTTAGTCTTACGGAGCTCGGGACCTGGCTTGAAACCAAGCGGGAAGCGCCAAAGCCTGCAGAGCTGCCTGAATTTGCATACAGATTTCCCAGGGCAGGTAGGTGCCCAGCGTTTTCCTGATGAGGCGAGTTTGTTTTTGATTTCCTGATTACCCACAGGTCCGGACGACTGTGCAGGTTTTTGCCGAGAGGCCTTCTGGGTTTGGGGGAGGGCGGCACCGGGTGGGAATTTAACGATGGAAGTCGGGAGATCTTCGGGGTGTGCTGGTCAGATGCACTGACTGGGGGGTTCCTTTTAGGCACCTGTGCGGCGGAGTCAGAACATACTTCGTAAGGGGCAGGGAAGAAGACTAATTTCCCATCGCTTCCCTTCCATGTGCCAGAATCAGCCCCAGGAAGTCCAGCTTCTTCTACCCCACCTCCCTCCACGGTCCTCTTACCTCATCCCCCCTCTGGCTAATTTCACCTCCCCCTTGGCAGGCTGCGCTGGTCCGCTTAACGAACCTCACAGATCTGCCGGCAGGTGAAAGTTATACCGAGATCGGCCTGCTGAACAACCATATTTCTTGTCCTGATGAGAGCTCAATAGCTCGCCCATGAAATATTGCTTCAAGAGCCCCCATCCCGGACTTGAAGTACCCAACAATCACTCAGCAGTGATTCTGGGGCTGTGGCAGTTTGGCGACAGCCACCTCGACTGTCTCCTCTGCTTGACTGGGGATCGGCAGCAGGCAGCTTTCCATTTTAGGAGAGACTGATGCCTTCTCCCTAGGGCTTTTCCGGCTCTCTGTGAGGCTCTCCCTCCGGTCACCTCTTTCCGGCTGGAATTCTAGAACCGTGGGTCGCAGTGTGCTCCCTGGGGGCCAGGAGGGTCTGTAGGCTGGATCTCCTCCTGGCCAGACATGGTGCTGACCTAAGGTGAGCTCAATTCTGACTCCCATGATGTCGCGCTGTAGTTGAAAAGATGACAGAAACAGGGCGTCTGCTCTTTGCGTGGGTCTCTCCAGTGTCTCTGGTTGAGTTGTCTGTGTCAGCAGGCCCTTCTCTGACCCCAGACTGGGCCTTCCCAAATCCAGCCCTATAGACATGGCCCCTTTCGCCACTCAGCCCAGGAGTCCCTCCCTCATTATCTCCCCTCCTCCCCACTGGCTGGTCCTCGTCCCTCCCTCCAAGCTCCTCCATCTAAGGGCTCTTTGAGAAGTGTGTGTCTATGTTAAAACAGGTGGAGGGCAGGTGAGCGGAGGACAGAAGGGCTTCCAGCCACATGGCAGACCAATGCACTGGGGCTTTTCTCTCCTCTCTCCTAGAGCAAAGAGAAGTAGAGCAAAATATACCGCCAGCACCAACTGGTTTTCGTACTGACTATTCACCCTCGAAAGAAACAAAGGAAGGTCCTGAGGATGGGGAATTGAGAATTAAAGGTTGGAGCCGGAAAGCAGAAGCCAGCAGCACCCTGACATTCCTCAGATCTGGTGATGGGGGCTGAGGTTCGAACGCGGGGGACCCAGGTGACATCTGGAGCTCAATCAAGGTGAAGCGCCTGGAATGGAGCCCCCCGCTTAAAACCTGGAGTCTTCAAGAGCTGCTGGCACAAAGGGGGCTAGCGAAACTCCACCTGCTGGACCAGGGATTTAGGGATTTGGATAGAAAATAACTAGCTTGTCAGGAATCAAAACCCTGGGCCAGTCCCCAAAACAGGAACAACGTTCTTGATGTTACACTGAGAGGTGGATAAAACCAAGTCACAAGAGCAACATAAAAACTGTTCCTGAACCATTTAAACACCTGAGCCCTGGCAGAAGCAGATATGAAATTGCTCCACGGGGACAATTTTGCGACCTAAAGTGTACCAGACTCCCACGGGCCTGGGGCAAACACTCTCTTATGAACCCACGGAGGAAAAATTATGGAATACATATATAAACCACCCCAAAAAAAGAGACATTAGAAGTAACAAAACAAGAATTAGCTCTCCAACACCTGGAATTCATAGAAAATCTTATGAATCTTAAAACATAAAACTGCCTGTCATTTTACCAGCAGAGATGGGTTTATTCTGAAATAGCAGAGAACTGCATTCCAGGATGTGGAAGCCACGGCAGAACCACCCGCAGGTCCGCAGAACGAAGAGGAGGGTGTTTTATAGAGGAAAGAGGATGCTGGGAGTGATGCTGTAGACGAAGTCCTGGAGTACACTGGGAATTGGAAGTGTGGGGGCTTCTCATTGGCTGAGCTATGACAGACTCTCATTGGCTAGGCGGTGGCTCTCTCATTGGCTGGGCTGTGACCACCCCCCCCCATTAGTTGAACTATGACAGTCTCTCATTGGCTGGGCTGTGACTGTCTCTCATTGGCTGGGCTATTGCTAGGGCAAGAGAAAAACTTCTTGCTGGGATCTCAAAGTAGTAGCTCAGGTAGTAAGGGTTTGTGCCCCTGGTCTTTTCCCGTTGGGACCACAACAGACAAGAAAGATAGAAAGTGAGAGCTTTCCCTGTGGCCTCTGGGCTCCGTTCTTAATGAGGTTTCCTTTTATTAATTTTCACAGTCTGAACATCTGAAGTATAATTAAAATGTATTTAAAAAGATACGGAAAATGGAAGAAGGAATTAAAATCTGACATTTTGAAAAGAATAAGTGGACATAAAAAATAATGAAGCATGGGGCGCCTGGGTGGTTCAGTCCTTAAGTGTCTGCCTTTGGCTCAGGTCATGATCTCAAGGTCCTGAGCCCCACATCAGGCTCCCTGCACAGTGGGAAGCCTGCTTCTCCCTCACCCACTCCCCCTGCTTCTTTTCTCTTTCTTGACGTCTCTGTCGAATAAATAAATAAAATATTTTTTAAAAATCCCTTCTTTTACTTCCATATCTGGGAAGATATCGGCTCTCTCTCTCTCTCTCCCTGTCAAATAAATAAAATCTTTTAAAAACCACGTATAAAAAAGTTTTCATGTATGCATAAAATATATACACATAAAATACATACAAAAGAAATAGCGATATTACTAACAAAGGAGTCATTAAGACAAGAATTGTTTACTCACTAATAAAAAAATTTTTTTAAAGATTTTATTTATTTGACAGAGAGAGACACAGCAGGAGAAGGAACATAAGCAGCAGGAGTGGGAGTGGCAGAAGCAGGCTTCCAGCTGAACAGGGAGCGGGAGGTGGAGCACCATCCCAGGACGCTGGGATCATGACGTGAGCAGAAGGCAGACACTTAACGACTGAGCCACCCAAGCACCCCCTTAAAAAAAAAAAAAAAGATTTTATTTATTAGTTTGACAGAGAGAGACACAGCAAGAGAAGGAACACAAGCAGGGGGAGCAGGAGAGGGAGAAGCAGGCTCCCCGCCGAGCAGGGAGCCGGATGCGGGGCTCCATCCCAGAACTCCGGGGATCAGGATAGGCAGATGCCTAACAACTGAGCCACCCAGGCGCCCCCCTCCCAAATAATTCTTTAAGAAAAATATGCCAGTTCTGAAACTCTGTGCCTCTAACTATTTGTTCTCAAATATAGAAAGTAAAACAGCCAAAGAAACCAACGAGACATCCACAGGGAAAATCTGAGCATGTCTCCGTCAGAAAACCATAGCTTAATGTGAACCTCATAATTAACAAGCTTGATCTAGATGTACATAGGTGCTAAATATTCTTTTCAAACTCGAATCTGACATTTAACAAAACTGAATTTGATATTAGGTTGCAAAGGGAGTTTCAACTGATAACATACAGGTTACCCCCTGAAACTAAATAGTAAAACGAAAAATCCCAAATGTTTGCAAGCTAAAAAGCATACTTCTAAATAATTCAGAGGGTAGGGTGTAATAAAAAGTAGCCAGTATTTAAAAGTAAGACAGTGAAAGGATGAGATTTCCAAACATGGGGAAAAAAAAAACCAGTAATAAAAGTAAATAGTCATTAGGAAGAAATAGCGGAAATTAATGAAGAAGTATTTAACACAAGAAACTGGGAAAAAATACCAGAAATAAAGTGTTTAATGGGAAGAGGGAAATATGAAAGATAAGGACAGAGATCAGCAAAAAGGGAAATATGCAAAAGAAAAAATTAACAAATACACAGTTAATTCTCCAAGAAGACAAAGTGAATAAACTTTTGGAAATAAAGATCCCCCCCCAAAAAAAAACACTCGAAAATGAATTTCTTCAGGAACGTAAATGAAGACATAAACACAGAGTAGAATTCTTCAGCAAAATCTGCATTATGAACAACTTTATGTCAAAAAAGATTTAAGAGTTGTAAAAGATGAAATAGATGCATAGAAAAAATAAAAATGATCAAAAATTATCTCAAAAAGTAATAGAAAACCTGGAAACATTTAGGACATTAAGTCAGCAGTCATAAATCTACTTGCAAAAAAAAAAAAAAATCAGACCAGACAATATTACAAGCAAGTTTTACTAAGCCTTCAAGGAACACAGAACCCCTATTTGATACAAATTGTTCCACAGAAATTTCCTTTGGGGAAATATTAGACAGGGACAAGAGGAGGGGCTCCCCAGGTCCTTTTATAAGGGTTGCAGAATTTTGATGCCTAAAACAGGCAGAAACAGTACCTACAAGGAAGATAGGAACACAGATGCACAAATCCTATATCAAAATTAGCAAGCCAAATCCAGTAGTCTATATATAAATACTTTATCATGAGTGCACAGTCTTTAACTCAGGGATAGAAGACAGTTTAACACCGAAATATCTGTTAAAGTAATTCACCACATTAAAAGATTAAAGGAGAAAGTCCATATATATAATCACCTTATTGGATGCAGAGAAGGCCTTTGATAAAATGCAATATCCACTCATGATTTCTTAAAGAACTGAGAATAGACAGCAATTTTCTTAAACTGATAAGAAACACCTACCAAAAAGCATCGTACTTAATGATGAACCATTAGAGTTATCTTCCTTAAAGCCAAGAACGAGATGAGGATTCCTGTCCTGTGATTTTGATTCCGTATTCTGTCAGGATCTTCAGCTAAGTTAACACACAAGAAAAAAAAAAAATTACAGGGCACCTGGGTGGCTCAGTGGGTTGGGCCTCTGCCTTCAGCTCAGGTCATGATCTCAGGGTCCTGGGATCAAGACCCACCTCGGGTTCTCTGCTTGACAGGGAGCCTACTTCCCTCCTCTCTCTGCCTGCTTCTCTGCCTACTAGTGATCTCTGTCTGTCAAATAAATAAAATCTTTAAAGAAAAAAAGAAAAGAAAAGAAAAGAAAAAAATTATTTTGGGTAAATATTTGGTGGCATTTAATTGTTATCAATGCAAATTCATAGTGACTTCAACCAAATGGATGTTTCTTCCTCGTGTGACCTTCTGCAGGTGCTCCAGGGCCAACCCTGATGAGCCATGAGGTTGTCCTGAGACCGACCCCGGTCCCGTTGATCTTGGGGCTTCACTGTCCCTGGAGTGCAGTCCTCTCCCTTCCCCCCCACCATGCTCCGTGTCTGCAGATGAAGGTCCCAGACCTGCCAACACTATTTTGAAAAAGACCAATGAGATGCTGGCCCTTCCAGAAGTACATACTTGCTAAAAGGGATCCGTGATAATAAAGCAGTGCGATCTGGATCTAAGACACACAGACCCACAGGGCGGAACGGAAGCCAGGAGCGGGTAACCGGTTTGTGGGAACTGGGCAGATGGCAGTAGGAATGGGGGAGGGGAAGAATGGGCTGTACCTACAGCAAGGGGTGCGGTCAAACGTAACATGAGAACTGACCTTATGCGACACATGAAATGAGATCCAGATGAATTAAAGACCTAAATGTGGGAAAAAAAGCAAAACTTTAAGTCTTTCTGGAGAAAATACAGAACATTCTTTATGATGCCCAGATAGAGAAGGACCTCCGATCCCCAAGGCACAAATTATACAGAATCAAGAGAAATGTATTTGACTACGTGGACATTTAAGGACCGTGGAACGAAGTAAAAGGACAAGCTTCGCTCTGGGAGGTGTTTTACAAGCCCCGTATTGCTCAATAAATTTTGGAAAAGACGTGCATGGATGGACCGTGGAAAGGAGTCATTTGTTTACTTCTCCCGCCTGTCCACGCAGTGGGCAAGGAGCCGGAGTGTTTGTTACTGTTTTAAAATATCGTGTATTGATAGAAAATTTGAGTTATGGTAAGGAAACCGTTCTGATGACCCCCGCTGAAAAGACCGTTCGTTACTCACAGTTCCTGGGAGAGGAGGGACACGCCAGGGCAGGGAGGTCACCAGGGTTCCGGGCAGGAGGCACAGGGCGAGGAGGGAACTGAGAGCAAGAACCTTGGTTGTGGTTACCGCGGGAAGGAATGGGCCGGCAGGATAAGAAGGTTTGGGACTGATCTCAGCAGGCTCGAGGGCATAGGAGCTTTCTGGAGTTGTCTGATGGCTGGTCCTGGAATGATTAGGGCAAGGGCATAGTGGCCTGGAGCATGAGCCTGGTAGAGAAGGATCTTTGCAGGGGCGCCTGGGTGGCTCGGTCGGTTAAGCACCAGCCTTCAGCTCAGGTCGTGATCCCAGGGTCCCGGGATGGAGCCCGTGTCAGGCTCCTTGTTCAGCAGTCAGTCTGCTTCTCCTTCTGCCCCTCCCCCTGCTTGTGCACCTGTTCTCTGTGTCTCTGTCAAATAAATAAATAAAATCTTAAAAGAGAGAGAAGGAGCTTCGGGGTGGGGGGCTCTGGATTGATGGATGTGTATTGGAAGAGCGTGTCTCTCCTTCCTTCCCTCCACCTCACCCCCTGGTCAGAGGAGGCCTCCCCTCTGACCAGGGGGTGAGGTGTAAGGAAGGAAGGCAGAAGCCGGCAAGGGAGCAGGAGGCCAAGGCAAGGGCGCGCAGGTGGTCCAGAAGGAGGCGTGCCCGGCATATGCGCCTGGTGCCCACGTTGGGCACGTTGAGCCTCCAGAAACTGGAAATGTGGCGGCTGCTGTTACACACCAGTTACCGCTCCCGTCTTCCGACCTTTTTTATCACCTTGCTCTGAATTTCCTTTCCTGATAAACAGCTGCTCAGCCTGGAGCTTCGGGAGAAAAGGATGAAATTAAAGTGTCAGAACCAAAAATTTATTCTTCTTTGTGCCTTATTTTTGGCGCCTGGCACACAGGGCCTGGCAGACGTGCCGAAGCGCTGGTCTCTTACCTTCACCGGCTTTGTCTGATGGCAAGGGGAGGCCTCGCCCTGTCTGCCGGAGGAGGGACACGCGGCCGGCCCTTCTGGGACAGGCCCCGCCGTTTGGATCAGCTCGCTGTGTTGCCCACACGCCTCAGGCACCCAGCCCACTTTGTTCCCCAAACGCTTTCTTGCCGAGCTCCCTACATGAGCAAAGCAATGTTTCATTTGCATGAGTGAAAATCAACCCTAGATTAATCTCATAGTATCGACTTTAGGATATTTAAATGTGAACCCAGCTGTGGAACTCTCCCCCAGGGCTGGAGCCAGAACGAGATGCTCACTCTAGCTGCCCACGTAACTGGTCCCAGACTGGCTACCAGCTGGTCCCGTCCCCTCCCTCTGCCTGCATCCCCCCCTCCCCAGCAGTCACTGGGAGGGGCGCTCGCTGACTTGGAACCAGAAGAAGGGGTTCCCCTCAGGTCTGTTTGGGGTGGGAGGGCTCTGGCTCTGAATCTGCCGGAGACCTCCCCCATCTCTGCTGCTTGGAAAGCTCATCCATTCGGCCACACTTACTGGTTTCTGTAATAGACTAGCTACGTCCTGGGAAGCCGGCGGTAGATAAAACAGACACTGGAGGGTCACGCGTCTGCAGGAGAGACAGCCAAAAAAGCCGAAAATTCTGATATGGAAGGAGCAGGACCAGCTACGTAATTCTTGGCCTCCCTGATGCCACATGAAAATGTGGGGTCCCTTGTCCAAATGGTATTAAGGATTTCAGGTGGCACCAGAGGGGCATCAAAGACACAGGGACCTACCAGGAAGCCGCCCCGGGAAGCAGCCTGCCCTCTTGCCCCCAGAAGGGAAGAAGAGCGCTTATCCCTGGAGAAGGGATGGCCAAGAGGAGACCGCGCAAACCCAACCTCAACGCCCTTCTTTCCATTCGTATGCCTCTGTCAGCCCAACTGCCCCGCCCTGGTCACGGAACCTGCAGGAGGGAAGCTTCTCCTCCCCTGAGACCCTCACAGGTGGAGACCCTTTCCCTTCTGTGCTGGGAAAGAAGGCTCAGAGTGACACCCATCGTGGGCTTTGAAGATGGAGGAATGAGCCAGGGAATGTGGTGGCCTCCGGCACCCGGGAACAAGCCTCCATTTACAGCCGGCAAGTAGAGAGGGACCTCAGTCCTGTAACCACAAGGGACAGAGGCAAGAATGAGCAAGGGCAGGGGTCCTCCCCGGAGCCTCCAGAACGGGACCCACCCTGATTGGAGCCCAGTGAGACCTGGATCTATCTGACTTAGGACCTACAGAACTCTCGGACGACACATTTTGGTTGTTTAAGCCACTAAGTCCATGGTCACCCGCCGCAGCAGCAACAGGAGAGGAACGTTCAAACACGTGGTCTAATGAGGAAGTGTCCCCGCTGGTTTGGCGTCTACGGGATCGAGACCAGGAGCTGGAGCTGGCGGGTGGTGGCCATGGGAGGGCACAAGGTCAAAGGGCGAATGGGACGGAGAATGGGGCCTCGGGCCTGCCCAGACGGGCACCATCTTTCAGGCATGGCCGTCAACACTCGTGGGTGTCGGCCTCACCCTGGAAAATGAGCATTGAGCGCAGATTCCCGAGAGAGGCAGGTCTGGGGGGAACCTGGGAATCTGCATGTTTAAATGATGGATGTTTCGAGCAAGGGTTCATGCCGTCGGATTCACCAACGCTGGGGCTTCCCTAGCAGCTGGGTTCTAGGCTGCAGAGAAGCCCCCCCCAAGCCTTTCCTGACTTTCACTGGCTTCCCCCCCTCTGGCCCCAGGCTCCCTCCCAGAGACCACTTGAACCATCCACACGCACTTCGGGCGCTTTACCGAAGTCTGTCCCCTATCTAGGTCGTGACCTTGAAGGAGGAAGGGGTACCCACTGGGGCTTTGATGGCAGAGGCCCCAGGCCCGCTGCTCAGTCCCCTGGGGGCCATGACGGCCCTCCACTGACCGTGGTCTGCAGGTGCCCGAGGCCAGGTGAGCGGCTGGGTGGGCTAAGTCAGGACAAGCGGAAATGGCGGGCGGTGTGGGGGTAACTGGCAAGCCGTGCTAGCTCCTGCACAGAACGCTCGGCGACAATGAGGCTGCCGCTGGCCACTCCTGGGAAGCACATTCTGCCGTTTCCCACTGGAGCTGCTCTCCGGGCGCGCACTGGTTAAGGCAATTCCAAACCAGTCCCAGCCGGCAGTGCTTCCTGCCCCACTGTCACTGTGCATGTTCCTCCAGAACTCCTGTCCTAGACCTTGACCTCAGGAGGGCCTTCGCAAAAAAGCGTTAACCCGAATGTGGGCCCCCCCGAGTGGATGCTGGTATGTTCTCGGGGTGGAAGGAGGCGCACAGATCAAACATCAAAACACACATGCGGGAATGTGTAGGTGAAATAATACAGACTCCTCGTTTATTGACGTTCCAGCCATGAGCGTCGGCTAATCTCACGTATTTCCAAAGTGGATAAATGCACATCAATCAAATTTGCAAGAATTTGGAGTCATTTAAATCATGTAGGAATCCGTGCTGATTGAGTTCTTATTTTTGTTCAGGAATTAATGGAAATAAGTACCAAATTTGCAGAAAGACATACCCAGTGGGAGGAGGGACTCTGGCCAGGACAGATTCGAGACCTCTCTCATCTTTGCAGGATTTCAAAACAGACATCCTTGCCCCAGGATGTGGGGTGGACAGAATCCTATGTTCCCCCAATCTGTGGCAGCTCCAGTCTCCAGCCCTCCTCCAGAATCAGCCACTTTGTCTCCAACGGCCCCCAGATCTGGTACCTATGCTGAGGCCCATGATGTCTGGAGGGCACAGGCTCTGTCCAGGGCCAGAGAGAACCAGCCAGATTCTCTGGAAGCACCCAGAGGGTTGCCTCCTGCTCCTACTCACCCCACCCACCCTCAAGGCCCTGTGCAAGGGCTGTAGGACTGGTCTGCTCAGATAGGCTCATCCTTCAGAGCAGGGCGTCCACAGGACACACGGGTCCCTCTCTGGCCAACAGCGCTGGCCTCCGCAGAACAGCTTCCTGCTGGGAGAGGCAGGAGGGACAAGGAGCCGAGCTCCTGGGGCTGCATACGGGGCGCCCACAGACCCCGGGGCTTAACACCACACCGATTTCTTCCCTCACTCTTCTGGAAATCAAAGTGTCAGCAGAGTTGGTCCTGTCGGAGGCTAGAGGGGAGAGTCCCTCCCAGGCCTCTCTCCCAGCGCCGGAGGGCTGCCTGCGAGCCTTGGCGTCATTCCGATTTCTGTTGTTACGTGGCGTTCTCTCTCCTCTGTTTGTCCGGGTGTCCTTCCCTCTTTCTTTCTTTTTTTTTTTTTAGGATTTTATTTATTTGACAGAGAGAGTTCCCAAGTAGGCAGAGAGGCAGGCAGAGAGAGAGGAGGAAGCAGGCTCCCCGCTGAGCAGAGAGCCTGATGCGGGGCTTGATCCCAGGACCCCAAAACCATGACCTGAGAGTCATGGCAGAGGCTTAACCCACTGAGCCACCCAGGCGCCCCTCCTCCCCTCTTCTTATAAGGACATCAGTCCCCTTGGATTATGGCTCACTCGAATCCGGGACGGCCTCATTGGGAACTTCATTCTGTCCACAAAGATCCTATTTCCAAACGAGGTGGCTGAATCCGTCCATCTCGGCTGGGTGGTTTAGACAAAGGACATGTCTTTTTTCTGCGGTTCTAGAGGACAGGAGTCAGAGATGAGTGCCAGCAGGCTTGGTTTCTGGGGAGACACCTTTCTCTGGCTTGTAGGTGGCTGTCCTCTAGCCGTGTCCCCACGTGGCTTTCCCGCTGGGCGTGGAGGGAGCACTCTAGTGTTCTTCCTCAGCTTCAAAGGACAGGTATCCTCAGAGATGGGGGCCCGCCCTTGATGCCATTTAACCTGAATTACCTACCTAAACGCCCCACCTCCAAACACAGGCACGGTGGCGGCGGGGGCCTCAGTGGATGAACTTTGAGGGGACACAGTTTAGTCTCTAACAGTCATAGTCTGAGTAGACACAACTTCAGGGTGGATCCTCTGGAGGAGTGCAGAGGACCGAGGATACTGCCCCCCCCCCGCTGTCCCCAGCTGTCGGCCCAACACCCAGCTCGAAACCACGGCTGAATCCAGGTCTGCGCTGCACTTCTCTGAGCTTCTTTACCTCTGGCTTTCCTACCCCATTTCTCCCTTAAATAGTATCTTACCGTCATCCCTGCAGACGTAACGCTTGCCCCAAGCTTAACACGGGAGTGGAGTTTGTGGGGAGCAAGGAGCACCTCCTGCAGGGCTCAGCACACGGTAGGGGTGGGGGGCGGGAGAGCAGGGCCTCCAGCCCTGCTCCTGAGCCTTGCCGGCTGCGTCACCTTGGGGTGGTTACTTACCTTTCTAAGCTTCATTTTCCCTGTCTGCAAAATGGGGTCCATAAGATCGTCTGCCTCCTCGGGTCAGTATGGAGAGAAGGGAGGTAGTACCCAAAGCCATGGTGTTCCATGGGATGTGGGCTGGTGTTTTCCAGGACCCTGCGACTCAGCCAGGACTCAGAGACCCCAGCTAAGAACAGTCCAGAGCCAGCGGCCTGGGGGACCAGACTCCCTGTCCCCAGAGTCCGCAGCCTTGACCCTTCCACCCTTCCTCTGCAGATCCCCAGGACCCGCAGGCTCTTCCCTCCACCACCCTCCCCTGCCCCCACCCATACACCTGCCTTCCAGGCGGCGCCAAGCACACTCCCGCACCCACACAACTCAGAGACTGAGAAGTTCTGCGTCCCAGCGACATCTGTATCCACCCAGGACAGAGTTGTTGGGAAACCAGGGACTCTGGCCAGTTTGGTTGAGGGGGGGATTCGGGGACCTGGAATCTTCCATGAGGACTGCCCGCTTATTGAGGTTGGAGGATTCTAAAGGTGGTTGGCTCTCCTGCTCGGCACCCAAGGGAAGATTGTGCAAAGCAGTTACAGTGTTGAACCCCAAAGGCAGGGTGGCTAATCTTCCGCACACCTCCAGGGCTTCTACCATTGACGCTCAGCAGGGCTGCTCCAAAAGTGTGCCCGCGGATGGCTTCAGCCGCTGTTCTGGAGCCAGAAGCTGGGCGAATCTAGCCTCCCTCTAACCACTCTCCTTCCCAGGGTTTCCACGGGCCCCCTGGGCAGCCCCGAAGGGGGGGGCAGGGCAGGAGCCCAGTTGAGCGCCGTCGGCACCCCTGCATTTGATAGGAACATGTCGGTTCTATCCAGACGCCTCCTGCCAACAGCTGGCCGGTGGGGGCCTCCAAGAGTCTGCGGGGGGCCAATAAGATAGACTGTCCTGGGGAATCAGACCCTTCTCTGCTACCTGCCAGCTGTGAAATCAAAGCCTGACCCTTCACCTTGACAAGACCGAGTGTTCTGGAGTGTGAAAACGTGCAGTGCTGCTTTGTGCAAGGTGTGTGGGCCAGGGGGCCCCTGGTCAAGTTCCCCAGGGCAGGAGCCTATTACTGAGGTCATAATGAGTGCCTGGGCTTCAGCAGACACCCAGTGCCCGTGGGATAAATGAGGACTCATAACTGAGTGAATAATAAGAGAAAGAGTTATAATAATGAACGAGGGGGGCCATAATACATAAACAACGAGAGAACGACCAAACACAAGGTAGCAAACATTTAGGTTAGCGCTTCTCGGGACCAGGCATTACTCTAAGAACTTCACAATTATTCCTTCATCAAATGCTTGTAACCACCTTGCAAAGCTGGTGCCAATATGAAGTCCATTTGATAGATGGGGAAACTGAGGCACGGAGGGTAAAGGACTTGTTCAAGGCCCCACAGCTGGAAGGGGGCAGATGAGAAGCAGGCTGATCAGCACACTTACCACCGGACCCCACTGCCCAGAGCGGCTTAGGGATGCTGCAGCTTTCCAGCCCTGGGAGCAGGTGGAGAAAATGTGGATTAAGGCAGTGGGCAAGGAGGGGCCGGGGTAAAGAAGCGGATCACGGGGGGCTGAGTCCAGTCCCAGATCGCCAGCCCAGGGGCAAGGTCCAAACTGTCCCATGTTTGTGCTCCTGGTACCTGGAATCATGGCTCTCCAAGGTTCATCAAAGGAACAAAAACAAATAATTGAGGTCGAAGGGTAGACAATTGTCTGGAGAAGCCACTGCTCTTCATGGAGTCCCAGCCTCTGTGTCTGGAGAGGAGCTGGCATCACCCCTCAAGCTCCAAGATAACCTCAGAGGCAGGACAGTAGGTGGTCCCCTCAGTAGCTGTGGGCTTCTGTCTTCCAAGACCAGCCCTGATTTGGACTCCCTGGGGTCGAGCTCTGTCCTACTTAGGAAAAAGGGTGAATTACAGACTGTTGGACAATCTTTAAAGGAACTTTTAAAACCCACACAGCAGCATAGCTAACAAAATAGAATCTGCCTCGTCATATTTCTTGCTGAATTCTTGAGTGAATGGAAAGAGACAATTTGCAATCAGCACTGCCGTCATGTACGAGTGAGACGCTTGAGGATGATGGAAAAATGAACACTCATTCCTCTCATGGTACCATCCCACCAGCCAGGCCCGACTGAGAGCTCCATCCTTCCCAGAAACGTCCTTGCTGGGTCCACCAGGCACCTTCCAGGATCAGGATCCAACACCTGTTCTCATGTCTTCCCACGCCTCATCAGAAACAACGTCTCCCTTCTCCGAACTCATGAAGCTCGCTTACGTCCCCTTTCGGTCAGGGATTTGTTGTGGTCTTGTAGGATTTGGACGGACTCCTCTCTCCTGTGCGCCCTGCACACATGATCCCTTTTAAGCCCTGGACCACCTCCGGTTCTACCGAAGGAGATTCAAAAGGGTAAGTCACTTATCATGGACAGTGCTCAAGCCACGGCCTGCCTAGCCTTATTTCCCCCAAATTCCAAATGAATGACGCTTGAATCAAAGAAGGTACAATTATTTGGGGCAGGGGGAGAGCAGACCGCTTGGTTCCTGCAGGCTGGAATGTGTTCGCTTATGAGTCACTCAACTCCCTTCACTTATAACGTGTATTCTGTGGGTGTCAGATGGCGTGCCAAGAATTAGAATTTCAAACTTGAGAAGACTGAGGCACCGGCGAGCTCCCAGCCCACGGGGGGAGTGACCATGAAACAACCAGCAGGACATGCCCACAGAGGAGTGAGTCACGGGAGGGACCGCTGCTCTCTGGGGGCATCATTAGTCATATGTGAGCTGGGTTTTGAAGGATGACCATGAGTTTCCTGGAAGGCAAGGTGAAAAGTTCATGGCTGGGAAAGAGAGCATATGGAGGGGGCCGGGCTGGGGGCAGGGGTGCTGGGAGGTGAGTTGAGTTCCTCGGACATCATGCCCACAGAGGGGGTGGGAGCGGTGATAGGGAAATGGACATTGGACCCATCCTCAAGGATAGTAGGAATGAACTATTTGTCACAGGCCCCCAAAGCAGGTAACTTTCAATTATGTTGAAATACAGTTATCAAAATATTTACAAAGCAGTAGAAAATATATATATATATATATATATATATATATATATATATATATATATAGTTTTACTGGTGCATTAAATAGCACTGCCCAGTGGATGGCTTAATAACCAGTCATTTTGTGACAGTAACTTTGTAATAGTAATAAGTGTACATGGTGTTTCAAGATTCCTGCTGCAGCTGGGATGGGGTAGGAAAATACGTGTAATCGGCTTTGGTGACAAAGTCAAAGGCACTTCTAACACTGTGGTCCTATTGACGGCATTTTAAGGGAAGGAGGTGTGAAATTTCAGGTGGAGTTTTATGAAAATAAAGAAGAAATTTTTCCCCCAGCTAAGTCCACAGACTCCTTAAATTCTATCCACAAACCTCTTGGGATCCCTGACCACCCGGTGCAAAACCCCAGCTTTGCACAATGAACCCCCCTCCCTACCCTTGCCTGTGACTCTCACCAGCGGTCCTTGGAGACGGAGCCTGGAACAGGGGCAGTGACTCCGTCCGTCCCTCGTGATCTGCCACTTTCTTTCCCAGGAAACAAAGTGTGTAAGATGGAGGAAGGTTTGTCAACCACCCCAGATTCCAGATAACTGAGAGGTAACTGTCTTAGCCCACCCCGGAGTCTGAGGCTCACGCGGGTATGGCCACTACACGGGCACGTAAATGAACCTAGATACCTGCCCAAAGACCCAAGACCCAGAGCCACACCAAGGGACAGAGAGGTGTGGGACTTTCAAGTATGCCCTCAAATCCTCTGATGGCCCTCCCTTCCAGAAACGGACCTTTGTTCTCTTCCTCTTGAGTATAACATGGGCTGGGCTTGGGAGACTCACTTCTAATAGACAGAATGTGGTAAAAGGATTAGTGTGTCACCTTCAAGATGAGGCATAAAGGCACTGTGTCTCCTTTCTGATTCTCCCCGGGATCCCTCACTCTGGGGAAGGCAGGATCCTTTCAGCCCCGTACGGAGCTGCACAGGCCAAGGGACCCGGGCATCCTGCCAATAACCAGGGAGCAATCGGGGCCTCCGGGCAACAGCTGTGTGAGGGGCGTTCTTGGAACCCGGCCTTCCAGCCCGGGTCAAACCTTGGGATGACCGAGGCCTTGGCTGATGGCTTGCCCATAGCCTCCCTGGGGATGCGGAGCCAGAACCCAGCCCCGCTGAGCCACCTCCAAATCTTGACGCTCCGATGCTGGGAGATAGGAAATGCGTGTTGTTTTCAGCGGCTACGTTTTGGAGTATTTTGTTAAGTTGCAGTAGATGACGAATCCAAGAAGTATGAGAAAGAGAAATTCTGATCCTCTCCTGAGGGCTGGGGGCTGAGATGCTGGGGAAGGGAGGGCAGGAATGAGCCTCCCCGAGGCAGCCTTCTTGAGGGTGCATGGCGGGCGCTCAAGGGGTATGTCAGCCGGGGCTGCTGATGGGTCCTGCACCTGCGGGGCACCCGCTGGCTCGCGGCATGACACCTCCTGGGTCAGTCCCTTAGAGAGTCACGAGCCAACTTGCAGCCACCGCAGGGGGGGATGGCCATGATCCAGAGGCGAGTACCAGGCACGCAGCAGCCACTCAATAAATGGTCACTCTTGGGCGCCTGGGTGGCTCAGTGGGTTAAAGCCTCTGCCTTCAGCTCGGGTCATGATCTCAGGGTCCCAGGATCGAGCCCCGCGTGGGGCTCTCTGCTCAGTGGGGAGTCTGCTTCCTCTTCTCTCTCTGCCTGCCTCTCTGCCTACTTGTGATCTCTGTCAAATAAATAAATAAAAATCTTAAAAATAAATAAATAAATAAATGGTTGCTCTTCATGGTGAATTCCCGGCTCCCCACATCAGGCCAGACCCCCCACCGGGCATGACATCCCCAAGAGAAGCCCACTCTCCTCTGACACCCAGAAGGTCCTGGCCCCCAAGGGGGCACCAGTGTGGGAACGAGAGACGCAAGCGCGGCTCCAGCTCCATCCCTTCGTCCTGTCCCCCATCATCCCTCCCCGGGGTTCGGAGGTCACCCTAAAGAGCAGCCAACATGGGAGAAGAGACCCAGCCTCGCCGCTGGCTGGGGACAGGCCAGCCGAAACTGCACCAAAGTGGGAACAACCAGGATGTCCAGCAGTGAGTGGATGGACGGACCAACAAAATGTGGCCTGTCGTGTCACGGACAAGGCCTCCGCCACAGGAAGGAGGCGATCGCCGTCCACACGGCAGCGGGGATGAACCTCAAAAACTGGGTGCTGAGTGGAGGAACTCATTTAGAAAGGGCCACATATCACACGACTCCATTGACACGAAATACCCAGCAAAGACAAATCCCTAGTGACAGCAGGCAGACGGCTGGTTGCCAGCGCCAGTGGGGAGGGGGCATGGGGAGCGAGGGCTGATGCGTACGCAGGTTTATTTGGGGGTGATGGCAACGTTTTGGAGCTAGAGGGAGGCGGGGGTCACAAGACCCTGAGATTGTATGAAATCCCACAGAGTTGTTCACTTCAAATGGCCAATTTGGGCAAAACAAAGAGACAGTGAAAAGATCAGTCGTTGGGGGTCAGGGAGGGCAGGGAGAGAGGGACCAACAGGTGGGGCGCACGGAGGCTGCTCTGAGCAGTGAAAGTGTCGCCTGAGACTGTGATGCCACCGTGTCATATTTGTCCAAACGCCAAGAGGAACCGTCACGTACCCCCGGACCCTGGGAGACGATGTTTCAGGCAGCTTTTGTCCAGCGTGACCCACGTGCCTTCTGATGGGGGGGGCCTGTGCACGTGGGGGGATGCCCAGTTGTACCTTCTGTACAACTGTACCTCTGTACCTTCTGCCCCATTTTACTCCGAAAAATGAAGCCTTTTTTTTTTTTTTTTTTTTTTTTAATGGTTAACTTTTTGTTGCATGATTTTTACCTCCATTGAAGGAAACGATGCCCGGGGGCCCTGGGTGGCTCAGTGGGTTAAGCCTCTGCCTTTGGCTCAGGTCATGATCTCAGGGTCCTGGGATCGAGCCCCACGTCAGGCTCTCTGCTCAGCAGGGAGCCTGCTTCCTCTCTCTCTTCCTACCTCTGTGCCTCCTTGTGATCTCTCTCTCTCTGTCAAATAAATAAATAAAATCTTCAAAAAAGAAAAAAGAAAAAAATGATGCCAAGATACCAGTTTTTCCAACCCGACAGGCCGGAGGGAGTCGGGTGATGGCTGCGGCAGCCCGGGTCTGTCAGCAAGGCAGTGGGCGAGCGGGTCGTGCGGCGGGGGGTTTGCAGGAGGACAGATGGGAGCAGATCCAGGAGAACGACTCTGCGATCGGAGAGCATCAGTCTCGGGCTTGGCGGCTCCAGCCCAGGGCTCCAGCAGCAGGCACGTCCCCTGTAAGTCCGCCAGCGTGCAGGGGATGACACGGGGTACACAAACATTTGTCGTCACATCACGTGCAATGGCAAAACAGTGGAAACAATGTAAATGTCCAGAGTTAAATAAACGGCAGCAGCTCATGCTGACGAGTCCTAGCTCCTGGAGACCGGCTCGGTGAGGAGAGCAAGGCGCAGAACGACGGCTTCGTACGTTCTATACAACGCGGGCAAAGAACATGTGTGCGCGTGCCTGTACACACACACTCCGCAGCCCTAGAGACACATACAAGAACTAGTAAGAGCTCCCCTCTGAGATGTCCTCAGGGAGACCCACTTCTGGTCTTCACACCTTGTCTGGTGCCCCCCCAGCCCTCCTTGCAGCGGGATCGGTGCGTGTGCCCAAGAGAAGACGTTCCCTTTCTGGGAACAGAACCTCCGAGGCTATGTTGAGAGCCGAATGGGGTCCCCTCCTCACTTCACATGTTGACGTCCTGACCCCTCAGCACAGCAGAATGTGACTGTATTTGGAGAGAAGCCTTTAAGATCAGGCAATATGAGGCCACAAGGGCAGTCCTTACCCTCCAGAACATGTGTCTTTATAAGAAGAGAAAATTCGGGGGACGCCTGGGTGGCGCAGTTGGTTGGACGACGGCCTTCGGCTCAGGGCGTGATCCTGGAGTCCCAGGATCGAGTCCCACATCGGGCTCCCAGCTCCATGGGGAGTCTGCTTCGCTCTCTGACCTTCTCCTCGCTTGTGCTCTCTCTCACACTCTCTCTCTCAAATAAATAAATAAATAATCTTTAAAAAAAAAAAAAAAAAAGAAGAGAAAATTCGGACCAGAAAAGCACGGAAGGAAGAAAGACCGTGTGAAGACACAGGCAAGGTCTGCACGCCAAGGAGCGAGGTCTCAGGTGGAACGGGGCTTGTGGCCCCCAGATCTCAGATTTCCAGCCTCCGCAGCTGTCAGGAAGGGTTATTTCTGTGGTGGCCCCTCTTCGGCGGTGCTGTCACAGTGGGAGACAGCACGGGAACACAGGCCAGCTCCAAGAGGTACTGAGGCTCCCGGCCTGCACTCCCGGTCTCGGAACACTGGGTGTGGGGGAGGACACTCGGGCAGCCTTCCAGAGAAGCCCCCTCCCGCCAGCAGCCTCGTGACTGAGCCACCTTGGAGTGCTTTTGACCGCCCCAGCTGACAGCCTGACCGCCACTTCCGGAGAGACCCTGAGCCCCAACCACCCTGCTAAGCTCCTCCCAAATGTCAGACCTGCCCAAACCCAAGATGATGAAGATCCGCAGTTGGGAGCTGCCACGGGTGGGGCTAACTTGTGACCCAGCAGCAGGTCACCGTCACGGCGGCTGTCCGCTCTGGTACCAAGAAAAGGCTGAGTCATGGCTCCCAAAATACCCAGCTCCTAATTCCCGGGTCTAGTGAACATAACCTTCTATGGCAAAAGGGATTGGGCCAGTGGATGAAGTTAATGATCTATTTTTTTTAATTTTATGTATTTTATTTGAGAGAGAGAGAACACAAGCAGGGAGTGGGGGAGAGGGAGAAGCAGACCCCCCACTAATCAGGGAGCCTGACACGGGACCAGATCCCAGATCCCGGGATCATGACCTGAGCCGGAGGCAGACACTGAACGACTGAGCTACCCAGACGCCCCAGAGTTAATGATCTCGAGATGGGCAGATTATCCGGGATTTTCTGGATGGGCCTTAAATATAATCACGAGAGCCCTCCTGAGACGGAGGCAGAGGGAGATTCGACCACAGGGGAAAGACAAGGCGTGGGGAACCTCGGCAGAGACCGAGGTGAGAGGAGGCCGCTCTGCTGCTTTGAAGACAGGAGAAGGGTCACAGGGGATGCAGTTCTAGAAGCCGAGAAAGCAAGAAGGCCGACTCCTGTGGGACTGTGGCCCTGCGGACTGCTCGGTCCCAGCTCAGTGGGACTGGGGCTGGATCCCCGACCTCCCGATGAAGACATGAAACGTGCATGGCTTTAAACCCCCAGGCTCATGGCATTTTCTCCCCCGTAGCCTTAGGAAGCCGTCCTGGGACCTTCTGAGTTTTGTCATGAGTCTACGCGTCTGGCCAGGTCAGTCTTGGCTGTGGACCCTCAGATCTGTTCCTCGCCTTCTGGGCGCTGAGCTCTGGGGGTCTGAGCCCCCACCGGCTTTGCCGACTGGTTTCAAGCCACTGGTGGCCAAGGGGAGGGTGGGAGTACGGGACAGCCTCCCCCGCCCCCTTCCTCCAGCCACCCCCACTTGGAGTGGCTCTAATTCTCCACGTGGCCCCACCACTGACCCTGGTCCTGAGGTCCCAGGAGCTCCATGTCTGTCCTCCGTCCCTCCAGACCCAAGTGTGGTAGCCGTTCCCTCCAGGTCACCTCACCCCCCGCTTTGGATCCTCAACTCCTTCACCATCCCTGCAACGGTTAACATCAGCGACACCTGTCCCTGCCCCCCGGGGGGAGCCCACAGTGCAGCCCCAGGGCTCAGCACCGTTTGCAGGTGTCAGACTCACCAAGAAAGACGCAGCTCTCGCAGGCACGGCGTGGACTGAGCTGGGCGTCAGTCACGCGGAGAACCGGCCGCGCGAGCAGCCTCGGGAGTGAGCATCGGTTCCCGGTCCCCGAGGCTACAGGTCTGGCCCGCCATTGGCACATACCCCTCTCCTGTTCCAGCCATGAGCCGACACAGCAGGGGGGTCGCACACTAGGGGGGGCCACACACGCAGACCCAAGCAGCGCATTCCAGCCCAGAACAGGGAAAGATCCCGAAACGCAGAGAGCCACCTGCCTGGGTCCTGGGAGCTCTGTCTCCCTGTGAGGACACACTCTGGCCCGAGGCCTCCTTCTCTGCCACCGAGCAGGGGTGGAAAGAAGCCACATGGTGACCAGCGCTCCTTCCAATTTTCACACCTGCGTGTTTTCCATCTGCCCGCTGGGCCCTCATCGATATTCAAATAATAGAACAAGCAGAAGAAAAAGGTCACAAAAGTGAGACAATGAGGAGTATTCGGCCCAGAGAACCTCTTCTGTGGCATTCCCAGGAGGGGGCCGCCTGTGGGGGCCCTTCCGTACCTCCACACTGGGCTCTCACCAGCCCACCCTGCACACCTCATCCCTCTCACGCCCCCCAGCTGCCTGCATCGTCTCTAGGCGCGATTCGAGCAGCGGCCCCCGATTACTGCCTCGTAAGGGCCCAGTGGGGTGTGGAAGGGGGCGCCCGCGAGAGCCACAGAGATGTGGAAAATAGACAAGGGCAGTTAAACTCGTGTCTGCACATTCCCGTGTGGCCCACTGGGGACACTAGGGCCCAGCCGAGGTGCTGCCCCACTGGAGCTGGCCCCCACCCGGGCAGCCCCAGCCCCAACTCCTATGGCCTGAGGTGTGTGTGTGGGGGGGGTCTTCGTGCTCCATGAAGCCGAGGCCGGCCGCCCACATTCAGAGCAGGAGTGATGTTCCCTTGCCTGCCTGGGCTCACGTTTTTAGTGTCTGACACGGGAACATTGCTAGGTGACCATGTTTCTCAAAGCTCAAATTGAGACAGATGGTCTGCCCAGAGATGTTTTCCTGATTTAGCCACTTACTTATATAAAAAGCCTTATGAAAAAGCGTGCACGCCAATTTGCATTTGACTGTCCATTTAATGAGTCACCTTACAGGAGCTGGACTGAGCCTCGACCACTGGGGGAGACTGTCTGGCCTGGGCGGGGGACCAAGGGGGTGTGGAGAACGGGAGGGGGTCTTCAGAGAGGGGCGATGCCAGGGCTGGGGTCCCCAGGTCCCGGCACGATTTGCAAGGTGCACAGAGCGGCTTAGTCCGGGCCTGGCGGTGGTAAGTACTTGGTAGAGACCCAGGGAAATCTCTGTACCTCCTCAGGGGTCCTTTGACCCAAAGTAGGACCCTGCCCCCCCAGGGAACCTGGGAGAGAGTGGCAGAGATCCCGCTGGCAGCTCAGAGGGACTCCCACTCCTGGGGCCCCTGCCAGGCCAGGAGAAGGGCCAGTCGGGACCCTGGGGCCCTCCCTGTCCAGAATTCCAGATCCCATTTCCAAGTTCTCAGTGAGGCCTCTGCTCAGTGTTGCAGACATTAGCCCCGTGTGCTCGTGGTGCCCCATGACGAGGGCATCATTAACAGCTCACTTTACAAAAGACACAGAGAAGCCAGTGGCTTGCTAGAGGACACACAGCCAGTAGGCAGAGGTGGTGGTGATAACGGTGGGACTCAAACCCAGGCCCCTCCCCCTGCTGTAGGGCACCTGTTGTGCACATCTTCTGCTTCCTCTCTGTCTGGGCTTGCAGGTTCAAGGACTCCGGGAAGGGTACTCTTCCTGACTCCCTTTCCCCTCCCATGCCTTAGCCAATGCACAGGAATTCAGTGGCTCCCCCCTTCAAAACACACTCAGAGGGGGACCAGTCCTCCCCCCAGGCCCCCCAGCTCCCATCACTGCCCCACCTGGCTGTCACTATCATGGGTTCTGGATGCCACCTCGTGACAGCCCTCATGGTGCATTCTTAGCACAGAGAACAGGAGCTTTCTCACATACGGCAGTCAAACTCTCTATGGGCTCCCATTTCACCCAGTAAATGTCCTTCTGGAGGCTTCCAAGCTCTTCACATTCGTGCCCTATCACCTCTGTGCTCTGGTCTCCTCCCTCACTCTGCTTCAGCCACACCGATCCCCTTCTTATTCTTCAAACACACCGGCCTCACTCCTGCCTCAGGGCCTTTGCACTGGCTCATTCTTCTGCGTGGAATGCTCTTGCCCACATGGCTAACATCCTCATCGCCTTTGTGCCTTGGGATCAAGTGTCACCATTTCAGGGAAGCCTGCTCTGACACCCTGTTTCAGGGTGTGTCCTTTCCATTTTCCCCAACCCCCTACTCCTCTCCACCCTGCTTTGCCACACCGCTTAGCACCTTATAATGTTCTGCTCAGTTTACTTGCTGTGCTGCTTGTTTGAGGTTTGTCTCCTACAGCTGCAGAGCAAGTTACACGTATCTTTGTTTCGTTCACAGCACCATGCCCATACCTGGAGAATGCTTAGCACATAGTATACACTCAGTAAACACTGGTTTGATGAATGAATTGTCCCTAGTATCCAGCAAGCCCCACGGTGGCCTTCATCTCCTTTCGCTGATGAAGTTTGGCGCCCAGCCCAGTGACACACAGCTAAGGGGAGCAGAGCAGGGACTGGACCTGGTTTTTCACCCCTTTGGTGGGTAGACAGATCTCCTCCACCCTCCCCTCCTACCTACATTCTTTGTGAAAATGTGGGAGTCTACTGCCTTCCCCATCCCTTGAATCTGGGCTGGTTGCCTGACTTGCTTCAGCCCCAAGGTTGGGGCCAAGTTAATGTCAGCTCCAAGCCTCGGCCTCTGCTCTCTCCTGAGACACTGCCGGCACCTTGGGCACAAGCCCGGGCCAACCCCGGGGGAGCACGGCGGTGATGAGGAGACCAGCCATGGCTGTCCTTGACCCGTCAGCCTCCAGGCACCTGCCAACCGACAGCAGGTGCACACAGGTCCAGCTGCCATCAGCCAAGCCCAGCCCCTGGCAGCAGAGACAACCCACCAAACGCAGATTCCTTGGGAGCCAAAGTAAGTGCTCTCCGTGGAGTGCCATGGAGGGCTGGATTTCACTCAGGCTTCCTGCAGCAGTAGCTAGTGGATACACTTGGATTCCAACCAGAATCTGCATTGGGTGAGTCAGCCCATCTAGGAGGCCCATGCGGCGCTTTCTGGTGGGTTTGGAGCTGATAAAGGGCCCTGGGGACAGAGGGCCAGCTGCCAGCCTTCTCAACCCCCAGTGCTGACGTCTGTGGTGAGGCAGAGGGCGGCTTACTGTGACTGGGGAGTTACCCCGGTTACAACTCCAGGGAGCTCTGAGCCCCAGGCTTCTCTGCAGGGTGGGAGTGGAAGGGGGGCTGGAATTGCCCCTCTTAGGCACGGCTCCTGCTCACCTTGTGTGTCTCAGAGAAAGCTTTGTATCCACCTTTCTCTTCTCGAGGTTTGGCCGGGCGAAGAGTGGACTCGTGGGGGTGGGATGGTGAGGAGTGTTTCTCTCCCTCCTTTGGGTTCCCTCGAAAGCAGAACACGAGCCCGGGACGTAGATGTGTGTCATTTATCCGGGAAGAGCCCAAGAGGCAGGAGCACAAGACAAACCAGCGAGGGATGTGTCAGGGACTCTGACTCAATCCTGCTGGGGCCCCAGGAGCCACATGGACTAAGCCCCAGACTCAATGACCACTGGGCAGGAGGCTGCGACTCCTGTCGGGGGCCAGAAGCTGTCTCTGGGGGTGTGGGCACCTCTGTATTTCAGGGCTGCTCTGGGCGTGAGTGGGTGGAGGAGACGGGTCCAGGTAGCCCCTGGCCATCCACGAGGACTTGGCCCCACAGTCTCACTCTCCCCTACAAAACTGAGCTCCGGGTCACCTCCTCCGTGAAGCCGCCCTGATCTCTCAGGCAGCAGTCATCGCTCCCTCTGCTCCCTGCAGCCCTTGCACAGGCCTCCCGGCGACAAAGCCCACGTAGCAGGAGCTCACTTGGTACCAAGCACAGTGCTCAGCAGTCCCCTTGTGCAGCCCATTTAATGCCACGACATCCTAACGTGTGTACAGGGGTATCGCCCCTTTATAGTCAAGGGGATTTCAGGTTCAAGGTCTCATGGCTACAAAGGGCAGGAGGCCAGCTTCAAACCGACCCTTAGCCCAGCCGCAGAGCCACAGCCCTCAAGGGGCGGCACCGACCCCGCGGCTGGGAGTCTGTCTCCTCCTCTGGACCGCAGGCTGCCGGTTCATGTGCGGGGCACCCAGCGCACGTGGCGTGCACCCCCGCGAGAGGTGGGCGCACACGCCAGCAGATGGAACGCACAGCTCTACTGCGTTCCAAACTCACACTCCCACGGCGGCCAGCGGCAAAAATAGCCGGCTCATTTGAATGGAGTGACAGGAGGAAGGAACAAGAACCCAACTTCAGACAAATGGACATTTTCAAAAGAGGAAGGGCAGCGGCCCGGCCCCCCGGCAGAACACAGCTCCGGCCCTGCAATTTAGCACGATTAACCGAAGCCGCAGCCCCAGTCGATATAATAGCGGGAACGTTATCAGTTTTGCCACAAACCATTATTCATTATCTCTGCGTTTCGCCGGCTCACCCCGGCGGGCTGGAGCGCCGCTGCCTCTCCCGCAGTCAGCTGTATTTTAATCAGCTACATTACGGGAAAATGTCCTTAGAGGAAGCGGGGCCATAGCTCGGCGTGTCAGCTGCTCGTGGATCGGGATGGGGATGTTCCAAGGTGCCGTAATGTGGTGTGACACCGTGCAAGTTCATTTTGAGAGAAATTAAACATCATTTGGAGGCGAGCGAGGGAGATGAGCCGGGGACTGGCTTGGTTTCAGACAATATTTAAATGGCCCTGGGGTATTGATTCTGGAGGCGGTCTTTGTAAGGGCTGCTGTGGGGTCTATCCGCGTTTGTCCAGAATTCCCAGGCTCAGCCTAGGTGTGGACAAAGAACACTGAGAAAGCAAGACAGATCCCCAGCTTATAAGGGTTGACTTGGCCCAGTGAGTCTTGGAGGGAGGAGGACTTGGAGGAGAGGCTTTGGGAGAGCTGGGGATGGAACAGGAGAAGGAAGGAAGCATCTGGTCCACGCACATTCCTGGAGCTGACTCTAGGGGCCAGGCATGGTGCTGGGGCCGCCAAGATGGAGCCAGACTGTCCCTGACCTTGAGGGAAAGAGTGGTAAGGGCCAAATATGCCTAATCAACCTGACCAGAGCAGGGAGGGAGAGATTCTGACCGTTCCCTATGTACCCCATGGTGACAGAGGGAACCCCACAATAAGCAGTGCGAGATGTCCAAGCACAGGACACCTGACACTGGACAGATGCATGGTCTGGCCTTGCCCACTATGGAGGGCCTCACGGGAGCCCACACTCAGGAGCAGTGAAGAACCAGGGGCCGTGGGCGGCTGGTTTTATAGTAACGACAGGGTGAGGTGGCCCCTGGTTCCCATGGAGGATGTAATTGGCTTGTTTGTGTGATTCTGCAGGCAGCAGGGAGAGGGAACCCATGAGGCTGAGGACCGTGGGAAGTGCAGTTGGTGGGGCTTGTTGGGGAGCTACTGGGGGAGGTGGGAGGGGGTACCTGGTGCGAGGAACCAAACTCAGGCCATCGTGATCTTGTGAGGCTCAAAGCTATCAAGGCAGCATCTAATACACACCTTACTCTTGGATCTTACATCACAGGAGGTGCGGGTGAGGAGGGAGGGTGGCCTTTGAGTGGTGAGACATGGAAGGCTTCCTGGAGTAGGTGGCATTGAAGGTTGCCTTGAATGAGGAGGAGCATTCCAGCACATGGAAAGTGAGAAAATGGGCAGGTAGAGCTGTGAGTAAAGCTCCGGAGGGGGTAGGAGGAGGCACAGCCTGAAGGAGGAATGGAGTCACAGCGAGGTGGCAGGGTGCCAGGCTGGAGGGCTGGACGGGAACAGCCTGCAGCAGGACTGGAGGGCCACGCTGGGGGATGGGAAGTCTTCGACACTGGGGAGAACACGTAGAAAAAAAACAACCACGATTATGGGACACCTGGGGACTCTTGATCTCAACTCACGTCTTGATCTCAGGGTGGTGGGCTCAAGCCCAGCGTGAGCTTATTTAAAAAGGAAAAGGAAAAGAAAACAGCAACCAGCATAATGGCTGTTCCGATCAACCAGACCATGAAGGAATATCGCAGAGAAGTTGGTCTCTAGGTGTCATGTGGCCACCTGGATCTGGATGACCCCGGCCTCCCCCCAAACTGTGACTCCAGGCCAGCGCTTTCCCCGGAATCCAGATTCAAATACCCAGGCTGATTCCAATCAACTACGCATTTCCTGAGTGCTTATGGGGGACCGGGCACGTTTGGGGCACAGAGAGCCCTGACTGTGCACCCCCCTTCCAACGCTTTCGCTCCCCAGAAGGATGTTGGTGATGCCCGGACATTCGTGTTCCTCCTCCTCACATCAGCATCTCCTGATGTCTCAGGAGAGTTTTGGTGCCCACAGTCCCCGGCTGAAATCTGGAGGCTCTGCGCTGACCGCTCCCATCACCTGATACCCCGTGCCCCACCAGTCGCCATGTCCTGCCTTCAGAACTGCTAACGGATTTCTCAAAATCGCGTCTGCTGCCTTCCTGGCTTTTTTCTTACGACCACAGGCTGGTCCGGACATGTTCAAACAGGACGGAATGCACGGGTGCGTGTGCACACAGACTCACAGGTACACACAGTGTATCACGACTAGTCTTTCCGCTTCACATCTCTCCTGCCCGGTCCCTGGGGCAACTTCTAAAAACACAGACCTGGTCGTCTCACACAGAAGCCTGAAGCCCTTCACAGGCTCTGCTGTGGTTCCCCTCGGGTCCCCTCCCCTCCGAATTCATATTTTGAACCCCGAACGCCCAGTGTGCTGCTGTCTGCGGATGACAACTCTGGGAGGAGGCTGGGTTTAGATGGGGTCAGCAGGGTGGGGCTCTCCGGGCGGATTAGGGCTCCTAAAAGAAGGGACACTGGAGAGCTGGCTCTGTCCCCCTCTGTCCCTCCCGTGAGGACGCGGCTGTCCGCGAGCCGGAGACCGGGCTCTTCCCAGGAACGGAGTCTGTTCATCGTGGACTTCGCGGCCTCCAGGGCTGAGAGAGAGAACTGTCCGTCGTTGGAGCCGGCAGGCTGCGGAACGCTGGCGTAGCAGCCCGTGTGGGCCAGGGCGGGCCCCCGCTGCCCACGCGGACAGACCCGGCTCCTGCCCGGCCCCCGAGGTCCCAGCTGGGACATCTTCCCCGTCTCCGCCGTGCCCTCTCCTTTGACCCCGTAGCGCGAGCAGCGCTCCGGCGAATGGTCCAGTTGCTTGCAGACGTCCCTCCGACGCTGTGGCAGACGCGTGTACAGGCCCCAGGTCATCACCGGTCTCCGAATCCGCCTTTTCTACAACGCGCCTCGGTGGTTCTTCCCGCCAAAGCGAAGATGTACTTCCAGGCCCTCGACCTCAGGCTAGCCATGTGACTTGCTTTGGCCAATGGGAAGCTGTTTGGCCATGTGACTTGCTTTGGCCAATGGGAAGTGTTTGGGGTCATGTGACTCGCTTTGGCCAATGGGAAGCAAGGAGACGTGACACAGGCGCTGTGCCAAGAGCCGTGCCCTTGAGCTTGCCTCTTGCGTGTCTGCCATCTCCAGGGAAGGGCTTCGTGGGGGTGGCTGCTGCGCGGGCGGCCCCAGATGAATGCCCGTGGAATCCAGCGCCCTGACTCCAGCCCTCCGCACGGACCCCAGCACGAGTAAATGATTCCTGTCCGCAGCCTCTGCGGTCGGCACGGCGGGCTGACGCGGACGGAGCGCGCTGCGTCCTGCACGGCCCCGACGGACTCCCTGCCGCCGCTCGCTTTGTCTTCACCCCGACGCCCTCCTACTCTCTTGTTGGCCTAAATGTATTTCCAGACTTAGCTCGCGTTCCGTCCTGCTGGGAGCCTCCTCCACCATTCCCAGGGGCGACGCTGCGTTCGTCTCTGATCCTCCATGTGCAGGAAAAGCATCATGGCGGGAAAGAGGCGGGGAAGGGATCCGTGGCCCCTCTGTGTGCTCGGACGGAGGCTGTTCTCCCTCGCTTTTTCCTGGGAAGGAGGGAAGAGAACGTCTCCCGCTCTCTGAGGTTCAGCCGTAGGAGCCAGCCAGGGGCTCTCTGGGCCCGCCGGCTGTTTGCTCCAGCCTAGGAATCTGTCGGAGGCAGATGGGTCCGCCTGTCCGGTTGCTCCTTGTCAGTGCCCAGCCGGGGTGCCGTGTACTTGCTAGGTGAATAAGACAGAATTACACGCCATTCCGTGTTCTGGAATTTAAACAGCTGCTAACACCTCCCAGGAAACACTGTGTTTAGTAACTAGCCAGCCTATGTTTTAATTCCAGTCTCCTTGCTCTTCCAGCCTTTATTACACGCCAGAGATTTCTGTGCAAACACCACTGCGTCTTTGATACATCTTTGGCAGACTTGACAATCCCTTTGCCTTCTTTGCCTGATGTTGATGGAGGCCTTGCTTATCCCTGCCCCCCTCAGGAGTCTATAAATAGAGAGATGCACACACACGCGTGCGCACGCGCACACACACACACACACAGGAGAACTTTTAATGCTGCAAGACTGCTCAGCTCAGAAAGGCTGCAGGCACATTTTCCTAGCCTCCAAGTTTCCCTGGGTGCCCATGAGGGCCGTCAACAGCTGCTGGACTCCCATGTTAGTTACCTGCTTCTACCTCCTTCAGGGACCCATGGAGGGCAAGAGGTCCAGAGACAGACCCTGCCTAAGCCATTGCTAACTGGAATGGATCCTGTTGATTTCCCCCTCCCATCACTGTCTTTCTCAGGACTGTCCTAGCTATAACACAGACCACCTTTCAGGTAAATTAAATTACTGTTCAGCAAGTATTCACTGTGTACACTGTGGGCAGAGCACACTTTCCTGCTTCACTGTTACTGAGCTTGACCTTGGGACTTGCTCTGACCGATGAAATGTTAGCAGACATGATATGAGCAAAGGGTAGAAGTAAACTGATGAGCATAGGTTTGCCCTTTAGGTCATCTGCCTTCTCTTATGACTAGGATGTGCCCTGAGTAACTCCAGGTCCGGTGAGGACAGGAATGCACAGAGCAGGTCTAGACCCCACTCAAATCCTGGAGCCGAGTCCAGCTGAGCCCAAATGAGTTCAGCCAAATCCCCCACTGACCTACAGAAAAATGGGGGAAAATAAATGCTTATTGTTGTAAGCCTTTGAGTTTTGCAATTGGTTGTTAGACAAGAATAGTCGGCTAATTCAAGGGGGCAGGCTTCCTCTCCTTCCACATTCTCCCCAGCTGTTCTTTTGAATATGAAATTGGCAGCAGTTGGCATTGCTGATCATCCCCAAAGAAGAGCATAAACTTGCAGTAGCTTTGCCAAGAATGAGGGTCCCATTACATCGTGTCAGGCCCATTATCTTACCAGGCTTCCCAGAAAACAGCTACCTCCTATTGTTTATCAATATGGCTACAAGCAGAGCAAACCTAGTTCAACTGCTCAAGTCATTGGTCAATGCCAGGCTCCAGGCTGGGGCTTTGGCCTCCGTAACATGTGTGCTAACCAGCTGAGTTAGCCGGCTGTAACAGGGTCCATCCCAGCACTCAGGGAATGTACAGCGTGAGGATGACCTTCAGAAACCTGGACTCCCTGAGGCTCTGTCCAGCAGTGGAGGTGCTGAATCCACGGCGGTCCCTTCTGGCGGGTCTTGGAGAGCAGAGCTCAAGGGTGGGGTGCTCGCGGACATCACTGACTTTACTGACATTAGGCTCTCCACCCTCTGCCCTAATCACTCCTTTCTTGCCAGTCTCTCCACCTGATTGCAACCCTCCTCTTCCATGTCTTTTGCTCACCCCCTGTCATGGCTCTGATCAATTACCCAGGAAAAGAATTTGTTCATCCCGAGAGTCAAATCTCCAAATCACCCAGATAATCAATATTCAACTGCTGTGCTGCCGAGCGGGGGATCGATTTGCTGCCAGCTATTGCTAGGCAACTGGAAGCCTTCACACCATCCTCATGCAGTGAAGGGAGCTGTCAAAAGTGGGGCAACACATGGGGCTGGCTCTTAAGGATCAGCAGCAGCATGTGAAGCCAGAGAATCACATCACAGGGTGAGGAGGGACTCACTGCTCTCAAAACTTTAGTGATGTCTCACTTGATACCCTGGCTTAAGCAAACCACTTGTTTAAAAATCCTTTTTGTTGTAGAAAATTTCAAATATACACAAATATATAGACATTGCAGTGGATATCCATGGACCTGTCACCCAGCTTCAATAATGATCAACGCTTGGTGAATTTACTTTCATCCTATCCCCCACTCACTGCCCTCCTGTGAGATTCTATTTAAGCAAATCCTCAACCTCATCCATGATACCTCAGGAGGTATACCTGGAGGTATACCTCCAGATACCTCAGGAGGCATCTCTGAAAGGCAAGGACTCCCAAAACCAAAGGGAAAAAACCGCTGCCTCATGACAACGCCTCTGAGAAATAACCTTCATTTCTTCACGATATCAAATATCCAGTGTTCAAATGTCTCCAAGTGTCTTAATATTTTTTTTGCAGCTTTATTGTAATCAGGATCCAAATAAGTTCTGAACATTGTAATTGGTTGGTATGGTTCTTCAGTTTCTTATAATCCACCCTTTTTGTTTATTAGCTGAAAAAGAGGATCACCTGTCCTATAGAGATGAGTCTTACACCCCATCCATGCTATGGTTTGCCAGCTTCCCCCCATCCCCCACGTTTCCTGTAGATTAGTCGTTAGATCAAGCAGCTTGGTCAGACTCAGGTTTGACGTGCTGGTAAGACTACTTTACAAGTAGCCTTTACCACTGCTCTATAATGTGTGGTTCTCTCTCCTTTTTGTGAGGTTGGCAGGCACTGATTGCTTATTAAGGACTGACAACCCACAGAGTGGAGGGAGAGGTGTGCACACATATATTTGACAAGGGAGTCGTGTCCAGAATACATCAAGAGCCCTTACAAATCATTAAGGAAAGAGTAGACACCCCCCTCTTTTTAAGTAAAAGGCTCCTTATTCCTTTCTCCTAGAACTGAATCTGAACCTGAAAGCCAATGAACAAAAAAGGCTTGGGCAGAGAGGGACCATGGCAGTTTGTGGGGACGTGATGACAACCCATCCTCCTCCCTTCATCCGTGGAAATGAACATCTTGCATGTTTAGGGGAGGAGTAGAGGGGCTACTTTGTAGAAAGCGATCAGTTTACCAAGCCCAACGAACCAGGATTCTTCTGAGTTACTGAAAGATCAAGAAAAATCAATGTTAATAATTAATCTCACAGATTCTCCGGTTGCAGTCGGCAGTAAGAGAAAGCCACACAGTCCCGGAATTTAGTATATCCGCAGAGACCACTCTGGGACAAAATGCATAAACACAAGTAAATTACTTCAAAGCTTTTCTTTTTTTTAATTAACTGAAGTAATTTTGTAATAATCCCCACAGCTTGTGTCTTAAAATGGAAATCAGTTAAGGATCGAATCCGTCTTCTGATATTGTTTCCCTCGTTCTGGGGCTCAAACCACGAGAGCGCAGCCCCACGGGGTGGTGGTGACTTGAGGCTTTAATAAAACACACAGAACTTTCAGACTTCACTCCAGCTCGGCAGATGGTAACAAGTGTCAGAAGCATTTAATTAGCCCCTGCATTAGCTCATGATTTAACGAGCCCTGTCTAGCTGCGTACCTGTGATGTGTGGATCTGCAGAGACGTAAGCCTGTAAAAGACTATAAAAAGCTTTTTAAGAATGATGGATTTGAGTGTTTCAAATTCCCAGACTGCCATGAAAGGCAAAGGCCAGCCCCCCCACCTCTGTTCCTCTTCTCTGTGCACACACAACAAAGTGAACCTCCAAAGGCGATGAATTCTACAGTCTCCAGTTCCATGGGGGATCGTGGGCTGTGCACACAGCTTCATAGCACCACCGAGCCCGTGGGACCTCGCCCTATAATCTCTTGTGTTTATGTGCCTCAGAAAGGATTTTCAAAGCCAGTTCACTCACACTATCATGTGTGAGCCTCACAAAATCTTGTTAAGTCAAAAAAGTATTACCCCATTCGACAGGGGAGAAAAACCGCTGTCCAAAGTCTGAGGTCAAGAGTGAGGGAGTGAAAATGCCAACAGAGAACCCACCTGCTTCTGTGCTGAGCTGGGTCCAGGCTCCAGCCAGCATGGCACCAGGGGAAGGTCCTAAAGACAAAGACGGTACCCTTCATCCAGGAATTCTGGCAGCCCAACAGTGCCTGACACTTAGCCATTAATTCGGGGATGGTGAATTCAACAGTTTGCAAGGACCACCCCAGGATACTGTTGTCTTGATGACCAGGAAGAGGAACCCAAATCTTTCTGTTTTGCAGCAAGCTTCAGTTCTCTGTGGACCAGGAGATGAATGGATTTACACACCCTTTGTGAGGGTCCTCCATGTACCTTGAAGCAATAAGCAAGCCAGGCTCAGAGAGTGAGAAAGTTCTCCGCAGGAAGACAAAGCCAGATTCCTTCATCTGAAACGGTGTCTTCCACTCTCAATAACCACCAGCCCCCATCATGCTATGCTCATGGGGTGAGATGTTCTGCGTGTGATCTCTGAGCATCCTCGGATTCCAGGCTGACCTCTCCACTACAGTGGGTAAAGGAACCAAGGAACCAACCCAGGACTCTTCTGCAGGCACACATTTGGGAGGCACCCCCCCCCAGCCCTGACTCCTCCCACTTTGCCAACAGAGCATTTCCCCCCTGGGCTGGAAGGCTGTGTAGTATATCACCCCTGGGTTTGCAAGGTCTGGTGCACTGGCAGGGACTACAGCAGAAGAAATGGTTTGGAAAGAAATGCCAGTGGCAGCTGTGGAGGCAGAACAAGCAGTAGAGAGGTAACATCAGCTCCCTGTGGCTCCTCCGGGCAAAGCAAATTTTACATCTGAAAGCTCCGTGGATCACAAGACACCCACACTCAGCCTCTGCCCTCTAATTCCTGGGGGTCTCAGAGAAGGGGAGGGTGATAACCATCTTAGAGCAAAGTTCCTCTGTCTGCCTTCATATTTGAATCACCCGGCTGCTTTTGCCCCACAGCAAGTCAGTCACTCTCCAGGGTGAGTTTCCAGCAGGCATCAGTGTTTCTAATGTCCCCTTATTTGAATGTCCAGCCAGAGCTGAGAATCACTACCTTAAGGGAACCTTTGATATAAGGGTTTCTTAACTCTGACTGCATTTGGAACTCTCTGGGAGCTTTTTTTCTTTCTTTCTTCCTTCCTTCCTTCCAAAGATTTTATTTATTTGACAGAGAAAGAGACACAAGCTGGCAGAGAGGCAGGCAGTGGAGTGGGGGGTGGTGTGTGGAAACAGGCTCCCTGCAAAGCAGAGAGCCGAATGTGGGGCTCGATCCCAGGACCCTGAGATCATGACCTGGGCTGAAGGCAGAGGCTTAATCCACTGAGCCACCCAGGCACCCTCTTTCTTTCTTTTTTTTTTTCTTTAAGTAGTCTCCATACCCAGCATGGAGCCCAGTGTGGGGCTTAAACTCACGACCCTGAGATCAAGACCTGAGCTGAGATCAAGTGTCAGACATTTAACCAACTGAGCCACCCAGGTGTCCTGGAACTCTCTGGGAGCTTTAAATAACAGTGATGTCAGGACTCTGCTCCAGAGACTCTGACTTACTGGGGCTGGGGCACAGCCTAGGCAGCAGCATTTTTCAAACCCCCCAGGTAAGCCTAATGCTCAGCGGTGATTGTGCCGCTGCTCTAAATACTTCTATTCTTGTGCTTTAAAATGAGTTCCTAGAAACTCTGGGTCCCTCTGGCTTTAAGAAAGTCACTCTTTTTATTTTTTTTTTAAGATTTTATTTATTTATTTGACAGAGTGAGTATACAAGCAGGGGGAGTGCCAGGTAGAGACAGAGGGAAAAGAAGACTCCCCACTGAGCAGGAGCCTGACACAAGGATTGATCCCAGGACCCCAGGATCATGACCTGAGCTGAAGGCAACCACTTAACTGACTGAGCCAGTCAGGTGTCCCGAAAGTCACTCAATTCTGCATAGACTCTGCCCACAGGTAAAATTGACCTTGAAAATCCCAGTAACTTGGCAAATTAACTGATAGACTGGACCGCTGGGAATAACTTGATTTCTTTCAAGAGTAATAATCATCCCAAACTCTGTGTCATGTTTAAACACCATAAAAACCCCTTTGTATATGTTCTTTTTTTTTTCCCCCTTTGTATATGTTCTTATTTGACCATGGGGAAGTATGAATTTTTGAATTTCTACTTCCCCATCTATAAAATGGAGTTGAGTGACTTATTCACGATTGCTGGGTTTACAGGTCTCTGACTCTGAGCTCAAGGCCTTGCCACCTGAACTGCCTTATGACACACAGTAAATACAGGCCTAGGAAGGGAAGTAGGCTGTGTAGGGGTGGGAGGGAGTAGTCTTTTCTGCAGAAAAAGAACATCAGGCTATAGGGAAAAGCCTGTGGCTGCTGAGTATGTAAGGCCCACCCAAAGCTGTACCTCCAAATTGGTGTCCAAGGCAAGAGCTCACTCCATATGATCTTAGAGAGGATATAAATCATGTGATAGGTTAACACTTGAGTAGTCTGGTTGGGAGGACAGGAATTTATCTGCAAGGCCAGATCAGCTGGAGTGAATCCTGGGCAGATGCAGGACGCAGACTCCTCTGGAGGCTAAGGACCCATAGCTTGTTCTCCTCTTGTGACACATAGAACTCACCTGACTCTGGCCTGACATTTTGTTCTAAATGACTTTGTCTCTTTGGATTATGGAAGGAGTTAGTGGGAGGACTGAGCAGAGTAGGACTTTCTATATAGAAGGATTTCAGAGTCACTAGGACACTTACCCCCACTTACCCTTTCTATGAAAGCTTCAGAGGATGTGCTCCAGCAAAACGAAGACATAAATCAAGTTAGACAAAAACTTGGAATCCAAGTAACAGGAAACTAAGCACAGGAAAATGTTGAAGTCTCAGAATTATGGAGAGGGGGACAGTGGTGGAAAGGATGGATCCAGATCAGAGCAAAAAGAGAAGTCTCCAAGAAAAGAATGGAACAGATATATTACCTAATGCCTGTGAACATTTGGAATATATTATTAATAACCATCTGAGATTTTTTTCAAATCATGTGGGAAAATATTATCAAAGAGAAATTGAAAACTATACAAATAAAAAACCTGAGGCAATGATTAACACCAGGAAAAACAAAAGGCTGTAGAAGAAAGAAAACAGCAATACTTAGATAGGCATAATAATACAAACACTGACTATTTAACTAAAAAAAAAAAAAGGCAATATAACCATATTGGGAAAGTTTGGGAAAGAATAGGGGTGGAAATTCAAGTATAAAAGAGCTAAATCCTCACCTACCAGAATAGGAAATAAATAGACAATATCTAAACTTAATAAATCAAGAAAATAACAATGTAAGCATAGCATTTAGAATCATGGAGACAAAATGCAGAAATGAAAGATGTAAGCACTGTAATAGGCTGTCCCAGAACCAAGGGTTGGGGCTGCGATTTTTTGTTATTATTTGATCTTTTCAACTACAGGCACAATAACATTCACATTGGATTTCACTTAAAAGTAAAGCGGAAAAAAGAACATTTTGTAAGACAACCAAGAACAGACAAGTAAGTGCTTAGTCTACTCCACCAGGGACCCCAACTCTGGCCCTGGTTAACCACATTAACCCATTAGTGGGATAGAGAGGAAGTTAGAGCATGCTTGACTATGCTAAGGATGCCTCACAGGCATTCTCCTTCCTCCCTTGTTCACGCTCTGATGCCAGCCCCAATCAATTACCCAACATCTGTGAACATTTGGAAAGTATTATTGATGGGCACTTAAAACCTCTTCAAAGCATTAGGAAAAAAAAAAAAAAGCAGAAGATAAATTGGAAAACTGTGCAAATAGAAAACTCCCTCAGTCGTGCTGTGATGTCAGCCACGTCAAGGCCAAGCTTATCCAAAAGGCAGTGACAGAAGCTAAATTCCAGCCTCCTCCACCTCCCCACATACCCTGTCAGCTGAACAGAAGAAGCAGCTTTGCAGCCAGAGCTGCAGCCTGCCTCCCTGGCCTGCCAGTCCTGTTGGTTTAAACTGTCACTTTGAATACTACCTGCTGTCCCTGAAAAGGAGCCAGGCAGGCAGTCCAGGGGCCCAGGGACCCAAGCATGATGCCCATTCCAACTGCTCAAGGCAGGGTCTCCTCTCCAGGAGACTCCACCTCAGGATCCCTGATGAGGAGCATCTCCCCAGGGCTACTCCCCAGTCTATGCAAATGAAGAACAAAGAGCCAGAGGAGATCCAGAGAGTGGGCCAGCTGGGACCCTGGGTCAGCCTTGGTCACATGGCATTGTCTGGCAGGCAGCACAGCCAGCGGTGAGGGGTCGAGCCTCTGTAGCCAGACAGACGTGGGTTTAAAGACAGACTCCAGCACCCACTAGTCTGTGTCTGTGGACCAAGGACTCAAGGACTGGCCTCTCCAGCCTCTCTTTTCCTCATCCACAAAATGGGAAAAACACTTGACTCTGAGGGCAAAGTTGAAAATTAGATGAGCTTCTTCCTGCAAATAAAACAAAACACCTGACACGCCCATGCACTATAAAAACTCTGATTATTATGGCTAGTGACTATCCCCTATTCTTCTTGAATTCCTAGGAGAATCCACTCGAGAAATGTCTACACCGCTCCCCCCTCCACCCGCCCTCCTTCTTCCAGCCCCACCTTCAGCCCCTCAGGACCCTTCGCCCACGGCTCTGCTTCCCCGGGACTCTCTGCCCTTTGCTCAGGCCAGAGTCCCAGGGACATTCTCGTCTCTCGGTGCAGCCCCGCCTCATTCAGAGCCCCCACCTGCTGTCTTCACCACAAAGGCCCATCAAGGCATCTTTGCAAAACCAAACACACATGTTGCATCACCTCCTCCTGACCCTGTCGGGAAGGGAGGACTAAACACACAGCACCCAGCCCTGGACAGATGATTATCCACAGTTTATTAGTCACGTGTACCCGGAGCCTTGGGGGAGGACCCTGCAGGCCATGTGGGACCACACACCACACAGAGGCTGCCTTCAGGAACAGAGTGAGCGTGGCGATGGGCTGTGGGAGACAGACACTGTAATATTGAAAGGCTGAGGTGACCTCTGTTTTCCTGCTAGAATGTGATTTGTTTGTTTGAGTAATTCCATGGACCAGTAGAAAGCTAAAGCCCACTACTTAGGGATGAGCAGGACAGGAAGAACAGGTGTTTGTCTAAGGGACATACATAGGCTTTATACCAGAACCCTCCCCAGGGATGGACAGAAATGGGAGTGCTTGGGTTTCATTTAGTGTTGTCTTAAATGCCAATTTTGTTCTTCCTACTACAGAAGGAACAAGCGCTCCCCAGCGCGCTGGAGTGGGAGGGGCGCGGGAGAAGATGTCCATCTGCTGATCGTCCCTCCCCTGGTTCGAGGGGTCCTAGGGCTTCTGGAGAATGTCCAAATTCCTCAGAATGACCCGTGCGTCCCCCCACCGGCAGCCCCCACCCCCACCACCTTCACAGCGCGCCAGCTACCCTGTGCCCTACTGCGTCGGGAGTTCTTGGAGTGAGGGACGACTGTAGGAGGGGTCACTCCGTAGAGCTGAGCCGGGCATGGCCCCCGGCATGCTGCTGCTTGGACAATATCTCCCAACGGAATACCATCATGGCTTCTCACGCTCTTCCCGCTCCCTGAAATACTTACTGTTCAGTCCTCATTTAGAGCCCTAACTCCATTTCCTTGTCCATAAAATAGTGGTTCGGTGGGGCCTGGGTGGCTCAGTCTGTTAAGCATCTGCCTTTGGCTCAGGTCATGATCTCAGGGTCCTGGGATCAAGTCCTGCCTCGGCGGGGGGGGGGGTTTCCCTACTCAGCGGGAAGCCTGCTTCTCCCTCTGCCTGCTGCTTCCTTGGCTTGTGCACTCATGTCTCTCGCGTGTTCTCTCTGTCAAATAAATAAATAAAATTTAAAACAAACAAACAAACAGTGGTTCAAATGGCCCTGGGCTCACTGGCTGTGTGAGGGCCAGAGGAGCGAGGTGGATGGAGCACTTGGAACAGAGTCTGGCTCCGGGAAGTCTCCCCCTAGCCCTCAGTACCACCGCCATCCACAAGGTCACGATCACAGTGCTTCAGAGTCAGAGAGGTCCACATTCAAATTCTGACTCTGCTCTTTCGGGCTCTGGGAACTTGAGCCGCGGGCCTGAACACATGGCCTGCTCGGGCGGCAGCGTCACGAGGAAGGACAGTCTCGGGACCAAGTATTTGAAGTTCAGGCTTTATCCTGAGTGCTGAGGAGAGGAGGGTTGGACTGTCCATGGGACAGGTCCGGGCCACCCCTTCCGGTGGGTACCAGGCCTGTTGCTGAAGGGCCCGGGACCCCTTCTCACCCTCCCAAGGGCTGCCCAGAGCAGATATATTGGAAGCTGTGCTGTCCTGCCCTCCCCACGCCCCTGGGTGGCCCCGTCCATCTCTCCCTTTCTGCCCTCTCTGGCCCCTGTCACTGACATGATGCTGCCGTCCGCATCTCACCCCTCACCCTAGGCAGGGGGCATCTGGTGCATCTGGACACTGGTCTGGGATTGGGGTCTCAGAGTCCCCAGCTGTGTCCAGCAACATCACTTTTGCCTGCGGGTCATCTGCAGGCTATCCCTGCAGCATCGGGGCCCAGGTGGTGTGAAGATGCTCTAAGGAGAGAAGGTCTCAGGGTTGGGGCGCACTGGCCCTCATGGTGTCCGGAAGGCCCAGTGCAAATACTCCTTCACTCCCCTGGGCTAACATCTAACTGGGAAGCCCTTCTCTCCCTGGCCTCCTCCCTCTCTCCCCAACACCCCCCTGTCTCTTTCTAGCTCCCTGGCTTCTCTGCCTCCACACCCCTTCTCCACCTCAGGGTCCCAGCTCCGTCCTGGAGTCAGACCCGAGAGGACACCTGGTTCCTACAAACCTCTGCAGGGTGGATGCTCGTCTCTTCTACACCGACTCCGGCTGGAACCAAGCAAAGGAAGCTCTCCTTACTCCTCCTTGCAGAAAGCCTCCTCCCCAGATGAGGCGGGTGCAAAGAGAGAAGGGGCAAATCTCATGAGGGAAAAAAAAGGGGGGGTTCCTTAAAAAAAAAAGTGTGCAAGAAGGAGGGACCAGAGAAGAAGGACCTCGGGGGTTGGGGTCCCAGAATTTGAGGAGAGAAGAAGGTGGATCCAGGGTGGGAGATGTCTCGGCCCGAAGTCAGGGGAGCCTGTTCTCTAACCTAGCCGCCAAGGAGGCGAAGGCAGGAGCCTCCTGGCTGGGGACCAGCGGGTGTGGGGAGGGGTGCCCCCAGCACCTAGGGTGAAAACAGATAGCTCCCAGCTCTATTTTCAAGGTTCTGCAGACCACTGAGCAGAGCTAGGCTGAGGAGACAGCTCTGCAAGCCGGCAGGAGGGGTACATCGCCCCCACTCTCTGTCACTGGCCCCAGGAGGCAGGCGAAAGGTTGGGGGGGGGGGCCTGGGTTTCAGCCAGCTATGCCGTCAGCCTGGCCAAGCCCAGTTCTGCTCCTTTCCTCCCAGGGACCCGGCTCCCCAACTCAGTGAGTGGCCAGAAAAGCACAGCCACCAGAGCGATTGACTTTAGGGCCCTTCCGTGGCCTGTCAGCAGGCAAATCACTGGGTTTCTGCTTCAGTCACGACTCGGCTCCATGGGGCTGATTACGGGGAACCAGGAGCCTGCAGATTTGGCTTGTAAGAGCCTCGACATTTTTTTGTTCATTCTGGAGTGTCTTGTCGTGTTATTTCCTACCAGAGAGAGGAGTGTGTGTACCTGTGCACCTGCGTGTGTGTGCATGTGTCTGTGAGTGGACTGTCGGTGTGCGTGTGTGCGTGTCTGTGTGTGCCTGTGTATGCACTCGTGTGTACGTGTGTGCACATCCGAGTGTGTCTGTGCACGCCCGTGTACGCAAGCGCGTGTGTCTGTGCGTGCGTCTGTGAGTGGACTGTGTGTGTGCCCGCGCGTGCCCGTGGGTGTGCGCGCGTGCGCGCGCGTGTGTCACCAGCTGTGGGCGGTCCTCCGGTTCTCCGCTGGCCGGGATGAGATCCGGTTTCATCTCATCAAGCCGGAGGCGGAACGTCCCACGGGCCCCAGCCAGGTGCTCTGCAGGTGTCCGGACGCGGGATGCGCAGTCACGCGCGGGGCCGCCCTCGCGCACACCTTCTCACGCACGTTCCCACACACACTTGGGTCTTCAGCTACAGCGTGGCAGAGGCCCTGGAGAGCCCCAGCAGCCAGGCCTTAACTTTGAGCAGATGTTCCTCAGGGCCCAGACCACACTGTTCACCGCAGAAGCTGCTGCCCCGCCTGCCCCCCACCCCCACAGATGGGCTGGGAGGGGCCAGCTCTGAACCCCTCGGCCCGAGGGGAGGGCCTCGCTGGGCATCCGAAGCCTCTGCCTCTGCCTCCCAGCCTCCTTCACAGGCCGCTGCTCTCTGGGGAGAGCACACATCCTCTGCGGATGGCCTTGCGCCTTCAGGCCCTGCCCTGAGGCCAGGCAGAGAAATTACCCCAAACCCACTCCTCAGTGCCCCCCTCAGCCGCTCGGCACCCCTGCTTGGAGCACCTGGTGTTAGGAAGGATCTGTGGCTGCGGCTAAAGCATCGCCCCTCGCCTTAAAAAGAGGATTTTCCTTCTTCAGCACCAGCACATCCAAGCTCCGGAGCTCCGCCTTGTGGCAGAGCCGTGCAGGCACAGCGGCTGGACGCCTGGGTCCGCGCCCTGCGGGCACCTGAAGGGGGTGGGGGGCAAGGGGTACAAGCACATCCCCTCCTGTCCCCGGCTGGCCCCCCTCTTCCTCCCAGAATCCCAGGTATTAGAGGACGAAACCTGTCTTGGGGTCCTTTTCAAGGGCAGAGCCCCATGGATACCTGGAAACGATACCTCCCTTGGGACCAAAGCCGCCCTCAGGTGTCCCCTTGGACTCCAGCCCGATGCAATTGTACACCTTTTATAGCAACAGTCTGCTGAGAGACCTCTTTGCAGAATTTCTAGAATGGATAGGGGATCTCAGAGGTGACATGGAACGAGGGGAGGCTCTCACCCTGTCCTGGGACAATTGCCCAGGACAGGGAGGGTTGCCTTCCTTCCCACATCTGTGGGGCCAGCCGCCGCCCACCCTCCAGGGTCCCCCAGACCCTCCCTGCCCTCTCTGAGGTGCACACTCCAATCCTCAGGAAGGGTGGAAAGAAGAATTTTGTCTTTAAAAATGGTCTATTTCTAATCAGAAATCATTATAACGAGAGCAAAGAGTTCTATTACAGTTCTTCTGCGGTGAGCCCGATTCTAAGTCTTTTAGATACATTAACTCATTTAATCCTCCTAACGTTTTCAATGCAGAAAATTTGTAAAATTCAAAATTACAAGGAAGGGAAAGAAAACCCAGAGTCCCATCATGCATTTTCTTGCAGCTTTTCATCTGTGCACGGGGATTTTTAACCAAATAATGATCACGTCGCATATTAGACTCTGGCTTCCTGCCTCTTCTGCGGAACAGAATCTCGTGACCCAGGGGCATCCGTCTTGCAAAATTGTCTTAATGGCTGCGTTGTATTCCATATTCTGATTGTACTAGCACTTCCTTGGCCATTCCCAGGGAAGAAATTCTGTTTCTACTAAGTGTGGAGCCTGCACGATGCCGACGCACTGGGTTCATTTCATTCCAGTCCCTAAACTGCTTGTGTAGCAACTTGAGAGTGTAAGAGCGGTAACATTCTGGCGTCGCAGATGTGTGTGTGGGCACGAGCAGGAGCGCGCCCATGTGTGAGCGTGTGTGTGTGCCGGCACGCTTAGACTTAGCCTCGAAGAAGTTCCTAGAAACATGTCCTAAAATAAAGGAAAACACGTCCCACAGAATTAAAAACAGGTATTCAAGCAAATACGTGAATGAGAATGTGCCAGCAGTATTATTCGTAAGAGCCAACAGATGGACACAACCCAGATGTCCATCGACAGGTGAGCGGATAATCGAAATGTAGTCTATCCAGGGGTGCCTCGGTGCATCAGCTGGTTAAGCGTCTGACTTTGGCTCAGGTCGTGATCCCAGGGTCCTGAGATCCAGCCCCACGTCGGGCTCCCTGCTCCGCGGGGAGTCTGCTTCTTCCTCTGCCCCTCCCCCCTACTCATGTTCTCTCTCTCTCAAATAAATAAATACTCTTTTTTTAAAAATGTGTCATATCCAAAACAAACAAACAAAGAAAAAAAAACCAAAATGTGGTATATCCATACAATGGAATATTATTCCGGTATAATCGTATTCAGGATTGAGATACTGATGTGTAATATATAGACGAGTCTTGAAAACGGAATTCTAAGTGAAGGGAGCCAGACATTCAAGGTCACATGTTGTAAGATCCCATTCTTATGAAATCTCCAGGACAAATAAATCCGTAGGGACAGAAGATTGTTAGTGGCTGGGGAGAGGGAGGGAGGGAGAGTGACTAGCCTAGTGGGTCTGGAGTGCCCTTTTGGGGCGACTACAATGTCTTGGAACTAGTTAGAGGCGGTGGTCACCCAACATTGTGAATGTAGGCAATGCCGCCGAACTGTTTGCTTTTAAGCTGGTTATTTGGCCTAATGTGAGTTTTAGCTCGATTTTTAAACGAAAAAACAGTCACACTCATGACTCCTGATTCACTGATGAGTAACGACTTCAAGCTTGGCTTTCACACAAATTACCGCTTGATGGTCAAATGACTTCTTCCTGTTTCACCGCCCGTTTCCGAGAGCCCCGCAACCGAGGCTCTGACCTCGTGCGACCCAGGCACCCAGCCCCATCGTCCTCTGCTCTCCCCTTCCCTCGCTTTGTTCCAGGACCTGTATCTGTCAGAGAAAGGACTTCAGTCAAGCTGCGGCATCTGAATGGCCTTTGCTGGGGACTTTGGATCTTACTTCTCTTATTTTTAGATCATGTGCTAAAGAAAACAAAAAATCTCGCAGCCCCGAGGCAGGGTTTGGCCAGTGGCCAGGCGCTTTTGCAGTTCTAGTGTCCTGCTCCTGAGCACCCAAAGCAAAGTTGCATCAGCCGCTGCCCCAGCGATGCTAATCCAATAACCGAGGGTTTATTTGTCTCCTTAAGCCATACCCAGAAGTGCAATTCCCTTTTAATTCTCCTCACATTCTGTAAAGCTGTCTCCCCACATGAAATTAGTGGGGAAGCAGCCCCACTGCCTCCATCCCACTCCATGGGAGCTTCGAAGAGCTGGAAGATTCCCCCCTTGCCCTCCTCCCCTCCTCTTCAACCTCTTGCTATCCTGGGGCATCGGCGACTGACACCTTCGGTTGATCCCATGGCTGCCCCCGGCAGGTGCACACAGCACTCCTAACGCCGGCTGCCAGGTGGTCCCGGCCGTTCTGACCTTGGGCCCAGGGAGAAAGACCAGCGTTCTCTCCCACCTCACAGGCCAGCGTCTGACCCCCACATCACGACCCCCACATCTGACCCCACATCTGACCACCACATCCGTCCGTGAGAATCTTCACGAAGCATCTAAGTGAGCCGCCCCAGATACAGGGTATAGCTTCCTTCTGGCACCTGCCTCGCCGTTTGGCATTTGCTTGCAGGTAGGTAGGTCCGCTTGGGTGTTCTAGCTGCGGTCACAGGGGCCCTGACTCCACCTGGCTTTATCCATGAGGGACCTTGCTGTGCCCAGAGGAAGAGCAGCGGGGGAAGGGCAGGGAGCAGGTTCATGTCAGGGGATCAACAATGTCACAAGGGCTCGACCCCTTTCTCCCCAGCCCTCTCCCCACGGGGTGCTGGCCTTGGCCCCAGGCTGGGACCCCCACCCCAGGGGTACTAGACGGCTGAGGCAGCTCCAGGCACCAAATCCAGAGAACAGCATCCAAAGGAAGAAAAGAGGCAGGAAACCCTTTCCTAGAAGCGCATCCGCAGACTTCCTCAGCACTCACTGGTCAGGACAGAGTCACATGCTCCTCCCTGGACCAATCATCGGCCACAGAAGCAGAGTTGCCTGATGGTCCAGGAGTGGTACCCAGCCCAGCCGCCTCAGTACTGAGGAGAACTTGGTAGAGATGCAGATTCTTGGACCCCGTCCCGGAGCCGCTGAATCAGAAGCTGTGGGGGTGGACCTCAGCAGGCTGCACTTTTTAAAACTATATTTCATTAGCTACACTTAGTCTAATTCCCAGGGTTTAGCCACCGTTCAACACAAGATGAACTTCCAATTTCCTAAGAAAGTGAAGATGCCTTAAATACAAATCTCTAAGATTGTATACGTGAGAAGCACGTGTTTTTATGTAAAAACATTTTATCTAGGTGAGACCTGAACATGCTACTAATTTCTTCAAGTGGCATCTTAATAGGCTTTCCAGACGATTCTAGCACGTGGTAAAGTTTGAGAATCCTGGTGGGGACGAACAAACACCCCCCCCCCCGAAACATAGCATCCTACACAGTTACCATTGATTTGCTCGTGACTCCACATGACAGTTCAGGCTGGGCTCCGCTGGCTGGGTCTTCTACAGTCTCACCTTTGACAGGACTGCCAGATTTAGTAGATAAAAATGCATGATGCCACCTTAAAGTTTAATTTCAAAGAAACAACAAATAATTTTTTTTTTAGGATAAGTATGTCTTGGGTAATAATTAATGCTAAAAAAATTCATTGTTTACATAAATTTCAAATCGAACGGTGTGTCCTACACCTTCTTCGTCAGCCTAGCCTAGGGTCACTTCCGTGGGTGCGGTCATCTGGTGGCCGACAGAGCCTAGACAGTCTGATGGCCTCATTCATCCCGTCTGGCACTGGGTGCTGGCGGTCCCGTGGCATCTCTCTCCACGTGGTCTCCCACCCTCAGGGAGGCCAGCCTGGTGACAGGAACATTCCCAGAAGGCACAAGTGGAAATTGAAGGTCCCTTGAGGTCTAAGCTCAGAAAAACCTCACCCAGAGAGAGGTCCGGCCTCTGCCCTCAGCTACTGGGAGGTGATCTCTGGACACTTGCAGTGTCTTGCCTGATGGGGCTTTGGCCCCTGGGAGTTGTCCATGTGGTTCATGGTGGGTTTGGGGACATGCCATAGCACTTGGAATGCCCAGAGGAGCTGGTGACTGAAGGTCAGCGTGTAGTGGTGGGAGGTCAAGCTCCAGTGAGACTCTGGACGCCAAAGCTCTACGAGCTTCCCCCACTGGCAATACTCTCATGTGCTCTCATAAATCATAACCGGGAGGGGTTACACCAGGACTCCATGGGGAAGATGACCGGAAGCTTCATGTTTGGACCACTACTGCTGTCTGCCTTGTCCTTAGGTTGGTTCTAATTTGTATGCTTTTGTTATTATAAAACTGTAATCCTAGGATAACAATTTCTCGAGCTCTGTGAGTCATTCTAAGTGAATTGTCCAACCGGAGGTTGCTTGTGGGGGCCCTCAAGTTCATAGCCAGCCTCTGAACTTGCAGCTGGTGTCTGAATTGAGGGCAGTCATGTGGAAGACAGCACCTGCAAACCACGTGGTTTGCTTAAACTCCATCACATGCTGCTTCTGGAACATTCTGTCGGTCAAAGCAAATCACAAGTCCAGACCAAGTCAAGGACCCTTCTGAATGGAAGGGTTGGCAAAGTCATGTTGCAAAGGGATACTCAGGCAGGGATGGAAGGAACCTGTGGCCAATTTTTGCATCTCTGCTGCAGACACAGTGGGTTTTGGAGAATAGACACCAGGACTGTTCCACTTGGTGGCCTGTTTTCCCCCTCGGGACTTGCACTATAAGTTCCTCAGCTGAGGGGTTCTTCACCTATTTCCCCAGTGTCTGGGTCATATCAGGGACTTGACACACAGGGACATCAGTGTTTGAGTGAACTGACTGATATGAACCACACCTCGACATCATCGCACATTAAACCGCCCAAGGAGTCTTTAAACCAGCCGTTGTTGGATACACCCAAGAGCCAATAATTTCGAATCTACTAGGGATAGCCTATAACCCAGGCCTCCAAATTTTTTAAAGTCTTGCGCATGAGGGGCGCCTGGGTGGCTCAGTGGGTTAAGCCGCTGCCTTCGGCTCAGGTCACGATCTCGGGGTCCTGGGATCGAGTCCCGCATCGGGCTCTCTGCTCAGCAGGGAGCCTGCTTCCCTCTCTCTCTGCCTGCCTCTCCTACTACTTGTGATTTCTCTCTGTCAAATAAATAAATAAAATCTTTAAAAAAAAAAAAAAAAGTCTTGCGCATGATGTCAGTGTCCAGCTGAGGCCAAGAATCAATAAGCAGACATCCAGGAGCTTAAAAACCTCCAACTAACGCTCAGACACTGAGATTCACATGGAGGGCGCGGAAGGCGAACAGAAATCCTAAGTCAGGGCACAAAGATACAAAGCATTAAATCATGCACAAAGAATGAGTGGGAGGGCCCCGAGGGAAAGTAAGCTCCCATTTCCCAGACCAATGCCCTGCTGAGGGTCTGCCTGTTCCATTCCTGCCTCTCCCAGGCCTGCGTGCTCCCGGTGGAGAGCCTTGCTGAAAACCCCATTCTTCCTGTCACACTTCTCAGTGGCTTGGCTACTGCCCAGACTCCAAGCTTGGAGCTCCTCTGGCTTGTATGTCTCTGGGATTTGATCTAACGGTGCGGTCCTGGAGTCAGCTCCTACTTGCTCACAAGACTGAAATTTTCAGGACTCTGGCAAAGCCATTGTTAAATGAAGCCATTATCAAAAAATATAAATTATGCAAACTGACAGTGACCTGGGTTCTATAAAGAGATCACAAAAGCTCAAGCTCATCACCTTTTTAACTACCCCGTTTTACCGTTCTCGGTGCTCCTGAGGTTATTTAAGTCTGCTGTATCCATGAGGTGGAAACACTAGGTGAATGGTATCGCCTAACTCTGTTCATGCTGATAGATTGGAATCTGCCACAGGGGGAGTATTTACGCCGCAGAAATTGCGAGGTACTATAAATCACGGCTGTTTTAACTTTTGGTCCAGAGAGTCGGTAATTAAAATTTACGAATGCACCCCTAGATCTAAAGGTTAAAAAAAGAAAGTGGAATGAGTTTACACTGAAACCAGCTGCTCTCAGTAGGGCGCGCATTTGGAAAGATTCAAGCGCTCGGACCAGACCCTGCCCGCCTGCGGTGGCTGCCGGCACCTCTGAATGGCTCTGTTGTCTCAGGACCTGTCCAGACTCTGCCTCCCTGCCTCCTTCCTGCTAGTTGTCAGCACCAGCCTCCAATTTGACTCCCCCTCTGGAGTTCTGCCCATCCACCCCTGAGGACTGATGACGGGAATGGTCCTGTTCCCCAGGTCTGCCTGTGAGGGCTGGGCTTCCTCTAGGCACACAGCCCGCAGCCTTGACCCAGACCTTCCTGGCATCCACACAGCAACCCTACCAAACCCTCCTCTGCCCTGCCAGAGCCCGGGTCCCCGCCTCCTGGCAAGAGAGGTCAGATATACCCCTTCCCCTTCATGTGGTTAGAACCAGCTCTCCGAGGAGCTGCAGGCTGGACCACCGGAGCTCTTTGCCTCCACCCGCCCCCTCCCAAGGACACTGCCCTCCCCCACCAAGGTCAGCAGGCATTGCCAGGTCAAACCCAACCGTTAATGTCAGAAGGGATCACCCAACACTCTAACACCCTGGTGCTTAAGGAAGTGTTTGCTCAACACCAGGGAACTCTTCTGAACCCCAAACACTCTCCCAGTGTCTCCTGCACACAGATGGCAGCTGGGTGGTGGAGGGTGTCCCCAAACCCACCTGACAGGCACCTCAGAACGTCCTGTGCTCCAGCCCCTGCTTTGGGCAGACCTAAACCACACACCAGAATCTCCCATTCTCTCTCAGCCCGTGACACGTTGATGAACTTCCCATCCAGTTGGACCCACTGGGGACGGAGCAGCAGAAACAGACCATCTGTCAGTCGCCCTTGGACCCCAGAGCCAATCCTGCCTGCTGAAGTGTGTTAGTTAGATCCCGAAGAGAAATGTGTTTTCCTTATCTGTAAGGCTATAGCGTCTCTCCTCTAAATGACATAGGTTTGTTCACAAGACTAATTTTTTTTCTAAGCAATTATTTTCATTTTTCCTAAGTTCTAAATCCAAGTATAATTTACATACATTGAAATGTATCTATCTTAAGTATACAACTGGATAACTTTTGACAAATACAGTGTATCCCACAGTCTTACCAAAATACAGAACATTTCTCTCCTCCAGAAAGTTCCCTCCTGCCCTGTGCCAGTCCATCCCCACCCCCCCCAAACATCCCCACCCCCCTACCTCCCAAGACAAACACTGTTCTGATTTCTGTCACCAAAGATTAGTTGTGCCTCTTCTAGAACCTCACAGAAATGGAATCACACAGAATGAGTTCTTTTGTGTCTGGCTTCTTTAACTCAGCATAAAGCCAGATAATTATATTTAAGCAACTTTAATTTTCCATGCAGTCTGTGTGCTAGAGAAGGATTCTAGATTTGGAATCTTTGTGTTGGAATCCAAAATAGCTTTTGTGGGGCCAAGCACATCTTCCCTGCCTCCCTGCCTCTCCCTCCAGGCTTCAAAGACCCTATTTTATACAGACAACTTCAAAAGGCCGTCTGAGCTTTGGCTCTCCGGCCTCACCCTTGGAGCCAGGACAGAGCGAGACAGACCCTGGAGACACTACAGATGGGGCATGACGGCAGGGGGACCAAAGATCATGCAAGTCAGTCCAGAAAACAGGAACAGAAAGAATCCATGTTGGGTGAGTGTGTTAATTTTCCTATGGCTACTGTTACAAATTGCCACAAACTTGGCCGTTTAAAAGGAAAGAAATTGAGTAGGGCGCAGGTCAAATGCTCAGGCTCCCCTCGTTTCTCTGTTCTAGGTTTTACAAGGGCAAAATCAAGGTGTCAGCCAGGCTGGGCTCTGATCAGGAAGTTTCGGGAAGAATCATTTCCAAGGCCGTTTGGGTAATTGCCAAGTTCAGTTCTGGGACTTGTAGGACTGAGGGTCCCCCTTCCTTGCTGGCTGTCAACCCCGGGCCAGTCTTGGTTCCTCGAGGATGCTCATTTTCTTCCTCCTGTGCCCAACCCCCACCCCCAGCCATGGCAGGTCGAGTCTTTACCATCCACGAACTCTCTCTGCTTCCTTTTCTGACTTCAGCTGGAAAGAGTTCTCCAATTTGAAGAGTTCGTGGGATTAGATTCCCTCCGCCCCCCCCCCACTAATCCAAACTGATCTATGTTAAGATCTCCAATTTTGTAAAAAATAAATAAACATATAAATAAATAAGCTTAAAAATCAATAAAAATTAAATTTTAAAAATTAAAAAAATATTTCCAATTCTTATTATACCTACAAAAATCCTTTTTGCCATGTGCAAAGTTTGGGAGTCCCCAAGACCACCTTCTGGCTTGATAATTCACTAGAAAGACTCACAGAACTTAGAGAAAAAAAAAATCTGTTATACGCATGGTTATGGTTTTTTGCAGTGAGAAGACACAGATTAAAAAAAAAATGGGAATGGGCGCCTGGGTGGCTCAGTGGGTTAAGCCGCTGCCTTCGGCTCAGGTCATGATCTCGGGGTCCTGGGATCGAGTCCCGCATCGGGCTCTCTGCTCGGCAGGGAGCCTGCTTCCTCCTCCTTCTCTCTCTGCCTGCCTCTCTGCCTACTTGTAATCTCTCTCTGTCAAGTAAATAAATAAAATCTTTAAAAAAAAAATTAAAATTAAAAAAAAAATGGGAAGAGGCTGGTGGAGCGGGGCCTGGGAGAGGTGAGTTTCCAGGTGTCCCTCCAACAGCGGCATGCGGACAGCCCTTCGTTCTCCCAGCACCCGTGCAGTACTGCTGGCCAGGGACCCTCCTCTGAGTCTCGGTGTGCACAGTTTTCAGTGGGTCTTGGTCATGTCAATATAGCTGACTGTCCACAGGGCTGGCCTCAGTCTGCAGCCTCTCCAGAGGTCAAGTTAGTACCATGTGGCCCAAGGCCCCAACCCTAAAACTTGTTGTTATCCTACACTGTCTGGCTGGCCCGAGGTCCCCAGAAAACAAATTCACTCTTAGCAGACAGGACCTTCCAAGAGCTCAGAGGTAATGTCCTGGGAGCTGAGGGCGAAAGCCGAAGGCCAGATCTCTCTTTGGGCAAGGTCGGTCTCTCCCTGCGCACCACAAAACTAATATTTCCAAGGGTTCCAGGGTAGGGAGGATGTCTCTGGGGAGCCATTGTTCTGCTAACGCCTTGTGAGTGTCAGTCTTCCCGATTTCCGATTTCCGAGGGAGCAGCGTCACCCAAAGTGTGTCCTTTGGAACCCAAGTCCCACCAGCTTTTAGAACTGTTATACCTCCGTACCCTCCTTTCTCAGAGATCCGCTTGGGCTCAGTGGAAGGGAAAATCCTGCCGCACGGAGCCCCGTTTCATGGCGCTTCACCCAGTGTTGCCCAAACCGTCTTATCTGTGGAGCCATGCTCATGGGATCTCCCTTACGGCCCCTCAAAAATACTCAGGGGAAGTGGAACTGTGCCTCAAGCAATCTCTGCAACTTAAAGCCTTGCCACCAACCCTCCGGACCTCAATTTCTTCATCTGCAGGATGAGAGTCGCTGTTTCGCGTCCTATCCGAGCAGGTCATTGTGAATTAAATTAGGTAACATACACAAAATGCTTGGTTCGTCATATACATCTGACAGATGGTAGCTATTATGGTCGTACTTATTTTTAGGAACTAAAATGTCTTCGCTAACCTTCCCTGTTGCTTCTTCCTCGCTGTCAACCCCGGGTACAAAGAGCCCGTGAAGCCTCTTATGGGCTGGTCATGATTTGGGCCCAGGGACCCCGAACGTGGTGACACATGCTGGCGATTGTAAGTGGTTCTGCCCCCGAGGTTTGCAAGGATCCGAGGAACTAATTAACCTGCAGGCATCCTGCCTGCCGTGGGGGAAGTGAATGAAGGCCAGGATGCCTCGAGCCTTTACTTGTTGGCCCTTTCTCTCCTAGAGCGTTTATTGAAAGTCCGCGCTCTGGGCAGATTTGCTCCTGGAAGGGACACAGAGGCCTCCGACCAGACTCCCGAGCCCCTGACCCCCACATCCCCCCAGCCTCGTTAAGCAGCTACCCAAACCAGCCACAGAATGACCTACAAGGCGGCCGCTCCCCATGTTTTCTCTCTAGGTTTGCGCCCCAGCCAGTCGGCCCTCTGAGCTCCGAGCCCCGTGACCTTCAGACCTTCTGCCTCATTCGTTTCCCACGGGGCTTTACGCAATGGCTTCCACTCTCAGCTTGGTCCTTAGACCAATGTCTGGTTTGAGGCTTGTTCTCTTGGCTTTGACCTTGGGGCCCCTTCAGGACACAACTCCTTACAGTTCTGGAAGATAAAGCCAGGTGGAGACGCCTCCCCGGGGGCCCCAGCACCCAGGGTCCTTCCTCCTTGACATTCAGGGAGGGAGCCTGAGCACATCTTCAGATAAGGCTGAGCCGCCCATGGGAAGGGGCCATCCTGGAAAGGGCTCTAGGAAGAGGCCGGGCTGACCCCACTACAGTTCAAAGCTGGACTTCTGTGTGAGTCGGTTTTAGTGCGGTTTGCTTTTCGTACACCCGACTCCTCTGTGAAGATAACCTTGTGCCATGAAGATGACACACATGAGGGCGCCTGGCTGGCTCAGGCAGGGAGCGCGTGACTCTTGATCTCTGGGGTTGTGAGTTCGAGCCCCACATTCAGGGTAGAGATGGCTTAAAAAAAAAAAAAAAAAAAAACTTAAAAAAAACGATGAGAGCAAGCATTATGGAGTTGGCGGTGCCGCTAACGTCTCTGAGCTAAACGGGGCATCAAGTACTGGGCTTCTCTTCCTTACACTGTCCGGAGTGACCCTGCCACCGTTTCCCCAATTCACAGGTGAGGAAAGGGTAAGTGGCCTGTTTTGGGGTCACAGCGGGTAGATAGAGGTGCCAGGCTTCTCCCCCAGGCCCGCGCACCCCGACAGCCTCTGCTCTGCCCGGCGGTGCTCCCCCCATCTCCCTGGGTCTCCTTGCCTGACACACAGATGCGCACAGTCTGGCGAGCGGCCCCGGGCTCCGTAATTCCTGCAAAGAACACCTGAGGCTCTGGAAAGCCACCTGCTTCAAAATGGAGGAACCAGGTGGACCCCCAAAGACCTCCTTCCCAATCCAAGGCCCAGTTCGTCCTCAACACCCGTTGGTTTTTTGAGCCCCTTTCCTGGGTCCCTCATGGGCACAGGTGGCTCGAGAGCCCTCCCTTCTCCTGCAGAGGGTTTTCTGGGTCTCCCCTGCCCCCCCCCATCCCCTGGCTGTGAGGCTAGTCCAGGCTCGGTCTTTCCTGCCATCTAGTGGCTCCCAGGCTTACCGCAGGGAGGAGTGTTCCAGGACAGAGACCAGAACTCGAGGTACCTTTAAACGACTCAGAGTCTCCGCTGGGCAAACCCAGGGCCAGCTCTCCAGAAAGCAGCAGGCTTGGTGTGACCGGTGGCGGAGGGGGCTGCGTGAGGAACAGGGGGTGGCGGGAACCTGACCCATCCCCTCCGTGGGAGGGTTTTCAGCCTCGGATGGAGGGCTGCACCCCTCCGCCCGCCGGAGGCCAGTGTGGCCAAAGGCAGAGGGATGGAGAAGGGAGAGGTTGGCCCCACAGGGGAGGAAGGCGTCGCAGAGGTGGACGCGCTGGCACGGGTCTGTGTCGCCGCAGGAGAGGAGAGGCACGGAGCCATCTCTGCCCTGGGCTGGCCCTCTGGGGAGTCGGGTGTCCAGGGTTCCCATCCCGACCCTGGTGCTCGCTCGGAGCGTCTTGGGAAAGGAGCCAGCATCCACCTCCCAGGGGTCATTAGACTAGAAGGCCGGCGTGTCAGCTTCCTGCGGCTGCCGTACCAGATGACCGCAGTGGGGTGGTGAAAGCAACAGAAATTCTTCTCTCCCAAACCAAGGAGTCAGCGGGCTGGCTTCCGTCCGGAGGCCCTGAGAGAGACTGGTCCGTGCCTCCGCTCTCCTGGCTCCCGGGAGCTCCGGCAGTCCACACGGCATTGCCCCTGTGTCTGTGTGCGTCTCCCCTTGTCACAAGGACACCAGTCACACTGGAACGGAGCTCTAGACCACGCTCACCAAGCACATCTTCCTCTTGATTCGGTCACATTTGCAATGACCCTCTTTCCAAATAATGCAATGACCCACATTCACCGGGGATTAGGGCTTAAACATGTCTTTTGCGGGGCCGGGGAGGGGGGACACCATTCATTCCGCAGTAAGCCTCTGGCCGGTCGCATACCATTGGGTTCCCCCCTTACCCTGGGGTCAAGAACAAGCTCCGTGTGTCCGAGGTCCCCTTCTTTGCACTCATACCTGGGGCCCTCCACGCTGGGTTTGCCCGCTCCCGCCACAAAATATCATTCACATCCGGCTTGCTCACCTCCCACATTCGGCTCCCTTGTTCCCTCTCTTTACAAGGCTACGGAGATGTCCCTAGCCCGTGAAGAGTCCCCAGATCCGTCCCCAGGCTTCGCCACCCTCTCTCGCCAACCCCCAAGCCCTGCAGGTCGTCACGCACCAGCTGTCATCCCATGGGCGGCTGTCAAGCTCGTGTCAGGGTCAACACAACAGAGTTCAAGCCCCTCAGCCGAGGGCCATTCCCCATGGTCAGCAGGGCTCGGAAGACGTCCGCACTGCCAGACTCATCCTGGCGGACCTTGGAGGGGCCAGCGTCCATACGATTGTTCTGAGTGTGAAGGAATGTTCTAGAAAGTCAGGCTTTTCTGGGTCAAGTGGGGAGCCACTTTTGTATGCTAACGACATATTTGGGCCAAGAGCCTCAGGGAAGATGAAAGGCAGTGGTCAGAGCTGTGCTGACCAGGGGAAGATGCTTGAGACCTCCAGTCCCTCCAGGACAGCCCGGAGGAGCCGGTACGGAGCCGACAACGGAGCCAGACAGCAGGCTGCCCTCACCCCTGCCTGGTGTCCTGGCCCCTGGTCCCACTCCCTGAGCCATCGCACGGGGCTCTGATGACGGGCTAGTTTAAAAGCGCCTGATCTTCGAGAATGTTCCAGGGAAATTAAATGCACAGCATCCGAGAAGCCAAGTGACTCGGAAAAATGCATTTACAGCTTAACAAAAGATGGAGCCGTTGGACAAGCGAGGAAGACACAGCGCTAACTGGCAGCCGTGTTTTATCTGCTCCCCAGAACTGCCTCACGGATTATTAAAAAAAAGGGGGGGGAAGGAAGGAAAGAAAAAAGGAAGGGAAGGAAGGAAGGAAGGGGATGTGTTGAAGCCTTGAAATGAAACACTTTCAAAAATAGGTTAATGTTCTCAGAGACCATGTTTTAAAGATAGCTTCTGTTCTGACTCGGCAATCAGCAGGGAACACGGTCCCCCCTTGACGGGGGGCGCCGGGAGATGACAGGAGGCACTGTCTTAAACACAGGCAGAGTGATTTTCACCTCTATCTTATCACCGCCTTCAAGACGTATTATTTTCATCTGAAGTGAGGTTCCAAATTTTGGAAGAAAAAAAAAAAGCCTTTCATCTCTCCCAACCTCATTTTCTCTCTCTCTCTCTCTCTCTCTCCTGAGGGAAGCGTGGGGGAAAAGCATTCTTCCACTTGCTACGGTTTGGGAATCCCATAAAACCCACCAGCGGCTGGAGTGTTTTGTGCTGATAAACCCCTCTCTCGGCCCGCCAGGGGGCTCCGGGACACAGGCTGTCACAGGCACTGTGCAGAGCTGGCGCGGGGGACCCACGAAGTTGGGTGAGGAAGCGGGTGGGAGGCAGGGGACTGCCACCCTGTCCCCATGCTCCCCCCCAAAAGCCAAGGGGCCAAGGGGTGGGGAAGTGGTGGCTGCCCCAAGCATACTTTATCCGTAAGCATGTACCCGACTCCCTCCTCAGGCCCTGCAGACTCTCTCAATGCCAAGGGCTGCTTTTGTGTTTCCCTTCACCAACGGGACTGCAAGCCAGCCTTAGCACTCCGCTGGAGAAGTGCCTTTTCCTCTGAACCTGTTAAGCAAATCAGAGGACCTGGAGGCTAAACTTCCCCTGTCCTTTTTCATCTCTGCCCCCAAAAATGGGAAAAAGGAGATTTCCAGAACAATTTGAGCCGGGGGGGGGGGGATGGAGGAAGCAGGCAGCCTCAGGACGGTCTGAGCCCTGGAGACTTCAGACACCACCCAAGCCATCGGAGCTGATGAAGAAACGTGTCCAAATGGGCCACGATCCCTGGGCACGTGGTTCTCAAACTCTGGCATCTACGCAGGAAACGTGGGAGTAACAGCGTCTTGTGAGACCTTCAGGAGCATTCACTTTCTTCCCTGCTCATTTCTTCCTTCATTCATTCCCCCAAAGCTTCCGTACCACTCTGTGCCCTGCCCTAATTACTGAGGCTATAATAATTTAAAACAAATCTTCCCCATGCTCATGGAACCCAAGCTCTATGGGGTGAACAGACAGTAGACCAAACATTTACAGTAGTGTTTGTAGACCGCTGTCCCTGGGCTTATTCTGACGCTTGGTGACCCATCAGCAAGGCGTGGCCGGTGGATTAGAAGTGTGTCCACGAGGCCACGGCTGAGCCTTGGCAGCACCCACGGTCTCTGTGGCTGCATCTCCTCCCTCTGCCTCCAGCAGGTGGTACCATGGTCCCCCCACGTCACAGGATCGCCTAGCATCATTGCTCCAGGAACACTCCGTCAGGGCACTTAGGCGGAGGGACCGTGTTGGGACTTACTCTCCTCTCCCTGGTCCCACTGCCTTCTGTCTGCAGGAGCGTTTCCAGCAGGAAGGAGAGAGATCACGTACGCAGGTGTGGGTTTCAACATGCCGCTCCCTCCAACGGTGACTAAAGGACAGCATGCGGCAGAAAGCTGGTCAACACAAAGCAGTGAAAGGTGACCATACTCAGGCTGGCGCTGGGCACACAGGATGACCGTGTTTGCACCGACATCCATGGCAGCCTGAGAAATGGGAACCCGCAGAAGGGCAAAAATCGGTATTTTGTTATCTTGAGAATCCTTCCTTAGCGTGCACACTCGCTCTCTCCCTCCTCCTCCCCCTGCCATCTGTCTGTCTCTCCTTTCCTCCTCTCTGTCTCTCTCTGTCTCTGTCTCTCTGGCTGTAACCACGAAACATGGAAGGAGAGGCGACTGATGTCCTTGCAGCTTGCGGAGATGATTTCAAGATCTGGCTCTTAGACACCTACAGGCCATTCATAGCTGCTCTAGGTGATTCAGATTCAAGCTGACAGCGAGCGACACTTTCCAGAGCTGAGGAGGCGTTCCAGAAAACCTGGCTCACTCATAACCCTTTAGAAATCAGCTTTGCTGGTGTGTCTTGTTTTATTTCATTTTCGTTTTATTTTATTTTGTTTTAAAGATTTATTTATTCATTTGAGTGGGGAGGTGGGCAGAGGTCAGAGGGAGAGAAAGAGAGAATTTCAAGCAGACTCCCAGTCTAGCGCAGAGCTGGACACGGGGCTCGATCTCACGACACCAAGATCATGACCCAAGCTGAAACCAAGAGTCAGACACCCAACTGACTGAGTCACCCAGGCACCCCATATTTTATTTTACTGTATTAAATTTTAATTTATTTTTAGTAATCTCTACACCCAACGTAGGGCTCAAACTCAGGACCCCAAGGTCAGGAGTCACATGTTCCACAGACTGAGCTAGCCGGGGCGGGGGGGGGGGGGCGCCTGGTGTGTCCATTTTACAGGAGATGGGTCCACGTGGAAATTATTTTGCTCCAACCAACTGGTGCCATGTTGGTTCCCAAAGTCCCCACGGTCCTGACCCCGTCGTTCCTTCCTCCAGGCAAACAGATGCATGAGGGCTGGACGTGGCACCCTGGGAAGGGCGCAGCCCCACTGGGGCTCCGTTCCTCTCCAGGGTGGGCGTGATAGGGAATCTCTGCTTTACAACGCCCACACCCACAATCTTGCCACACCATCTCTGGCCTCCAAAGCAGCCCGCCAACAAGGACTTTAAACCTTTTTGCCTGAAGAAATAATGTATCCTTGGGTTCCCGGCCACAGCTACCTTCTTGTGGAATTCAAAGAAAAAGGGGGGAAAGGGAAATGAGCTAGTGCAGTGGCCTCTCCCTGGTACAGGGCACCGTCCTGGGAGCTCACAGAATTCTCATCTCATCCTTAGAACAAGCCCAGAGACAGGCATGGTTTCCAGTTCGTGGAGGAGGAAATAAAGGCTTTTGCAGGAGGTCAAGGTGACGCAGCTAGACTGAGCGGGAGGCAGATGTCAAACACCAAAGCCCGTGATCCTGCTTCTACAACAAGCCGCCCCTCGGACGCTGATCCTGGCTGTAGCAGAAGCAGTTCCAACCGCATGCCATCCTGCGAGGCCTCTGCTTTCTACACGAACCTTGTCCCTTCTTCCCTTAACTCTCCAGCCCCTCCGTCATCGCGAGGGCTCTCCTTCCTGCTGCCGCTTCCTAGGCTTGGCAGTGCCCCTTCGTTCATGTCTTTACACCTGCTCTTCTCTTCCTGTCACTGGCCTTGGAGGATGCTGCCCTCCCGTGTACTCTGTCCTGCCCTCTCTGCTTAGCCCTGCAAACGTTTGGCTTTTGGGCTCAGAAGTGTGAACTGTCTTTTGAGCTGGGTTTCCACATTTTTATCACCCACGTAGGTTATAACCTGGAGTAAAATCCCATTGGCGGTCAGAGAGCCGCACTCACCAGCTCAGGGGAGATGGAAATACGTAGCACGTGCTGAGCCCAAGTGTGCCCTGGCCAATAGCCACCGGCCCTGTGCTTCTTGCTCCCGTCTCTCCCTCTCTTTCCCTCCTCCAGCAAGAGGCTGAAACCCTGTGCAAGATTTTCCCACTGGCGGGGAGTGGGGAGACGGGGTGGAGAGGAGCCGTGAGGATGGCAGTCAGATGCGTAACCGGTTTATGGAACAGCCTCGGGGAATAAACGCAAAAACACAGAATGGTGTTACATGTTCTCTGATCAATGCCATCAGCAGTACTCTGTTAAATTCTGCTTTCCGTCTCCTGTTGACATTTCAGGCAGGTCCCACTGCTTCCTGCTCCCTCACAGTTACTAGAAACTCCCTCTGGCTTCGAACCACAGCCTCCGCCCAGTTCTGAACCCTGGGTCCCATCCCCCACCCCACCGTAGCAGGCAGCTTGGCTCTCTCTGACTTGGTCTGGTTCCATGCACCCCCCAGGGAGCGCCAGCCCCACAAGGTGGTCTCCATGGAGATGGCAGGTCCCTTATCCGTCCACCTCGCTAGAGGGATGTCCAGACTCCTGCTGGACATCTCCATGGCTGAGAACACCCTCCAAAAACGATGCGCATGTCCTCCAGGCCATGCCAACGGTCTGGGCCCCTAGCCCTTTGTGGGGCATCCCCAGGCGGTTCACGATTGCTGCCTGTCCTCTGTATCATGGTCAGTCACAAAAACCGGACGAATCAGTGAGGAGCTCTATAGTGCATCCTAAGTCCTGGGAAGATGTGGGCTGGGGGAACCCCCATCCTTTCTTTCTGGGCAGCGGCGTCCCAGAACCTACTTGCCCAGCATCACCAGCTGCTCCAGCCAGAGTGGTGGGAAGTGGACAGCAGCTCCTACGTTTGCCTGCACACTGCTCCAAAGGATGCAAGCTGGGCTCTCCCGGGGATGCCTTCTCCATGCCCTGGTCTGTCCTCAGAGCAGAACAGGAGGACTGGAGCTCAGCAAGCCCCCAGCTAGGAGCCTGGTCCCCATCCGTCTCTCACAGACTGTCCATGCTGAGAGTTAGCCCCTGGAGTCCCACTGTGTGCTTTGCTTGGGGTGGAAACCCTCCTTCACTTGGCGCCCTCCCCACCCCAAACCACTGGAACACAGAATAAAATCACAATAGATTAAACACTTATAATAAAGCAATTCCCGTATTATTTCATTTACTCTGAGAGAAATAGTCTACTTTTGCCTCCATCTTACGATGAAAAAGTTGAGATTTGGGGAGGGTGTTCTGTCTAAGGTCGCGTCGTTAGGATGGTGTATGAATCTGTTTCTCTGTGTATCAAAGAAATCTTACGGATCTCAAGGACTTGCTGGGGGCAGGGGGCAGGTAGGCAAAGGATGACAAGAGAGGGCCAGGTCGGGGTGCCTGGGTGGCTCAGTGGGTTAAAGCCTCTGCTTTGGCTCAGGTCATGATCCCAGGGTCCTGGGATTGAGCCCCACATCGGGCTCTCTGCTCAGCGGGGAGCCTGGTTCCCCCACTCTCTCTGCCTGCCTCTCTGCCTACTTGTGATCTCTCAAATAAATAAATAAAATCTTTTAAAAAAGAAAAAAAGAGAGAGAGGGCCAGGTTCAGCCCAACACCAATTTCCTTAAGACCCACAAGCTAAAAATGGTTTTTATATTTTTAAGTGGTCAAAAAAAAAAATTTGCAAGAGAACTATTTTGTGACATGAGAGATCTATGGATATTCCAAATGTCGATGTCCATAAATAAAATGTTATTATAGACATGGCCACCCTCATTTGTGTACGGATTGTCCGTGGCTGCTATGCCCTACACCTTCGGACTGAGGGGGCTACAGCAGAGACCATCTGGCTTTCACAGTCTAAAATAATTAGCAGCTGGTCCTTTAAAGAAGAAGTTAGCCAAACCCTGCCAACGCTGATTTTTCTCATTCGCAGTTCTCTGGGTTGGAGAGGGCTGTTTCTGGGCTGCAGGCTGGCTGGGGTGGGGGGGGCTCTGCCTGCACCCGTCTGGGGCCAGCAGGAGCCCGGGCACGTCCGTCTTGGGGCGGGCAGAGGAAATACAGCAGAAATGATGTTTTGGAACGTTGGTGAGGTCCAGAGCCGAGGGCCCGGAAAGAATTCTTGTGATGTCTTTGGTACCAAAAAAGGTGATTTTTATAAAAGCCAGTGGACAGGATCTGTGGGCAGAAAGGGCTGCTGCCGTGTGCTGCCCCGGGACTTTGGGGTTGGGGGACATCAAGACAAAGCAAAGTTTCAAACGGACTTTGATCTGCTAAACAAGACTCCCAGGACCCCGGAGGCCTGGCTACTGCCAAGCTAAGGTTGTTTTTCCTTCTGGCAAGGCACAGGTATGAAAACACTTGGCGGGGGGTGGGGGGCACCTGGGTGGTTCAGTAGGGTAAGCTTCCAGCTTCGGCTCAGGGTCCTGGGATCCAGCCCCACATCAGGCTCCCCGCACCACGGGGAGTCTGCTTCTCCCTCTCCCTGTAGTTCCCTGCTTGTGCTCTCTCTCTCTCTGTCAAATAAATAAATAAGTAAAGTTAAAACAGGTGGGAGTTTTCTGGAGGAATGTGACACTCTGCTTGCCTCAGGAAGTTGTCCACGGGCTGCAGGTTCTAAGGTCACCTAATTTTCCCTACATTTCCTTCTACCTTTGTCTCCTACATCAGCTGAAGGCCTCACCTGGGGCCACAGGGTCCCTTCCCCCACAGTCACCTGCACTGCCCATTCCAGCAGGCGGGACTCCAAACCCACACGCCCAAGAGCAGCAGGGTCTGAATCTGATACAGGGAGTGCGTGGAGAGTGGGAAGCCAAGATCTCATTCATCGACCACAGGTGGGGACCCTGGATTCGAACTCAGGGCCCTCTGACTCAAGAGTCTGTGTTTGTCCTCCTGCCTCACTGAGTTCTACCCTGGGCAAACTGTCATAGGTGCAGTAAAGACAAGAAAGAGTGGAAAAACCTTTGAGGGGGAAGAAGGCAGGACGATTTTCCCAGCGCTCTCCAGCCACAAGGGTTATGCCTGAGCACTGCTGGGCACTGTCTCAAGGAGCCACACAACAAGTCAGTGCCTGGGGACAAGCAGAATGGCTTCTTCGGGAGCCGCTGGAAAGCCTGGGGCCAGAGCTGGCCAGAGCACTCATTCGTCAGGAATTCCATCGTGGGTAAGAAAAATCCCAAAGAAAAATCCCAAAGACCATTCCTTTCCATTCCCCAGCCAGGCATCCTTCCGAGCAAACTGCTTGCAGAGTCAGACTAGAAACAGGTCGTGTGTGTCTGGAAGCACTTACAGACCAGAGGGGAAGGGAGGGGGAAGGGAACTCTACCATCCACCTCCCCTACCCCACGGCCAATTCCTCACGGAAGCAGGAAGGAGCAGACCCTCTCCGGAGCCTGCTGCTGTGAGAGATGGGGCCGGGTGGAAGTGGGTGGAAGTCGGAGCTGGGAAGTCTTGGCCGTCGGCAGGGGAGAGGGTGATGAATGGGCGCGGGCATCGCCGCGGGCCCGTTCTCGCTGTCCTCACGGAATCGGAAGCTTGCCAAGCCATCGACAGGAGGCAGCGAGAATTTATAAAACACGTACATGCCCCTCACTCCCGTAGCTGCTGTTTTGAAAGAAAGACGCCAGGAGACAAGACACGTAGCAAATCACAGCGCGACGCTGACATGGTGTGGAACACCGGGAGACAGAGCCGATTTTCTTGTCAAGCGCCAGTGAAAATCAAAGATGCTGAGGAGGGGTGGACAGAGAGGACCCATGAACCGCCACATACCAGCAATACTGGACTTGATGCGATGTCTTCGGGGCTCAAATCCCGACATATGCTGTCCTTCTGAGTCCGGATACAATCGAATGCAATCGAATCCTTCCATACGGAGAGGAATAAAAACTACCCCTTCCTGGGAACTCATCTGTGCCAGGCACAGCAGGTTTTCAAGCCCGGGTTCCCGTTAACCCTACGTGTGAGGGAGATGTAACTGCGCCACACGACACACGGGGGAACGGACTGAAACAGAAAGGTTCAGTGACCGGCCCGAGGCAGCCCAGCTCACGGGTAATAGAACCCAATGTTGAAAATTGGATTTGCCGGAGTCCAGACCAGTATTTTTCATTTATGACCCAGCCCCCTAAGACATGAGGTTAAAACACTTTCCCTCTAAGTGGATGGAATTGAGACAATTTATGTCACTGAAAAATTGTTTTGCAAGATTAAAAGCCTCCCAACTGTGAGCTCCCGGCAGCTCTGACTCACTACAGGTCAAAATCGGCATCTGTCGAACCAACCCCCACCCCAACCCCAGTTTGTCCCGCTCTGTTTACTACCATGATGAGCCTCACGGGGCAGGCATGGCCTTGGGGGACCCACACCCAGGGGGCTTTCCCCTAGCTGTTTCCTACCCTTTTCCCCCTACATTTGTTATGAACATCCTGAAATATGCAGCAGAGCTGAGGACATTGACATAAAGATGCACAGACCATCTGGATTCTACCTTGAAGGCTTAACTGCTCTGGCACTGTTACCCATCGATCCTTGGGGCCAGACCCTTGGCTCCTAGACCTGTCTTGAGAACGTAAGCCGTATTAGTTGCATTATTAACTCAGCTCCACATTCTGTTTTGGTCTCTACTTAATTATGTTTTATGCACCTGTTAACCTCATGCACGGCCAATCATTAACTTTGCCTTTTTACCCTTAACTCCCTGTTTGCGCACTGGTTGTAGAAACCTAAATGGGGACCAGAAGGTGACATTCGTCTTGATGTATTTGCTCATACCAGGTCCCAAATAGGGCCTCGTTGTCCAGAAGAGTTTCTAGAACCCCCTCCCTCAAGCTTTCAAGAGTCCCCTTACCCACCTCTTATGTAGATAAGCTGTCCTAGACTCAGCAAGGCAAGCAAGGCAGCTTTGGGAACAATCCCCTGCCTTCCGGTCCGTCCAGCTGCCCTTCCAATAAGAAAACTTTCTTTGCTTCAAAACTGGTATCTCAGGAGCTCCTGGGTGGCTCAGGTCATGATCCTGGGGTCCTGGGATTGAGCCCCCCATAAGGCTCCCTGCTTGCGGGGAGTCTGCTTCTCCCTCTCCTTTTGCCCCACACCACCCCCTGCCATTGATGAAGTTCTAGAACCTAGGTGAGGTTCGGTGGGCTGAGGTCTGGAGCCGATGACCAAGAAAGAATTCTTGAGACATCTTTGGTGCAAAATGGTGGCTTATTAAAGCACGGGGACAGGACTCGTGGGCAGGCAGAGCTGCCGCCCCGGGTTGTGAGGGATGGCAGGTTATATACCTTGCCGTTGTGGGGTTGTGAAGGGAAGGGAGATTCTTGGTGGGGTGTTATGATCCTGCTATCATTTACATTCCCTTCTACCTCAGCCTCCTCCAGTTTATGGTGGGGAGGGAGACATTAGGGCTTCAGGAACTGAGAGTTATTTACCTCTGGAAATTTGTGCTATTGATAAGGTAACCTCCCTGTTTAGATCTCTAGGACATCTGTAGAGCAAGGGAGATTCCTGTTCTGCAGGATTGTGATCTCTGCAAGTTAACTATTTATCGTTTTATGGCAGTCAGGGGTGGCTGAGGAATGCTACATATATTACGGAGGGGAGCAGGTGGAGAGGGGGGTGCAAGGTGCCAGCTTTTGCCCTGTCCTCAGCCAGCCTTCTGCTCCCTCATCACCATGTGCATGCCTGAGCACACGCTCTCAGATAAATAAATAAAATCTTAAAAGAAAAAAAAAACTGTAGCCAACTGAAGCAAGAAAAAAGACAAACAGTATCAAGAATAGAAAGGAGGACCTAACTCCAGACTTCGTAGATTTTTAAAATTATATATGAACGCTGTGAGCAACTCTATGTCAACACGTTTGAAAATGTAGATGAAATGGAGAATCCTCTGAGGAAATGTAAATTACCAAAACTGACTTAAGGAAGGAAAACTTGAATAAAACAATGAACATTAAAGAAATTGAATCAGTATTCATGTTTCTCTGCTTCCCACTCCTCAAAGACCGGGAAGAAAACACTTGTTTCAGGGGCATCCGGCTGGCTCCGTTTGTGGGTTTGGGGTTCAAGATCCACGTTGGGCATGGAGCTTACTTTTAAAATAAAATGAGCAAATACTATACTTGTTTCAGAAGAAAAAGGAGGAGGGAATGGGAGCCACACCACCCACTCTTATCTAAAGCCAAAACCAGACAAAGGCCATCAGGAGAAGGAAAAGTAAAGACCTCTTCCTCCTTCTGAAGATACATGTAAGATACGGGAATTAAATAACAGCAAATTTAACTTGGCCGACCTCAAACAAAATTGGTTGTTTTATTTCAGGTATATAAAAATAGTAAGATCGCAAACTCTCTTAGTGTCCTTCAGGTTACAAGAAAGCAACTCTGTGACCATCTTAATGGACCCAGAAAAAAACACCCAATACAAATCATAGTCACTCTTTTTTTTTTTTTTTTTAAGATTTTCTTTACTTGACAGAGAGACACAGCGAGACAGAGAGGGAACACAAGCAGGGGGACTGGGAGAGGGAGAGGCAGGTTTCCCACGGAGCAGGGAGCCCGATGTAGGACTTGATCCCAGGACCCGGGGATCATGACCTCAGCAGAAGGCAGACGCTTAACTGACTGAGCCACCCAGGTGCCCCCATGGTCACTCTTGACTTTAAAACACTCTAACAAACTAGAATTAAAAAGTAACTTTCCAAGGCACTTGGGTGGTTCCGACAGGTAGAGCATCTGACTTGGGACAAAAGACTGCGGTGGAAGTGGGCTTCCCGCTCTTCGGGGGTGGGGCATGGGGTGGTCCCGCCTCTTCCTCTCCCTCCGTCCCTCCCCCCTTATGCACGCTTTCTCTCTCAAATAAATAAATAAAATCTTTAAAAAAAAAGGAACCTTCCTACCTGATTAACAGGATTCATCAAAAGCCTACCATTAATATGTATATAATGGTGACATTTTAGGAAGAGTTTCAGTAAAGCCCTAGGGAAGGAGTACCTGGCTCTATGGTAGGGCACACTCTGTTCATCTTGGGGTTGTGAGTTGGAGCCCCACGTTGGGTGTAGAGATTACTCTTACAAAAATCTTAAAAAAAAAAAAAAAGCCCTTGGGAAGACGACGGTCCCACTTCTGTTCAACCTTGTACTGAACATCCTGAGTGCACTTGACCCGTGCCAGGGGCAGAGCACACAAATATCATAGGATCTAACCAGCAGGGCAAAATGCAGGCCCTTGTGGGCCTGATGCATTCGGGGAAACAAGCACGTGGAGACAGATCATGTAACAGGCTGGAGCCATAGTGGGGTGGCGGGTAAGGTGCCCGAGAGGAAGGGGGCACCCCATAATCTCTGAGGAGGGCTAAATGATAATTTCCCAAACAAGTTAAAAACAGGAGTATCCCATCTAAAATGAGTGCAGAAGTAATTTTTCCAACGTGTTAATTAATGAAGAAACCACTAAGATGTTAAGACCAGTTGAAAAGAGACTGTGAAAGTCGACCACGCGTGCAGGCAATCAGGAATGCCGGGACGGCTTCTTCGCTGGCTGGAGCCACAACGCTCAGTGCTCTACAGGGCGCTAACACAGAAGGTTTGATGGCATCTTCTCCCGAGGACAGACACCGCTTGTAACTCTGTGGGACAAAATGCATTTGCATTGTTATGGACAAAAATTATCTCCATTTCCCACGACTTAACTTCGCTCCTATTTCGAGGTGTAAACTAGCCTCCCGTACATACTCCTCCAGAGCCAGGTGGGCCCTGGGGAGGGGGCTGCGCCCACACCCCACGGAAAGCGTACTCGCGTCCCTCTGCCCATTTCCAAGCGGACAATGCCTCTTGGCAGGGGACTTGGGTCTGTTCACACCTGCGAGACTATCTTAGTGATGAGGGAGCAGGAGGCTGGCTGAGGACAAAGCAAAAGCTGGCACCTTGCACCCCCTCCCCACCCGCTCCCCTCGGTAATGTGTGTGACGTTCCTCAGGCACCCGACTGCCAGAAGTGAGAAACAAAGAGTTAACTTGCAGAGATCACAATCCTACAGGCCAGGAGTCTCCCTTGGTTTACAAATGCCCTAGAGATCTACAAACAAAGAAGTTACCTTATCAATAGCACAATTTCCAGAGGCAAATAACTCAATTCCTCAAGCTCTAAGGTCACCCTTCCTCCATAAACAAAACTGAATGAGACTGAGACCGAAGGAAATGTAAATATAGTTAAATCTCTTCTAAACCTAAATCTCACTAACAAAGACGCTTGATAGCAGGATTGTGACATCCCACCAGGAATCTCCCAACTATCAGGATGTTAATGTCCGGCCAAAAGACAACGTGGATCAAGCCTCCGGTATCACCACACCCTGTAGACCCTCTTTAGCACATGAAAGCTCCGTTGAAACCTCCCTTCCCCTCACCTTCCCCCAACCGCCAGGTACAGAACCTGCCATCTCTCACAACCAGAGGCAGCCGCTCTTCCTGCCCATGGGTCCTGTCCCTGTGCTTTAATAAACCACTATTTTGCACCAGAGATGTCTCAAGAATTCTTTCTTGGTCATCGGCTCTGGACCTCAGCCCACCGAACCTCACCTAGGTTCTAGAACTTCATCATTAGAGGATCTCAATCTAGCAAACGACGACCCGGGAGCTTTCACTTTTTATGTTTTTAAGATTGTATGTATTTGACAGAGAGAGCAACAGTGGCAGGCAGAGGGAGAGGGAGGAGCATACTCCCCGCAGAGCAGGGAGCCAGACCTGGCTCGATCCGAGGACCCCTGGTCATGACCTGAGCCCAAGGCAGACGCTTAACAACGGAGCCACCCAGGCTGCCCCGTCAACGGGGAGCTTTTAAACATTCTGATTCCCAGGCCACACCCCAGACCCACAAAATCAGTATTTGTGGGGGGCGGGAGCGGTCCCTGGTGTCAGGCTCCTTAAAGCTCTTAGGTGATTCTGCTGTACTTTCAAAGAACCCCCCTGTCTGGAAGACAAACAAGCAGGAGCGGAAGGCCGGCTCCCCTCCCCTCCCCCCCCTCTCCCCCCTCCACTTACCCCTGGGCCCCACCCCTTCCCTCCCCAGTGCTGCCCGACCCCTCCTCTCCGCTCCTCATCCAGGCCCAGCCTGGCTTCCACAGTGCTTCTGGGAGGTGGGGGATTGGGGGGGTTGAGGGGTCCTGAAACTTGCCTACTTTTGTGCAGAAAGCACCAGGTGGTGGCAGCCCAGGACAACCCCTTGCAACCCCACCCTGGGGGATGGTCCGGGAAGATGGCATCTTTTGAAAATGTTTTCCTCCAACACCCAGAAGGAATCCCCAGCTTGAGAGCAGCAAATGAGAAGAAATCCATCACCCTCAGGAAATTGGTTCTGGCAGCCCCGCAGAGCAGCAGTAATCAGAAGCCCTTTGAGTGCCCGGCTAAATAAATAGGTTTAAAACTAATGCGCCAGCTGCTGCAGGAAAGCATGCACCCCAAGATGGGTGGGCTGTGGGGCTGCCCATATCTGCTTGGCAAGGGCATAAATCTGGGCACATGTGGGGGCCCAGCTCCCACTGGCTGCTTTCACAGAAGGCAGAATGAGCAAATAAATCTAGTCTCAGCTTCCAGAACATGTTTTCAGCCCTGGGAGAGCTGCAAATCCGGGGCAGGGTGCTCACTCCTCAGAAAGGGGGTGTGCTGGGGGGCATCAGGTTCAAAAGCGAACAGTACCCAGGACTCCCTGGGCCCCAAAGGGAAGTCTCCTAAGGTGGGTACAGAAGGCAGCCCTTGTCTGCTGAACCCCGGGCTTGCTGCCATCCCTTGGCCTCTGAGCAAGGACACTGAGAGCCATTGAGTGGTGACAGGGCTTAGCCAGGTCCTCCTGGGCCTCTCTGAGCCACCAGACTGAAGAGTGAAGAGTCCTCATTAAGATGAGCTGTGGGAGTCACTCTGAACTACTAGGCAGCACTCCAAGCCTGGGCACTGCTCCTGTCCCACCATCGCGACTCTTGTAAGACAAGTCACTACTCTAAGAGCTCGTTTGCTACATCAAAGTGACAGGGGGTCTTGCAAATCAGTGAATCACAGCCAATTTGCAGAGTTCCTGTTACAGGTACAAATGTGCCCAGTGTTCGAAGGGGACATTTTGAAAAGAAGGACACAGAGAAGCACATCTGTGATTTCCAAAAGCAAGGCTTCCTGGGCACCAGCTGTCACCTGGCCCTTTCCTCCTCCAGCCTCCAAACCCCCTGCACAGCACCAGGGGGCAGAGACCAGAGTCACCTCCCCCTTCCCTCGGGCAACAGGAGCACACACTTAAAAGACCGTACATTTTGCAAACTCCCTTGTAGCCAAATGTGACAAATCACGGTGCCTGCAAGACTGATTCTTGCCGGAGGCCGGAGGAGACTTTCCTGGCTCTTTCCAGCTTCTAGAGGCTACTGCGTTCCTTGGCTCGTGGCCCCCTTTCCCCACCTTCAAGACCAGTAGCTTCCAGGGTCACGTCTCCTGTCTTACTCTCCTGCTTCCGTTTTACAAGGACCCTTGTGATGACGTCGGGCCCACCTGGACAGTCCAGGACCATATCCCCATCCCGGGGTTCCTAGCTTCATCTCATCTGCAGGGGCCCTTCTGCACTGTGAGGTGACACATCCAGGGTCCGGGGACTAGGGCATGCACAGCCACGGGAGCAATTGTGCTTTTCATCCCAGCCCTACTACACCCCGTCCCTCTGACCTCACACACGCAGACGACTTCCTGTGGGAGCTGTCCCCTCTGTGCCCCTCCTCACCCCCACCCCCTGCACCAGAGAGGAGGGGGGGGCGGGGCGGGGGGTGGAGCCAGAGTTCCAGAGGCTCGACCCCGTCCCTCGATGGGGTTCTTGAGCCCCCGGGGGACACCGGGCACAGGAAGGAATAAGTGCACTTTCTAATGCGACTCGGCCTGGGTTTCTGTCCCCTGTACCCGCGAGACCACACACTCTGTCAGGAGACTCAGGACACATGCGATCCCTGTCCGGGCTGCTCCGGCCATCCCAGCTGGAGAGGCCAGGAGGAAAGCAGAAGGCGGGCGGCTTTTGCCTTTTGGAGCAAGTGACTGGAGCAAGTCACCATTTGCCCCAAGTGGGGCCTTTGGCACCTCCACAGTCCTCTTGACTGGAACACAAAACCCCGGTCTTTTAGCCCTAACCAGAAGCGAAGCACCGATACGTGTCACAACTTGGATGAGCTCGAAAGCAGGGGCCCCATCGCGGCTGGCTAGGACCCGCCGGCTTCAGCCCCTTTAAGACGACCTTGGAGGACCCTTTTTTTCAAAGCCCGGGCGACTCTCTGGCCCCCGCCTCTATGGTGCGTCGGCACTTCCGGCCGGAAGTGCGTGTGGCGCGCGGCTTCGGCGCAGGGGGCGTGGAGTGAGCGGAGGCGCGCGCTTCCTCGTGGGTAAGGAAGGGGAGTCCGGGCGCGGGGCTGGCGGTCGGCCCCGGCCCGCGGGGTGACGCGGGGGTCTCCGCCGCCACCGGCCCCAGCCTGGGTCGCAGGGCCCTGGACGGGGGAGACGGAGGGGGCTTGGGCCGAACTCAGGCTCCGACCCCGGGGCGGGGCTGCGGCCGGGGACGGCCGGGCCGGGCCGGGCCCGAGCGGGGGTCTGCGGAGCGCGTGGGCCGCGGGTGAGCCCCCGGTTCGTGGAACCCGCCGTGCGACTCTCTCTCCCCAGGGTTCGTCAGAAAACGAGAACTTCCAGCCCCCGGCGGTGAGACGCAGGCAGGTCGGGCGGGGCGAGCCCTCCGCGCTCGGGGCGGGAGTCCAGGTGCGTGGGTCACGCGCCGGGACGGAGAGTCTCGAGGCCGATGGTCTGGGGAAAGGCTCCTGCGTTGCTGAACCCGCGCGGCTGTGGGTGCAGCCTTGTACCAGGCAGCCCGAGCCTGACCTAGAGAAAACTCCCGGAGGCGGTGCCCCCCGGGGTGTGGATTTGCAGTAACAGGTGTGAGCATTCTAGCAGCAGTTTGGTGGTCATGTATGATACTGCAAACAGACGCACGCCGGGAGCCTGAGCGCTGGTGCATACCGACGGATACCCCGGCCATGCGCCATTCCCAGTGTTCGTGCGCGCAGAGACGGACGGGACTGCCCAGGCCCTTGTGCTCGGGGAGCTTCGGCCCCGCTGGGGAGATGGGATCAAACGATGGCCCTGCAGAGGGTGTAATTCAGGCTGAGGCCAAAACCCCGAAGGAAAGGGCGCCCGCGTTAGCAGCTACATCACGAGGAGCAGATGGCGGCCTTCCCGAGCTGGACTCCGAAGGACGAGCCGGAGTTCTCTGGAAGGCCGGGGTGCCGCACGCAGCGAGCTAGCAAACGTGGCCAGTGTTGGAACCGGAGGAAGGCCATTGTAACCCCAACAGCAAGGGGGATAGTGTGGGGTGAAGCTGAAAATTGGGGAGGGGCCAGACCACGCAGGGCCTGTGGCTCACAGGAGCATTTCAATCTTTCCTAATTACATGGGGGCCATTCTGGGTCGTAAAGGTCTCTGATTTTAAAGAGGATGAGATGCGAACGTCTGTAATCTCACAAGAACGCTAGGTATAAAACAGTGCCGTTCAGTGGAGCTTCTGCAGTGTTGGAAATGGTCGAGGTCTGCCATGTCCTGTAGAGCAGCCACAAGCCACACGTGGCTGTCGGACACTTGGCAGTGTGGCGGGTGCTGCCGAGGGACTAGGGTTTTCATTTTAGTTTAAATGTATGTATCCCCGTGTGGCCAGTGGCCATGGTGTTGGAGAACACAGGTCTAGCGGGTATCGGAGTCGCAGGCGCCCCTTTATTGGAATCCAGACGCACAGAGACTCACGTCTCCTGCACCTCATCCCCTCCCGGGTAAAGGCGGAGGGCTTCTACCTTTCAGAGAGCCCTCCCGTCTTCTGGCGAGCTCACACCTACCAGTGCCTTTGTGCTCTTGGCTGGAAGGCGGTGTGCTCCGCGCGAAGTGACTCCGTCCCTTGGCCTCCTGGGTGGTCGTGAGCACACGGATGGAGGAGTGCCTGCAGTGGCCCGGGCATGTTGTCTGTGACCAGGGGGCAGGGTGGCGCTTAGAATCTAGAGAGGTGGGCATGGTAAGTGCTGTGGAGCCAAGGAAGGGACATAGCCAATAGGACATAATGGCATGTCACCCCGTGGGGACATAAAGGCTGTTACCTGCTGATGACATGTGGCAAAGGGCAGGAGGGGTGGACGTGCCTGAGGATGTGGGCAGCTCGTGAATCGGGGCCAATCTGGGGAAGCATGTGGCGGTGGGCAGGGAAGAGAATGTAGGAACGCAGAGGCTGGGGTGGGGTTTCGGGGTGTTGTCAGAGCCCAGCTTCATTGCGGCTTCCATGCAGGCAGGTGTCTGAGTCAGGATGATAGCAGGAGAGGGAGGGGGTGGGTAGGAAATCCTGTGGTTGCCTCCACTGACCTACTGAGGAGGTGGCCAGCCCCACATGGAGCCTGCAGACCTGGAAGGCCAGTAGAGGCGGGGTCACTGCAGGGCATCTTACGCTGTGTATTCTGGGTGGTAAGATGGGGGGTGGGTGTTCTATGGTGCTAACAGACTTACGAAGGTAGAATGAAACCTGACGGAGTGTACTTTCTTTGCAGGTGAGCTCGCGGGAAGATCTGTGTGCGGGGTGAATGGTTTCTTTCCTGCCTGCTTCCGTGTACCTGAAGTGTAATTGTTGGGGGCTTGGAACTTTCCAGCTTCCTTGGGTTTCATTTACTCAACCATGTAGCTTCTGAATGCCAACCTGCTGAAGACCCTGTTTTGTATGGATACAAATAAAAGGGGTCAGTCCCCAAGGAGACTTTCTCATGCACTTTATGGTCTTGGTCCCCACCGACCTTGCACGCAGTGTGTCACCTTTGCTGCTGAGATGCTCAGTTGGCAGCCCTGTTCCCAGCTGAGGAGACAGCTGTTCGCACTTCTCTATAGGAAGTGTGGGCGCTGGGGGCACTGCTCATCCTGGAGGAGCTTGGGCTGTGTAGAAGCAGGGGGCACATGGAGGGAGGTGACCTCTGTCTCCGTGGTTTAGGAGGAAGGGGTGGCGAGTGTAGTTTAGGGTCGTGTTCACCTTGTGCAGACTTCACTTTGGATAGAGGTTTCCAGAAAGTGGCTGCTGCCTCAGAACTGGTCGCCAGTAGCTGCTGGGCGCTGCCCACCTCTGCTTCCTCACCTGGGTCTCGAGCCCCGTGCAGGCGCCGTCTTCCACGGAAAATTCTCCCGGCCTTCCTGTCTGAATGCTCACCACGTATTGATATGAAGAAAGGAAAAGCTTTTCCTCTATTTCCTGCTGTCTTTACGTGACAGGGTACGACCTGCACAGGTTTCATGTAGGCTGGGAAGGTTATCCTGACCTTCAGACCTAGTGCCACACCCAGAGTTCCTGCCTGTCGTCCTCGCTTGTGTCTGTTCTTGCCGCACTTAGTGAATCTCTTGCCTCAGCATCCTCTGGTCCAGCTCAACTCCGGGAGGGGCTGCCCCAGGAGTGCCTGCAGAGCCAAGAATGTAACATCAGACCTTGCCAGGGAAGCTGTTGGTGGGCCTTGTCACAGACCCCTAGTCTGAGCCCATCACTGGAGAGGAGGCATGGCCCCCGGGGGACGGCAGCCGGCCTGTCAGCCCTGAGGGGCAGAAGTACCCGCTCGGGTGTTAGCAGGCCTTTCCCATCCTGGCTCTGCCCCGGCCCACTGTGTCACCTTAGGCTGGTCGCTTCCCTGTTTCTTAGTAAAATGGGGACCACGGGGGCGGTGACTCCCAAAGGTGGGCACCTGTGAGGAATCAGCAAGTCGTGTGACGTGCTCAGGAGCACGGCAGACCCACGGACTGGCTGTTGCCCACTCGGATTTTCAGGGCATTTCATGGTGTTTCCGGCCGCGAGCTTCCAGAGCGCTGGCGTGCAGCGGGTCCCGGCAGACAAGGTGCTGTCTGTTGCAGGAGGATCCCTGGGAGCTCAGGCCAGTTTGCTACAGCCTCTTGGCTTTTTCACCCAGTCCATGTTCACGACTGGGCCACTCACGAGAGCACATAACTCCAGGGCGGGCCCTGCCCTCCTCTGCATGGGGGACCTTAGAGGAAGCGCGATAATAGCCTAAATTAACATTGTGTTTGGAAACGTGAACTGGGGGAAATCATATGTATTGGTATTTCTGGAAAAAACAGGTTGGATCCGGGTCACTGTCTTGTTCCTGGGTGTCTCTGGAATGTGAACGTCCACTCGGGCACAGCGGCCGTGGACGGGGCCTCGTGGCCTCGGTGTGTCGTGGAGCAGCGGTGGGGCTCTGTCTAGACTGTCTCGGTGAGGTTCTTCAACCTTTGGTTCGATAGATGAATCAGAAGCTTTAGCTCCCCGCCCCTCACACCCCCCGCAGGAACATCGTGTTTCTAGCACGGAAGATGATGGCACGGGAGTGCTTCATGTCGGTGGGGTCAGCTGTGGTGTACAGGGGCCTCTCGTTCTCGTTTGGTGTTGGCGACAACAGAGGAGGGTGCCCGCATGTCCCCGGTGCGACCATGTGGCTCGGTCTGCGACCTCTAGGGCAGGAGAGCCTGGGGAGAACAGGAGGACGGACGAAGAGAGCCGCTCTGATTCCGAGGGGTATGGGCTGAGATCCTGCAGTCTTCCCTGGCAGCCCCTCCCCTCCTCACCTCTCCAGATGCTTCCCCAGTGTGGATGCTTCACACTGAACCTCTGCCCCTTTCCTGTGGGGCCGCACCCCAAGACGACAGCCTCCATCCATCCTGCACCTTCGTGCGGTGTGCGCGGCTCTGTCGGTGATGGGAGGGAAGCCCGGAATCCACCGGAGGGGCTCGGGATTGCATTTGGCTGAGGCCCTACCTGAGAATATTCCCCAGCTGTCTCCTGCTCGGTCACTCGGTTCCAGCTGGCCTGGGCGCGGCGATGGTGTACTTGCTTCCCCCAAAGTACATGTAGCTAAAAGTACACATGACGCGGACAGGCTTCAGCATTTCTGGGTTTTGTTCCTCTGGTTTACGTAAGAGGGTTGAGGCCGGCAGGAGTCCATTCTTTTCAAAGAGCTGGGCCTTTTAATAATAGCAGTGGGTAATGAAATGCACAGTCCCTAAGAAGCAATGTTTTTTGATGTTAAAACATGGAACACAAAAGGCCTGTCGCAGAAAAGGGACTAAGAAACAGTTACCCCGCTGCACGGTTTTGAACTTCTCTCTTTGTCCACTAGAGGACGCAGTTCTGATGCGCCACCGTGTTCGCTTTTGTAACTTGGTCCACTTCTAGTTTTTTAATTTCGCCAAGCCCTTATTTCACCAGAAAGTTCTGCAGAAGTTTAATCTGCAGGGTTGGGCTCCTTGTTAGGACTCTGCCAAGAGGTCCCCACTGCACACAGCTCCTGGGAAGCATTCGTCTTGTCGTGGACGAGCCAAGCCCCCGCCCAGGCACGGGACATGCCCTTGGGGAGAAGAGCACGAGAGCATGTCCTAACGCAGCCTCCGTCCACACTCACTCCGGGGGACCAGCTCTGGTCGGCGTGAGAGATCTTTCTTGGTAAGGACTTGGATGCAATGTATACCAGTCCTCGAGGCCTCGGACAGTATGGTAAGGGTTTAGAAGCGCCTCTTGGGAGGACGTCGCTTGTACTTTCCCTTGAAAGGGACACGGCAACACGGAACCAGATCTGTGCAGAGCCCCTGTGGTTCAGGCTGCCGATCCTCGTCTGCTCAAAAGGTGCTGTTGGATTGGAAAAAGAGTTACGATCTCAAAGTGTTGTTTTAGGTGGAGTACTAAATGTCCCCGGGTTTGGGAACCTCGTTGACCGCTCTCTGATGCATTCAACATGCTTAACTGAGCACCGACCCCTGGCGAGTTAGGCTGGGCTGGGGAGCCAGGCACGGGCAACTCCCCCCCCCCCCTCTCCGAGAGGTCACCCTCCGAGAGGTCACGAGGGAAGGGGAGAAGCATGGGATGTGCTCTGGAGGAAAGGAAAACGGGGCCAGGATGGGGCTGGGTGTGGAGTTGCCGCTTCAGATCAGGTTGGTCGGCAAAGGGTCCGCATCCTAAGGGAAGAGAGGAAGTCACGCCAAGTCTGGCAGCGCATCCCGGCAGGGGGAGCGGGGAAGGCGGGTGACCAAGGGCGGCTTTCTAGGGACGGTTGGAGGCGGCTGGGTGTCTGGTCTTGCAGGGCCTCGTAGGAAAGTCTCAGTTTTACTCCCAGATAGGAGTCAGTAGCTCACAGTTTTCTCTCTTTTAGGGACCATTTTCCGCTGCTGTCACAGTATTGGCCTTAGAAGTCTTTCCTGTTCTTGGGCTAACAGACTGGCCCAGTGCGGGGACCCGTGATCTGTGCAGAGGGAGTGTGCAGCTGTGGGAGGCGCCCTCTCACCTCTGTTGAACCGTAACCATGTTGTTCCTCAGGGAACTAACCTGGACTTGGGAAGAGACATTTGGATAGAAGTTCCTGGGACAGCCTGTTGCCTTTCATCTTGTAGATGAAGCCAGAGACCGCCCGGACGTCCTGTCTCACCCACTGTCTGTTCTCTAGCCTCTGCCACTTCTAGAAACCATGTACTTCTTGTTTTTTGTATTTTTTTTTTCCAACAAAGAGTAGATCTGTGTCATTTAAATTACTACCAAGAAGACAACAAAGTATACTCTCCTCTAACCTTCACAGGGCAGGGGTCTGTTTTGGTTTTCCGTGGTTACACATAATGACTGTGTTTAAAAGTGATTCAAAAGCGATTCTTCGTTCCAATATTTTTTTTAGATCAATTATGCAACTGCAGCAGAAAACCAGTTCTTTTCTTGCAAGTGTAATTAAAAATGGAGCCAAGTGAGTCGGGGGAAGGTCACGTGTCTCAGGCTTGGCAGCTGTGCGTCGTGTCCCGGTTACGCAACACTGTTTTCGACCTGCGGCCCGTCAGCAAAACCTTCAGATGATCGTATGGAATTAAAATAAGACTTTAACTTTCCTTGAACAACATGTTCTTTGTTAAAACCAGACTTGGGCCTTTAATGCTGACTTCCACTAGAGGCGCCGTATTCCATGCCCTCGGCTGTCCCCGCGGAACGCGTTTCTCAAAGTCAAACTCCCCACTTTCGTGCCCCTTTGAAACCTTGACTCGGTTGTCATCCATCACGAAGACTTACGGGCAAAGCGTCCCCAAACCCCCTTCACTCCTGTGCCGTCTCTGTTCCAAATTGCCACACCCCTTTGAAAGTTAATGGAGGAGATAAAAAATAGTAAGAAGTCTAAATGAGGGGCGTCTGGCTGGCTCAGCGGGTTAAGCCTCTGCCTTTGGCTCAGGTCATGATCTCAGGGTCCTGGAATCGAGTCCTGCATCGGGCTCTCTGCTCCGTGGAGAGCCTGGTTCTCCCTCTCTGCCTGCCTGCCTCTCTGCCTACTTGTGGTCTCTGTCAAATAAATAAATAAAATCTCTAAAAAAAAAGAAGTCTAAATGAAATAGAGGGGTTCCTTCCTCTGGTTGCTTTAACATACACGTAAGCACTGCTTGGTGGGTTTTTTTTCATTTTTAATTTTTTTCCTAAAGTAACTACACAAGTTTTTTTGTTTTTAGAGAGGTGGGGAAAGGGCAGTAAGAAGCTCTGCGGCTCCACGACCAGCCTGGAGCCTGACGCCGGGCTTGATCTCCCAACCCCGAGGTCATGACGAACCAAAATCAAGAGTCGGTTGCTTAGCCGACTGCACCACCCAGGTGCCCCCACAGTGCACGAGTTTTAAAGCTCAGGGTTAAGCCGCTGGCCCCAACAGCTGCTCCCTGCACCTGCGTGCCGGGCCTGCCCTCCACAGCGTTGTTCCTCGCTCGGTCTCCCAGGCGCGCTGGTCTCCCCACTCGACCATCGTGTGTGCTGCTGCTTTTGGCTCCAACCTCACCTGTCGACTCCATTCTGGGGGACTCAGGCCACGTGCTCACAGACCTCCTTTGTTTCCCTTCCCCTTCCTCCAGTACAATCATCCTGTGTGAATTCCGTTCGGCTCAGCATTGTGTTGTCTTGCAGGAAACGATGCTTCCGCCCTCCCGGCTTCGCCCTGCGGGACCCTCTTCGTTTCCTTGCTCTCCCCTCGTTTCTGCTGCTTCTCTGGCTGAGCATTCTTTTTTTTTTTTTTTTTTTAGTATATGTGCTGCCGAAGCGAGCACATCTGGCTGAGCATTCTTTAGTCACTAGCTCTTGTTCCCACGGGCCGTGCCCCGGAGCTTCTCGGCCTAACTTTATGTTACACGAGGGCAACCACATGACGTCACGTGTCCATTCTGCTTGTTCTTAGATGTGTGAAAGAAAACTCAATCACTGTCATTAGGAGAATGTTGTTAGGTTTTGTTATAATCACCTGCGTGAGGGGAGAAGCCAATTCAGAAGTTCAGTTTTAGTTAGGAGTTTTATATTTTACAGGAAAATAGGAAGGTTGGATTATTGTCAGGGCAAATAGAAAAAGAATCCTGGCTGAAGGTCTGACAGTGAGCTGGGTGGGTAACTAACTGGTTTCCGAGGAAATTCCTTAAAAATTATGTCAAAGGATGCCAATTTCCCCAGAATTTTAATCAGGCAGAAAAAGGCTCTGTCCCAAGACAGGTTTAGGCCAACTTTTTTTTTTTTTTTAAGATTTGATTTATTTGACAGAGAGAGAAATCACAAGTATGCAGAGAGGTAGGCAGAGAGAGTGAGGGGAGAAAGCAGGCTCACTGTGGAGCAGAGAGCCTGACTCTGGGCAGGGCTCGATCCCGGGACCCTGGGATCATGACCTGAGCTGAAGGCAGAGGCTTTAACTCACTGAGCCACCCAGGCACCCCCAATTTTTTTTTAAGAGTTTATTCTTTAGGGTGCCTGGGTGGCTCAGTGGGTTAAAGCTTCTGCCTGCGGCTCGAGCTGTGATCCCAGGGTCCTGGGATCGAGCCCCGTGTAGGACTCTGCTCAGTGGGGAGCCTGCTGCCCCCCCCCCCCGCCTGCCTCTCTGCCTTCTTGTGATCTCTGTCAAATAAATAAATAAATCTTTAAGAAAATATTTTATCCATTTATTTGACAGAGAGACAGCAAGAGCCGGAACACAAATGGAGTGGGAGAGGGAGAGGGAGAAGCAGACTTCTTGCTGAGCAGGAGCCCGATGTGGGGCTTGATCCCAGGACCCCATGATTATGACCTGAGCCAAAGGCAGACATTTAACAACACCACCAGGTGCCCACCAAAAAAAATTTTTTTTTTAAGATTTTATTTATTTATCTGACAGAGCACAAGTAGGCAGAGCAGCAGACAGAGTTCGGAGAAGCAGGCTCTACACTGAGCAGGGAGCCCTGCGGGGCTTGATCTCAGGACCCTGGATCATGACCTGAGCTGAAGGCAGAGGCTTAACCCAGTGAGCCACCCAGGCATCCCTGGAGATTGGATTTTTAAGTAATCTCTACACCCAACATAGGGCTCAAACTCAGAAGCCCAAAGTCCAGAGTCGCACCCTGCACCAACTGAGCCAGCCAGGTGCCCCTAGATCAGTTTTTTATACCCTCTCTTTGACCTCGACATCCTATCTGAGTTGCTTAAGAATGCGTCTTGTTGCATTTTGGTTTTAAGAACATAAACAAGAAGCTCCTGGATGGCTCAGTTGGTTGAGGGACTGCCTTTAGCTCAGGTCATGATCCTGGAGTCCCGGGATGGAGCCCCATGTCAGGCTCCCTGCTCAGACCTTCCCCCTCATGCTCGCTCGCTCTCATTCTGTCTCTCTCAAATAAATAAATAAAATCTTTAAAAAAAAAAAACAAACTATAAAGCAAAGCGTTGCCTAGTTCAGCACTTCCCAAACAATGCGCACGCGCAGATCCCTGGCAGATTTGTTTAAAATGCAGATCCTGGTGCAGTGGGGCTGAGGTGGGGCCTGGGATTCTGCATTTCTTTTTATTTTTTTTCTTTTTTTGAACCAAAGGCAATCTTTATTTACTCTTCTTTTTAAAGCAGTCTAGTTTAAAAACGAGAGATCAAGAGAGAAGAACAGGAAAACTTCCATAGACAGGCAGGCATGCGTGCGCACGCACACACACATACACACACACACACACACAAAGATGGGGCCGGGGTGTGTCAGGTCTTCTCCATCTTGGAGATGAGGTCATCACAGATCCGGGTCAGTTCCTCATTTTCCTTAGTCTTTTGCTCCACTGTCTTCTCCAGCGAGTGGATGCGCATCTGCTCCTTCCTCAGGCTGGCCTGGAAGGCCAAGGACTCTGCTTGGGCCTTGCTGCGCACCTGGGCAGTCTCCTCGCTAGCCAGTTGGAGCTTCTCCTCCGCATGGGCCTCCAGGGCCTGGGACCGCTGGCCCTCCTTCTCTATCCTTGCAATGTAACCCTCCGCACACTTCTTCAGCGACTCTTCGTTCTTGCGGTAACCCTCGATCACCTCCTTCTGTTTCTCAAACCGTTTGAAGAGGTCAGAGAAAGACTTTTCCATGGAGCTCAGGTCTGCAGTCAGCTGCTCTTTTTCCTTTAGGATCTTCTGGATCTCTGCTTTTGCAAGTTCCTTCTGCTTCTGAGCCTCCTCCCTCGCCTGGTACACGATTCCCTCAAAGCCATCCATGATCTTCCCCATCTCCAGGTTCCTGGCGCGCAGCGTCTCACACTGGCTCCTCAGCAGCACATTCTCCTCTCGTGTGGTCTCCACCGCTGCGTCCAGGTCCTGCTGGCTGTACTGCAACACGTCCACGATGGAGCCCATGGACAGCGGTGGCCCCCCAGGCCCAAAGACACAGGGAGGGGGATCCAGCATGGGAGCATCTGGGGGTCCCAGGAAGTCAAGTTCCACGAGCTTCGCCTCTGGCAAGTTTCCTGAGGAAGGCACGGCCACATCCTGTGCACTGCTGGTCTCTGGGGCCTGTCTCTGAGGGCTGTCCTTTAGGAGCGGGTCAAACTTGAGGTACAAAGACTGTTTTCTCAGGGCTGACTCCTTAAACGAGGAACCCCCAAACTGCTCCAGATAACCCACCTCAGCTCCCGAGCCTAGAACCTCAGTGGGGTCTTGGAACTGTCCTCAGCCAGCTCTGCGGTGGGCTCCAGGCCCCGTGGAGTTGGGGGTGCCGGCTCACCGCCCAGGCCACCCCTGGAGGTTGGTGCACCTGCAGGGTCTGCAGCTCCCTCCTTGCCTGCTGCACCTGGGGTCCTGGCTGCATCTGCACCCCAGGCGTGTCATCCGAGGAGAATGAAGGCACCTGCAGGCTCGGAGAGGAGGGCCCCGTGGCCTTGGGACCAGCAGACACCTCCTTGGCCACAGGCCCAGCTGGCCTGCTCTGTGGGCATTCTGAGGGCTGGGCCTCTCCTCCTTCAAATGGGTTAAAGTTTGGGTCATCCAGCTTGTTCCAGTCCAGGCTGTAAGACCTCTGGGGCAGGGGAAGGGGCCCCTCACTGGCCTCCTCAGGGGCCTTTTCTTGCCGTGGCTCTGACATCCTAGGGGAAGGTTTAGGGCTCGGTCTCGTCCCCAGTTCCCTCAGTGCAGGCAGTGCTTTGCTGGTAGCATTGTCAGATAAAGCAAATCCTAGCTGTATGGGCCTGCCATTCCACGTGGTGGCTCTCTGGCCGTCAGCTTCCTTCTTCTGAGGACTTGGGGCTGTGGCCCCTCCAGCCTTCAGATGGCTGGCCAGCGTGGCATCCCCAGGACCAGAGGGCTCTTCAGGGCCGGCCGGGGCCTCACCAGGCAGGTCTGCAGGGGACCGTTCTCCATCTGCTCCTGCAGGGTGAGTCATAGGGGGCAAAGCAGCCACCCAGTTTGGGCTTTCTCTGGTGGCTTCGGAGGGTCTTCTGTTTGGTCTGGGGTAGCCATCTGGGAAGGGTCTTATGTGATTTCCAAGGTGGAGGGAATACTCTTTTCTGAGAAATAAGAAGGAACACTTTCCTCCAAGGCTTGCTCGGGGCTCACAGTCATTTGCCCTAGAGAAGCCACTTGATCTTCAAGACGTTTTGGCATCTGGGGAGAGCTTGAGGGATCCAGACTGGCCAGGTGAGCTGAGGTGGGCCCACTGGAATGCTGCCAATCTTCAAGGGTTGCTCTCACATCTGCTGGAGCGGGGATGGCATTGGCCATCATTGGTTTGTGGAGAATTCCATTGGTCGTTTTGGTGTCCACTTCCTTGGCGAACTGTTGGTTCTCTTTCTGGGTCTGGTTTTGAGGAGAATTTTCTAAGCCAACAGTATCCTCCAGAGCAAAAGGAGCCTCGAGCTTGCTGCTCATGCTAGGACTCAATATCCGGTGTGTCTGTGGGTCCCGCAGAGGAGTCTGGAAAGTCACTTTCATAGCTTTGAGTACGCTCTTGGGTGGCACATTTTCTTTCTGTGACAGACGAAGAACAGATAGTCTTCCAGTAAGTTCCGGCGGTGAAAACAGGAACTCACAGTTCTCTGCACTTTTGTCACCAGTGACGTTTTCATCATTGTAGATCTGCAGACTCATTCTGCTGGCGGCCACACGAAACCGAGGGAGCGGGAGGCGCGGAATCCGGGAGCCCGTTCGCCCGCCGCGGATTCAAATACCGACGGTTGGCCGGATTCTGCATTTCTCACCAGTTCCCTGGTGCTGCTGGTCTGGGGACCACACTTTAAGGAGTAAGGGAGGGCATTTTGGGTGGCCTGGTGCACCTCCCATTGGCGGTAGACTTGGGTGTAGGTTTAATTTGTCTGACACATCCCAAATTGTGGTTGTTAGCGGAAGCTACACGTATTCATGAGCCGGCTTCCTATATTAGGGAAGAATTTCCCGACACGGCATGCAGTGGTAATGATTTCTTACCTTCTGTGCACCGAGGCCTCTCTAGTATCTAAGCTGCATTCAGTGAGGCCGTTCCATACATCGGTACGGCGGGGGGGTCTGAGACGGTAAGCATCTCCTTACTGTTTGTCTAATAAAACTAAAGTCACATGAAAGATCATTTAAAAACCTCCCAGCTGTCAAAAACCAGAGCTGGATTAAAAACAGATTTTTATTCAGAATAGTGCAGTAAAGGAAAAGAGAGCTCAGGATAGAATGGGGTTCAGTTCCAAATGTGGCAGGGACAGGGAGCAGGAGTGGGACAGCAGACGGAAAATCACTAGGAGGAAATGTCACGGTTGAGGGGGTTTCTGGCTAAACCGACCCAGCAGGATTCTGGCTGAAGGCAGACCAGGGCGTCAGGCATCACCCCGGGGCCGGTGGAGGATGAGGAACCTGGTCAGACATCCGGGAAGCTCAAGGGGGTGGGGCGGGGGGGGGTGGTTCTGATGAAATTGACTTATTAGCACGGTTCTTGCTAAAACTGGATTTTATAAGGAAGTGCACAGACAGGCCTAGGAGACGGTCCAGGAGTCTGACAAAGAATCTTTGTCCTAACCTGACCTTCATTAGTCCTTTTGAGGTTAATTTGAACGTTCTCTAAAATTTGAGAGAAAAGGAAATATTGTATAACCGAAAGAGAATAGTAAGCAAAATTTATGACAGGTCGAGGATGTGCCAAGTAATTTGCAAATGTTACCTCTTTGAACCTCTCACTTTTCATGGGGGCGTGGGCTCCTTGAGGACGGCCTGGGGTCACAGGCTAGTATCTACTTTCTCAGTCACAGATGTGGGTCACACACTTGGATACCATGCTAAGCCCTGGGGATAGGGGGGAAACGAGACCGTCACCACAGCCCTGGAGCGGGCTTTCTAGTTGAGGGAAGGCCCCTTCCCCCCGAAAAACAAAATCTCACATAGAACACTCAAAGAGCCTTCAGGGACGGTCCCTGCTCTGAGGGCTGCTGGGGCTCCTGCTTTGGCTTGGCAGAGGGGGCAGGCCTCATGGGTGGCATCTGCACTGAAAGCTGAATCACGGGAGGCAGTGGGCCAGGAGGGAAGAGGGCAGGGCATTCCAGGTGGCAGGAAAAGCAAGTGCAAAGGCCGTGTGGCAGGACGCAACTAAAGGTGGGCCAGGGACCTGAACCTGGTGCTGCCTGACTCCGACGTCCATGGTCTCCCCACTGAGGCCTCTGCCATGTTGTCGCCCAGTGTCAAATAAAAAACAAATCCAGACTTAGGGAACAGACCATCTTACTAAGGATGATTGTTGGGGTGGGGGGGCCACCCCAGCAGGTGGGATACGGTGACCAGGGTCCTGTCCCGAAGAGTTCGGCACAAAGGAAACTTCCTTCATGGGAGGAGTGTGTGTGTTGGGGGTGGGGGGGGGCGGAAGGGTGGCTGCAGGAGGGAGTTGGCCGGAGAAGGTGTCAGCTGAGGTCACCCTGTGAGGCTGTGGGGGCAGAAGAGGTTTCCTTCTGCCCCTTGTGGTTCTTCGGCAGGGCTGATAATTAAACTGACATGAGACAGATTAGTGGGAGAAAAACAGTTGTTTAATAACAGGCACACCTCCTATATACATGACAGGAAATACAGAGTTACTCCCCAAAATGGCCACAGCCATCCCCTTAAATACCGCCTCCCACTAAAGGCATAGGGAATGTTGGGGTGGGGGTGGGGGTCTGTGGTGGGAAGCGATCGGCAAAAGCACTGAGAACAGGGTGAGGGTCTTGTGAGGGTTTAGGCCCACGCCTTTCCCACTGATGAGTTTCCGGAGACCTCAGGAGACGCCCGCACACATGGAGCTTTCCGTCAGAATGAAATGTCTCTTTCGAAAGGGTAAGAACTTCTCCTGTGACGCAGTTTCTTAAAAAGAGCCGGTTTAAAGTAATATGCCAAAGAGGTGTATTTGGGGTGTCTGTTCTCCTCCGTAGCTGTTTTGACTCGTGTCAACACACATTCTCTGAGCAGAGGCTGGGCCCGCAGGCCACGGGAGGCAGACGCGTGCCTGTGGACTGGTGCTTCCTTCCCGTGGAAACACTTCCAGGTGCTGCTCAGGGAGCGAACACAGCCCATGCCTTTTGGTGAACATCGTAAGACTTTGATTTTATTTCGCTCTTGGTAACAGTGGGAGGTAGATGGGAAGCCCCAAAGCGGGTGCTCAGATCGACAGTTTTGTTCAAGGTCTCCCACCAGGTTCTGGAGCCAAAAAAACAAGATTTGGGGACACCTGGGTGGCTCACTCCTTAAGCATCTGCCTTTGGCTCAGGTCATGATCCCAGGGTTCTGGGATGGAGCCCTGCATTGGGCTCCCTACTCCTTGGGAAGCCTGCTTCTCCCTCTCCCACATCCCCTGCTTGTGTTCCCTCTCCAGCTGTGTCTCTCTCTGTCAAATAAATAAATGAAATCTTAAAAAAAAACCACACACACTCACTAAGCTTTGACCTCCATGTGTAAGTTTGCAGAGTCCATCCCAATTTACAAAAAATTTGGCGTAGATGGATGAGTGGGTCCTGTCCACAGCCTTTCCCTGGCCGTGATCAACAGTGCAGGGAGGCTCCCCCTGCTCTTCCTGGCAAAGGAACTAGGTGCGTTGTCAGTGAATTGTTCTCCTTCCTTCTTGGATATGATTCGATATGTCTAATCCAGAGCCGATGCCAGAAGTGTCACATTTGGGAACTCGGCTTCCCACGGGAAAAGCGTGAGCCCCGTGTCGCAGTCGGACGGTTGGTTCTGTCCCTCCCGGAGGGCCGGGCACACTAGCGAGGTCTGGGACTCTCAGGCAAAGAAGGGCACCTTCTTTGCTGCACCCCAAGCTGCTGTCGGTGGTCCTCGTTCCTGGGTCTCAGAGAACCCGGGTGATGAAAAGCAGCTGGAAAAAGGAAGAATTCCAGGACATTCCTGGTGTTCCGGAGTCTGGCTTCAGGAATCCTATACTGCGTGAAAGGGCGAAATGCAAACAGAAAGTTGGAGGTCTCATTCTCCCTGCGGGAAACCAGGGAAGGGTGACAGGCGTGGTGATCATTTTGCAGTCTATACAAACACTGAATCATGGTGCCGGGCACCTGAAACTCATATAATGTTATATGCCAATTATATCTCAATTAAGAAAAAAAGATCTGAGATCCTGTAAAAATAAGCCATTGTTTAAAAGTAGGAAACAGGGGATGAACCTCCCCCACCCTCTCTCTCTTTGCTCTCTGCCTTTCTTTCTTGGCTCTTCTCGCAGATATGCTAATATGTTTCAGGGCTAAATTAGTCTCTGGCCCATCTCACCAGTCAGGAATGTCTTCCCTAGGACCAGAGAGCCTCCTCTTTAAAATGCGAGGAGGATAATGCTCTCAGTGTCCTGGGAGGGGACAGTCCCATTTGTCACCTAATAGCAAACGCACAGGAGGAGCCATTGTCTTGCAGCTGCTGGGCTCTATCACAGATGGTGTTTTCTTTGTTTTGGTTCCTTCAGTGGGTTGCGTGGGGGTTCCTCACAGTGTGGTTGAATGCCTAACATTGCTTTTCTTCTACCTTCATGGACAGCTTTCTTACCCAAGGCTGCTGAGCAAACTTCAGTCAGGCTCCTAGGCCCGATCATGGACTTCCGTATAAAATCCAATTTTAGCAAGAACCGTGCTAAGTTAGTTTCACCAGACCCACCCCCCTGTACTTTCTGGATGTCTGACCCGGTTCCGCATCCTCCACCGGCCCGGGTGATGCCTGACACCTTGGCCTGCCTTCAGCCGAATCCTGCTGGGTCGGTTTAGCCAGAAGCCCCCTCACCTATGAGGTTGCCTCGTAGTGGTTTTCTACTTGCTGCTCCGCTCCTGTGCTCCCTGGTTTTATTTATTTATTTATTTTTAAAACATTTTTTTAAAAAGATTTTATTTATTTATTTGACAGACAGATCACAAGTAAGCAGAGAGGCAGGCACAGAGAGAGGAGGAAGCAGGCTCCCTGCTGAGCAGAGAGCCCGATGAGGAGCCCGATGTGGGGCTCGATGCGGAACTCGATCCCAGGACCCTGGGATCATGACCTGAGCCGAAGGCAGAGTAACCCACTGAGCCACCCAGGCGCCCCGCTCCCTGGTTTTAAATCCCCACCTGTCCCTGCTATACTCGGGAGTCCAGCCTGGTCTCTCTTCCCGGCTGTAAATCCCAGCGCCTGGTCCCTACTCCCATTAGCCTATCATGAGGGTCCCGGATAGAGCTGCCTCACCATCCTTTTTTTTTTTTTTTTAATGTTTTATTTATTTATTTATTTATTTATTTGACAGAGAGAGAGAGAGAGAGAGAGAGAGATCACAAGTAGCCAGAGAGGCAGGCAGAGAGAGAGAGGGGGAAGCAGGCTCCCCGCTAAGCAGAGAGCCGGATGTGGGGCTTGATCCCAGGACCCTGAGATCATGACCCGAGCCGAAGGCAGAGGCTTAACCCACTGAGCCACCCAGGCACGCCTGCCTCACCATCCTTAACAAGTGTCCTTGCACTGTTTTTCTTTTCCGGTTAGTAAAGAGATGTGAACTCCTCTATCCTCTTAGGTGCTGTCTTTGGAGTCCTGCAAATTAAACTGACAAAGACAGTTTCGCAAGAAAAAGGCAAATTTGTAGAGGAGTTCACAGAAACCTGTGCCTGGAGGAGGCTTAGAATCCAGGGCTCATCTACCATCTTGCGAGGGAGAGAGGAGGGGAGAAGGCCACTTGCAGGAAAGCAAGGCTTTTAGGAAAGGTGAGTGAGCCTTTAGGTGGCAGATGTGAGTCCTGTGACAAGGCTGATTTCTCGTCTGGGTGTGGACTGCTCTCCTCGGCTGCTAGGAGTCTGTCTTCTCCGGTTGTGATCCTTGCCTGGGAAGGGCATTTATGAGACTTGTATTCTTTCTTTAGAGATTCTATTTATTTATTTGACAGAGAGAGAACAGGTGGTAGGGAGGGGCAGAGGGAGAGAGAGAGAGAAGCAGACTTCCTGCTGAGCAGGGAGCCCCATGTGGGACTCTATCCGAGGACCTGAAATCATGACCTGAGAGGAAGTCAAACACTTGACCACCTGAGCCTCCCAGGCGCCCTGACACTTGGACTCTTCGGGGGCTCTGCGTTGAGGCAGATAAGGGAACTCAGAAAATCGAACAGTACCAAAAAACAAAAACAAAAACAAAAAATGCCTCTTATTCTGGGCGTCCTCCCTGGCTTTCTTCTTATCTAATTTTGCTGGGAGTCAAGGAAATCCTCCACTTCCCTCCTCCCAAGTGAGGGGAAGTTGAAATTACTCAGGTCCGCTCTCCAGTCGGGCAAGAAGCGGCCCCGGCCTCCAGTCCCTCCCAGTTTCCCCTGTGCCCTCGCCTCACCCCACAGCTAACTTCCTGTGAGCTCTATCCTGCCACCCAGTCCACGCCTGTCCGCGACAGACGCTCATTTGTGCCCCAGAGCTGTCATCTATCAGGGAGGAGTCCCTTCTGTCCTGGGGAAACCCGGTTGCCCACGGGGGAGCATCCATGCCTTCATTCAGCCCAACACCCTGTAGACCCCCCAGGGGAGAGAACAGGCAGAAAGTACTTGCCACCTCAGGACCCCTTACCCCTTATCCCACAGCCCCAGTGGCCCAGCAGCACCGAGAGCCAGCGAGAGGGGTTCTTCCTGACCTCTGGCAACAGCGGCACACAGGTCAGGTCGACATGCACTGGGGTCTGGGGGTGACGTGGCCCGCACAGTCCAGCTGTCCCAGCTCCCTCAGCCCGAGTCCCCAGCTGCCCAGTCCAAGTGTCAGCACAGCCCGAGGTCCACAGCTGGGTCACCTGTGTGTCTCGGGGACAGGCAGGGAGGGTGTCCTGAGGCCAGGCGGCTCTCACTCCCCCCTACCCCCACTCTCGGCCCCAGACATGACACAGGGCCAGAGGGCTGGGGACGCAGGTTTTATAGATCGTGGTGTGCGCAAGTGGCCTCTTCTGTCCCAAATGACTTGTCATCTCGGTTCTGTTAGAACTGTGGTCATCCCAAGAAAAAAAATTCTGGGACACAGTTGCAAAGGGTGTTCAATCAGAGTTTCTACCTGCTTCCCTTTGAAGGAGAGTGAACTCAAACTCCCTGTCCAAAGCTCTACCTTCCATTCACTTTCTGTGGTGATTATATTCTTTGTCCGGCCCTGGAAGCGTGTACCGCTGCCCATGCTCTACGAGGACCGAGATGATCCACAAGTACCTCACCCGCTACCTGCTTCTGGCTCCCCGTTTCACCCCTGCCCAGCTGACCCGTCTCCACTGTGTTCCCCCAAGGCATGAAATGCCGATTTCCTAATATGCACATTTTTGGAAAGCGGAGTCATCCTTCATAGTGATTTGTCTTCTTGCAAACATTTTCCCTGCAATATGCTGGGCTCCCCCTCAACCCTTCCCACCCCCGACCCCCACCCCACCTTCCCCACCCACCCCGTGCTTCCTAACTCCCTGCAAACACAGTAGCGGGAACCCACTGCAGGCAAACTGCTTTGGTTTTAACTTTTGTCCTGTTACCCAGAATAGAGGTGTGGGCTTGTTTACTTGGTTTGCATTCAGGAACATTCTTTGTTTCCCAAAGCACCCATGAGAGAAAAGTTCCTGTCTGGGGACACGGCGCTCTGCACGGTGATTTACCCGCTGCGGTAATTAGATCAGGACGGAGCTCCGGGAGGAAATGCCTCCTCGGTTGCCTGGCGGCAGGGACCAGCAGGGGCCCTATCGTGGGTCGTGGGACTGTGAGAAAACAATTGTTTCAGCAGGGGACAGTCTCCTTTCCATCAGTGCCGGAAGTGGAAGTGGCTGGAAGGGCCACTTGCTGGGGGTGGGGGGAGGCGGGGGTGTGATAACCAGGCACGAGGACCGGGCCCTGCGAGTGGATTTTGACCCCCGGCCGGCCTGCCTCTATGACTCAGAGAAGCCTGATGTGTCTCCGCTCCTTTGTTCTCAAAATCAACCAGAAATTGCAGGCAACCAGAGACAGAAAGGGGGGAACCAAGTAAACAGATTGTGGGAGGGCTGCGCATGGAAAGGGCTCCTGGTATTGTGGTGAGTGGAAAAGTTCTCTGCACACTGTCTGATTCCACTGACACGAAGTCCCGACTCAGACAAAAGTCACTCTGCGGTGACGGAAGTCAGAAAGCCCGTTATTCTGGGGAGGCGGGGTGCTTGCGGGACCTGGTCCTTATCTTTACCTTCTCGGGGCAGGTCATCAGTGGGTGCAAATGTGAAAACACGCCTAGAGTTTGTGGTCCTCGCTGGGCGTGAGCGAGAGCTCCGTGGGAAAGGAGACAAGGCAGGGGGTGAGGGGCATCTAGGGGGGCAGTCCTGGAAGAGCTCTTGGCTGGGGCTGTGGCCACACAGGCACGTCTCTTCGTGATACCTACTTACTACCTGTGATTTTTGTTTGAATGCTATACTTCGGTGAAAATTACTTTAAAATCTTATGTACAGTTTGGTCCTGTTTTCTCAGTTGGAAACGTGTGTGCAAGGGCCCCGGGGTGGCTCTGCTGGTGGAGCGTCAGTCTCTTGCTTGTGGCTCAGGTCCTGATCTCAGGGTCATGGGATCGAGCCCCGTGTTGAGCACCGGATGGTGTACGTTCAAAAAAGATGAATTAGGGGCGCCTGGGAGGCTCGGTGGGTTAAAGTCTCTGCCTTTGGCTCAGGTCATGATCCCAGGGTCCTGGGATCGAGCCCCGCATCAGGCTCTCTGCTCCGTGGAGAGCCTGCTTCCTCCTGTCTCTCTGCCTGCCTCTCTGCCTACTTGTCATCTCTGTCTATCAAATAAATAAATAAAATCTTTTAAAAAAAAAAGATGAATTAAAAGCACTTAGGGGGCATCTGGGCAGCTCAGTTGGCTGGGCATCTGCCTTCGGCTCAGATCATGATCTAGGGGTCCTGGGATGGAGCCCAAGCTCAGGCTCCCTGCTTAGTGGGGAGTTTGCTACTTCTTCTGCCCTTCCTCCACTCATGCTCTGTCTCTCTCACTCTCTTTCTCTCAAATAAATCAATCTTTTTTTTTTTTTTTAAGCACCCGAGCCTTGAGCAGACCTACCACCAGTCGTCCCTCCCCCTGGAAACTCACATGCTCCTTCCAGGCTTGTAGAACAATCTTCTTCTTATCCAGAAAAACAGATTTTTTTTCTGCTTAAAATTTTGATGCTACTTTATTTTTTTTATTATTTTTTTAAAATATCTTATTTATTTATTTGACAGAGATCACAAGTAGGCAGAGAGGCAGGCAGAGAGAGAGGAGGAAGCAGGCTTCCTGCTGAGCAGAGAGCCCGATGCGGGGCTTGATCCCAGGACCCCAAGATCATGACCCAAGCCGAAGGCAGAGGCCTTAACCCACTGAGCCACCCAGGCACCCCAATGCTACTTTATTTTTTAAAAGATTTTAGTTGTTTATTTGAAAGAGTGAGACAGCGATGGGGGAACACAAGCAGGGGGAGCGGGAGAGGGAGAAGCAGGCTCCCCGCTGAGCCGGGAGCCCGACTCCAGACTCAGTCCCAGGACCCTGGGATCGTGACCTGAGCCGAAGGCACACCGCCCAACTGACTGAGCCATCAAGACATCCCAAGTGACACCTTTTTTTACAATACTGTGTGGCCCCACTGGGTATCTGTGATAAGTGACATTATCCTGGCGTCTTAGGAGCTGATCCCCTCCACCGTGTTCTCTTACTTCTCCTCCTCCTTCTCCTTCTCCCTTTTCTTCTTCTTTTTAGATTTATTTATTTATTTATTTGGCACAGAGAGAGGGAGAGGGGACACAAGCAGAGGGAGTGGGGGGGGGAAGCAGGCACCCTGTAGAGCAGGGAGCGCCGACGTGGGGCTCAATCAGAACCTGAGCCAAAGGCAGAGGCGTAAGGACTGAGCCACCCAGGCACCCCTCCATCCCCCCTTCTGATTCAGGAGTTAGGAACCATCTTCATCAGAGAGAGGGAGAGAGAGCGAGCACAGGCAGACAGAATGGCAGGCAGAGTCAGAGGGAGGAGCAGGCTTCCTGCCGAGCAAGGAGCCCGATGTGGGACTCGATCCCAGGACGCTGGGATCATGACCTGAGCCGAAGGCAGCTGCTTAACCAGCTGAGCCACCCAGGCGTCTAGGAACCATCTTCAAAGCATGAAGTAAGTCCCAGCTTTTTTGTTGCGTCTGTAATCGGTCACTCCAGAAAACTATGGCCTTCTGGCTCTTTCCTGGGTCCGATGTCCGCCAGCTACCAATAAACTGCTAAATGCAAATGTGGGTTTTTCGTGTGGGGAATGTCGGGCAGAGCATTTCTGTGGTTGTCTGGTCTGTCTAAGGCCCCAAGTCCTCTGGGTTTGCCTTTGGCAGCTGCGGTTGGGCGAGGGGGTTCCCTCAAGGACTCCACCTGCTTCAGACCCTTTTGGGAACCAGACCCTGGACGCTGCGTATGATGGCTGGGTGGGAACGGCTCTCAGGCCCTTTACTTGGCAGCTACAGCCCTTCTGGAATGCTGCCCCCCTCCCCAAAGAGGGACATTGGGAGCTCTGAGTAGCCTGCAAGTCGTGGCCACCAAAGCAGCGTGTTCTCTTGCTTTCTAAAACCCAGAAAGCAAGTCGCTGTTTCCTAAATGAAAGGGAACAAAATTAGCACTGGGAGAGGTCGTGGGAGATGTTTTCCAAGTATCTGAGAGTGCTTGGCAGAATAAAGCAGGAGCACTTACATGTGAAATCCTCTCCATTAAGGGCTGCTTTGAAGCCAGATCTTGTGCAGGATGGGAAATCAAAGAAATGGAAGAGTTTGACTTCCAGGGCTTTACAAACCCTACAGAAATTCACAAAGCTGTAAAGATGCAAAAGAGCTCATTTTGGGGGAGCTCGTGCTGCCGGAGGAGGGATTGGTGAGCCTGGGGACTGCCGCCCAAGGAAGAATCTTCGGAGAGCTTGACTAACGGTATGAGCAAAAGCTGACCCAGAATCCGGAGGAAGGAGGAGTGAATTCTGACCATTACATCGGGGTGTTTCGTGGGGGAACTGAGCCCTAAGGGATGGGGCCGGATTTGGTAGAGCAGATCCTGGGACAAAAGCCCACCCAGGCAGGAGAGGCTCAAAGTTCCCGAGGGGGCAGCAAGGAGAAAGGCGCGTGCTCCCGGGACAGACGACATCCTCAAGCAGCAGCATGACGGACTGGGCTCTTGGGGCAGAGTTAAACCGAAATTCAGGTTTTTGGTTTTTTTTTAAAGATTTTTTTTTTTTTTATTTGAGAGAGAAAGAGAGAGCACGAGAGGGGAGAAGGTCAGAGGGAGAGGCAGACTCCCCTTGGAGCTGGGAGCCCCATGTGGGACTTGATCCCAGGACCCCAGGACCCCAGGACCATGAGCTGAGCCACCCAGATGCCCCAAAATCGGGTATTTTTTTTTCCACTATTTTTGTATTGTGCTTTACAAGTCTGAGAACTGACAGGGACGTAAATTTGCTACGAGCTTGGGGTTTTTTTGTTTGTTTGTTTGTTTCAAATTCAAAGAGACATTTTTAACAGCGACAGCACGTTTGAACAACCGTGGAATTCCAGACTTTTCCGCGACCTACCCTCTGGCTCCTCTGACGACCCGCCTGGCAGGATACTCAGTCTTTCACTGTAGAATTCACCCACATGGACAGTGTGGGTGTGAGCGGGGATCAGGCTACGGGTAGGGGAAGTTTTGGGACTGTGATTTCAGGCCGACACCCCATCTTCACAAAATTAAATGGTCGGCGTCCTTTTCATGCCATACTTGGCGATCTCTGGGTCTTTTGAACACCGCTGACCCTCTGTTTCTCTCTCACCTCTCTCCTCTTTGCAGTAAATGCTAGTGAACGAGTCTGTGTGCAAAGACAATTTTGGGTGCATGAAGAAACCCAACCAACATCTTTGTGAAAGACTGGTATTTTTAAAATCCCTAATAAGCTCTTCTCATCAGCGAAATGAATGTTTTGACAGCCTCATGGTGATCGGTGTGTTCTACAGCGTTTAGGCAGAGCTGCTGAGTTACAGAGTCACTTCACAGATCAGGCCCTAGATGAGAATGTTCTCCACAGAGCTGGCCTGTCCCCAGTGATTGCTCAGGAAAACCCGTCCTCCTGTTGGTTCTGGCCACCTCCTGCGGGAAGAAACCTTGTAGGGCTGAGGGGTTAGACCGGCCTTCATGACCATGGAGCTGGAGGCAAAGGGCTACGTTTGGGGGTGTCAGGTCTTTGAGACTCCCCGAAGCCCCGCCCAGCTCCTCCCTGTCAGTCCCATCTCCCTAGGTGAGAATCTGCATAGGATGGTGGAATGGGCCTCCCTAGGAGCCGCCACTGCACCAGCACGGGGCACTGACGCTTTCTGGAACCTACGACCAGAAGGCCTGAGGCCTGGGGGCCAAGAAGCAAGACCAGCGTTTCATCTTGGTCAGCTCAGGGTCAACCGGAGGGCAGGCATAAGGTGGTGTTTCTAATCTGGATGTGCTGAGAAGGCCAACAGGTCCACCTGGCTTTAGTAGGGCATCCCGGTGCCTCGGGAGCTGGGGTATCTGGCTGCTCAGAGCCATGAAGGGTGGGCGCAGCAGACAGCTCTTTGGAAGGGTTTAGAAAAGCTGCTTCCTCCATCAACCTAATGCCTTGGACCCAGGCGGGCTCTCAAGGGGGTCTGTCCCCACGGAGAGGCGTTGTCTCCCCCTTTCTCAACAATTACAAATCGATGATCTTAAAATTTACCATCCAACCGGGTCACTTCTGAGAGTGACAGGGGGGCTTTATGAAGAATTACCTTGAGTCACAGGCGTACACAGAGATCGGTGCCAACCCGGCCGTCCGTCACCCGTGTTGGACTGTCCTTTGAGCCCTGCGCATTCCAAGGGACAATGAACACTTTTCTGTTATGGAAGACAATCCCAAAGATAACGAAGCACAGGGTATTTCCAGCTGCTCTTCCAGAAATGGCATCTGACCTAAGGATGCCATCTTTCCTCAGTCAAGGTATCATTGCGCAGGCACGGGAACCTCTTCCGTCTGATTGTTCGAACGTGTATGTACCTGCATGCGGGCGGCGCATCTAGAAGCTACGGTCCCTGCTTCCTGCCGTCGGCCTTGCCCCTGTCGCAGCACGCAGCATGATGTGCAGGGAGCACAGGCTTTGGCGGGCCAGGTACTCCCGGGGGCTTTAGAACAGGAAAAAAATAACTAGTACCTTCCAGTAACCGTCCCGTCCCCTTCCACAACAGGAAGGCCGCGCTGGTGGTGCCATCTTCCTGTGTAGAGTCCCAAGAGCTAGAGTGACATCCAGGAAAATGAGCCTCTGCGTGCAGCGATGGGGGAAGGAAACGAGTCCAGAAGGTCACGTAGACACCTCTCCTGAGGGGTTTTGGCTGGATTCCAGGCTTCTGTCCTACCCCGGAATGAACAGCTTCCATTTCGTTTGTTTGTTTGTTTTATAAGATTATTTACTTATTTATTGAGACATAGACAGAGAAAGACAGAGAGAGAGTGTGTGTGTGTGTGTGTATGGGGGTGCAGAAAGAGAGAATCTCAAGCAGACTCTACGCCAAGCATGGGGCCCGACACCCTATGATCATGACCTGAGCCAAAATCAGGAGTCAGATGCTCCACCGACTGAGCCAGCCAGACGCCCCAAACAGTGGCTGCTTTCAGGAGTTGAAACGATGAGGCTCACATCAGCGTCTTCACTGGAGAAGCTCTCGACTACGCCTGTGCCCTGCAGGACGGCGGGCAGCGGTGGTCAGGGACGCCAGCTCCCCGGCGCGACGCGGATCAGCCTCTCTTTTGTCCACCTGCGGAATGAAGGAGGGTTTGATGAAATCATTCACGCTGAGGGAGTGCAAAAATCTGCACGTGCGGGTCCTTAAGAACATCACCCATAAGAATGAGGGCCGGGGGGCACCTGGGTGGCTCAGTGGGTTAAGCCGCTGCCTTCGGCTCAGGTCATGATCTCAGGGTCCTGGGATCGAGTCCCGCATCGGGCTCTCTGCTCAGCAGGGAGCCTGCTTCCTCCTCTCTCTCTCTCTGCCTGCCTCTCTGCCTGCTTGTGATCTCTCTCTGTCAAATAAATAAATAAATAAATAATCTTATTTAAAAAAAAGAATCAGGGCCAGTCCGGCTGGTCCTGGAGGGGGGGCCCTTTCCACAGTAACGGTCCGTCCTTGTGCTGAGTGTGTGATCCCTGGATGACATCAGCCAACTGGGCTCATACCGGCCGGGCCCCTCGCCGTGGTGCAAAGGCAGGAGTATCAGACAAATTCACGCCTATACAGACACGCCGATCCCATGCCAGAGAAGAGGCCACCACTTAGAAAAACAGGAACAGTTTCAGGAACGTGACTGTGGGGACTTTTCCCAGGCCTCACTGACCCTCGGGCTCCATTTGCCCCTTACCGACAATATTTTCTTTTATTGCACTGAAAATGATGTTGGCTCATTTGTGACCCTGCCCCAGAGTTCATCAACTGGAGACTGGAATGGACAAACATAGGGAGGAGGAAGCTTTCCTGGACTCCCGGAGGGTCCCCGGCTACGTCTGAAAATGAAACTGACAAAGATAGTCACAGGAGAGAAACACGCACGGTTATTTAATAGTTTTGTGGGATGGGAAGTGAAGGCTTGAAGAAACAGTTAAATCTGAGTTTTATTTTTTTTAAAGATTTTATTTATTTATTTGACAGACAGAGATCACAAGTAGGCAGAGAGGCAGGCAGAGAGAGAGAGAGAGAGGAGGAAGCAGGCTCCCTGCTGAGAGAAAGCCTGATGCAGGGCTCGATCTCAGGACCCCGGAATCATGACCTGAGCCGAAGGCCACCTGAGCCACCCAGGTGCCCTGAGTAGTTTTATTTTTTTAAGATTTGATTTTTAAGACATCTCCACCCCCAACGTGGGGCTCGAACTCAGGACCCTGAGATCGGGAGTTGCACACTCCGATGACCAAGCCAGCTGGGTGCCCCAAACCTGAGCATTTTTGTGCGGGGTTTGATGCTGAGTGGACAGTCGTGGAGGGATGGGACAGGTCAAAGAATCTGAGGTAGGGGTGGTGATCTGGGGTAAGCTCAGCAAGGCCTGTTGGTTGGCATTTCTCCTGGCATCCCCCCGTCATCACAGTGAAGGATGCTCTGTGGCCCCGGGTGTAGGGAGGGCACCTCTCGTGGCAGGATTTTAGGACCTGAGTCAGGGGAGAAGCAGGGGAAGGTTGGGACGGACTTTCTGCTTCAGCTGTCTTCTCAAGTCCCTTCAGTATGCACTATTTAACGTGCCAAGGTGCCATTATTGGGGGTAGTATGTCCCGAACCCCGTCCTGAGCTGTTTTTAAAAGTGTGAATGTGAAGGACCCATCAAAACCTGTGCCGCTAGGCATGGCCTGATCGATCCATCTCCTGGCTTTGCCTCTCCTGTGGCCGAGCTCAGCAGGGGTCTAACTGGGTCACGTGCAAAGCCATTTCCAACAGACCAGGACACAGGTGCATGATCCCAAGCACGTGTCCTTCATCTACTCCCCACCATACTGAGAGGCTGCCCCAAGGGTTTTGAACCTTGTCTCCATGCCTTGATTGTACTCAGATTTCCAGATTGTAGGTATCCCCTTTCCAGTGTAGACACATAAACCCCGCTGGGGCTCAGAGGTGTGATTTCGATTCCACTAATTGCGTGCTCCTGCAGGAGACTTGGGTTTAGAACTGACTTATGTGGAGACAGGGGACAGGGCATCGTTTTGTTGGCATGGATCGTTGGCAGGGCCAGCCCGGTTCTGGAGGCGGGAGCCAAGGCAGCAACATCCTCACTTGGCAGCTTCCCGATCCTGGGGAGGTGATGCTGGGGGCTAGTTCTTCAGTGTGATCCAGGGAGTCGGTTGTTCCCGGAAGCCAGCCCAGGGCCTGCATCTCTGGCCATCTCAACAGTTCTGTGAGCTCTCTGCCCCTCCAGAAATCCCTTCGGCTTGAGCCAGCTGCAGCAGACTCTGTTGTCTGCAGCTAAGAACCCCTGGCCCATACAGATGGAGCAAGGACAGCAGAGGGTAGGGGAAAGCATGTTCAGCATATGGTAGAAGTGTCGAGAAAAAGATATAGGACATTGGCAAATATTTTGAATAATGGTTCTACCTTGTGCATTATCTCCAACCCTCACAAAAACTCTGTTAGGCATAATTGTTCCCGTTTTCCAGATGAGCACGTAGTCTTAGAATGGTGTAGGGACCCTGCTCAAGGCCACACAGCCTTCAACGGTGACTCATGAATTTGAACCCAGATTCTTTTGCTCAAAACCCAGGATCTCTCCACTCTACTACTCTGCTCAGTCCGGCCCTAGGTGCAGAAGGGAGTGGAAGCTCCCATCCCGTTCTCTTTTCTCCTCTTAACTTCTCCTTCTCCCGCCCCCATCTGAGGCACTCTACAGTTTATGTATGTGCGGGCCTTCATCAGTCAGGAGCAGAGTACCCTTCAGAAAACACACTGCAAAGGGTCTACCACTGCGGTGGTGGCAGGATGAGGGGGCAGAGGGTTCCCAGCAGCTTTTCTTCCTTTCTGCATAAGGCAATTGCACTGTTGGTATTTTTTATCGGAAGCAAGTGGATTCCTTACGTAATTAGACATCAGAATTAACACTGCCGAAGAGTGATGGAGAAGCACCAGGACATAAACTGTGGTCATTACGGTGTGGTGGGATTATAGGTGGTTTTTTTTTTTTTTTTTTAAGATTTTATTTATTTATTTGAGAGAGAGATAGTGAGAGAGAGCATGAGTGAGGAGAAGGTCAGAGAGAGAAGCAGACTCCCCATGGAGCTGGGAGCCTGATGTGGGACTCGATCCCGGGACTCCAGGATCACGCCCTGAGCCGAAGGCAGTCGTCCAACCAACTGAGCCACCCAGGCGTCCCTATAGGTGGTTTTTAATTTTAAATGTGTTTGTGCATTTAAACATGTTTTGAAAATGAGAATGGGCTCAGGTTGCTTTTAGCCACAAGGACCAGAAAACTCTTCGTCCAGCTGGATGGCCCAGTGCCAATGCTGATGTGTTTGTAGGACCTGATGTCTAGCACACAAGGGAGGGCCCCCGCACATGACCAGGGCTTGTCACCAAAGACTCCCTCTGCTTCTTCCTCCTCTCCTCCCTGTGGTCCCAGCATCCTCCCCAGCACATGCTGGCTCCCCTCGGGCACACAGCACCCGTGGAGCCAGCCCTGGACACAACAGTGTCCACACACAGAAATAGGGGACTTCTGTTTGGGCATCTCCTTTGTCACAGTGCAGGGACCTTTCCAGAACCTCCTGGCAGACTGTCCTGTGGGTCTCGTTGGTCAGGACTGGGTGACATGCTCACTCCTAAATCAGTCCCTGGCAGAAGGGATGCCTTCGCTGGGGCAGCACCCAGTTTCCCCTGGAAGCCTGAGAATGTGGACAAGGGCAAAAGCCTGAACAAAGTGGGCTTTAGGAGTGAAGACTTGGGGACATGGGTGCCGTGTGGAGAGTCTCCGAGGGCAGATATTATTTGATTATTTAAAACACTACATTAACTTTTATTTTATTATTTTTTTAAGATTTTATTTATTTGACAGAGAGAGATCACAAGCAGGCAGAGAGGCAGGTAGAGAAAGAGGAGGAAGCAGGCGCTCTGCTGAGCAGAGAGCCCAATGTGGGACTCGATCCCAGGACCTGAGATCAGGGCCTGAGCCGAAGGCAGAGGCTTAACCCACTGAGCCACCCAGGCGCCCACATTAACTTTTAAAAAATTTAAAATTACCCTTGTGGGGCGCCTGGGTGGCTCAGTGAGTTAAGCCTCTGATCTCAGGGTCCTGGGATCGAGTCCCACATCGGGCTCTCTGCTCAGCAGGGGGCCTGCTTCCCCCTCTCTCTGCCTGCTTCTCTGCCTGCTTGTGATCTCTCTCTGTCAAATAAATAAAATAAAATCTTTAAAAAATAATAAATATTAAAAAATAATAATAAAAAATAAAATAAAATAAAATAACCCTGTGTGGTTGGACCCGCTATGGAGAGCTTTGGTATCAACTGTGTTGCTGGGTCCACTGTGTTTAGGAAACCTGGCTGCTCCTAACAGGAGATAATCATGGCCTCAGCAGCAACAAAAAGCCCGTGCTGGGTCTGCTCCAGGGAATTGTTTGATCTCTGGGAACACCAGGCACTGAACGGGACCTACCTGGCAGTTGTGGGGCCCGAAATTCTGTAGGTACAACTTTCACTTGGGTCACGTGAGTCAGACCACTGATGGGGGCTCCCAGGCTTGGCTAAGAAGGTCCCAGTCTCAGGGTGTCAAGGCTCAACTTTAAGTTTTGTCCTTGACCGTGAAGAGTGCCAAGCTTTCAGCAGACATTACCTGACGCAGCCTCCTTCAATGTTGAAGGCTTGGCCAAGGTGAGTGAACGGGCCTTGGAAGGGCTCCAGGTCCCAGCGCTGCAAATCTGAGGATCGAGGTAGCAGAAACCACTTGGAGGCCCCTCGGGTTTTCCTGAGTTCATAAACTTCCTCAGGGTTGTGTTTTTGTTTTTGTTTTTGTTTTCAGCGGGGGCTGACTCAGCTGCTGGGAAGTCCTTGTTTCCTTTCAACTTGCCGAGTTGCTCAACTGTTGAAAGCAAGAGATGCAGAAGTTAAGCCAATGGTTTCAACGTCTTCTGTCAGAGAAGAAGCTTTACTTCTGCATTAAGATTAGAATTGTCCTTGCAGTCTTTGCTGCTAGAATGTAAAAAGAAGTGGATTTATTTTTTTTTTAAGTTTAAAAAAAGTTTTGTTTTTTTTTTTCCTGAGTAATCTCTATACCTATAATGAGGCTCAAACTCACAACCCTGAGATCAAGAGTTATACACTCTCCCGACTGAGCCATCTGGGAGCCCCACTTTTTCTTTAAATCCACTTATTCTTAGGATGCCCGGCTGACTCAGTCGGGAGAGGATACAACTCTTGATCCCAGGGTTATGAGTTCAAGCCTCACACTAGATAGAGATGACGAAAAAAAGGGAGGGGGAATGAAAGGAAAAGAAAGAAATTTCCCCATTTTTGGGGGCCGAGTTAAGTTTAACTTCACTCAGCATTCTTTTTTTTTTTTTTTTTTAAAGATCTTGTTTTTATTTATTTGACAGACAGAGATCACAAGCAGGCAGAGAGGCAGGCAGAGAGAGAGGAGGAAGCAGGCTCCCTGAGCAGGGAGCCCGATGCGGGACTCGATCTCAGGACCCTGGGATCATGACCCGAGCCGAAGGCGGAGGCTTTAACCCACCATGCCACCCAGGTGCCCCTTCACTCAGCATTCTAAAGCTTGAACGAAATCCCTTGCTTGCAAAGTTGGGAAGTTTCCCTTCCCTCCACTATGTCGTGTGTTAGGCACTCAAGGAGCTCCACGATTGTAAATTTCAGAACAGACGGTTGGAAGAATCAATGGACATTAAAAAGTCGTACAGGGTCTTGCCACTTGTTATTTAAAGAATTTATAAGTCAAGATAGTTCGAACTGCTACTGAGGGCCCATATGGAAAGACCTGAGGGCCAGAGACGTTCTTGGTTTGCTTGCTAGGCGGAATGTCCGAGAATGTCCACGCCCCCGCACTGGTCAGGTGTTTTCGAGTCCAGCGTTCCACAGCCTGATGTGCTGACGGCTGATGGACTTCTCACGTGGCACACCTGGGCAGACAAATCTCGAAGGTGGGGACCTGGAGGAAAGAACAAAGTGCAAAGAAACTGAGGGCGGCAGAGAGAAGTTAAGGCAGTGGGAACACCCCCATGAGCCTTGGAGTCAGGGCTGGGTTTAGGGTCTTCGCCCTGGAACTTACTTCTCCTGGGTGTACCTCGGTGTCCCCATCTGTAAAATGGGCTCTTTTGAGGATTGATGAGGAGGTATGCTGGCCCAGTATAGTTGGTCGGCGGCCGAGGAGCTGTATTTAGATGTTGCATGGGAGGAGACACACGATTGGCTGGCTCCGAAGTTCTCAGTTCTCTGCAGGGATTGAATAACCTGGCCTCCTTGTGCCTCGGTTTCCCTGAGTATGGAATAAACTCAGGTTGCCAACATCACAGGGATTCCTAGAAGACTCTCCTGAGCAGCCAAGAGGCTGGTCCCCAGAGAAGTCCTTTGCACACCTGCCTGTGACAGGTGCATGTGCCAAACCTTTGAACAAGGTCAGCCCGGACACAGAGGCCAGCCTTGGTTACCAAGGACAGTGACGTCCTCAGGCTGCAGGGGCTTCCTGAGCCTGGTGGTTAAAAAGTCGGCTCTCCCTGCTGAGTCAAGTTCAAAAGTGTAACTTGTGTCCCTGGGGGTATGGAGGAAGGTTGCACGGGGTCTTGGTTTTGCGTCAGCAGAACACTCCCCCCCCGCCCAGTGTCCCGGGGGCAGCTTCGGGTCGTGCCTTGAAAGGGCACCATACCTGACAGAGGCCACCATGTGAGGCAGGGTTGGGAGGCGAGGTCCCTTTTAGGAAAGGTTATGCATTCACACGTTAGTGTTTTGGAGTGGGGTGGGCTCTCTCTGAACTAGGCGGGTGGCCGGGGCTCTCGTGCCCTGCTAAGCAAGACAACTGTGTCTGCCTATGTTCCCGGACACCTTCAAGCGCTATGCAGGTTGCAGTGACAGAAGGTGGTTCACCAAGAAAGGGGTAAGTCTGCTTCGAGCTGTTCACATGAGGACTGGTCTTTTGATCAGCACTCTCTGTTTTACTCTTCTGTTTGGGGGACATTTCAGATGGGGAAGGACTAATCTAAATAAACAGAGGATGATGCTAGTAACCAACCGAAGGGGTAGGCAGGGTAAAAATAATCTTTGGTTACAGAATGTTCCGGAGGCAGAGCTGTGAGATGCCTGGCTACGGGAAGCATGTACACAGAGGCTAACTATTTACAAAGTGTTTTCACGAACACTGTCTTATCTGAGCCTTACAACCCTGGGAGATGCATTTTCTGACATCAAATCCCATGAACATCCAATCTAAAAAAAAAATTTTTTTTTTTTCTCCTTTGGAAGAGAAAGATCTCAAAAGGTGCTCTGGGCTACAGAGATGGTCCAGTCAGGCACTGCCAAGGTGGGAAGGGCTGAGAGATGGGTTTTTCAGCGTGGTGTGAAATGAGCAGATGTGTGGCTCTCGGCAGGAGGTCACAGAACATTCTGGAGGCAGAGCTGCGGGATGTCTGGCTGAGTGTTGCACTCCCAGTAAGGAATCAAACAGAAACGCACACCCCTTTCCCCCAGACTATGGCCAAAAGCCTTTGGGGTGTCAGGAGATTTCGGGGTCCGAGGTGGCTATCTTTCATCCATGTCAAAGAAAAAGTGGGAGAGATCTGGGCCCTCTCTGTCTCTTCTCTGTGAGGTCCACTCTCTGCCCACAGGACTGACAGTGGAGCAGGCCTTTCTCTTCCCTCTGTAGCCTCGGGGAAAATGCACTGTGGGTCTCATTTAGGATGCTCTGCTTCTGTCCCTAACTCGGTGTCATCTTGCTGTGTGACCTTCGGCCTGTCCCTTGCTGGCACTCTGTTGCACCTGCCAGGCCAACCCCCCCTCCATCTTGTACAACCAGCAAGGAGCAGCCTGGGAGCGATCGCTGACTGGCTAAGTCCCGATCTGGCCTGCCAGAGAAGTGCCACGCAGCTGCGTCGGGGTCGCAGAAGCGAGGACTCTATTTTGCAAAACAAACAAACTACAAAGAAGTATGATTGGGTTGGCTATTTGTGGGTCTCTGAGCTGGAAGCCGCAAGGCCTCAGGTCACATCCTCTGCCGCCCTAAATCTCATCAGATGAGCGCCAAGCTTCGCCACAGGGTAGCAATTCTCTCGCTCGGCTGCTTCCCCAGGCTCGGTGTCCTAGCTCGGTGACACAGAGGACAGAACGGGGTGGGGAGCACACCACCCCCAAGGATGCTTCCGCTCAGTCAATGGGACAGAGAGGAGTGTTTAATGCACTGAGAATGCAGATCTAATGTAAGGCTCGTGACTTCAGCCCATCCAGTATTTAATAGGGTTCTGGAAAATGGCAGGTACCATGACAAGGAGAAGAAAATGAGTGGATACAGTCCCAGGACCCAAGCAACTCACAATCTGATGAGATCCGATTCTTTTCCAGTCTCATTGAAGGCGGTATGCCTTAAGTGGAAGTGCCAAGTTCACAGGCATTATGGAAAAAGAACAGGTGACAGGAAAGGCTTCAGGGAGGGCTGCAGAACTTACCAGCTACATCGTCCCTGTTTCCAGGTCTGCCCCATGCAGCAGGCTGAGCACCTGGAAGGCAAATCTGCTTTTATATACTGTGTCTTCCCACACTCCTGTGCTTAATGTGGTGTCGGAATAAATTACAGAGCTGAATCAATGTTTGCCGAGTTAACAAAGGGATGAATAAATGAACAGACAGAGAGGAGATGGAAAGAAAACTCATTCTGGACAAAGGAAAGCTGGGGACAGGGTTTATAGACGATCTCAGATGGCAGCGTTTGATGCTTCATTTATTTCTGTCATCAGGGTGGTTTTAGAGCCAAAGTGTGAGTTTTGTGTTTGTGTTGTTTGGAAACGGAACTCTGCCAGCAGCACTAAGAGGGCCCTGGAAGAAGGAAGGCTTTTTTGGCAGCGAAACCAATTAAGGAAAGGGGAACGTTCCCTCTCCAGATTGAAATGAGGTATTTCAGAAATGTGTAAGGTCAGATGATAACTTTTGCAGTTCTGGCTTCTCGGCCTGAAGTTTTCCCAGGTTGCGAATGATGCAATGGTATTAGCTCAAGGCCGCGGGAAGACTGCCAGAGCTCCATCAGGAAATTGTGCCTGTAGGGTGAGCTACATTGTCCATACTTTTCCAGGCTGGAAACTTGGCCAGATGGCCCATGTCAGGAGAATCTGTCATGTTTCACGAGGCTGTCTTTTACCATCAAATGAGAAGGTGAACTCTTCCAGACGTAGAGGAGAGCCGACATGTCCCTGGGACAGATCGACCGACATTTAAGGGGCAAATGCCAGGGTGGGGCGAGCCACTGGGCCTCTCACACAGCCTTGATGTTTAATTGACCCTGACTCTTAGTTACATTCAAAGAGATCTTTCAGACCTTATTTCCCGTTGCTGTGTTTGTGGTGAGGAAGAGGTTGGGCTCTGCAGGCTGAAATTTGAGCTAGGACTGTCACCTGCCTCCCAGTGTCTCTCCTGCCATGACCCTCCCCTTAACCTACCCCCAATCCTCTCAGTGTCACCAACTTCCCAGGCTTTCCTTGGGCTGACTCCTGAGAGTGCACTAAGAGCAATGGAGAAGATGTGGCCGTAGGGAGCAGGGATAGTGTCCCCAACTCTGGTTAATCCTGTTGGCTCAGTGTCAGTGCCCAGGCAGATGTGAACAGGCCAGTGATACCATGTCCTGACCACATCAGCCAGGGGCGGCCCCGCGGTAACTCAGCGGAGAAACCAAAGGAACCAGAGGGTCACTCTGTGGATGCGAGAACTTGGGAATCTTCGGTCTCCATCCCAGGGCACCCGTCAAGGCTTCCAGCCACCAAATGAGAGGTGACAAGGGATAGGCGAGGATTTACTAATAAAAATGCCCATTGGGGCGCCTGGGTGGCTCAGTGGGTTAAGCCGCTGCCTTCGGCTCAGGTCATGATCTCAGGGTCCTGGGATCGAGTCCCACATCGGGCTCTCTGCTCAGTGGGGAGCCTGCTTCCTCCTCTCTCTCTCTCTGCCTGCCTCTCTGCCTACTTGTGATATCTCTCTCTGTCAAATAAATAAATAAAATCTTTAAAAAAAAAAAAAAATGCCCATTGACCTGGGGCCTCACTCAGGGTGTCTTAGAACACTCTCGTAGGACGACTTTCAAGAGAGCCTGAGGAAGAGAGCAGGGGTGCCGCTGCAGACAGGGGAGGCCACATCGTGTCACCCCCACTAGTGTCGTGCCAGCCCATCAGTCCTGCCCTTTGCTCTGTGTTCGCACACACACTGCATCGACGAAGTGTCTTTTGAGGAAGGGTGTCTGGTCCTCTTTGCCCTCTCCTCTTACCTGCTGGCTGGGGGCAGAGCTGACGTTGAGATAAGGGCAGGGCAGCAAGACAGAAGGGACCCATGGTCCTGATGATGAGGAATGAAACCATGGGACTCCACAGAGCTTAACTCAGGATGCCTGTGTCAACACGGACTGACTATTTATCTAGAGAATTCTTGCCTGGGCAGGTAAGTAACCAATAAAGAGCTTCACCATTTGCTTCAGGATACTCATGAAAAACAAGATCTTCTAACAAAAGGTGGCTCATCTTGGCAAAGGACCCCCTCTCAGGAGGATAGTTTGCTCAGGCTTGTTTATCAGACAACTGTTCCCTTATCGAGACTAGAATCTTTGAGACCTTCTGCTGGTTGTGTCCACCAGGCCTTAACAACTACATCACAAAATGGCCCGGTCCTTCTGAGGCCTCAGCTTTGAGAGGCCTGCCTTGAACAGTTAAGCCAAGACCCTTACACCCTGAAATGTACCCCTGACCTCCCCTAGCTGGTGGACCAAGAGTGTCTCCGGGCTGACTCTGGTCCAGTGGAGCTCTCCCCTGCTGTTGTTGCTTCAGTCACTTTTGCCTTGGGTTGGTTCATCAACCCGTTATGCTGATGGTCCTTTGGGGGAGCTGGCCATTGATATTGGTGATGGAGGCACCATAGCAGACTTGGGCTGAGTTCACAGGTGGGGGACATACGCTTCTATTTTGTCATGACACTTTTACTTTGGGGGTTCTGGTCACCGACCGCCGACCCTGGTCCCCTCACTTCTCTGCTTGCTCTTCCACACCGTACTCATCGTTATGCCTCACACAGGATTTGCCATACAGTAAGAGCTCCGCGTGCATGTGCTAACAAGACGGGGACTAGTTCTTTTCACTGAACTCTGTAGTATGTCCCTCAGTAGACTTACGGGTTTCGGACACTTGTGCAGTAAGACTGATTTAAAAACAAACATACCATAATTTATACATCTAAACAAGGGTTGTTTCCTTCAAATTAGATTCCTTGGGGGCGCCTGGGTGGCTAAGTGGGTTAAGCCTCTGCCTTCGGCTCAGGTCATGATCCCAGGGTCTTGGGATCGAGCCCCACATCAGGCTCTCTGCCCAGCAGGGAGTCTGCTTCTCCCTCTCTATCTGTCTGCCTCTCTGCCTACTTCTGCCTACTTGTGATTTCTCTCTCTGTCAAATAAATAAATAAATAAATAATCTTAAAAAAAACGAACTTTGTTCAAATTCGATTCCTTGGGAGTCTGTTCTTGTAGGATTGATACTACTCTTTCTTGAGACATCTTCAAATACCTCTTTTGTAATTATGTCTTGATTTGCCAGCCTCAGGGGTGACAGGCCATCTTTTTTGTGTGTGAAAACTGTTTTGTTATTGGTGATTACAAACATATACAGATGTGGACACAATCACACAATGATCAATTACCAACTTAGGACCAGTCTTATTTCATCTAAGCCTTTACTCCCTCTTCTCCCCACCTGGCTTATTTTGAAGGTAATCCTGGACAATACATCATTTTGCTCCAAAATATTTCAGCGTGTCCCTAAAAGACAGGGCTTCTTTGAAAAATGTTAGCCATAATATCATATCCCACCTTAAAAATTAGTAATTTTTTAGTATCACTGTATGTTCAAAGTGTTTAAGCTCTCTGGTTTCATAGCACTTCGTGAAAATCAGGATGGAAATCAAGTTCATATACTGCAATAGGTTGATGTCTCAGGTCTGTTTTTTTCTTTAAAAGTTTTAACTGAAGTGTACTATATACAGACAAAAGTGTAGGAGTCCTAAGTGTACAGCTTGGTGATCTCCCAGCCCCTTGTAGGCCCTTCCCCCTTTCCTTCCTCTGGAATTTATCTGATAAAGAATATGTTTGTCTTGCAGGGTTGACGCTCCGGCAGTTGTTTTCCCCATGGTATCATTTGGCCTGTTCCTCTGTCCTCTGTGTCCTGTACATTGCTGGTTACACCTATAGGCTTATCAGATCCGGTCAGTTTTCACCAAGACCATTTCCTAGGAGCTGCTGTTCACTCCCACCAGGAGGCTCGTCATTCCCGGGATGTCTCTTTTTGGAAAGCATCTTTCGAAGGTGGGTGTGATTTTCACAAACAGGCGAAAGCCGGTCGGGGCTGAGCGCCGTGAGCGGTGTGGGTGCTCCAGCTGGAGAAGGATGGTTTGCGAAAAACGAGGCGCGATCAAGTCATCAGCGACGTTCTCGATGTTCCCGTTTGGCGGCTCGACTGGCCCTGAAGGAAATTCCGCAGCCGCTCCGGAAATGGGCTGTGCATCCGGCGTGCGGCCGCCCAGGGTGACTCATGCGGAGGGCGCAGCGGGGACACCGCCGGGGAACTCGCCGTGGGCGGCAGAGCCAGCCTGGCTGTGCCGGCGGACGAGCGCGGCGGCTCTCCCTGGTCCTTCGCCCCTCAGGGACCGCGTCTCCGCGTGCATCACACTCGAGCTTCGGAGCCGCGGCTGGAACGGCGCTGTCCCGCCGGAACGCCGCCCCCCTGGTCTCGGCGGGCCGGCCTGGCCCCACGTCAGCTCCACCGCGGGGTCCAGACGTGTGGCCAGGACGACGCTCGGCTCCATCCAGCCCCTCCCGAGCCCGGGCACCCGCCTCGGCGGCCTTACTCGGCGAGAATGTGGTCAGGGCACCGCAGGGGGAGGCCTGCCGCTCCGGAGCAGTGCACAAAAAATGAGGAGGCGCCGGCCAGACCTCGGGGCAGCGCCCTGGCCCCGGCCCCCGGGAAGCCGCTAAACCAGAAGGCCGGGCGGGGACCCGGGCCCGTGGCCTCCTTTGGCATCTCGCTCCGCCCCTCGCTCTCGCCCCGCCCCGTGACGCAAACAGGGCGGAGCCAGCGCCCTCTAGTGAGACCAGCCGGTGCGTCAGGGCGGGTGCCCGCTCCGAGCTCCTCCCACGCCCGCCGGCCCCCGAGATGGCGCCTGCGCAACGCGGCTCAGCCCGGGTGGTGCCCTCCTTCCCCTCCCCTAGCAACGGTCGTCGCGCCCGCCTCCGTCCGTCGGCTGCGCTCGCGCACGCGCGCTCCTTCCGGCCGCCCGGCCCCGCCCTCCCCGTCACCCGTAACAACCACTCGAGCCTCGCCGCGCCCCTCCCGCTCCACCCCCACCCGGGTCCACTCCCCGGAACCGGCGGCGGAGCTGCGGCCGCCGGCAGTGGAACGGCGACGGCACTAAGGAGCCGCCGGCATGAGCGCCCCCCGCCGCCCCGCGTCCCGGGCCCGGCCTTTCTGACAAGAGGTAGGCGCGCGTCTCCGCGGCGGGCTCCGAGCGCGCCCCCGGCCCGGCCCCTCCCAGCGCCGCGAGGCTCTTCGCGGCCCCTTTGCTTCCTCGGCCGGGGCTGGAGCGGGCCCCACCGCCCCCGCTGCCCGCGTAGCCCCCACCCTCGCCCCCGCGGTCGCACTCCGGGAGCCCTTCCTGGGGGAAGCAGACTTTGGGGTCCACGCCCGCCCTCGGCTTCCCACCCCCGGGTTGGCCGGGGCTGGGGGCGCGCGGGAGCCGCGGCGCTGGACCCTCCGGACCGGCCCGAGGGCCCGGCCGCCCCTCCGCCTGCGCGCGGCGGACTCCCTGGTTCCGGGCATTGGCTAATTTTTAAGCACCGATTGTCATGCAATAGAGGCTGCCCTGGTCCGGGATGCCACCTGGCCGTTGTAACTCCGGAGTCCCACGTAGGACGTTTCTCCGGACCTGAGCATCCGAAGCCGGGCGCCGGCAGGAGTTGAGAAGCTCGTGAATTGGCAGGTCCCCCGGCGTAGTCACTCTGGGTCCTTCCGGGCGGTGGAATTCTGAATGGGTGTTAGAGCGTCTCCACCGAGCATTCTGCTTTTCAAGTCTCCCCCAACCCCCGCATCCCTTTTTATACCCTGTAACCAGCCTCCCCGTCTCCGGGAGATGCTCCAAAGTTAATTTTCCCCATTTCAGAATTGTGCACCAGCCTGGTCAGGTTTGCAGAACGGAATAGAACGTGGTCCCGGCGCATCGGGACCTGCCAGTCCCAGACCCCGTATTAGTGCCGGGCGGAGTGAGGCGCAGGACTCCGGAGTTTGGCTCTGAACGTTGTGATTTCAGAGTTGGACGTTCTTGGAGATTATCTCACCCGAAACCTCATTTTACAGAGGTGAAACCGAGTCCGAAGGAAGTCAAATGACTGCTTTGAGGTCACCGGGAGTAGCTGTGTAGCAGCTTTCAGACTGCCAGGGTTGTCCAACATAACCTGTTCTTGCCGGGAGAGATACGCTGAACAAACACACCAGAGAGTTCCAGACCTGGTGAAATGGATGATAGAGATAAGAATCTTCTGAAATAAAATAGATTTCTTTTCTTTTCTTTTCTTTTCTTTTTTTATTACAGCTAGACTTTGGACGCCTGGAGGATATTCCGTTTTGTAGGTTCGAATATTCTCTGACCGTATTCAGCATGAAGTGACATCCTTAATGATTATTCTCAGCAGGACAGGTAGGCTCTTTGGATTTATTTTTTCTTCCTCACTTTTTTTTTTTTTAAGAAGATTTTATTTTTTATTTTTGACAGGGAGGAGAGATCACAAGTAGGCAGAGAGGCAGGCAGAGAGAGAGAGAGGAGGAAGCAGGCTCCCCGCTGAGCAGAGAGCCCCACTCAGCCCCTGAGATCATGACCTGAGCTGAAGGCAGAGACTTAACCCACTGAGCCACCCAGGTGCCCCTTTTTCCTCACTTTTAAAAAGGAAAGTAAAGTCATACAGAGGACTCCAAAAAACGTGTGTTTTTCAGAAAAATACGTGTAGACTGGCACCAAAGTGGGAATAGGTTATCTTGTAGGAGGAGTCCTTTCTCTGGGAAGTAGGCAGCATTTAGTGATTATTGACAGTCATCAACGTCGGTCTGAGGCTGTGTACGCTCAGCCAGGAGTGCTTGGTGTTGCTGTCCGTTTGAAGACGGGCTTCTGAAATTGTAGTCTACGCAGTTAGAAAACAGGGATTGACAAGTTTACTTTGAAGCTAGCTTTTGAGGAGTATCCCATAATTTGAGATACTGTAGGATTTTTTTCCCATTTTTATTTTTGTGTGTCACCAGACTTAATATCTTGAAGTGCTATCACTTTTATTTAGCTTCTTGTAGAAGTTATGGCAGGGGAAAATGATTCAGGAACTAATTATTGGATCATAACGTTTCAGTGCTGGAAAGAACTGGGATCCTGCACCCAGCCCAGCCCCTGGAGAGGCCCCAGGGGTGGGGGACCGGTGGAGCTGAGCTGTTTCCCTCATGACACTTGGACTTCCTTCATCCTTTCTTACTGTTTTTTCACCTTCTCCTTCTTGTACAGTCCAAGCGTCCTCTTCGGGATTTTGTTTGTAGGGAATTATGTGACCTATTGAGGTCCCTTTCTACAGTTAGACTGTGGTATGATGAGTAAATGCACACGTAATTTTTTCCAGACTTAATCATGGCTTTTTTAATCATATATATTTGTGTTTTGCAGGTGTGAGGATTGCTATTGTGTTACAATCATGGTGCAGAAATACCAGTCACCGGTGAGGGTGTATAAACACCCCTTTGAATTAATTATGGCTGTAAGTACTTAACATTTTAATTTAGTCTTTGGCTTTTTTTTAAATATTCAAATGGGATGATCTGTAAACAGGTGTTAATTTTATAATTTGTTTCCATTGCTCTGCTGTTACTTACTCTGTTTTTATGCTTATGATCTGGATCTAGAGTTCTTGAAATGTTTTTAAACCCTTAATCTCTAAAAATGAAAACCCGCGTGTTTTGTTTTTTTTAAAATGCACCTCCGGTTAATATGTGAATTTGAGTTAATTCTCTCTGAAAACACAGAAGTGGGTTTCTGACTAAATACTTCTTCTTCTGGATTTTGCTCTTTTTGTTTGTTCGGTGAAGTAGAAAAGGGATGTGGAGATTGGCTTTTCTTCCCTCTGCTGCTCGTTCAGAAGCCTGTTCTGGTAGTCGGAATTCAGTTATATAACAATGAGCACTGTGGGATGGGGTTTAATTTGATGATTCTAACGACTCTGCTGAATGAGTTTTTCCCCCTGAAGTCAAGTTCATATGGGATAGCAGAACTCCACCGACGGGTTAACTCAAGTCTGAATTTTCTTTGTTATTCATCTGAAGAGTTTGGCTGAAAATAAGCATTTCACTAGACGCAAAACAAATCTTTTTCAATCACTTTTAGACTATTCTTGGGTATTCTTTCTTTTCTGTGTTACTGTTAAGGTGTAATATAGCCTAAGTAAAGGAAATGCTTTGGTCATGAACGTAAGGGTGGAAATGCCCAATTGGACCAAGATCAAGATCCAGAACATACCAGCCCAGAGAGGAGTCCCACTTGCCCCCTCCCTCCCACCTCAGAGTTAGCTGCTGCTCTGACCCGGAACGCCATTGATGAGTGTTGGCTGTTTCTGTTCTATATTTAACTAGAAACTCAGGTGTTTTTGCATCTGGCTGCTTCTGGGCAGCCTCGTTGGTCAGATCTATCCAGAGCAATATAGTTCTGAAAAATAACCCCCCAAACGCAAGCCCTCGCAAGGATTTAGATTTAGAGAATTTTTAAAAACTGAGACGTAATTTACATGCAGTGAAATGGTCACGTTAGGTGACCAGTTTGATCAGTTTTGATGGCAGAGTGACCCACACCTCTGTCAGGATACAGCACCTTTCCACCCATTACCTCCGAAAGTTCCCTGGTGCCTTTTCTCGGTCCGTGTGAGGTTTTTTGGGGGGGGTTCTTTTGGCATGGGAGTGGAGTTTTCAGTTCTGCATTTCCTTTCTTTTTTCCTTGAAGATTTCATTTTTACGTAATCTCTACACCCTGTGCGGGGCTCGAACTCACAACCCCGAGATCAAGCGTCCTGTGTTTGACTGATGGAGCCAGCCAGGCGCCTCCGCGTTTCCCTTAAATACTAGGACTGTTCAGTATTTTCTGTGAATGGTTTATCAGAAAGGCTTGTTTCCTGTTTGCATGTTGTGCGTGCTGCTTTGGCTTTTGGTCATATGCAGCAAAGACCCACTCCAGAGAGCCTGAGAAGGGGTATTGTTCGTGGGAACACATGGGGTGCGATGGGGTGATGGGAATCGCACAGAAATGCAGGAATGCAAACTGGCTGGGCTGAGCTCCAAGAACCCTGCCTTGGAAGGTGGTTCCTGGCAGCTCTGGGAACCTCGGCTGCACTTGTCCCTGCAACTTCACCCCGCGGGACTCGGCCTTGCTCCATAGTGGGGAGCCTCTCTTCTCCTTCTCCTGCCAGTCCGCTGCTTTGCCCACTCCTGGTTTTCCCTCCCCTGTGCTTCACCTCTTGTGTCCTTTTAGCTATTCAGAGCCCCTCTAGCCCTAGCTCGGCCTGGTCACAAGTTCTCGATCACTGCATTCTTTCAGTTTCTAAGTGACCAAGTCTTGTCTTGTTTCCCAGTTTAGATTCTAGAGACTTGATCTGGGCATCCCCACCCCCCGCACCCCTACCCCGGGGTGAGGCTGTAGGTTATTGGCCAGCCTGTGGGTTATTCGCCCGGGGTGGTGGCAGAGGCTGGTGGAGTTGGGGGAGAGGTGTGGGGAGCAGCGGGGCCCAGTGGCCCCCTGTGAGGCTGTGAACTGCTCCAGGGGCTGGGCTGGGCCAGGTCCACAGGGGGCGCAGGAGCCAGGAGTGGTGCATTCTGTTTTGTAAAACTTTCAGTAAATCTTAAAAGCTCAGTGTAACCCTGACTGTGGGAGGCAAAGGGTTTTTTTGTCTCTTTTGCAGACATTAGATTCATAAAGAGGAGTTTCGACTATCTAATGATCAACTTCCTTATTTTCCTTACTTGACTATTTTCAAAATGGTGACGTTTGTCCTGCCCATTTTATGCGTGGATTTACAGGAGAATTTGAAATTGAAGTTCTGAACCATCCCCATAGGCTTTTAAAATTACATTTTTTAATTGCTTTTGTTTTGAGGCAAGTCGTCATTTTCTTTTGGGTTGTGGAAAATATTTTATAATCTGAAAATGAAATATATTCTCCTTCCAGAATTAGACAGGAGCTAGAATGTTTTAAGTCCTTAGTGATTTTTGTATGGTGTCATTGGCCTCTTTTTGGACTGGAATTGTATGTCATAAAATTTTCTTTATTTACCTTGCTTTATTATTATTTTTTCCTTGAGGAGGAACAGTAGTATAATAGATTTAGTCTGGAAATACTCTGTGCAGTTCTTCAGGGTGAAGAGAGACATAGTTCAAGCAGGAACAAAACTAGCTTCAAGGGAATTTTTTTTTTTAAAGATTTTATTTTTAAGTAAGCTTAAATATACCCAGTGAGGGGCTCGTACCTTCAACCCAGAGATCCAAGAGTCCCATGGCCTTCCGACTGAGCCAGCCAGATGCCCCTCCAGGGAAAGGGATTTGAGAGAGCACCACAGTGAGGTCTGGGTAGTGGTGGGAGTGCTGGGCAGGTGGTGGGCCTGGGGAATGGATTTGAGCCTCCAAATCTTGCTTTGGGGGGCCCCTGGGGGGAGGAGACTGTTGGGGAAAATGCCAGTCAGTTGACACATGGCCTTGTCTGTCAGCGGGGAGAGTGACTGAGTTCAGTATTGCCAGAAAATGGCTTAGGTGGAAATTGCCCAGTGTAACTAGCGATAGGGGGGCCTCCTATTTGTTAATTGCATTTGATTGATTTAATGAAAAATTTATCTTTTGGGATCAGTGTACCCGTAGCATGAAGAAATCATGTTGATGTTTTCACTGACTCTTGAGTTAGATGGCAAACAAGCAAGATGGAGGGGAGTTTTCCCCCGGGCCCTTAGGGCATTTTAAGGGCTTGCTTTTGTGAGACGTTTGCCCAGAAACAACATGTTAGTGCTTCAGTGAGTGGAGAAATGGCCTGAGAGCCGCTGTCTCACCTTGGAGGGTGAGGAGCCCAAGGCGCACATAGTGGCCGAGATCTGCTCCCGAGTCTGTTGTCCGGCAGCCTGCGGGGGCTTCCGAAAGTTCGTCTTCCCCAGCCTGCCTCTGGCTCGTCCAGTCTCTTCCTGGACTGCCGGGAGGCATAGTGAATCCCTGAAGGACAATGAAGATTTGGGGTCTCACCTGGCAGAGTGAGGGGATCCCACAGAGCAGGAGCTTAGCATGGCAGGGAGGACTCTCATGCACTCACAGGTGAGTTTCCTGTTGACATTTCTGGGGGAAAACACAGTTTTTTTGTTTTTAGTGGGTTTTTTTTGTTTGTTTGTTTTTAAGATTTTATTTATTTATTTTACAGACAGATCACCAGTGGGCAGAGAGGCAGGGAGAGAGAGAGAGGAGGAAGCAGGCTCCCTGCTGAGTGGAGAGCCCGATACGGGGCTCAATCCCAGGACCCTGGGATCATGACCTGAGCCGAAGGCAGAGGCCTTAACCCACTGAGCCACCCAGGCACCCCTTTGTTTTGTTTTGTTTTTTAAAGATTTTATTTATTTATTTGACAGAGAGCCATCACAAGTAGGCAGAGAGGCAGGCAGAGAGAGAGAGAGGAGGAAGAAGGCCCCCTGCCGAGCAGAGAGCCCGATACAGGACTCGATCCTAGGACCCTGAGATCATGACCTGAGTTGAGGCAGAGGCTTAACCCACTGAGGCACCCAGGCGCCCCAGAAAACACAGTTTTGAAACAAAACATTTTCAAGCACAGCTTTCCCCCTCCGATGTTGCAGGCCTATTACTGCCAACCCGGGAGGGGTGAAGGAGCCGGGAGCAGGTGGAAGAGGGTGTGGGAGGGTGGTGGGGGAGGGCCCCGTACCTCTGGGTCGCTGGGAAAAGGCCTGCCCTCTGTCTTCCTTGGCCCAGGGTGCTCGGCGCCAGCGGGCACAAGTGGAGTGAGGACTGGCCCCTTAACCCTTTCGGCCCCAGGCCCCAGGACAGCTGTTGTTCTGCCCTGGTGGAGCCCGTCCCCCATGCCAGTCCGGTGTGCCAGGGGCTCGGCTTTCAGGAGCACCAGCTGCCTTCCAGGGTCCCCTGTCCCCTGCCATCTGTGGCCCAGCAGACACAGCCTCCGATTGTGTTCTCGGGTCCCGCATTTCTGTCCCTTTGTCTCCTGCTTGTTCCATCGTGTATGCCTTCAGGTCACCCCGTGTTCTCCTGCCAGACGCGGTGTCCACTTGGCAGCCCCGTTTGAGGGACCTCTTACTGTCTCACCTGCTGTAAACTCCTGTGCTCTTCCTCGAGGCCCTTCCTGTCCTCTTTCTCTGTTTAACCTTACTTCACAAACATGGAGTTTTAAAATACGTCCCGTGCTGTTCTGGGTGCCTCACGGTGTTTTTCCGGCCTGTGCACCCTTTTGACAGTTCCCTCCTCCCCTTCCCTGCTTGCTTCTCCCCATCTCGTGTGTGTGAATCCGGGTCCTGCTGACCTTGCCCACCTCCCCGGCCTCTGAGGAGTGGCCCGGGCCTGTCTCCTGTTCTTCCCACGTCTTGTCATCAGGCTCGTCAGGGTCAGCTGCTTCCCCTGCTCCCCGGGGTTTATGCTCCCGGTTCCGCGCGGCTATTTCATACGTTCCTCTCGGGGGCAGTGACTTGGCGGAGTTTTTCTCATTCCCTCACGTGTTGGCGCTGAGCATGTCGTAGGCCCCGGTGGCACCTGGTCAGCGGACGTCTGTGCGCAGAAGCTTTGGGAGGTGGGTCTGCTGGAAACTCAGCTCGCACGTGTAACTCTGTGGCCTGTTTTCAGACGAGAGAGTCTGTGTTTTCTCCATGGAAGAGAAGTAACGCACTGTGATTTTCAGTTAGCCAGCGCTGCCCTTAGGAGCAGAGCCCTTTGTGATGAATCGGACTTTTTTTTTTCTTTTACATCTTTATAAAGTATACGAAGCCCTGTTGACTGGCCCCTCACTGGTTGCTCGAGTGACGCACTTTTGTAGGTTGAACAAACAGAAAAGGCGTTTGCCGGTGAGCAGTCGCTCTCGTGTTTTTGTTTGTTTCATTCTTTGTGTTTTTAGCCCCTTTCCCCTTTCCCTAGGCGTCTCCTGGCTTCCCGCTGAGACTAGACGATGAGAGAGATTTGCTGTGAGTTGGTGCCCATCTAGTCCCTGCCACAGACCAGTTTGGGGCCCAGTAACTAGGCCAGTTACCTGGTGTCGGGCTGTGGTGCCGAGGAATTGGCCCACAGAAAGGAGAGTAGGGAAGACAGGGCCTAGCGATTCCCACGCCCTCCCCTCTTCCCTACCTCCAAATACGAAGTGAAATGAATCAGTAAGTAAATGACTTCTCTGAATGTGTATATTTATTTTTAAGATTTCTTTTAGGGGCGCCTGGGTGGCTCAGTGGGTTAAGCCGCTGCCTTCGGCTCAGGTCATGATCTCAGGGTCCTGGGATCGAGTCCCACATCGGGCTCTCTGCTCTGCAGGGAGCCTGCTTCCTCCTCTCCCTCTCTCTGCCTGCCTCTCTGTCTGCTTGTGATCTCTGTCTGTCAAATAAATAAATAAAATCTTTAAAAAAAAAAAAAGATTTCTTTTAGATTAAACAGGAATTTCTACTTATATTTAGACTTTATTCTGTCCATTCAAGTTTCCTGTATCAAAACAGCAGGGGATGCCTGGGGACCCCAGGTTAGACTTGTATGGGCGGCTGCAGTGAGAAGAGCCCCACATTGAGTTGAACCGAGGCTGGTCTTTTTGGGGTGAGAGCGAGGTGTGCAGAAATCCGAGAAATAGAGCGCTTCCTGGGGAGGTGGCCCGGCACACGAGCGACCCCACTTCCATCGTTGCTCAGGTTGGCTGGGGCGGAGGGGTACAAGTTCGCTGGAACCAGACTTGCTTTGTCCTTGCTCACTCTTCCTGGCAGCCGCCTGCCTCCTGAAGCCCCGTGCATCCTCCTGAAGAAATTTTGAGCCACCTGTCCCACTTTCACCATTTCTCCCTCTGACCTGAGTCAGGTCAGGGTCAGGTCAGGGCTTTGAGCAGCATTTTAGATTTAAGTGTCATCGTCCCTTCTCTCGTTGTTGTTGTTGTTTTAAAGATTTTATTTATTTATTTGACAGACAGAGATCACAAGTAGGCAGAGAGGCAGGCAGAGAGAGAGAAGAAAGCAGGCTCCCCGCTGAGCAGAGAGCCCGATGCGGGGCTTGATCCCAGGACCCTGGGATTATGACCTGAGCCGAAGGCAGCGGCTAACCCACTGAGCCACCCGGGCACCCCTCATTGTTCTTCTTGAAGCACATCTTCTTCCTCTCATCCTAGATTTCATCCCTGGGCCTTTCAGCATCCCTGACTCTGGTTTCCCATTTTCTCGTGGTGGTACTGAAATACGTCCTCTCATTGATCCAGGCGGGGTTGTATCTTCAGGCAGCCTGATGGGCAGTGGGCTTTGTTTTTACTCAGAGGTGAATAATCGGTGTCCTGTATTTTGGGTAGCCGACTTTCAGCAATTTATTCAAGTCCAGGAATGGAGGGAAATGATCCAGTTTCTTTGATGGCGTATTAAGGTCAGTTTCCAGGGGGGATATTGGAGTCTTCTCATTTATAGGCTGTTCGAGTGCCATAGTGTGAGTCCTGTTGCATTTAATACAAGCTGGGGTGTAATTAGTCAGGCTCACTTAGTTTTGGAAATGGACAATTATAGTACACTTTCATTGCATGCTACTTTGTATAGAACTAGGCATTTTCCCTTCTCTTACACCCACTTGCCAACACATTATGCATTCCAGATTATTTTTAATGTGCTAGGGTGAAGATAGTTGTGGTTCGGTAGGAAATATCCTAAGGAGAAATAAAGCAGGATCTGACTCAGCTCCTTGCTTCTTTGATTTACCTGTTTTCGGGAAAACACAAAATACCAGACAAAAACCCCCAAACCTATTATGGACAGTTTCAAGCATATATGAGTAGAGGGGATGGAGTGTCCAGTTAGTGCCGCGGGCCCATGACCCCGTGCCAGCGGGAGCAGCACTTTGCTCGGACTACTGTATCATCTGTGCCCCCGGTGTATTTCAAGTAGATTTCAGACATCTTGCGAACTCATCCCTAACTCTGAAGCATGTGTCTCTAACCAATAAGGACCTTTTCCTTTTGTAAACACGATTACCACGTCCTCATGATATTTAACGGAAACACTGTGTTCAGACTTACCTTGACCGTCTGGGACGGTGTCTTTTCAGAAATTGTTTGGCTCCTGCTCCAGATCAGCCATCGCTCTTGGTTTCTGTGTCTTCATTCTCCACGCTTCTCCCACATTCTCCCTTCCCTTTGTTTCCTTTCACTTTGTAAGAGAAACTGGGTCATCGTCCAGTCCCATCCCCCTGACCTTTGGCTGACTTAATTGTTCGCGGTAGCGGATAGGAGCAGATGGAGCCTCGAATCAGGTCAGCAACCCGGAGCAGCTCCAGCTGAAATGCTTGCTGATGGCCATTGGCCTTACTGATTCAGTGGCAAAAACCTGCTGCTCCTCTTTGGCCCCAGGGACCCTCTTCAAGAATGTGGAATTGCAAATAAGATGCAGAATATTCTTTCCCATTAAACTGGGTCTATCCATAGTTACTTTTTAACCTACTTCATTGGTTCTAATTTTTCACACAGAAAGCACTTGAAAGGAATTCATCTCCTGGCAGGTCTGACTGAGAGCAGAGGGTGCTGGTGGAGGCCTGGCTGGGGGCTCGTGAGGTCGGGGCGGAGGGGACGTGTCTGAGGGGTCTGGCTAATGGTGCTTCTTCCTTGGGAGCCCCGGGTAGGGATATCAGGCTGGTTGGAGAAGTGACTACAGAGAAGTTCACTGAAGAGAGGCCGTGGCTTGCCTTGTGTCGTAACTGAGTCTTCGTTCTTGATTTTAAGCTGTGTAAGAGGGAAGCAGTCTTGTGTAGTTCTCAGGGAGTGACTTACATGTTGAAACCGAGACCATGTGCCGCATTCAGATTCTTTTGCTGGGTCCAATCTGATGTTAGGTGAACTAGCCTTTTTTTAAAAAAAAAAGAAAAGTTTATGTATATGTCATTATTACTCTCTATAAGGTAACTGCTTTATGTGTCTTGATGCGTGCTGAATCCCTTTTCCATTCAGAAATCTTGCCATCTGTTGCACGGCCCTCCTGCGTGTTTCTACACCGGCAGTGTTCAGAGCACAGTTGGAGTTGCTGATAAGCACGCGGTGTGTCAGTGTCTTGAATATTTTTTTGGCAAAGATTTTATTTATTTATTTGATAGAAAGAGAGATCACAAGTAGGCAGAGAGACCGGCAAAGAGAGAGGGGAAGCAGGTTTCCTGCTGAGCAGAGAGCCTGATGCGGGCTCTATCCCAGGACGCTGAGATCATGACCTGAGCCGAAGGCAGAGGCTTAACCCACTGAGCCACCCAGGCACCCCAGTATCTTGGATATTTGATTAGAGACTGCGTGTGGGGCTCTCCGGCCTGCACCTCTGACCGATCTTGCCTCTCTCTCCCGATTTCCATGCCTTTCTGGGGGCAGACAGACGACTCCTCTGATGATACTTGTTTTGCTATTTGGGGACCACCAGTTATATATTTCGTGTTTTCTGGGCCTCATAAACATCATGGTGTTTTAATTGGTAGTTAATGCTGTCTTAGAACCATGCAGTTCCCTCTCACCTGAGCAGCCTCAGTTAAACCCATGGCTTCAGCTGTTACTTTATAAACAGAAGCTCTCAAAGTTTATCTTCAGCCTAGACTCCCACTCAGGAGCTTCCAGATTCCCAGCCAGCTGCCTGCTAGGACATCTCCATTTGACTATAGACAAATTTAGTGTCTCTGAAACAGAATCCACTCCCTCCTCCTGCCTGTGCAAAGAACACAGCCTAACAGAAAACAAATACACAAAAAAACAAACCAAAAAAACCCCAGTAAAATGCCACTCGGAAGCTCTGCCTTTTCCTGTGATCTGCTTCTGACGAGGGCCACTGCCAAGTGGCCTGCTCTGCCCTCCGACCGGAAACCTCAGGCGTCCCTGGCTGCCTTCCCTCTCACCCTTCAGGCTCAGTGATGACCAGACCCTCCCTGCTCAGAATGTCTCCTGAACCGTTTTTCTTTTTCTCCCTCCCTCCCACCCTTTGTTTTTTTTTTTTGTTTTAAAGATTTTATTTATTTATTTATTTGACAGACAGAGATCACAAGTAGGCAGAGAGGCAGGCAGAGAGAGAGGAGGAAGCAGGCTCCCTGCTGAGCAGAGAGCCCGATGCGGGGCTCGATCCCAGGACCCTGGGATCATGACCTGAGCCGAAAGCAGAGGCTTTAACCCACTGAGCCACCCAGGCGCCCCCCACCCTTTGTTTTTTTAAAGTTTTATTTATTTAAGTCATCTTTACACCCCAGGTGGGGCTTGAACTCACGACCCGGGGTCAGGAGTCACTTGCTGGCTCCTCTGACCCAGCCAGCCAGCCACCCCACCCGAACTGTTTCTGAATCTGCCCGTCTCCAGTCACGTGGGCTCCTCTCCGATGACAGTTCCTGGTGTCCTCGGGGCCTCTGGACTCGCACTCCTGACCCCATCTCGCCCACCTGCTCTCGGCCTGGGCTGCCACCAGGGGCTCTGAGTGTAAACCCGAGCGTGTTCCGTGCTGAGTTCTGAAGTGTCTGCCCCGCACCTTCGAAGTGAGGCTGCAGTTGGTACCCAGCCTGGTGCCCGGGGCCCTTCCCCGTCTCCTCCTGCCTCTCTCCCCAGCCTCACCTCCCCGCAGGAGCCCCCCACGGCTGCCGCATGGCCAGCTCTGTCGGATCAGTTGGAGTTCGGGCAGCATGCTGCATTTGCCCGTGGCCTCTGGGTCTTTCTGTGAACTGCCCGGGGGTGTCCCCCTCCCTCTTTCCCACCTGGTGGGCTCTAGCTGGTGGCACTCACTTCTTCCAGGTGGGATTCCTTCTCTTTGCTCTCATGGGCTGCTGTCCCCTCACCGGTCCCTCCACCTGCGGCTTGTAACGCGAGCGTGCAGTGAGCTCTCTGAAGCACACTTGTCTGAAGAATCAGGCTTGGATCCGCGCTTGTGTTCCTGTGATCCTTCTGCTTCTGGTAGTGAACATTTTGACGGATATTCTTTTGGTTGGACATATTTACTATTTATTCTCGAATTATGTTTTGAAGGAATCTGACTCAGATCACAATTTGTGGGTAAAACAGCGTCCATATTCGGTGAAGTTTACAATCGCTATAGTTGACTAAAAAATGTGTCCTGGTTTCTGTATCATTTGATGTTTTGAGTGACTTTTCTCCCATAATGATGAATACCAAATATAAAAGAATTTCATTTCTCTGGTTCTCCTATAGAACGTAAAATTCACTTAAAAATTATTGACTCTGGGGCACCTGGGTGGCTCTGGATTGAAGCCTCTGCCTTCGGCTCAGGTCATGATTTCAGGGTCTTGGGATCGAGCCCCGCATCGGGCTCTCTGCTCAGCGGGGAGCCTGCTTCTTCCTCTCTCTCTGCCTACTTGTGATCGCTGTCTATCAAATAAATAAATAAAATCTTTAAAAAAAATTACTGATTCTGGGGCACCTGGGTGGCTCAGTGGATTAAGCCTCTACCTTCGGCTTGGGTCATGATTTCAGGGTCCTGAGATCGAGCCCCGTATCGGGCTCTCTGCTCGGCAGGGAGCCTGCTTCCTTTCTCTCTGCCTCACTCTCTGCCTACTTGTGATCTTTCTCTGTGTCAAATAAATAAATACAATCCTTAAAAAAAGGAAAAAAAATTGTTGACTCTGGTAATATGGTAGTCTAATTTGTGTGTGTGTGGTTTTTTTTTCTTTTTTTTTTAGATATCTTCTGGTTTAAACCTGAAAGGTTGATTATTATATGACTCTCTCTCCTTTAGGAATAAGTTATTCAGTAATATTAGGTAGTCCTAATCATAAATGTGTGTGTTTCTCTTCTTTTTCATAGCTTTATCCCGGTGTATGTCTTAAAAACCAAGTCCAGCCTAAAAGTTGTAAGGTACAGATTTTTTTTTTTTTTTAAAGATTTTACTTATTTATTTGACAGACAGAGATCACAGGTAGGCAGAGAGGCAGGCAGAGAGAGAGAGGTGGGGGGAAAGCAGGCTCCCTGCTGAGCAGAGAGCTCAATGCCAGGCTTGATCCCAGGACCCTGAGACCATGCATGACCTGAGCTGAAGGCAGAGGGTTAACCCACTGAGCCACCCAGGCGCCCTGTAAGGTACAGATTTTAAGAAGTAAATTCATTTATTTCTTTAAGAAATCGTTGATTGTATTGCAGGATTTATGCTATTAATATTTAGAACTCTTCGCCAAACACCTGTTGTCTTCATTTTACTTTTAACACAAAGTTGGTGTAGAATGCAAATTCTGACATTTCTAAGTTCTGATTCTCTACGGAATCGGGATCTTCTGAGAGTCGGCTCAGCGGCGTGGCCAGTTCTGATACTGCCTCAGGTTGGAGAAGCACGGGCCTAGCTCTCCTTAATTAGAATTTGTAGCAAATGGAATAGGAGGAAGGGAAGTTGGTTTCAGTTATAACTTTTACATTTTTGGAAAGGACTAGATCCTGCGACAGGCTGTCTTTCATAGAGATCCTTGTTACATTCTGTTTTCTTCTGAAGGATTCGGTGTGCCAAGAAAAAGACTGTTGGTTTGCTTTTTGTGCTTCTCCAGGCTGCCATTCTTGAGTTTGTTCTGTGATCCCAGAGTTACAGCATGTGTCTCTTTGCACTCTTCTTAATCTAATTATTTGTGTGACTTCCCTAATTTTCAGGTGGAGGAAGTTTGGACTCTATTTTATTGTGGTAAATAGACAGTTGTATAAAGTTTGCCATGTTAGCCATTTCTGAGTGTGCGGTTCTCCTAAGTGTGTGCACGGTTCTCCTAAGTGTGTGCACGGTTCAGCTAAGTGTGTGCACGGTTCAGCTAAGCGTGTGCACGGCGTCCTGCAGCCGTCACGGCCATTCATCCGCGGGACTTTTTCAGCTTCCGCACGGAAACTTTGTTCCACACGGAAACTTTGTGCCCCTTACACACCAGCTCCCCATCCCCACCCCTGGCAGACACCCTGCCTCTCTTTGTACTTTCTGTTTCTGAATAGAACTAGGACTGTTCCTTATGTGAGCGGAATCCTACCTTTGTCCTTTAGTGATTTGCTTTTTACCCAACATCATTTCTTCGCGGCCATGTTGTAGCAGGTGTCAGAATTTCCTTTTTAAGGCTGGATAGTCTATTTTATGTAGATGCCACATTTTGTTTCTCTGTTCATCCATCAGCGGACACTTGGGTTGCTTCTACTTTTCGGCTGTTGTGTTTATTTTGCACTTTTAAGATCTTTATAAGTTTTTGACTATAACGTCAAGAAAAAAAAAGTGACTCTCTCTAGGTTTTTTTGTCCTTTGTATTTTTTTTAAAAAGGTTTTATTTATTTGACAGAGAGAGAGAGATCACAAGTAGGCAGAGAGGCAGGCAGAGAGAGAGAGGAGGAAGCAGGCTCCCTGCTAAGCAGAGAGCCCGAGGTGGGGCTGGATCCCAGGACCCTGAGATCGTGACCTGAGCTGAAGGCAGAGGCTTTAACCCACTGAGCCACCCAGGCACCCCTGTCCTTTGTATTAATAGATTCTAGATCCAAAAGACAACTTCCTTGAAGAATTCTACCCCTGATTTTGGTCCCGTCTATTCAAAGTATATCTGTAATTTATACATCTCGTGGCTGCTGTTGCTGTTGGGTTCTGAAGAAAGACCAGCACCTAACAGCAGGGGTCGAGCCCCCAAAGTACAGTGGTGGCTCCCATCGTCAGGGGTGAGAAGTGGCAGAGAGAACAGGGAAGCAGGCGCTGGAAGGCCTCGGCGGTGTGACTTGCACATCAGGCCTCCAGTAAAGAGCGCGCGACAGATATGTTCCTGTCGCGCTGATACAGCTCCTGCTTCCGGTCTCCTGATGATGGAGTTTTTATTCTGGTTCATGAAGCCGGATAATATTTCCGCAGCTCATTACATTCTTTTATGTGGGCAAACACATGGCATCTTTCAAACCTGACAGCTGCGATTCCCTGGAACACCAGATGCTTTTCTGAAGTCCATGGGTTTATTTTTTACACTCTGGAAAGTCAAACAGTACTCTGCCAAATCCAGCTTGATTTGAGGAGGAATATGCAAAATTGCTATTTTTGTTGCCACCTATAGACTCTTTTTGCCATTGATAAGACAGAACAGTTTATGGATTAGGAATGGTTTTGGTAAGTCGTGGTGTGTCGCGGAGGCCATTGGGTCTTGCGCGGCTCAGTCATGTGATTGCACATGAAACCTGAGAGAAGAGAAACCTTTCATAGCACTCCAGACACTCTTATTTGCCAGGGGCTTTAGTAATTGTGGCCTGTGAAACATTTGACCTTCAAGATTTATTGACGGTGGTTATCTTAAGTATAAAGATCTACTTAAAAGATGTGCCTACCCTGGTTTTTTTCTAACCACAGTTGACCCTTGAACACAGGGGTTAGGGGCCTGGACCCTCCTCTCCCACCAGTGCAGTTAAAAATCTGCTTATAAATTTTTTTTTAAGATTTTATTTATATATTTGATACACAGAGAGAGAGCACAAGTAGGCAGAGCAGCGGGCGGAAGGAGAGAGAGAAGCAGTCTCCTAGCTGAGCAGGGAGCCTGACATGGGGCTTGATCCCAGGACCCCGAGATCATGACCTGAGCTGAAGGCAGCTGTTTAACTGACTGAGCCACCCAGGCGCCCCAGAAATCTGCATATAACTTTAAAAAAAAAAAAAAAAGATTTTATTTATTTATTTATTTGACAGAGAGAGAGAGAGAGACAATGAGAGAGGAACACAAACAGGGGGAGTGGGAGAAGCACCCTTCCCGCCGAGCAGGGAGCCTGAGGCGGGGCTCCATCCTAGGACTCTGGGATCACGACCTGAGCCAAAGGCACACACTCAGCCACTGAGCCACCCAGGCGTACCTGCATATAACTTTTGCTAGTACAGAAACTTAACCAGTAATAGCCCGCTGTTGGCTGGAGCCTTATAGTCACATAAGCAATTGACTAATGTAGATTTTGTGTCTGTCATATACCATATTCTTACAATCAAATGAGGTAAAGAAAAAATGTTAAGAAAGTCATAAAAAATGCATTTACCATACTGTACCTTATTTATTGAGAAAAATCTGTGTATTTGTGGACCTGCATGGTTCAGACTTGTGTTCAAGGGTCCATTGTTGTGTCCTTTAATTCTCTAACAGGGATTGGCTAATATGCTTTTTATTTTGACAGTCAAAAAAAAGTCCAAGATCACCTGGGTGCCTGACATAGCTAAGTGCTATTGGACAGAATGTGGTTTCCTGCTAGGGTTATTTGGGGGTGCCCAATAATACTGCTTTTTTTTTTTTTTAAGATTTTATTTATTTATTTGACAGAGATCACAAGTAGGCAGAGAGAGAGGAGGAAGCAGGCTCCCCGCTGAGCAGAGAGCCGTATGTGGGGCTCGATCCCAGAACCCTGGGATCATGACCTGAGCCGAAGGCAGAGGCTCAACCCACTGAGCCACCCAGGTGCCCCCAGTAATACTGTTTTTTTTTTTTTTTTTTTAAAGATTTTATTTATTTATTTGACAGATAGAGATCAGAAGTAGGCAGAGAGGCAGACAGAGAAGGCGGGGAAAGCAGGGTCCCTGCGGGGCTTGATGCGGGGCTCGATCCCAGGACCCTGAGATCATGACCTGAGCCGAAGGCAGAGGCTTAACCCACTGAGCCACTCAGGCGCCCCCTTTTTTTTTTTTTTAAAGATTTTATTTATTTATTTGACAGAGACAGATCACAAGTAGGCAGAGAGGCAGGCAGAGAGAGAGAGAGGAGGAAGCAGGCTCCCTGCTGAGCAGAGAGCCTGATGCGGGACTTGATCCCAGGACCCTGAGATCATGACCTGAGCCGAAGACAGCAGCTTAACCCACTGAGCCACCCAGGCGCCCCCAAGTAATACTGTTTTAACAGTTGAAAGCAAATGGGAAAAGAATTGCGGTGGAATTAATACGTAGATGTGTTTGAGCCAAGTGTAGGTTAAGGTACCTCGCAGACAGGGAGCTGTACAAACAAAGATTTAACTAAAGAAAGCAGCGGGCATGGTGGGTGGACGTGCAGCCCCTCCCGGCCGGCCCGCGGGTCTGAGCGCGCCGTGCCCGGCCATCAGTTTGTGTCTGCGCTGAAGGAGACGTCGGCTCCAACAAGTTACCGTCCTTCCTAGTAAACGTATGTCGTGGGCGTTATAATTGTATGAGCTTTTACCTAGTTTGTACATGTTTACGTAACATAATAATAAAAATAACTGGTCAACACCAGAGGTCCAAAAACCTTTTCTCTCTCAAAAGGCGCCCATACGTTATTCAGGCTTGGTACGCACTTACCTGGAGTTCGATTTTGCTGCACTTGCGTGAATCCGTGGCAGCTCCTTAAGTTGGGTTTGTTCGAAACCCAGCCTGAGGCTGAAAATAGCCCGAGGCGGGGCGGGGGTTCAGCGGATGGCTTGTTGGCCCCTGCGTGCGGCCCTTCTGTGCGGTGGCCTGAGCCCGTAGTGGTAGCTCATGCATTTGACTGTCCGTTGGTTTGATCGGTGCGGCCAAGAGTGCAAAAGAGGGATGGCCGCGGCGACCTCCGTGTGACTTAGAGCCGTGGAAATTTACATCGGGTACACACTGTGACAGTGTCCCCTTACTGTGGAAAGGTGTGGGGGGGTCCTTTTATATGTTTGTGATTCTTAAAGTCATGTTTGTTTTTCATGAAAGGAATTTTTGATTGTTTTGTAAATGGTCCTCAAATACAACTGTATCATATTTTTAACTTTAAAAGTTTTAAACTTTTGGGGCATCTGACCGGTTCAGTTGGAATGGCATGTGATTCTTGATCTCAGGGTTGTAAGTTTAAGCCCCACACTGCGCTGCGTTCAGAGATTACTTAAAAATAAAATCTTAAAAAATAATGTATACACTGTGTTAATTCCACAGATCTAAGTTAGACCCAGAAGAAATGGAGGATGCTGCCACTATCTCATTTACTGCTTACACTTACTTTTTGGGTAGGGCCCCCACCAGCTTTCTTTGGATATAATTGACATTCAACATTGTATTAGTTTAAGGTGAACTACAGTGCTTTGATATATGTACATATTTGTGAAATGATCATTACAGTAAGTTAATTTAATATCCATCACCTCACATAGTTACACGTTTTTTTTCTGGTGATAACATTTAAGATGTACTCTTAGTAGCTTTCAAATATGCAGTACAGTATTATTAATTATAATCGCTGTGTTGTGCATTACATCCCCAGGAATTACCAGTTTTTTTTTTCTTTTTAAAGAGCTATTCAAGGGCGCCTGGGTGGCTCAGTGGGTTAAGCCACTGCCTTCGGCTCAGGTCATGATCCCAGGGTCCTGGGATCGAGCCCTGCATCGGGCTCTCTGCTCAGCAGGGAGCCTGCTTCCTCCCCTCTCTCTGCCTGCCTCTCTGCCTGCTTGTCATCTCTCTCTGTCAAATAAATAAATAAATAATCTTTAAAAAAAAAAAAAAGAGCTATTTATTTATCTATTTATTTTATAGAAAGAGAGACCAGGCGCTGGTGAATGGGGGTCGTGGGGTTGGTAGAGAGAAAGAGAGAGAGAGAAAATCCCAAGCAGACTCCCCACTGAACGCAGAGCCTAATTCAGGGCTTGATCTCATGGACCTGAGAACCTGACCTGGATGCTTAACCAAATGACTGACTGAGCCACCTGGGTGGCTTTTTAAGTAAGCTCTAGGTCCACCGTGGGACTCTAACTCCTGGCCCTGGGGTCAGCAGTCACACGCACCACCAACTGACTGACTTAGAACTGGAAGGGTGTATTTTTTGGAGTAGGTGTTCTCTGATTCCATTGTACAAAGGAGAAAACTGAGGTTGAATTTGTTCCTCCAGTGGTAGTCTTTGACTGGGCTGCCTCACCCAGTGACTGTGGGGCCACTCGCCAGCATGTAGGGGTGGCCCGGCTGCCGCTGGCTCACCTCCAAACCAACCTGGATCCCACCAGCCAGCGGCCCACGCCCCACGCCCCACGCCCCACCCTTGCCTTTCCTGCTTCTTGACAGGGCCAGGGGCCAGGGGCGTATGGCCTTTGCTTTAAAATTCCTCTTCCTTTCTCCTCTGGGTTCTCCCTTTGATCCGTGTCTGACCCAGTTCCCTGCTGGGCAGGAAAACTTCTTCCCCAGTGCCCTGTCTCCCCAGCTTTTCTCTTTAACAGAAGCCTCTTGCTCGTGGGTGGGCACCACTGGCGTTCAAATCAAGGTCTGTTGACTCCGGAGCCAAAGCTCTGCGTTGGTTCTTGCTGGGGCTCCCTGGTTTGTGCCGCAGTCCTGGGGGGACGTGCTGGCGGAGTGGAGGGAAAGGACCCTGGGGAGTCGCGGAGTCAGATGCTCGGTAATTGACGTGGCCGGGGTGCGGGGTGGGTCGGAAGTTGCTGGTGCTCTGAGTTTGAAGTAGACCATTTGAAAAATAAATAAAAAATAAATAAAACAGAACAGTCCATCTGAATCCATAAGTACAGGTGTGGCCTCCTGTCTTTGGTGAGCGGTTGTGCGAGATGCCCCAGGGAAGACTTCGTCTGGGGATAGTGGGGCGGGGGCACCCCGGGGAACAGCAGGGCAATGTTTACATTTATTCTGGCGGCAGGAGCTGGGCAATTGGTTTCCCAATATGCGTCCTTTCCCTTCCGGGTATATTGTATTTCCTCATTCTGTGGAAAACGTTAATACCGTTGACAGCAGGCCGGATTCAGGGCTGCCTGTAACTGAAACCTTTCCAGGGAACATTTTGTTACCTGGCCCCCCGCCAGCCCCCGTGCATTTTACAAAAGTCTCTTCCCGGCTCTAGTTATGTTTACCTTCAGCGCTGTATTTTCTGCTCCCAGTAACTGAATGTTGTATATTTAGCTAATTAATTGGTGGTTTAACTAGCTAAACCCATTTATGTCTTACATTTATTTCATATTACAGAGGGAGTATTTTATCTGCAATGTCTAAATGAAATAAAGATTATTTCTGTTTAGCTTCTGTTTGACTTTTCTTTTCCTTATAGAAAGTGGGAGACATGTATGATAGATGATAGTATCTATACCAAGAGTTTTTTTTTGTTTTTTTTAACGTTGGCTATTTATAAACTTGACACAGTTGGTTTCCACCAGAGCCTCATGAGATTTGCATCTTGTGTTTCTAGGGCCACTGGGGACATATTTATCATTTTAGTCTGGTGAACACGTGGATTTTTTTGAGGGGTGCATTTTCGAAGTATGATAGAAAAGGTAAATGTCAACAAATTTTGTGTTAGAAAGGTCCTTCCTCTCCGTGTGCATCGCCGAGTTTGCTGCTTGGGACCGTAGGGCGGCTGAGTCCTTCCCCGTGGTTTGTCTTCTCTGCCTCTTGGCGGGGCTCGCCGGCAGTGAGCAGCGGTAGCCACGTGTTTTGACGATTGTTCTTATTCTTCGTCAGGATCTATGAAACGTTTCCTTTTCTAATCTTCCACAATTCTGTCCAGTAGAGAAGATGAGGACATTTAGTAACCTCCCAAGGCCATCCTCCGGCTGAGGGCGGGGCTGGGATTTGAATCCAGTCTCTCTTCCAGGGTCTGTGCTCTGAGACAGAAAGGCCATCTGCGTCAGGAGTGGGGCGGACCTGGGTTCAAATTCGGGAACGTTTGCTCCTCTTGGCCTCCCGTTTCCTCATTTCGGAATAGAGAGAAACGTTTCACAGAAAGATCCTGTCTAGTGAACGCATCAATCTCGGTAACCTTTTATGGTGCATACGTAGGCCGGGGTTTGGGAGTCTGTTCTCAAGCTCGTTTCCCCCATGGTGTGTGGTCTTCGCGCACGGTCTCTGCCTTCTGTCCGTGCCCCCTCCGCACCTGCCCTCCAGCGCCTGTCCTCGGGAAGGGAGAGAGCCTTCCACGCTGCATCCCTTTCAGATGCCCTTGACCTGCGCCTGCTCGGTGCTGGCTGATGGACTCGGGTTCCTTTATCAGGAAATCCTGGGCACTGCTAGAAAATGCTTCCCTAAGTTGGCCTATCAATTAAACCTATATACACTTGTGTTTTTATTTTTATTTTTTTAGCTTTACTGAGGTAAAAATGATGAATACTGAACTGTGCATTTTAAAGATGTACAGTTGGATAAGTTTGTCATGTATATATACCTTTGAAACCATCACTTAATTAAGATAATTAACATGTCCATCACCCCAGAAGTTCTTTGTCCCTTTGTAATTTCTCCTTTTTCCTCCGGCCAGGCAACCACTGATTTACTTTCTGTTAGTATAAATTGCTTTGCATTTCCTAGAATTTTACAGAAATAGATTCACATGTACTTTTTTTGGTCTGTTTTCTTTGATTCACCATAATTATTTTGGATTCATTCATGCGTGCATAAATAAATAGTTCGTTACATTGTATTGCTGAAGAGTGTTTCATTGGGTGGGCATAGCACAATTTGTTTATTTTTATATATTGCAGCCGAAAACATTGGCATTAAAAAAAAAAGAACACTTTTTAATTCTGTAGGGCTTCTCTGAGCTTTTTGGATCTGTTAGAATCAAGAGTAAAACCTGTAATTTATTTATTTTTTATTTTTTCCTATAATTTATCTTAAAACTCTGGGTTAATGTTTATGAACTAGAAAATAAAAGGGATACTTTTTAGGGTGTCAGCAAAAGGAAAAAAGAGAAGCAGTTACTAAAGTCACGTTCTAGGCAGAAAACAAAACTAGGTCTAAGACTCTTGGGACCTAGAGAGAGAAGGAATACCAGGGATCAAGCTGGGGGGGAGTAGAGCAAGATTGGGGGGGCTGAGGGAGAGGGGAGCAGCCTCAGAGGGGTTGAAGAGAGCTTTGAGCCGCCCCAATAGGCTGTCCTTGAAGGAATTAACTGATGTTAAGTTACCTTTGTGATCAGTGTGTGGGTTCAGAGGTTGCCTGTTTTCTAAGAAATTCCCTCTGCTGCCAGAGGTTGTTAAATAGGGTTACAGCCTTCTAGTCTGCACCTGGACAAAAGGCTTTAAATAACAAAGCCTAATTAATAAAACCGATTTGGAACTCAGACTAATATAATTAGCTTATCAATGAGTATGAATGACTCTCTGGGTTTTGTGGAGAGAAGAAATTTATCATAAGACTTAGGATTTGGGGCATCTGCCGCACAGCCCTGCAGACTTCTCAGGACTTTTAACTAGGCCAAAGGGGTGGAATAGTCAGGTCAAAACGTTTGTTACAGGATTCAGTTATGCATTGAAAGTCAGCCAAGAATAGCAGAGCAACTTCTTAAACTTTAAATGTGGCTTTTGAGACTGAGGAACTGTGTGGTTTTTTTAAGATTTTATTTTATTTATCAGCACAAATTAGCAGTGGGGAGGGGCAGAGGCACCGGGAAAAGCAGATCCTCGCTGAGCAGGGAGCCCCATGTGGGACTGGATCCCAGGACGCTGAGATCATGACCTGAGCCCAAGGCAAGTACTTAACCGACTGAGCCACCCAGGTGTCCCGAGGAACATAGCCGCGTGTGGTTAGGGCTGCTGGTTCCCGGGACGGTTCTGGAGTCCTCTGTCCAGTGATTGGAATGGTGGGTGTTTTCCTTGCTATTCAGATTCATTCCCTCTTCTCCCCTGCTCCCCACTTGTTTTTTGGGTGAAATGTATGTAATCAAATTTGTGTATTTAAGTTAGATGAGTATTTGTTGGAATTCTGTCATCAAATGGAGAACGGTTTAGATGAATATAAATACAGATATGATAAGTGGTAATCTATTGGTTTTACAGTTCTTCCTGTTTTATTTTAAGTTTTTTTGTCCTTCACGGTTTTGACTGGCATTTTAAATAACTTGAATTTTTGTGAGAAAATAATTAACTGGGACCTGTTACAATCTCTGATCACGAGTGGGCAGACGGTGTCCTGCTGCCTGTTTTCTAAAATAGAAAGCTAAAAAATAGTTTTTACATTTTTTAATGGTTAGGAAAAATAGTTTTTTACATTTTTTAATGGTTAGGGAAAATCCCAAAGAATAACGTTTCCTCACATGTGAAAAGTGTATGAAGTTCATTTCTTGGTGTCTGTAAGTCAAGTCTCATCGGTGCACAGCTGTGCTCGTTGGTTCCCGTGTTGGTGGGGGCGCCGTGTTCTCGCCGAAGCCTGTCTGGCCTGTGAAGCTGGAAATATTTGTTATCTGGCCCTTCACTTACAGGAAAAGCTTTCTTGCCCCCTCTCCGATTTTTAAAGGTCTCTATGCAGACACTGGAAACTTACTAGAAACACTGGCCCTTTGTTTTTGATAGAAAGTTTGACAGTGGAGGATGATGAATCGGATGGAGCTCATTTGTTTAGATTTTGAATGCCGCCTCTTTACACAGGCAGAAGAACTTGTGAGGGAATGGGTACAGTTCAGAGCACTGGGAGCCATGGTTCTCTCACTGCTCTGAGGCCCCCAGAGCACCACAGGGCTGTAAGATATTTTTAATTTTGGAGGAAACACGGGGATAGTCATCATTTCTTGGACACTTTGCAAGCTTCCAGCCCACGGTGGCTCACATTTTAAGATTAGATCACACTGCATTTTTTTTCTTTTTTAAGATTTTATTTATTTGAGAGAGAGAGAGAGAGAGAGCACATGCACATTTGGAGGGGGGATCAAGAAGGAGAGGGAGAAACAGAGTCCCCGCTGAGCAGGGAGCCCAACGTGGGACTCGATCCCAGGGATCACGCTCTGAACTGAAGGCAGCTGCCCAACTGACTGAGGCTCCTGGGCACCTTTGAATTTTTTTTTTTTTTAAGATTTTTAAAAATTTATTTATTTGACACAGAGAGAGATCACAAGTAGGCAGAGAGGCAGGCAGAGAGAGAGGAGGAAGCAGGCTCCCTGCTGAGCAGAGAGCCCGATGCAGGGCACCTGATCCGAAGGCAGAGGCTTTAACCCACTGAGCCATGCAGGTGCCCCTTGAATTTCTTTTAATGGTGTGATGATCTTTGTGGAGCCGGGTTTTCGCTGGCTGCTGTGCTAAAAAGCCGTTGCCACCTGAGAACAGTGAGCAGCAGGAAATCTGAGAACGAGTGTCCACTGTGATTCCAAGCCTCCGTAGGACCCAAGTACACAGGCTCCCAGGTAATCTTGGGTATTTAGGAAGGAAACAAAAACACGTTTTCCCTCAACTTAAATGTGTTATTGTTTCAGATGGTTACTGAGTTACTAGGACGCAAATGCTTTTTAAGTTGTTTGGCCCTTATAATAAATGGTATTTTGTTTGGCTTTGGGGCACTGTGCAGAAGTTACTGCGATTTTAAGGATGCTGTGAAGGGAAGTTTGGGAAAACCTCTGACGTCGAGCTCCCTGTGACCAAGCCTAAGGACCAAGAGTCAGAAATGGCATCAGTGATGATCTTTAAGACAGCAAACAAACTGAAATCACCCCGGGCTATTGTGGGAGATGTCAGTCTTGAGCACTTTGCCGGAACCGGACACAGTTGAACGCGGGCAGGCCCCAGCTTTCTCATCCAGGCCAGAAAGCAGAAGGCGCAGTTAATCAAGCAGGCTGGACCGCTAGATCGGACTTGGAGTTTGGGTTTGAAAGCTCGAGAGCTCCGTGTCAGTCTGTGAAATTGCGTTATTACTTGGAAATTCTTAAAAGGAATACACTACGAATACTGTAAGATAGAGGATTCTAGAAGACCTTACTAAATCAAGACTTCCGCTGTATGATTGGCTGCGCACCTCATGGGGAGAAGAAATGGTTTGATGTTTGTCTTTAAGCAGGAGCACCTGAAACTACCCTGCTGTTATTGAGTTGATGACTTTGCTTTAGCCAAATGTAAACATGCTATTTTTTTTTTTTAAGATTTTATCTATTTCTCTGAGAGAGAGAGCACGTGCGCACATGTGTGCATGAGCTGGGGGAGGGACAGAGGCACAGGGAGAAGCAGACTGCCCACTGAGCAGGGAGCCCGATCCGGGGCTCGGTCCCAGGACCCTGAGATCATGACCCGAGCCGAAGGCAGACGCTTAACTGACTAAGCCACCCAGGTGCCCCTCTCATTTTTTTTTTTTTTTAAATTAAGTAAGCTCTACATTGAGCATGGAACTTGCACTCATGACCCTGAGATCAAGAGTCACATGCTCTACCGACTGAGCCAGCCAGGTGCCCCAAACGTGCTAAGTTTTTAATAGATTTACATGATTACTTTTCTTCTAAGGATAATTCTTTGTCTTCCTGCTTGTTTTGTTCTTAGAGCAATGGTTCAGATGCTGAGAAGTCCTGGGCCTTCTGCTGCCTGTTGTGTAGTAGTGACTTCTAGTCATTTCTCTGCTGTGAACCTGGAACAGCTGGTTAGTGGGATCCTTAGTGCTGTGTGTGCAGGATAAAATCCAGCCTGGGGCTCACTGGCCTTTGTGGGGCAGGGCAGGGGCACTTGGGGGTGCCCAGCTCTTGCTGGGGTTCCTGCTCCTTGGTCCTTTCCTCACTAAATTTTTTTTTGAGGGTGGGGGGAATCATGTGCTAGCGTTTATTTCTAGGACCCAAAGTGTTAGGAAAATTTATGGTAGAAAATCTTAAAATGGGCAGAACTTCCTGCAGTGCTAATTCGGGTTACTCCTCCTTTGCCAGGCACCTGGGGTGAGGGTCCTCCCATCCCACCTTTTGTTCAGGTCTGTGACACAGAGCACTGCTCTTGGAGTGGCGTTAAGCTCCAGTTGGGTCTCCCTGGCCCCAGTTACTTTAAGAGGACAGAAAATTCCCTACCATTGTGTGGTTTTTTGATGCTATTTAAAATGATCCTAGCATGGTTAAATAAGATTAATGACTTCCCCGGAATGAAACTTCCTACATGTGAAGTCTTTTTAATATTGTGGGTAATTTTTTTTTTAAAGATTTTATTTGTTTATTTGACAGAGATCACAAGTAGGCAGAGAGGCAGGCAGAGAGAGAGGAAGGGAAGCAGGCTCCCTGCTGAGCAGAGAGCCCAATGCGGGACTCGATCCCAGGACCCTGAGATCATGACCTGAGCCGAAGGCAGCGGCTTAACCCACTGAGCCACCCAGGCACCCTATTGTGGGTAATTTTTACCCCTCAGTTCTTGGCCGGCCCGCGGAGAACTGTGCCGCTGCTGTCACTGCTGGGTGTCTGAAGGCCAGAGAAAGGGCAGGTGTAGCGGAGCCCGGTGCGGGCTGTGGGCAGGGGACACGGATGGGCACTGCGCGGTGACTGCTCCCTGATGGAGGCCCGGCGCGCTCAGTGGCTCCATGCCCTGGTCCGCGTGCTGTTTTCTAACTGAAAATATGTGGATTTTAAAAGAAATTCTGAAATTCTTCTGTCCTTTCACAATACTGTTTCCTGCGGAGAACTCTTGGAGCCCAAGAGTGAGGGCACCAGTGACACGCACACACGCCCTCCCAGTATTTGCACACTTCTCCGGAGCGCCGCATGGCACGTGTGTTTTCACAGTAATATGGCTGGTTTCCGTCCCGGTGTGGTGGCGGTGAGGGCGCGTGTTGGAGAGAGGCATGGCAAAAAGAAGGTGCTTCTGGTGGAAACGGTCTCCACTGTTTGCACTTGGGAGCGTGTCGGCGCCTGGCGTGTCAGCGGCGCGCCTGCCGTCTGTTCCTTGCTGTAGCTGTGCCTTCCGCAGTGCAGCGCACTCCTACTCCAACGGGGAGGCCCTGGGAGAGAATCCAAGTGCTTTCGCCTGATTACTGGGGCTTTCATCTCCCTGCCCTCCTCTTAGAGCTCACAGCCCTGGTGGCTGAAGTCACGCCTTCTCCACACTAAATGGTCCCTGGAAAGAAGGTGTGATCAGAACCATGGGATCTGAGGTTTTCTCAGATGAAATCCATAATTTAAACTTCAAATGTGTTTGATCTCCGAGGGAGATGGCTTGGGACCAACCAGATTTTTACAGATTTCTTTTTAGCTTTAGTAGAGCCATGGTGTGTTCTTGTTTGAGCTTCCCGGTCGGTGTCCCAGTCTGCCGTGGCCGGACATGTGGGTCTCACTGAAAATGGTGGTTGAGGACAAGGGTTTGGTGTAAGCGCAGCCCCCCCCCCCCCCCCCCCGTCGCTGGGCCGCCCTCGTGCGCTTGCTCGTGCCCTTGGGCTCCTCACACCGAGCGTCACTTAACGAGTTGGGATGAATCAAGTATAACATAGCCAGCCAGGACCACAGCTTTTCTTTAAAAGGGCTCACCCTTTCGAAAATGTACGTTTGTGAATACCCTGTTAAGTATGAACACGGGCATTCCAAGTAGCCGGTAACGCGGAACCCCTTGTGCGGACGAAGCAGAAGCAGCCACGGGGGGAGCGGAGCCCAGCCCCTGAGCTCTGGCGTGCGAGGAGACAGGGTCAGCCCCGGTTCCCGGCAGCGGCCGCTTTCCGGATCTACAGTTCGCCGAGCTGATGGTATGCTTTTGAGTTTCAGCACCAGACCTCGGGCTTGGGGCGCTTCTCGGAGGCACGTCCTGGGCCTGGGCCCGGCCCGCTTCCGAGAAAGCTCCCTTCTGTAAGCAGGTCTGTAAGCCGCCCCCGGCTGTGCGCGCTGTGCTCCCCTCTGCAGGTGCGCGTGACGAAGGCCTTTCACCACCGGCCGGAGCGCTTCCCCCGGGCTCCCTCAGGCAGCGCAGCGGCAGTGCAGTTCCTGGACACTTGTCACCTCCTCCCTGTCTTCTCTCCCACTGCTGTCTACAGGATGTGTGTTCCTGTCTTGCCTCTCAAGCAGCCCCGTGCCCGTGTCCTGCGCTGCGGTGTTTGCTGGGGTCGTAGCGCGGTGCTTCGGTGGTGGGCCCCTGCCTGTCCCCGCCCCTCCCGCAGTCTGTGAGGTATGGAATCCCAGCTCTGAGGGACCTGGGTCACTTTGCTTTTATATTTGCTTCCTTGAGCCCCAGTGACTTCTGACACACACTCCAGCCATGTTTATTTAGGTTTTGTCCCTTATGGATTCTTCCCGGGGTAGAACCAGGTATGTGTCTAAGTGAGTTCGATGGCCGTGTCCAGTGCCGTAGAATATCCAAGTCGTTACCCGGACAGCAGCCGGCTTAGTTTGTTGGCTAGATTGTGTACGGACGTAGTTCAATTTAAGGCTACATTCTTTAAATGGAATTTCTTTTAAATGGGTTTTCCTGGCAGAATGTGCTGTTAAGCTCACTAATTCTCAAGTTGAAATGTCTTCACTAAAATACGGTTTTCTTCAGCACAGCACAAGCTTCTCACATCTCCAACTTGCATCCAAAGGTTGGTTAAAAACTGAAAGTACTGGGACGCCTGGGTGGCGCAGTTGGTTGGACGACTGCCTCCGGCTCAGGGCGTGATCCTGGAGTCCCGGGATCGAGTCCCACATCAGGCTCCCAGCTCCATGGGGAGTCTGCTTCGCTGTCTGACCTTCTCCTCGCTCATTCTCTCTCTCACTGTCTCTCTCTCTCTCAAATAAATAAAATTAAAAAAAAAAAAAAAAAAAAACTGAAAGTACTGTTGCCAGGCTCCCGAGTCACAGGCTCAGAAATCCCTTTTGCAAGAGGAAGAGTGGGTGTAGGAAGGTGGGAGGGAGCTGAGTTACCCAGAAGGCTGCGATCCTCCAGGGGCGAATGGGCCAGGCCCTGGTTTTGTTTTGTTAGTGAGACAATTGCTGTGTTAAACGAAAAGCCTGAGCGAATGATGGTAACAGTTAGTTCTCTGGCAAAAGCAGCTTTTCCTTTTTAAGAGATAGCGAAGATCGAGGAGTCGGCGGAAAAAAAAAGAGAGATAGCGAAGAACATTTCTCTCTCTCTCTGGAGAAGTTCCCTCTGCAAGAGTTAATCCTGTTCAGCCTTTCTTGATTTTTGTGTTTGATAAATGCGGAGTGCGCGGAAGTGACCTGGTGATACGGCGGCCGGTCGCGAGAGAAGACTTTTGGAGACCCCTGCGGCTCCCCTGGGGCGGTCATCTGAACCCAGGGCGAGCGGAAGCCTGGGTTCTCGCTCGGTTCTCCCGGGGAGACTTCTGAGCGCCGAGAGAAGACTTGCCGGCCTGCTTGTTTGGGCTCATTGGCCCAAACAAGGTTTTAAAAATAGGGAAGCTTCACACAGAAATTCCGACTGCTGTCTTCTCTTGAACAGCCGGAAGCTGGAGCTCTCTGGGCCTCAGAGCTCTGGTGGCAGGGCTGGGCAGGGGGCAGGGGGCCCCCGTACAGACCCTGGGCACAGGTCCCTGGTGGGCCGCACACCCAGCCGCTCTTGGGCCGGGGCCTGAGCAAACCTCAGGTTTGTGCAGGTCCACGTCTCAGGTGTGACGGTGTCGTCCTCAGTCAGTTATGTACAGAAGCATTGCTGGTTTCCACATGACCCCCTCCAAGGTGCCTTCTCCTGTTAACATTTTTCCCAACTTTTTCTTTCGAGAAATTTCCATTTTTAAAAAACTTGAGCAAGTATAGTGAATACCTGCATACATTTCCACTTAGATCAGTTAGCACATTTGCTTGCTTTCTTACACACACACACTCACATACAGACGCACACACACAAGGCATATGTTTGCAGAACCATCTGAAAGTCAGTTGTGTATATGGTAACACTGTTGTATTGCCTAAGAAGAGAACTTCTGCCTGACAGTCGCCATCATCACACGGAGAGGTTTAACAGCGACAGAATGATACTGTTTCGTGGTCACATTTCCTTAAGTCGTCTGTACAGCTCTTTTATTCTAGTCAAAGAGCCAGTGTGTTCAGTGGTCTTGTCTCTTTAGTTGTCTTTATTCTAGATCGTTCTCCGCTTTTTTTTGTTCATCTTTCAAACATTAGCATTTTACATTTAATTTTTTTTTTCCATTTATTTTTAAGAGTGCAGGCTGGTGGTTCTGCGCAGTGTTCTGTAGCCTGCCCCCGTCTGGTTGGTTCCTCGTGATGAGCTCCAGGCTCACCATTTCGTTGTGAGGACCGCGCCTGCTGTGTGTGCTCCCCGCCTGGCCCGTCAGCTTGTTGGTCCTGAGTTGAACTGTTTGGTCCAGGTGGCGTCTGCTAGATCTTTCTGCATAAAGGCCCCTTTGTCCCCTCGAACCTGGTATGATCGTGTGAGACTGCAGGACGATCGTGTGAGACTGTGATGCCCCATCCGACAGCCACCCCCAGCAGTGCCACTTGAGGGTCCTTGTCTGCACCCGTGACGAGGATTGGTGCTTGCACAGCCGGGATTCTCCAGTTGTGTCGTTCGCTCTGGTGGTTATTAGGTGACAATTTCCCACATGATTTCCTCCCCTGCCTGTTTTTCTTGAGTATTACTCTGAGGCTTATAAAGCTTCACTGTCTTTTCTCTTTCTGGTGCTCAAATGATCCCAGGGTTGGGGGAGGGGAACCCCTGCAGGTTGGTTTTGTGTCCTTTTCTCCTGTCTCCATCGGTCACCGAGCACATCCTTGATTTCTGATAAGTTCTTCAGATTCACCTTGACCTTCCCTTCCTCCAGACCTGTCATCGGCCACTTCACAGTATGTGCGTTCCTCCGTGGTAGAGATAGTCTTTAGAAACCGCCATCTAGACGCCATGTTTCTCGTGGCTGCTGAGATGTCATTGCTTCTAGGCCCTTCCTGTGGCTAAAACTAGAACATGTATTAATGTTTGTAATTAAATTGGAGCGCTGCTATTTTTCAGAGGTTGTAGCAGCCTAGTAGGTTTTAATTGGTACTGGAATCTGGGCTCTGTAAGCAATTTCAGAGACTTAAGGCTTTCTGCAGGCTTCTAGAAAGTTAGGGTTTTCTGTGCCAATGGTATGCAGGATTCCTTAATCTTATATATATCTCTTGAAAGATTGGTCCAGGTTAGGTGAGCACAGAGACAAAGAGCTGGATTCGTTGGTTTATTTAGTAAGGTTTTATTCCATAAGTCAAAGAATGTTTATCCAACAGTGATGTTGTTTTAGGCAATGCCAAGAGAAATGGCATTTGGTGTCTGCTCTGTGGCTGAGTAACGGGTCTGGAGCAGGGTGACCGGGTCTGGGGCAGGGTGACTGGGCCAGACAAGCGCGAGCACAAGTGCGTGGAGGGAGGGAGGCGGGTGCGTCCGGCCCGGTGCTTGCAGGGCTGCCACCGAAGGTGCGGTGAGCGTCTGTGCACAGGCATCTCCTCGGCCGGATGGCTTTACCTGGAACACAGCGTTTGTACTGTGTTTTGAATCATGGGCCAGGCTGCGTGGGAAATGCCCTGCGCCGGCCACTCTCTTTCAGGAGTTTAAAAGCTGTTGTGGGTATTTGGAAAGTGATCTAATAGGACTTTGGGTAGGAGAAACCCTAGCTTTTGCCGTTTCTTGACGAGTGCTTGCTTTTCCTTTATGTAACCTAAAGAGAATTGTTTTGGGGCTCCTGGGTGGCTCAGTGGGTTAAAGAGAATTGTTTTGTTTGAAGCCCTAGTGTTCTTGGGTTTTCAGTATGTCAGGGTGTTGCAGTGTACAAAGCCAGATTTGTTTGTTTGTTTGTTTGATGCATTACAGTTTGGAAGTCGGTTTAGATGGTTTTCAGTGGCTGTAGAACAAATGATAAATTTTTTTCTAGAATTCATGTCTGTAGTGCTTTAACAAATTTTAGGGCCTCCTTGAGACTTTTCTGTGGTGTTATCTGAGCACTTGGATAAACTTCTTAAATGTTGTTTATTTAAAACGCATTAAGAGACAAATACTGTGTGATTTATCAAGACTATAGTAGTAATGGGATTCAGAATGTATTTGAGTGGAGGAGGGAAGTAGATAAATACGAAGAATGTTTCTGACTCTCAAAGTAAAAACATTCAAAAAACCAAATACAACTGGTGGCCACATAAATTTGGCCTCCCTTTCAGACTGCCCTACGCAAGACTGTCATTAATTTTCTGAGAAGGCGACTCTCATCACATGGTCCAGTTCCTTCCTTCTCTATCCCGTGCAGAGGCGGTCAGCTCCAGGGCGACCAGCACTGCACCCCCAGGGCCTGGCCATGTGGTCAGTCCCAGTAGAGACCTGCCTTGTCACAGTGTCACTGCAGCCCACCGTCCCCTCCACCCCAGCTTTAGGTGCCTCTTTGCATCCCGACATTTCCCTTGAGGTGCGCTCCTGGGTTCTCTTTCCTGGAAATCTCTCCCCTCCTCGCTGATTATAAACAGACCAGTGTCAGCGCTTCCTCTTCTGTGCAGCCTTCCCAGACCACGAGCTCTCCAAAGCTTGAGGGTATTCTCTTTCTCCTGAAGCCTTTTATGCACTTGCTTATTCTTAGGACATGCTTTTATGTTACCCTGACTCCCTTTCCTGAACGGTCTGCTTCCATTTCTCCTCCCTCCCACATTTGCTAGCGTGGATCTGGTAACTACAGAGATGGCAGCAGCACAGCCCAAAGGTTTCGGATTTCTGTAACCCTGCGGTGTTACGGAGGGGGAGGAGAGGTGTACAGGGCTTGTGGGTCACCTGCAGCAGGACTAGTGAAAACCAGCTGGAGGGGGGTTAGTGGGTGGCTCTGGTGCTTTACGGGGTTTCAGCAAAGGTGTGATTGGAGTATTACTTCTGTTCACACATCAGGCCTCTTCATGGGGCGCATCAGGAAACTTCTGCAGAAACAGCGCTCTGGTTAGTTTGCTGATGCCCCAGACCACTCGCGCCTAGTCCAAGGGAGGATCAGAGCAGTCTGCGTTGCCTTCAGATTTTCATTCATTTTTTTAACACCGTACAGTTCTTAAGTCTGTGCTTGGTTGGGATTGAGGTGGGAAGTCAGCCTCTCCTCCCCCACATTTTTAGGCCACCTGCTGGAGGAGTGATGCCCCCACCCTGGTCTTCTTTTTTCTGCTCCTTCTTACAGCCCCGCCCTTGTCATCCCGAGTCCAGTGGTTTCCTGCTCACACACCCCTGTGAGACGCTGGGTGGCTTAGGTTTTAGTGTGAATGTAGCAAGGTCTTCAGCGAAGATATCTTCACAGATGAACACACACACACACACACACACACACACACACACACACGGCAAACTCAGGTGCCTGAGTGCATGTTCTGAAAGCTTGGGTGAATTATATAACAAGTAAAACTTTCTTTTCTTAATTAAGTTTTTTATTTTGTGATAATTGAAGATTCACGGTATATTGATAATACATTATTCATAAGGAATAAGACGGAGAGATGCTGTGTGCTCTTTAACCATTTTCCCCCACCGGTAGCATTTTAGGAAACTCTGGTACATCGTGGGAACCAGGGCTTGATGTTGATGCGGGGAAGATCCAGAGCAGTTTCCAAGCAGCTTGCTTTGTTATCCGGTTCTGGTCACACCCACCCACCCCTGCCCTTACCCCACAGCAGCCGCTCATCTGTTCTCCACTTCTACAGTGGCGCCATTTCTTTCTTTTTTTCTTTTAAGAGTTTATTTAATTTATTTTATGGGAGGAGAGGCAGAGGGGGAGAGAGAGAGAATCTCAAGCAGACTCAGTGCTAAGTGTGGAACCCAACATGGGGCTCAGTCCCATGACCCTGAGATCAGGAGCTGAACTGAAACTAAGAGCCGGACACTCAACTGACTGAGCTCCCCAGGTGCCCCTATAGTGGTGTCATTTCAAGAAGGTTACAACAATGGTTAAGTCCTTGATCCATTTTGAGTTAATTTTTATGTAAGGCATGTGGCTTAGGTCCATTTTTAGTCCCGAGGTCCATTTTTTTTTCTTTCCTATCGGTGTGCAATTTTTCCAGTAATATTTGTTGGGAAAAAAGGCTATACTTCTTCCATTGAATTGCTTTTGCACCTTTGTCAAAAATCAGTTGGGCATAAGTGTGTGTTAGTTTACAGCTCTCTGCTCTGTCCATTGATCTCTGTGTCTATCCCTCTGCCAGTACCAAGAGCCTGGATCACTGTAGCTGTGTAGTTGGCGCTAATACCGTATCATGTAAAGTGACTCCTCCCAGTACAGTCTTCTATCGTTATAGCTATTTCAGTTTTTCTGCTTTTCCTTATCAGTTTTAAAATAATCTTGTCTGTAGCTTAAAAAATAATAAGCCTTTCCGGAATTTTGTAGGAATGTTAAACCTCTATATCCATATGGGGAGTGTTGACATCTTTACTGTGTTGAGTCTCCCAATCCATGAACATAGAATGTCTTTTTCTTTTTGAACAGAAGTTTATAATGTACAAAGGAAGATGGCTCTGATGTAACATGTTGACATGTATTAAGAGATGCTTTTTTCCCCAGGGAGAATATCAGTGTTGCGTCTCTGTTCAATTTCTTTTTTAAAAAATTCTTTTACAGGCCTATGAAAGGAGGTTTCCTACATGTCCTTTGATCCCGATGTTTGTGGACAGTGACACTGTGAGTGAGTTCAAGAGTGAAGATGGGGCTATTCACGTTATAGAACGGCGCTGTAAGCTGGACATAGACGCACCGAGGCTGCTTAAAAAGGTACCTGTGGGGACACCTTAGGCCATCCCTAAACTAGAGGAACTTATATTCAAAGCCCGTGTTGCATTTGGTGTTATTAATAAGCCCTTTTTCTCTTCATTTTGTTTTCTAAAGATTGCAGGAGTTGATTATGTTTATTTTGTCCAGAAAAACTCACTGAATTCTCGGGAACGTACTTTGCACATTGAGGCCCACAACGAAACCTTTTCTAATCGGGTCATCATCAATGAGCACTGCTGCTACACCGTGAGTAACTGGCCTTCGGGGATAGACGTGCGTGCGGCCGCCGCACTCTGGGTGGAGGGCTGCTCGGCCCCCACTTGTCACCGCCATCGGCTGCCTCGTCTCAGCAGCTGTGGTCCCTCATTTTTCATTGCTGGGATCAGCAAGGTGGCGGGTGTGGTTTACTGCAGAATGGACTACGTTATCGTAGCAGTTAAGGGAGACTGGTGATGCCTTGATTTGTCTTTAAATGTTACCTTAATGTGTCCCTTCCTCTCGGGCGCCACTCTGACACTCTAGAAGTATATGTGGAAGGGCCCGAGCTAGTTTTCCTCCACTTTCTGAAAGTAGAGTGTTCCTGTGAACGTACGCCAAAATGGGGCAGAGCGAAACAGCAAATTACCATGAGTTTGTATGGAAAAATTTGTTAGCGTTCCTAGACTCAAAAAAAATAACCTCTTTAAGGTTTTCTGAGACCTTAGGACACATCTTGCTAACAAATGCACTAAGTAAAGCAGATAAAGCCCAGATGCTCAGAGACTCTGCTCTAGGCTCCGGAGTCTTGAGGCTGGGATGCCGAGTGTGGCTCTCCAGGAGCGACCTTGGCGACCGTCTCACGGCTTGGGCTTGGGGTGTGAGCTGCTCTCTAATAGCTTTTGCGGAGCAAACAGTGAATGCTGTTTTTGCTTTTTGCCCTTTTTCCTAAAAGCGTAAATCCTCTTTGGATTTCTTTTGGTTATCAAAACTAGGTAAATACGTAGATCTTTCAGAAAAGCAAAGTGGTGGAATGCAGACTCTGGGGAGGGGGGTACCTGTAATGCATTCCTCTAGGATGAGGCTGAGGGCTTTTGTCTGCCGCCCCGTCTTCAATAACTTCTGTTACCAGATTATTAGAAGATCTAATAGGGTCTCTCTGTTTCTCTCATACCTTCCTACAGCATATCCGTAGCTCTGAATGATCCTTTTAAAATGTTCCTTTTGGGTGCCTGGGTGGCTCAGTGGGTTAAGCCGCTGCCTTCGGCTCAGGTCATGATCTCAGGGTCCTGGGATCAAGGCCTGCAGGCTCTCTGCTCAGCGGGGAGCCTGCTTCCTCCTCTCTCTCTGCCTGCCTCTCTGCCTGCTTGTGATCTCTCTCTGTCAAATAAATAAATAAAATCTTTAAAAATAAAATAAAATAAAATGTTCCTTTTAACGTATATCAGATCATGGCATACTTTGTACAGTGTTACTGAATTTCCCTCAGAGGAGGAGCCCAGGGGCCTTCCAGTGGCTTATAAGGCCTTGCATTTTCTCTTAATCACACATCTGCCATCTTGCCTGCCTTGTGCACAAGCCTACCCACAGTCTTGGGGCTCCCATCTCCTAGGCCTGCTTCCCTAAGGACCTTTGCTGCAAGCGCGCCCTCTGCTGGGAGCACTCTGCCCCCGGTCTCTGCTTGACCCGCGCCCCCCCTTCAGTCTGTGCTCCGTCTGCCCTTCTGGATGAAGCCAGTCTGAACACCCTGTTTAATTCTGCTGCCTCCCTGCGCACCCCCCAACCCAACACACACCCCGGTCCGTTTAGCCTGCTCCACCACTGTTCCTTTCTCCCTTGGCACTTGTCTTCCAACAATGACAGAATTTCTTACCTCTTACGTTTACTGCTAATTGCCGTTCTCCCCCTCCAGACCGTCAGCTTCATAAGGCCGGGATCTTTGATTTGTTTATGATGGAGAACACTGCTCAGTAAATACGGTGACGGGTGAACCAAGAATGAAAAGGAAGCTCTCCTTTTTTTTTTTTTTTTAAGATTTTATTTATTTATTTGACAGATCACAAGGAGGCAGGGGGGCGGGAAGCAGGCTCCCTGCCGAGCAGAGAGCTCAATGTGGGGCTCGATCCCAGGATCCTGGGATCATGACCTGCGCCAAAGGCAGAGGCTTTAACCCACTGAGCCACCCAGGCGCCCCTGAAGCTTTCCTTTGAACAGTCATTTTAAGAAATCTTTTAGAGTATTTTAGAAATATTATTTAAGTCTTTTCATGATTTTGAACCTTTCTGTACATTTTTCCATCTAGTGCTTTCATGATAATAACATTATTGGTCAAATAAAATGTTTTCTTTTGTTCACCAGTTGATTGAAGAGCAAATGACCTTGTCAGTTGTCAGCATAGTTAATGGGACTGTCTCTCACGGGACTGTCTCTCATTTATCTACAGGTTCACCCGGAAAATGAAGATTGGACTTGTTTTGAACAGTCTGCAAGTTTAGATATTAAATCTTTCTTTGGTTTTGAAAGTACAGTGGAAAAAATTGCAATGAAACAGTACACCAGCAACATTAAAAAAGTGAGTCCACATTGGGATTTTATGGAAAGCGGAGGCAAGAGCCTCTGAGGTGCTCCGAGCTGGCAGTGCTTTCAGAAGGCTGGAAATGGACGTTCAGGGATCCTCGCCGGTTCAAGAGAAGGAAGTACTTGGCTTTTCCCCGAGCCTTGTGTTCCAGGGCAGTGTAGGGTAGGGTGGGGGCTCGGATGATGCTGGTGGGGTCAGTGGAGTCAAGGAGGAGCCTGTGGCCACTGGCCGTGGCGCCCTGCTTAGGATCACCGGCAGGCTGGGCCGGGCTGGGTGAGGCGGAGCCGCCGGCGTGCAGCACCCCCAGCTGCCACCTTCGGGTCTGTGGGCAGGAGACGATTGCCGAGGGGATGCTTGCCGGGGATCTCCTGAGGGTCCCCCAGCCGTCGGATGATTATTATCTGTGGTAAAACTTTGCTTCTCATTTTTTTTTTAAAGATTTATTTATTTGATTGGGTTGGGGGAGTGTATGAGCGCAGTGGGAAGGTGCAGAGGGAGAAGGAAAGAGAATCTCAAGCAGGCTCCCCGCTGAGCCCAAAGCCTGATGTGGGGCTTGAACTCACAACCTGAGACCATGACCTGAGCTAAAATCAAGAGTTGGACACTTAACCGACTGGGCCACCCAGGCGCCCCCATTTCCTTCTCATTTTTATCCCGCTGCTCAGTGTTGGTGTGGAATATGGTTGTGAAGTGTATCCATGTGGGGTTCTGAGAGCTTCTGGAAGGCCTGCTTTCTTCTCAAGGTGTTCGAATTTGGGTGGAGACACAAAGCATACACTGAGTATGAGTGTGATAAATCAGTGCTTCTAACTCGTCCTGAAAAGAAATTCTGTATCTTTAGATATGATTTCCTAGACCTTTGGAGAAGAGGAAGTAAAACAATTATGAAAAACAAAAAACACAAAGGCATTTCACTTTTCTTTTTATAGATTTATTCTGTAGCAATTCAGTTTTTATTAGTGTTTTAAAAACCTGAGGGAGATGGAAAGATTTGAATGTTGAATATACGCTAACCTTAAAATTGGTTTTGTTTAAAGGGAAAAGAAATCATTGAATACTATCTTCGTCAGCTGGAGGAAGAAGGCATAACGTTTGTGCCCCGCTGGACTCCCCCTTCCAGTGCCCCGTCCTTGGAGGCCTCCTTGTCGTGCAAGAAGCAGGCAGCGTCCTTAGCTGTTGTGGTTCCAGACGCTGCCCAGGCAGAGGGGCCGGGTAGCGAGGCCCTCAGCAGCCCCAGCGGGCCGCCCGAGCCCGCGGCGGGGACCCCGGACGGTGCGTTGGAGAGAGGGTTGTCCCTCGAGTCAGGCCAGGGGACTCCGCGGAGTCCTTTCCCCTCTGCTTCCTCCAGCCATGCTTGTTTCCTGAGGATGCGTGGAGATAATTACTGTCCCTTTGCCACCTTTTATTTTTTTCCTAGAATGAAGAAACATTTAATGTTTTTTAATGGGCAGGAAGGGTTATATCAAGTTATTCTTTTCTTGATACCAGGAAATGTGTTTCTTTTGAGGGCATCTTTAGTGAATGAAAGGTAGCAACTAATTCTTTTCACAGCTGTGTCACCATCGAACACCTTATACTCTGTGCTAGGCCCTGTTGTCCGCACTGAATGAAAATTTACTCACTTGACCGTGGTTCCGTCTTACTACAAAGGGCTTATTACCCTCATTTTCTGCATGAGTGAACTGAGGCCCAGAGATGCTGAGTAACTTGCACGGAGTCACACAGCCGGCGGGTGGTGGCCCTGGGACTGAGCTGAGGTGGCTGGCCCTGGGGTCTGCACGTAGCCGGTGTGCTGTGCTGAACACCTGCGCACACACACAACACGTGCACGCGCACACACCTGTTTATTTCTCAGAGTGACGCCCACTGTGAAACCACCCAAGAAAATTCTACCACTCCTAAGTTTTGTTGAAGTATCGGTTTCTCTTTCCACGCTTTCTTCTTTATAGCGAAACTGTGCGATTTGTTTGCCATTCAGTAGGTCGCAGGTGGCGGAGACTTAAATTGGTTTGGAGACACATTTTATTTTTCCACCTCGTGAGCGTTTGCTGTATTTTAGGTACAGCAGTCATGAAGAAGAATTTCTTATATTCTTCGATCATGAAGAAGATTTCTTGTATTTTTTTTTTTTTAAAGATTTTATTTATTTGACAGGCAGAGATCACAAGTAGGCAAGCAGAGAGAGGGGGAAGCAGGCTCCTGCTGAGCAGAGCCTGACGCGGGCCTCGATCCCAGGACCCTGAGATCATGACCCGAGCTGAAGGCAGAAGCTTTAGCCCACTGAGCCACCCAGGCGCCCCTTGTATTCTTGAGCGCAGTAACTCTTTTCAGAATAGGTTTAAGTCTACATGCTTGGTTTATTTCATAGTTTTATGTCACGTAGGTCTTCTTTATATAAGATTGAATTAAAATAGTTACTCATCATCTGTTACAGATTTTCTCCTGTCATGAGTAGCGTTGTAATTTTGCAAAGAGAGTTGACCACGCAGTGATCAGGGAATGTAACTGAATCACTAGCTGGACCCGGGGCTCGGTCAGTGATTTGATCTTACAGACTCTCCCCGAGGGTCTCCAGGGTGCCAGCTTGGCTCTGTGGTCCCTGGGGTGGTGTTGGGTTCTGCGACTCAAGGAACCACACTTAACTTTGCTGAGCAGGACCAGTTTGGAAGCCTCCGTGCTCCAGTGTTCTCTGTGTAAGCGTTGTCCGTAACTTCTGTTGCAGACAAACTAGACGCGGACTACATCAAGAGGTACCTGGGTGATTTGACCCCGCTACAGGAGAGCTGCCTGATCCGGCTTCGCCAGTGGCTCCAGGAGACCCATAAGGGCAAAGTGAGAACCCACACCCCCTGTGCACAGTGCTGTCTTTGTTGCTCTGGACCGGGTCCTGCTCATAGTTTCGTAGAGTACATGTTCCCAGTTGCCGTAGCTGGGGATGTCCCTCTCAGTCTCAGTGTCGGGGGATCTGTATTTCCGGGTGTGGCATCCGAGTCCCTCCTGGCGAGTGGAGAAGCCCTGCTGTGTACGATCAGCTGTGCTTTTCGAGGTTTACCAGAGGAAGGTCTCCCTTAAAAACAATTACAAGGTCAAGTTACAAGGCAATATTATATTCCAAATATTCAGGTTTTTAAACGATTATTTATTTATTTATTTTAAATAGAGTTGGGGGAGGGATAGAGGGAGAAGAAGAGGGAGAGAATATTCAGCAGACTCCCCGCTGAGCGAGGAGCGCAACCTGGGACTCGATCCCGCAACCCTGAGATCACAACCTGAGCTGAAACCAAGAGCCAGACACTCACCGGCCGAGCCATCCAGGCGCCCCCAAGGATTCAGATGGTTTAATTTTCAGAAGCTTTGGAAGGATTTCACAGATGGTTCCAAGACCAGAAGTGTTTGAGCTTTCATTTTGAGGTTTTTGATAGAATTTTAGCCTTGTTAAGAAATCCGGTTTTTCTAACAAGCTTCATACCGATAGGGGGCTGGTGGCAGCACAGGCAGACTGGCGTGTCCGGCTGGGGCTGGCGTCCCGTAGTGAAGGGAAGCTGGGGTTGCACGGAGCGGGCCCGCGCTCGGGTTCTGTCAGCCGTCAGCCCGGGTTACAAGAGCCGTTCTGAGTTCTCAGAACAAGACGTTTTGAGGACTGTTCAGTGTCACTTGTCGAGACCACAGCAACCGTCATCACGGCTGTCACACTCAGCCTGCCCCAGGCGCTCACGATCTCGATGAGGTCCTCCCTGAGGTCCTCCCTGAGGTGGTGGCGTTTCTGTTGTAGGAGGGACCTGAGGCACGGAGCAGGGAAGTCACTTGCCTGAGGCGAGTGAGCACTGGGTGAGGCTTTGAAGCCAGGCCTGGGGGGCAGCGACGCCACCTCCGTGCCTCGTGCTCTCCTGGCAGTGCGGGCGGCAGGCTCCCCTCCCGCCGCCCTCCTGTCCCCTGTGGACCAGCGGCGAGCGCGTGGCCGCAGAGGAAGACGGCCAGGCCAGAGGAGACTCCGACGTGGTTTGGGCCACCTTACCCGGTAGCAGACTTCAGAGGAGGGGGGGTTACAAATGTCACCAGCCCAACCGCAGTCAGCACTTGTGTATGGTCACGCTTGTTCTAATGGCCTGAAAGTGCGGAGGAGTGCGGCCGGCTCGGAACCCTCAGTCCGTCCTGTGCATTGAAGCATCTGATGTTTAACGAGTTATTTATGCCTTTGCTCTACTTGGCCAAAACTGAAATGGGCCACGATAAAGATTATCCCGATTAACGATACCGATTTTCTAAAGCATTGCAGGTTTTCTCTAGTGACGGTCAATTTTAAGTAGTGCGATAATGCAGCTCCCTGGGGTGAAACGTGACAGTTCTAGAGTGTTATTCCCTTAGTAACTTGGTTTCTTTTTTTCCCCTTAGCAACTTTTAACATTGCTTAGAAACATCTTTTCCTCTCACTAGATCCCGAAAGACGAGCATATTCTCCGGTTCCTACGTGCCCGGGACTTCAATATTGACAAAGCCAGGGAGATCCTGTGTCAGTCCTTGACTTGGCGAAAGCAGCACCAGGTGGACTACATTCTGGAGACCTGGAGCCCCCCGCAGGTCCTGCAGGACTACTACGCGGGGGGCTGGCACCACCACGACAAAGGTGGGCTGGGCGTCCTGGACGCGCTTCGAGGCCACACTGCGTGCGGTCGAAGGGGCCCGTCTCAGGAACAGAGTGGGGTCCATCCGTATGTCTAGCCCCTCTCCACCCCGCCCCCTCAGAAGCCCCCCGAAGCCCCCCATAGAGCAGCAGGGGCGGGCGGTCTGCTCCTTCCCTCGGCTTGTGGCCCCTTGGCCACCAAGTTTCTTCACCTCCTCTTCTGACTTTGTTTTGACTCATTTAAAAGACTGGCATGTTGGAGGTCAGCGCTTTCAGGAGCACGTGCTAGTAAAGGAACGGTCACTAACTGCAGTCCCTACAAGACCTAGGACAGTATGTAGCCAGATTTTCTATATCAAAACAGTGAGGCACTTCAGCTGTGTTTTGGGCAGGAAGCAAAACACAAGCCAAGGAAGCGATGCCCCTAAAACGAAGGGTGGGTTAAGCCGAGCGCAGTTCTCTGGGATCGCGTTCCATGGCGCGCCTTGCAGGAAAGCCGGCGTTTGCCAGGGTCATGCTCGCTCTTCGCTGGTTCGGAGCTGGACCATGGACAGAACGGAACCGGGGTGTAGAGCGGGCTGGCGGACGGCCCTGGAACTGCCGCCCCCTTCCAGCAGATTCTTCCAAAACAGAGCAGCTCGGATTTGTCTGTTTTCCGGACCTCATCTTCTATACTTTCCCAGATTAATTGTAGCTCTTTGTTTTTCCTAGCAACGTATGTTTATTCTACTTGCCCACCCTTCAAAGATTAAAGTTTGGTAGTGAAACGTTAACAAATGTATTTTATAAATATGGGAGACACCTTTTATAAATCTTCCTTTCAACAAGATTTAGGAGCACAAAGACCTTTTTGTTTTGAGTAGAACAGATCTAGACCCAGGCCGGGTGATAAATACAAGGAAAATTTGGACTTCTTTGTCAAGATGACAGGGCTGACCCTCCAGTATCAGAAGACAAGTCTCAGTGGCTTGTCAGTAGCAGATGCCGTTCCTGGCCTTTCTGCCGCTCCCCTGTGGCACCGAGTGTCGGGAGTCCAGGCTCTAGAGACTCTGTGGACTCCGGGGGACACTGTGGCCACCGAGATCTTTCTCCCTCTGTGTCACTAGCCCGTGAAGACAGAGCGTTTGTATAGTGAGGGGGTTCCTCTCGGGTTCCATCTGCTACACCTCTGGGCTGTAAACACGTAGAGCCAACGCGGGCTGCTTGGGGCGGATTTAAAAATGTCCTGGAAGTCCTCATTGATCCTGATCCTGTGGGTGGGAATCAGGGGACGCTGCCTTTTAAAAAAGATCTAGACGTTAACGTTTTGTTAACTCCTGAAATGCAAAAAAAAAAAAAGTGTTTTCTCTAAGAAACACAATTTTAAAATACTCCATTATCACAGAAAAAAGTTTCTGTGGATATTCGGAGGTGTACCCCCGCCGCCACCCCGCCGCACCGAAAGTCAGCTCTGCTCCGCCATCTGGTGGTTGAAGTGAGGAGGCCTAGCGGCCACCCTGTCACTACCTGTCGTTAGAGCCGGATGAGAGGCTGAGATGGGACTGGTGTGTCTTCTCCTGGGCACAGGGGCAGCGGCGGGGGGAGCTCATGGCCACACACAGCCAGCCGCGGCTTCTGAGTGGGAAGGCGGGCTCCTTGGTAAGGCTCCTAGGGCGGCACCGTCCGCTTCTCTTCGGCAACGCAGCTGATGCTCCCTTGCCCTCCCCCTGCAGACGGGCGGCCGCTGTACGTGCTCCGGCTGGGCCAGATGGACACCAAGGGCCTGGTGCGAGCCCTCGGGGAGGAGGCTCTGCTGCGATACGTAAGTGCCTCCTGGGGACGTCGCCGCCCCTCCCTTTGCCGGCCGCGCGCTGACCTCACCGTGTTAGCGAGCGTGGAGGACGCTCGCCATTAGGCCAGGCGCGTATCTGTGGAGCATGAGGAATAGCGTGGAGGACATTAGGAGATGAGGGGGGAGTCACAGGGGGAGTGAACCACGAGAGACTGTAGACTCCGGGGAAAAAACGGGGTTTCAGAGGTGGGGGGCAGTGGGGATGGGTGAGGCCGGTGATGGGTATTAAGGAGGGCGCGGGCTGCGCGGGGCACCGGGCGTTAGGCGCAGGCCGTGAGCCCTGGAACAGCACAGCAAAAACGAATCAAGTACTGTGCGGTGACTAATGTAATAAAAATTGTAAAAACTGTATGTTTTCAAAGCAATGATAATTAAAACATAAAGTTGCCATTTAAAAACAGGCCAATCTGTTAATATATTTTTAAAATTTCAAAAGAGGGCATGGAAGTTATAAAAATGTTTTTCATAGGGAAGCATCAACACAAAATCTGTAGAGCCACTCAAGATGACTCGAGTTTGGGGTCCTCTTGGTCCCTCCCCTCCCCTTCCCCTCCTGAGCTGTCTCTCAGGTTAAGCCTCTTGTAGTGTTTGCCCGGCACTGCCTTACCCGCAGGTCCTCACATCTCTTACCTGGACGATTATAAATGCTTCCTTCCTGCCCCCCGAACTCCAGGCTCCCCCCCCCCATTTCAGCCTCCACAGTGTGGGCAGTTATGAAGAGAAGGAGGTGCTTAAATTAAAAACGAAACAAACAAGGGCGCCTGGGTGGCTCAGTGGGCTAAGCGTCTGCCGTCGGCTCAGCCCATGGTCCCAGGGTCCTAGGATCAAGCCCCGCATCGGGCTCTCTGCTCAGCGGGTGGTGTGATTGTCACTTTGTTTCATAGCTTGATGTAGTGCTGTTACTTAGACTAATCGTGGGCTTTTGTGGCCATTTCACACACAGGTTCTCTCCATAAACGAAGAAGGGCTGAGACGGTGTGAAGAAAATACAAAAGTCTTCGGTCGACCCATCAGGTAGATACTAATTTTGTTTTCCCTTCCAGCTTATTGAGAATGTGGGGTAAATATCTCTACTTGACTTTGGGGCCAAAATCTGGTTTGATTTTTAGGCTTTTAGATTTCTAGAACCAAATCTAAATGGTTTCCCGTTGTCTGCAGTATTCCAGAAGGCGGGAGACCGAAAGCCATACATGCAGTTGGGTCGGTTGGGAGGGGTGGGTGCTGGATTTTGGTATCTGTCACCCTGAGTGAGGCACTGCTGTGCCCTCAGTCTGAGTGGGTCGGCCTGTCCTGTTAGTCCGCGGGTCCTCAGGAGCCCCGGGCCGCAGGTCGGCTCTGTCTTAGCTGCAGGCTGCGAGGAGGTTATTCTGCATTTCTGAGCCGCACTTGCTACGGTGAACTGTTTGGGAAATGTGTGGTGGCGCAGGGGTGGACATAGGAAGGCCCAGCGGGGGACCTGGGAGGGCGGTGCCGCCTGGCAGGAGGGAGTCTCGAGGGTCCTGTCCCGGCTGCAACGTCGGCTCCAGTATGTCGTGTCTGCCGGGGCAGAGCTGCTGGCGCTTCAGGCACGCTGGGCGTCAGACGCCAGACGCGTGGCCCGCTCGGTCTGTCGCGGCCCGGCAAGTTGGGCCCAGCGCATCGGGTGCCTTGTCTGCGGGGTCGTGCGTGGGTCCGGGTGGGTCCTCGCTGTGAGCGAGCCGCGGAGCTGCTGCTGCTCCGGGACGGGGCTCCCCCACGGGTCCGTGTGCTGCGGGCCTCGGGCTGGAAGCGCAGTTCCTGGCGCTTGATGTTTTAGAAACTGGTCTGGTTTTGGCAACGGCTCTAAACGGCGGTTTCGTACTGTCAAGAAGAAGTTCGCTTAGGATGTGTCTTGCACGCGTGCGTGTCTAGTGCGTGGCTCACACATCTGCACCCCCGCAGCTCGTGGACCTGCCTGGTGGACCTGGAGGGGCTCAACATGCGCCACCTGTGGAGACCCGGCGTCAAGGCCCTGCTGCGCATCATAGAGGTGGTGGAGGCCAACTACCCCGAGACGCTCGGCCGCCTCCTCATCCTGCGCGCTCCCCGCGTCTTCCCGGTCCTCTGGACGCTGGTGGGTGTGGCTGCGCCGCTGCCCAAGCCCGGAGCCACTTACGAGGCGCCTGGGCTGGCTTTCCTGTCCCTGTATCTGTTCGTCTTAACTAGTCAGGAAATAGCAAATGTGGAAACATACAGGCCCTCTCAAACCGCTGAAGGGGGGGAAAAAGCTCCTGAGAGTCCTTTTGTCACGCAAATAGACGTTACGGAAAAAGTGTGTCGGGCTCCCTGCCCGCCCCCCACTCATACTGTCGCAGGGTAATTTTAATCTTTGGAAATCACACAGCAGAGCGAAATGACTGCACGGTCTTTTCTCATTACCTGCAGGTTAGTCCATTCATTGATGACAACACCAGAAGGAAATTCCTGATTTATGCAGGAAATGACTACCAGGGTCCCGGAGGCCTGCTGGACTACATCGATAAAGAGATCATTCCAGATTTCCTGAGCGGGGAGTGCATGGTATGTATCGAGGCAAGCCGCTCTGCGTTTGGCGGCTTTACGGGGGTGGGAAAGGTGGCTGTTGGTTGGTATAAACGATTTTCAGACTTTCAGTTTGGATTATTGTTTTTTGTTCTGTGTTGTTTTTCTTTGTTTGGCTGACATTTCTCTGACCCAGGGCTAAACCACATACACCCGTTTTGGTAATTGTTGGCAACATGTATATTTCTTCGTTGTTAAATATAATGAGAATTTGTTTTAGAGCCTAATGTAATTGCACCTTTATTCGCTCAGTTCTGTGCAGCTCAGACTCTTATAACTGTTCTGAGGAGCTGTGCGTTTTATAAAAACTCTTTGAAAAGCTCCACGTGGTTCTGCCAGATCACCCCCTTGACATTAAATAAGGGGGACATTTTGAAGGGGACACGTTAAGAGAACGACTTCTGTCATCTGGGGGCTTTGATTCGCGGCGTGGCTAGGCTATCGGGTGGCTACATCCGCCTCTCTGCCCTGGACTGTGATGAGGGTCCTTGAGCACCACAGCCCCCGGGGCGTGCCCGGCTCCCGTGAGGGTGAGGGAGACCGAAGGCTGCAGGGGCCCAGGCGGCTTCCTCTGTTGACCGCTAAAGCCAGGGGGGAGTCTGGTTGTCCTTACAGAAAGGATCTCTCTCAGCCTATGGAAAATAAAGTTGTCCTTTTGAGAGGTGTATACTACATAGGTGTATACACTATGCTTGGATACGCGTAGTTAGCTAACAGACCGGGTTTTCAGGGGAGTCTTCGGGTTGGTTAGAGGAGTTTGGATTCAGCTTTCAGGGCCTCGGTCCCGCGTCAGGAATGGCAGACATCTGCACAGTGCGGTGCGAGGGGCAGGGGAGCCTCAGGACCCTCCCTGACCAAGGGCCGGGAGGTTAACCTAGGAGGTCAGCTGTGGAGAGGCCCCCAGACGACTCACATTAGGAACAGTCCAGAAGTGGTTGGTTCTTCTGACTGTGAGCTGGAGCAGAGGGAGACCTCGCTCACGGCACCCCCGACCGACTGTGACGTGCTCCCCGCGGTGAGAGTCGTCCTCGTCCATCCACGGGGCCCGGCTCTCCTGCGCTCCTGCTGGGTCCGTCTGACAGAGGCTGCCTCGGGCTCACCGCCTCCCAGGCCGTGTAGGAGGAGCTGGGAGTCTCTGAACCTCAGTGTTGAGTCACTAGATCAAGGTCAGCTAGGAAATATGTGAAGTATAGAGATTCTAATTAACCTAGCCCATTGTAAGCCGACTCAGAAGAGGCTCTGCTGAATTACTTTCTGTTTCGTGTTGTGCATGGATCTGACTTGGGTTACACAACAAAGCTTGCATCGTTGATTATATATTAGTGGTCAGAGTTTATAATAAACACCTGCCTGTAGTTGCTGAGAGTAAAACTTTTTTTTAAAAGATTTTCTTTATTTGACAGAGATCACAAGTAGACAGAGAGGCAGACAGAGAGAGAGGGGGAAGCAGGCTCCCCGCTGAGCAGAGAGCCCGATGCGGGGCTCCATCCCATGACCCTGAGATCATGACCTGAGCCGAAGGCAGAGGCTTTAACCCACTGAGCCACCCAGGCTCCCCGAGAACAAAACATTTCTTAGCATCGTGTTTTCTCTTTGCGATGCTGTGTAACTGCTGTCATTCTTCCACGGAGCAGCGTTAGTAAATTAGTCCCGTACCTCTTACGTAGTAGAGTAAATTCTCTGGGAAATTAGCGTCAACCTGTACACATAGATCTAAGAGGTTTTAAAACGTCACGTTGCTCAGCCCTGCAGCTGGCATTGGGACGGTGCCGGCGTGTTCCGTTCCCAAGCGGCCAGGGTCATTGCGCCCGCCGGGACGTGGCCCACCACGGAGCGTTGGTTCTCAGAGGGCCCCTTCCGTGTGCACAGCGTTCACTGCTGTGTTTGTGTTTGCAGTGTGAGGTGCCCGAGGGCGGACTGGTCCCCAAGTCTCTGTACAGGACTGCGGAGGAGCTGGAGAACGAGGACCTCCGGCTCTGGACCGAGACCATCTACCAGTCTGCAAGCGTCTTCAAAGGATCCCCGCACGAGGTGCGCCATCCGCGCCGCGGGCCCCGGGGGGCAGGGACCCACCCTGTCTCCCCAGGGACCTTCCTCAGCACGTCTTCCAGCAGGAGCGCCTTCAGAAGCATCAAATGCTTTTTCTGGTCTTGGCCTTTAGGGTTTATTATTTTTTTCCCCAAACCTTTAGTTGGGGTGAAAGTCTGCATTGAGGGACAGGCGTCTCTCGAGGGACCTGCGCCCAGAAGGCGGCGAGGCCTCCTGACCTCTGCTCTGCCAGGGACGCGCGGGGCGGGTGGCTGGTGGGAGGCTTCCCTGTGGGTCGCGGACTCTGCGCCTGAGGCCATCTAACGACTCTGCAGGGCTGGTTTCCGTGTCCGTCTCTTCATGACCGGGCTTCAGTTATTTCTGTTTGTGGAAGAATTTGCCCGTTTTTTGTAAGTTGGGCAGGGTCCGGAGAAGTAGCACTTCTCTGTTTTCCCTTCTTACGGCCACGTTCGGGGCGGAAGCGAGAGGACTGCCGTGTCCTGCGGATGCTGCGTGTCCTGTGACGTGGCGGGCGGTCTGGGCTCCCAGGGCTCCCGACCGAGTGCCTTTCCCGAGCTCTGGGCGGCGCCGTTTGTGCCTCGGGGGTGGTTGCTCCGGACGGCGGCGCCCGGGCCCTGCGCTCAGGCCGACCCCTTACTGCCACCTGCCACCCGTCCTCGCTGGCGTGTGTCCCGGCGCGGCCGCTTGTGGCGCAGGCAGCTGCTGTTGCCGTGTTCGAACAGGCGGGGGCAGATCCGGTCTGCCGCACGCGTGGGTTCGGTGGAGAAATCTCAGATTTTTCATGGCTGTGTCTTGAGGATTATTTCTGGTAATTCCGTATTCAGAGGCCTGGCGCGGGGGGAGTTCTTCTTTGTCTTAGGTAATTCGCTCTCGTCTGTGCTCTGTGCTCTGTGCTCTGTGGTCTGTGCTCTGTGGTAGGGAGCTCCCTGGCGGGGACAATTCTCCTGCGTCGCGGGGCATGTGGCAGGTGGAAGTTTTCTACATGGGAATGTTAGGCCCTGCTCTGGGGGTTAAGTAAGACACAAGTGAAGGCCATAAGAGCCCGGAAATGAGGGCTGAACTCTGTGTCCCCGCGGTGAAGGTCGGGGGGGTCCGCAGAGGGGGCCGCGTCTGGGGAAAGCTTGGCCCCAGGGGAGCCACTGTACTGCAGAAGGACCGTCACGGCGCCCAGACAGGACTGTCGTGCCCCGTGGAATCTGCTGTTTAGGGAGATCCCGAGGGGGTGGCTTTGTGCTGAGGAGCCGCAGTGGTGGAATCGCGGGGTGTGCCTGATGGGCAGAGCGGCAGCCGGGTCGCGCCGGGCGGAGGGGCGCCGCCGCCCGAGTTCTCACCACTGCGCGCGGTCCTGCCATTGCACCCCCAGTAACGCGCTCAGGTCTGACTCTGATCAGTCCCTGCTGGGAACCTTGCCTGGGGCGCCGTGAGGAGGTTCGGTTTGAGGTGGGCCCTCAGTCCCCACGGCCCTCCCCTGCCCCAGGCCACCTGGCGGGCCCTGGCTGCCACTGTTCCTTGTGAGTCTGTCCCCTGCCTCTGCCTGGAGCGCTTCCTTCTATTCCTCCACGTGCCCTTTACTCAGCTCCCACCTTCTCTGGGATGTCCTCGTGCTCGCCAGCCTAGAACAGTCCGTGGAACCACTTCCGAACCACCTTGAGTCACTTCCGCTCTGTGTTGTTACAGCATTTCTACGGCCGGGAGCCGGCATGTCGGATGCTAAGGGCCGTGCGGTGGGGAGTCTGGGCTGCGGGTGCAGCTGGGGGGGGGGCGCGGAGCTCGGCCTGTGCCGTGGAGCAGGAGGCCTGGGAGGAGGGAGAGCAGGGGAAGCTGTGGGCAGCACGGTGGGTGCGGGTGAAGAGACGGCCGATGGGCTGACGGGACAGGCCTCCCTCCCTCCTACGACGCGCACGGCTGGGCCCAGAAGCTCCCCGCAGAGACGAGGCTGCCACCGTGTCGGCCCGGGGCTCGGGGGCTCGCGCTGAACGCACTCTCTGCTTCCAGATTCTCATTCAGATCGTGGACGCCTCTTCAGTGATCACTTGGGATTTTGACGTGTGCAAAGGAGACATTGTCTTCAACATCTACCACTCCAAGAGGTCGCCCCAGCCCCCCAAGAAGGACTCCCTGGGGGCGCACAGCATCACTTCCCCAGGAGGGAACAACGTGCAGCTGATAGACCGAGTCTGGCAGCTGGGCCGCGACTACAGCATGGTGGAGTCGCCTCTGATCTGCAGAGAAGGGGAGAGCGTGCAGGTAGGCCGTCCGAGGCCCTCCACAGCTCGGGGCTTTTGTCTTCTAAAGGTGGGGTCTGCTGCCGCCCTGCCGTCCTGCGTGGCTGGCGCTGTCCGTCTGCGGGAGCGCCCGTGGCTGTGGGCAGTGCTGGTTGTGGTCACAATGACCCGGGAAGCCCAGGAGGCTCCGAAGACAGGGAGCTCAGACCTGAGCAAGGGTTCTGGGATGAATTTGTGACTTTTAGCTCAAGTGCCTGAGTTTTCTTGAGAAGTTAGTTTCACAGAAGTGACGTGGAAGGCAGGGAAAGGCATTCTGTGCCCGTGGACAGCTGGGATCCAGCCTTCCCCGAGAGGACAGTCACCCTAAACAGCAGGGAGCCCAGCATGTGCTGGGGGAGGGGGAGCTGTCATCACTGAGCTCGCGTTCGTTTGGAAATGCTCTGTCAGCTCATTCTTCACGTCATGGCCGGTCATGTTGAGTCCTTATGCGAAGAGCGGTGGTTCTCAGGTGCTCTGGCCTGCGTGACAGATGCATAATTCTGCCGCCTTTCCAGTTCTCAGGGAGGAGCCTGTCAGTGGGGGGGGGCCGAGAAGTAGAGGAAAGGAGAAGATTTTATTGGGTTTTAAAAATAATAAACAGTTTAAGCTCCAGAATTAGTGAAGAAGATAATTTTCAGAGGTTGACATTCTGCCCCGGATTGCATTCTATTAGCCAGAATGCTCTAGTACGATCATCGGAAGCCCGTCCGAGAGAGCACTGCCGGGTCAGATGATCTGTTTGGAGCCCCTGAAGGCTGGATGAGGGGTCCCCGCCCACACTTCCTCGTCCATCCCACCAGCCACCTGCTTCTGCGGTGGCTTTCCTTCCCCCGAAGCTGCAAGTCCGGGGGGTGGACAGACGCCCACCGACAGTCCCTCCCCGAGGCCACGCGGCACCTGGGGGGGGCCTGGCTGTAGGGCCCACGGACCCCAAGTGGAACCAGCCGAGGAGCACGTGGTCGACTCTCCAGCCACTGGGCCGGCCAGCCGGCTGCGTCCAGCGTGCTCGTGCTCGGGGAGGGCTGCGGGCCGTATGCGCTGGGGTTGGGGCCGGCAGGGAGTTCTCAGCCGGCGCCACCCGACTCGTTCCAGGGCTCGCACGTGACCAGGTGGCCGGGCTTCTACATCCTGCAGTGGAGGTTCCACAGCATGCCCGCGTGCGCCGCCACCAACCTGCCGCGGGTGGACGACGTGCTGGCCTCCCTGCAGGTGTCGTCGCACAAGTGCAAAGTGATGTACTACACCGAGGTGATCGGCTCCGAGGACTTCCGGTACGGGCTCCCCACCCGCGGCCCGCAGCAGCACAGGGGGCGGGGGGTGGGGGCTCGGGGGAGCCGCGGTTCCGGGAGGGCCTGCCGCGTGAGTGCTGGGGGTGCCGCGCGGGGCAGCCTGCCATGGGGTCCTCACGCCTCTCCCCTCCCCGTGCCGTCCGCAGAGGCTCTATGACCAGCCTGGAGTCCAGCCACAGCGGCTTCTCCCAGCTGAGCGCCGCCACCACCTCCTCCAGCCAGTCTCAGTCCGGCTCCATGATTTCCAGGTAGTGCCGCGGCGCCTGTGCCCAGGGCGCGGAGGGGACAGCGCGCCTCCTCGGACGGCCCGCCGCGCCCCGCCACCCGCCCGGCGGCCACACTGTGCAGACTCCTCACCCTCTAGGTAGCAGATAGTCTCCAGATGGCAGGCGTAGGCCTTGAGCCCAGACCGTCTCGACGCGCCATTTTAACTCGCACTGTTTAGCCATAGATTTTGTACACAGTGTGCGCAAAAGCAAGCCAGAGCACGAGGGCTCTTTCGAAAGAAAAGTAGTTTGTATACAATTAAGAGATTGACTTCATCTCAAATGCTGATGCAAAAAATGTTTCCAGCCACCTCCACACCCTGTCCATTAGCGGATGAATTGCTGCACCATCCGTCCGTCCTCCGGCGGTGGCCTTCCTTCCTACGCGGAGCAGGAACTGCTGGCCTGTCCCTGCACCGCGTCACGGTGTTGCCCTCCGCTGTCCCTGGCACGGCCCGCGGCTCGGGGGACCCACCAAGCCCCTGTCCTCTGAGTGGCGCTGCTCCCATAGGGAGCGCTCGGGGACAGCCTGTGGGAGCAGCCCACTCAGGTCGCCTGGGCAGGTGACCCGCCGTCCTGTGGTGGGTGCGGGTGGGGCCCGGGGCTCTCGGGGGCCCCCACGGCAGCAGGAGAACACCGCCACCATGAAACAGCTTCTCTTTCCTCCTTTCCACTTCTTTTTTGTACTTTCAGAGCAGGATTTTTCTGTGTGTGAACTTGCGCAGGAGGGATCCTTTCCCTTTTCCTTCTGGTGTCGTTCTTACCTGCAAATGCTGATTCTAAGCTCACTCGAGACTTGCGTGCCCTCTGCCTCCTCTTGGCTTGATAGCATCAGGGCCCACGTGGTTTTCCTAGTCACTAGAAGGCTGTTTTGGAGACTCAGTCGCGTTTGCCGTTTGAAGTTGTCCAGTGTCCGTCCGAGCTGATGAGTGTTCTCGCTGCGCGGCCGCCTCAGGAGAGCGAGGGGCTGGCGGGGACCCCCTCCCGCATAGACGGAAACCGCCGGCGTGCAGGGCCGTGTCCGCACGTGCAGGCGTGGGGGGTGGGTGTGGCAGTGGTGGGGGATGCATGTGTGAGTGTACCGGGGTTTGTGTGTGAGTGTGGCAGTGTGGGGGGGGCATGTGGGTGCGAGTGTGGCAGTGGGTGTCAGTGCGTGGGGGGCACATGCGTGTGTGGCTGGGGTGGAGGTGGGGTGTGGGGTGGACGTCGGGGGGGTGTTGGTGAGAAATGGGGCAGGTGGAGAGTGGGGTCGAGTTACAAGGGAGTCTTCGTAGAAGCAGATCAGCATATGAGCTGGTTTGCCTTTTGCGTTCTGTTTTGGATTCCCCGTTCCCAAGCACGGTGTTCTCGTGTCGGTCCATGTTTTTTTCAGCTTTTTATGGGAAAAGCAGGTCATTTGCGAATCTGTCTGGATGTTGCGTTGGGTTAGTGTTTGTGATAAGGATGTGATGTGTGGTGGTGGGTGTTACCGGAAGAGTTGGTGTTTTTAAAAGATACGAGCCCAAAGCCGCGTGGCTGTTAGCAACAGGTGAGGCACGGAAGCCTGGGCCGGGTTGCTTCCCATCTGCTCCCGGGGCCTGTGGCGCATGGCCACGGTGTGGACAAGTGTGTGGAGGGCGTGGGTGCCCCGTGGGTGAGCCCCAGCGGGCTCTGGAGGAGCGCCCGGGCAGTGAGGCCCGTGAGGCGGCCCGCGTACGGAAGACTGGGCTTCTCCGTTGTTGCTGGCCTTCCCGGAGTTGTTCCCTTTGTTTGAAAAGATAGGCTCAGCACGGTGCCTAAAGCCTTGTTTCCAGAAAGCACATTAGGGTTAGGTAGCGCCCCTGTGCTGCTTCTGATCAGTGCTTCCTGCTTCTAAATTATAAGGACCTGAAGGTGGTCCCTTCCCTCTCTCTCTCTCTCTCTCTCTCTCTCTCTCTGTGTGTGTCTCAGATGGCGGTTTTGCTGACAGCTGCCAAGAACACGCTTCCCTCCACAGGCCACCTCAGCCCAGGGATGTTTGTAGAACTGAGTTGCAGCCATCCCTCCCTCCCCCAGTCCGAAGACATGTTCGTTTTAAGTTGACTCAGAAGTGGCCCTCTCTTGTCCCCAGAGAGTCGAACGCGTCTCTAAGAGTTCAAAGCACATCACTGCGCAGACGCCGGCAGGGTTGCTCACGAGTGACGGGCACCTGCTTCTCCTCGGAGGGGGCCGCGGCTCGTGGACCCGGCCATGCCCCTCCTTCCACGTCCTGCATTTCTTACTTTCCGCCTTTCTTCTGCACTAAGGGTTCTTTTGGTTTCCCCAATGTTACTAGTGTCTTAACTCACTTTTCTTCCTCAATCCATTATTTGCATATCAAATTCTGTAAATGTTTTGTAAACATATTACCTCACCTTTGGTAATACAATACTGATAGTCTTTAAAAGATTTTTTTACTGTTATGGATAATAAATGTGAACTGTTTAAAGACGAGCATGTCTCTTTCTTCCTTGGGACGTGACGAGGTAGCGTCCTTTGGAGAGTGGGACCTTAGGAGATGGGAGAGGTCGAGGACAGATCTGGATCCGGGGTGCTGGGTTCTAGAAGTTCCAGAGTGGAGCCCCACGTGTGGGGGACCATTTGCAGCTGCGTGGGCGGTCCTGCAGACCGATGGCGGCTGTGAGTGGCCGACCCGCAGATGCCACCCGGAGCCGACGGTTCGCTCGCTCCTGTGACAAGTGTTTCTTGGACTCTGTGAGCCCACACATGGCTGGCGGCAGGCTGCCGGAGACACTGTTTCTTCAGTAACGACACGGATCCTCGAATCACGTGGCTTCAGAAAAAAGAAAATGGACAGGTGTGGACCTTCGGAACCTGGGCCCCCTTGTCGCCGGCTGCTTGCCGGTTGTGTCTAGGGGTGGCAAGGCCAGAGCAGCCTGGGACAGACGCCGTGCTGGCCTGCCCCGTCGTCGTCTTCTGTTTTCCTGGTCAGGGTGTGTGGGAGCCGGCCGAGGGGACGGAGCAGGGGCTGACGTGGCCGCACGTCCGTGGCCGCACGTGAGCTGTGCATTTGCCGCAGCCCAGGGAGGCGACCCGTGTCCTTCGCACCGCAGCGGCCCCCGCGGGCCTCCCACCGCAGCGTGCTGCTGGGGGGAGGGCAGGGCGCACAGCAGCCCCTCTCGGGCGCGGAGGCCTCTGCCGGCCCTCGGGTCGGGCCTGCGCCTGCCGGGCAGAGGGTGTCGTTCGGGCTCTGACCGGGACGGCATGAGAAACGGGTGAGCCTGGGTGGCCTGCTGCTGTCTCTTGGCTGTCTCAGAGCGAAGCAACAAGTGGGGCGTCCTGAACAACGGTCACAGTGTTCCGGGTCGCCGAACCTCCAATATGTAGTTATGCTTAAACGCGTCACGTCCTTTCCTACCCGAGCACAAGCATCGGGAGCCTCTCAGGTCTCCGGTCAAGGCGGAGGTGATCTCAGTAAAATGTCATGACACGCCAATGAATCCGTTTTATTTTATTTTAAAGATTTTATTTATGTGAGGGACAGCTAGTGAGAGAGCACAAGTAGGGACAGTGGCAGAGGGAGACAGAGAGAGAAGCAGACCCCTGGCCAAGTAGGGAGCCTGACGCAGGACTCGATCCCAGAACTCTGGGATTGTGACCTGAGCCAAAAGCAGACGTTCAGCCTACTGAGCTGCCCAGGTGCCCCCCCACCCCCACCCCCACAGTGAATCGGGTTGGTTTGATGAAAGGGCTTCGGAAAGCAGGGTTTCTGGGAACAGGACCGCCGCATGCTGTGTAAAGCAGCAGCCATCTGAACTGCAGGCTTAGAAAGGGTTAAAATGGCAACGTTTGTTATTTATTTTCTACCACAACCCTCCCGCCCTGTATGGGCAGCATTCACTGCCCGACCAGTGCTGAGACACCTGCGCAAACCCTGAGCATGGGCCCAGAGCAGCACAGTCCCGAGCCCCAGTGTTCATCAGCGTTTAGTCGTTTAGTGGGGGCGGGGGGGGGGGACCGGGGACAGGGACGGGAGCAGGGCCCTGCGAAGCCCTCCTCCTGGTGTGGAAGCCCGGGTCCCTGCGGCCGGTGTGTGCGGCGTGGCCGTCGGCCCCGTGGAGCTTCCAGTAAGGCCTGCGGAGCTCCCTGGGAAGGGCCACACACTGAAGGGCCCCATGGGGGAAACCCCCCTGGAGTGGGATGAAAACTAGGGTCAGGGTGTGAGGGAGGGAGAAGAGGCTGAAGCCCGGCAGGCGCTGGAAGCTCCGGCAGCCTCAAAGGGAGGGTTTTCTTGTGACCTTCCCCAGAACAACAGGAGAGGGAGCTCTGGAGAGCTAAAGACGCTTTCTTGAAGCCCCATTCATTCTGGAAGTTTACGATCCACTTTCACATAAAAATAAGCATCAGAAAAGCGTCCAAGTCAAGTCCATACGAAGCTGAGCGGGCGCAGAGCGTCCTATAGACCAGGAAAGGCCAGAAAAATGCTCCTGCAAGAAAGACCAACGTCAACGGTTTCCTCTGAACGCACGATGTTGCGTTAGCATCGGGGACACAGCTACCGACTCAACGGTTCTGTGCCTGCCTCTGTGCTCGCCGCGGCCGGGGTGGCCGCTGCCTGGTGCAGGCCATGTCGCCACGGCCGGGCCTCTGGTCTCTGGGACCGCCCGACTGCGTGACTGGAAGTCTGTCCCTCGTCACCCCCGCCCCTCTGGCAACCACCAATCCTCTGGGTCTGCGTCTGCGTTTGTTTCTGTTTTTTTTTTAAGGAACTAAAGGACATTAAGAGAATTGACAGGACAGGGAAGAATGCATTAGAAAAGCCCAGAAACGAAGTGACAAGAATTAGAAATGAATGAAACCACTAAAGACATTCAGACAGAACTAGGACGCTGTGAAAAATGCAGCAGATAAGGCTCTAAGAGAAAAGCACAGAAGGGGAAAATCATACAAATCAGGAAGGACAGAGGTGAAGGGGCGTCCAAGGGGACACGGCTTGAAGGTGGGTGAAGCAGGACAGCACCGGGGGTCGCTTCGGCGAGACGGAGGCAGCCGGGCCGAAATCAGGCTTTCCAAAGGCTGAGCTTTATGGGGGAAGAAATAGAAATTGGGATTTTTAGGGGAAGAAAGGAAGCCGGGAAATTTGGTACATGCTTGCTACCCCTCTGTGTCTGAATCAGACAACTATTTTTTTTTTAATATTTATTTATTTGACAGAGATCACAAGTAGGCAGAGACAGGCAGAGAGAGAGAGAGAGAAGCAGGCTCCCCGCTGAGCAGAGAGCCTGATGTGGTCGGTGCTCAATCCCAGAACCCTGAGATCATGACCTGAGCCGAAGGCAGAGGCTTTAACCCACTGAGCCACCCAGTCGCCCTGAATCAGACAACTTTTTTAAAGGGGCAAGAAACAGGGTCAACGTATGCGGAGGGTTCTGCTCTTCGTCACCATATCAGCCGCATCGTCCGCGTGGTTGATCCGGGAGTCTTGGCCAGTGATAGGGATGCGTCTGGCTGGGACCCGACCAGCGCAGTGAGAACCCCTAGACCCCCACGGTGTCTCGACAGCCCCGTGGGCGTGGGGCCATCGCGCAGCTCCTGGGCGTGAGTCATTGGTCGGACCCAGGCGCTTCTCTGGTTCCGTGTTTTGTTTTAGAAAACAGGTTTGTGGGGGGTGGTATTTTCGGTTAGGACTTCAGACAGGTAATTTGCCTTGAGGGAGAGTCACAGCGGCTCTCTTGCTGGGACTCGGGCTTTCTTTCCTTTGTCCTCATCTCCGGAGCCACGGCTGGAGCCGCTGGGAATAGCCGCTCCCGTCTGATCTCGGGCTTGTGTGCGTGGGACAGTGAAACGGAGCCCTCTCCCTGGTGGCAGGGGACCGCACCGCTGTTCTCATGGTGTCAGGCCGGTCCTCGAGAGCCCTGCCCCTTGCCCGTGATTCTCCAATAGAAGTGGCCAGACTAGTGTCCCGCTCTGACCTTGCCTTTGGGTTTAAGAACTCCGTCTCCAGGACCCATGTTGACACCCACAGAGAAACAGTCACGAGCCTCGGATATGCAAATCACTGAGAATCCAAGCGCCAGCCCATCCGCCCTGTGTCCTGTGACCCGTGAAGGACAGACAGCGTGCTGCCTGCTCTCCGAGCTATGGGCTATTTCTGGGAACCAGCGAGGGGCAAGCGGCCCGGCTGCAGGGAGGAGGACGCCCCCAGCTCCGGCTGTAGAGCAGTGTGGGTCTCCGTGGACTTGAACCCTGTCTACACCCATGATCTGACAGTCCTGGTGCCACAGCCAGAGTCACACCCAAGGTCAGCCCCCAAGGGGAGCCTTGCCTTCCAGCCCGCTGAAGCTGAGCGCCCTCCTCAGGCCAGGGAAGGGCCTCCCCCGCTGCCACCTTGTGGCCCCATAGCAGACCTGCATTCTCCATCCCCATGTGGGGTGGTGGTGACGTCCTTTCTCCAGCTCCATCCTGCAAGTCAGGGCTGAGGGTGGACATTCTCCAGCCCTCGTGGCTCCTGAAATCTCTCAGAAGGGGAGCCGTAGTTCATGGGTCAGTTTAGCTGGGCCACGCGGTACCCAGATACTTGGTCAAATGCTATCGTGGGTGTTTCTGGGGATGTGCTTTTTTGGATGAGAGTAACAGTTAGATGGGTAGACTGACTGAAGTGGACTGCGCTCCCTAATGCAGGTGGGCCTTACCCAATCAGTCGAAGGCCCGAATAGAACAAAAGGCTGCCCCCTCCAAGGGAAGAGAGGATTCCTCCTGCCTATTGTCTTCAAACTGGGATATCAGCTAAACTTGCCTTTGGGCTAAAAAGTTGTCTCCTGGATCTCAAACCTGCTGGCCTTTGGACCAGAAAACACCACGAAGCCCTCCAGTGTCCAGGCGCCGACTGCTGGTCTTGGGACTGGTTGGCCTCTCTAATCATGCGAGCCTATTCCCTACTTCAGACCTCCGTCTACGAATGTATTCCCTTGATTCCTGCTCTTTGGAGAACCCCCACTAATACAGGAACTGTGCTCCACACCCCAAGAATTGCACAGCCTTTGACATTTACCAAAAAAGCTGGTTGGGGCACCTGGGTGGCTCAGTGGGTTAAGCCTCTGCTTTCGGCTCAGGTCATGATCCCAGGGTCCTGGGATCGAGCCCTGCATCGGGCTCTCTGCTTCCTCTCTCTCTGCCTGCCTCTGCCTACTTGTGATCTCTCTGTGTCAAATGAATAAAATCTTTAAAAAAAAAAAAAAAGAAGAAGCTGGTTAATCTGGAATCATCTTTCTCTGGTTTATGTCTATGTGTTTTGGTTTGTTTTTTTTTCCCATCAATAGGCTTATTTTCTTTCTTTTTTTTTTTTTAAATATTTTATTTATTTTATTTGACAGATAGAGATCACAAGTAGGCAGAGAGGCAGGCAGAGAGAGAGGGAGGAGGAAGCAGGCTCCCTGCTGAGCAGAGAGCCCGATGCGGGGCTCGATCCCAGGACTCTGGGATCATGACCTGAGCCGAAGGCAGAGGCTTTAACCCACTGAGCCACCCAGGCGCCCCAATAGGCTTATTTTCTGAATGTAGAATAGAATCGTGGGTTGTTCAAGCGGAGGTGGCAAAGTCTAGAATGGTCTGTTTTCAGCCCTTGCAGCTTGGGGATGGTCAAGCCTGGAGGGGGGACAGGGCTGTGTCTGAGCAGGTGGCTACGAGTCCACCAGGCTGGGGGACGTAGGGCAAGCCACTTAGCCTCCCCGAGCCCCACTTCTCACTGTGAAGGCCTGTGATGGGAATGAAATGGGAAGAGGCAGGCCTGTCTCATCGGGGTCACTAAAGACACAACAAGCAAATGATGATGAGACCGTGTTGTTCAATTCCAAGTGCTCTGCAAACATGGCGTGGTCCGTGCAGTCCTGGTCTTGCTTAGGGCAAGGGTGCAGAGTTCCGTGCCCACGCCGAGGACACATCAGTGCCTGTGCCTTGCCTACCAGGGTCCTCTGGGAAGGGAGCACACTGGACATCGGGTGGAAGACACGCCACTAAAGGAGACGCCAGGAAGAACAGCTTGCAGTTAGAAGCGAAATAAGAAAGCGTGACGGCCCGCTCTCCTCCCTCTTCCGAGAGGGAATGTGATGGCCGCAGGATGGCAGGGGTCGTGGGGGCGAGCGTGTCCCCTGACTGCCCCTCTGCTCCGATGCCCATGGAATAGGACAGATGGCTTGGTGGGTTGAACGTCTGTTGGAGCCAGGGGCTGTGGAGGGGGATCGCGGGCCCCTTCTGGCACCTTCTCTTTCGCACGCGTCACCTCTGTCGGGGGCTCTTCCAGCCAGAAGGCAAGGGAGGCGCAGCTCCGCGGGCTCATGAGGTGGGATGTTTGCAGTTCTCGTGTGTCCGTGCTGTCAGGGCCCAGGACAGTGCCTGGCACGGGGCGGACGCCCCCAGAGCGTCAGGGGAGCGAACGTGGGAGGAGTAGACGTCCCGAGTGGGTTGGTCTAAAGGTGGGTGTGACCCAGCCTGGATTCCTTACAGACCCAGCATTGAGGGACTCATTGTTTTCTTCTTCTTTTAGAAGAAATTAAAGTTAAAACGTTTTTGTGGACCCCTGAAAGAATGGTGGACACTGGGCCCTGCTCCTAGAGGCTGGAAAGCCTCTGCGGACTGCCTTGCCCCACCTCAGTAGGATGCCGGGGTAGGGACCCTCCCCACCGCGTGAATCCTGAGCCCCACCCGGCCCGCTGTCCCGGGAGCTTCCTCGAAAGCTCTTCCTGCAGGGGTGTCGCCGTCCTCGCGTGCCCCCGGGGTTGGCGCTGGTGAGCGGGTGTGCTGGGTCTGTGCTGACGCTCCGCACGCCAGGACGGGCGCAGAGCTCCGCACCCTTCGGAGATGTGTGGAAGGGACGTCCTGGTCGGTGCGCTCAGTCCCGGGAGCTGATGCTTCCTTGGGCCTGGGGGCTCTGGCCAGTCTGCGGGGTGCTTGCCTCTCGGGCCGCACCCACTGTCTGATTGCCCCCAGGTGGGATGTGCCGGCCGTCTGTCCACGCCAAGCCTCAGAGGAACACAGTATGCTCTGCTTCTAGAAGTCTCCATGGCCGTATGTGCAGAGACCCCTGGAGTTCTTTAGTGAGTCAGAGTCTCTCTCAGCCCTTGGACGTGCCTACCTTAGCTTAGCTCGCAGAGGCTTAGAGCTGGGGGGTGTCGGGCATCGCGACAGCCCATGCCTGGCCGGGCCCACACCCGGGGTCCCTGTGCCGGTGCCAGGGAGGCGCCTGGGGCTTGTGCCCAGCCGTACTGTTTCTGAGCTGCCCCGTGGCCCCCTGGGGGTCTTCCTCTCCATACCCTTCTGTCTCCAGCACGTCTCTCCTTATCTTTACTTTTCTGCCTGAGTAACACTCACCATACGCCACAGGGTCTCCGGCTTCAGCCCTCCCGGTGGCCCCCGGCCTGAGGGGGGCTTGGACGGAGTACCTCGAAGCTAGGCAGAAAGGGCTGGCCCGGGGAGAGCAGGCTCAGGATGGCGGCCGGTGCCCTCCCCGCCTGGTCCTGGGGGCGCAGCGGGCAGACCTACGGGCCGGACCCTCACTTGTTCCCTTTCCTCATGGCCTCCGACTGGAAGCTTCTTCGTGAGGTTGGGGCGGGGGCTGCTGGGTGGAATGACCGCCCACTGTGTCCCGCCCCCAGGCCCCACCCCGCAGCCCCAGCTGCCAGAAGGCCCACTGCTGCCGGGCGAGTGGCCGCTGCCCGCAGGCCGAGTCCCAGTGCGTTCCTTTCCACTTCCAGCCACGAGCGGCCGCCGCCTCTATTACATCCTGCTCGAATCCGTTCTCCTGTCGTCTCGCAGGGTGACCTGTGCCGGGGGAGTGTAAGCGTCACGACGGACAGGGTGATGGGGTGCGATGGGGGTCGCCGTCCTCAGCTGGGTGAGCAGGAAAGGCCCCACCCAAAGGTGAGGGAGCCAGCCTGGCAGATTTCCAGGGGAACGTTCTAGAACAAGAGAGGCGCTGACGCAGAGGCTGGGGGACAGGCACGTGTTCAGCAGGAGGGCTGTGGCAGGGAAACCTCAGTCCACCAGGTGCCGGGACCGCCCGTACCTCCCAGGGGCCCAGAGGTTGCTCCGGCCAACAGATGATGTCCCCTCTGGCGGGGGCAGGGCACACACTTCCCCAGGTCAGCCTGGGTCGGTGTCACCTCAGGGTGTGGTGCTGCCTTGCGGAGCTGCCTGAGCCTCAGGGACCTCAGGCGAGTGGGAGGGAATCGCCTCCGTGATGTCAGGGTTTGCGTCACCCCTGCGGGAAGGAGCTCGTCCTGACAGAGGTGTGAGGCCAGCGGTGGGGGTGGGGCGGCCAGGCCCCAAAGGCCCCGTGGGTCCCTCGAGGCCACCGGCTGGCGGTTCTAGGGCTCTAGCTCCGACGGTGCTGGGAGCGGCTGTCTTGTTTGTCACGGGGCCTGGGCTGTTTGCTTGTTTTCCAGGAGAAAATTTTAATCTCTGTGACGTCAGATTTCTCTTCCTTTCCTTGAGAGCGTCTGGGTTTTACATCCTGCTCAGAAAGGACCTCCCCATGTGAAATTCTCCTTCATTTTCTTCAGGTACTTCCATGCTTTTATTTTTTTACCTTCACACCTCTGACGCGTCCACTGCTGGTTCTGTGTGAGGAGCGATGTGGGGACTGGATTAGGCCTAATTGGTTCTCCAGACTTGGTAGCTGTAGAACAAAACTTACGTTCAGCTTTTTTTTTTTTTTAAAGAATATATATATATATATATTTATTTATTTTTAAGATTTTATTTATCCATTTGACAGACAGAGATCCCAAGCAGGCAGAGAGGCAGGCAGAGAGAGAGGAGGAGGAAGCAGGCTCCCCGCTGAGCAGCGAGCCCGATGCGGGGCTCAATCTCAGGACCCTGGGATCAGACCCAAGCCGAAGGCAGAGGCTTTAACCCACTGAGGCACCCAGGCGCCCCTAAAGAATATTTATTTACTTATTTTTTTGAGAGGGAGGCAGAGAAAGTGAGAGAACATGAGAGGGGGGAGGAGCCGGATGTGGGGCTCGATCCCTGCACCCGGGATCCTGACCTGAGCAGAAGGCAGACGCTCCACCGACGGAGCCCCCCAGGCGCCCTCACTTCCAGCTCTTTAGAGCCCTCTTGGGGGCGCCCGGCAGGCTCCGGCGGTGGAGCGTGCGACTCTTGGTCTCAGGGTTCTGAGTGGGAGCCCCCAGCTGGGTGCAGAGATGACTTAAAAATAAAATGTTTAAGAAAAAAAAACACAGAAACTCTCTTTAGAAATGCTTAGGGACTGGCTGTTGCCGGCAGGAAGGCGGAGGTGGTCGGGAGCCCCAGGGCCAGCCGGGCCGCTGCCTGCGGACCGAGACCGCGCCGAGTGTTGAAATATTGCAGGATCAAATTGCAGCGCGCCGCGAGCCCGGCGTCCCTGCACACCTTCCCTGCTGGCCCAGAGCGCCCTCGCATGGCCCGCGTCCCCGGGACAGGGTGGGGGGGTGGGGGTGACCCTGGGGCCGGTGCACGTGGCGGGCAGCCCCGGGCCCCGCCGTCAGCATTCCGGGCCGGCATTCACGCAGCACAAACGCGCAGCCTAATGACCAACAGGCTGTCTTCCGAGAACAAGTGATTTATTTTATTGCCTCATTTTTAAACACTCCAGCGTGCCTCCCAAGAAGCTGCTTGGTTTGGGAAGTCACAAGAGAGGAGGCCAGCTGCACGCGGGGAACGCTTCTCGGCCCTCCTGTGCCCGGACGCCAGCCTGCCCCGCTGCGGACGGGCGTCGGGGCGCCGGCTCTGGCTTCCAGCGCGCGTCGGAACGAGGCACCCAGGTTGTCGTTAGGAGAAAAGGCGGACTGTCGCTCTCTCTGCCTCTGGAAGCACCCAGTGGACGCGGCTTGGTTTCAGGGGCGTCGCAGGGGCCGCCTGCAGGGACCCCAGCCCGTCTCCAAGTAGCCGGGGGCCGCCGCCGTGAAGGAGATGAACAAACTGAAGCAGGGCACGCGGGGCCTCCGTCACCGACGCTCCGGGGATCCCTGAATGAGACGTTCTGGCCTCGCGGCCGTCAGCCCTGACCTGCTCTCTGCTCTTCCCAGAGCAGGGGAAGCTCCTGAGAGGTATCACCCGACTCTCTGGAAGGACCATGGAGAAAGGGCAGTGGATCTTCTCCACTCCCCCAGTTTGCATCCAGCACAGTAAGGCATGTCCGTCCCATCGTCCCCACAGCCCGGTCTGGACCTGGCATGGGCAGGGCTTTGTCTGCTCCGGAGTCTCCCGATGTCCGCGCTGTGGATGTCCTGGGTGGGACAGTCCCCTGCTGTGCAAGCTGCCCCGTGCACTGCGAGGTGTCCGGTGGTTTCCCTGGCCTCTCCCTTCTAGATGCCACGGGCATCCCCTCGTTGGACAGCCCACTACGGTTCTAGATGTGCTCGTTGTCCTCTGGGTGGGTAAAACCGTCCCTGGTGAGAATCACAGTTCTTTTTTTTTTTTTAAAGATTTTTATTTATTTATCAGAGAGAGAGGGGGAGAGCGAGCGAGCACAGGCAGACAGAATGGCAGGCAGAGGCAGAGGGAGAAGCAGGCTCCCCGCCGAACAAGGAGCCCAATGCGGGACTCGATCCCAGGACGCTGGGATCATGACCTGAGCCGAAGGCAGCTGCTTAAGCAACTGAGCCACCCAGGCGTCCCGAGAATACTGTTCTAATCCCACTCTTATGACTGGGAGGAAGAAGCTGAGGCCCAGAGGGGTTAAGACATTTGCTCAAAGTAACACAGCAAGTCCGTGGTGGTGGAATGGGGGTTTGACCTCTTGCCCTGGGCTCCTGGTTGGTGCTTGGTCTATTGCAAACGCAGCGGCAGACGTGATGAGCGCGTCTTTAACAAACGGTGTAATGGGACTTCATCTAGGGTCCAGCTCTCTCCTGGAAATCGTGGAGATCATGAATGAACCTCGCTGGCGGTGCAGGGAGCCGAGAGCGTTTGAATGCGGGGCCCTGACCCAGACCCGCTCCCACCCAATCCTACGCAGAGAACACAGCCTTCCTACCCACAACAGGCAGCTTGGAGGGATGTTAACTCTCAAAGGGGCAAACATCATTTTGTTTTCAGCCAGTTTCCTGCCTCCCTTGGGACGCCATCTGACAGAGCCACCTGGCGGGGCAGGGGGCGTCTTGTCTCTGTCCCAGCACCTCCGAGAGCCCCCCGGGCTCTGCGGCGTGGGACCTGCCCCTTGATTGCAGCCTTCCTGCACCACCGGCCGCACGTCCGCCGACCGAGAGACAGATGGCCCCGCTGTGGCCCGTTTTCCTGCCAGGAGCCAGCGAAACCCGGGGTCCCAGTCCTCAGCCCTGGGGAGACTCCCAGACCTCTGCACCTCGGGAGGGTTGGTCTCCGGGTGAAATGAGCTCACATGCATCCGGCCTGGCCTATCCGTGGGAAGGTTCTAGAACTATTGGCCGCAATGAGGAGGCAGATAATGATAGTGACGGCAGGCTGACTCACAGTTGCACACTCGGAGGTGATCACAACCGGCCCGAAACCTCCAGAGCTCTCGACTGCAGCTGGGACCCTGGAGCCGCTGCCCCTGCCCAGCCCCTGCCCAGCCCCAGCCTAGCCCGGTGGGGTCGCGGGCTCTCCGCTGTGCTGCGCTGTCCCGCACATGCTCTCCCAGCAGGTGGAGACGGGTCCGGTGTCCGAGGGAAGACACCCAGTGAGAATGGGCGGCCGCCCCTACAGCTGCGGCCTGGATGCGCCCCAGGAGGGGAAAGGGACCCAAAACCTGGGGCTCCTCCCAGCAAGGGGCGCAGGCTACCTCGGGGGTCACCCGATGTTTGAGAGAGAAGCTAACGAGCACAGCCACCGTGTAGAGGTCGGCACTCACTGACGTCTGTCTCTGAATTACGTTAGATGGGGAACAGCCTGTGAACTTGGCCCTAAGAACCAGCACTGCTGGGGCGCCTGGGTGGCTCAGTGGGTTAGGCCGCTGCCTTCGGCTCGGGTCATGATCTCAGGGTCCTGGGATCGAGTCCTGCATCGGGCTCTCTGCTCAGCAGGGAGCCTGCTTCCTCCTCTCTCTCTCTCTCTCTGCCTGCCTCTCTGCCTACTTGTGATCTCTCTCTGTCAAATAAATAAAATAAAATATTTAAAAAAAAAAAAAAAAAAAAAAAAGAACCAGCACTGCCCCCTGGAGACATGACCTTGACTGGGGATCTCGAGTTATGCCCCGGCCCTTCCAAAGGGCCGGCTCCGGGCTCGTGCACGGTCCAGCACTTCTGGGCCTTCTGGTGGACGCATGGCCCTAACACAGACACCCGCGACCCTTCTGTCCTTATGTCTGTTTTCAGGGGTGGCTGTCGTGGGGATAAGTCACCATGCTTCCTCTTGTGGACAAGGACTGCCTTGCAGCAGCAGCGCGGTGGCCTCGGAGGACCCACTGACTGGCCAGCCCGCTGCATTTGCCACCATCACCAGGAACCTCCCCATGCAGGGACTTCCTGGCAAGGCTCCCGCCCCTCCAGACCTTTGGGAACCGACTGAGAGGCTCTTCGACAGAAACCGCTCAGGAGGCAGCCCACGGCGTATGGCACTGTGCTCCGGAAGATTCCACCTGCCTCAAAGGACAGCTTCCTTCCAGAAACAGAACAAACTCACTGCAGGGAAATTAGGGCACAGGCCTGGTCTGGTAGGGGCATGTGATTCAAGGATTGCCTTGACCTTGGCCAGAAGCCTCGCAGGTGGACGGCAGCCTGGCCTTCCAGCAGGTGCAGCAAAGGGATGAAGAGAGCCAAGGTTTGGGGTGGGGAGCTGTTGCCCGAGGACAGCGGCCTCCCCCACGGTTCCAGAATCCTCTGGGCCGGTCTAAGGCCTGGGTCACCCTGGGCAGCTTCTCTGGTGGAACATGTGCATCTGAGAGAGTGAAAGGCCCCCCAGAGGGCCTCAAGGGCTCTGTCCTCAGATGAGCACCCATGTGCCGTTTCCAACACAGCCACTCCCCTTACCCTTGGTAAGAGCCACAAAGTTCTCTTTATTGCTGCCACTGTGCGTTTATCCTGGGTCCTACGTCCTCCGGGTGATCTGTACTTGGTTTTTATTAAGTTTGAGAACCATTATGTGAAATCTCAAACACAAGGAAAAGCACAGAGTAACATTCTGAATGCCCCCGTGTCCGCACCTGTGTTTAGCAGGCGCTAACACTCTGACGCGCTTGCTTCATTCTGGAAAAATCGAAATCATTTTAAAATATATTACTGTCTTTGTGACATTTCCATCTAAAGTATCTGAGTATACATATCTCCAGAACAAAGACATTTTTCTTCTTCAGATAAGGCCATTGTCACAACCAACAAAATCCACCATAATTCCCTGAGGTCACTTAACGCATGGTCCGTATTCAGGTCTGTCCATCACCCCCAAATGTCCTCACAGCTGGCTGTTCAAACCAGGACCCGATAAAGAACAGTGCCCGGCCCTTGATCAAGTGTCTCATGTCACTTGTCATCCAGAGCAAGACCCACCCCCCCTTGGGTTTTTAATGACATGGACCTCGGAAGAGACTGGGCCCTGTGACTTGCAGAGTGTCCCCCTTTGGGGTTTGTCCGATCCTTTCTGCTTACCGTCCCTTACTTTGTCCCTGATGTTGCTGGGAATAGGGTGTTAGATCTGAATGTGGCGTGAGTAGAAGACCTTTGGCCGGAATGTCTTATGGCTGACATGTCACACGTGAATGATGTTCTGTCAACTTGGTTCCTTAAAAGCGACTTCAGGCCTTTGCATCCCTGGGGATTTGACTTAATCAGAGCAGTGAGAATGGATGGTGATGGGGCCAATCGGCGGGCTGCTCGGGCCGGGCCCCTGGGACCCCCAGCCCAGGCTTCTGCCGCCCGCTGTCACCAAATTGGACTGAAGCTCGTGGTCTCCCCCAGCAAGAGGACACTAGAGGGACAGATTGGCAGGAAGGACACGGGGTGGGGGGGGCAGGGAGAGCAAAGGCCAGTCGGGAGGCACTGGGAGGTGACTCACCACGTGACATTGGAGCCCGTAGGGTAGCTTGCTGCAGGACATAGAAAAGAAAAGCCCAGAAACAGCGTGATTGGGTGGTGCCTGCAGAAAGGCCAGTGCCTGGGAATGGGAGGGCCCCCAGCTGAGCCCCGCACGACCTGTCCCCCAGGGTGGCATGAGATGGTGTGTGTGGCGGGGACACATGAGCCGCCAGGAGCTGCCACTTCCCTGGGCCTACTGGAGCCCTGAAGTGTAGGCTGCGGACTGCTGGCACCAGGGGGCCCCCCAGGGCTGGTCGTCATTCTGCCCGGCACACTCTCGGGACCTACGGCATTTGGGGCAGCCAAATGAATGCCTCTCGGGGTCCTATGGGGTCCCGTGGGGTCCTGCAGGCCATGCTGCTTGTAGGCGTCATTGTCGGGGCCAGAAAGGGAGGGGAGGCGGTGGTGAGGGCACCTGTGGTCCCAGGAGCCCAGAGACCGCACTGCCCGGCTGTGCAGGGCAGAGAGCCTCCCGACCTCCAGCGAGACTCTGGTGGGCTAGGCGCAGCGGATGGTCTACGGCAGGACGGGAGGGCGGCAGGGGGCACCTCACCCATTGCTCCTGTCCATGGAGGGCAGGATTGCAGCCCCCAAGCAGAACTGGGCTGGAAGGGCTCTTCCAAGGTGTCTAACTTGGTCCCAAGCTCCCCTCTCCAGCGGCCCTCGCTCGGTCGGAGAGCCCTGGTCTTAGAAAGCTGCTCGCAGACGTCCAGCTCTCGCCTGCCCATGTGCCCGGTGCGGGAGCCAGCCACAGGGCACTTGCACACCCAGAAACCTTGCTTCCCACCCCAGGCTTCCCTGGTGCCACCACCAGTACGTGCACGCACGTGTGCACATATGCACGTGTCTGTATGCATGTGTGTAGTGTGTGTGCATGTGCACACGTGTGTGTATGTACGTGTGTAGTGTGTCTGTGCATGTGCAAGTGTATATGTACGTGTGTAGTGTGTGCAGGTGCACATGTGTCTGTCTGCGTGTGTGTGCATGTGCACATGTATATGTACGTGTGTAGTGTGTGCAGGTGCACATGTGTCTGTATGCATGCGCGTGTGTGTGTGTGCATGTGCACATGTGCACGTGCGTCTGTGCACGTGTGGGCCTGTGTGTCCCCACCCCCTGTCCCTGCCTCCTCTTGAAGGTTTCAGCTTCGCCCTCCGGGGCTGCCCAACCAAGTTCCCATGGGCCACAGCGCCACCTGCTGGAACGCACGCGGTCGGCCATACAGACCTGGCCGGAGGGAGGGCTGTCCAGACCTGGTCCGTCCCCACCCCCGGCCCCGTCCCGCCCCACGGGGGGGGGGGGTGTCTTGTGACATCCTGGGAATCCGTGAAGAAAGACAGAGGTTTGGAGTCCTGGGCAGCATGCATAGCCGTCCAACCCCCAGAGCTGGGCTTGGATGTTCAGTGGACGCTCCCTCCAGGACTGATCTTCCCGAGCCTCATTCCACCAAGTAGGGGGTCACTGCCCGGCAGTCCTCCTGCAGGCACCCAGGGCTGTTCCTTCCCCAGCTTAAAGACGGGAGACTGAGGCCCAGAGAAGCTGCAACCAGTAGGTAGAGGACCTGAGATTCTGGCCCAGGTTAGTTGGCCCCAGTCCCCTATGGCTCTCTCTGCTTTGCCTAACCTGAGGACCTTTACTTAGAGGCCACCTCCTCCAGGAAGCCTTCTCTGACCCCTCCACTTTCAGGTGGGTGCTCCTGCTCTGTGCTCAGCTACTTGTATCTTGTTTGTCTGCCTAGTGTAATGACCCAGACCTTTAACTGCTTAACTTTGAGTTAATTATGAGGGTCAGAGAGCTATGAAGAAGGGGTGAGGTCAGAGGATGTACCAAAAGCCTGTTTCTTACTGTGTTTCCCTGGACTCTTCAAGAAGTGCTCTTCCCGGGAAGATGCCGAGTCAGGCTCTGAGTAGCACGGTGGCAGGACCCACGTCCGCTGTGCTCACAGATGGTGGCCAGAAGCCTTGTCTGTCAGCTTGGGGGCAGCCCTGGAAGCTGGTCGCATGTCCCTTGTAGCAAGGCCACTGACTTGTCACCCGGCGCTTCCCATCCCCAGCCCTCCCCACCCTCTTCCTAAGCCATGTGGGACCAGCTGCACCATGGCCCTCTGAGGTGGCCCCCACTGATGCCCCCAGGTGCTGGGAATCCCAGGGATGGGCCGCACGCCTGGGCTCCTGCGCCACTCCCAGGTCGGATCCTGTCCTTCTGCTCCCAGAGGCCAGAGCTCCCCATCGGACTCAGGCTCCAGCACCTCCCCAGGGCTCTGGGACAGACTGGCTGTGCTCTTTCAGCCCAGACCTTACTATCTTCTTACTGCGGTTGGACGGCTCAGCCGATGGCCTCGGCTGAATGACATCAGCCTCCTCCACTCAGTGCGCAGGGGCAGAGTCCCAAGGTGTCCTGACTCCCAGCCCTGCCGTGCCGTCAGTTGCTCCTGGTTGTGCTGCCAAGTGCCAGTCTAGACATGGCTCCAACAGGTTAGCAGGTGACCTCGGGTGCCCCAGGGAGCTCACCTTGAAATGGGGAGATTATCATGGTGGGCCATACCTAAGCACAGAACGCTTTCCCATCTGGGGTTCCATAGCTAAGAAAGCAATTGATGGAGTGAAAGCAGCCTGTGGAAGGGGAGGAAGTATTTGCAAACACAGCTACCTCAGGGTCGAGCCCAAACTCCATCAAGGGTCTTGGAAGGCCCCTCCTGCCTGGCCCCCCACCGACTGTGCCCTCATGGGCCACATTCTCCTTCCTCTCAGCACACTGGGAGGAATCCCCCCCTGAGCACAGAGTGCCCTCACCCCAGTGAGGCTCTCCCCTCGGCTGCCAGGACTCAGGTCACTATTGCCTCCTCCAGGAAGCCTTCCTTGGTTCCCCCAGTCTGTATTTGATGCTGCCGGTGCTCTCCTGGCTTCCTGTCTTTATCCCCCATGGAAGCCCCCGACGTCACTGCACGTGTGGTCTTGTGTCTCTGCTTCTGTGTCCATCTGGGCCGGAAGCCCCTGGGGTAGGGAGGCCGTCACACGGTCACCTCAGCACCCGGTGCCGCGTCTGCCTACGTCTCTACTTGACCTGAGGCCTCCTCCTTCCGGCTCGCGTGCAGTGCCCCCTGGACACTGGCGCGGCGGCTCCCCACACGCCTGGGCTCCCGTGTATTTATTTTCACTCGGCTCTGTGCTTACATTTCCTTCAAGACTTCCTCTTTGAGCCTGGATTATCTAGAAGTGTGTTGTTTCATTTCCAAGCGTTTAGAGATTTTCCTCTTGTCTCTCTGTTGTTGATTTTCCAGTTGGACACTCTTACGGTCAGAGAATGTGTCCGGCGTGAGTTCAGTGGTCAAAAACGTGTTGAGGTTTATTTGGTGGCTCAGGACCTGCAGGTCTTGGAGAATGTTCCCTGGGCACTTGATCATGATGTGTCTTCTCCTGGGGCGCCTGGGGGGCTCAGCCGTTCAGCGTCTGCTTCCGGCTCAGGTCATGATCTCGGGGTCCTGGGATGGAGTCCTGCATCGGGGTCCTGGGACGGAGTCCCGCATCGGGCTCCCTGCTCCGCAGGGAACCTGCGTCTCCCTCCCTCTCTGTCCCTGCTCGTGCGCTCTCTCTTTCTCTCTCTCCACCTCAAATAAATAAATAAAACCTTTTTTAAAAATGTGTCTTCTCCTGTGGGGTGGAGTCTCCCAGGTCTGTAGGTGGGATCCCGGGACGGATGGGGCTGTCAGATCCCCCACGGCCTGGCCGACTTTCGGTCGGGTCGCTCCATCGGTCGCAGATTGGGACGGGGGCGGAAGTCCCCACATGGGCCCGGGGGCCCGTCTGTGCTTTCAGCCCCGCTTGTCGCGGTCCGTGTGCTGCGAGGCTGCGCTGCTTCGCGCACGCAGGGGCATCTGAAGGATGACTGTGTCTCTGTCCATTCGTCTTTCTGTCGTCGTGTGACGTTCCTGTTGGTCTCTGGTCATTTTCTCTGCTCTGAAGCCGACTTTATCTCATATGAATACAGCCACGCGTGCTTTAAAAAAAAAATCGTTGGCTCGGCGTGTCTTTTTCCCATCCTTACTTCTGGTCTCCAGGCTCACCCGGCCTGAAGAGCGGCTGTGAGCGGCGTCTGGCCCGTCCCGCGTTTTCCCTCTGATCCACGGCCTCTGCCTTTCGTGAGTGGGTCGAGACCGCGTCCCCGTTGAAGGCTTAGCGCCGCCGTTAGAGGGTGTGAGGGGTTTGGGGTGTGTTTTCTGGGCATCAGGTTCTCCTTCCTTTGCTTCTCTTTCGTTGCCCACCCGAGGCAATATTTTAGGACCCCGTGTTGAGGTTTTATGGTGTTTCTGAGGTTGCGTGTGCGTTTCCGCACACACGTGCATGTGCCCCCCCCACGGCGAACCGCCCGGGCCGACACGGGTGCGGTGGCATTTCGGGTGGAAACTTACTCAGCCCCACCCGTGGGGGCCGCTACCCTCCCCTCTTCGGTGTCGGAGTCCGGGCCGGCCCCAGCCTCCCACACATCCGCTTCGGAAGCCTCCCGAGGAGGGACGTCTGTTGTCCCGAAGCGCGTTTCTGCTCTTTCCATCATCCCTGATTCCTTCCTGAGGCTCAAGATACCTTCTTTTATTATTTCCCTTCTGCTGGAAGAACTTCCTCTAAGCCATTCTCCGTGGATATGCCTGCTCGCCAGAATTCCTCTGTCTCCTCCGTCACAGGATGTCTTTTTCCCCCGTCGCTCCTGAAGGGGACTTGGGCCAGACTGAAGGCGGATGGCTCACGGCTCTGGTTCCTGCAGCACCTCCGTGGGCCGCGCTCCCAGCACCGGGGCTGATTCACAGCCAGGGCCGAGCGGGGACACAGGGCCTCCCGCCCGCCCCATGCCGCTCGGCGGGAGGGGACCAGAGAGCACCCCTCGGCCCGTGCTTCTGGGGGGGGGCGCCTTCCCTGGGCTCTCGGTGTCTCTGGGTGAGTAAGGGGAGCCCTTGCCTGGCCAAATATGGTGGTTGGTTCTGCCTGGCAGGCCTGCCGTTTTAGGGGCCTCTCCCTGGGCCCAGGACAGAATGAGCCTACTTGGCGGCCTTCTGTTGCTGGGTTGGGGCTTGGGAAGCATGTTTCTGGGTCTGGGGCGCGGTGCAGGCAGGAAGGCCTATGGCGCCTGGCGGCTCATTGCTCCCGATCGGTCTCCGGCTCCCAGCCACCTCCGCTTCCCCTTCTGCTCTTCGGGATCCCTTGTGGGTTGCCTCTGGTATCACCCCTAGGGCGTGTAGGGTTCTTAGCAGAGAGGGCGGGAAGAGACACGTCCACACCCTCTAAGTCCCTCGATACGAAGACTGAGTGACAGAGGGTCTGTTGGAAGGCAGCGGTGACCACAGGCCCCTGTGAACAGCAGGGTGAGTGCCTCACGCCAGAGTCACGAGGTCCGGGCTGGATGGCAGGTCAGCCAGCTCCCGTCCCAGCCCCGCAGCCGGGGAACGGAGGAGCGGCCGACCCCACGGCGTCCAGCGGGACCGCTCGCGTCTGCTCTCCGCTGTTGGCTGGGGGACCGGCCGACAGCCGACCGCGGCCCAGCTACAGCTGCCGGGAGACGGGGAGAGGGGAGAAGCCCCAGCAGAGACACCTGGAAGACACACCCCACGCCCCGCAGCCGGTCTCCTGGGGGACTAGAGGGCTTTGTGGGGATGCACACGCCAGCCTTTCTGAGCGGCCTCCGGAGACAGGAGCTCCTTCCTCTCCCGCCCAGACCGCCGTTCCCTGTGGCCCGGGTGCCTCCTTCAGCAGCCAATGGGGTGGGGACCGCACACCTCCAGGGGTGCTGCAGGTATCACGGGCCGCTGTCTTCCCGCCATAAGCTGGAGGCCTAGGAAATTCGGATGGACTCAGTGCACGTCCCAGTTCTGGAGGAACCCATCAGCACCCCCTACCCTCTACCCCTGCCTTCTCGCCCCTCTGCTGGGGCAGCCCTTGGGGGATGAGGGCAAGAAGGAAGGGGCCAATTCTTTCCCTTCCTATTCTCTTACTTTCCCTAGAAATTGCCTTTCCGCGTCCCTCCGTGTGCTGTGAAGTGGGAGGCCTGGGTCACACACAGGTGAGTTCGACCACCCGGGCCCTGGGATGAGCTGGGGGGCCCAGGACGACGAGAGCCCCTTGTCCAGTCCTGCCCCAGGCTGCAGCGAGGCAGAGGCCTGGAAGGTTTCTGAAGCCTGGGTGTTTGCACAGGGCTGGTCTCTCTCTCTCTCTCAGGCGGCACCGGGCCGGGCCAGGAGGGTTGATCCCACCCCCAGTCCTGGTGGCTGCCTCCCGCCCCCCCGCATCTTTCCTGCTGGGACCTGTCTGTGGCTCCCCAGGCACAGGCCCTGCTCCCACCCCCAGGCCGCCGGCTTTGTTGCCAGCTCGGCCCTGCTCGCCTCCTTCAACATGGGCGGCCTTCCCCGACAGGCACCCACCGTTCCACGGAAGCCTGTAATTTCCGAGGGCTGAGTCACCGCTGGCTGGCTAGACAGTTCAGTGTGCTGCCCGGCCCGGGGCCGTGATGTGAGCTACCGGGACCTGTGCCCTGAGGTGAGGTGCCCAGGGACCGATTTCCAGGAAGCCTGGCCTGTGAGTAAGTCTTCAAATGCAAAGAGCCAGGCAGAGTGAGTGCACCTTTGTTCCCTCTCCCGACCCCAGTCAGGAGCCGCCGGGCTCCCTGTGACTGGGTTTCAGCATGTCCAGCGGGCTCTCTCTGATGCTCTGGGGTTTGGGAGGAAGCCTGCACATTTCAGGGAGGGTGCTGGGCATGCCATGCAGAACAGTCCAGTAGAGGGCTACTGGAGAGCCGGGGATGGCGTTGAGGCTCACCCACTGAGCGGCTGTGTGACCTTCCCCGGGTGACTTCACCTCTCTGTGCTTACGTTCCCCACCTGTGGATGGGACTGTGATGGGGCTGCAGTGAATCCGTGCAGAGAGACCACAGGGGCAGGTCATGATCCCAGGGTCCTGGGGTCACACCCCTCGTTGGGCTCCCTCCTCCTCGAGGAGCTGCTTCTTCCTCTCCTTCTGCCTGCCGCTCCCCCTACCCAGAGCCAGAAGAACTCTTCTCGGAAGGCAGGAGGGGACACCATCTTCTGTCTGCTTCATGCCCTGCCCCAAATCCTTGACACCTTAGAATTGGGGTTTGGGGAAGTACAGAGAGAAGATGTGTGAATTAAGGTCTTGCAAAATCTGCCCCACGCAGGGACCCTTTGGCAGCCCTGGTGGTCTCTGGGGGCTGTTGGAATGTCCCCATCCAGGACAGGGGGATGGTGCAAGGCAATTTAGTCCAATTACAGGATTGCCTGGGTTGGTCCCTCTAGGACTCTTCAGCCTCTGCTGTGTCCCGTGTTTATCCAGGTGCTGGAAGGGACCGCCCGGGGGCGGGGAGGGGAGGCCCAGGTTGATCTCGGGAGTGGGGAGACAAGCAGATCTCATCTCTTTTAACGTTAAACGGGCATTTAGGAAAACGCCGAGCCGTCACTGCAGGCAGCTGCCGCCACCGTCACCCACCCCCGGGCGCAGGTCCTGACCCGCGGCCGGCGAGTCTGCGGGACGTCCTGGGAGCCCCAGAAGCTGGTGTGGGAGGAGGATGGTGCTGGCCATCTCCGAGTGCTCCCAGGGCTGGACAGTGAATCGGGGTCCTTTTATTCTATTGTGGTAAAATACACATAATGCGACATTTAGCACAGTAGCCTTCTCGGCATCTGCTCCGGGGCACGGACACTGTTGTGTAGCTGTCCCCGCGTCTGTCTCCAGAGCTCTTCCATCTTGCAGAACTGAAATTCCGTCCTCATGACGCATGAACCCCCAGCCCCCGGCCCCCACCCTGCTGTCTCAAGGAATCCGACTGCTCTAGGGACGTCAGAGAAGGCGAAGCCTACGGGGTCTGTCTTTGTGGTCCTTTTAGATGTGGTTCCCAATTCCATCTTCCTGACTTTCCACTCACTGGCTGGAAGCCCCTTCCCGAGAGCCATGACAGGAAGATCACTGGCCCCCCAGACCCCATACTGGAGCCTGACGGGGTCACGGAATTGCACAGGTAGGACTCAGGGAAGAGGGTACATTTCGGGGCCCCTGAATGTGGATGAAATACTTCGGGGCACCTGGGTGGCTCAGTTGGTTAAACGTCTGACTCTTGATTTCGGCTTGGGTCATGATCTCGGGGTTGTGGGATCAGGCCCTGCGTGGGGCTCTGCGCTCAGCGGGGAGCCTGATACAGGATTTCTCTCCCTCTGCCCCTCCCCCCCACTCTCTCTCTCTCAACTAGATGAATCTTAAAGAAAAGATGAACTGTTTCAAGCATCAGAAAAACGGAGAGCCATAGAGCAGAGACCTGTGATACCGCCTACGCCAGCAAAGGTGAGCGTCTGTCACATGGGGGTCACACCCTCCTTCCCTCTCTCCCCGTAAGCGTTAACAACACGATGCTACAACATAAAATTGAAGGCCCCTCTGGATCCACTGGGACCCCATTCTTCCTCCTTCCTCAGAGCTAACTGTTGTCCTAATGTCTTTGCTTTTATAATTTTATACTTTTTTTTCCTTGTAGGTATATTTGTAAGCAGCACCCAGAATCGTGTGTGCTAACCTTCCTGTTCACATCATGCGGCAGGGCTGGCTGTTGGACTTTCCTCAGCCGTTCCATTTCATGGTTTTATTTCCCATGTCTGTCTCCTCTTCCTCTCTTCGGTTGGATTGAGAAGGTTTTCGCATTCTCTCTCTCTTTTTAAGATTTTCTTTTTTTTATTAAAAATTTTTTAAAAGATTTTATTCATTTGACAGAGAGAGAGAGAGAGACACCAAGCACATGTCCACAAGCAGGGGGAGCAGTGGGCAGAGGGAAAGAGAGAAGCAGGGAGCTGGGAGCCCAACGGGGACCTCTATCCCAGGACCCTGGGATCACGACCCAAGCTGAAGGCAGACGCTTTACCCACTGAGCCCCCCAGGAGTCCCTAACTATAAATTTTTATAGCAAAGTTGAAAGTTACTCGTTATTTCTCTCCTCTGGGAGCTGGAGCTTCCCACTGAACATAATCCCCCACCACCGACCCCAGGCTTCCTTCTTACTTCTAGAATTTCAGTTCCACTCTTTAACACGCCGAATCAGTTACTGGATTTTCATTATTGATTGCAATTAAATTAACCGACATGGCTTCTGTGTTCACCCTTGTTTCTTGCTGCCTTCTCTTCCCTCCTGCCTTGACTTTCCTTTCTGCTGAAGTTCACCCTTTGGTAAATTTTCAGGGACGGTTTGTGGTTAGGGAACTCTCTCCTTACAGTTTGCATGTTGATAATGGGCTTTGTTCTCACTGCTGAGTAAGAGCTTAGCTGGCTCTAGGATTCTAGGATGGGAGCTGGGTTCCTGCAGCCCTTGGACCGATTGCTCCAGACTGCAAGAAACCTGCTGAATTCTCATTTCTCTGTGGATGATCTTTTTGTCTCCGATAGCATTCCAGACTTTTCTCCATGTCCTCAGATGGGCTGCAGGTTTGCCAAGGCGTCTCTAATTATGAATGGGTATTTATTTATCTGGTACAGCACGTTTCTTTTTTAGTTTCTAAGCGTTTTCAGCAATTATGTTTTAGAACATGATTTTTTGTATCCTTCCTTCCATTCTCTTCTTCTGAACCCCCTGTGAGATGTATTCTGGAACTTCTGCTCTGTTCTCCTGCATTTCTTGCCTGTAACTTCTTGTTCTTATCTGCTTCGTTTGTCTATTTCTGGGTCACGTTCTCCATGATGTCTGCCAACTACCTCATTCCTCCGTGTGTCCAAAACATACGTCCTGTCTGTCGAGCTTTAACTTTCCTACTTCTCATTTCCAGGAGGGCCAGTTGATTCTTTATCATGACGGTTCCGTTCTGTTTCATTTAAGCTGGTTTTGCTTTCATAATTTTTTCTCTTCTTTGATGTTTCTTTGATGTTCTTAAACACTTCATCTGAAAATTATTTTCAGAGGCATCTGGGTGGCTCAGTTGGTTAAGCATCAGACTCGTGATTTCGGCTCAGGTCATTTTCAGGTTCCTCTGTTATTTCCACTTCACCGGGAGGAACTTTATATCTGCTTGGTTGATCTTCTTGATTGTCTTTATCAGTATTAACTTTGCGCATGTCTTGGGGCTCAGGTTTGTAGGTTAATCTGGAGCCGATGCGTCTGTCTCTCCAATCTCTTCCACTACCCAGCCATCCCCCATTGTTCAGCTGCCTCCACCTGGCCTGCTGGGGGGCCCCAGTGCAGAACAATGAAGCCATGTGTTGTTGGCTCAGAGTGCCCGTTGCCTGGGGGGATGTTGGGGACGCAGCTGCTGAGTCCGTGGGTGTCATGACTCAGAAACTATGGTTACTCCCTTCCACTTCTCTGGGCACACAGCTGGGCGCCCGGACCCAGCCCCCGCCTCCTTTCAGTGTCTGTTCCTTGGGGATGGGGATCCTAGGTTTTCTTCCGGTTATGTCTCTTAAGTTTCTCTTTTTACAGTTTATCTGCCTTTGTTATATGAGATAACTTGGAAAATTGAATTTGAAGTGCTATCTACTTTTTTAAGCTTTAAATATTTCCTTTTACTATAAATCCATAAAAAATAGAAAACCAGTGTAAATTTTCAGTTTCCTGGAATGTAATGGGTTTGGAGGTTCACTTTTAAAAATAAAACCTCATCAAGATGACCCAAATGTGAGCTCAGCTGCACATTTTTTCCCCCTCCATAGTGGCGGACCCTGCCAGCTGAGTGCAGGCAACAGATAATAAATTAGTGTTCCCATTTCAAAGTTGGAGGCAATAATATCTCCTTGTAAGATAAATGGGGTAAGCTTCTTTCTGTTGGAAGCCTCTTTGCTAACTGAACTTAATTTTTTTAGAAATTATTTTATTGAATTACAGCACAACACGGCAAAGTGCACACATCCTACGTGATCACGTGATGAGCCTCTGTACAGGGACTTAGCAGGGTGGCCTCCATCCAATCCTGGGCAAGCCTGTGGCCTTGGGAAGGTCATGGTCTCCATTCCGTGGGTAAGGAAATGAAAGATCAGAGAGGTTAAGTGCTTTTTCCAAGGTTCCCAGCTAGGAAGAGCCATAACAGGGAGGGCACAGCCAGGCCTCAGGGAATAACTCTGAGAGGTCCAGGCTGCGGCTGGGCAGGGGAGGGGAGCATCTACACAGGAAAGGAAAATTTCAGAAGAAATACCAGTCCTTTGAACATCTTAGGCTTTTACAAAGAAGAAAAAAAAAAAAACAGAAACAAGAAACCCACATCTCTGCATTGTTCTTATTTGTCTCATTTTGCTTCCGATGGCCCCAGCCCCCAGCCTGGTGTCTGGGACCCGATTGGGGGATGGTCAAAGCTCTTCTCCAGAACTGCCAGCCTAAGTCCTGGGGCTAAGGCCCGAGTTTCCAGATTTAGCAAGTAAAAGTACAGGATGCGGGGCGCCTGGGTGGCTCAGTGGTTTAGGCTTCTGCCTTCGGCTCGGGTCATGATCTCAGGGTCCTGGGATCGAGCCCCGCATCGGGCTCTCTGCTCAGCAGGGAGCCTGCTTCCCCCTCTCTCTCTGCCTGCCTCTCTGCCTGCTTGTGATCTCTATCAAATAAATAAATAAAAATCTTTAAAAAAAAAAAAAGTACAGGATGCCCAGTTACATGCTAATTTCAGATAAATAATAATTTTTTTCCAGTATGCCTTTATGTCTTAAAAACTACTTGGGACGTAGTCATACTACAGAAAATATTTGCTGCTCACCTGGAAGTTCAAATCTCACGGGGGGTTCTGTGTTCGGTCCTGCAACTTGACCGAGGGACACCCGCAGAGCCCAAGGGCTGAGCGGAGTGTGTCCAGAGCGCCGGAGGGTGCCCGCCCCGGCTCTGTGACCCGCGGCACCTGCACCGCAGCCCCTGGCAGGCCTTGTATTTACTTATGCTTTTAATGAGAGCAAATTAAGATTCACTTACTCTGGAGATCTGTGACATGATGGCTCTTATGAGAAGTGGAGACACCTGGCTTTTCTCGCCTGGCGTGTCCCGCGTGGGGCTCCGCGGTCCCGTATTTATGGCACCGGGGGAGGGAAGGCCGCTCCTGCCCTCACTCACTCACCGTCCACCTGGGGACGGGGGGAGCCCACTGTCACACCGCAGCCCCACCACAGCCCAGGGCAGATGTTGTTCTTGCCATGGGACAGGGGAGGAAACGGAAGCACAGACTTCGCTCCTGCAGGGGCCCATCCCGGTGACATGTGGAGCTCTGGGATGTCCACCCCGGCCCTGGGGTTTCCCTGCAGCAGGCCCGTGGCTTGAGCCCAGGGAGCACTTGGAAAAGCTCCACCGCCAGATCTCCTGATGGAACGGGCCTGGCCCAGGGCCTGGCGGGGAGCTCTGAAAGCTTGCTGGGCGATGCCAGGGGACAGAGACGAATCTGGCATCTCCCCGCAGTTCCTCCCGCCTTGTGGAGAAGGAGGAGGAGGAACTCCGGGGTGCTGAGGCCTGAGGGCATGCTGGGGGCAACGGGGGGGCGGGGCATGAGCAGAGGCACAGAGGTGGGCTGTGCTCCTGGGCCAGTAGAGGGCTGAGCTCCAAAGGCGGGCTTGCCTCTGGCTTTCCTATCCACCTTGCTGGGGATTCCCATTACCTCCACCCCCCAGCCCCAGCCAAAAGCACGGGTGCAGGGGTGAGGGTGCCAGGCTCTTTCCCGCCTTGCCACGGGGCCTGGCGATTTTCCCATCGGAAAGCTCATCCTGGCTCCTCCTCCTGGAGGGCAGTGGCGGGGAGAGGAGGAGCGGGCAAGGCCGGCAGGAAGTGACAAGGGCAAGGGAGAGCAGGCCCAGGGTCAACCGGCCTTCATGCGCAGCTGACGTCGGAGTCTGGCAGACTCCCCTGGCTGATAGGTGGCCCTCCCCGCCCCCACGGACCAGTGGCCCTCCCAGGAGCATCCTTTCCCAGAGCATGTGCCGGGGAACCCGCAAGGCACTCATAATAAGAATCCTGGTGTCCTAAGTTTGGGAAACGCTATGTACTGTCACTCTGGTCAGAGCCTCACAACATCCACGAGCACATTAAAGGCTCTGAGAAGTCCTACAGCAAAATGCTGCCCCGTTAGTTTTGTTTGATGTAAGTGTGGACATTTAGTGACCTCAGAGCCCTTCTCCATATAACGAGGAGCCCCGAGAGCGTCGTGGAATGCATCCTGGGGACAGACAGTGGCTGCTCCCTAGTGCCCCAAGAATGGGTCCCGAGAGAGGGGCAGGAAGTGGAGGCATCTGTGGTGCCAGGTCAGTCTTCCAGAAGGTTCCCCTTCTTTGGGTGCCAGTGAGGAGGGAAGGGCCTTCTCTGAGGAGTGGCTGATCCCGGGTCCAGGACGGATCTGCCTCGCGGAGCCTCAGTTGCTGTTTGCAGCCCAACCTGGACGAGAGGCGGATTCAGACTCAGGATCTGCGGGCCCAGCGCTGGCTTTTGCGGCCTCAGGAGAAGCCGTGCTTCGTAGGGAGGGAAATCCCAGCGTGGGGGCCCTGGGTGACCTCGGACTCCGTGTCGCATGTTCTGCAGAATGGGCTCACGAGAAAACCTCCCTGGAAATGAAAGTTAAAGTTGCTTTGAAAGTCGGCCGTCCAGACTGCTGCAAGGTAGAAAAAACCTTGCTTGAGGTCCTGATAATGATGAGTTTGAGTGTAAAAGATCTGACAGGCAAAGCTGGGAAAGTGTACCAACGCCTACCTCAAAGACAGGTGTCTGTGGACACAGCTAAGGATATCTATTGACACGAGCCTGTCCATGTGCGCCCACGGCGTGGATGGCTGTTTTCTCAGATGAGAGAGCCAAGTGCCTTTATCATGGAAAACACAGAAAAATACAAGGAAGAAACCAAGTTACCCATAATCCCACGATGGGTGGGCACTAATGTTAGCCTCCGGTGCAGCATTTCTTATATCTTAATGTTCTTCTCCTACTATACACATCATGTTTCTGTTTTCCAGACAAGATCTCTGTGTAGCTACAGCCACTGAAGCCTTCTTTTTGTTTTTTAGTAAAGTCTGTGCCTGACTTAGGGCCCGACCTCATGACCCCGAGATCAAGTGTCGCATGCTCCCCTCCCACGACTGAGCCCAGCCCGTGACCATCATTTCTTAAAAATAACTTATTGAGGTGAAAATCACATAAAATAAAATAACCACGTAAGGCGAGCAAGTCGGTGGCATTGGACGCTTTCACGGCGTGCGACCAGCCCCCTGTCTAGTTCCAGAACCTTTCTGGAGTCTCACCGAGGCTGTGTGTACTCCTCCACCAAAGAAGGGGGCTGTGACTTCTCGAACACTAAAGCTGTTACCGAATACTGGCTTTAATTGCCTGCACTGCCGGCAGCTGCTGAGAAGGTCCAGCCTGCACCTGCTGTCCATGTTTCTGTCTGTTCCCCTCCACCATCCAGCGGACTCTGGGAGGGATCTTGACAGCCGAGACCTGCCTCTGAGGCCCAGACGCAGACACCACGGCCCAGCTGACGGCTCCCCTTGGATGCTTGAAAGCCTCCCCAACACGACGTGCCTGAAGCCCAGCCTGTCCTCCGTCTCTCTTTCCTCTCTCTCAGCCGTCCTGATGCAGCCCAACCCCAGGCCCAGGTGACTTTACCTCCGGGGCTCCTTTCTGATACGCTGCAGTTTCTCTCTTTGAGTCTTGCCATCCCCCTCCCCTGCCCCCATCATCGTCCTTGCCTGGGACACTGCCTTAGGCTCCCCCTGGACTCTGGCCCCCCTCCTGTCACTTGCAGTCCATCTAGAGCTGCTGTTTCAGAGTGCTGGTCTGCTCACGCCAGCCCCACTCCTTCGTTCTTGGAACTGTCCCATGACCTCCCATTATTTTTTAGGATAAAGGTCCATGTTGTTATTGTGCCTGGAAGGCCTGCTTCCTCACCATTTTTCCAGCTTCTCTGGGCTCAAGCCTCCTGTGTCGTCCTCCAGTTCCTTGCAAGGACCACCTTTCCGCCCACCACAGGACCTTTGCACGGGCTGGTCTCTGCCTGTCGTCTCCTTACCCTCCATTGCTCCTGGTTAATCCTTGCTCATCTTTCTGATCTCAGCCGAGTCTCCCCTCCTACAAGAAGCCCTCCCTGACCCCAGACCACATGTGAAGCTTTCAGTGTCTACCCTGATTGCATCATCTTCTGTGTTGGTTTGGTTAATGTCTGTTTTCCTGACCCAGCTCAAAGCATTAGAGAGAAGGGGCCATAGTGAGTAATCAAGAACTACACATTGCATCAGCCAACGAAAAAACAATGTAGTTAAGAGGACAAAGCTCCTGACACGTATTTGCCACAGTGCTTTCCGGACAGGTGCGAGCAGGGTACACTCCCACATTGCATATGCTAGTGTCAGAATAGCCACACCTTGACTGTAAATTCTGCCCGTGCGGCAGAGCCTCAGTCATCTGACAAGTTCAAGCTCAGGGATGGCACAAGTAGGAGAACAGTCAGCAGCAGATACGCTGAGCTGAAGAAGCCAAGATAGCCACACACCTGGTGTGACCGGGATCCACTCAGGACAGAGGACAAGAGTGATCCCCCTGGATGGCTTATCGGAACCGAGGCTGGCACCTTGGGCCTGGAAACCTGGGTGGGATGTCCAGGAAAAGGACTGGGAAGACGTTGACAGAAGGCAGAGAAGAAAAGGGGCGGTGGGTTTGGAAGCGGAGGCGGCTGGCATTGGGCGGTGGCTGGAGCTGGAGGTCTCAGGCCCGCAGATGACGGGGGAGGGGCTGCCAGGGGCTGCTCACCTCGCTGGGACCCTGGCTGGGAGGACCCAGAGACCAGGTCTGCCGACCAGATCTCTCCTTGTGGCCTTCTTTTTTTATTTTTTTAAGATTTTATTTATTTATTTGACAGACAGAGATCACAAGCAGGCAGAGAGGCAGGCAGAGAGAGAGGGAAGCAGGCTCCCCGCCAAGCAGAGAGCCCAATGTGGGGCTCGATTCCATGACCCTGGGATCATGACCTGAGCCATAGGCAGAGGCATTAATCCACTGAGCCACCCAGGCGCCCCTCCTTGTGGCCTTCTTGGGGGCAGGCTGGACAAAGGCCACAGTTCCCATTAGGCCTCTTGTCGCGCTCTCCGTGGGTCTGGACAAACGCAGGATGACGAGGACAGCCCATGGCAGCACAGCATGCACTAGTCTTACGGCCCTAAAAATCCCCTGTGCTCCACCGGCGTCCCCATCCCCTCCTGTCTACCCCATGGCAGCCCCTGATTACTGCCTCCGTCATTCTGCCTCTTCCAGAATGTCCTAGAGTGGAGTCAGACAGCACGGAGACTTTTCAGACGGCTGCCTTCCCTTAGCGCCACTTAGATACGCCTGTCCCGGTCCTCCTGTGGGGATGCGGTGGGAGAAGCCCGTGGAAGACCATCTCTTTAAGAGAGGGTCTGCCAAGGCAAGACCCTCCGAGGGCCTCTGTAGCGGGAAGCAGTTTAGGAAGCTCCTTTACATTTTTCCCGAGGTCTTCCCAGAGGATCTGACCGTCACATCCGGACTGGTTTATTCTCAGGCCCTTTCCTACTCTGCAAACCTTTCTCTGGCTGCGGACACGGTTCTGGCTTTTCCCGTTCCCTCCCAGTTCCACTGGAAATAAATCGTTTGCTCTTAGTTCGTCCTCCTCCTTTTTCATTTTATTATAGGCAGAGATGTCTCCCTCCACCCGGAAAGCTAGACCGTCAAGTTCACGAGCACACTTTCCGTCTGTTTTCTCCACCACTGCAGGCACGGACTTCGCTAAGCTTTCTGCCACCACTTGGTGAAGACTTCCGGTCCCCCAGGGGGCAATAGCACTCCCTTTTTTCTTTTTTTTAAAGATTTTATTCATTGAGAGAGAGAGCAAGAGCATGTGCTAGTGGGAGGGGAGAGGCAGAGGGGGAAGCAGATTCCCACCTGAGCAGGGAGCCCAATGCAGGACTCAATCCCAGGACCTTGTGATCATGACCTGAGCCAAAAACAGACGCTTCACCAACTGAGCCACCCAGGCGTCCCCAGTAGCACTTTCTTTACTCCCCCCAGGGTCTCTCCGGCTTCTGCCCACTGCCCACTCCCAGCCAGTGCCACACATTTTAGGTTTAGTGACAGTAGCAAGTGAGGCACTTAATATAAATAAAATATTTTTTAATTTTTTTATGTGGGAGGGGCAGAGGGAAAGGGAGACTCTCTCTCTTTTTTTAAAAAGATTTTATTTATTTATTTGACAGAGATCACAAGTAGGCAGAGAGGCAGGCAGGGAGAGAAAGGGAAGCAGGCTCCCCACTGAGCAGGGAGCCCGATGTGGGCCTCGATCGCAGGACCCTGGGATCATGACCTGAGCCGAAGGCAGAGGCTTAACCCACTGAGCCACCCAGGTGCCCTGAAAGGGAGACTCTGAAGTGGGTTCACAGCCCAGCATGGAGCCTGACACAGGGCTCAATCTCGGGCCCCTGAGATCATGACCTAAGCCGAAATGAATGAAGAGTCAGCCTCTTAATCAACTTAGCCCCCAAGGCAGCCTTTTACATTGCTTTTCTAATCAATACATCTGCCTCGCAAGCTACGTAAGATACTGTCATTACATTTATAGGAGGAGAAACTGGGACTCAGAATCCTATGGCTTGTCACAAGCCACACCCTGGGTGACACGGGAGCTGAGCGTTGGAAAAGAATTTTTAAAAGGTGGCAGGCACGGTGGTCTGGGGACATTTCTCGAAGAAGCCACATAGCAGTATATGAGTTAGTAACCGTTAAAGGTGTCATTGAAGATGGTCTTGAGCCACGAGAAAGTTCGGTATGCTCTAGTAAGGCAGGTAATTTTGTTATACGTTTTATCAGAGAGTTGTACATCAAAAGCATGAAAATAAAATTTCTGTGCTTAAACAATTAACCTTCATGCATCTCGACCACCACGAGTGTATCGAGAACACCTCACTGCCCCTCCCTCCTTCCCTCCCTCCCACCCTCTCATCCTTCCTTCAGAGTCTGGGGAATGTTAGATATCCCGTAGCACAACACAGGTGTTCCTGGTTCCTGGGTGCCCAGGTCCATGTGAACGATGACCCACAGGCAGGAAGGTGAGTGAGAGAGAGGCCATCGCGACAGACACTCGAAGGTCCTGCCTGACTCCAGGATCCATCTGTCCCGAGGATGGAGGTGCGTCTGGGCATCGCTAAGTAAAATGAACCAAGCCAACAACTGGACGGACTCCTGAGAGGTCCTTGGGCTCTGGGAACCAGAGGCCTCAGTGTCCGGGTCGTATCGTGCATAGGGGCTGAATCCGAACGAAGCTGGACCAGAGTGGAATTTGCCCACGTGGCAATTAGGGGTGTTGTGCTAGCGCAAGTGACGATTGGGGGCGGTGTGTGGGGCGTGCGACAGCCGCTGCTCGTCCCTCTATACGCCCCGGCCTGGGGCTGCTCCCCTCCCTCACGCCCCAGCCCTGCCTCAGCCTCCCATCTGTAGATATGGAGTGGGAGCTTGGCCCGGGCAAGAGTCCGGGGTCCACTCTGGTCCAGTCGGCTCTAATGAGGGGTTGGGGAAGGTCACCTGGCTGGACTGGACAGATTTCTTAAGAAGGGGAGCAGGTGGGTAGGACTCACCCACTCAGCCACATGGACCTGAGTTCTCATTTATACGAGTTTCCCACTCTCTGGCAGGAAATAAAAATGCTTCTTGGACCCCCATGGAACGTAAAGGAGAGGAGGGAAGGAGAGCGTTGGTGATGCTAAGCATACCTGCTCCTGTGGGCTGTTGGGGAAGGCGGCCAGGAGCAGGCGGCATTGAGACCTTACGGAGAGTTTGCGTGGATCTCCTCCCCCGCTGCGGTCTTCACCTTGGGGCCTAGGCTGGCAAACCTGGAAGGGCGGGCCGGCGCGCCTCGGTGAGTTTGAGTTTGTGATGATACATCGCGCCTCGGGCTGCGCCCCGCCCTTCCCTCTGCCTGGAACAGCGCGCCTCCCCGAGCCTTGGCTCCCTGGCAGATTCCTACTCATTCTTTAAAACCTTGCTTTGGCATCACCCTCTAGACAAAATGCAACACTTTCTCCTCTGTACGTAAAAAAAAAAAAAAAAAAAAAAAAAAAATTATTACGGAAAATTTCCTTAAGGATACAGAAGCAGAGAATTCTTCTGTACAACTTTTGCCAGGGAACGCGCGCGGTCGTCGCGGCCTGTATTGCACGGGTCGGAGAGCGGCGTGTCCCGGCGTCTGCTCTTCAGAGCGGCACACGGTACCCGGCACAGAGCGGATAAATGTGTCTCAGATGCAACAGACATGAGCTGACACACGCGCCCATTTTACAGACGCAGAAACCGAGGCCCCCGCTCATCAGAGGAATCGAGGCTGTCTGTTCTTTTAACCATTAGATAGACAGGTACGCGGCCCACTCTGCCCTGCCCCGGGCAACGAAGCGGGAGGCCGGCTGTGCCCCACGCCCCCCGGGGCTGGCCCGCCGGGCACCGCCCCGCCTCCGCGCGGCCACCTGGGGCCCCAGCGCCCGGACTCGGGGCAGGGAAGGAGCTGCGACGGCCCGGGACCAGCCCTTCGCACTGGGGGTGGGGGTGGGCGGTGCGGGCGGCGCGGGCCCGAGGGTGCCTCCACCCTCCCACGTGCTGCGGGGAGCGGGTGCAGGGCGGGGGCCGCGGGGCCGCGCCAGGTGCAGCGCGGGGCGGGGCCGGGCTTGCACCTCAGCGGCCCGGGGCGGGGCCGGGGCCGGGGGCGGGGCCGCCCCTCCTCCCGCCCCTCCTCCCGCGCACTCCGGGCCCGGGATTAGCGACCCGGGAGCCCGCGCCCCGCGGCCTCGCCGCCACACTTTCCTGGGAGCGGCGACACCATGAAGAAGTCGTACTCAGGTGGGCGCCGCGGCCGGAGCGGGGGGGCGTCGGTGTCCCGGGACCAGCCCTCCCCACCTGAGCCGAGCGGGCGGCGGGGGGGGAACGTCACGGGCCGCTGCGCTCCCGCGCAGGCTTCCGCCGTGGGGTGGGGGGGGCGTCCGCGCCGGGCAGGTGTTCGCAGCCCCCACCCGGGACCCGATCCAGGGACCTCCGCGCGCTGAGCCCCTCGGCGGACTCGGTGCTGCCCCTTGCTGCGAGGCCGCGGGACCCGCGCGCCTGTCCGGGACCACCCGTGCGGGGGGCGGGGGAGAGTCCCGGCGCTCGAGGCCTCTGACCCCGCACACTGGCCCCGCTCCCGGCCTGGCTCGGGGTCCCTCGCCGCCGTCGGCCACTGCTCGCTCAGGTGTCTGGAGGGGCCGCCTGGGGACCGCTGCCCCAGGCCGGCCGGACTTCCTGCTCGCCCTCCTGGCCCTTGCGTCTGGGCCCCTCCAGGCGCCGCCCCTCCCAGTGTGCGGGTCCCGGCGTGCGGATCCCGGCGTGCGGGCCCCGGCGTGCGGTGTGCGGATGCGTGTGTCTGCAGGGAGTGGTGGCGTGGAGGATTTCCTAGGGCTCAGCCTCCACGGCTGGTGGTGGTCCAGGCGGCAGCATCCTTTCTTCAGAGGAACTGTTTGTTACCCCTCTACCCGCTGGAGGAGTACGGGAAGTTTGCCAAAGGGGACCGTCCAGCAAGGCTCGGGCTTAGTACCCGGGGTTCATCCAGTGGGTCTGGGGGCGCTCCCCCCAACAGGTGCTGGTACCCTAACTCCACCGGCCGGTGTGCCCTCGCACAGGTCAGGCTGAAGTTCCATTTCACAGATGGGTAAACTGAGGCCACAAGCATGGGAGGGCAGACAAGGGTAACCCAGATCTCTCTCCTTTTTTTTCCCCTTTGTGGTTCCCCCCCCCGCCCCGCCCCCTACCAAGGGATCCTGGCAGGATCTGTGTCCTCCTCAGTTTTCAGATAATAAATGGAATCTTCTCTTTTGCTCACCTTGCAAACTGTGTCCCTCCCCGTAATCTATTTGGACATGAAGTTTTCTGCCAAGGACTCAGGAACTGATTTTTCTTGATAAGAGGACAGCATCATGGGACTTAGCTGGCGCTGAGGAGGCCATTCGGGCCACCCCCCTGCCTTTGGGCCATTTCTCAGTTGCCTGCTTTCCACATTCAGGAACTGAAATGAGTAATAAAGAATAACTTGTCTCAAAGAGGGTTACTCAGAACTTCCCTGAAAATACCCTTCTGGGTCATTGGCTTAGAATTTCAACTTTTACCCCGTAGCTGCAGATAGCACGGCCCTCCAGACACCCCAGCGCAGCTCTATCTGAGGAGCGTGGGCGCGTTGATGGAATGGGGGGGTGGGGGGGCTTCCAGGTGGCATATGCTGGGGTTTGGCACTTGGCCTCCCTTCCTCCCTAGCATGCTCCAAATACTTGAGATGGTTGTGGGCACTGCTGCTGTGTGCAGCCCTCTCCCTGGGATCGCTGGCCCAGGGCAGCCCAGGGACCTCTGCTGGCTCGCCCTGGGCTCCTTGCTTGACCTCCTGCTGGTGGGTCTGGATAGCGGGGGCGAGGTGGGTCCTGCCAGGTCATAGGTCCTTGGCCTCTTCCTGAGGAGACTTTGAGATCATCCTCCGTGGATGCCAGGGGGCCCCCAAAGCAGGCTTGGGCTCCTCTCCTTCCGCCTTCTCCCCCACCCCCCAGGTAAAAAAGAAAGATGAAGTAGGGTTTAATGGGGTGAGTAGGAACCAGCTCCTGTAAAGGCGGCCCGTTCGGCTCCTGTGTTTACCTAACGGGGCGGGACCCTGGAGGATGGGAGCAGGGAGGGCTTGGACCCCTTCCAGTTTGTTTCCCTGCTGGCAGTAGTCCAAGGCGGGCTGGGTCCCTCGGTTGCACTTGTGTGGGATGGGACTGGAGGGGCCTGGCCCAGAGGCGGGCTGGCCTCTTGGCCTCATTTTGAGCATGCGTTCTCTTGGCGCGCCCTGTTCTGGAGGGGTGCTCTGCAGAAGTCAGACTGACCCCTACATCAGCTACCCCAGCATCCATGCTCTGAAATTAAGGAGAGCCCAGAGGGTGTTAAAAATGCCCCCCCCCCCGCCCGCCGCCAAGGGTTGAAAATCCAAGGACAGCCAAGAAGGCTTTCTTTTTCTGCCTGGACTGAATATGGGATTATTGCTTCTGGACCTATTTATGGGCTCAGAAAGAAATTGAATGATTGTAAGGGGGTCCTTTGTAGAGCTGGGTTTGAGCACTCACGAGTCCCCGAAACGGGAAGAATTTTTAAGCTCTGCTTTGGGTGGATCCCAAGTGTCTTGGTTCTGGGCGCGTTCACTGAACTCGTGCCGTGCGTGGGGCACGTACTGCGAAGGTACAAAGATGCTGAAAAGACCGGGGTCCTTGCTGCCTGCTCACAGGGGAGATAGGAAGCAGGTGAGACGCCAGCGGGGTGACACCCCCCACCCCACCCCGATCTGAGCCACGGGCTCCAGATGCCACCGAATGCCCTGGAAAGAGGGACCGTGGGTGTGTGGGGAGGTTTGAGTGGGAGGCCAGATTGAGACCTGGGCCTTGAGAAGCAAGAGGTGGAGAGTAGGGAGAGAATAACAAAGGGCTTTCCGGGTGGGGGCTGCGGTCGGTTGGCAGGCTTTCCCTGGACCCACTTTCCCTGCTGTTCTGTGGGGGGCAGGGCGGGTGTCGGGGGCAGGCAGTGTGGCCCGGGGCTGACTATGGGGTCCTTGGAAGCCAGGATGCACCTCCCCGCCGTGGGGCAGGTGCTTGATCTCGCTTGGGGCTGGTGCAGACTTGTGACAATTGTATGAGCCTCTGTGCGTGATAGGCCTAGAAACGTCTGCCGGGTACCTCGGCGGCTGTGACTGTCTTCATCATTCGTCCCCGCTCCAGGAAGGCCGAGAAGGCCATCTGAAGCCCGGCAGCTCCCCATCTTCCCTGCGTCCCGTGCGGCTTCAGAGACCCAGGCCCGGGCTTCTCCCTCAGCCCCTCGGCGTCGGAGCTGGTCCGACCGCCTCTGCTTCTTGGTGTTCTGAGCTTCTCCCTGCACGCCGGGTCACGGGGTCCTGGCCTTTCAGTGTCGCTGGCTCCCCGGGGAGTTCTCATGGGCACAGGCGCTTCCCCGAGGCCCTCGAACCACAGAAATGCGGAGCAGGGCGTGGGGGTTGGTCTGTGGGTGCACTTGGGAGTTAGTCTGAGGTTCGGCTTTCGGGATATTCCCAGAGGGGTGCCTGGCCGACCAGAGGTTCCAGAGGCCTGGGTAGCTCCAGAGGCCTGGGGAGGAGGCTGGACCCCAGGGGAAGGGCCTGACAGAGACCGCGTCTGCGGCTGCCCCTGGAAAAGTGTGGCCTCGCTCACACCCGGTGCCCTAGGACCTGACTTACAGGAAGGGAGAGGAGCCTCCGAGAACACTTCCCCAGTGAGCTAACCCCGGGTTGCCGGGTGAGCGTGGGCAGGGGCTGAGGCAGGTTCTTCCTCTTCTCTGCCCCCCACCCCCGTCCTCGCTGCCCCTTGTCTCTGGCTCATTCGGGGTCTCAGCGAGAAAGAGCCGCCTCGTGCAGCGGTTAGTCTGTGGCGCTGTGGGCTTGTGCCCAGGACCGCGGGACTCGTGGACCCCGGAAGCCTCCCGAGTCGTGAGCAAGCTGGCCGAGCCTGAGACCCGGGGCCATCGCTCTTGCTGGCCTGGTGCCGAGGCGGGGACGCACGCTCAGACGCGGGGGGTCCGCCTGCCCGCCCTTGTGGCTCACCCTGGCTCGCGGTCACCTGCCCGGCAGCATCGCCCCCGCCAGCCCAGAGGGTTCTGAGAGTCCAGGCATGCGCCTGAGTTGGGGGCCGCCCCCTCGCTTCCTGGAGATCCACCCTCTTCCAAGTAGCCGGTTGGAGCCAGGACAGGTGCAGAGGGGACAGGAGGTTGCCCCTCGGGAGCAGAGGCCTAGAGCCCGCGCACCAGGTGCACATGCTCGACCTCCCAGGAGGGCATCAGCAGGGGGCATCTCACCTGAGGACCCAGGGACCCCGCTAGTGGGAGGAAGTCTGTCCCCCACCCCCCACGAACCCCCCCCCGGGGTAACCCTCGGACACAGGCCACCCCTCGTGGATGGGACCTGGGGGTAGGACCTTGTTTCCGCCCTGCTGTTTGTCCATGCGCAGTGTTGCGTGGGCTGTGCTGTTTGTCTAAGATGTGCTCGATAAGGAAGCCTCCGCGCCCAGCGCCCGGCAAGGGCCCAGCCTGGGGCGAGGAGCGCCAGTTCCTGGGCGGACCGGCCAGTGGCCTTGGGGGAGGGAGGGCTGGAGAGAGAGGCCCCAGGCCTCGGGGGCGGGAGCCTCCGTGTGTGGGGGGAGGTGATTGCTGGGTTCCTGGCTCTCTCTGTTGGAGCTATTATCGTGGAATGCCCAGCTCGAGGTGTGGTCTGGGGGTCTGGGTTTGGGGGGGGATCCGTGGGTGTGAGTGGTGGTGCAGCCCCCCTGGGGACCAGCGCAGAGCACACGAGGGACCCAGCCTCCCGGAGGGACGGGGGGCTGAGCTGTGGGTTGCCTGTCTCCCCAAGCTTCTGGGCCTGTTCGGACTCTCCCTGTGGGTTCAGTCACTCATTCCCAGAGCGCCGCTGAGTGCCAGGCCCTGAGCGTCCTTCCGGCCGTCTGGCGGCTCTCACTGCCGCTCTGGAGGGGTGGCCTGGCCTTGGGTCTCTAGGTTGAGTGTGGCCCTCTGCTCCCAGCCCAGTTTCTCTCTGCCTTATCTCCCTGTCCCCGCCCGGGCCCAGGTCCATTGCAGCTTGCGTGAAGGGGGGCATTGAGCTGCTGGCGGCAGAGGGGGCGGTGGCCCCCGGGCATCTTGCTGTCAGTGGCCTTTTGGAAGCTTCGCAACAACTGAGCTTTGTTCCCGGCCTAATCTGACCTGGTTCTCTGAAGTGTGACTGCCGGCGGCCTGCAGGCCCCCTGGGACAGGAAGGTGAGCAGCAGCAGGGAGAGGAAGACGATCTGGGTCCCAGGGTGGCCCTCGGGCCCAGGCTACCTGCCTTCTCTGGCAGGAACGCACGTCACCGGTCATCCTCCAAGGGCTGCTGGCTCCAGGCCCCACGTGGCGTGTGCGGACCCCACAAAGTGCTGGTGGGGAGAGGAGGGCTGGGGAGACCTCTGTCCTGCTGGCTCATGCTCCTTGGAGAGTCGGTCTTCTGCTGGGCTGGGGTTTCACAGTGGGGCCGAGACAGGATGACGGGGCCGGGGGTCGTCCACGGTCCTCCTTCTGCCTCCTAGAGAGGCCTTGCTCTTGAGGGACGTGCAGTGACACCTAGGTGGTGCCCAGGCCTTCGTGGGTCCTCCAGGCTGCACCTGGGAACCAGGGGATGGTCCCGCAGCCGTGCGAGTCCCTGAGAGCTGAGCCAGGGCCCCTCGTCCCGGCCCGGCCAGGCATGTTGGGGCAGTGGCTGAAAGGCAGGCGGCAGTGACTGTCTGCCTGGGCTGGAGATCGCTCCTGGGCAGTGTGGTTACCAGGAGGGGCCGGGCAGAGGCAGGCTGCCAGGCTGCCTCGGGCCGGGCCCGCACCTCCATCTGACCCGCGTCCTGGGGCTTTCACAGGCTTCCCAGGGACCGCGCTCCTCTCCCCCCCACCCCCAGGACGCGAACCCAGTGGGAGAAGAATGTTCCTGTAACCCAAGCCACTTGGAAGTGGGTTAACTCCAACCCCTGTTGTCTTCCAGCCAGTGAAGGACTGGGCTAATCCACTGGGGAGGGTGGGATTTGGGGTTCACAAAATGCACTAAGAAAACCGTGACTTTGGCTCTGTAGCCACAGGTTCAAATGGGTGGGTGTCGGGGGGCTGGGGTCGGATGGTTGCATACAGGGGAGCCAGTGTAGACGCCGCGGGGGACACAGGGAGTGGCGTTACCTCCCAGGGCACACGGCAGCGGCAGTGTGGGGCTGGGGAGGGGGCGTTGGCCATCTGCTGGCGGCTGCAGTGTCCCGTCACCTCTGGCCCAAGGGGCCGAGGAGGGGCAGCCCCTCAGTAGGGGGAGCCGGTGCCTCTGGACGGCAGCGCCTTCCCGCCCTCGCGGGTGCCGCTGCAGTTGCCAGACCTTCGCATCCGTTTGGGGGTTTGCTTTCGTAAAGAAGAGCTTTCTATACACTGTGCCTCTCTTTTTTCTCTTTTGTCCGCACCCCCCCTCCCCCGTGGGTCGTTTTGTTTATTGCTTGCTGTCCATGTGAACAGGAAAGTGAATTCTTCAGTCCCATCAGTCGTGACCTTGCTTTCTGTGCGCCCTCAGCCGCGGGCACAGCGTCTGATCCTCAGAGGGGTGGCACGTATTTCCCCAGAGGTTTGTGCTCCCCCCCTGCACCCCCCCGGTTCTGATTCTGCTCTTTCCACCTGGAATCAGATCTCATGCGTGGACGGCTCTGTTCCTGGCTCTTCGGAGTTCTTTAACGGACTTAACCACCCTCGTACGACACGGACCCTCTGTTGCCAGCTGGGATGGGGAGGGAGGGTCCCGTCCCTCGAACCGAGGCTTCTGAGCTGAGCTGCAGGTGTGACAGTAGCCGCGCTCCCGGCTGGGGGACGCGGGCTGCTGGGAGACCAAGACTTATCCAGGTAATTAGCTTAATAAAACATTGCACACGATGACTCCTTTTCCCCGTCATTCCTGGGATGGCCTCCAAAACCAGACAAGTGTTCTTCCCGCAGCATTCTGTAGGGAGGCTGGATGAACAGAAAATGCTGTTTGCTCTGCGGATCAATCTGCTTTGAGGACTGACTCGTTCTGAAGATCGGCCCCAGATCCCTACGGTGGAGCCAGCCCCCCACCAAGGGGGTTGAGATGTGGAAGTGGGGCCTTTGGGAAGTGAGTCTGTTTAGACAGTCTTGAGGGTGGGGGGCCCCCATATGTGTCCCCCTAAGGGGAGGAGGAGACTCTTGGGCTCCCCCTACCTGCTCTATGAGGATAAACAATTTTTTTTTTTTTTTAATTAAAAATCAATGAAAGATCAACCCTCTTGCCTACAGGGCTTGCTTCCTGTCTCAGGCTGGTGTGCGATGTTAGGGTTGCCACCCTGGGGCCCTCCTTCCCTTCGTCCCTTCTTTGGCCCCTACAGATGGACGTATCTGTACCTAGGAGGTGTCCCCCGACTTCCTTGAGGCAGCCAGAATGCCCCAATCTTGGGGCCAGTCACCCCAGGTGACTGACCGCCTCTCCTGGCGACCATTCCCTCTGCGACCTGGTGACCTGTGCGGCAACTCCTTCTGGAACTCCAGGCTCCAGGGGTCGGTCAACAGCGCTGCCTGCACAGCCCGCACTGCCAGGGCCTCTGTACCCCGGCCCTACCTCTCCCCAAGGCGTGTCCTGCTGTTACACTCCCGCCACCATCCGAAGCCAGAGTGAAGCACATCTGGCTCTTCGGTGACTTGGGGCACGGTCAGTGGCAGGGCCCAGAGACCGGCAAAGCCTTCCGCGCATTCTGGGGGCCCTTCCTTCTCCTCCTTCCTGCTGCGGTCAGCGGTTTCTGATGGCTTCTTCTCAGTTCTTGAGACCTCAGGTCCCCTGGCCTGTGGTTAATCTCGTCTTTATCACGGGCACGGCTCGTTCCCGGCGTGTGTTTTGGGGTCTGACCGCGACTCAGAAACCACTCGAGGACTTGGAACAGGACTTCAGTGTCGGGTCTTTGCTAACACGGAGGACGGAGAGCAGAAGCTGGGGGCATATCCGGCTTGCGTGGTGTCTCTACAGCCCTTGAAAAGCATGCACGTGATTCCTCGTTTAGATTGAGGAAACAAACAACACCTGATTTTAAATTTTATTTTATTCTTTTAAGGATTTTCTTTTTAAAGTCAGCTCTGCCCCCACCGTGGTGCCGAACTCACAACCTCGAGGTCAAGAGTCACACACTCCCCCGACTGAGCCTACCAGGTGCCCCCGAATGGTAAATTTTAAACAGCTGGCAAATCCCATAAGTACCAGAAAATCTTAAAAAATAGGAATGCTTTTACCAATCACCTACCAGTGCTCTCCCCAAAGCCCTGGTTTTTTTCCTATTGTAGTTTTGGCTGCGAACTCTGATCGCTTCTTTACACGATGACTGGGTAACATCACTTTCTCATGGGGGAATGGAAAGGTCATTCATTTTCTGGTGAATCAAAGTTTGTTCTTTTACTTTTGGTAGTTGGGATGCATTAAAAAGTGGGACTTCAGGGGCGCCTGGGTGGCTCCCTCGGTTGAGCATCTGACTCTTGGTTTCGGGTCAGGTCGTGATCTCAGGGTCGTGGGATGGAGCCAGAGTGGGGCTCCCTGCTCAGATCGGAGTCTGCTTATCCCTCTCCCTCTGTGCTCCGCCCTCCCAACCTGGCTCGAGCGCACACACTCTAAGATTTAAAAAAAAAAAGTCTTTAAAAGAATACTTGTGGGGCGCCTGGGTGGCTCAGTTGGTGAAGCCTCTGCCTTCGGCTCAAGTCATGATCCCTGGGTCCTGGGATCGAGTCCCACGTCAGGCTCCCTGCTCGGCGGAGAGCCTGCTTCTCCCTCTCCGTCTGCCCCCTTTTTCCTGCTGTGCTCTCTCTCTCCCTGGCAAATAAATAAATACAATCCTAAAAGAAAGAAAGAAAGGATATTGCTACCCTTTTTAAAAGAAGTTTGACTTCACACAGTTTGTGGTCCCACCACCATTCTTGCCTTACAAACACAAGGATTCTGATCAAGTCTATCTTGAAGATAATGTCTCCTTTTAAGAATGAAATAGGAAAATGTGGCGCGTTTGTAACTGTATGTTTATTACTAACCAGAGATGCTTTTCGTTTTGACTCACCGTGGAAGAGAATCGAATTCTCCGCTTAAAACAATGATTTTCCGTGGACTTTTCCGTGGCCTACTTTCTGGCTTCACACATGCCACATCTCGCTTTCCCCCCACTGCCCACATTTTTCCACCAGGCGCTCGGGTCGTGCTCACGTCTTCCACCTTCTGATTCCGCACAGCACACAGATCGGAGGGCGTGTAGCCGGACAGCCACCCTGCGGTGGTCAGCAGTCCCCTGAGCAGACACAGACACGGCGGTGAACCATGTCAGTATAACCCAGCCGGGTCCAAACTCTACATATTTTTCCCTCCAACCTGTCCTGGGTGGGAACCCCACCCTCCCCTGGTACTTACGCAGGAGAAGTGTGATGGGCAGGAACGCAGAGCGGACCCAGACAGTGATTTTGCCAGATCGGATTTAAGATATTTTCTATTTTGCACATTTTACAAAAGCGTTTGACCCCGTGGCTGTGTTGTTAGGGCCCTTCTCCTGTCAGCCAAGGGCCTGGAGCTTAAGGTTCCTTGGCTTCTTGGAGACAAGCTACGGATTAAAGCCACCCCCCCACCCCCAGGTCAGAGGGTCAGAGGGAGGAGGTGGTGTCCCTAGTCCTTTGTCACCTGATGGTACTGGGGCAAAGGTGGGCCTGCCCGGCCCCAGCTGCCGCATTCAGCAGAGACAAGATCAGGGGCCAGAGAAACCTTCCAAGGCAGAGAGGTGGGAAGGATCTACCCCATTTCTCCCTTGCTCCCACCTTCCAGGCTCCTTCCAAGCCCCCCCACTGGGTGGCAGACCTGGGGACCAGGTCGTCCTGTGGACCATAGCTCTTCTGCCACGCCAAGGAGAGCCTCGGAGGGGTGAGGAATGGAGGGATATCCTCCTGCTTAAAGATTGTCTGTTGTTTATCTGAAATTCAGGTTTAGCCGAGTGTATTTTCTTTTCTTTTTTTTTTTTTTAGCTGAGTGTATTTTATATGGCAATGTAGTTTATAGGGGTGGGGCCCAGAGTCCGGATGCCCAGCTGGTGAAGCTCTGCGGGAAGGGCTCTGTGGGACCTTGGTCAGCACCACGTCGTGGGGGAGGTCGCTGGCTGCTGTCTGGAGAGGGCAGAGCAGAGCCCCCCCCCACCATGTGCCTAAACTGCCGGCACCTTCCCGACTCGTGAGCTGGACACCTGTGGTGGCTCCCGACGAGGCTGTGAACACCACCAGGAGAGCCCAGGTCCCCTCGGGTCACTGTTGTATTCCGTAGTCCTTGACCAGTGCCCGGGGCAGTGGAAACTCGGTGACACACACTCAGGAGTCTGCTCCGCGTAGACGCGGACACTCAGGATCAGAGAGACAGCGCTTGCCCAGGGACGCGGTCAGCGCTTGGGACGTGACCAGGAGGGCGTCCCCACCTCCCCAGTGCGTCCATCCGGCGCTCGCCTCTGTGGGCAGCAAAGGCCGAGGGCGGCGTCTGGGAGACGCAGGATGCAGGAGATGCAGGAGCTTATCGCCTCATCTCAGGCTCTTTGCACGATAAGCCTAGAGTTTGACTCTCCCATTGCGACCCTTGACTTTGGGGGAGCCCCTCCCAGCTCCTGTGGGCACATGAGCCATGGAGAAAGGGGGGTGAAGACTGTACGTCCCAGGGCCCCCCCCCATCCTGGGCTCAGAGGTGGAGGCACACGCGGCTCCGGGCCAAGGTCCCTGGGACCTCCCTGTCCCTTCCTGAGACACTCGGACTCAGAGGTTCAAAGACAAAAGTTGAAAATGGATTCTTCCGTTCTTTACTGAAAACGGACGTCTGTGTGAGTTTTCATAGCGGCCTCTGCCTGCAACACGGTGTCTTCTTGACTGGAGGAAGGTACTGGCCAGACTTCATTTGTTGTTGGCACAGAGCAGAACGGGGTGTGCGTGTGTGTGTCCTCGTCCACCGGGGTCAGGACGTCCCGGCTGTGCATGACCCCAGAGGGGCTGGGGACAGCCGCCGGATCCTGGGTGGAGACACTGTGGCCCCGAGGCTGTGCGTCGTCATTAAACTCACAGCTAATAATGACCCATGACCTCAGGAGTCTGCTTAGATGTCTCAGGGCCTGTTTAAGCATCTCGAACTTAGAATTTACTGGGTCCGACCCATCATAAAAACTTGGCTGGAAGGAGGACATACAAGGCCTTTGTGCCCACTGCACCCACTGCCTGCTTCCCCTGTGCAGGCTCCCCAGGTTGCAGGCCCAGGGTGATGCCCACCAGACGGGCTGCTATGCCGGGGCGGGGCGGGGGGCGGTGTAGGGATGCCCTGGGGCCACGTGGCGAAGGGGAGTTGGGCGGTTTCCCAGTGCGTGAGGGTGTCTGCCCTGGAGGTGGGCTCTGCCCCTGGGCTGCTAACATGGTGGCTCCGCCGGCCCTCCCCGCATGCTGTTTCTATGGGAAAACGCCTCCCAGGCCATCCCCCTTCGCCCAGCCCTGCCCGGGATCACGGCCTTTTTCTCGAGGACCGAGGAGCCACCGCTCCTGGTCTGGCATCTTCTCTCTGGCTCCTGAACGCCGTGCTGTCATCCCGTTTAAGACGCCGGCCAGGGGCGCCTGGGTGGCTCAGTGGATTGGGCCGCTGCCTTCGGCTCAGGTCATGATCTCAGTGTCCTGGGATCGAGCCCCGCATCGGGCTCTTTGCTTGGCGGGAGCCTGCTTCTCTCTCTCTCTCTGCCTGACTCTCCGCCTGCTTGTGATCTCTCTCTCTGTCAAATAAATAAATAAAATCTTTAAAAAAAAAAAAAAAAAAAAAAAGACGCCGGCCAGGGGCGCCTGGATGGTTCAGTGGGTTAAGCCGCTGCCTTCGGCTCAGGTCATGATCTCAGGGTCCTGGGATCGAGTCCCGCATCGGGCTCTCTGCTCAGCGGGGAGCCTGCTTCCTCCTCCTCTTTCTCTCTCTGCCTGCCTCTCTGCCTACTTGTGATCTTTCTCTGTCAAATAAATAAATAAAATCTTTAAAAAAAAAAAAAAAAGATGCCAGCTAGAGGGGGCGCCTGGGTGGCTCAGTGGGTTAAGCCTCTGCCTGGGATTGAGCCCCGGGTCCTGGGATCGAGCCCCGCATCGGGCTTTCTGCTCAGCGGGGAGCCTGCTTCCCTCTCTCTCTGTGTCTGCCTCTCTGCCTACTTGTGATCTCTGTCTGTCAAATAAATAAACAAAATCTTAAAAAAAAAAAAAAAAAGACACCGGCCAGGCGTGAGTCCTGCTTTCTGCCCCCTGCTCCCCCTGCCCCGACTCACCTGAAGGGTGTTTCAGACTCGAGGGCTCCGGGCTCAACACGTTACAATTTACCGGTGTGTGTCACGGGTGCGCAGTTCGTGACTGTCTGTGAAATGGCCTTTGTGCCCAGCCTCGGAGTTTTTGGGGTGCCCGGGTCTGGGAGAGCGCCCAGATCCTGGGTTCCGCAAGCGTGACTGTTCCCTCCGGCTCTTACGCGAACTCACAGTTTGTTCAAACGCATCGGCTCAGGGCAGGCAGGCTTTGTCGATTCCAATTTATAGATCCCGGAGTTCAGGCTGGCGTGTGTGGCTGGAGAATGATAACCGTAAAAACCATTTTAAAATTATGATTATGATTAATATGCTACTAATGATAATCATAATTTATTGAGTGCTTACTTCACGCGAGGTGCTGTGCCGAGTGCCCACAGCATGTGGCCCCATTTAACCTCGGTCACCCGTGTGCGTGCGCTCCGCTCTGTCCACGGGCTGCGGGTCAGGCAGCCGGCGCTGGCACGGGGACCGCATTTCCTGGGGTGCAGGGCTGCAGCTAGTCCCTGGCGAACCCTGGATTTGAACCCTGCTCCTCCTCGGACTGCTGGCTTCCCTGCCTCCTGGGCCTCTGGGAACTCCCTCCAGACAGCCAAATTGCAAATCGCCTCCTTTCCTTCAGAATATGTTTTATTTTAAAATCACATGAAAATAACTCAATTCTCCACTGGAGCAACTGAGTGCTTAGACGGCTTGGAGGCCTCTCCGGCTCCCTCTTCACTCTTCATTCCGACGCGGGCCTGAGTGATGAGGTCCATGGAGCTGGGCTTCGGTAGCTCTTGGCCGTGTGTCCCTCCCGGGCGGAGGCCAGGCGGAGCGGGCTGGCTGCGCTGGGCAGGGATGTTGTGGGAGGGTGGGAACCTCAGGCCGCCACCAACCCGGCTTGGGAACCAACGTGCCCGGTGTCTTCTCCGTGCCAGGGGCTGCCTGGCACCAGCCATGTGTTTTGGGAAATTGGAAAAATAAACAGCACAAATAAAACAAAACTCCACCCGAGAAATCTGAGACAGATGCTGTTTTCCTCCTGGCCATGGCTCCAGCCCCAGCCCGGGTTTGGGGAGCAGCGAGCCCAGAAGGGAGCTTGGGGACCAGATGCCCGGGGGCGGGGGGGGGCCTATGGAACCAGAATGGGATCTCTTTTACCTTTGCCAGAGACAGGGGCAGGGGCACGGGTGGGCGTCCCGCCGGCCCAGGGGGAGTCGCAGCCGGAAGTGAGTCAATCCACAGGAATGCTGGGCCCGTTCCTTGTCTGTTCCTCGCCCTGTACGGTTTCCATATTGGGGACTCGCTGGATTCGCGGGCATAGCGTGGCTCACTGGTGCCACTCTTAGCCCGGCAGTGGGACCTTTGAGTGGCTCGTGTGTGTGTGTGTGTGTGTGTGTGTGTGTGTGTGTGTGTGTGTGAGGACGTAATGATGAGATGGTGATTCTCCTGCTATGTTGCTCCCGCTCAGGGGAGAGGTGACAGCCATCGTGGAAGGGAGGCCTGCGGAGGCCGGGGATGCCCGTGCTCAGGCCTCAGCAGCCCTAGGAGCAGGGCCTGTCCCCTCCCACCCCTCCCTGCCCTGGAAAGCCCACCAAAGCCACTTCAGGCCCAACCTCTCCCTGTCTAAAGAGAGCTGTCCGTTCTGGAAGTCCAAGGCGGGACCTGCCCGAGCAGGCCTGAGGCCGCGGCCCAGGCTTCCTGTCCGGCAGGGCTGGCCTGGAGACCCTGTGCTCTGGTTGGACGTCCGAGGAGGGATCGCAGTCACCGCTCGGCGGTGAGCAGATGTGCATCCGAGTAGGCGGGGACGGTGGAGGGAGGCCTGTGTGTCTGCCGGGTGAGGTCACTATAATCGTCGGGGTTCACCAGAGAAACAGAGCGGTGGGGGACGGGCTCGTGTCGTCCTGGAGGCCGAGGAATGCCACTGCCTGCAGTCAGATGACACGGGGTGTTGGCGTGGGGCGGGGGGCTCTGTAGGAGACAGGGGGTGTCCGAGCCTCCCTGCTCTGAAGTGGCAGTGGTAGCATTTGCTCGGTGGGGGTGTGTGGGGAGCGGATACGAGCTCGTGACCATCCCAGAGCCTCGGTGCTTGGACGTGGCCATGACCGCCCAGCGTCCCCCGAGCCTTCTGCAAGGGTCAGCATGGCCCTCCCTGCCTCCTCAAAGCCTCGCTGGTCACTTCAGGCCCTTGGATCTCCTGCCACCACATGCATCCCTTGGCGTTGTTTCACCGCATCTGGGTTCAACATTTGGGGCGCATCTTGGGGTTCTCCCCAGCCCTGGAAAGAGACCTGGGCTTGGCGGCTGGTGTCTGTCAACACTAGACCCTGCGGGACGAGCCGCACACGTTCTGTTCTCGGCGCTCAACCCATCCATGTCCTCCGGACGTGGAGAGCATGTGAGTCCCCGGGGAGCCAGGCACGAAGCCAGCGGTGCAGGTTGGCCCGCCGGGAGCTCTGGAACCGCTAGGAACAATGCCGGCTGCATCCCCTCCCCGTGGCCCGTCGTTGAGGAGTGAGTTTGTGGAATAAATGAATGTTCCAAGGGCCTCTCTGGAGGACGGCACCTCTGAGGCCAGCATTCTGGGTGGGGGGCCGGGAGGTTTCTGGGTTAGCCCCGGACCCCTTCTCTGCTCCTCTTGCTGTGTGTGGGGAGGGCCTCTGCTGGCCAGCGTGGGGTGTCCCTACAGCTCCAAGGGATGGCGTGGTGGCCCGGGGACCCCGCTTCTGGAGCAGCAGCCGCGCTTCCTGCCCCTCCCGTGGATCCCCTTCCTGGCAGCTCCGGGTTTGCTTGGCTTAGCAGCTCCCCAAATCCCCTCGAGTCCGGACTTGCCTGCTGTAAACCTCTCCCGAGAGCACGCGCCGGACCCGGGGGTTGCGTGTCGGGACCGAGCGCCTGCAGCACAGGGCGCATTCCCCTGGGGCTCTGTCCTTGTCCCCTCCTGCGGTGGTGGGAGGGACCCGCTCCCGTCCTTCACGCTCCCGAATCCAGTCCGGCTCTGCCCCGCCCCAGAGCAGAGGGGCTGGGTTGGCGCCCCGGGTGCAGGGAAATCTCAGTTCACGATGCGGGTCGACCTGCTTTATCCCGGGGGTGGCGGGAGCCTGACTGGGCGCCAGCACCCTCACGGTCCTGCGGACAGTCGGGGTGGGGGGGCCACTTGGCCAAGCCTGGGTTTTGGAGGTTGATGGGCTCAATTGCTAGTAGCTGTGGGGCCCCAGGCGCGTTGCTCAGCCCGGCTGAAAGGCAGCTGTGAGACGGGAGTGAGAGCTGGGCGGGAAACGTTGCTCCAAAGGCTCGGCCTGGTGCCCGCCGGCCGCCGGAGTCCGGAAGGCAGTGGCTGTCCTTGCGGGTGGCAGCTGGGTCAGGGTGTCACGGGGGAGGAACAGGGCCGCTGGTTTCCGATCCTGGAGCCCCCTGCAGAGCACGGGCGAGGTTATAACCCCGTGCGGCCCGGTGTGACCTTTGCCCTCTACCCCTGTCTCTAGGAGTCACGCGGACCTCCAGCAACCGTCTCCGGAAGCTCGGCGACCCCACCGGCCCAGGTGAGTAGCTTGTTCAGCTGTGACCCCCGCCCCCCCCCCGTTCTTCTGGCCCAGCCCTTTGAGGTGAGCGGGGGCTGGGGGGGGGCTCGCCTGCCACCCAGGGAGGCCTGGTCTTTGATGGCTCCGACTCAGGTGGCTTTCAGGCCCGCTGAGCACAGTTTGCCAGAGGTGGGCCTCGTGGGAGCGGAAGCGCCTCTGTAGGGAGGCAGCCCTGGCCCAGGGAGCAGGCTGCATGTGTGTGGGGGACAGAGGACAGAGGACCGAGGCGGGTGTGGATGCTGTTGGGCTGCCCCAGCAGAGGCGCGGAGGGACGGGCAGCCCACGGGCAGGAGGCTTGGACTCTGAGCAGCCACGGACCCCTGCTGCTTCCCACGCCCTGAGGGGGCTCCGGCAACCGAGCGGGCGGGCAGCGGGGACCAGGGTCACATAAGTGGTCTCCCGGTCGCCTTGGCCGAGTTCTTCCCTCTGCCTCTTCTCTATGTGTCCGTGCGGGCGGCCTCTTTCCAAAGAGGACACTGGGGCCCAGAGGTGAAGGACGGAGGGACGCGCCTCCCCTGGAGCCCACACCCTGCCCTCCTAGGCCAGCCCTGCCCTGCGGAGCTCTCCCTGCCGGTGGGTCTGTTCCGCATCTAGCCACAGTGGCCACGTGACTACCAACCACGTGAGGAATACACGACATTCATTTCATTCATTCATTCACGTGCATGGAATGATGCAGTTAACTTCTTTTAGATTAATTCCTCGTAACTGCGTGTAGCTAGCAGCTGTGTAGTTAGCCCGGTCTGGATCATTCCGGCTACCCCTAGAATTCCTTCCCCGGGTGTCCTGAGCCTTCTTCGGGGGCTGTTGCAAGCCTCTGCGAGGGTTGTCCGTCTGAGGTGTCACCTGCCCACGGGCTGGGCACCCCCAGGCTTGTGGGGCAGCCGAGGGGCAGCCTGGCAGGGAACGGGGGTGGGAGTATCAGGGGCATGTGGATGCACAGGCCGCGATGTCCCTACGGCTGTGTCTGAGGCCCCTTGTGGTGCAGGACGGGGCTGGGTGTGGGAAGGGAAGGGTGACGCCCGGCTGGAGGTCTCCCGGGCGGCTGAGTGATTCACATCCGCGGTTACGCAAGAGCTCCGCCCCCTGCAGCCACGTCGGGCCACTAACCACTGGACGGCCCGGCCTGTCTTTCTGGGGAACTTTCCTCTGGGGCCCCGCAGCTGGTCTGCTTCTTTGCCCTTCCAGCAGCCGGGCCAGGTCTAGGGGCCTCGCCTGGTGCCGGGGCCAGGGACAGGTTGCTGAGCTCTGGGGTTGAGGTCCGGAGACTGGCGCCCTGGGCCATGTGGACACAGTCTCCTCTGGCCATTGCTTCCCTGGGCTCAGACTGGCCAGTTCTGTGCCGTCAGCACTTGGCAGCTGCTGCCACGGTCCGCTTGGAAGCCTAAGGCATAATTTGCTGCAGCCCAGAGCTGTGCGCCCGCGATCTGGGTTTTCTTGGGACCGCCTGCTGACACACAAAATCCTCTCTGTGGGGGCCTGCGCGGGCTCTGCCTCGGGACACCCTTTCCTTGTCTTCCTGGCTCCTTCTCTAACCCCAGCCGTCCCGCAGCTAAGACTGGGGTCCCGATGGGGGTCTTCCCTGGACCCCCAGCCTCTCGGTGCCCTGGTCCCTCTGACCCTTGCAGGATCCCTGTTTGGAGCCGCCACCTGCCCTCCCCTCCCCCGAGCCTGACCTCTTGTCGCACACTCGGCCTGGCCTCCTGCGTCCGGGACCCCAGACCCCTGGTCCTCCCAGAGGGCCAGGGGCTGTATCCCAGCACAACCTCTCTGAGCTCAGGCTCTTCACGAGGCCGATGCTGGCAGAAGCCACAGGCCACCAGCTCGAGCCATGCCCAAGGTCCACCCTCCTATGACCTTACTTTCTGCCCATCTTGAAGAAATGGGATTGGTAGACCCAGTAAAAAGACTGGAAAGCATGAAGTAAGCCAGCCGTGTGCCCACTGGCCTTCTTGAGAAATAAGGTGTTCTAGGTGCGGTGTGAGCACCCGGGGGACCCTCCCTGTGCCTGTTCCTGCCAGGGTGACTCCCTGGTCACTGCCGGCGCACGTGTGCTGTGTGTCTGGACGACATGTGTCTCCCCCTGCGGACCAGCAGCTGCCTGTCGGCCGTCCGAGGGGCGTCGGCTCGAAGGTGCTCTGCTTTTTCAGGCGACGGGATGTCTCTGAGATCGTCCTCGCCGGCGCGGGTAGCCCTGTTCGTGTGTACTGCCCGTGGGCGATGGCTCCGTGGCGTGGGCCTGCTGCTGGAGGTCGGCGGAAGCCTTCCTCTGTCCTCGGCGCCGCTGGAAACATCCTCACGTGTCCCCATGCACACATGTGTGTCCCCAGGCGGATGCCCACACTCTGACCTCCCAAGTGGCCTTCCGGTGTGTTCTCCCACAAGCCTCGAGCGGCCTCTGTGGGTCGCTGCCTCTAGGCCACTGTCTCTGGCCAACCTTTGCCCTGGTTCCCACAGCTCGCACAGCGTTTCCCCTCGGCCGGTTCCCTCACCTCCCACGGCCGGCCCCGCCAGCCTTGCCCGACTGTCCCCCTGGGACTCCTCAGAGCCTCTCTTTGTGCCCGGACATCCGGTGTGTTCCGTGTCCCGCTCTTCCTCCTCCCAGTGCCTCTGAGATGGATGGCCTCATCCCTGCTGTAGGGAGTTGACTAATGTCCCCCCAGAATTCTTGCTCACCCGGAACCTCAGAAAGTGGCCCGACTGCGAAATGCATCTCTTAGAAGCGCGGTCAGTGAAGGCCCCGGAGATGAGATCCTGCTGGACTTCGGGTGGTTCTTAAGGCCGATGGCGGGGGGCCTTACGGGAAGGGGAGAGGTACAGGGGAGGAGGCCACGTGAGGACACAGGCAGAGATGGAGGGAGGTGGCCACAAGCCCAGGGACGCTCGAAGACGCAGGAAGGGTTTTTCCCGCAGCCGCTGGAGGAAGCTCGGCCCCCGCTGCTAACCTTGATTTTGGGCTTCCACCTCCCGAACGGGGAGACAATCCACTTCTGTTGTTTTAAGCTCTCCGTCATAGCGATCTGAGACAGCAGCCCCAGGAAGCCCATGCACATCCCGCTGGGCCCGGGTGGGCGGACGGCACTCTCCCCGCAGAAGGGTCTCCCTGAAACGCTGCTGTCTGGGCCGTGTCTCTGCCCTTACGCGTCACGAGTGGATGCCCCACGGCATCCCTGGTGGGTGTTCCTGCCCCCCCCAGTCTTTCTGTCCAGGCTCGCACACCCCTCCTTGCTCCCGGCCCCGGGGAGCTCTCTGCCTCGCTCTCAGGACGCCCGGCTGTACGCGGGGCCCGGCTGCCGGCGTCCCAGCCATGTGGGCCGAGGGGGAGAGTGTGGCTTGGCGGTGGGGCGCTGGTCAAGGAAGACACTGCCAGAGTCTGGCTGCCCGTGGGCCTTGCCTGAGGCTCCCACAGGCACCCCTCGCTAGTGCTGCTCTTCCCCACCCACGGACACCCGCTCCTCCTCTGTTTCTCTCGGGTCTCAGCCCGGCCGTCCACTGAGGTCCTCAAGCAGGAAATCTCAGCCGTCGTCCTTGACCTTTGCCCCACCCCCAGCACCGTCACCGAGACCTTCTCAACTCCCTCTGCCCTCGAGTGACCGTTGGATGGGCTGCCTCACGGCCGGGGCGCGGTCAGGCATCCGTGCCCCCCGCGTCCTCACCCTTCTCCCCACGGACGCTCCGCTGGCCCCGTCGGCGGTCAGTGGCATTTACCGAGACCCGCCTGCGCGTACAGGCTCCATCCGTGTGATTATCTGAAACCGACCTGGTCATGGCCTCTTACTTAAAGGACCCCTAGTTGCCTTTTCCACACGGGATGGACTAAAGCCCAGGACGGTGTTCAAGGCGCTTCCCAGCCTGACCTGTCTCACCTTCCAGGCTCTTGCTGCCCCCTCCTCCCTCCTAGACGGGGAAGCCTTCCCGGCTTTCCCCCCGGCCGCGGTGCCGGGACAGTCCCTGTACCTTCGTACTTCTGAAGGCCTTGACTTTGACCCAACCTGTCCATCTCCAGCGTTGGCCTTGGGGGTTTCTGTGTCCTCCGGCCCACAGGGCTGGATGTTCTTACGGCACGTGGCTCGCAGGCTGCAAATACTGTTGCATTCAACTGGGAAGGACAAGCTTGGGGTGATGGGCCCAAGAATGAGTTTAAAATAGAAAAGTCAGCCTTCTTTTGCGTTGGCTGAAAAGTAGCTTTTCTCTTCGTGTTCTGGTGAAGAAATTCATTGAGAATGCGGTGTCTCTGGGGAGGAGGATTTGGGAGCAGCGCAGCCCTGCGGCAGTGGGCACACGTGGCCCCCACATTGAAGGCGGTAGATAGAGCACGTTGACGTCATCGCAGAACGTTCTGTCGGGCCGAGCTGGTCGGGAAAGCCAACACGTTGGCTCTTCAAGTTCATTGTTCTTCCTGCGAGCACGTGTTGGGCACCGAGCGAGCGAGCGGGCAGAACATTGGGCTCTCGGCAGGAAGGGGAAGACACTAGCCCTGTGTGGGCTTTCTCGGTAATCTGGGGAGATGTTTCAACCCCAGGGGCTGCGGGGCAGATGCTCCCGAGATCCGGGCCTCGGTGCTCCTCCGTCCCCTTGTGCCGCAGGGGCAGTGGGGTTCTCCTGGAGGCACGAGGTTCCGGCTCCGGCCCCGGCCCTGCCCAGGATGGGTGACTGAGCCTGAGACCTGTTTGTGGCGGAATTCAGCCGCGCCTGGGCCGCCCCTCTCCATTGTCTTGGTTCCCTTCCACACTGTTCTGGAAGAACTCTCACAGCAATGGGCCGGCCCGGGCTGTTCGCACCTGTAAACCCCGCAGCCGTTCCCAAGGCAGAGAGTAGCTGGGTTGTATTTATTTAGGAACAGCGGAAACTTGCTGCTCAGTAAAGAGTAGAGAGAAGGTTCCTGAGAGGAAGGTAGCCAGCCCCAGCCCCGAACCCGCCTCGCTCTGGGCCTTGCTTGCCGGGCCAGGCTGGGGAGGGGGGGTGCCCGCTCTGCTGGCAGGTACGGTGGGGGCAGCGGCGGCCGCGGGAGGGGCCGCGGGAGGCCTCAGGATGGAGCGCCTTCGGTGTTGACTCAGGGAAGCCGACCTCGGTGCTGGAGTCAGGGATGAGCAGGAAATGAACGGAAAAGTCATTTCTTAGAGTGAGAGCTCCCCGTAGCTTGGAGCTGATTATGGAAGATTCGAGAGCGTCTCATGGAGCAGGGGGCGGCGAGAGGGGGTGGGAAGCCTGAGCCCAGGGCCTCAGGAAGTGTCCTTTCCGCCGGGCTCCTCTGTCCCCGTGTCCCCACAGCCCCTCCTCAGAACGCGCACCCCAGGAACGAGGCCATGTTGGTCCAGGGGCCCCTGCTGTGCCCTTCACGGGAGTCGTCCTCCTGGCCTGGCGGGGGCAGTTCAGGGCACCCGGGGATGCCTCGTAGCACCCATGGGGTGCGGGGGGGCTTGTGGCTGTGTTTCCTGGAGGGCCCCCCAAGTCCTGCCTTTAACGAGAAAGCCATCCCCCCAAGCCATCCCCCAGCTCTTCCTTCTCTCCCCTACACACCCCTCGCAGGGCATGGGGACATGGATGGTGAAGAGGAGTCTGCAGGCGGGGGTGGGGGGATGGGGGGTTGGGGAGGTGGGGGAGGTGCGTGCAGATCTGTTGGGGGGGGTAAAGGACAGAGATACCATCTTAGAAACTGTCGAGAAGAGGCTGTGGGGCAACGGTGCCCACCCCAGGACACGGGCTGGCAGGGGAGGCTGGGAGTGGGGGCAATTTCCCAAGGCTGTGGCCACGGTGGGGGGAGGGGGTCCTGCCTCCCCCAGGTGGCAGGTGTTGGTCCAATTTGGAAAGTGCTGGGTGGAAGGAAGCCAGCCCCCCACAGGGACGGCTGGGCTCTCGCATTTACTATGCTAATGCGCGGGAGGCATCTAAGGCCTGCATCTAGTTTATGTAACCACAGAGCCTTGTCAGGGGAGGAGAGAGCCACGTGGGGAACCCACTTTGGGGGATGCAGGTCCCCCGGCCTGGCCAGGCCTGTTGCTCCCCTCCCCCGCTGGGTGTGGACAGTGCTGGTGCCTAGACACAGCCTCGATGAGCACCGGGGGGTTGGCTGCCGCCTTCTCCCACGGCTTGGCCTCACCCCACCTCTGCGCCTGGCCTCTGAGCTGGCTCCTGACTAACACGGGCCTCATTGGAGCCAATTGGTGCTGCCAGGTTTTTGGTTTCAAACGCTCCCCTGCTTGGGCCAGAATGCTTGGATTTTTAGGCATGGGGTGGGGGAGGATGGACATTGAGCCAAACTCTGCCGGGGAAGCACCGAGGGTCAGAGCCGTGCTCAGCCATGAGGACTACTACAGAGCGCTGGGCGCCTGCAGGAAAGGGGGGGGCGGCCCATGGCCAGCCTGAAGCCTGGCCTACCCCGGATTCCCACCAGCGGACCTGTCTGTGGGGCCCTCCTGGGCTGGCTTGCCTTGTGGCGCGTCCCATCCCACGTGTATTAAAGGGGTTTCTTCTTTGTATCTTTTCTGTCGTGTCTAAATTCAATACAATGAACACATATTATGTTTATATTCAAGAAAACCAGTGAGGAATATTTTTTTCAAAATCGGGGAAGAGATTTGAATGGATAACCCCCCAAATTCTCCGTGATTGCCATTGTCCTAGCTCAAGGATTGTTAGCGGTTGGTGGGCTTTCGGGTTTACAGGGCCTGTCTGTGTTCCCTGGGGGCCCTGAACCCATCACCACAGATCTGGTGGGTCGCAACAACAGAAGTGTGTTCTTGCGACATTCTAGAGCTGGAGTCTGAGATCCAGGTGTGGCTGGGCTGCCCCCCCCTCCCCACCGTCCTAAGGCTCCAGGAAAGGATCATTTCCTGGCCTCTTACTTCTGGGGGCTGCATCCAGCCTTCAAAGGTGGGGAGCATCAGGTTTCTGCCCTGCCTTCCCGTCCCTTTCTCTGCAGACCTCTCTCTGTCTCCCTCCTGCATGAGGCGAAGGCACCCAACTGCACTGCGGGCTCCCCCTCCTAACCCCGGCTAATCAGGACCCTTTGTTGGGTCCTGCAAAGACTCTCCAGATAAAGTCCCATTTGCAGAGATTAGGGTGTGTGACATCTTTGGGGGCCATTTTTGAGCTCGTGGGACCTCCCTGGGCTGAGACACTGTCCCCACATTCCCTCGGCAGGCAGGCCACTTTTGGGGCTGTCCTCCAGGCTCTGCTTGGAGGGGGTCGGAGTGGGGAGATGGTTCCTGTTTGGTGTCCCCTGCCACCAAGGAGACACCCTTGCCACATAGGAGACTGCGTCTGAGGTCCCGTCCCAGGCAGGAGGGGACGGGACTTTGTCCCCACCATCCAGCTGATGTGCGTGGACAGCACCCCCCAACTCTGATCAGGTGCTGGTCCCCCCCACCCCGAGTTTGCCAGGTGAGCAGCACCCGCTCCCCAGTCCAGGGGAAGAGTAGGAAACAGCTGAGGCCCCCCCCAGGCCTTGGGGGGCCCCTCCCAGAGAAGTGCTGAGTATGGGAGCCGTGCTGTGGAGCCAGGCTCCCTCCCCAGGGACAGCTGGGGACTCACTGACTCATGAGTAACTGGGACCTTCCAGGAAGTCTCCTTCGGGCCACCTCCCCACCCCCACCAGCCTGGGCGGGGACAAGCCTGCGGCCTGTGTCACCGGGCAGCCCCAGGGACAACTCCACGGGGCTCGTTGGGGCAGGTGCTCTGGAGCCCTTCCTGGCCGCCTGCCTCCTCGGGGCCCAGCAGGGAGAGGGGTCGGGCCGGGCCGCAGGGCCCCCGTGGCGCAGGGAAGGCGAGGCCGCGACGGGGCTTTTCTCAAACGCTTCGGCCAGAGGAAACGTCGCCTCGCGGGGCCGGGGAAAATGAAAGACTTTGGAAGTCGCCAGGAATTTGACTGCGAGCTGGTTTCCAAGAGGCTAAGTTAAGCTTCTCCAAGTGGATATTAAAAAGGAGCAGCAGGCCTGGCGGAGGGGCTGGAGGGGGTGGAGAGAAGGCCGGAAGCCGCCCGCTGCACCCTGCGCCTCCGGAGCCTGCCCGCGCGCGCACAAAGCCCAGACGGGCCGGCCGGACCGGGGCTGCGGGAGCCTCGCGGCCGCCCCCTGTCCCGCCTCCTGTCCTGCGCGGCCTCCGGCCCTTCTCCCTCCCGATCCGCAGAGACAATGCTACCTCAGTTTGGGGCACAAACATATGATCAGCACATGGAAATGTGGTAATTTGGATGCGTTCGTGATTGCAACAGATTGAAGAAATTAGACCAGACAAAGAGTGTTTTTGGAGGAGGAGGAGGAGGGGGCCGAAAGAGGGAGGGCGTCGGGGGTGCGAAGGGGAAGACGCCTCTGGAAAGGGGGACGCCGGGACTCCCGCCTGCTGCTAAATACATCCGTAGTAATGGAGAGAGACCGGATCACAGGTAGGCCCCCCGCAGCCCCCTCCCCTAACTCAGAGCTATATTGGTGCTTCGGGAAATCAGCCCCCGGGGGTCACTTTTATTCATTCGTGTGGACGTACTTCTGTTCCTTTGGACTGTTCTGAGGCCGTGGGGTGCCGTCTGCCCAGAGCGGAGCCTCACCAAGTCTGGCTCTCACTGAGGCTCTGCCCTCCTTCCCCTCGCCGTTCCGCTCGGTCCCCAGCGGGCCACTTCTGCTTCTCCAGGCGCTGTAAATGCCCAGACCCGTGGCGGTTGCAGGAAAGGGCGGGGGGAGGGGGCAGGCAGCCTGCTGGGGTCTGGGCTGATGGCCTGTGGGCCCTGGCTGGTTGGTTTACCCACTGTGTGGGCTGTGTTTCAGCTGCCAGCCAAAGTCCGTCTTCAAAGCCGCCTGGGTCTCCTCCCTGAAACAGCATTTTGGTGCCTTCCCAGGAGCCGATTGCAGGGGTGGAGCTACCGGTGCTCAGAGATGTGCAAACGTGTGCGCGCGTGTGTATGCCCACGCACAGCACACACAGCTGGTCCCATTCGCCCAGGGGCTTGGGTCATTAGCGGCAGCGAGTCCCCTTTGGAGCTGGGTGTGTCACTTGGGTCCTCGGTCACCCGGGAACCCTGCAGCGGGGAGGGGGAGTGACATCTTCTAGGGTCACCGAGGGACGCTCTAGGCCAGGACAACCAGCAGATGTGGGCTCTACTCAGATTCTGGAGCAGAATAACTGTTTAAAACATCTTGGTGTCACCTCAGGGCATGGAGTGAGGGCAGACGGCTGGTCCTTGGGCTGGAGGGGTCTTGAGGGTCTGGGCCCATCCCTGCTCTCCTGGGGCATCCAGCCTCTTCTAGATGAGCCATTCTCACTGGCAGCCCCCAAGGAGTGGGCACGGAGCCATTGGGGCATTGTGAGAGCCTATCTGAAGAGAAAGGAGGCTGCTCTGGCTTGAATCATCCTGTTTCGATGGCCCCCTGTCCTGGGTCAGGGTCCCCAGCCCCTCAGCCGGCGATGGCACACGCTGTGACTCGGTCAGTGTCTGACATCATGAGTCGGTTCCCCTTCATTACTGCGCCCGCTGCCTGCTGCGGGCCCCCGTGAGGGTCCTGGGTCCCCTGGGGAGGTCTGGGCTCTCCTTGGGCTTCAGCTAGTCTGTGCTGACCCTGGTGAGCCTCAGGATGTCACCCCACAGATGCCGTAGCCCTCGTCTGTTGCTTGCCACTGTGTGTGTTAGGGGCTCCCCAAGAGGCCAGAGGGAAGGGTGGTCCGTCCTGAGGCTCCTCCTGTATGCTGAGCAGATCCTGATGGCAAGAGAGCTGCTGAGTGGCCATGTGTGCGTGCCTGTGCGTGTGCGTGTGTGTGCGTGCATGTGTGCGTACCTGTGCGTGTGCGTACCTGTGCGTGTACGTGTGTGTGCATTTGTGCCACTGGGACCGCCACAGGATGTGGGGCAGCCATAGAGACCCGCGGGAGGCAAGGTGTGGACTCAGCAACACGGGCCAGCTGGTTCAGGGCTGTGGAGCCTGAGTTCCCTGTGCAGAGGGACATTCACGGGGTCCCTGTGCGGCTCCGGAGGACGGTTGCTTCACCAGCCTGGCTCACAGGGCCCCGGTGGCCGTGGGTCCAGCCTTCACTTCCCAGATGACCAAGGCATGGCCCTGATGGGTGACCCAGAGGAGCGGAGAGTCAGGACACACAGTGGGGGAGGGGACCCTTGGGAAGTGACAGCCCTCTTGGAACCTTCTGGGCTAGCCCGAGCCCAGCAGCTTTTCATGAGCTGAACCAAACTGCCTTGGAAAACGGTCAGCTCTGTGCCTTCATGGCCACATTAGACGCCACTGCCCTCGGCTGGACTGCCCACAAGGGATGGAAAGGGGACTTTCTCTCAGGACGTGCCTGAGGAGGAATGGGTACTATCGGTGAAATTCTCGTAGGGATGCGTTGTCGCTGAAAATTGCTTATTTCTTTCCAAGCTTTGTTGATGATGGAAAGCCTCAAGCCCTTTCCCTACATGTTCCTCAGAACTGCTCAGACCTTGGCCGGGGTCTTTGATTGTAACTTGGCTCTTAAGCAGCCCCCCACCCACCCTGGGAAATGCGTTCCATCCTGTCCCTCTGTGGCCTGGGGCCTTAGTTTCCTAGTCTCAAATGTAAAGGGGTTGGGGTGGTGTGACCCCAGGCAGCACCCCACAGCCGGTGGGCCTTTGAGCCTGCTCTGCGGGGTCCCCGGAGGCTCCTTCCTTCTCCCCTTGTCTTGCTGTAAGGCACTGTGACTACTTTCTTTGTCCCCGCCCACGCAGCGGGCAGAGGCGGGGCTGGGGGCCACGATGTCCCACCTGGCCCAGCACCCCGCCGACCGCTTCCAGACAGGCTTTCCACTGCCCAGGCCTCACTGGGCTGGTATTTGAGATGCAAGTGGCCGGTTCTCAGCCACTGCCCAGTGCTGTCCAGGAGGAGCTGGTGGGGCGGGGAAGGCAGGTGCAGGACCCTTCCCTCTGCGCGCTCCTTCTCTTGGCAGCGCTGGGCTCCTGCCAGGTTTGTGAGTCTGGGATCTGGGTTCCTCCTGGGCAGTGGGGTAGCCCCAGCCCTCTTGGAGGCTGCCCCTCCCCCCACCACCCCGGGAAGATGCCAGAGGGCTTGTCAGCAGGGCAGGGATGAGTCATGGAGCAGCGACTGGCCGCTGAGACACAGAAGGCCGCTCCTTCCAGCCAAGGGTCGGGTTTTTTTCCTTGTTCTGGACCGGCTCTGTGGCTTTTACAAATTAAGCAGTTTTATCTCATTCCAAGCGCTTGTATTTCAGCAGGGAGAGAATCTCCAAGAAGGGAACTTTCCACTGGGGAGCTGTAACTTAGCTCAGCTGGGCCTCGGGGAGGGTGGGAACAGGCCTCGTGGGTGAGTTGCCGGCAGGGAATGTGGAAGGCTCCTGCTGGGTCAAGGATGTCGGCGGGGGTCCCGGGAGGGCTGCTCCGTCACTGGATCGCTGGTCCTTGGTTGGGTGTCTGCCCGGCACGGTGAGGCACAGCACGCTCATCTAGGAGTTGGGAGTCTGCTCTTCTCAGGGGTGTCCGCTGTCATGAGGAGGGCAGGGGGCTGGACACCCCTTACCTGTCCCTCCCCCAGGTACTTGTCACCCTGGTCCTGGACAGACACTGCAGGTCCCAAGCTGCCTGGACCCGCTGTGTCCTCTCCAGCTTTATTTCCCTCATCTCCGAGATGAGAAGTGTGGCCAGTAGCTTTCCTGGGCCCCTTCCTCTTCTGGCTCTGACCTGCAAGGGACTTGGCCCCCGGAGGAGTTTCTCAGGGCTGCTGAAAGCAAGTGCCACAGACCGAGCGGCCGGAAACAGTAGCCACGGACTCTCCCACAGTTCTGGGGGCTGGAAGTACAAATTCAAGGTGTCGGCAGGGCTCGTTCTTTCTGGAGGCCGTGAAGGAGCTGCTGCTCTGTACCCCTCTCCTGGCTTCTAGGAATTGCCTGCATTCCTCGGTGGTCCTTGGCCTGTAGGACATCATGCAGTCTCTGCCTGTTGTCACAGAGCCTTCTGTGTCCCCAAGCTCTGCTGCTGCTCTCTTTTGAGGACACTCATTCTTGGACTTGGGTCCCTGCATAATCCTAGGTGATTGAATCTCCAGATCCTAAACTTAATTATACCAGCAAGACCCTATTTCCAAATGGGACAATGTTCAGGGGTTCCAGGTGAGCATGTGTTTTTTGGGGGGAGGAGTCACCATGCAGCCCACTCCGATCCTGAGGTGTCCTGGATCCACGGAAGACTCCATGTCCCAGATTCCTTGTCGTCCCCCTCTGGACATTTTGGTGTGGCCGCTAGCCTTTGCCACTGTGTCATGTGCACCTGGTGGGGTGTGGAGGGCTCAGGCTTGTTGGAATTCCAAGAGCCGGCCAGGAGACGGCCCTGCTTCCTCCCTGGAGCTCCCTCGTCCTGCCTGCTGGGGGCCCGGGATCCCCAGAATTCTGTGCTGGACTCTTTTTAAAGATTGGGGCAAAATATGCATAACGCACAAATTGCTGTTTTAACTATCTGGGGGCCTATGGCCCAGTGGCATTTAATGAGATGCACAGAGTTGGGCCACCATCCATCCATCTGCAGAACTTCACCTTCCAGCGTGAAACTCTGCTCTCACGGAACATCAGCTTTCCATTCTCTCTTCCCTCTGCCCTTGGCCGCCCCCACCCTACTCTCCCTGTCCGTGAGCTTGACTATTCCAGGTGCCTCATAGACATGGAATCATGCACTCTTTGTCCGTCTGTTCCCGGCTTATTTCACTTAGTATCATCTCTTCCAGGTTCAAGGTTCGTGGTGTTGTAGCCGGTGTCAGTTTCCTTCCTAGTGTAAGACAGAATGAGGTTCCACTCTATGGACAGACCACATTGCATGTCTTTTATCTTTGGCTAGACCTTTACATTGTTTCCACTTTGGGGCTGTTGTGACAGTTACTGCTGTGAATAGGGGTGTGCCGATATCCGCTCCAGGCTCTGCTTTCAGACATACTGGATCCACAGGCAGACACGGCGTTGCTGGATCGTGTGGGAATTCTGTTTAATTTTGGTGGGAAGCTCCTTACGGCTTGCCCCGTGGCTGTACCACTTCCCATTGCCACCAGCAGGGCACCAGGGTTCCAATTCCCCCACCCCCTCAGCGACATTGCTATTTTATTGACTTGTTTATTTCTTTGGGTAATAGCCATCCTCATGAATGGCAAGTGGTATCTCACTGTGGGTTTGACGTGCGTTTCCCTAACTGCTTCGAGACGGTGAGTGCCCTTTCCCGGGCTTGTTGGCATCTGTGTGTCTTTGGAGAAATGGTTCTTCGAGTCCTTTGTTAAGTTTTTAATTGGGTCATTTGTTTTTTGTTGTTGGTGGTCATAGGAGTTCTTTTTATATCTTGCATATTAATCCCTTACCTGATACTCGATTTGCAAGTATTTTCTCCCATCCTGTCAATTACCTTCTCACGCCGTTGATGGCGTTCTTTGATGCGTAGAAGTTTTTAAGTTTGATGAAATCCCATTTTTCTATTCATCCTTTTGTTGTCAGTGCTTGTGGTATCATACCCGTTGTCACAAAGCTTTTCTCGTGTGACTTTTCCTAAGAGTTGTATAGTTTTGGCTCTGGCGTTGAGACCTTTGATCCATTTTGAGTTAATTTCTGTATATGGTGTGAGGTAAGGCTCCTGATTCTCTCCTTTTCTTTTCTCACACCCAGGCTGGCTCCTCTGGGTGGCAGGGAGTGGGGAAATCCTGGGCTGGGCCAGGCCTTGAATCCCTCCCCACCCCAGGCTGGCCAGCAGAGCCTCAGCTCTGGCCTGGAACATGGCTGGACATGTGCTACGTCCTGGGGCAGCCCAAGCCCGGCCCTTCTGGGCTGACAGTGGAGGCTAGCCAGGGGTGTTCTGGGTTCCACCGTATGGATGTTTCTGTAATTCTCTGTGGTTCCCCCTGCCCAGCCTGCATGTGACACTGGCTGTCTGTGTGGCAGGGTGTGCGGCTCAGTGTCCATTGGTCTGTCCCCATGCTCCTCAGGAAGCCTGTCCACCCACATCCTCTCATGTGGCCTCGGCCATCCAAACTTACGCCTCCTGCTCAGAGCTGGTCATCCCTCTTGTCTTCTCTTCCAAGCCGACAGAAACTTCCATCCTGAGGCTGCTGCTCAAATCCCTTTGCCCGAAGGCCCTCCAGCACCGGGCACGCCTTCACCAGCCACACGCGGATTCTGCTGACAGGGTTGGCTGTAGATTCAGCTGCTTTTGGGGCTGGGCATGTGACTGGGCAAAGGGCAGGGTGGGACCTGACCGAGAAACAGGCGAGATTTCCTCCTGACAAGTGGCCTGAGCTTGGAGAAGTGTCTTGGCCACAGCTTGAACTCTGGACAGATAGCAACGCGGATTTCAGCTCGCAGTGGACAACACTTCTGCCTTTAGACCTTCAGATCCTCCTTCCTTTTTTTCTTTTTTTCCCCTTTAAACAAATGAGGAAACTCTGACTTGAGCAAAGCTGAGTAAACAAACCAACACACCCCTAGGAAATTAGCAAAGAGGCACCAGCTCTGAAAGTACATGCTTTGGGGCTGGGTGGGTCTGTGGGAGCCGCTGGGTGCGGCGAGCCGCGGGGTGCGGGTGGCGGGAACCAGCGCCCTGTGCTTCCCGCCTGCTCTCCTACCCCCTCCCGCCAACAGTCTGTGCGGAAGCTTCTGCTTGGAGTTCACCTCCTGTCACCCCTAGCGGGGGTCCCGCTTGCAGTGCCATGAAGCCCCGTTCACACCAGCCCGCTTTCTGAATATTTCTTGAGGTCCCGTGATGTGCAGGTGCTTGCCTAGGCTCTCGGCCTCTGGGAGTGAGGAGGTTACTGCCCTTGCTCCCGTGGGACTCTGTCTGAACCAGATGCCGAGCAGCTAGCCAGTGAGCCCACCGACAGATGATTCTAGACGAAGGCTGTGAAGCAGCCTCGAACAGGTGATGGGATTGTGACCTGGTGTGTGTGTGTGTGTGTGTGTGTGTGTGTTGGGGGATTAGTGGAGGCCCCCCCTGAGGAGGTGACATTGAGCTGAAATTGGTGTGACCAGAAGGACTCCACCAGGCCAGCGTTCAGAGGAAGAGCTTCCAGGCAAAGACAACAGAAAATGCAAAGGCCCTGAGGTCGGGTCATCAAGGTGAGGGGAGGGGCCGGGTCAGATGGTGCTGGGGAGGCCTGTGGGGTGCCCCGTGGAAGGAGCTACGGGCCCTGGATGCCCGGTGGCTGCTGTGTCCTCTGCGGCAGGCTGGGAGGGGAAGCCAGGAGGCCTGGAGGGGGAGAGCCGGTCTTCAGGGTGGGAGAGGGAGGGCTTCCAATTCCTGGGGGGACCCGGGTGGCTGATGAGGCCGCAGATGCCCTGACCCGCTGCCCAGCCCTGCCCCAGCGGCCGCTGATTGAGTAGGGAGGCTTGCGCTCTCTCAGCTAGGAGAATGCCAGCTGTGGCCTGGTGTCTGCTTGGGGGGAGGCTAGGCCGCCTGAGTCCTGGGAAGGTGACCCCGCGCAGCAGCAGGTGTGGGAGGGGCGGCGCGCTCCTTCCCGTCCCGCCAGCTCCCGTGTCCCTGGGCAGAGTTATCGGGAGCCCCGCTTGGCGCCACGTGCCCGCCGGGGACCAGCACCCCTCCTGCTGGCAGGGACTGAGCAGCTTTCTCTCCAGCTCACCTGGCAAGGGCTTGGGAGGGGATGGAGACTCAAGAGCTGCTCGCACAGGACGGTGGACAGTGGGTGCCTGTGTGTCCTTGGTCCACACGGGGAACATTTCGGTCAAGCCCTGCTTGCTACTTCGTGTGCCCCGGGACCATCCACAGGCTCCCCGAGCAGGGGCGGCACAGGCATGGTAGGTGAGTGCAGGAGGCTCTCCCAGGCCCGAGACCTCACCTTCCCGGGGCTTCGCTTTGGGCCCGGGCCCCTCTCTGGCCCTGCTGCTCCTGCAGTGCATGCGGGTGGCCCCCTGCCATCCGCCTGGCTGGCCTGCCAGGGGCCAAGGGGCCCTTTCCAGGTGGCATTTCTGTTCAAAGATGCAGGGCTCTGGGCTGTGGGGCTGGGGGAGATGGCCCAGCATGTCATTATCTGGTAAGAAGCCAGGTACGGCTTTCAGATGGTGGACATCCCCATGTTTCCAAGCTCCAGGATCCTCGTTCAGTGAGCGTGTCCTGATCTGATGGTGCCATGTCCGAGGGAGAGGATGGGGCTGGGGGGCGACCGTGGACCGGGGGCTTGGGCTGTGCCTCTGTGCTGTGTGTTGAAGGTTCAGGGGGTAGGGGGGATACTCCAGGGAACGCCCTATAGCCCCCCCCCCCGTCTCAGCTCGCACCTCTGGGGAGGAGTGGACAGTGGGGCCTGGGTTCTGGAAATGTGCATTGTCTGGGCATGGGTGCCCCCATGGAGCTGGCGGGTGCCCCATTACTGCAGTGAGGGGCCGGGCAGTGAGGGGCCGGGCGGGGCCTGGGGAGGGAGGAGGCTGCAAACCTGGGAAGGGAGCCGGACTGGGCTGCGGAAAGCCTTTCCCCCAGAAGGTGGCGGTGCAGGCCCTCCAGCGCCAGCCCCTGCCCGGTCTCTGCGCTCACCCTATTTGCGGGAAGAGCCTCTTCCCGGGGCTGCTCGCCGCTGGCCTTGCTGGGGGGTGGGGGGGTGGAGAGAATGCGAATCACGGGGAGGACGGGAAGGCGCCGGTGTGGGAAGAGGACCCCCTCGGAGACCGAGACCCGCCGAGGCCGTGGACTTTGAGGGCTTCCTGCCTCGGGGTGGGGGGAGGGGCTCTGGCCACATCCTTCTTCCCTGTTTGTGGTTGAGATGTCTCAGTCTCTTCTAAATTTTTCCAACTTTTTACTACGAAAGATTTCAAACACACAGAAAAGATGAAAGAATTCTAGCGTCCCCCTGCGTCCACCCGCGGGAGGCTGTAAGGCACATCAACCGTGTCCCCCAACAACCCGTGCGATTTGGGGGCTCCACGTCGGAGTCAGTTGCCGATATCCGCACCCATGACCCTTCAGACACCTCAGCTTGCGTCTCCCTAGCTAGACTCCAGGACTGGGTGAAGTTTCTGTTTCTCTCTTGGTGGTAAGACTGATGCATCGCGAAACGCCCAGAAGTTCAGCGGACCCCTCTGAGACTGGACCTAGACGTCCGTGGTGCGTCCGAACTGCTTTTGGGCTGCGGGGCGCCACCATCCACGCTCTTTGCCAGTCTGTCTCTACCTCCACCTGCCTAGGGGCTGCCAAAATTCTGGCTTTTTCCACTATCGATTAATTTTGCCAGTTTGTGTGTTGTTTTCCATCTATCTATGTTTTTGCCGTGGTTTGTCCCATGATTGCTACGTGGTGTTCATTTCACGTTTCCCGTGTGAGGCTCTTATAAATAAAGCTGCGATGAGCATTTCTTTTTTTTTTTCTTTTTTAAATATTTAAAAAAAAAATTTAAGTTATCTCTACCCCTAGCGTGGGACTCGAACTCACGACCCTGAGATCAGACGTTGCATGCTCCACCGACTGAGCCGGCTGGGCGCCCCTTCTCTGAGCGATCTTATACAATTTGTGGGGGGTGGGCAGAGGGGGAGACATAAGCTTCCATTTGTCTTGTCTAAATACCAAGTAGAATTATTGGACCAGGGGTGCCTGTGGCTCAGTCATTAAGCGTCTGCCTTCAGCTCAGGTCACGATCCCAGGGTCCTGGAATCGAGCCCCGTGTTGGGCTCCTTGCTCAGCGGGAAGCCTGCTTCTCCCTCTCTCACTTCCCCTGCTTGTGTTCCCTCTCTCGCTGTCTCTTTCTGTCAAATAAATAAAAATCTATAAAAAAAAAGAATTATTGGACCAAAGGGTAGGTTGGTATAAGTTTAGTTTTACGGGAAACTGCCAGATCTTTTCCTAAGGTGGCTGTACCTTTTTACACGCCTCCCTTTCAGAGAGTTCCCATGGCTCCACATCCCTGCCAGCATTTGCTGCTGTCACTCTACGATTCCGTCCTTTGGGGGGGCGTGGGCGTGTTGTGGTGTTTCGTTAGGGCTGCAGTTTGCATTTTCTTGACGACTAGTGCCGGAGAGCACGTTTTCATGTGCTTATGGGGGACTCATCCATTTGCTCTTTGCGAAGTGCCTTTTCAAATCTGTTGCCTATTTTATTTTATTTTATTTATTTTTATTTTTAAATTTTTATTTATTTGACAGAGAGAAAGAGATCACAAGTAGGCAGAGAGGCAGGCAGAGAGAGCAGGGGAAGCAGGCTCCCCGCTGAGCAAAGCGCCCGATGTGGGGCTTGATCCTAGGACCCTGGGATCATGACCTGAGCCAAAGGCAGAGGCTTAACCCACCGAGCCACCCAGGTGCCCCTGTTGCCAATTTTAAAAGTGGTTGTGTGGGGGCATCTGGCTGGCTCGGTCGGTTAAGCCTCTGCCTTCAGATCAGGTCATGATCTTGGGGTCCTGGGATTGAGTCCCGCATGGGGCTCCCTGCTCAGTGGGGAGCCTGCTTCTCCCTCTGCCAGATGCTCTCTCTTTCTCCACCCCCCAGGGGGCAATTAAATACATAAAAGCTTTAAAAATATATTAAAAGTGCATTGCTTGACTTTTATTCTTTCTGGATACTGGTCTTTTGTCAGGTATGTGTATTATAAATATGTTTTTCCCTGCTCTGTGCCTTGAATATTCATTTCTTAAAGATCTCTTCTGACGAGCAAAAGTTTATAATTTTAATTTTGATGTAATCTAATGTAACAAATTTCTTTCTTTGTCGTTACGGCTTTCTGTGTTCTTTATAAGAAGGCCTTGCCTGCTCCCAAGTGGCAAAGGTATTTTCGGTGTTCTCTTCTAGAAGCTTTATGGTTATAGCTTTTATGTTTGGTTTAGAAATTATCTTTTGTGTATGGTGTGAGGTAGGGGGTTAAGGTTCATTATGTTGGGTTTTGCTAGCTGGTTTATTTTTTCAGTATGGATACCTGGTTGTTCTAGCACCATTTTTAAAAAGACATTGGAGTACCTTGGTGCCTTTGTTGAAAATCAATTGACTTTGTACACGTGGTTCTATTTCTGGAGTCTATCCTATTGTATTGATATTCTGTCTATGCTTTGGCCAAGACCACTGTGTCTTGATTAATGCGGCTTTATAAGAAGCCTTGAGATAAGCTCTCCCAGTATATCCAAACCACTGCTTTCGATGTTCTTATTAAATTTTTATTTTTAATTTAATTTTATTTTTTTAAAGATTTTATTTATTTATTTGACAGAGAGAGATCACAAGTAGGCAGAGAGGCAGGCAGAGAGAGAGAGAGAGAGAGGAGGAAGCAGGCTCCCTGCTGAGCAGAGGGCCCGATGCGGGACTCGATCCCAGGACCCTGAGATCATGACCCTAGCTGAAGGCAGCGGCCTAACCCACTGAGCCACCCAGGCACCCTGTCTCCATTTTTAAAGGCACTTTTCTTTAGTCTCTATAGAATTATACTGTACTGTAGTTGTCAGTGAAAAGATCTTCATGTCAGTTGTTAAATTTATTTCTAACAATTTTTTTTTTTGGGGTGCTGTTGTCAATTGAGTATATATTTTAAGTTTCATTTCCAATTGTTTGCTGCTGATATATAATAAGATGCAGTTGATTTTTGTATATACATTTTATATCCTGTGACCTTGTCAGAGTCATTTTTTAAAAAGATTTTATTTAATTTATTTGACAGAGAGAGAGATCACAAGCAGGCAGAGAGGCAGGCAGAGAGAGGAAGGGAAGCAGGCTCCCTGCTGAGCAGAGAGCCTGATGCGGGGCTCGATCCCAGGACCCTGGGATCATGACCTGAGCTGAAGGCAGAGGCTTTAACCCACTGAGCCACCCAGGTGCCCCTCAAAGTCATTTTTTATCCCAGTATTTGTTTTACTTATTTCTTCGTGATCTTGATTCCTTTAATTGTTTTTTCTTGCCTTATTACACTAGCTAGAATGGCCAGTACCATATTGAATACGAGTGGGTAGGCTTCATTGTCTTGTGCCAGAGCTTAGGATGTTAACTATAGATTTTCCCCAAATATGCTCTTTGTCAGACTGAGGAGATTCCCTTTTGTCCCTAATTTGCTGGAGTTTTTAGCATGGATGGATGTTGACTTTGATAAGTACTCTTTCTGTATCTATTGAAAAGATCATTATTTTCTCCTTTGTTCTACTAATAGGGTGAATTACAATAATCGATTTTTGAATATTAAACCAAGCTTGCATTCCTGGCATAAGTCCTATTTGGTTACAATATGCAATCCTTCTCATACATTGCTGGATTTGATTTGCCTGATTTTTTGTAAAGGATTTTTTATGTAGATCATGAGGGATATTATTGGTTTGGTGTTTTTTTGGTTAGTTAGTTTGTTTTGGTAATGCCGTTGTCAGTGTTCTTTCAGCCTCATGAAATGAGTTCAGAAGTGTACCCACCTCTCCATTTTTCGTAAAAGTTTGCATAAAATTGGTTTTCTTTCTTTCTCTCTTTAAGAGATTTTATTTGTATATTTGACAGAGGGAAGGATAGCAAGAGAGGGGACAGAAACAGGGGGAATGGGAGAGGGAGAAGCAGACTCCCCACTGAGCAGGGAGCCCAATATGGGGCTTGATCCCAGGACCTGGGATCATGACCTGAGCCTGAGGCAGATGCTTAATGACTGAGCCACCCAGGAGCCCCGGTGTTCTTTCTTTCTTAAGTGTTTGATGGAAGTCAGCAAGGAAGCCATCTGTCCCTAGAGTTTTCTTCTTGGCAAGTTTTTTTTTTTTTTTATGACAAATTAAGTACTTGTATTAAATATGTTAAATGAATCTAATATTTAATTGGATATATTAAATGCATTTGATATGTAGAGAGAGCTATTCAAGGTTTTTACTTCCTCTTGTGTCAGTTTTGGTAAGTTGTATTTTGAAGGAATCTGTCCATTTCATGTAAGTTGTTGCACTTATTCATATAAAGTTCGTAATTTTCCTTTATTATCATTTCAGTGTAGGCTCCTAGGGATAACCCTTCCGTCTTAATACCAGTAATTTACGTTCTCTATCTTTCTTTCTTTTTCTTTCTCATGAGTCTAGCTATGAGCTTATTGGTCTGTAGATCTTTTTTTTTAAAAAGATTATATTTGTTAAAAAAAAAAGATTATATTTGTTTATTTGACAGAGAGAGATCACAAGTAGGCAGAGCAGCAGGCAGAGAGAGGGAGGGAAGCAGGCTCCCTGCCGAGCAGAGAGCCTGATCTGATGCAGGACTCAATCCCAGGATCCTGAGATCAAGACCCGAGCTGAAGGCAGAGGCTTGACCCACTGAGCCACCCAGGTGCCCTGATCTATAGATCTTTTCAAGGAATGAACTTTTTTTTTTTCTTCTTCTTCTTCTTCTTTTTTTTTCCCTTTATTTCTATCCTTATCTTCATGACTTCCTTCCTTCTACTCACTTTGATGTATGTGTCGGGTCCCAGGCAGGAAACAGAAACCATACCGCACCAGTAATTTGAACAGCAAAATGTAACCTACAGCATTATTAGCAGGTAGAAGCTGGTTAGCTGCTAAAAGAATAGAACAAGACTCTGGAGAGCACAGAGCGGAAGAAGCAGCAGCAGCTAGTTTCGAAGGAAACACAGTGTGACGTTGGGTTTGGTCCCAGTTTCTTGGCTAGGACACCAAAAGCACAGCCAATCAAAGAAAAAACAGATAAGTTGTATTTCATCAAAATTAAAAAAAAAAAACCTTTCTGTGCCTCACAGGACACCTTGACCGAGAGCAAAGGCAATCCATGGGAAAAAAAAAAAAAAGGCAATCCATGGAAGCAGGGTGGGTGGAAATATTTGCGAACCATATATCCATAAGGGATTAATACTAAGAATATATAAAGAACTCCTACAATCCAACAGCAAAAACCCAAACAGCCCAATTTTTAAAAAAACGGACAAAAGGACTGGCGTGGCCCTTTCTCCAGAGAAGATACACAGATGCCAACAGGCCCGGGAAAGGATGCTCAGTGTCCCTAAAAGTTACAGACATGCCAGTCAGAACATCAAGGAGCTGCTACTTTATACTCACGTTATCCAAAAAACAGAGTAACACTCGGTGACCAGGATGTGGGGAAATCGGAGCCCTCGTGCTTGGCCGCTGGCTGCTGTGGAAAACAGTGTGGAAGGTCCTCAAAACACGAAACCCAGGATCCCCACATGCTTCAGCACAGCCGCTTCTTGTGGGATCCCCCGAAGAACCCAGGGCCGGGTCTCCTGCAGATACGCATGCGTCAGGGGCAGCGGCTGGGGGGCTGGGGCCAGGGGAATGGGAAGTTCATGTCTGAAGGGCACAGAGTTTCAGTTTGATAAGACAAAATGTTCTAGAGATGGGCAAGTTGATAGCTGCACAGTGACGGGGCAGAGGCCACGTCCCAGAAACCCAGGCCTAAATATTGTTAAAACAGTGAATTTTGTGTTAGGGAGATTTCATTGTGCACGTGCGCGCGCACACACACACACACACACACACAGGTGCACGCGCTCAGGGGGCCGCTGTGGCCCTGGGGCTGGGGAGCAGTATGTGAGAGGACAGGAAGGACCAGGAGCCCCGGCTGCCCTGCCTCGCTGGGTCTGGGGTTCAGGCCTTGCTGGAGAAAGTGTGGCTGCCGCACACACGTGTGGTCTCCTGGTGGTGAAACGCTCTTCCCAGAGGGTGTGGTTGGAGCTGGTCTGTGGAAGCAGCTCATGGGTGGCAGAGAAGCTTCTGGAGGGCGTGGGCAGGTCGGAGCTGGTCCACAGGAAGTTTCTGGGCGGTGGGCTGGGAGCTAGAGCAGGTGCACGGGAAGGGGCCCCCTGGGTGCCAGAGAAAGGCCATGAAGGGCGAGCACCAGACTGCTCAGGGCCCCGGGAGCCGGGAAGAGGAGCCCCTTCCCTTGTGCTGCCCAAGGGAGCCTGTCCCTTGTCCCCCCCCGCCCCCCCCTACGACCTTCGTGTCTGTGTGCGTGCGGAGGAAATGATTCACACCCAAGTGTGAAGGTGGGGGTCAGAGCAGGCAGCCCTAGGGTTTGGGGAGCCCAGAGGAGGAAACGGGGGTGGGGACAGGAGATGTGACAGATACCGGGAGTCGCGTCGTCCACACCTAGAAGACCTGGGGGAGGTTTCCGCAGTGCCCGGGACACCGATTCCGTCACATCTGAAGTTTACCCTTGTTTCAGGAGGCCGGGGATCCTTGGAGGTGAAAGGAAAGGAAGGAAAAGGACGTCCCCTGGGGGTCGTGTGTGTGTGTGTGTGTGTGTCTGTGTGTCTGTGTGTGTGTACGCACTGCCCTCATTTCCATTTCGCTATCTTTTGATCACCAGGGAGAATGTCTGCGGACCTACCCGCACCGCCCGGCCCTGTGCTGCGTGTGGTGGGACGTGTGGGCATGGGCACATGGGTGTGTAACACACACACACACACACACACACACACAGACAGGCAGGGGCGAGCAGTCCTACAGATTGTACCTAGGCCTGGCAGGAAACCGGGCTCTGGGAAACTTCAGGCCCCACCTTTGGCACAAAACTGTGCTTTTTGTTGCCGAGCAGAAAGTGGGGGTGGGGCCCGTCGGTGCGCAGAAGAGCAGGTCCGGCCCTGGGCGTCCAGAGCGGCTGCGGGCCTGTTCGGGGGGCTCTTGTCCCAAGCTTTGGGGGGCTTGGGGGTTCTAGGCCAGGATCACGGGGTCGCCCCTGAGAGGAACCTTGGCCAGAACAGCCCCCCACCCCGCTGCCCGGGGGCTCCCCACACTGGCGGAGGGCAGGCGGCTGAGTTGGTGCTCTGGGCAGCCTGTGCAAATACGGGGTCCAGGCCACCCCGCCAACCCCAGCTGACCGTGAGTGGGAAAGGGGGGCCCCCACCCCAGATGCTCTGGGGGTGCGGGGCCGCCCAGCCTGTGGGGCGTGGGAATATCTGCACGAACCCACTGACCGACGGAGCTCGGGGCGAACAGCCGCGTGACCTGGCAGTCGGGACAAACCAGCGGATGCAGGCTCTGCTGCAGGAGGGAGGGGACACCGGCCACCAGGCCATTCCTGCTCAGTCCCTGTCCTAACAAAGGACCACAGACCCGGGGCTCACACAGCGGACACACTCCTCTCATGGTTGCAGAGGCTGGGAGTGTGCTGGCCGGGCTGGCTCCTTCTGGAGACCCTGAGGGAGAATCGGGAGCCTCTCCCAGCTTCTCTGTGGGCGCCGGTGGCCGCCGGCCTCCCACGGCCGGTACCCCACGGTCCTCTCTGCCTCCGGCTCCCTGGGGCTGTCTCCCCCGAGCGTCTGTGTGTTCAGAGAAGCCATTCCTTTGTCTTACAGAGACATCAGCTCGTGGGTTTAGGGGTTGAGCACCCCCCACAATCCAGGATTCCCTCCTCTGCAAACCCTCATTTACAAATAAGGTCGCTTTCGCGGTTCTGGGCATTAGGGTTTCCACGTACCTTTTTGGGGCATACAGCTCAGCTTCCCACAGGCTCTCTGCAGAGGGGGCCTCTCTGGGGCGTAGTCGTGAAGGAGGATGTGTAGGACAAGAGAGGGCCCTAGTGTGGGGTGTGGGTACCTGGATGCGGTGGGGGAGTTTGAAGGGGGTCAGGACAGGGGAGGGGAGGGTGCTGCGGGGTTGTCAGGACAGGAGGCACAGAAAGAGAAGAGCTGCCGGGACGTCTGGCTGGCTTAGCCAAGCATGTGGCTCTTGATCTTGGGGTCATGAGTTCAAACCCCGCCTTGGGTGTACAGATTACTTGGGGGGGAAAAAAAAGAGCTACAGTCACGGTCTGAATATTTGGAGGGTTGTTACATAGAAGGAGGAAAGGACTTAGTCCGAGTTCCTCCAAAATGCACCCTCAGGACCAGAGGCCTGGCAGGTCCCAGAAAGTGTACTTTGACTCGTCACAGACAGAGGCATTTTGCCCACAAGCTGGATTTTCTGACAATGGAGCAGGCCAGTTCACAAAGTAGTGAGTTCCCCATGCCTAGAAGTATTCAAGCGGGGACTGTGTGGAGATTGTTCAGGAAAGCTGTAGAAGGGGCCTCTGAGGCTCCTACCAAGATGTCTGTTACTTGATGGGAACTTAACCCTCAAGGTGTGACAATGTGGGGAACATGCTGGAATCGGGAGGGGGCCTTCTGCTCAGGCCCCACACATTCTGCTTTGTCTTTACAGTTGGGGATCAGGCCAGGCTTGATCCTGCCACGGCTTCCAGCCCGGCTCTTTGTCTTTGGCGGCCTCTGGTTCCTATGGCAACGGAGCCTCTGCCCTGTGGCCTACCTGCCTGATCCCACATGTCGTAATTAAGCGGGGTGTCAGAGGGGTCTGGGGAGACGTGTGCGGATTGTCACATATGTGGATGAACACATGCTTCGGTGTTGCATGTGTGAACACACACACCCCACCCCCGGCCGAGGGTCCCTGGTGCAGAGCCCCCGCCTCTGCCGCCCACCCGCCCCCGCCGGGTCTGAGAGCCGTCGAGAACACCAGTTACGGAGGCTGGCCGCATGCCAAGCTCTGTTTAAGCACGGAATGACATGTGTCTTGGTTTTTGACTTGTTTAGTAAACCTGTAACACTTGTACTATTCAAAGCGCTTTACAAGCATGAACACATTTTAATTTCATGATAACCCTTTGCAGTAGGTAATGTTATCCCCGTTTTAGAAAGATAAAGAAACTGAGGCATGGGGTTACAGGGACCTGCCCGAGGCCTGCCTCGCTCCCTCGTGCACACACACACACAAACCCGTCCAGACACACTCGCACACATGTACTCGATGGCAGCTGTTCTCCTCGGATGTGAAGCGGGTCTCGGAGTGGCCAGGGTCCTGGTCGGGTCCGAGTCTCTCTCTGGCCTTGTTCTGCTGCAGACACTGAAGGGCATTCCTGTAGCCTCACTCCTCTGTCTGGCCTGTCTCCCAGGAACTGGATTTCCCCTAGAGCCCCTGCCCAGCCCGGAGGGAGGCCTGAATGACCCCTCACTGCCTGGAGGTGACTGGTCAGGCTCAGTCCCCCTCCTGCCAGCCCCTCCGCTCACCGCTCTGTGGGCTGCGGGGCCCACTAGGCTTGCCCCTGGATCCGGGGACCCAGCAGCTGTCCGGGAAGGAAATGACACTTGAGCCTCTGGGAAGCTTTGGGAGAAGCAGCTGCAGGGACGTGTGGCCTCCTGCTGTCGTTTTCCTGCCCCCGAGGATGGGCATGAATGGATCACTGTGTGGACGTTCCCAGCGGGGCACAGGGTGGCACAGGCATGATGCCTGCTTGTCACACGTGCTCACGAGGACTTGCTCTAGTCCAGTGTGCTGCCCACTCACCCGCCCAGCCCAGGGCAGCCTACAGACACCGTCCCATGGTCTTGCCGAGACCTGCTGTTTCGCAAGGAGACCGAAGCCCAGAGATGTCGAGATTCCACCAGCTGATAACTTAGCTGAGCTGGGGTTTCTGTTCAGGGCCCTGCGCCTCCAAAAACCCAAGTTCCTCCTATGATATCAGACGCAGGGAAGGATTGGGTGTGTTTCCACAAGCTGATTCTTTGGCTGGGCTGTGCTGCTCAGTTTATTATAGTTGCTCAATAAAATGCCCAATGAATGGGTGCCCCCCTCCCCTGGACCGTCATGACTGAGAGTCGATGGCTTTGGCCCAAGTGTCTGCCTCCGTTCCCTGGCCCAGTGCCTCCCCTTGGGGTGTGTGACCTTGAAAACAGTGACCCTCTCCGTTCCGCCTTGGACGGCGACTCTGGGTGGCGTCAGGGGAGCAGCTGGGGATTACCAGCGCCCCGTGGCTGGCCGGCTGGCCGCCACATTCCTGGCAGGGACGCGCGGGCGGTTGTCCGCCACATGTGTGGGGAGAGCTGCCCACGTACGGCTCACACACAGGCCTGCCCCCACCCCCCGCACGAGCCCCCTGGGGGGCTGCCAAGACTCTGCTCTGGAACGTTGGCCAATGGGGGGGTCCTGCCTGCTGTCCCAGCTGTGGCGGTTGTTCAGGGTGGTCACGGCGGTGGAAAGAGCCTGCCCGTGGATCGCGGGTCCTGTGTGTGTCCCGTGCCCCTTCTACCTGTGCTGTTGTGGGTGGAGACCACCGCTGCTCGCCCAGGGGCTGTAGCCTCCGAAGGGCCTTCCACGGTGGAAGGACCCGTACAAACACTGGCCCTGGGGGAGGGGGAGTGCGTTTAGAAGCTCTTGGGCCCCTTCCTTCTGTGCCAGGGCTGAGTATCCGTCTTCAGGGGCGAGCCAGTGTCTGGGTCTTGGAGTAAGTGTAATACAGGGTGGGGTGGGTCTCCCTGCTGGTGGGGGCGTTCCTGGACGCAGATGCGACACTGCGCCAAACAGGGACTCTTGGCTTTGGCGAGCGAGCTGGGGCTGCCCGGGCGGCTTCGCTCTGCAGAAGTGGGTAACGTCCCTGCCCCCGTTAGCACCCCCGCTCCGCCGGCGTTAGTGAACGCCCGCTTCCCCTGCCCCTGACCCCAGCATCACACGTACTGTGCACCCAGTCCCCTGGCCTCGAGAGCCTTCTGCAGGGACTCACAGCCACAGCCCCTGCTGCCCTTGATCCTGTTGAGGGCCACATGGATGGACGTGGGCATTGGACAGGCCTAGTTCATGTCTCCCAGCAACTGCCCTGATTCCCCGGGCCTGGACAGGCTCCTGCCTTCCTTGCCTCTCTGCTGCCCGTGGGGAGATGGGGGGATGGACAGGCTACGTCTCGGCAGCTTCTCCGGGGCTAAAGGGGGATGTCATAGTAATCGTGAACCTGATGAATGCCACGGGCTGCAGGCGCTGGGGCCGCCCTGGGGAAGTGCTGGCCCTCCTGCTTCTCTCCTGTTCTTGTTTCTTCTCCTTTGGCTGTTGCCCCTCCCCCTCCCTCGCCCTCACCCCTCCATTCTCCTTCCCCCTCCGCCATGCACTACCGCCAGGACTACGTCCCCAGTGGCCCCCTCCATTCCTGTCCTCTCTCTGGTTCTCTGAGTGGGGACTGGAGGACAGAGAGGGGCTGCCCCTCCTGGGGGGCTCCCACCGGCCAGGCACTGAGCAGGACGGTTTGCAGTCTCCAGCCTGCCTCTCCATCCACCTCTGGCCTGCCGGGGGCTGGGCACAGCCTCTGGAGACGCAACCCCGGAAAGGGGCTCTTGGACCAAGGGTTGGCCGTCAGGACAGAGCGCTGTGGGGGAGAGGGGTAGGCGCCATGGAGGGGAAGCTATTGTGACATTCGCTAGTGCTTTATTTATGACTTAGGATGTTTGTGGGGTGACTGGAGCGGAGCTGGAGACGTTGCTGGCCAGAAGTCCAGGAGCGTCCACTGCGTGGCTGGACCCGGCCACTGGGGGAACTCTGGGCAGGCAGATAAGGCGTGGGGGCAGGGGCTGACGTTCGCTTAGCATCTGTCCCACACCAGGCACTGGGTGCAGAAGGGCATAAGGAGAGCGGGCATCTGGGCCGGCCCACACCTCCCTGCAGAACCTTCCAGGTGTGAGTAGGGAGAGGACAGTCAGGACTGAGAGACAAGAGCCTTTGAACTCCTAAGGCACGAACGTGGTCAATAGCATCCCTCTGGCGGTCTTCAGGAGGAGAGGGAAGGTGCGTCCGCACTTCCAGGGCTGCGTTCCTGCGCGGACTCTGCGTGGGTGTCTGCCCCTGCCCCGGCAGCTGCTGTCGTTCTCTGCACCTCTCTCCTCCCTCCACAGACTGTGAAATGGTCCACACGGAGCGCAGTGGGGAGCACTTTATGGTCCATACCCACATGCCCGTCCCTCCGATTCCACCCCGATACCGAACTTTGCTTTGTCACCTCTTTGTCCGCCTGCCCGTCCTTCCATCCACCCAGTTGTTGTTACTGGGTGTCCACTTGTTGTTACTCCTGGTGCATTTCAGAGGAAATCACGAATGTCCTTGATGACCTACAGAATCATTGCCAGACGCTCCCAGCGTCACCTGCAGAATTTCTGACCACCTGCCCACTCCGAATACTCGTCCAGGCTGCTCCTTCCCCAGCAGGAGCACGGTGGGCGGAGCTGGGTGGAGCCTGGGTTCCAGTCCCGGCTCTGTCGTCAACAGCTGTGTGGAACCATCTTGCTTCTCTGGGCTCAGGGATGAATGGGATTCGCCTGTATGTTAGAGGTGACGAGCTCTACCAATGACCAACTCCTGTTTCGTGCCCGACACTTGCTGTCACAAATCCCTTCAATGTAGGGATTGTCATTCCTAACATTTGGGGGGATCGGGGACAGGTCAGAAAGGTAGAGCAACCTGCCACCTGGTGAGTAGTCACCCTGGGTCTGCGCCCAGCAGTCCGACCCGGAGCCCCGGCCTCGGCTCCTGCCGATGGTCTGAGGCTGTGATTCGTCCCTGGAGTGGCCATTTCTGCTCTGTCTGTTCTGTCTGTTGGTGTTGGTGAACAGAACTCTCTTTCTCAAGGTCTATCTCAACACGGAACTTTCCAGAACAGTCCAAGCCTCCTCTGGGCATGTATTGATTTGGTGACCCCTCTGACTTATGTTACTTTTTGTGCTCTGTCAAGCTCAGACCTTTACTTTCCAATTTCAAATGCCCAAACAAGCAAACAAAACGAACCTGGGGGGAACTAGACTGTTCATTCTGCTGTGATTGTATCAGACTCCGCCCGGGGCTAGTGCGTAAAGCTCAGGTCTCTGCCTTGCCTTCAAAGGAGCTCTCAGACTGGCGGGATGAGGGACACACGCCCTATCAGCCAGGGAGCTGTCTGGCTGTGTAACAAAGACTGAAACAACAGAGGTCGACACAAGAGAGAAATTAATTTCTCTTCTACTTCCCCGTCCAGATGTAAGCAATCAGGGCGGCCCAACACGTCCATCCTGTGAAATAAGATGGTTGCTGTGGCTCCTGCCATCACATCTGCCCTCCTGCTGGGGGAGGGAAAGGGCAGGAGTGTCCTGAAAGTTAAACACTTCAGATCCCCTCTCACTGAACAGAACTAGGCACATGCGCACTCTTGGCAGCAAGGGCACCTGGGAAATGTATTCTTTCGATGGGCACCGATATGTCCAGCTGACACTTTGTCACCATGGAAGAAAGGGAGAGTAGATATTAGGGAGGGCACCGAGGGTCGTGCCACACTTGGTATGTAGGGTGATGGCCAGCCCTGTGGCAAGGGTCATTTCCGGGAAAGGTGAGACTGGGAGACAGCTCATCAAGGAGGTGACGTTTGCGCTGAGCTTGAGGGGCAAGAGAATGGCAAGTGTCTTGGCACACGTGCCGCCTGTCCTGGGGTCAGGGCAGACATGGTCGGTCAATCATTACAGCTGTCTTTCTCCCCGAGCACCGAGCAGCCCCGGAGACCTGCTCCGCAGCCCCCCAATGGGCAGGCGATTGGCTCGGGCCCCACCGGCCCCCGCATCTCACCCGTCTCCCCAGAATGAATCCGCTGCGGCTGTCTGACCACGTCAGCTAGCGGTGGGTGCGCCCCGTACCCACTCTGCATCCAGTCACGTCCTCTTGGTGGCTTGAATTTGGTCACAGTGGGGTCATTTCCGTCACCGCAGTTGGCAAATGTGATCGATCAGGCTTTTCCCCGCCTCTGGGTGGGTCGCTAGACATTCACCAGCCCTCCGGACGCGGTATCTGCCTTATCTTTCATCCTTTCTTTCTATTTTTTTTTTAAGATTTTATTTATTTATTTGACAGACAGAGATCACAGGCAGAGAGAGAGGAAGAAGCAGGCTCCCTGCTGAGCAGAGAGCCCTATGCGGGGCTCGATCCCAGGACGCTGAGATCATGACCCGAGCCGAAGGCAGAGGCTTTAACCCACTGAGCCACCCAGGTGCCCCTCTTTCATCCTTTCTTAACCAAAGTCTTCCTGAAAGGTCTGAGTGCAGATCTCTGTCTTAATAGGGGGTTCCCGCTGCACAGCGCTTCCCTCCTTTTGAAGCTCTTGCTCTGCCGTGGGGTCACCGTTCGGGATGTCAGCTCCTCCCACGCAGAACTAAGGTCGCGGGGATGAGTGGGGAGATTTGGGAGCCCGGCAGGACTGACCGTGGTTGTGTGGTGCTGCTGTGTCCCGGGCACCTGCGGCTTGGCTGGATGGGGGATGGGCGCCAGGGAAGCCACATGGTTCTGCAGAAAGGGGATGCGTGTTTGGAGGTCGGAGGCCCCCGACAGGACCATGCTGGACTTTTCCTAGACAGATGATCTAGATCATTCATCATCGAGTGGGAACCACTCAGTCCTGGGCCTTGCCCAGCCTGCTCGCCCAGAAGACCACATGTGCCACGTGGGCTCCATCCATTCCCTTCGCTCCAGCCGCGGGGTGGGCCTCGGGCTTGTGAGATGGGCTGACATCGGGTGATTCACTGGCCTGGAATGTCCGCGTTTACCTCCGTGAACACAACGCCCCTGGTACCAAAGGCTCCGCTTGGGTTTGTGTGCTGGTCTGTGCACCGCGGGTGCTGTGGCTTCGGCTCGCCTGCCCCACCCGCTCCCGGCCTGGGGGGCCGTGCCGCTCCAGATGTGCGCTCACTTGGGCAAGGTCGGCCGGCCCGGGGCCAGGTCTGCGGGCATGTGGATGGAACAAGCTGCAGAGACCCAGACTCCACGGTCTCTGAGACCCGTGTTGACGTGGCCCCCTCTGGCACGCCTCCGCCCTGCCCCCCGGGTGGGAAGTTTCCCTCTGCTGGAGAACAGCTGTTCTGACGAGGGAGCCCATCTGGCCGGCAGGACAGTGGGCGGACGGACTGGGGGTGCTCCGCGCCTCCTTCTTTCTCTGGCTGTGTCTTTCCCTGCGGCAGGAGAGGACTGTCCCCGCCGCAGGCTGATTGCTGGCTTCCCCCTCCAGCAAATGGTCTGGGTCAGAGGCTGCCCTGGTCCCTGGGAAACCCACCAGAGGGTCCGGGAGAGAGTCCCTACCCCCACGGGCTCCTGGGGGGCTTCTCAGAAGTGGCGTCTGAGCCGAGTACCTGAGGGCTCCAGAGTGAGCCAGCCAAGGGACGCCTGGGCGGCTCAGTCCGTGAAGCATCCGACTCTTGATCTCGGCTCCGGTTATGGTCTCAGGGTCGTGAGTTGAAACCTCACATTGGGCTCCACACTGGGCATGGAGCCTGTTTAAAAAAATTTAAAAAAAAAAAAAAAGGATGAGACAGCCAAGGTCGGGGGGAGGAGGGGGATGGCTACCAGGCAGGGGGCACAGAAGAGGACAGGTACAGAGGCGTGACACTGGCTTGTCCGGGAACTAGGAGCAGCTGGGCAGGGGCAGAGGGCTTGGGGATGGAGGGCCTAGGACAGACTTGGGGGCCTTGCTCGGCTCTCACCACCTTCGCAGGTGAAGGTCGGATGCACATCCTAGAAATGGGGTCCCGTCAGCAACTCTGGGTTAGGCTGGGAGGAGCAGACGCCCTGGGAGGCCCGCTTGGGGCCCGAACGGTTCTTCTGGAGCCTGCAGCCAAGCGCGTGAGGGAGCCTGGGCGTTCAGCAGTGATGAAAGACACCCCAAACCTGTCTCTGACTTGGGGCCACTCCAGCGATGCTGGGGACATGGGGCGCTGGCTCTTAAAGGCTGTGTGGGCTGTCTTGTTCCTTTTCCCTCTGGCCATTTTCCAGGTCAGTCCTCCCCCTCAGCTCCCCGTCTGCAGGAGTCTCCTGGAAGACTGTCTGTCCCTACATGGGCAGGAGGAGCACGGCTGCCCAGGTGCCCAACGAACCAAAGAGATACACAGAGGCCTTCTGTTGGCTTCAGGGGCCCCGGATGCAGACAGTCTAGGGGAAGCCTCTGCACACACACCCCCCGCCCCCGCTGGGGCCTTGGCACTGGGAGGCCTTTGTCCTTGGGGCTGGTCCCTCTCCTCACAGCCTGGCCAGAGCTGGCATCCCCCTGGTCAGGGCCCTCAGCCCAGCCTTGTCATCTCGGCGAGTGACTCATGCTGGGGTTGGGGGTCCCGAGCGCCAGGCGGGCTGTGGTAATAGCAAACCCATGACGTCCCCGTCCCTGAGGTCACTTCACACGAGGGACAAATGGTTCATTGAGGTTGGTTTGGCTGCCTGCTGGCCCCGGCAGCCCTGGTCGTGGGGACATGTCATTACCCGGGAAAGCAGTGCTGGCTCACGGGGAGGGGGCCTGGCCAGCCTCCCTCCAGCGCAGAGCACTCTGTTCCCAAGGCTCCGGGCCCAGACCCAGAGGCTGCATCTCAGGTAGAGTGAGGCAACGTGGGTGCCCTCCCCCAGGGGCCACGCCGGGCCGAGGGATGCACCCGGCGGTACACAGCCTCTTCTTGATGCATGGCGGGCAGGGACAGGCAGAAGAATCCAGGCCACAGGGAACCCCCCCGCCCCCCTCTGCATTTTGGCTACTGACATCGGGCCCTTTGTCCCCAGATGTCGTGCTCCCGAGCGTCTCCGGAGTGAGCTGACCGGCTCCCCTTCTTTCTTCCCCATCGTTCCCCGGAGGTGTGGGGCAGGCGAGGCATGGCCCAAGTTGCTCAGTGGAGATGAGGAGGATGAGGGCCAAGTGGGGGAGGAGAGGGGCTTGGGGACCTGCCCGCTCAGGACTGTCCCCATCTATGGGTGGCTTCCCGCTGAGCCCTTAGAGGCCTGGCCCAGACAGAGGCCGAGGCACCCAGCCTTCTCCCCTCCCCCCCACCCTGAGCCTGGGTTTGAACCCTGGGCAGAGTGCCGTAGCACCCGGGATCCTGGGGTTGCCAGCTGAGAAGGGGCACGGAGCCCAGGTGTGCCTAGACACTTGCTCCTCCCCTGGCTCCCGTTTCTAGGGCCTGTCTCCGGCTCTGGAGCACCCCCCCCACCCCCGCCCCGGGCTTACAGACTAGCTTCTGGGGACATTTCCCCACAGAGGCCCGTTGATGGGAAACCAGTTCTCCTCCAGGCCCCAGAGCTTTCCCGTGCAAGCTTCTGTAGTCAGGTTTCTGCCGTTGCTAGGGACGCCTGGGAGCTGATGTCTCCCTGGGGGCCCCTCCTCCAAGCCTTCCCTGGGGGGCCCATGGCGCAGCCCCTTGCTCAAAATGGAGGGGCACATGCCCGAATTCCAGGCTGCTGTAAAGGCTGTTGGGAATCTCTACTTCTGCATCTTCTTTCCGCTCTTCTGAGGGTTTTTGCTTGCTTTTCCACTTTTAAATTTTTTTTTTTAAGATTTTTATTAAGATTTTATTTATTTGACGGAGATAGACACAGTGAGAGAGGGAACACAAACAGAGGGAGTGGGAGAGGGAGAAGCAGGCTCCCCGATGAGAAAGGAGCCTGATGCGGGGCTCGATCCCAGGACGCTGGGATCATGACCTGAGCAGATGACAGACACTTAACAGACTGAGTCACCCCGGCACCCCTCACTTTTCTATTACTGAAAAGAGTAAAGTTGATAACCTTCTTCCATGGGCAAAAGCTATAGTCTCTTCCTCCCCCTGCCCTCTTTCTACCTCTGTCTCTACCATTCTTTCTCTTTTAAACAGCCCAAACTAGGGTGCCTGGGTGGCTCAGTTGGTTAAGCGACTGCCTTCAGGTCATGATCTCAGAATCCCGGGACTGAGTCCCAGACTGGGCTCTCTGCTCACTCTGACCCGCTACCCAGTCCTCTCTCTCTTGCTCATTCTCTCTCTCAAATAAATAAAATCTTAAAAAACAAAAACAGGGGCGCCTGGGTGACTCAGTGGGTTAAAGCCTCTGCCTTCAGCTCAGGTCATGATTTCAGGGTCCTGGGATCGAGTCCCACATCAGGCTCTCTGCTCGGCAGGGAGCCTGCTTCCTCCTCTCTCTCTGCCTGCCTCTCTGCCTACTTGTGATCTCTCTCTGTCAAATAAATAAATAAAATCTTTAAAAAACAAAAACAGCCCAAACTGAACAAAGACAGAGAAAGCAACATTGAAAGGCACTGAGCTCCCCATCACCAGAGGTGTTCAAGGGTAAGGCAAAAGGGCATGTAGGGGGCAGGCATTGGGGGGATCCCAGCAAGGGCTGTATGGGCCCCTGTAAGCCCTGAAGACCCTTGTGAGAGGGTGCAGGGGGGTGTCCCCCTTTCCTGCCCTCCCTGTGTCATGGCTGCCACTCGGAGCCTCAGTGGCTTTTCCTCCCACCAGCTCACTGGCTGTCTCCTGGGCGGGGGTGGGGCCAGGAGCACTGTTAGGGCATATGTCCCGAGTCCAAAGGGGCAGGCGGATGGGCAGCTCCCTGGGGCCAACGTCACCTCGGTTACTGCGGCGACTTTAAAAATAAGTTTGGCCACAGAGGGCCTGTTGGCCTTTCTTCTCCGCTCGGATCCCGCTCAGATGCTGCTGTTCTTGCTGACGTGGAGCTGGGGGAAGGCTGGTGACTCAGCTCTTGTCCCCACGCTGCGGCGGTGTGAGCTGCCGCCAGCTCCTGAGCCCTCGGAGCAGGGTGCCTGCTCGGGAAAGGCAGCGAGGAGGGCAGGACGCCGAGGGGACAGCCTGTCCTCTCGGGTATGTGGCCCAGCCAGGTGTCCTGGCAGCCACGGGGTAAGGCCCAGCCACTGGCTGCTTTGAGGCTGGGTGGATACCAGGCCGGCCCCTCCTTCCAGCCCCCTGCGTGTCTCTGGACGGGATGCAGTGTGGCCCTGGCCCCGCCTCTGTACCTCTGGCCTCAGCTCGCTGCCAGTGGGCTGGGAACTCCAGACCCTTCCGAAGCCTTGTTCTGGGGGCTGGAGTAGGGGCTGGAGAATCAGGGCTACGGCGTGAGCCACCGTTCTCCTCCTCCCCCTTTCCAGCTGGGGGATCCAGGTGCCAGAGCCCCTGAAATCACCTTGGGGGGGTTACAACTTCCAAGCAGTTTTCTGTCCCCTGCCCCCCACCCCAGCCCCATCCCCAGCTTAGCAGCCGCTGCCCCCACCTTGCAAGGTGGTCCCAGTGGCTCTCATGTCCCTGCAGGAAAATTTACAACTGAAACAGAAAATGGGAGGGCCGGGCAGGGCTGCCCGGCCCCCTGGGAGCGGGCCATGGCCATGGGAGTGGCCAGCTGCTCGGGTCCCGAGCATCTGTCCCCGGGGCTGGGTGGCTTGGGTGGGTCACGGGCCAGAGGGTGGGTCACAGGCCGGAGGCCGGCAGCCAGGGAGCAGGGAGCAGGGAGCTTGCCTGGGTCCTGCTGGCCAGCAGCTTCCTTCCGTGACCCGAAAGCATGAATTTAGAGGAGTAATACTTTGTTTAAAAAGCTCCCTGCCTCTGAGATAAGGCCAGGGCTGCTGTGGTCAGAGTTTGCTGTAAATTTTCTGAACAAAGCAGGCTGGGGCGATGGCTGGGGAGTCTGGGGAACAGATTAATCATGTGCTAAGAAAACGGCATTCCCCTTTGAAGTGAAACCTTATGGTTGCGTTTAAGCAGCCGGGCAGATGGAGGAAGGGTGTTCTGTGGCATGCGGGCTCGTGAAATGTCAGCTGTACCCACAGACGGGCTTCACGGGAAGCTTCACACCCCGGCAGCTCGAGAGACGCGGTGGTCGGACCCTGATGGCGTCCCAGGGCCGTGGGAAGGGAGAGGGGTTCCCGGTGCCTTGGTTGGGGTGTGGAGGGCACCCTGCTTGTCATCCCAAATGCTGGGGCTGCCTGGTGGCTGGCGGGCATCCGGGGAGTCGGCACGCATCCTGAATGCGTCCCGTGCCCCTGTGAGCTGATCCTCTGTCAGGAGTCCCCGTGACCCGGCCGTCCTCTGGAGGAAACTGAGCTGTCATTCCCCAGGGATTTGACAGGTTCTTGAGGAGGCCTCCTTGCATGCCGGGAGGCGAGGAAGCAACTGTCTTAGGGGGTCTCCTGGGCGCTGGTATTTAAGATGGAAATGACAGACAGGGAGCCAGCGGGGGGACGCCTTAGGGACGCTGCCCAGGCAGCGGGAGCCGTAGAGGAGGTCCTGAGGCCGTGAGCAGACCAGGTGGAGATGGGTCGGGCACGTGAGACCTTGGCAGCCCAGGGAAGGCGTCTGCAGTGGATTCTGAGCGTGAATGAGGGCACGGGAGGTGACATGATGTGATCTTGAAGCGTCACTGAGATCTGGATGGAGGGGACCAGAGTGGAAGCAAGCTCCCGGCTGGGGAGGCTGTGCAGGAACGCCAGCGGGAGAGGGTGGCCAGGAGCGACAGCCCGTTGTTCAGTTCCGGGGTACCCTGTGAGCCGGCTGTTAAACACAGCCGTCGTGAGAAATGTAATCACGTAGCATACGAACACGTAATTCATATTTTAGGGAATGTATATACAATAAAAAGTAAGTCATATGTAAATTATTGCTTAAAATTAAGTGCCGTGGAATTACCGTGCAATCCAGCAGTTTGGGTTCCCGGTAAATGCGCGAGGGCGGGGGCGCGGGCCTCCGAGACTGGCTCACGCCCGGGTTCCCAGCCGCTCATGCCCCACAGCCAAAAAGTGGAAGCAACCCAAGTGTCCATCGACGGCCGGACGGGCACACAAAATGTGTGCAGTGGGCCTACGGCAGAACATCAGCCTTAAAAAGGAAGGAAATCCTGACACACTTGGCCACACGGACGAACCTCGAGGACCGTGAGCTCGGTGAGCTAAGCCCAACCCAGAAGGACAAGCACTATGATCTCACGCGTGTGAGGTTCCCTCGAGCCGCCGAGTTCACAGAGACACAAAGTAGAGGGGAGACTGCGGGGCCTGGGGGGGCACACGGGGAGACAGGGGTGGGTGGAAAGAAGTTTCAGTCAGGGGGACGGCCGCAGTCCTGGGAACGGCCGGGATTGATGTGCTCAGTGCATGTCGCTGTGGACCGAGGTCCGGTTTGAGTGCTACGCCTCACGTTCTGTGCATTTTGGCATCGCCGTATTAGAAACAAATCACGTTAGATTAGAAACAAATCACATTATAAAACTAAGTTATCTCCTCGATTTATATAATACAAATTCCTTTAGACATTAGGCAGCATGCGCCCCTGGAGGGGGTTGGACCAGGGGTGGGGGTACTTGAGGTCAGAAGCAGCCACATATTTCCACTTTGGAGATGGAAAGTCACTGATGGCCTGGCTGTGGGGTGAGGAGGGAGGGGACCCAAGCCTGATGCCTAGGCCCTTGGCCTGAGCTGCTAGGTAGATGGAGGGACCGTTTACAAAGGTGGCGGACAGAGGGAGCTTGGGGGCTGTGGAGGGTCGGGCAGCCGTCGGATCCAGGGCTCTGGAGCTCATGGAGGCTCTACTGTGTGCCAGGCGTGGGCTGGGCTGAGGCCATGGGCGCCTGTCCTGGTCTTTGAGGAAACAGATGGTCCACTTAACAGGGTGTCCTGTCCAAAGGCTCAGAGCAGCCGGGCAAAGAGCCACTGTCCTCCCCTTGCTCTCCTGTCCCCGCATGGAGTCCCGGGTCATGGATACAGGGGTTGAGCCAAACGGCTGTTTCCGCCCATCCACTTCCTACCTCCCTCTTTCCCAAGGCTCATCCCACCAGCGCCTGACCCATGGGGTTTCTCTCCAGGCCTGGTCTTGCCCATTTCCAGAAAAGTCTAAAACTGGACTTCATATTAGACCTTTCTTATCCACCCCTGGCTCTTCAAGGATTATTAAAACTTGCCACCCCAGCCCCACAGTCCCCTCAGGACGGCCACCTGCACAACAGCGTTCCTTATCTACAGCAGGTTTGGGGGTCACACACCTCTTTGGGACATGCACGTGGAGTCAAGGTCTGCAGAGCGTCTGGGGGTCACTGTTACAAAGGATCCCCATGTGAGGGGCTTCACACAGCAGAAATGTCTTCTCTCGTGGTTCTAGAGGCTACACCCCGAAATCAAGGTCTCAGCAGGGTCCCACGCGCTCTGAAGCCTTGAGGGAAGAATCTTTCCTCACCTCTTCCAGCCTCTGGGGTCCCAAGTGTCCCCAGCTTGTGACCACACCCTCCAATCTCTGCCCCCGACTTCACATGGCTGCTCTGCATCTCCTCCTTTTGACCTCTTACAGGGACACCTGTCCTTGGATTTAGGGGCCATCCTAATCCAGAGTGATCTTCTCTGCAGGGTGATCACATCTGCAGAGATCCTCATACCGAATCGGGTCCCATTCTGAAGTTCGTGAGGATGTGTGTTTTTGTGAAGCACCCACCGCAGGTCTCCTGGGGGAACCTGGGAGGTGGGTGTCCCCTCCAGTGTCCCCTCTAATCACTCTTTCCCTTTGGGCCAGGCTTACAGTCTTGCCTTCTCCGTGGCCATCACAGAATGCGGACGCCTTATTCTGTTTTTCTGGCCAAATTTAAGCTCGCTTTCCTCTCTCTGCTGTGGCTCCCTTGATCTGCCCAGCACCCCAGCCCAGCCTGCCCTCCGCCTCCCCACCCTTTGCCCTGACTGTTCTGCCCTGAGAAGGGGGCTGGGAACCCCTCACCTCCCCATAAGGCCTACTTTGCAGACTGGACGAAGCCATCAGAGGTGATCGAAGGCTGGGCCGAGACAGAACTGGGTGCAGGATTTCCGCGGGGAAAGCGAAGGCCGAAGCGCACCAGATTGTTTTCAGGTTAGGAGAAGGTGATTATTATGTGAAGGGTGTTGCTCAGCTGTTTGCCATCGCCTCTGAAGACAGACAAAAAGGAGGAAATAAATGATGTACAATTAGAGCAGTTGGTTAGATACAAGGGTGAACTTCCTGGCTGGGAGTGTGGCCAAGTGCTGGGTACGGTTTCCCGAGGGAGCGTGGGGAACGTTCCTTACCTGGAGGTGTCAAGGCCCAGGGGCAGCGGTGGCCCGGTGGTTAAGCCGAAGGCAGGGATGTGGACCGGATGGGCACTTTCTGGCCGTGGAAGTTGGCTCCCTCCTGCCATTGTCCTTTGGGTTCCCACAGGGGAGCCTTTGGTGAGGCTTGCACCCTGGCTGGGCTCTCCGAGGAGATAAGCACACATCTGTTCAGCTAGAAGGGCACACGAAGAATGCATAGTAAGGCGACTCTGTGCTAATCTGGGGGAGCTCCAGGCCTGCTCTCTGGAACAATCGCATGGGTGTGTCTGCACTCCCCAGGGGCTTTTTATAAGCACATGGGAGAATAATGCCGTGGACCAGCACCTTCTCAGGGGCCTGTGTAGTTAGGCCTCTTCGCAGGGGCAGTGGACCACCGAGCTGCCCAGTACTGGGTGGACAGGTGGCCCAGAGAGCTTGGCTGTTCAGCAGGCCCGGTGCTGGCTTTGCAGCAGGACGTGCCGGGGCCGCTGGGAAGGCTGTCGGGGTGCCCGCGATGGCAGCGGTGACTCCCTGGCTGAAACCCGGGCCCCAGGCAGAGGAGGGTGTGTGCGCATCCGAAGTGTCTGTGGTTTTGCAGTTCCATGTCCACAAACTCACTTAGTTGAAAATAGTTCAAAATATCCAAAGCATGAGGGAGGGAGTGACCACTTTTTTTTTTTTTTTAAAGAAAGTACTTGGTTTCAGCTGCTTGATAAAGCCACCCAACCCTGTGTTCTCAGAAGAGATGGGGAAGGACTGGGATTCAGTCAGGCCTCAGCATCCCCTGCCCTTTCGGGATCTTTACAGACTAGGGGTGTGGGGGGCCTGGGAGGGGAGTGGCAGTCATCAACCTGAGACCCAGGACAGCCCTCCAGCTCCTGCAGGCCTCACCAGGAGGGTATAGTCCCCTGCCGGGGACTCTCACTGGGCTTGAGGGCCTGACTTGGGGCAGGGGTTCTGGGTCTAAGGTAATGAGCGGGACAGCGGGCCAGAGCAGACGGCCTAACTGACTAGCCGCGGGAGGGACAGGAAGGCCCCTCCGCTGGGGGCCAGCCCTGGAGAGCCCTTCCTGGAGGCTCGGTCCTTTTGCTTTGACGGTTCCAACCCAGCCTGGAGGACCTGCCTGCCTCCCTTGTAGATGACAGAATTTAATCAGTGTTTGCCAACCGATGGGCACGTGTACAAACAGCTGTCTTGGAGGGCAAGACCAGGCCCGAGGTACAGGGGAGACGGCAAGCCCCCTTTCTCCCCATTCGGAACTCCTTCGTTCAGACCCCATGAAACATCGTCGCCTTACCAGGGGGAAAGGCCGAGGTTGACGCTCGCTGCCACCAAGCAGTCCCCCCCCCCCGCCTTATTGTGGAAGCTGCGGGCGGCACATTCCGCTGGCTGTTCTGGTAGGGGTGCTCCTTCCTTGCCCCCCACGCCCCCCACCCCACCCCACCAGGGGTTGGCACTTTTTCTGTCACTTGGCTCGGAGGGTGCAGCAAGGGACCCCGAGGGTATACGGGTGTGGGTGGGGGGAGTCGCTGGAGGCCCCCCCCGCCCCCGGGCCACGTGACTCGGGCACTAGCCCCTCGCTCCGCGGCTCCCGGCCCACAGGCGGGGGTCCCGCGGCCGCCAGCTCGGGCGCTTAACCCTTGCAGGCGCTGAGCGCGCGCTGGCGGCGGCGGCGGCGGTGAACTTTGTTTGGCTGCGTAAATAAAACCTCCCGCTGGAGGAACCCTGCGCCCCAGGGAAGGGGAGGAATCTCTCCCCCCAGCATTCGGCGCCGCCCCCGCGCCGCCGCCCGGCCCCCACATCCGCCCACATCTGGCCGCGGCGGGGCGTCCGGGGGGGAGGGGCCGAGCCGCGTCGGTCGCCGTCCCGGGGCGCGGGCCAGGCGGGCAGGAGCGGGGCGCCGGATCGGGCGCCCGGGACTCGGCCTGTCCCCGCGGCGGCGGCGGCGCGGGCCCCAGCACCCGCCCCCCCCCACCCCCAGGCCCGGGCCTTGACGGGCGGGCGGAGCAGCCAGTGCGAGCCGGGGAGGCCGGGCCGGGTGCGGGAACCTGATCCGCCCGGGCGGCGGGGGCGGGGCGGGGCGGGGGCGCGGGGAGCCGAGGCCCGGCGCCCGCCCGCCTCCCCCATTCATTCAGCGGAGCCCGGGGGCCGAGGGGCTCGGGCGGCCAGCTCTGCTCGGCGGGAGCGCGGGCGCAGGGCCCGGGCCGCCGGGGCGCTTCCTCGCCGCCGCCCTCCGCGCGCCGCGCCGCCCGCCAGCCAGCCACCATGTCCGACCCCGCGGTCAACGCGCAGCTGGACGGGATCATCTCGGACTTCGAAGGTGGGTGCCGGGCGCGCCGCGGGCGCGAGGAGGGGCGGGCGGGACCCCCGGAAGGGGCGCCCTCCCGCCGCGCGCCCCCAGTCCCGCGCCGCCTACGTGGAGGACCCGGTTCGGGGGCCCGCGCGCCTCGGCGGCCCCCGCGCTGCCTCCCGGCTTCCTTCCTTTTATTGTATTTGCCGAACGGCGACAGCCCCCTCGAGGGCTCGCGGGGCGCCCGCGGTACTGGCCGGGGCTCGCGGCTCCCTCGGGGCCGTCGCTCGCTCCCCTCCCTGCGGCGCTGCCCGTCGGCCCTCGGGCCCCCGCGGCCCTGCGGCGGGGCGGGGAGCCGGTCACCCGCCTCTTCGTCCTGCCCGGAGCGCGGCCGCCCTCCCCCACACCCGTTTCGGGGCCGGACGGAGCCGAATCCCCGCCGGGGAGGCCGCTGAGCGGACACGGCTCGGGCCGGTGGGGTCTAGAGGGGGGCGCCCTTTGGCCCCCCAATCCAAGCCCGGGGACACCCCCTTCCGCCTCCCGGAGTCGGGCGGCGCGGGGGAGGAGGGGCCTGTGTGCGGGTGGGGAGCGCATTTTGGTCCCCTCCCCCCTTCGGGGTTTACGGAGTGTGCAGGGACTTGGGGGCTCTTCCCTCCGAGTGCGCCGGGCTCCCCAGCCCTGAGCCTGCGTGTGTGTGCGCGCGCCTTCGTGTGCCCTCGCGGCGGCCCGTGGCTTTTGGTCCTGGCGTCCTGGGGAGTAAATAAAGCGGTCGGGAGGGAAGCGCACACAATAGTCTGCTGCGCTTCTGGGCCCGGAATTCTGAGGGGCGGGCCTGCCTCTGCTGGGACCTGGAGCCCCCGCCCCTCCAGGGGGCTCCCAGGCAGCCTTGGGCCGAGCCGTCTGGTGGGCCTGGCCTTGGGGCTGCTAGGCTGGAAGGAGTTTTAGATGTCCAGGTGCCAGGCCGAGCCAGGAGGTCCTCTAACACCCCCACCCCCCCCACCCCCGTCCCCACACACAGGATGTGTGTGTCCCTGAGCTCTGAGGCACACATGGTCTGCTGGGGTCGGCAGCATCTCCGGGGTCTTCTGAGGACCAGAGTCTGGCTGGATCCCAAGCAGAGCCGGGGCAGCTGTGATTCTGGGCTGGGCATAGGCTGGCCCAGGCAGGGGTGTGAGGAAACGAGAGTGTTCGGGGTCTAGTGCGCCGGCACACCCATGCAGGGGACGGGCCTGCGGTCGCCTGGCTCGCTGGCCGCTGCACTTCTGTGATTGTGACCCTGAGCGCCAAACAAGGGGGGTTGTGGTCTGCAGGACTGTGACGGCTTCTGCTCTGCTGTTGGGACCTTTTGGGTAACGTGGTTTTGCTGGAGTGTCCCTGCGTCTCCTTCGTTGTGTTTCGCCTTCTGCGGGCCCAGTGTGGCTCTTTTGAGACTCCCACAGTTGCTCTCGGGGCCTCTCATCTCCGAAGTGTCCCAGTGCGAGAACCCGCCGGGCTGGAGGCGACTGCCCCCTCCAGGTCGCGCGCTGCGTGCACACCCTCCCTGGGGCCCGCGCCAGCAAGCTTGGCCTGCAGTCCCTGGCCCGGAAGCGTCCTGCGGGAAGCGGGGGTTGGGGGGGGGGAAGAACAGGATTCCGTGGTAGCCCTGAGGCAGGAGGGGGAGGTGGAGATTTGGGGATGGCGTGGTCCTATAGCCGGCCCTGTTCGCACCTCTGCTTCCAGGTCCCCGTGTGTAACTCCATCCTGACCCCGGCGGGCCCCATCTGGAGATGCTGGCCGCCTCTACCCGCTCTCCCAGGCGGCTTCTTGACCCTCTCATTTGGTCTGAGACAATGGCTGCATTGAGCCCAGCCTGGTGCGACAGTGGGCAGCCCTGTGACTCCAGGGGGAGATTTCTCACTCCTTGGGCCCTCTAGTTCCCTGTGGTCACCAGTCGCTCTGTTGTGTGCTCTGACAAGCCGAAAGGGTCCTGAAGGGCAACAGGTCCGGGATTTGAGCCCCCCAGGCTTTTGGCTGGAAGGGTGTGTAAGGGCCCTGCTCTTCCAGCTCAGGGACCGGAATGGCCTCCCTAATGTGCCCCAGGAGCTCGGGGTGGAGTTGGTTATTGGGTGTTGGGTGCTGGGCCTGGATTGGTCTGAGCTGGGGAAGGGGCCATCCGTGGAGGAGGACAGGGCATGACTCAAAGCTGCGGTGACAGATACAATGTGGCAGGGCCCAGGCAGAGAAAGGTCACCATGGAGGAGGCAGAACATAGGCGAGGAAAGTCGGAATTCAATTGCAGGAGGGAGGAGGGAAGCACTCAGGTCCCGCGCAGCAGGCAGAAGTGGGGGAGGCCGGAATGAGCTGGTCCATTGGAGAATGGGGCACAAGGAGGGGCCAGTTGGAGCAGATCAGAGGACCAGGCCAGGCGCGCCTGCCCGGAGTTGGGACTCTCCTGGGGCGGCAGCCGGAGTGGCGAGAGCAGAGTTGGAGGAGGTCTGGTCTGGGTCCGTGGGGTTTCTCCGGGTTTCTGCAAGGTAGGACGAAAAAAAGGGTTAGGAAGGAGTCGGCCAGCCTCACAGCTGCTGCTGTACCCCCAGGGTCCTGGGGCCTGGCGATGTGTGTGCTCACTGTTGTGGAACAGAAGCCCCCCGGGCCGCCACCAAAGCCCGGCAGGTTCCCAGCCACAGCGTTGTTGGGGGCGGTTTGCAATCCTCGCAGAGTGGAACCCTGCAAGGGCCCAGAGGGGCCCTCCCTGGGGGTCTTGGGAGGTTTGGAGCTAATGGGAGTATCCAGGTCAGGGTGGCATGCCCTGGGGGGCAGAGGGGAAGGCAGCTGGGGTGGGGTGCAGGGTGGGTGTCCTGGCCAGAGCTGTGCGTCCCTGCAGGGCCGACAGGAAGCTGCCCCAGGTGGATGTGTGTGTGGGTGTGTGGCTCTACCACTGCCCCACTCCTGGGCACATCTTTCCCCTCCCCGGGGGGGCGCTGTTCTTGTTTTGGCTCTGTCCCATTGTCGGGGAGGCATGGGGGTCTGTCGGGTTCACATCTTCCACCAGGCACTGAGAGGGTGGCAGTGGTCTTGATGGGCCTGAATGTCCCACACTGGCCTTGGCCTTCCCTTGAAGGATGACCTTGGGGTTCTGTGGCGAATCCTCCTGTAGGGGAGAGAAGAGAGTTTTGTATTTTGCTCATGTGAATTTTTTAGAGAGTTTTGCCCCCCCCCCCCATACCCTGGGAAGATGGTCCTGGGACAGATGACTCCTTCCCTGATCCCACCCCTGGTCGGTGGAGGCACGGAGCCATTGGACGGCGTGTTCTTGGGTAAAAGCAGGCCAGATCTGTTATCGCGAAGGCTATTACAAATCTGGTCTTTGTGTCACAAAGCCCTTCCAAGTGCCAGCTGCGGGCCTGCCTTCCTCGGCGCTGTTTGCTGGAACCCTGTTTGCCTGCGGTGAAAGAATCCTGAAAGTCCTTGATGTTTGTGGGAACGCCGTCTGGCCCAGAACCTCGGCGGCACTCCGGTCCCGCAGCTGAGCTCTGTCGCATACAGGTGTTGCCTGTTCTTCCAGACCCTCTGCTGTCTGTTTGGAGGACCCTTGTAGAGGGGTCCTGGAGGCTTTGCGTCCCAGAGAGCAGGCCGGTGGGGCTGGGGGTGGGGGCAGAGAGCGGGTCTCCTGGGGGCAGGGATGGGGCCACACAGACACGCCCACTCATCTGGGAGCCCAGACACCTCTGGGACGGGTGCTCCCTCGCCTGCTAGATGCAGGGCCCCCTTTCCTCCCAGAAGGACAAGGCCTGTTGCTTGGTGATGGGTACAGACCTGTCCCTAATTAATGCCAGTGGGCCTCTCAAGTGATGCCTCCTGCTTTTCAGCCACATGCAGAGCCCCCGGGAGTACTACCTCCCTGTTGGTGGCACCTTGGAGGCAGGAGGGGGAAGCCAGACGGTGGTGAGGTCCCTCGGCCCGACTGGAGGAGCCGGGCCTTGAGAATCGACTGATGCCTCTTCTGCAGTGATAACGGGACAGCTTCCTTAGGATCCAGCTGCCCCCATAGCAGGGGCCCGGTGCTCTCGGTGGCCCGAGCAGGGGACCAAGCACAGCCCGGGCTTCGGTGCAGGGAGGAGAGCTGGGGTGCACGCTCGGGGAGGCAGGAGCACCTGTGTCGTGGGATCCTGGGCAGAGTGTCCCACCTGGGCCGGGGAGGTGGGGGCCTGTCTCACGCCGCAGGGCGTCCATCTGGAAGGGCTTCTGGAGGACAGGGATCTCTGGGAGGGTTTGGAACAAGGCAGGTGAGCAGAGCTTGCTTCCAGAGCGGGAGGGCCTTCTAGAAGCTGAGGGCTGGGGCAGCCGAGAGCCCCTGTGGTGCAGGGCTCAGGAGGGCGAGCCCACTGCCATTGAACACTGTGTGGGGCACGGGAAGTCTCTGAGCTCGAGCCGCAGTTGACCCTCTCTGCAAGGATTGTCCTGGGATTTAGGTGGATGTGGCTGGCAGCACCAAGCACAGGGCCTGCTCCTGGGAGAGTGGGTGGGGGGGTGCTGTTGCCCCTTGTGGAGTTGGGGGAGTGTTTGCAAGGGATGGGTGGCCATGGGCAGACGCGGAGATGTCGGGGTCTGGGGGATGGAAGGTGTTCCAAGGCCACAGGCAAGGGCCTGTGTGTTCACCCTGGGTGAGGCTGACAGTGAGGTTTGTAGTTTCTGCGGAGCTCCCGGGCCCCCTCTGAGGTCAGCAGATGCTCAGGCTGCCGGCCAAGCCAAAGGACCCCCCCCCCACCGACCCCCAGCCTGGCAGAGTTCTCCAGAGGTGCCACAGCCCTGTCCCTGTCACGGCAGAGCTGGGCTCATGAGGGCTGTGGGGCTGCTTCCCTGGAGAGGTCACCCCACATTCCCCAACCCAGAGCATCAGCGATGCGGGGCCACGGGCTGGCGCGGGACGGCCTGACTGATGATGGGCGGTGGGCTCAGGCGGCCCGCCTCCCTGAAGGGTTAGAGAGGCGGGAGCCTGGGTCAGGGAAGGGTGGACACATGGGGCTGCCTCTTGGTCCAGCGGCCCTTTGGCAAGTCCTACTTGTGTGTGGGCTGTGAGCTAAGAGACGAGGGGGGCAGCAGGGGCAAGCCAGGTGCCCTGCCTGGGCCCCGGGAGCCTGTGCGCTCTGCCCCCCTGCCTGCCAAGGGCCCCGGGAACCTGGGCAGGGGGTGGGGGCTCTGGGGTTTCCCTGCCTAGAGCTCAGGCTCCCAGCGCCAGTCGTGGGCATAGCCAGCCCGGTGTCTGGCACGTCGGAGGCACTTGCTCAGACCACACTTACGGGGTGGCCATCTTGCCGGTGGGGGCAGTGACACGGTGGCCCATGTGTGACACGGTGACACTAAGGGCCACATGGATGGCAGATGGTGGGCCTGCCCCACTGGCGTCAGGGATTTCTCCATCCAGTGCTGGTGGCCTCAGCCTGCCACTTGGTGCTGTGGGCCACAGACGCTGGCCAAGCAGAGCAGGACTCCCTCGTCCTCTCTCTCCTGGAGTGTCTAGAGGTCGTGGGAGGTCCCAGTCAGAGATCTGACCCCCAGGACCCCCTCAGTCCCGTCGGGGCCAGCACTGGCACCCCGCTGGCTTTACCGGCCTGGCAACCCTGGTGTGGGGCCAGTTTGCTGCTCGGAAGAGTCCTTGGGGTGCAGATAGGAGTGTACCCTGGTTTGGCAGCAAGGACCTGGGGACCAGACTCAGGGACCCGTGGTGGCCCCCAAACCCTGGAAGGAGTCCCACCTGCCTGCCTGGCCAGATCAGGGCCTTCGTGCTGGGCTCAGAGCCCCCTTTGCTCACTGTTCTGTGGCCGGAACAGTGGGCTACGTGCTGAGTATCCTCAAAGATGGGGCTGGGGTGTGCAGAATGGGGGTTGGTGAGGGGCACGTGCCGTGGGGGGCTCCCATGGGAGATTCTTCAGAGGGTGGAGGCCCCGGGAGATTTCATTTTTTTTTTTTTAAATTCATCCCCGAGACTCAGCCAGGAAACGAGCTTTTGTGCTTTCAAAGGCACTGAGGAAGAATGGTCAAACAGTGGCTTTCTTTCCAAAGCCCTTTCTGTTTTTCCCAAATTTGGAGGCTCTCTGAGTTGCTAATGAGACCAAACGGTCCAGAACTCTCTGGAACATGGTCCCAGAAGCCTGAGGATTTGTAATCTCCAGCCAAACAGACCCAGCCGTGGGCCCCTAGACACCCCTGGCGCCTGGGGGCAGTTCTGGGCTGGGGCTGTGTCATTCGGTTGGGACAGATCCTGGAGACTCCGGTCAGCCTGGACCAGGAGACGTTCTGGAAGCTCCCAAGCTTGTTGTCATTTTTAAAAGTGCTGCCAGTGCCCAGAAATTTAGGCGGAGGGACGAGAGGACAGCTCTGATGTCTGATGTCCGTGGAGTGCCCACGCCCAGCCCAGGGCTCTCTCAAGAACCAGGGCTGCAGGGAAGGTGGCGAGCCTGGAAGGAGCTCTAGCTACTTCTTTTCTTGCTTGCCTTTGGTGTTTTTCCTTGTCTTCGTCTCTTTCCCATGTTCCTGAGTTTTTAATAGCCCTTCCCGGGAGGGTGAGCCTCTACGGACTCTGGCCTTCTACCTCCCCTGGGCCAAGTTGCAAAATCCAGAAAACTCAGGGCGCTGGCCTTAATGCATAAACGTGTGCTCCCCACCCATGGCTTAGAGCTTCCTGTGCCCTGGCCCCAAGGGGAGCCTTTGCCTTCAAACACTTGGAACAGCCTCGTGGGAAAGCCAGGGGAAATGGGGAAGGGGAAGCAGAGCGGTCACCTCACCCCCCACCTCCTGGCGTTTCTACTCCTCCTTTGGTCTCCAAGGGCCCGTCTGGCTGGCTGGGGTTTAATGATTGTTCCCTGGGTACAAATGGGGGGGAGCATGGGGAGGTGGGGGGTTTTGCAGCCTGGGGCTTATTTGGATTAAGTGGGGGGGTTCCTTCCCCTCTGGGCCCCACTTCCTCAGTTTTCCAAGGAGGGGCTGGAACACAGAGCTCTTTTGCAGGCCTTGTCAGGTCTTTTTTGATGATTGTGTATCTGGTCTCCTAGCCAAGGCCACAGCCTTCCCTGGCCCTTTGAGGACCGCGGGCTCCCTTTGCTGATAGGCTTTAGGCTGTTCCCTGGGGCAGGGTCTGGGGGTCCTGGCACCTCCCCATGGGAGGTTACAGCTGAGGATCCCCTGGAATTGAGGAAGGCAGCCACCCGGGCCACAGACAGCTCCCTCTCTGCCCGTGGGAGGTTAGGCAACAGACAGCATCATTCTTTTTGGTGGGGAGAGAGAGAGGTCTCCAGTATGGGTCACCTGGCTGTCTGCCCCCTCCCAGGCCGTCTCCCCTCCCCCAGACACTGACCTGGAGATGTTTGTTGTTCTGACCGTCGGTGGGCAGCAACCTGGTGGATTTCTATACTGTCCAGGCAGGGTCTCATTCTGGGTCTGGGCTGGCTCCTTCCCTCCGGGCAGGCTGTTGGTTCTGAGCCGGGATATTTGGGCCTCCTTTCCATGTGGGTGGGCAGTTTCCCTGTGAGTGGTAGGCTGGGCCCCTGCCCCATGTCCCCTGGAGACCGAGATTATCTACAGTAAAAGCATACAACTTTTCTTGGCTCCTAGCCAGGCACGGAGGGGCGGTCTTCTCTGCTGTCCCCTGCCTCCTGTCCCCCATAAAAAGTCAGGGGAAGGCGCGCTCTGGGAAGGGGCTGGGTTTTGGCTTTTCCTTCAGCTTGAGAAGTGCTGGGGTGGGTGGCGGGGGAGGGGGTAGGATCTATGGGGTGGGGGAAGCTGTTGGCTCATTCCTTTTATTCAACAGCTGTCTGCGGGCGCCATTTTTGTTCTAGGTTCTGGGGGTCCAGGCGTGAGCCCAAGAGAGGGGTAGGTTCAGGAGGGCTTCCTGGAGGAAGGAGCATGTCACCAGAGTCCCGGGTGGGATGTCACCAGGCAGGGTCTCCAGGCACATGGCGCTGGCTGGCTTCTCTTGTGATTTCTCCCAGCTCATAGTTTGGGGGATCCCGTTGTGCCCACACCTGGCAGAGGTGCTGGCATGGGACGGGGGTGCCCTAGGGGCTGTGCTCGCAAGGAGGACCTGGGCTCCGTCTTTGCTCCTGGTCAGGAGGCTGGGCGAGCCGCGAGGGACGTGGGTGGTGAGTGATCTCGGTGGGAGCAGCGAGGTAGCTGAGTCGTTCGCCTCACAGGGGCGCAGGCTGGGTGGCGAGCTTTGTCCGGGTCCTGCTCCACAAACCCTCAGGGAGGCCTGCTTGGCTTTTCTGCGAAGCTGCGAGAGAAAGCCTTGGCAGGGCTGGGGCCCCTCGGGAGCGAGATGGGGAAGGCCGTCATTCGTTCGCACCTTTGGAGGAGGGAGGTGGAGTCGCGTCCTCTCCCTCCTGGGTGGCTGTCCCCACCGCAGCCCCTGGCCCTGGGGGACACGGAGTCTCCGGGCAGCCGGGGGACAGGGACCCTGGTGAGGGAGGAAATCCTCCCCTGCGCTGCACTCGGATATTTACATCTCTCCTAATATTTAGGTGATGAAGCTGGGCTCCTGCAGACAGCTGTCCCAGAGCCTGCCGTCGGGCTCCGGCCTCCCTCTCTCCCTCCTTCCCGCCCTGCCGCATTCTTTGTTTCTGACCCAAGTCCCGGCCCTTCCAGCTGTTCCCTCTTTGCTCACAGGCACTTCCTCTGACCGTGCCCGTTTCTTGTTAGTTTCCATAACCATCTCCTTTATCGAGCGCCTACTACATGCCCGGCACTGGGGGCTGGGCACTTCATACACTCAGTCTTCCGGTCTTCCCCGAGTCCAGCAAGGTGGACGGGCTGCTGAGGCTCACTCGGGTCACCCCTGGCCCCAGGCCACCCTGGACGGCAGACCCAGGCCCTCCTGACCTGTACCTGCCTCTGTCCCATCACTCCTTACTGCTGAGTCCCGTCCTCTGGCCCTCCCTGGCGCCACCCTGCCCACGGGCTGACCCTGCCAGGCTGTGATGGAAATCCCAGGCCACTCATCAGCGGAAGATGGGACAGCTGGGCGTCTAGAGCCGGCCGTCTGGGCTGGGGGGGCGCCCCTCCTCCAGTCCTGGCCTCGCTGCCCTCCAGCTCTGTGACCGTTACAGGGTGGCTGGGAGCTTGGGAGAGGTGGTGAGGGTTCGGGGCTCAGTACAGTGCCCGTGGGGGGCTGGCGGGCGCTCTCCCCTTGAGGGTGTGGCTCTTGGGGTGGGGGCTGGTGGGGTTTGGAGTCAGAGCAGTGTTGGTGGTGTGCCGATTAGCATGCTGGCTGGGGTCTGGCTTCCCTCGCGCCCTGCCTGGATGCTGGGCCAGTTGCTTGCTTCCCCGGGCCTTGGCTGTCCATCGGTGAAACCGGGAGGGCATAAAGCTGCTGGGTCTTGGTGTGACCATGAGGATTGAATGGGCCTCGGAGCTTTGCCCGGCCTAGAGTAAGCCCTCTGCGACATCGGCTGGTAGAAATTCAGAGTGATGGGCCTTTGTGGGTTTGTAGGACGTGCCAGGCAGTGTCTGAGGCCCTAGTGGAGATGGGGACTGTGCTGGTCTGTTTGGGCCTCTGTTGTGAAAGCCCAAGGGTGGGGACTTAAACCGTGCGTCCATCTCTTGCCATCCCGGAGGCTGGGGATCCAGGATCACCATGCTGCCAGGTCCCTGCTCCCCGTGTCCTCACCGGGCGGAGGGCTCTCTTACAGGGACACTGATCTGTTCCCCAGGGGTCCGCTCCCACATCCTGAGCACATGCGAAGGTCCTCATCACACCGGGGTAGCATTCAATGGAGGATTTTGGGGGGGCGGGGCACAGCAAACACCAGCGCGCTTTACTCCTGTCCCCAGGAGGGTGACCGGCTGTGGGGAGGAGTGGGCAGTGGGCACCCTGATGGTTAGTTTTTAAGATTTTTGCAGGGTTCTCAGCAGGGGGCAGTGGTGGAGAGGAGGCTTGTAAGGTCCCCCCCTTCCCCTGTGATGCACCCTGGGGCACGAGGCCCACCCAGCCCTCCTGACTCAGAACCTCCAGGAGGCCAGGACTGGCAGTTGACTTCTTAATAAGCTCCAGAAACGATTCCGACCGAGGTCTGCACGGAGAATGATCAGATACCAGGACCTCGCAAGTACAAAAGAATTCAGAGCGCGGTGCTGGAATGAGTAGGGATTTGACCCGTGTGCTGCTACCCAGAGGGCAGCGCAGAGCGTGCCCCTGCACGAGCCTGCCCACGAGACACGTGCACAGATGTGCGCAGCAGGAGGATTGGAAGGACCTTGGCCAAGATACTGACCGTGGTTCTCTGGGTCATGGGTTTATCGATGTTCTTTTCTTCTGTTTCCTTTGTATCTGGCCAATTTTCTGCATTGTCTATGAATTGTTTTTAGGGTCAGGAAAAGAGCGATGGATGTTGTTACCTCTGCAAGTTATTATCAAAAAGAAAAAATCACCCAGCGCCGTCTCCCACGGCGGCTCGCAAGATGGGTGCCCACTGGCTTCTCCTGCTCCCGGTGGGGCCGCTGGGGCCGCTGGGTTGAGGGAAGGCCAGCTTCACTGGCATGGCTGCCGGCTGTGGTTTTGGCCCCAGAGGAATGTAGCCACGCCTCGGTCCTCGACCTCAGCCCTGGGGAGGAGGTGGGTTGGCCCTCCCTGTCTGTTCCCGGCCGGGCCCCTCTGGCTCTGCTGATGGTGGAGTTGGCTGGTCGGTCCGGGAGCAGCAGAGTGGCCGGAGCTGGTGGCCGACTTCAGAATGGTCCTCGGGTCCTCGAGTGCCGGAGCTGGAAGGGGCTCTTCAGCCTGCCTTTTTCCAGGTCTGTCACCAGGACACTGAGGCCACAGGGGTCATCTGTGCAGCCCAGGCAGCCTTCCCAGCCCTGGGTTCAGTGGAACTGTACCTGCGCTTCCCACACTGAGCTGCTGGTTGACAGTGGAGCTAAAATTCTCTCTTTTGGGCAGTGGCTGTGGTCTGCCAGGGGCTCTGGCACAGGATTTAGAGCTCACTGTAGGCCACACTTCTGTTTCTCCTGCTCCGGCAGGCCAGAAGCAGAATGGAGGGGTATCTCTTTATGGGGTGCGGCCCTGGAGGGGGTCATTTCTTGGCCTACTCGCAGCCCAGCAGGCAGGTGGATGTGGGTCACACGCCACCTGCCCCAGAGGCAGCAAAGGGAGGACATCCCGCAGGGTCCCGGGCCAGCTGCCTGCGCATGCTGGGGCCTGCTCTGCCCGGAGCGGGATCTCTCCTGTCTCTTAGGAGCGCACTCAGTGTGAACTTGAGGACCTACCCAGTACCCACAGTGACCACATCTTGAGATTTTTAGTCACATCTGCAAAGACCTTATTTCCAAATCAGGTCCCCATTCATGGGTCCTGGGGGCTGGGACACAGACATGCCTTTTGGGGACCCCTCTTCAGCCCATCAGTGACCCATCTGAAGGGCAGCACAGTGGTCTAGGCTTGCTGTGGGATGGGCGGGTGGGGAGCAGGAGACCAGGCTCTGAGGGCCGTCGGCCCGCCCGGGGCGCCAGCCTCCGTATCCAGGCATCAGGAGTGTGTTGTGTCCCGTCTGCCATCCTCCCGAACCACTGCCCATGGCCTGCCTGCTGGACCTGCCCAGGGGTCTCCCCACGTTCTCGATGCATGTGTAGAGTTGACCAGGAGCTTGCCATCCCTGGTGAGAGCCCAGTGAGGCCCGGAGCAGGAGGGGCCCTGGAGGCTGCCTGACTCAGCACCCCCCACCCCACCCCCCGGTGAGGTGCTCCTGCTCCCGGGGGCCCCTTTCCAGAATCTTCTCAGTGTCCAGCTCTGGTCTCTTCCACGCCATGGACTTACCTCTTCTTTTCATTTGCTGTGCCCCTCCCCTTCCAGACCCCTCCTGTCCTTGAGGATAGAGACCACGTCCGCTCCCCGCTCTGTGTGACAGAGCATGAACCCACAAGCCCGTGTTAGCGCAGGTAGGGCTTTGTGGTCGCTGCGCCCCCTCCCCCCCCCGCCTCCTGCCATTCCTCTGGAGGCCTGGGGAGCAGCTGGACTCCTGGGTGCCATTCTGACCGGCACCTGACCCCTGCTCCCTGGGGTCACCGTCCCCTGTAATTAGGCCGCAGCTCCCATTGGCCTGGGCAGCACCCGCTTACCACCCGCCCCGAGGGCTCCATCTGTCCCCTTGGCGTCCCTCAACTGCCCGCGTGATTAATGGAGGGCTCCACCTGGGCTGGGTGGCTCCTGGTAGTGAGCTGGGGTTTTTTTCCTTCATTTTTTTTTTTTTTTAAAGTGCATTTACCATCTCCCCCAGTAGTCAGCAAGTTGAGGAAGGGGAGGGGGTTCCTCCACCCCAGCAGATTGGGAACAGCCAGCCCCCTGGGTGCCAGGTTGCTGGGCTGAGTGCCGAGAACAGAGGAGTAGCTCCCCTAGGCTGCTGGCCCCCCACCCTGACTGCTGTCCGGCAGCTCGGACTCCCCCGTGGAACCCAGATGTCCTCGGTGTGGCGAGGGTCTTGGTCTGCGGCGCGGGTGGCTCACGGGAGAGACGCTCCCCGGGGTACAGCCGGGCCCCGCGAGAGGGCTTGTTTGCAGAGTGATTTTCGAGGACTGTCCTTGCTCTGTGGTCAGGGACTGCCGGGCCAGCACTGCATCCCAGGTAGCACTTGGGGGCCTCCGTGGGCCTGCGGGTTGGGAGGAAGGTGTGTTTGGGGGAGCGGTGGGCGGTTGGAAGGTGCGGGTAGAAAGGAGGGGGAGGGCTGAGTCCGTGGCGGGGACCATCTTGTGGGGAGAGGGGCCATGCTCTGACCTGGAACGAGCAGCTCTGTTCTCTTTTTGGGACAGGACCCCCTGGAGACCCCCGCAGGATGTTGGGGTGCGTGGGAAGGTTACGGGGCTGAAGGGCTCTGGGCTCTGTGTCCTCTGAGGCCCTGGAAGCTGTGGCCTGTGGTTTTCGGGTTTTGAAATTCGTCTCCTCCCCCCGGCTGCCATTTATTTGAGAACCTTTGACCCGAGGCCTGAGAGGTCATGTGTCCGCTCCCCACCTCCAGGCTGGGCCCCTCCTCCGCCCAGGGAGCTCTGGCGTCCCCACCCCGGGGCAGGACATTCTTGCCCTATCTCATCTGCTCCGCTGGGTCCCCTGGCTCTGCGCTCTCTGGGTTTGAGAGCAAGGTCTGGTTTGCAGCCGCCGTCTGCAAAAATCGTTTGCGTGTGCACGTGTTCCTATAACTCTAGTCAAGATAGAAAGGTGGTCCAGCGTCTTAGAGGACTTTCAGACCTGCCCGGAATGCCATTGGTGTCACCGGGCCCAGGGGGACGGGGGTACTGGGCTAGATGGCAGGAGCGTGCATGGAGAGGCCTTCCTCGGGGAGAAGAGGCCCCGTGGCCCTGTGTCATCATTCTGCTCCGTGTAGAGAGAGTTCCCGCAGGAAGAGTCGCTCCACAGCTGTCCCCGGCTGCCTGCCGGGTCTCCCGGACTGGACAGCTGTCGCCCCAAGGCCCCTCTCTGGTGGAGGAGGGGTGAACACCAGTCATGAGCCCTCTGAAGGGAGGCCGTCCAGAGAACTTTCTGCCCCAAGGGGCACGGTGTTGGGAGCGAACAGGTGCCCTCTCTGGTGACACTGGGGCAGCAGGTGTGAGCTGGGATGTCCTAGGTGGGCGGGATGCATGGGCCTTGGCCCCAGGGGGACGTCAGGGAGGCTCTGAGGCCTGGGAGGGAGAGCAAGCAGCAGGAGGGGCGCGGGGTGAGCCGCTGGCCTGATACAGGAGGAGGGGTTCCTTCTCTCCAGGCCAGAGGATTCCAGGGAACCCGTGTTCCCCTTCTCAGAGCAGGGGAGAAATGGCGGGAGGTGGCTTCAGCATCTGCAGAAGGTGGCCACGGTGGTTGCAAGAGCTCCCCTTTCTTCCGTGTTCATTTCCTGGGCTGCTTTCGGACTGGTTGGCTTCCTGAGGACACACTCCTCTCCTCTTCCCCACCTGCCCCCTTCGCCGTCTCCCCTCCACCAGGTTCCTGGAGGCAGCTCCTGAGACCGGGGTCCAAGCCGGGGTAATCCCAGGTGCCGTCCTGGCAGAGGAGGCCGGGAAGGGCATGGCCTGCAGGGGGCAGCCCCAAGCACATGTTAGGCAGGTGGAGCCCACTGGGGGTGCTGGGGGACCCTGCCACGTGCACCCCAGAGTTGTCCCAAGGGGGACAGCTAGGGTATTTGCCCTCCATTTACTGCCTAAAGGCTGCCGGCCTGGAGAGCGGTGTTAACCCCATCCTGCCTTCTGGGCATGGGCACCAGGAGGCCACCAGGACAGGTCCTCGGGCTGCGGGACATTGGTAAGAGCTCTGCAGCCTTGGCAGCACATGGGGGGACCGGACCCCACGTGCCTGCGTGCACACCCATCCACCCACAGTGCACACGTGAACAACAGGGATGATTAGGTCACAGGCACCATCGCGTCATCCTGTCCCTGCCGCAGGAGGACAGCCGAGGAAGCAGAGACTCCGCGATGACCGAGGTCGTGCACTCCCTGTGGGCTCCTTCTCCCCACGGCCCTGATGTGACAGTCTGCGTGAGCGCTGTCGGTCCCGCACTGTGCGGCGATCTGGGCCCTCCGCCCTGCGGCGAGATCCTGTTCTGTCCTTCCCCAAGGCTCCGCTGAAGTTCTTGACCCAGAGCCAGGGGTCTGTGCCAGGGCCCGGCCCCCACAGGAGAACCAGGGCCTCTCTGCTAGCCTTGGGTGTCCTGACGCCAAGCTGTCACCTCCGGGGTGGCGTTTCCCTGTGACCTTGCCCTACAGGCTCGGGACAGGGACGAGGGCAGTACTCCTTGCATAACATTTGTCCCCTCCACCCCTACCCCGTTGGATCAGGGCTCCATGATCGCCCCCGATGCCCCCTCCCCACACGGGCCGCTCTGTGCACCCGGAAGCGGGAAAGCTTCGCCGCAGCCTGTGGTCGGAAGGGGCCTGCACAATGGCCCCTTGTGTGCCCCGCATTCCTCCTTAAACAGGCCCAGATCCGGGCTGCTCCTGCCTCGACCCCCACGGGCATGGACGCCTGAGCATCTGGTGAGGCGGCCCGGCCTCTGCGCCGGCCGGGCCTGGAGGTGGTTAGTGGGCTGGAGAGGGCCGGGCTTCGGGGCCGGAGGAGTGGGGCTGGGCCGGCGTGTGATTACCAGCAGCCTCCCCTGTTCGCAGCAAGGGCTGTTTTTTAAAAACAGTGTTGATGGTCTGACTTCCTGAAAGTGTTAAGCGGCCCACACGTGGGGCAGGCGTGCTGGGTTAAAAAGCAGGAGGCCTTGTGGAGAAAAGCCCCCACGAGAGCCCCCTCCCGAGCGGGCGTCCTCTGCGAGCGTGCGTGTGCACCACACGTGTGCGTGTGCGACACAGCCCGATCTGGGCACGCGTCCGCTATTTTTACTCGATATTCTCAACATCTCTCATCTGCAAAACTGTGATTTTGATGACTGCGCAGGACTTTGGCATATGGGTTTAGAACATCTACGTAAACCCGGATTGTTTCCAGCGTTTGCTGTTTTAACGCTGATGCGAACGTCCCCACGTGTAAATCTGCTTCAGATTATTTCCTGGGGGTGAATTCCCAGCAGCAGGCCAAGGTGCACGGACCACCGTCTCCAGGCTCCTGGTGCCCATTGGGGGGGCCTTAGGGAGCAGCTGAGGTTTGAGCCTGGCCTTGGGGGGGACTTGAATATAGAAGAGGGAGAAAGGGAGCAGTCTTGTTTTGGGAACTGTGTAAGCAGGGGGGCGGGGGCGCCTCCTGCCCCGTGGGGATGGATGGCAGGATGGCTCCCTCCCAGACCATGGGAAGGGGAGAGGGACCTGCCACTGGGGGAGATCATACCTGTCTCCCTTGGAGCTGGTGGAGGGGCTTCCAAGGACGGGGGACTGTATGTGTGTGCCTGGGACCCAGAGTGTGTATTTAGGATTCCAAGGCAGGAAGCTTCAGGACAGTCTGCTAATTTTTCCCAGCTGGGTGCTGCCTGTGTCAGGACATCCTCCGTGGGGAGGCAGCTTTGTACAGGGCGTCCCTTGGGAAGCCTGCCCTGAAAAATGACCTTGTTTCATCACCAAATTTCCCAGTGTAAATCTGGAGTGGGGTCACTCCCGACGATGGCTCCTACCATCTATGGTTTGTGTGATTCCAGAAGAGGAAAAGGAGGTGGCTTTTTCTCCTGGGTCCCTGATGGGGGGGGTGGGCTGGGGTGCAGGGCGAGGTGGCAGCACCATCGGGAGAGCACAGAGGTCTCAGACCTCCAGCGGTCCCTATGGTCACTTCTTGGGGCGGCCGTAAATTAGCACGGACTGTGGGGTTCAAACCACGGAAATTTATTCTCACAGTTTCTCACAGAGAAATTTATTCTCACACCTCCAGTGGGCTTCCTGCGGAGGTCATCCCGTTCTGGGGCAAACCTGGGCAAAGACCCCCCCACCTGATTCCTGTTATCCACCTCGGGCCCAGAGATTAACCCCAGGGACGACTGGAAATGCCTGTGCCGAGGTGGGTGGAGTGCGGAGCCCTCCTCTAGGGAGCTCACAGACATTTGGGGGGGGGCAGTTTGGACAGTGCTCTCAAGGCCGGGGGTGGACCAGATGCCTTGAGGCCCCGGGGAACCCCAAAGGTCCCGATTCCAGGTGTTCAGCTCTGGACTTCTGTCCAGTTTAAGACACTCTGGCCCGTCCTTTGTCACCTCAGCCGCCTTTGGAACGAGCAGTTTGCACCCCGTGGTTCTCTTAGGGGCTAGAACCCCCGGGAAGAGCTGCGGCATCTCAGACACATCCCTGCCACCCGGCACGGGACCCCAGTGCCCTTGGCCACGCTCTCTACCCGAGGTCACTCGTTGGGTCCCCAGGCCAGTTGCAACCTGGGTGGGATTCCGTTTGACCGCTCCGTGTTTGAAGAGGGGTGGTTTTCCTCTGCGCCCGCTTATACAGATCGGATGGCCCAGACAGAAAAGCAGATTTCCAGATTCTCCGGCCGAGTCTGAAGCTCTGGCCACGTGGGGCGCCCGGGTTGCCCGGCAGCTGCAGAGCTGAGCGGGAGGCAGGTGGGTTCCCCGGACAGAGCGCTCAGTGACAGGCTGGGTTCCTCAGACCAGCGACGTGTCTGTCCCCGCGGGGCCTCTGGGATGGCTGAGCTTTGCCACTTGGGATTTTGTGCCCTTTGTGTCCCGAGAAGGAGGTGTGCCCAGGGCGGAGAGCGGAGCGGCCGGGTGCTGCGGCGGGGGAGCACGGCAGCCAGACGCCGGGGACGAGGGCGTCCTTCGCTGTCTCACTCTTCCTGTGCTTACGAGCTCGTTCAGCCGCCACCTGCGCGGCCCTGTCTCGGGGGGAAACACCGTCCCTGGGAAGAGACAAGACTATGCTGGACATTGGCGGAGGGAAGACTCAGGGTTGGGGGAACGGCGGCGAGAATGGCCCCAGATTGTCGTTGTGGGGACCCAGGCCAGCTGGGGGCCCAGGGAGGAGCTTTGTGGGGTCCCAGGAAATCCGGGCTCAGGGAGCTGTGTTGGCGAGGTGGGGCGAGGGGTAGGAGAGACACTATGGGCCGCCGAGCCCGCTGGGGGCCGGGCCGGGAAGACGCTGGCGAGTGTTCCTAACACCTGGGCCCTTCCTGCTCTGATCGTGGTAACGGGAGCGACCGGTTCTTGTTGGGAGGGTAGCTCCCAGGACCGTGGAGATGGCTGGTGGCTTCCCAGGCACCGTCCCCTGGCCTTGGAACAGGCCTTGGCGGAGGTGGCGGGTGGCCGGGCGGGAGCACTGGGCTGCGGAGTGGGAGTCAGATGGCCAGGTTCCCCCCGGGGGCCGAGGTCTGGCCGGGGCAGGTAGCCGAGTGCGGGATCAGATGCAGCCAGGGGTGAGGACAGAGAGAGTGGGCTGGTGCGGACCATGCCAGGGCTCCGTTACGCCGTCTGAAACGGGGCAGCCAAGCGGACGGAACCCCGGGCCTCGCATCTGGACAGACGCGTCTTCTGGCCCCGCTGCTCTATCTCCTCACTGTTGGGCACGTTTCTTAAGCATTGGGGCCTCCGTTCCCCCATCTGTACTGGGGGCTAACGGCAGTGTTTATAGCAAAGGGTCGCGGGAGGCATCAATGTACACAGTAAACCCGGTGCCCGTGTTAGAGGTTCCGCGCCGCTGTCGGTGGCGGGTTGTGGGGGTGTCCTCCTTGCCGTCACGATTCTGCAGGTTATGGCTGTGGCTGGTGTGACTGAGGACGCCCCCTCCCTGCCCCCACTGCCCTGCCCAGTTGCTGTCTGGTGGTGTCTCTGTTGGGTGGAGGTGAGGACAAGTGAAGGCCGACAAGGAAGACATCAAAGCTCCCCTTGAGCCAGAACATCTTTACAGAAAACGTGGTTGGCACGTGGACGTTGTGGCCGTGGGGGACGGAGAGGCCGGTGTCCTGCAGACTCCAGCCTTTTGCTCCCTCTCCTCCGGTGGGGCGATTGCTGGTGCCCGGGTCCCCTAGGACAGTGGGGCTGTTCCCTTTCTTCCCAAGAGGTGGAGGGTGCGGGAGTCTCCCAGGCCCCTTGCTCAGCACCCCTGCCCAGCACCCCTGCCCACTACCTTAGCAGCATGTTCCCCAACCGCCCGATCCTCACATTCCCCCTCTCTCTTTTCCAGCCCTGAAAAGATCTTTTGAGGTCGAGGAGGCCGAGACACCCAACTCCACTCCGCACCGGAGGGTCCAGACCCCCGTGCTCCGGGCCACTGTGGCCAGCTCCACCCAGAAGTTCCAGGACCTGGGGGTGAAGAACTCCGAGCCCGCAGCCCGCCATGTAGACTCCCTCAGCCAGCGATCCCCCAAGGCTGCCCTGCGGAGGGTCGAGCTCTCAGGGCCTAAGGCCGAGCCTGTGTCCCGGCGCACAGAGATCTCCATCGACATCTCGTCCAAGCAGGTGGAGAGTTCCGGCGCTGCCGGGCCGTCCCGCTTCGGGCTCAAGCGAGCGGAGGCACTGGGCCACAAGACGCCGGAGCCTGCCCCTCGGAGGACGGAGATCACCATAGTCAAGCCCCAGGAGTCAGCCCACAGGAGGATGGAGAGCCCTGCCTCCAAGATCCCCGAGATGCCCACAGCTCCCGCTGTGGACGTGGCCCCCAAGAGGGTCGAGATCCAGGTGCCCAAGCCGGCCGAGGGGCCAGCCTCCCCGCTCCCACCCCAGACCCTGGAGAATTCAGAACACGCCTTGATGTCTCAGCTGCAGAGCCGGCTGGAGCCCAAGCCCCAGCCCCCCGTGGTCGAGGCCCCCCCGAAGAGCCAAGAGGGTGAGTAGCGAATGCGTGTGTCCTCTGTGCTCCGGTGCGCGGGGGTGGGACCTGGTTTTGCCGGAGTCTGGCTGTGCGGGGAGGATGGGTAGCAGGTGGTGGAGACAGGATTCCGGCGAGGCCAAGAATATACCAGGGCAGGAGTCCCAAGCCCTATGGGGGCACTGGCGGCCTTTTCCATGCGTGGGGGTTGGACCAGGATGTGGCAGAAGCTCGGCTTGTGTTGGACTTTAGGCAGAATCTTGGGGGCTCAAGGGGCCCCCTGTACTGGTCAGAATGCGCCATGGTGTAGAGCGTCTGCTGGGAGAGTCCCGAATGGCGGGGATCCCACGGTTTGGGAAATGGGGAGGCGGCATGCTCACGTCGGGACATGGGTAGAATGGGTTTGGGACCCAAGGACGGGCTCTCACGTGCTGCTGGTTACCGGGCCACGGGGAGGCAGGCTCCTGCTCAGGAGGGACTGTGGGCTGCCGTGCGTGGCAGGAGGAGGGAGTTCGTTCCCTCCTGAGGTTTTGTCCTGGAGGGTCCTTCTCCACCTCTTAGGGAGGGACGGTCGTGACCGGAGGCACGGGAAACAAGAACGCCTGATCTCTGTGCCCTGATTCTTGGGGCCGCTGGGAAGGGGTCCTTGGGCCAGGGAGCCCCGTGATACCTGCGCGCAGCTCCGCGTGGGGTGCTCCTCCAGTGAGGGAGGGAAGCCAGGGGCTTGGGTGCTGCTGTCCTCCGAGGGCCCAAACCCGGAGTTGTGCTTCCGTGGGGAGCTTGCTGGGGCCTGCTTGGGAACATCTGGCCGTGGGACACGGTGTCTGTGCCCCTCAGCGGTCAGGAACCGGCAGAGCTGCAAACCCGTTCCAAGCACAGGACCCAGTAAACGTCCAGTAAGTATTCTTTGGGTCGGATAAACAGAGCGTTCTAGGCTTTTGATTATTACTTTTCATTTTGGTAAAATAAACGTAGCATGAATTGACTGCTTGAGCCGCCGTGAAGTGTGCGACTTGGCGGCATCGAGCCCGCTCACGCCGTCACACAGCCGACTCTGCCATCTGCCTCCAGAACCTTCCCCGGCTAAAGCTGTGTCCCCAGCAAGCATAACTCCCCGCCCCCCTCCGCCAGCCCTGGGCGCCGCCCCCATCTACCTTCCGTCCCCGCAAGCCTCCTGGACGTGGGATCCGACCACGTTCATCCTTCTGTGTCTGGCCGGCTTCGCCGAGCACTGTGTCCTCGCTGGCCACCTGCGGTGTCGCACGTGTTGGCAGTTCTGTACTTTCTACGACTGAGCTAATAGCCCATCGCGAGGGTGGACCCCGTCTTGCTGCTGCTCCTCGGCTGTTCCGAACGATGCTGTGAACGTGGGTGCACGCTAGCCCGTCCGCGTCCTGCTTTCAGTTTTTCTTGGTTTTCCTTTGTGAATGCAAGTTTTCCCGTGCTCCACGGGCTTGGGGACCGGGATGGCTTTCGGCGTTGGTTGGGGTGGGGCATTGGATGGGGGCTCCGTGTGCTCCTCACGCTGGGGTGGGAGCAGCTGGGGATGGGGGTACGGGCCGAGACTCCGCGTTGCCTGCGGTGCTGGGCCTCAGCCCACTCTCCTGTCTCCCCAGACGTGACCCTGCGGAGCCACGCGCACCCACTCAGGTGCTGTGGTGCTGGTATGAAGGCATGTCCAGTGTGTGGGGAGGTTGGTCCAGGGCCTCTGCCCCCAAGTATGACCCCCTCCTGGGGATGAGGTGTTGGTGCTCCCGTCTGTGTCCAGATCTTGATGGTGGCTGGTGCTGGATGTGTGAGGAGGCGGTCCAGCTCTGGGAGAGGGGCAGGAGGGGGTCTGCCCAGGGTGGTACTGCCCTGGGTCAGCAGGGCAGGCAGGGCACGGCCTCAAAAGTGCAAGAATGTCTTTGTCCAGCGCTGACGTGGCTCAGGCCCCACTTGGCCCAGAGGCTGTGCTGGGAGCTGGGGCCGCTCCAGCTCCACCACCAGGAGCCATCAGGGGGGCAGTGGAGGTCTTCCCAGAGCCCAAGCCCTGTGAGCCAGCCTTGGAGAAAGTAGGATTTAACCAGGCCAAGAAGGGGAGCTGAGGCAGCTGTCCCGAGGTGCCCGGGACCCTGGAGCTCAGAGAAACTGTAGAGTTTCTCCGTGGAAGGATGTTTGACGAGCCCAGTGCCGGAGCTCTGCAGTTTGCAGCCTTGGTGCCCCTCCGAAAGCAGCTCGTGGCCCAGCAGACGGGGCTCCGGGGCTCTCCTTCTGCCAAGAGCATAAGCTTGTGCCCTGACCTGCTGCGCCCCATCGGCTGGGTGGGGAAGGGGCTCTCTAAGACCCGTGCTCACAGGTTGAGAACCTTCAGGCTGGACAGATCTGGTTAGACGGCTGCCAAGGGGCAGGATGCTGGTGGGGTGATGAGGGGGGCGCTGGAGGAAGTGGGGGGCTCAGATGACTCAGTTGGGGAGGATTCTGTTCCCTTTGGGCAGCACTGCGGGTGACTCTGGTCCTTGAGCCCCCGAGTAAGGCGGGGTGAGACGTCGGGTGAGGAGAAGGAAGCCGGGCCCACTGTGGGCCGGAGGACTTGACCCTGATGGCCTGGGCCTTGGATGTCCAGTCTTAGAGTCCCGGGCAAGCCCAGTGGTGGGCAGGGCCTTCCCGATGGAGGTGTGGTTCTGGAATCTGTCGCAGCAGCATCCGGGGGCCCCCTGCTCGGAGGCTGCATCTTCTCCCCTGCCCCTGCCCCTCCTCTGGTTATAGCCTGTCTTGTCCATCCAGCCACAGACCCTCAGGTTGTCCTCAGGGACCCTCAGGTTGTCCCTCAGCCTCGCTTCGCATCCATCTTTCCTGCCCCACTAGCTCTCCCATCCCCTTCTGCCCCCTCACAGATGCGCCCCACCCCGACTGCCCCACCGTGGGCATGCTGTCCCTGGCACCCAAGGCCAGCCGCACCGTAGGGGCAAAGGATCCGGAGGGCAGGAGCTCTGTGTCTCCTCTGCCTTCTGGGCTGGTGCAGGACAGGGTCTCGGGGACCGCAGCCGAGTTGCTCCCAGATGAAGCCCCCTATGGCACGGCACTGATGAAATCCGTACCAGCCCCGAGTCTTCCTGTCCCGCTTCTGTGGGGCCCTCCACAGTGGATTCACCCCTGCTCCCTGGGCTCTTCCTGCTCTGGTCTTGTCACAGCCTCCATAGGCCCACTTTCCTCACCTCCTGCTCTGATCTCCTGACCACCCCTGACCCCTGACTTTCTTCCTTTACACAGCACTGCTTTTTGAACTCCTATGCATCCTTCAGAGCCCAGCTCAAATGGCACCTCTTCCCTAAAGCCCTCCCACTAGCCAAAAGTAGCCTCACTTTCTTTGACTCCTTTGCCTTTTTGCCTGTGTGTGTATGTGTGCTTGTGCGTGTGTGTGCGCGTGCGTGTGTGTTTGTGTGTGTGGTGTCTTGTGTTTGGTTTGGAATGTTGATTGTGTTGCAAGAAAATTTTTTCCTATGCTAGATTTCTTTTTCCTTTTTATAAATATTTTATTTATTTCTGTGACAGAGAGAGGTGTGTGCTTGCGCGAGCTTGTGCAGGGTGAGGGCAGTCCTTCTAGGAGCTGGATCCCAGGACCCTGGGATCATGACTCCAGCCAAAGGCTGGAGCCTCCCAGTGCCCCTCCTCCGCTAAACTTCTAACGTGAAAATAGTTTCTCAGCAATACCTTTTCTTTCAAATTCAGAAAATCTAGGAGCTAGAATCTACAGTTCACCTATAGCCAGCGATATCCACCTCCAGCATTTGCTCGGTGTTTCTCAGAATTCCCTCCATGCCCCCCGCTAGGTTCTGGGATATTTGAAGGTAAAGCTGTTGTTTGCTTTGTTTCAGGGTTAGTTTGTTTGTTTTGGTTTTGATTCTTTTAAACGGGCTGACTGACCCAGATGTAAGGAGGGCCCAATCAAACACGGTTGGAGGGGTGAGATGGCTTTTTGTGGCCCCCGCAGGCAGACACAGGGACCCCGGGATCCCCATGGGACCTTGCAGGGACCAAGCAGATCCTTTCCTGGTCAACCAAGAACCCACAGGTCTGACCTGCTCCGTCCTGGCATGTTGGTGTCTGTGTTTCTGAGGCTGCTGACCCCTGACCCCTGACCCCTGGCCCCCGACCCTCTTTGTCACCTTTTGGTCGTCCCCGCTTCTCTCAGGCTCTGGTTGAGTATGGCCTTGTCCCCTCGCCCAGGTCCCTGCCTTTCCGCTGCCCCTGCATGGGTGGCTCTGGGTGGGGCTGGGCCTCGGGACCCAGAACCATGCCTGCACGCTGTGAGCCGCTGGCTCTGCTCCCCCTGGGAACCACCCACCTCTGGCTCCGTGGCTGACAACGGCCAAGTTTCCCCCGAGGCTGCCTTATAAGGCGGGCAGAGGCTGCTCAGTCCCTGGGCTGCTGCTTTGCCATCTCGGGATGCTAATTGGGAGCCCTGGGGGAGGCGGGGGCTGCCTGGGCAGGGTGGGGATCCCAGCGCCCTGGACCAGCTCCCGCTGAGTTCTTGCCAGGGTCCTGGTTCCGCCCCACGGGCCTGCTGGTTCTGAGCCATCCCTTTACCCGCCCCCAGCCTCAGTTTCTTGATCTGTCCCACGAGAGCAGTTGGGGCCTCTGTCCTGAGGAGGTGGGGTGGGAACCCTGTCCCCCCGGGGCGGCTGGGCGTGGCTGGTGATGGTGGGTGTGAATTGGGGGGAGGCGGACTCGCTAGGTGTCTCAGAAGGGTTTCTCTCTGACTAAAAGCATCTAGAAATGGTCTTGGCTGGGGGTGGAACATCGAGGCAGGGGCCGGCGGCTCCCCAAGCTTGTGGCGTTGGGCATGGTGTCTGCACACACACCAGGCACCTGCCTTCCTTCCCCCGGGGACCCGGGTGCCGGGTGCCCCAGGCCTGCATTAGGGGCTGAGGCAGAAGGGAGAAGGTGTCAGCTCTGTGGGGGACATGGAGGGTTGCAAGCACGGGGCTCCTGGGGCCCCCGGCAGGGATGCAGGGATGGAGGGGGCTGGCAGAGGCGTCAGGGAAAGTCAGGTGTGTGTACTGCGTGTGAAGAGGGAGGAGGGGCTGGCCAGTGACATGCGTGGGAATGTGCCAGGCCCTAAATGGGGAGGCGGGTGAGAGGGTGACCACTGTGCGGTTGGGGAGGAAAGGCCCAGGCTCTGCAAAGCCTCCCGAGACACCCCCCCCGCCCTGTTTACAGGACATCCCCCTAACTAGGGTCCACGCTGGGCCTGACACTGGGCCATGAACTCCCTGGTGACATTTCCTCCAGCACGTGGCATACAGCAGGAGCTTGATAAATGCTGAGGGACTCTTCTGTGTGTGATCAAGGAAGGAGAGCAGTGGGCTCGTACTCACTGAGCCCTGGGCCCTTGGCCTGGCAGGATTTCCTCTGTGTGGAGCTAAAAGCTTCTTTTCTTTCTTTCTTTCTTTTTTTTTTTTTAAAGCTTTATTTATTTATTTGAGAGAGACAGAGAGAGCACATGCACGTCTGCATGCAGGGGGTGAGGGGGCAGAGGGCGAGGGAGAGGGAGAAGCAGCCTCCCTGCTGAGCAGGGAGCCCGATGTGGGGCTCGATCCCAGGACCCTGAGATCAGGACCTGAGCCGGAATCAAGAGTGAGCCGTTTAACTGACGGAGCCACCCAGCTGTCCCTATGTGTTTCTCTTCTGGCAGAACAAGGCCACGCCTCCAGCAGGGATGTGCCCCCCGCAGGCTGTCTTACCTGGAAGGATCCCTCTGCTCTGAGCTCCCCTGTTCCTGACTCAGCCCTAGAGAGCATCCAGGCACCCAGTTACTTTTTGAGATTGGGTCTCTTCCCCCTTCCTCCAGTAGGAGGGAGCAGCCTGCCCCTCCCGGTCTGAGGCGGGACGTCCCCGCACATGGGGGTGCAGGAGGACAGGATCAGGGGTCTGTCCTTTGAAGTGAGGCAGAGAAGGGGGCAGCAAGGACAGAACTTGCCTTCGCTGCCTGGACACAGGGCCCCGCCTCCCCGGCCGGCCGTCTGCCCAGCCCAGCCCAGCCCAGCCCAGGGGTGAGAAGGACCCGTGCAGGGAGGGAATGCAGCGCCAGCAGCTGCGGAAGGCCTGAATGCCTTACAGGAGCTCAGCATAGCTGCCGGGAGGGCAGGGCAGGGAGGCAGGCGCTGGAGGCGGGTCTCGGCGTTTCTCAGCTTCGGGGGCTGTGGCCCTGACCACCCAGCCTGGCCCCAGGACGGAACCCAGGCTCCCGACACATGGCGCTGGGTGAGGCCTCCTGCGGGCTCCTTCCGGGACAGCTGCTGGGAGCCCGGGTCTGCACAGTGGGGCCGCTGTCTGTGGGATGTGCCCGTGCCAGACAGCCACGCTCCGTTCCGCACGGACGGAAGACACATTCAGTGCTGGAGGAGCACACTCAGAGCCCCACCTGGTGCCCGGGAGGGTGGGCAGCCCTGGCCGGACTCTGGGTCCTCATGGTTGGCCTGGAGGATGCCCCTTGGTCCACACTGGTCTGCTGTAGCCCAGCGGGGACCTGTGGTGGCCTGCCCAAGTGCCGTGGCGGGGGGTGGGGGGTTGCGGGGAAGCAGGCCCGGAGGCTTTCCTCTTGGTTCGATGTGCCTTCCTCTCCCCTGGTCGGCTTTCCCCGACCCCGGGGCTTTCTGTGGGCATCACAGGTGCCTCTTCCCTGGAATTCCTGGGGTGCTGGGAGCTCTGGGATGTAGCTGGGGAGCAGAGGCCGCTTGTGCCTGGGACTGAGCTTCCAGTTCCCTGAGCGGTGGGACAGGGATGATAGGGGACGCGCTTTTTTAAAGAGAGGGCACGGAGCTCGCACGGTTGATCTCCCCTGCCCATTCCCTCTACTGCCACCTCCCTCCTTTCAGAAGGATGCCCAGAGTTTCCAACGTGGAAGCATAGAAGGTGAAGAGGCAGAAGTCCTCGGGAGGGCTTGCCCACCTGTGTGTGGGGCACGGCCGACGGGGATCGTCCTCAGGCCACCTGGGCTCCCGCCGGCTGCCCCGTGCACGCCCGATCACTTTGTCCCCTGTGGCTGGTTTCTCGTTGTGCGCTGGGCACGGTTCCTCCCGCGCAGCCCCTTAGAATGAAAGTGGTGTTGGGTGAAGCTGACCAGCGAGGGCCCAGCCGGGGAACGCGGTGGCCCTCCCTCCGCAGGCCTGTCCGCACCGGAGCCCTGGTCAGCTTTTCCACTCTTGCTCCAAAGAGCCGCGCGGCCAGTGTTCAAAGAGGAGAAATAATGATCCCAGGAACTTTGGAAAGGAAGACTGTCTTTCTGGACACCCCCTCCCCCTTCTTCCCCGGGGCAGCCCGTGTTAGCAGCGGGGCGCGTCGTGTGGCCTTCTGGGGTTTGCGCGTGGGACTGTCCTTCGGTGCCCCTGGAGAGGACTCTGTGTAAGTTTCAAGTGAAATCAGACCCTACAACTACTTCTCCATTATCCTGGGGCTCTCTTCGTGCCCAGCGGGTCCCTCTGGTCCTTCCGTCCTGCCCTGTTGGTCACCGGGATGCGTGAGGCTTCGATGAGCTGCCCCGTGTTCCTCTTCGTGTGCCCGGGACTTCCTGACTTCAGGAGGGGGATGTCTGCGGCGCGGGGCCAGTGCATTTAAACTGTGTGGGGCACCACACCGACCTCGGAGTAGTCACACCAGATTTGGGGGCTTGTGCACAGTGGTCCCGGGCCCTGGCCAGCTGTCAGACGGGGACTTTATCTCCTCTGTCTTTCTGGGTGGGGAGGGGAGTATCTTCTCCCACGTTTACAGGTCCTGGTTTCTCCCTGAGCGGCTCCTTCCTTCCCTTCTTAGCCCGACTTGGGCTGTTTGTCCTTGTGCTGTTGACATTTTCTTCCAATGAGTCCCTCGTGCACCTTTGTTTTCTGTCGCTGGTACAAGTGCTTCTTCCTGGTTGTTGACTTTGGATTCTATTTATAGTGTGGACTTCCAAACGGAGGGTTTTAATCCGAAGGTTGTCAAGCGCATTCTTTTTTTTCCCCCTCTGTTGGGATCTGTGCTCTGCTTGGAGGCCTTCTGCGTTCCAGGATTATAGAAAACACGCCTTCTGGGTTTGCTTCTAGCACTTCTTTGGTTTTGTGCTTTACGCACTCCGGTCATTAATCTACTGGAATTTATTGGGGTTTAAACAGCGAGGTGGGGACGTGTGGTTTTTTGCACAGATACACACACGTGGGCCTGACCCGACATGTGTGGGGTGTGCTTGTGCCTGATATATATATATATATATTTTTTTTTAAGATTTATTTATTTATTTATTTGACAGTGGTCACAAGTAGGCAGAGAGGCAGGCAGAGAGAGGGGAGGTGGGGGAAGCAGGCTCTCCCCAGAGCAGGGAGCCCAATGTGGGGCTTGATCCCAAGATTCTGGGAACATGATCTGAACCCAAGGCAGACGTTTCCCCGACTGAGCCACGCAGGCGCCCTGCGTGCGTGCTATTTTTATCAGTTTTGGTGTCAGCATCCCACTGGCTTCGGAAAAATAATTTGTGTGTCTTTCTTCTCTGTGTCCTGGAACGTTGTAACAGCAACACAGTGTTCTTCCCGTTACAACTTTTAAGAGAATTCCGTAGTGAAACCGTCTGAGCCTGATACTTTCATAGGGGCCCTCCTCCTTTTTAAAACCTCAACAAGGTTTTTTCCAGATCATCCTTTAAGCCACTTAAACCCTCCCCGACGGTTCGGGGGTGATAGTGTGGGCCGCATCGCTCCATGCTCCCTGGCTGCTGCCCTGGGTCAGGCGCAGAGACGCATGGACGTGGCCGCTGGCTGGGGTGCTCCCTCCACCCGTGAGCAGTGCCGTCTGACGGATTCCGAGAGTGACCAGTGCAGAGGGCCACAGCCCCCCGGGGAGAGAGCTTCCACCACGCCGGCCGAGCTCTCCTGGTGGCTGTGCTGGGGGACCCGGGGCTCAGAGGGGACAGAGTGGTCCAGGCAGGTGAAGGTGTGTGTTCCAGGAATGCCGAGTTTGCTGTGGCCCAGTGAGCGCCTTTAACGCTTTGCTGGGCCGCAGCTCCTGGTAAGAAACACATTTTACAGCACAAACCGGGGCACAGGGTAGTGTAGATGGAGGCATGTGTTTGGGGGATGGGTGGGTGTGTGCGGATCGGCATCTCCCGGAGTGAGCCTTAGCTCTCCGGTGCCTGCTGCGCTCTGCCGTCCTCCCTTCCTTTCGCTTTCCCAGCAGCGGCAGGAGCTTCGCTGATTTCTTTCAAAGCAGGTTATCAAGATCCACGTTACAGACCACGGGGTGCGCTCATCAGAAGGGCTCACGGGAAGGGCACGCCCGCACACTGGTGCAGGCATGGCTGTGTCCAGTTCTAAACTATTTCCATCACCTCAGACGGAGTCCCCGTACCCTTTAGCTGCTGCCCCCCACCCCTGCCACCGTTTCCTCCAGCCCTAAACGGTGCCAGGTCATTCTAGATGTGCCCGTTCAGAACCTTGCTTAGAAATAGGGTCAGGGTCGCCTGGGTGGTTCAGCCGGTGAAGCCTCTGACTCCTGATCTCAGCTCAGGGCTTGATCTCGGGGTGGTGGGTTTGAGCCCTTATGAAATGTACTCCTTTAAAATGTGTGTGTATATTCATTTTCATTTGGGGGCTTTTTTGGGATGTCCCTAGGCTTTATTCTCTACTCCGAAATATCTCGTTCTCAGGCTCAAATCCTCCCATCCCCAGGTCCCCTGAGCCCCCTAGTGGGGTTCCCCCCCGCCCGGCTACTGTGAGAGCACCTGGTGCCCAGGTGTTGAGGTGTTGGCCGTGAAGGTTAAGGAAGCTGGTGTGTTGCACCGGCGAGACCACAGGTGCCGGAGCCCCCACAACACCTCGGAGGCCGTTTGGTGGGCTTGGTGGGCCAGGCTGAGTTCCTGGAGAGGATGGCTCCATGCCGGTGGTGATGGCGGAGCCTGGCCTCCCCCGGGAGTTCTGCTGCAGGTGCAGAGCTTGGGCCTGGGCGGGCCCCTCCTGCTGATGGTGGGGAAGCAGCCACTCCCCCTTCCCTCACTGCCCCAGCAAAGTCTCCAGATGCTTTGCCAGGAGCAGAGGGGCATCTCGAGCTGGCAAAATGGCACATTCGCTTTCCAGGCAGCCCCGGCTCAGCCTGGCTCCACCATCATTTGAGACCCATGGGCCCTATGTCCCGTGCTGGGTTGCCCTGGGGCCTGTGTGGGCCAAGGCCACCACCTCCCCCCCCCCCACCATGAGGCCGGGCAGCCGCTCCCTGCTTCCCAGGCCCTCCGTCCCTAATACCCTGCGCTCCAGGGTCCAGGCGGGAAGCCTCTGTTCTCAGTCACTGTCACCGACAGTGACACCGCCGACAAAAGAACCACTTTTGTCCATCTGTGGGCACCGGGACTTCAGGCCTTGCCTCCCTTGTGGTCGGGCAGACACAGGAGACCCCGTGGGGCCCCGGAGGGTGTGAGGTCTACACTGGTTTTTCCCTCTGTTCCTCCCCTGAGGTGGGTCCGGCAGAATTTGAGGTGTCAGCTTCCTCTTGTGCATGGCGCTGGGGAGCGGGTTGGGGAGCGTGTCATCAATGGGGAACTGAGCTAGAAGGGAGGCGACACCCACGGGCTCCACTTTTCACTGGTGACCCCAGAGCTATGCCTGAGGCACGATGTGACCCCTGCCTGGTGGGCAGTGTCTTTGTCTCTGCACATCCAGTATCCCAGCACGAGAGGGAGAAGAGGGGCTCCGTCTTCCTCCACAGGGTGATCCCCACCCCCTGCCTTAATCCATTGGGCCTCCCTTAGGTCTGTGGCTCCCTGCCTGCCTGCTGACTAATGTCCGCTTGGTGCCTGATAGGAAGGACAGCACCGGGAGGCAGCCCCTGGCACAGGGGCTCAGGTTACTGAGGGTTGAGGCATCTCCTAAAACAAGGCACCCAAGCCACTGACCCTCCTCGGCTGCCGGGATTTCAGGCCCTGACACCTGCCCTGGGTGAGTTCAGACTGGGGGCGGAGGGTCAACGGGTGGTGGGTTTCTGGGGTGGGGCATGGCTGGGGAGGCTGGGGTGGAGGAGGGCGGCTCCTCCCCTGTGGGGGGGGGCAGGAGATAAGCCTCCTAGCTGGGCCCCACCTTCTTCTGTGGCGGTGCTGGGTGGGGGTCTTAGCAGATGGTTAGGCTGGTGCAGGCACTGTGGGGCGGGGGCCCACCTTACATCCACACCGTTGCCTGTGGCTTACCAGGGCCGACGCTGCAAGTGGACGTTCCATTTTGGGGAGGCAGCGCAGCTCAGCAAGTAAGAAGCCGAATGCCCTGAGATTTAATTCGGCAGCAAGTCTCCCTCTGCCCAAAGCCTTGCTTAGCATGCGTGCCTGTTCTTGGCAGTTCTTAGCACTCTGCTCTCTGTGGGAGGGGAGGGCGCCCAGCCACCTTGGCCTTGGTGGTGCCCCCATGTTAAACAGAAGCCTGGGCTGCATCCCCCACGCCAGTACGGGCAAACCGCTGAGACACTTGGCTCCAGTGATGGAGATTTTCTTCAGACCCTCAGTATCCAGAGGAGTCTTGGGGTGGGGGGGTGCAGTCTGAGTGCTCCTCCTGTCGCAGGGTCACAGGCACTGTTCCCGGAGGGTCCTCCCTTTCCTTCTCCCTCCTCCTTCCCTCTCGCTTCTCTTCCCTCTCCCTCTGGCACATTCCTGCCCCTCCTACCTCGCTTTTCCTTCCCTCTTCCCTTCCCCCCAGGCACTTTATCTGGCCCAGGCACCTCCCTTTCTGGGTGGGACTGGATGGGACTTGGAGATTCTCCATCCAGAGTCACTGTAGTTAGAGAAATCTTTATCTCCGCCCCGAGGACTGATAATAACTTCACAATTGCAACGAGACAAGGCTAGCCTCTGGCCAAGGTTTCTCTGGTTATCCCATTTGCTGGATTAGGAAAGCAAGTCTGAGAGACACCCAGCCTCTGGCCTGAGGCCCGGCCACTCCCAGGAGAGCGTGGGTTCCCCGCTGGCCCGGGAGGCGGGCAGCAGGGGTGGGGGTGGAGCTGCGCGGGGACCCGGGCCAGTGCGTGAAGCCGCGCCCCTGCCCCAAGCTTTGGCTGGGATGCCGAGGAGCCGGGGCTGGCACCCTTCCTCTGCTGCTTTCTTTCGCGAGGCGCCAGGAGATGATGAAAGAAAACCCCGTTTAGAAAGGAGAGACTCTGGTATTCCCCGTCCTCTTCCAGCCCCTTCGCTGCGCTTGGTTTTGAAATAAGATACCGCTTGTCAGGGGCTTGAGTGGGAACAGATTGGAAGCCCCATTCCTCTTCCTTGGATCACAGCTGCGGGGAGCCCCGCGTGGCTGCTCTCCGCGGCTCCAGCCAGCCCCCTAGCTCGGGGCGGCCCCGCCCCTCCCGCCCCTTGCCCCGCCCCTCCCGGTCCTTGCCCCGCCCCTCCCGGTCCTTGCCCCGCCCCACTGCTCCGTTCCATCTTTCTGCTCTGCCCTGGTCCTCGAGTGCTGCTAGGAGTGGGGGAGAGAGGGAGGTTTTGCTGGGCGCAGGTGGGGCTGTGCCGCCTTGGTTGGGGAGAGGCTGAGTTAAAACTGGGTGTCACGCTGGCGTCCCGCCTGCCAGCTCTGCCCCCAGGCCTTGTAGCAGGTCCCTCCCTGCCCTGCAGGTCCCAGAGCAGGTGGTCTGTCCCGTGCACTGATGGCTTCCACAGGCTCGCCTGGGTCACGGATGTTCCTGGAGCTTGGGGTACTTCACCCTCCTGATGGGGCTGAGCAAGGCCCCGACTTGGGCCAAGACGGAGCTTTCCTGCCCCTCCCTCCAGGGTGAAGGGGGAGAGGTGGGTCTTCTCTCGGACTGGCAGCTTCCATGCTTGCTTCAGAGGCCTGCATGCCGGTGTGTGGGTACCCGGCTCAGGTCTTGGCGGGTGTTACCAGCAACAGCACAGGCTCTGTCCCTGTTCCCTGCACACCGTGGCCCAGGCCATCGGGACTGTTAGTGAGTCAGGTGGGGAAGCCGGCAGAAACACTGGTGTGCACTCCTGTCAGCACCCAGCCTGGGAACCAGGACAAGAGTGAGGCCACATGGCTTTCTGGGGGGCCAGCGGGTCACCATGGCCCCGGGGTTGGGAGGGGAGCTTCTGTCCTTGGGTGCCCTCATTCCTGCTGGTCCCCAGAGTTCTGCCTGGGGATGCGAGGTGGGGAAGCTGGGGTGAGAGCAGGGCCCTGGGGGTGCTGGGGACCCCCCCAGAAAACCATCCATCCTCACCCCTCAGGGAGCAGGTCCCTGGCCGCACGCAGCCATGGGGAGGCTGATGGCGCATGAGGCTTCCCCGTGGCAGAAGGCTGCTCCTTGTCAGCCCGCGGCTCCCTTTCCTTCTGGGCCCGAGTTCTCTGTCCAGGCTCTGGAGAGTTCTGAGTCTGAAATGCAGCTTCCTAGGCCCAAACCCAGCCCTTTGGACCCAGGCCCCTGGGGAGGGAGGGGAGCTTGCCGAACACTGCTGTGAACCGCCTTCCTGTGCTTCCAGTTCTCTCCCTGTGCCCCTGGGGTCTTGGTCAGGACCCCACTCCAGGGTCGGCCCCGAGTGACGGCTGTAGGATCTGAGACCTCACCGGCCTCCGGGCTCTGGTTGCGTGTGAAGAGCTGTAGCCCCTCTGAGTGTGTCGTGCACACGGTGTTTGGGGGGGCCCTCTGGGGAGGGTCCCCTGGATGTAGTGTTCGGGACCATGTGACCAGGTGGGGACAAAGGCTCCTGCCCCAGAGACTGGAGAGCCAGGGCCCCTGGCTAGTGCCTCATCGGGGAGTTGGGGGCCAGGCTGGCCTGGATCATTGCCCTGTGACCCTGCGGCCTGTGAGATCGTGGCTCTGCAGTGAGTAACCCTTCTGAGCGCCACTCCCCCTGGAGCGGCCGCGTTTCCTGCTGCCCAGAAACTTCTCCAGGGAGCCAGCTGACACACTTGGCCTGCGTCGTTTGTTTTTGAACAGGCCTGAAAGGAGAGAGTGAGTAAGAAAGTGTGGGGGGGTAACTGAGTAGGGGAAGGTCAGAGAGAGGGGAGGAAAGATCTGGAAAGTCCCAACATGTGCTTTGGAAGCAGGTGCCAGCCATGAGCTACTCTGGAGGGTGGGGCCTGCCCACGGACGAGCAAGCGGAGACTGGGGTCGGGGTGGCGGGGGCGTGGAGGGCAGTGTTCGGAAAGGGGATCGCGGCTCAAAGCCAGACCTGGGAGCCTGCCCTTGGCGGGCTCTCTGCTGCTTTGGGAGCAGGGTTGTTTCCATTTTAGGGACACAGTGGGGAGGCTGTCATTCTCCTCATAGTCCTTATTAAGATTCCATTAATCACAGTGATCGTTCCAAGTGCTGGACTCCAGGCTTCTCCAACTGCTTCATGGGACGTATCTGTGCAGCAGCCTTAGCAAACACTCACTGACTGTTAGGTGCTGCAGAGAAGGAAGCAGGGCACAGAGAGGTTGAAAAACTTACCCAGGCCACACAGCTGGAGGTGGCAGATGCTGGCTTGGAGTTTGAACACACGGCTCTTGGACTCCAGAGCCCAGCAGGTTTGTAACTCGGGACCTGCTTTCTCTGCCCCTTTGCCAGCCTCTGGTTGGCCAGCTGTGCTGAGGTCCCTGGCACGTCCGGGCAGCCCCAGCGCAGTGTCCCCATCGCTAAACTGGGGCCAGGAGAGGAAGGGACTGCAGCTGGAGTCTTAACTCCCAGTGGGCAGCCACCCCGAGGACGAGGCCACATGTCCTCTCCTGGAGCTCTGGAGCCCACAGGTACGGGGTCGGGGCTGTCTGCCTCCTAGTGGGAGAGGGCCTGTGGCAGCAAACCCTTGGAGTCTGGCCTGCGAAGCCTGGAGGCTTCCGGAGGCCGCCGGACCAGCTCCCTGTGCAGCTGGTTCTCCCGCACGCTTAGTCCCCGGTCCGCACGACCTCCCAGATACCTCCCACATCTGGGACGGTCTTCCCAGGCTGGGTCATGTGGTGCAGGCCGGCGCTGCTCTGGGGGAGGGCGGGGTGCCAGGAACAGCCTGCAGGGAGGGGGCCCCACTCCCCTGGAATGGAGTCAGAGCTCACTTTGGCCCAGCGCCCACTTGACACAGGGGCGGCCTCCACTCCCAACGGGGGGAGGTGGGGTGTGTGGGGGTCCCTCCATGTGGCCCAGCTCTGCACAGGCCCTGTCAGTTCCCTGCCCACCTGTCCATCCGTCCACCCGCCATCCCCCCAGCCCCCCGGTCGGCATTTATATTGTACTTGTGGTCTGCGGGAGGAGAGAGACTGTCTGTCTGGCTCAGAGCCAGAAGTTGCGGGGCGATCCCGGGTCTGCTGGCCACCGGCCACTTGATCCTGGGCAGAGTCAGGCGTCCCTGCATGACGGTCCGAATCTGCAGGAGGAGGAGCTGGGCCGTGATGGTTCTGGGTCGTGCCGGGGCAGTCCCCGCTGAGAAGTTAAGCTCTGGGTTCACACAGGGAACCTGGACCAGTGAATCAGGCTGAGCGGAGGGTCCTGGGCTGGGGAAGGCACCCCTCCCAGCCCAACACTCTCCAGCACAATTGGCCATTTCCTTCGGGGCCCCCACCTCAGGCCTCCTGGTCAGGAAACAGTGACACCCTGGGAGCTGCCCGGGCCTGAGAAAGTGGAATCATCCGCCCCCCACTGCTGTCTCCAAAACGTCCCAGGCAGTTGCTGCATCTGGAAATGACCGTCTACCCCGCGCTGCCCCCTGCCGTCCCCTGCCGTCCCTGTCCTGCAAGGCTCCTGTGCCTTCCCACGGGTCACTGCGTGATGCTCGGCACTGTGATTCTGGCGGTCCGTAGTGATGTTCCCGGACGGTTCAGATCACTTTGTGCCTCAGACCTCCCGGTGGGTACCCCTTGTCCATGGGACACTCATCCCCCTTCCCCTGGTTGTTGGCATTTTGCCCCCCGGCCCTGGCTGCCCCTGGGACACAAAGGCTTGTCCTCATGGAGACTTCACTCTGTTCTTTTCTGGGCCATCTTTTTTCTGATTCTTCTTCTGGCTGCCTCATTGGGTCCCTGCCTAAATGCCACCACTTGAGAGGTGCATCCCCTGCCACCCCAGCTAAAGTGGCTCTCTCACAGCAGTGGGTCACTTGCTGTGAGCGTGAGTGGGGGGGTGTGCACGCATCTGTCACTTGCTGCGTACATACTGCACGAGGGCAGGAGAAAGCGGCTCGTGTTCCCGGGACGGGCTCGTCCTCCATGCTCAGTTGAGCCTGTTGGGCACTGAGCAGTAGGGGAGTGCAGGAAAAGAGGTTCCCTCTAGCTGGAGCTAGTCATGGAAGACTTCCTGGAGGGAGTGGTGTGTGGTGGGCCTTGGAAAAGTGAAAAGTTTGTTTGGGGCAGAGATTAGGGTAGAAGGCCAAAGGGTATTATCAGACCTCAGCAGACGGCCGCCAAGCAGCGAAGCCGGGAGCAACGAAGACAGTGCCGGGAAGTGGATTGCCACCGGCTGGTGCCTAGCGGGAGTCCCATATGCCCACGGGCAGGCATACCTAGGGAGGCAGAGCTCCCGGAGCAGAGGCCTGAGGTGGGAATGACACCTGTGGGTGTGGCTTGCTGTCTGGTGGATCCCAGGAGGGGCAGCCCTAAGCCCACCAAGCAGAGGGTGAGTGGAGGTGTTTCCAGGGCACCAAGTCCAGCGTGGATGGGTGGACTGACAGTGGAGAAGGGGCAGAAGGGCCCGGGGCTCTCGTCTGCCGAGTCGGGCTGCCCCACCTCCCTGGCCCACCTGGCGCTAGCTTTTGGGCTGGCACGGTGAGTGTGCTTTGGTTGTGGGGCTGGCTCTGGCCCCGGCGGTCATGGCTGCTTGAAGCACAGTGTTGAGGATTCTAAGGCCACACGGAAGACGTCTGCTCTGCACTGGCGGTGTCCGCCTCCGGCTGCGGGGGGTCCCCACTCTGTGCCTACCTGCCTCTGCCTCAGTCCTGGCAGGAGACCCACTCATACCTGCTGGGGCAGGCAGCACCAGGACACAGGGAGGCCAGGGGCACAGGCTGGACAGGGGGACCAGGAAGGCACCTGCCCCAGTTGCGCCTGGAGCTCTGCTTGTCATGCCAGCAGCACTCATTTGTCTGATCAGCACCCCATCCCTGGGCTCCTTTGCCATTTTGGCTTGATCTGTTCATTGTCACTGTTGTTCTCACCCCACGACTGGCTGCCAGGTATTCAGCCATTCTGGCACGGTGGCCACTGGGCTTAGAGCGCTCCATGCCTTTCCTGTGGCCTTCGCAGCAACCCAGGAGGCACAGAGAGGCTGAGTCACTTGTCTGTAGTCACACTGCAGGTACTGGCGATTAAGCTGGACCTCTGACCCCAGGGCCTTTGCATGGCCAGGGTGGGACATTGGCAAGGAAACAAGGTACGTGGGCTGACCTCGCCTCAGAGCTCACGCAGGATGGCCCAGCCGGCCCACCTGACCCAGTGGCCTGTGTGGGCGGGGCTGTTGACAAAGCATAACCACGATGTGTGCCGTGTCTTTGGGGGAGATGAGCGTAGTAGACAAAAGTGTAGGCTCTGAGCTACATGCGCCCATTGCGGTGGGTGACCTTGGGTGCTTTCCAGAACCTTCCTTATCCAGGAAGAGGAGGACTAATAGTCCCTACCCCTAAGGCAGATGGGGGCAGCAGGCACAAGATTCCGGGAAAGCTGGCCTGTGTCCCAGGCGTGGTTGACATTGGCTGCGCAGGTGACCCCTCAGTGACCTTTTGGAGCAGGCCAGTGTTGCTGTCTTGGTTTTGAAGGGACAACCCAGAAAGGTTAGGGAACTGTCCCAAGTCCCACAGCAAAAGCTCACATGACAAAAGAGCAGTACGGGAGGGGCAGCCTGAGCGCAGGAGGGAGGACGGTGGGGTCAGCCGAGGGAGGGTGTGCTTTCCAGATGCTGGGGGGGGAGGCTCACCCACTCACTCGCCTGCTCTGTGCCAGTGCCTGGTGGGTAGGGAGGTCATTCCTGGGGCCACTGAGAGCTGATGGAACTCAGGGCCACACGGCAGACGGGGCAGCCTTGGGGCCAGGCTTCAGACACCCACTCTGTCGGCATTTGTCTGCGGAGCCGTGGGTGATCTGGGGGAGCCAACCACCGACCGGCTTTGCCCTGTGACATAAATGCTGTCCCCTGTTCTGCAGGAGGAAAGGGCGCCTCCGACGTCCCGTCCCGGCACCTGCCTGGGGTGGGCCTGGGGCCAAGCCCTCGGCAGGTCTGAGTGTGCCAACCCTCCTTCCCCCATGCCTCGCAGCTTGCCTCCCCAGGCTTGCCCGTCAGACCGTGGCTGTGCCTTGCCAGGGCTAGCCCGTTGGAGGTGGCCCCGGGCTGGCCTTGCGTGGGAGGCTCACTAGCCCGGGATGGAGGCCCCCCCGAACCCCCAACACCAACCTCGCCCACTGTCCGCGGTACATGGTCGTCATATCCCGAGAATGGGCTTGGGGGAGGGTGCTTCTGGGTTTTGCTGGTGGCCATGGTCTCCTCTGCTTGGAGACAGACCTGAGGTCTGTGGGGTGTGCTGTGCGGGCAGAGCCACTTGCCTACCTGGGAAATGGGTGTCCAGTCCCGTGTGGCCTCATTTCGTCATAGAGGAATTGGGGCCATGAGGTTTTTGGAGATGGGAACTGCCCTGGGTAAGAGGCTCCCCTCCTGCCCCGTCCCTGTGCCCCCAGCCCCACTCCCCACCTCCGTGTGCCCGCAGCCTCCCTGGGCACGCCGCCCCATCTTCCTCCCTGAGTCGCTGCTGGTCAGTAGGGGGCAGTGGAGGTTGCGGGTCGTTGGAGAGGAGTGGGCACAGCGCTTTTGATCTGTCTCTCCCTGGAAAGTCTCTCCAATCTTGCCCACAGTGGCTTCCCTCCCTGCTAACATTTTTCCTGGGGTTGTCACACCGGGTGGGGTGGGGGGTCCCCACCAGGCTGGGGACAGAGCAGAGGTGTGTTGACACAAACTCCAGCTGAACCCACATCCTCTGTGCAGCCCAGCGGGAAGGGGCCTCGAGGTAGGGCCTGTGGAGCCCCCACTGTGTGTCCCGTCGGTGGCTCCTGGACCTGCTCCTGCCCTTGGAGGCGAGGGGACCCCGGGCCTGGCTGACAGCTCTTTGGAACGTTCCGCCCGCTTGGCCAGCCGAGCCAACCTGCCCTCGTAGGGGCTGCTGAGAAGCTGTGAAGCATCTGTTTTCCTGGTTGAAAACAACCCTTATCTTTTGTGATTTAAAAATTATGCCAACTCATGGCAGAGAAAATTCAATCCGAAAGCTCAAGAGAATATGCACATGGAGTTGAATAGAAGAGTTGCATCTCTTCCAAGCTGTCTTTTTTTTTTTTTTTTTAATTTTATTTATTTGACAGAGAGAGATCACAAGTAGGCAGAGAGGCAGGCAGAGAGAGAGGAGGAAGCAGGCTCCCTGCCGAGCAGAGAGCCTGATGCGGGGCTCTATCCCAGGACCCTGAGATCATGACCTGAGCCCAGGACCCTGAGATCATGACCTGAGCTGAAGGCAGAGGCTCAACCCATTGTGTCCCCCAGGCGCCCCCCAAGCTGTCTTAATAAACATATGCTTAATACAAATGAGTTAAACAAAAAAAAAAACCCCAAAAACACAAAAATGGGATCGGACACTTCTTTCTGCCACACGCAAGTGTGCTCCCTCCTGGGGGGGTTTTCCTCCTGCCTGCATCTGGCCTTGTAAAGACTGGGCCCACTTGTTCTAGGACAGTGTGCAAAGTCAGAGGACCATCTTGGGGCCACGGGGACTTGGAAACAGGCTGGGGAGCTTTCAGCAGAGGGGGGTGGCAGACCAGGGCTGGGCCCCCCTGGATGCTTCCTCTTTTTATTCCATGGAATTTTCTGTGAGTGGTGTGGTCAGGAGTGTAGGCACAATGCTGGGCGGGGACGACCTTCTGGAAGCATGACCTTGGCAGCATGGCCAAAGTACTTTGTTCCCATCTGTGAAATGGGCTTATAGAAACAAACACTCCAGAGATCTCAGTGAGAGACGGTTTGTCCATCCGCACAGAGGGCATCGAGGAGCTCTGCCATGGTGGTCTGTGACGTCTGCCTGCGTTCTGACCTCGTCACTGTTGCTGCCTCCGTTGTCCACTGTCCATTCATTCACCTTTGGAAGTGCTAGGCCTGGAGCTGAGGACTAGGGGTAGATCCTGGGGTTTCCGGGGAGAGCACGAGGATCTCAGGGACAGCCCCAGCTGCCCCACCCCTCCCTCCTCAGCGGGTCCCCACGAGGCCAGCAGGGAACTGGGCCGGCTCCTACCCCTTCTCGCTGTGTGACCTGGGACAGGTGGCTGAGCCCCTCTGTGCCCCGTTTCCTAACCTGTTGAAGGAGGAGAGCCACAGGAGGGTTCCAGTCTGGTTGCTGCGAGGACCCGAGGGGGTTGCGTGTGGAGCTCTGGGAACCGTGCCTGCCATTCGTAAGCTCTTAGTCAGTTTTCCCTCTTCTCGTAGTTGCCGTCCTGGGAATGTTCTGGATCTCGGGACACTGACGACTGTAGATGAAATGCTTTCTCTGGGAGCCATCGAGGAGGGACTGTAGGAACATGGACTGACTAGGAGCCGGTCCCCAGAGCTCAGGCCCCGTTCCGCAGGGGGAGGCAGCCTGCCCTGGTCCTGGCTCTGAGAGGGGGCAGTGCGGTGGGGTGGGGAAGGGTGTGTGTCTGATGGCTCTTTGCCAGGGATCTGGTTCTCCCAAGTTTAGACCCTCCCTGCTCTGACGCCGAGGGTTCTCCCTCCCTCACCTCTTGGACCCACTGCATTCTCAGCTGCTCCCACAGTGCTTTTGGGGCCGTGAGGCAGAAACCCCAAACCACACGGTGCAAAGTGGGAAGCCCAGAAACTGGGCAGCTCTGGGATACTCCAGAGGGTGCCCCATCAGCCGTCCTTGTCCTCCGGTGTGACTTTGCTGTCAGCTGGTCCCCCGTGGTCACAGACGCCCCCAGCGGTCAGAGGCAGGGCCCCCTCCTGTGAGCCCTGCACCCCACCCCCGCAGCTGGGGCCGTCTTCAGAGCCCCTCTGTGTGCTCCCTCGTGCCCCCCTCATCCCAGGGTTTGTCTCCCAGCCCCTGACCTCCAGCTGAGACGCCGTGGCTGCTGTCCCTGTAGCACGAGGGGTTTCAGGGCTGAACAGAGAGGAAGGTGCATCCCTGAACTAAATGAGGGTTGGCTGGGAAAGGGGGGGTGAATTGAGAGATCCTCCTTCAGCAGAGGGAGCAGGGAGGAGGCCCCTGACTCTTGCTGGTGTCCGCGTAGACACGGGGCACCTCAGGGCCATACCTTCCTGATGGGGCGACCCGGTCATCAGGGTGAGCCAGTGAGGCAGGACCCGGTTTTCTCCGCCCAGGGGGACCTTGCTGTGGTCCCTCTTCCCCCCAGCCCTACCCCCCACCCCCCATCCATGCTGGAAAAACAGCAGCTGTGGCCCTAGGCACTGACCGGGCTTTCTTGGGGCTGCAGAGGGCTGGCTGAGCCGTCTAAGCCGGATCCAGCCGTCCCGGGGACAGGCTGTAGATACAAACGCTGGGGGAAATCTGCGGTGGGGGTGGGGGTGTCAGGGAGGCCTGGCTGCTCCTCCCTGCAGGTTTGGCTGGGAGTGCACCCTGCTCTTTCCTGGTTCCCCTCCTGCCCCTCGTGGTTGGTTTCCTTTCCTGCCCCTCCCCCCCGGCTCTCCCCTCCGCTCTGCTCTGCGTATGGTACTAATTAAGTCCTTCCGCCCTCAGCTCAGTGGACGAGAGCAGAGCTTGTGTGGGGCCTCCCCCGACCCTGGGTCTTCCCCCGCAACACCCCCCCACCCCGACCCTGGGTTCCCCCTGCCACATCCCCCCCCTCCTCGTCCCCCAGCCTGCTGGCCTTCAGAAACCAGACATTTTGCCTGTGCGTGTAGGTTTTGGTGCCGTAGAACACCGAATCGATGCTGTTCTGTGTGTCTGAGTTTCTCCCTTTTTCTGCTGGGGGAAGGCCCCTCAGCTTGGGGTTCCCAGGCCAGGTCCCCAGCCTCTCTGGGCAGCTTCTCTTTGCTTCCCTAGAACAAGGCCACACAGTGGGGGGGGGGGGGCCCTGTGGCTGGCGCCCTGCCCTTCCCCCGCCTGGAGGTGGTGTGAGGGGCAGGGTGGGGGGTAGTCCCCAGGGAAGGCGGGAAGCCCTGCCAAGCCCCTGGTTTCTGGAAGATAATTCCTAGACTCCCCACTCTGGCTTGGAGGGGTCGGGGTTCTCTCTTCCACATGAGGCTAAGGCTTGTTCGGAGGTGGGAGGTGGGAGGAAGGAATGAACGTGGTTTTGAAGAAGATGAGGTCATTGTTCACCTTTCTCAAATGTGGATGAGGGTTGTGGCCTGGGGCATCTGTGGTTACCAGCTCAGGACGGTGGTTGGTCACAGGGAACAAGGGCTGGGCTCTAGCTTCTCAGCTGCTGTCAGAGGGGAGAGAAGGAAGGAGGGTGGGGTAGCACCTTCTGTGGACCTCGGCCTCGAGCTGCCAAGGCTGCACAGGACCCCCAAAGACTGGCACAGTGGTCTTGGGCTTCCTGGGGACTCTGCATGGCCATAGGACACTTTACCTGGTGTATCTCTTTTCATCTGATCTACCGCACTGGGAAGTCAATTCTGTGATTCTCATTTCACAGATGAGGAAGTCAAGGCACAGAGAGGTTATGTAACCTGCCCAAGGCCACACAGCTGGTGAGGGCGACGGAGAGAAGGTTTGAATTCAGGAAGCCTGACTCCAGAGCCCCTGTCCCTACCCTCCTTGGACCTCTGACCTTGTGGAGAACCCAAGGCCAAGAGAGGGGCAGTGACTTGGCTAGGGTCACCCAGCAGGTTCGTGGCAGAGCTGGAATCCTGTCTCCCAGGCCAGCGAACAGGGCCTGTCTGCAGGTGGAACAGCCCATCCTTGGAGTGGTCCTGGAGGGTCCAGGGGTCCCTGGTCAGTGTGGCCTGGTCTCCCATGTGTCCTTCCAGAAAGACATCAGTGCACGATGGGGTGTCTGAGGGGCGCAGACAGCCTTTGGGCTGATGATCACAGTCAGTCACAGTTGGCTCCTTTGGGTATGGCTTCCCTTGGCTGCGCGTACCTGTCCTGCTTTCAATCTGAGGCTTGCCTCCAGCACAGGTGTGGGAATCTGCACACGTTGGCATCAGAGCCCTGCCTTCATGTCACCAGTGAGGCAGGAACCTCTTGGGGCCCTCCCTGTCCTGTGGAATCCACACACAGCTTCCCCAGGGCAGGGCTGAGAGCCTGGAGGGAGGCCTGGCTGCAGGAAAGCCAGCACTGTACAGGCCGATGGTGTGTGTTCTTGGCCTTGACTATGTATGTTTTTATGTAGGAGGTGTGGGCACTGGCTGCTCGGCCTCTGCTGTCCACCTCCGGTTCCCAGCGTGGTGGGAGGGGGTGGGGCCGCAGGAAGTTGGCGGGCAGGAAAGGGTTAATGATGAATCCCAGGGCTGGGGCTCCTGCTCCGGCTTTTCCCAGGGAAAGGGCAGGACCGGAGGCCTCTTCAGAGGAAGGGGTGGGTGGGGGAGGCAGTGAGAACGAGCTCTTCCGCACAGGCACAGGCACCCCGGCCACCGACTTCTGCAGGCCAGCTGTTCAGAGTGAGCCCGGAAGGTGGAGGGAGCAGAGGATGGAATGAGTGTGGGATTCATTACTGGGGTTTGGCAATGCGAGGGCCTCACTTTCTCCCTGGAGGGCGGAGGGGGGACGGGGGCGGGGAGGCCCTGGGCTGGAGCCATGGGGAGTTGGGGTGGGGGCTGTCGGGCCAGAGCCCCTGCCCATCCCCCCATGGCTGAGTTGGGGGGCTGCCGCTTCCCTGTCCCTGGGCTCCCCTTGCTCTGAGAACCTGGGGCTGGGGTCACGTGCCTCTGCTCCCCTGGCTTCTGCTGGAGGGAAAGGCCCGGCCTCCTTGGCCCCTGCCACCTACGGCCTCCTGTTTTGCTGCCTCGGCGGCCTCTCTCGCAGAGGCTGGGGTGGGTGTGGGCAGAAGCCACTTCCGGGCCGCCGCCCTGGTCCGGGAAGCCGCTGAAGTCTGCTGAAGTCTGCCGATGCCCCTGCAGGGTGGGCGGACACCAGGGAGAAGGCCAGGGTGCCGCGCAGCGTGGGATGGCACGTCGAGAATGTCCCCAACCAAGTGTTCCTTAGGCCGGGGCTGCTGCTGGGTTCCAGAACCGGCGTCTGCAGGAGTGTCCCACTCCCTCAGTGTAGGGAGGAGGAAGGGAGAGGCCCAGAGAGGCAGAACCTTGTCAGATGACAAATACGTGTTGGAGGTCAGAGTGTGTGACGGTTTGTTACAGCAGCAACAGGAAGCTGATACAGTCAGGAAGTGGTAATCTTCTTCTGGAAAGATTCCGGGCGAATTCTCTATGTGTCCCGAGCCCCGGAAGACGCTGGGCTCCCCCAGCCTCTCCCTGCTCCGGAGTGGGCAGGAGAGGATCCAGTGGAGCAACAGGTTCCCCCTTCCAGGTGAAGGCAGGGGTGTGAGCTGGCTTGCCTGCCTCATTCTTGTGGCCTTTCCCCCCACCCCCCCGAACGTTCTGTAGCTGAAAAAGACTCTGGGGCTCATCTGCCTGGTGTGCATGTGAGGAAAGGGAGACCCCAGGGCAGCTCAGTGCCAGGGTTAGGGGCACGCAGGGAGTTCAAGCCAGGCTTTCCGCTCTCCGCCTCCAGCACTGTCCTCCGTGGTTAGCGGACGTCAGGGAGCAGACTGGATGGGCCTGGGGGAGCTGGAAGAGCCGCCCCTGCAGCCTCTGCTCCCTTCCCCGCAGCCCTGCCTGAGCCACCAGCCTCCGCCTTACAATGCTGGGAGCCCATGCCTTGGCTGAGGCTGGGGAAGGGCCAGGTGCCCTGCATGGGCGAGGGGGGCCTCCCCTGCACACCGCCGCTGCCCTCCACCTCCTGCAGGTGCCTCCAGACTGCCCGGGGCTCCCGGAGACCTCAGTGACTGGCCTTGCCACCCCCACCTTTCCCCATCGGCACCCTGAGGCCAGCAGCTTCAAAGAGTCAAGCTCTTTCTGGCCACGACACCATCCCTTTCTGAGCAGAGTGGGGACCCGCTGAGCAAGTCCCTATGATCATCCAATCCTGGGACCCGGAAGAAACAGCTTGGAATGACACTTTAGCACAGTGGGTTCCTCCGGCCTCATCACTTGCCCCTCGGCATCTCCTGACATCCGCGTGCAGGTGCCCCTGCCGGCGACGCCTGCCTTCTCCTCTCATGAGGCTTGGGCCGCTTTTAGGATCCATTAGGAACAGCCTGGGTGAACCGTTCTCGGGTGCCAGGGTTCCTTGCAGAGTGTTGCCAGATGCTTCGCTGGGCTTCGCCATCCTCCCTGATGAGATCTGAGCCGCCAAGGTCCGCACACCCAGGACAGAGCCTGGGCTCCGGGCACTGTGGCGACACGCATCGCACGAGGAGACGAAGCAAGAAAGCGTCCAATACCCCGTTTCCGACTTGTATATCGTGGTCCGTGTTCACAGCCTGTTACATTTTTGATGTACTTTTTAAAAACTTTATTTTGAAATTGTCTTAGACTCTAGACTCACAGGACGTTGCAAAAGTCACAGAAAGGAGTTCCCGTGCCCTTTACCCAGCGTCTTCCCTCGTGACGTGTCATTATCAAAGCCAGGAAGTGACAGTGGTCCAGTGTGAACTCATTGTAAGCTAGTGTGAACTCAGCTGCAGACCTTCAGCTTTCACCAGCTTCATGGGCACTTTGTTGTTTTGACCTGTGCTTCCACGAACTTCTACCGCGTGTGTGGATTCGTGTGCTCTCCGCCACAGTCGGGGGACAGAAATGTTCTGTTCCCCAAAGAATGTTGCCTGGTTTTGCGCTTACCCAAGGGCACTAGATGGCATGCTTTCATTATTTCTTTGTAATGTATTTTATTTTGCCTTCTTTCATTGATTATTGTGTATTCATCCTTTTTTCTTGTTTTTTTTAAATGTACCTTTAAAAGAGAAATTCCCCTAGGAGATCCTGCGGGCGCCCCATTAGGGTTGGAAAGCACAGATGCTCCGGCCTCGCTGCACCGGCAGTTTCTGCTTATTCCTGTTTATATCTCCAGCTCACAGCCCCGTGCATCTTGGCCACAGATGCTCACTCCGGGCTGTTCCCGGCCCCGCGCCCGCACCCGTGCCGGGAAGAGGTGGGCGGTCCGTGGTGCTGGAGCACCTGCTGGTGCTGGTCTGGGCACGTTCTGCCTCTTTCTCGGGTTCCAGGGATGGGAGGACCCTTTCCCCTTTCCGAGGCTGGGAAGACCCCTGCCAGGAGCTTGAGAAATTGGCCCAGAGTCTCTCAGCTGCTCAGTGGGGGTGGGGGGGGGATGGAATACAAAGGGGGGGCTGCCTGAGACCACCGGCTCCTCTGAGGGAGGGATCACTGGCCCCCCCCAGCCCCCCTGCACGGGGAGGGTCTAGCACTACGGGGTGCTGGGGCTTGTGGCGGTAGCCCTCTCTGAATAAACAGCCGGAGGTGATGTGTGGGCTGCTTCACAGCCTCGAATTTCCTGAGCTCCTGCTTCTGGGGGGAGAGAGGAAAGAGCAGGGCTGGCTCGTGCCCAGTTCAGACAGGCTTCTCCATTGCTGCGAATGGTGGTTTCACCTGTGCCCCTGTTGGCACTAAAGGGGTGAGGGGCTTCAGGGCCCCCCCCAACAGTGGATTTGGGCTGACGGAAGCCTCACGTCAGCCTCACGTCAGCCTCACGTCAGCCTGAGCAGCCGGCAGACCTCAGGCCCAAGACCAAGGCCTCTGCCCTGAAGGAAAAAACAAGGTTTCCTTTGGCTGGGATGCTTTCTGCCAGGTCACGAAAACAGGCCTGGAGTGGGGGGCTCCCCCTCTCCGGGCGAGGCGCTTCATGTGGTTTCCAGAGCCCTTTGAGGCTGTAAATTCATTATCATCCTGCCCAGAACCCCATAAGGGAGGGCAGGAAATTCGAGCAGGCACCTTGCAAGCAGCTGATGAGCAAATGGGTTTGTTGCCTCGGTTTACAGGTGAGTAAACTGAGGCTCAGGGACGTTATCAGGCCTTTAGCCAGTCAGTCACAGAGAAGCTCACGCCTTGTTATTCTCCCGGGTCCTCCAAAGAGTTCTTTAGCTTTTAATAAACCTGCACTATCAAGGACCATGAGCACCCGCGTGCCTCCGCCCGGCCTGAGCGGCGTGTTTCCTTCCTCCCACCTGACATGCCCGCATCCTTCCCAGGTGGGCCTTAGAACGTCCACATGTCGCTTGCTGTGTTCCTCTCGGTCGTGCACCGTGGTGTGGTCTTGTGCACGTTGGACAACTGGGGGTATGAAGTATTAGCATCCTTGGGCGGCTTTTTGTGTTTGGAAATGTGAGATCATTGCCTCCCCGTGCCTGTAGTTCTGGTGGGTGTATATTCACTGACGGAGGGTCGCGGGCGGGTGGAACCACGATTCGCTGTGCTCTCCTCCATGGACACGGTGTCATTTTCAGTTTTTGCCTTTAAACATGCTGCTGCTGTGACACGTTCTTGTGTTCTCTGGTAACTTTGGAATTTGGGTTTAAAACTGTTATTCCAAGATCTTGGGCAAGCCATCCAACCTGTGGGGCTTGTGATCTCTGCCCCCACCCCAGCTTTGTCCGGGAGTCTGGAACCGATCTGATGTCTGGCCTGGAACCAGAGCAGAGGGCTGGCAGGCTGAGAAGTCTAAACCAGTGTTTCCCAAACTGTGTTCTGTCTGGGACCACGAATCAGTATTAAAGGTACAAAGTGGTTCCATGGCCCGACAAGTTTAGGAAATAAAGAGTTTAAACTAAAAACAAAACAAAACAAAACAAAACAAAAACCAAAACTCTAGAGAATATAGTTTTGAGTATGCTAATAAATACTTGTGAACATTAAAAGAGGGGCGCAGTGGATGGATATATTTGTGGAAACCTTTTCGGACAGAAGCGTCCTGCAGAACAAATTTTCCTGCTTTAACAGACTTTGAGAAACGGGTCTGAATTATTGGCTGTGGGTGGGGAAACATGGATTTGTAGTGAAGAGAGGGGTTGCTTTTGTTTTTGTTTTGTGAGTGCTGGTAAGGAAAAACTTTTCCTCTATCCTCTTAGGTTCAGTACCAGAGGTCTGCAAATTAAACTGTAGGAGGCCCCCCCCCCCATTAAACGTCAAGAGCCACAGTATGGAAACAAAAGACCGCTTTAATCACATAGGTATGGGAGTTTACAGAAAAAATGTGATGCAAAGGGGCAGTTAGAATGAAGCTTATATGCTATCACCAGAAGGGTAAGGACACTTCCTGGAAAACAAATCACTTTTTGGAAAGATAAGTGGCTCTTGGGAGAATAGATGGGAAGTAGATAGTTCTGTGAATGTCTCTTTAAGTCTGGTGTGAAGACTTTTCCCGTCTTCTGTGATGAAGTCTGTGTTGCCTGGTTGTGGAGAGCAGGGGATTGGTGACAGCCAAGACCTTCTGGGAAGTTCTGCTTTTAGACTGTTAAGAGATTTCAGGAGCTCAAGTGGCTCCTCAGAATCACTACGCCACAGTGATGTCCCCTGGACCCCTCCCAAGGTCTCCTTTTTGTCTTGTTCTTTTCCAAGTCCCAGCCGGGCAGCGGGCAGCGTGGAGACGCTTAATGGAAATCAAAGAGCCTTGCCCATTGGGTGGCCTTCTCTGGACAGTGGAAGGAGCTGCTGACGCCCAGCTTCCCCCTCATCCTGTGCGTGCCTCTTGTACATTTGGCTCAGAATGCTCTCGGCAGAGACCCCATGATCTCGCCAGATTCCAGACATGTGTCTGCACCTGTCAGAGCCACATGGTGCTTTTTTTTTTTTTTTTAAATTTTTTAAGATTTTATTTATTTGAGAGAGAGAATGAACGCACAGGCCAGGGAAGGGGGGCAGAGGGAGTGGGACTGGATCCCAGGACCCTGAGCCAAAGGCAGACGGAGTGACCAGGCTCCCCACACGGTGTTTTTCAAGCCAGAATGCTCGGTAGAGTCCCCTGAGAAGTTTTCAGAAAATACCAACCCCGGATTAGTGGACTCAATGGCTGGGGTGAGGCCCCGCCTCTGTATTTTTTGGAAGTTCCTCTTTAGAGTAGTGATGTGTTGCTAGGATGGAGAACCTGTTTCCAGAGGTCAAACAGCCAGGGTCTCAGAGCCTTGCGCAACCCCGATCCCCCACCCCGCCCCGCCCCCCATCCCACTGTCTCAGCTGCTGGGCTTTGGTTTCCGTCCTTGTTTCGGGGAGGGAGAGCGTGGAGGCCGCTGCACGTATCACCAACCTGGAGCGCCCCCACCCGGCAGCCCGCCCTCCTGACACCCGGAGAGAGCCCGTCCGAGACAGCTTGGGATCTCTTGGTCTTTGAAACTGGCGCAAGGTTTGGGTTCCGGTTGTTCCGTGGCCAGGCATCTAGAATTCTGGCTGGCTGTCACCGGGGCGGCCCCGGGGCTCGTGGGTTCCCGAGGGAGGGTGGGCCCGGTTGGAAGTGGGCCGGGGGCTTCCCTGATCCGCCCCAGTGACCCTCATGCCTGCAGGCGGGGCAGAGATATCATCACATAATTTCCAAGACGTCCTGTTGACATGTTAGCTCTTCAAGGGGAGAAATAAATGTGTATGAAGGTGCCCTGGAGGGGAAGAGGCAACCTGACAGCGGAGGTGGGAGGCGCAGACTTCTTAGAAAGGAGGAAATGGGGCCTTCCTGCCACGGAGCTCCACAAACACGCATCTGCTACCTAGGAGACCAGGAGGGGGTGAGTAAGTCCCTCTGGCAAGTGCTCCAGATCAGGGTGTGACTCCAGAAGCACGGAAGGGTGGTCGTGTCTGAGGGAGGACATATGGAGGGCTTCCTGGAGGCGGTGATTTTTAACAGGGGTGGGGTTTTTAAGAGACTGCAGGGCCTGTGCTGTGAGAGGTGGTTGAGCTGGGAACACCACACCGTCTTTGGCTGAGTCTGGGGATGGAGAGGAGACCCCTATGTGCTGTGGAAAGCCCTGCCTTGGGGGACAAGGGGAGGATAGCGCCCTGGGCAGTGCCTTTCCAGAAGGAGGGGCCGTTCATCTGTGCCAGCCTGGTGGAGCTGGATGTTGGTGCTAAGCATTTTCTCAAGAGGCTGGTTTCAATAGTGAAATGGGCAAGCACCAGACGGCAGAGGTTAAGATGCGAGCAGGTGGTGGGGAGATGGGACCGCAGTGCAGACAAACTGGTAAGAGGTGGGGAGAAGGCCAGCGGTTAGAGGAGATCGTAGCTGGGCCCAAGGGAGGGGCCTGGTTTTTGAGATCGGAGGCAGCCTGACTGTCGTCCTCGGTCACGTTGCAAAGGAACCCGAAGAGAGATGTCAACCAGATATGACCGAACCACCAGCCCGCTAAGCACTGCTCTGTGGCGAGACAGACTTTGCAGGCCCCCGCCCCCCCAGGCTTGCCTGAGCCCTCGCTCTGGGCCTCTTGGGAGCCCACCCTAGGACAGCAAGACCGTGTGTGGGCTCCCTGCCCCCTGGGGGTGTATGGCTGCATCTGCTGGCTGTCCACGCCAGGGGCCCCACGCTGCTGACCCGCCACCCAGCCCTTCCCCTGCCCCTGTGTGCAGGGCAGCCCAGCAACCGCCTGCAGAGCCAAGGGAAGGGTGTTTATTCCTTGGCCTTTGATGGCCAGTATCTGTGCTTCCCATGGGGGTTCATCCAGGGTGGGTTGGAAAAGAGGTCGTGGGAGGGCTGGGTGTCGTGTTTACAACCCTGCTTTGGGCTTGGCAGGAGAAAGCAGGGGCGGGGGTGCGCCGGGGCATGCGTGCTTGTGGGGGTGGGGGAAGGGAGGCTGCCACGTGACCACTTCCTTTCCTGTCTGCTGCCCTGCGCCGGAGGGGGGTGGTCTCGGGCATCATCACGTGGGTGTCCCTGCATGGCGGGGTGGGTGGCACCCCCAGACTCTGCTTTCCTCCCAGGTGGCCCCTTTGGAGGTGGGAGCCTGCCCTAACTGCCCCCCTGCTGCTTTCAGAGTAGAACCCTGTTGCAGGCCACCTGTCCTGTGCTGCCGCCACTCCCTGATGACTGTTCTGGCGGGGGGGGGGGGCCCAGGGAGGGCAGTGGGTGCTGCTCACTCTGGGCCCCCGGCAGGCATCCTTGTCAGGAACACCGTGGCACCCCTTCCCCGCCCCCGCCCCACATGGCAGCCTGTTGTCCCGCAAGGGGGCCAGAATGTCCTGAAAGTGACAGCCTTGGAAAACCCGACCTAGACCCCCCCTCCGAAGGGCTGAGAGGGATCCTGTTCGTGCTTCTGAACTGCCATGGCCAGGAGGAGCAGGTTTCCTCCAGCTCTAAGTATTTGTTTCCGCGATTGAAGGTGGAAGTTCCTACCTTACTCTGGCTCAAGTCAGGACGACAGGGCTGTGTAAGGGTCCTGGGGCCACTGTGATAGAGTACCACAAATTACCGTGGCCTTAGGCAACAGAAAAACCTATTGTCCCGCAGTTCAGAGGCCCTGGGTCTGGGGTCAGGTCGCTGGGCTACACACGGCGTGCTGTGGGCAGGCCCCAGGAGGATATGTCCCCGTACCCGCTCCAGCTTCTGGTGGCTGCCCGTGGGCCTTGGCTCGTGGCCATGGCACCCAGTCCCTGCCCCCATCGTCACGTGGTCACCTTCCCTGTGGTCTTCAACTGTCCCACAGGACACCCAGGATAGTCTCTGCATCTCGAGTCCCTCCTGCCACATCAGGGGACCTCCCCAGGCTCCAGGCAGGGGACACTACTCCGTCTCCCCCAGCGCCCCTGCTTTGTCTCGGGGCCCTTGTGGTCTCCAGGTACAAAATAACACATTAAAGTGCCTTGCGGAGAGGAAAGGACTCATTAGACTTTTTCCTTGAAGTATAGTTTTCATGGCACCCAGAATATGAAATTCACCGTCAGTAACACTTAGCACATTCACAGGGTTGGGCAGCATCACCATGATCTAGTTCCAGAACATTCCCATCCCCTCAAAAGGAAACCCTATGTCCATTAAGCGGTCAGTTCCCATCCCCCACCCGTCCTGGTGGCCCCCAGTCTGCTCTTTATAGACTCTTTTTTCTGATCTGCGTGGCTGTGTGTGACTTTGCAGCCGGTAAACAGAGGCAGGACGAGTTGGTTACTGGAAGGATGAAGGTGCACGGAAGTCAGAGTGTGGAATGCCCCGGCTTGGAAGGGGAGAGGCCTGCGGGAGCTCCGCCGGCCCACGCTCTCTGTTCTTGGGGTCTCTGCCTGCGCTTCCCCCTACGCTGCCCTGTCCCCCTTTGCAGTTGGCCCCAGACAACTTCTCTCCCTGAAGTCTGCATGACCTCGGGCTTCTGGAGCCTCCACCAGAAAAGCTGCTGGGTCCGGGCTGCAGGGGGGACGCTCGAACGGCCCAGCTCATCACTTGCTTGAGACAGGCGCGAGGCTGGGCGGTGGGCTTCCTTCGAAGCAGGAGTTCACCCTGGCCTGAGCACCTGTGAGCCAGGTGGGACAGAGAACCCCAGAAACCGGTGGTCTCACTGACCCTCAGCCCAAATACAGCAGAGGAACTTCTTTGGAGAAGTTGTATTCTTTGTGATAGTAGAATCGGGGAGACACGTCCCCAGTACGTCCCCGGGAGGGGGGCGGTGTGAGGTAGGGATCAGCGGTCCTCGAGATCCAGTAGAGGCTACTGTGGCTTCCATCAAGCTGTATCCCTTAGCACCCCCAAATGTGGCTGCGCGTGCACCACAGAGAGCGAGGTACAGCGCTCAGATAACGGGTCTCAGTGAGCTGCCCCCCAAGGACCTGGAGCCCTGGGTCGATCGAGAAACTCCGACGACTGCGGGCACAGTAGCCGCAGCAGCCGCTGACCGCGTGAGGTGTGCCTTGTCTGGTGGTGCCCAGCTGGCTGCGTCGGGACAGCGTGCGACTCTGGACCGCAGCGTTGTGAGTCTGAGCCCCACATGCGGTGTAGAAATAGCATAAATAAATAAACCCTGAAAAGAAGAAAAAAGAAATGTGCCCAATCCAAACCACAGGGGTGCCGTGAGTGCACGAGGCACACTGAATTTCCGAGGCTCAGTACAGAAAGGAAAAAGAGTGTAAAATGTCTAAAAAGTTCTGGGACCCCAGGTGGCTCTGTTGTGAAGCGTCTGCTTTCGGCTCGGGTCATGATTCCGGGGTCCTGGGATCGAGCCCCGCATCAGGCTCCCTGCTGCACACACAGCCTGCTTTTCCCTCCCTCAGCCCCTCCCCCTGCTTGTGCACATTCTCTCTCTCTCAAATGAACAGATTCTTTTTAAAAAATGTAAAAATTAAAAAAAAAATTTAAAAATAAAAAATAGGTTTAGAGGGGTGACATGTTGAGTTGATACTGTTTGGGCTGTATTAAGTAAAATACGTTAAGTGTCACCTGTTTCTTCTTAGGTTTTTAAATGTGGCTACTGGAAACTTCCGGTGACAGATGTGCTGTGCTTATGGGGCCTCGCTTTCTGTTTCTGTTGGGGATTCGGTGGGCGGCTGTGTGGGCTCCAGGCCATTCCGGTAGATGCTGTGTGTGGGCCGGCCCCGGGGGCAGAGCTAATTCATCAGAAAAGCACCCTCCACCCCTGGGCTGAGCGTCTTGTCAGGCCCAGGGGTTCCCTCTGCTGCACTCTGGAGACCCCCATCCCACAGGCGATGCGCCAGGGAACACGTGGGAAGCACCCAGGCCACATCCCGGGCCAGCGGTCTGCAGGGGTGTAGGGAGAGAGGAAGAGGAAGGGCAGGCAGTGGCCTCGGAGAGCTGGCAGGTTGCCCGCGTGGTGCCCAGGAAAGGGGGTGGTGGGTCCTGGGGGACAAGTCTAGGTGAGACAGGGAAGGAGGGGCCCTGCCCACAGGACAGGCGTAGATGGGAGGTGGCATCTCCATGGTTCCGTGTCAGCCTTGACACCGGGTGGGACAGGAGTCGCTCCTGCTGTCATTTGGAGCTGTCCTTCAGGGCCCAGGGGCGAGGGCCCAGCAGGCTGGGCAGGGGGTGGTTGGAGGGACCGGGCCCTCCCTCTTCTCTGTCCTAGGAAACCACCTTGTTGGAGGAAAGAGAAGCCTAGGTTCCGAGTGGCCAGTCTTCTCGGCTTGAACGTCCCGTCCTGCTTTACTTCTTGTAAGGTGATCGTGTCCATTTCACAGGTGGGGAAGGTGAGGTCCCACAGGGTTGGGTAATGAGCCAAAGCTGATGTGAGTGAAGGGGACCTTGATCCTGGTGTGTCTCTGAGACCCTCAGCTCCGGTCCTCCACCGTCCTCCCTCGCACTGAGATGGGAACAAGGACTCTGGACGCGGGGTCCCTCCCCTGGAAGCTGCCTGTGTTTGGCCCACGGCCCAGAGACCCAGGGCAGCAGCTCTGCACTCTGAGGGGAGGGGAAGGGAGTGGGATGCCAGCCTCCCTGAGGCCATTATGGCGAACCTGGAGACTCCGGAGGCCTTGGGGAGGAAATTGGCCATCTGGAGTGGGAGTGGCCAGGCTGCCAGTGGCTGCTGCTAGGGAGATCTGGCTTCTGAGGAACTGGAGGGAGGACCCCCTGGACATGATCAGCCTGCCAGTGTGGCCAGTGGGCTGGGTGCTTGGAAGGTGGGGTGGGGCTCACCCACCAGCCATGGGGGCAAGTGGGGACGGGGAAGGAGAGAATGCCTCGGGAGGAGGGGTCAGGCTAGAGTTGTTCCTCCCACGGGTGGCCACCTGATCAGGTGTCACTCAGGACCCCTTTGCACTTGGAACTTCTCGCCCTCTGCCCCTGCAACTTCCCACCAGCAAGAGTTCTCCCCTAGTGGGGAGTAGGTCTGGGGCTGGCTGCCTTGGCCCTGCCTGAGCCTGGGAGTGACTCACTCAGGGTCAGAGGTCGTGGCATAGGATGGGTCTGGCAGATCCCAGCGCCCAGGCCCAACCCCAAACAGGGTGGCTCTCAAGCTCCTCCTTCTGGGGACCACCTAGCCCATCCCTAGGGTCTGTAGGGAGGGTGACTCACTGCCTGGGTCCTTAGGGCTGTAGGAGCTGCAGCCCAGCTCCCCGAACCCGAGTCCTTAGGCTCCAGGAAGAAGACAGAGCTTGGGGTAAGCTGGGCTGGCCCCACCTTTCCCTCCCGAGCCCCGGCCCGTGGTCCCCTTGTGCTGCTTCTCCCGTGGGGGTGATTCTGTCACCGTGGCCTTAGGCAGTGGGCGGCACACGGGGCCCGCTGTGCTCTGGCCTCCATTCCCAGACCCTGGAACAGCCCCAGCTTGGGTTTCTGACAGCTTTCCTGGGGAGGTCTGCAGCCCTGGGGGGAGGCCTGCCCGATAGCCCGCTGTGCCATCTGAGCTGGGTGGGGTTGGGACCCATCTGGGGCTCACCTGGCAGAAAGGGTGCTGGGCGGGGCAGCAGGGAGAGGGGGCACCCCCGGGCCATGTCTGATTCCTGGCACTGCCCTCTGCACTCCCTGCCCATCTCACCTGGGCAGGAGGACAGTCGGAGGAGAGGGACTGGAGGCTTCTCCGGCCCACAAACTTCTTGGCCAGGGCAGCTGGACTGGGTGTCCAGGTGAGCGCCTCCTGCCCTCTCTCCTTCCCAGACCCCATGGCCCTTTCCTTTTGGGGATGACTCAAGCCATCTGGGGGGCTCAGCTCCTTAGCGTTTCTCAGGCACGTAATGCACCCCGCACGGCCCGGTTGGCTTCAGGCCTGCAGCCGGGCGCCCCTGGCCTCCTCCGGGAGTGGGGTGGGGGGCCTCTTCTCCCTCGCCCTGCCTCCGAGCCTCGGTTCTCAGGCGGTCCCTCCTACCTCTGCCGCGCTCTGGGCTCTGGGAGGCTCCTTGTTCCGCGGCCACAAAGCCCCTTTGATCCTCTGCTCGGCTCCGAGCCATGTGACCCGGTGGGCGGGCCGCGCTCTCAGGCGGCCAGCGCAGCCCGTCGCCGCGGCTGGGGTGAGTCCTCCGCTCCCTTTGTTCCTTGCAGCCTCGCACCGGCGGCGGGGGGCCTCAGGTGGCGCGGCCGCCCCGGGGCTCCCCGAGGGCACGGCGACGGGGCCGAGAGCGGCGTCTCCCCGGGCCCCCCGCCCGCGGCCGGCGGACCGCTCCGCGTCCCCGGGAGAGGGGCGGTGGGAGCTCGGTCTCCACGCGGGGCCCAGATTTTCGGCTGCGGAGCAGAAGAAAGGGGCTTTGTGCGGCCACAGCTATCTCTTTGTAAATATTTGGCCAGCTCGGCTGAGTGGTTAGGTCCTCCTCCAGCGGGGAGTTTCTTGGAGCCCGTTTCCCGTTCGCAGGGGGCTTCCCTGACTTCTAGGAGGCCCCGGGCTGGGTGGGGGGGCTCGGGTTGGCCGCCGCCTTCTAAAACTGTTCCGCACCGATTGTCAGCCGTTGGGGCCGAGGCTGGGTGGGAGACTGGCTTCGGCAGATGCTGGAAACCCGGGATCCGACGTGGTATTGTGGGTCGGGGAGTTGGCGGCGGCTTGTCTGGGTTCCGGGCGCTGTGGGGGGTGCGGCTTGCTCCCCGAGCGGGCGGGGGCTGGGACGGGTGCACCGCCCTGGAGGGGGAGCGGGGCGGTCCGCCACCCCTTGTCAAGGAGCAGGGGTGAGGAAGCAGCCCCACGGGGACCTGGGGACCTGCTATCGGAAGGGCCTTCCAGCTGAGACGCTGGGGAATGCCCCTGACTCAGATCCCACGCCGGCCCAGCGCGTCCTGCGAGCCCCAGTGCTGGGAGGGCCGAGGTGCTCTGGGGCCACAGCCATCTGCTGCTGAAAGTTCATCCCACATGTGTGTCCTCTCGTCGTCCCCCCGCCCCCCGCCACAATCCCTCTGCTCCAGGCACTCCATCCTGGTCCCTCTCCGTTTCCTCTCTGCTGGGGAGTCTTCCCAGCTTTTGTCAGAGGTTTGGGGAGCATCTCTGCTCACCAAAGAGCAGTTTGAAATTCCTTTCCTGGAGAAAAATGTGCCGCCCAGCCCGTGTGTTTCTGGCTGTAGAGACAGCGCCCCGATCGGAATTTGGTTTGGATCCCTCATGGAAAATCCTGTTCGGGAATGAGGGAGAAAAAGCCCCCATGTGCTTACGATCCTTTATATTCCCTTATAACCCCTTGTAACTGTGTGTGGACTCCCGGCTTCATTCATTGTGGGTGTTTACATAAATGTCAGTCCTCTATGGCCTCTCCCTGCAACCCAGGGGGCCCCTTTTCAGGAAATAGGAAGAATGAGTTTGTTTAACCAGTTGGGGCTGGAGAGCCAGCGCCTGCCTGAGACCTCGTGGCTAGGGTGGGATTCTTGCTTCCCTCCTTTGGCTCTCCTTTGGGCTAAGGTGTGACTGCGGAAGGAGACCTCTTCTGAGGCCGACCCCCTCCCAGGCCTCCCCATGCCCACCCCCCCACCCCATCATTTCCGTGTTGTGGCACCTGCGACACCATCGTGTCTACCGGTTTGTGTGCTTATTTCCTCCAGATGGCACCTTGTAGGACGATGGTTGGCTGCTGTGTGGGGAGGGGCCTACTCTGTGTGGGGCCCTGGGCGCTCCAGGACCAAGGAGTCAGCACCCTTCTGGATGGGAAGGGGACATCCACAAGGCGACACCCAGCCAGGCCAAAGACAGCTCTGGTTGGGGCCCATTGGGCCATCCCCTACACACCTGGCCCAGCCTGTCCTCCCCAAGTCTGGAGGACAGGGCTTACCCTGGGCTTTCTCCCCAGAAGCCCTGTACCCGCTTGGGTGACCAGAGTCTGGGCTGACTTTCCCTCTCCACCCCTCCCCACCTCCCTGGCCACGTACTGTCCCCACTTCCTGTTCCGCCACTGCCTGAGCTGCCCTTGTCATTGTCAGATAGGACAGAAGCATTCCCTGGGGGTGTTCAGAGAAGGGGAAGACCCCATCCTTATGAGAGCCCCCGCCAGCTCGAGCCGGGCCCAGCTTCCTGTGTTGTCAAATAGCTCAGTGCTTTTTTTCGGAAGCTGTTGGTTCACTGGGGAACTTCCGTTATCCCAGGCCCCCTGCCCACCGAGATCTCCGGTGGCTTTTCCTTACGGCCCGAGGGTTCTGGGCGCCTGCCTCCTCTGCTTGGCTGAGGGCACAGGAAGAAGGACTGTATTTCAGGGCTGGTGATGTGGGGAGAGCCCCGCGCCCCGCAGCCGGGCTCTGGGGAAATGCTTCCAGCACAGATCACAGCCCTCGGCGAAGACGCCATCCGCAGGCTTCTGCCTCCAGCGGCAAGCTTTGATTTCTCTGTTGAGCGCCGGCCTGGTTCCTTGGACAGGTCGGGGCCTGTTCTCAGGAGCTCCGTGGAGGCTTAGGAGGCCTGCCCAGAACCGCTGCTAGGGTGGTGGGCTGTGCAGCCGGCTGTATGGGCGAGCGGGGAGGCCCAGGGCTAGTCACAGGCCCTCTAGCCCACCCCCTCCCAGCCGGCTCATCTGAAGCCTTGTTCAGGGTTGGCGGAGGGACAGGACAGGACTGGGCAGGGGCGGGGGGGGGGCGCATATCTTGCCTGCGGTGACCTGGCCCTGGGCTGTGGGTGCGGGAGTGGGGTTCACATGCTCCCCTCATTTCCTTCTCTGTTACCACCTCTGGGAAGCGTGGGGCAACGAGGCCTGTGGGGGCAGAAGAGCATCCCTGCCAGGCCCGGGGGTTCTGAGTTCTGATTCTGACTTTGTGGAGGGACCTGAGCTGGCCCCGGGCGGAGCAGAGTTCGCGCTCAGCTGGCGGGAGCTGGTTTCGGGGAGGAGGGCCTGGGCCTCGGTTTGGGGCAGCGGCATGGAGCAGAGGGTGTGCAAGGTGAAGGCCAGCCTGTCCGCTCCCTCCCCTCATCCTGGCTGCTCTTCCAACCTCAGCTGAATTTTCAATGTTTTGATTTGGGTTCTGTAGCTGGATCATGGCAAGGGCACCCTGACATTTCTTGTCCCTCTCCTGAACCTGGGGACGGGGGACAGCTCCTGAGAGGTTGGCTCCTGACCACCCACGGCTGCACCTGGAGCCCCAGCTCTGGGTCGGCGTGAGTCACCAACACTGACCCGCACTTGGCCTTGGGCAGGGAGGCTCCGCTGGTTCTGCTGTGGTGCTCCTTGCTGGGCTCTGTCGCACCTGGCTTAGGCCCTCCCCTTCCGGGACCTGTGTCCCCAGAGGCCTGCCAGCCCCAGCCCTGCCCTGCGAGTGCCAGGCACGGAGTGGCCGGTCATCAGGATAGTGTCCTTGCTGGTGTCCCCAGTGGAATGTGCGCAGACCTCCCCCGACCCCCCAGGCCCGGTTCTAGGTGCCTGTCACCAGGCCTCTGGCGGCAGATAAGATTTTCCTAGCCCAGAGCAGGAGGTGAGTTCACCCTCCTGCGTGGAGGAAGGATCCGCCCACATCGGGTTGGGAGGTTGGTGTCCCGTCTAGGGTCTTTCACTAGACCGTGGGCTTGTGGAGAGAGGGCGCTTCCTCGGTCTCGACCTCGGGGTCTGGAGCTTGCTCAGTTCACGAACGCACTCTGGTCAGCGCGGGGGGACCGCAGTGGTTCATCTGTCCACCCGGGACTCCGCGGTTTCTGCAGCGAGCTCCGGGGCCTCACACGAGCAGCGGCGGGTCCTGCTGTCCTTACGTGAGCTCTTCTTGGAGCGTTTTCTTCAGGCCCCAAATGCATTCTCCCCGGGGCCGGGCACTGGGCCAGATGACCCTGGCACCGCTCCGCGCCCTGGTTCCGGGGAAGTAGGGGACCAGAGAAGGGATCCATGTCATGTCCCTGTCACTGGCTGTCCGTGGTGGGCTCCGAAGACTAAAGACGGTAACGGTGGCTCCACGGAGTCTGAGGGAGAACGGCTGCTGGTTGTGGGTGGGGGGCCGCGGGGGGGCAGCGTGGCGCGGAGAGCCATGGAGGGAGGTGGCACATCCGTGGCAGGGCCACGCGTCCTTCCAGGAATTCTCTCCCTCTTGGCCTCACTCACCTGTGCAGGTGGGCTGGCCTAGCCCTGCGGACCGGGACCACGGGGTGGGGTGGAGCTAGGCTGGGAGGCCGTGGTCGGTTTGCAGACCCCACGCTCTGCTGATCGGGGGCTGGTACCCGTCGCTCCGGGGCTTGGCAGTCCGTCTGCTGGGGCCGGTCCCTGTGGCCGGCGCCGTCCTGCTGACCACGGACGGTCACCTCTGGGCCTGGTCCCCTGGGCCCTCGGTCTTCATCTTGGGGAGTTTACTTAAGTAACGAGAACGCCAGGTTCACTACCTGGAAACTGAGGCAAAACAATAAAGTCATCCTGGAAGCATTTTTAGGTGGGTAAGAGTTTCTTTCCTTAGGTAGGGTTGCTTAGTAGGAATAAGTTTATTTATTACAGAAGAAAGGAACTTCAAGCTGACTGCAGGGACCCCCTCACCCCAAGGCCGGTGTGGCCTTTGTGGATGCTGGCGCCCCCTCCCAGCCCTCCTACAGCCTCTGCTCCCTGGAACCCTCTGGAGCCCATCAGGCTGGCCGAGGGGCTGCTTCCTGCCGGTCAGGACTGTGCATATGAACGGTGCCCAGCACGGACTGTGCGAGTGCCTCCCGGTCGGTCTTCCTGCACGCCAGGGATGTTAGAGCTCAGGGCACAAACCCGTCCTCCCCTCTTTGTAGGTGGACGCCAGGGCCCAGGCCCGAGAAGCAGGTCGCTGGGCCCTGTGGGTTCAGCAGCTTGGCCCACTGAGGCCAAATTGGCGGCAGTGGAGCGGGGACTCCCTTCCCATGTGTCCCCTACTCAGGTTTAGTATGAGCCCCTCTTAGCCCCCCTCTGAGGGCCCCAGCAGGCTGAGGACCCTTGGAGGCCGGATCCAAGAGAGCACAGCCCCCTGGGTGAGGCCTGCCGTCCCTCGATGTGGTGTCTCTAGGTGGAAGGCGGGGAACAGTGGGGAGTCTGGTTGGGTCCAGCGGGCCTTGTGTACCAGATGAGGGTCAGGTCGGACGGGGTGAGGTGGCCGGATTTGGTGGACACTGGGGCTAACTGGGTGTCCACCTCCGCTAACTTGGCGTTGGCCGGCTCCCAAGGACTAGGGGGGACTCAGTGTTTCCCGAGGCTCCCCACTGCACCCCTCATCTCGCCCTGCTCATGCGCTGGGACGGCCTGGCTGCTCGCGCCCCAAATTCTGGGAGGAGATGGATGTTCAGGGAGGTGGTTTCCCTCACGGGGCCAGTGACCTGCACCACCCCCTGTGCACCTCTGGAGGACGCTGTGGCCTTACACACGTGGCTCGCCGCCTCTGAGCCGCCCTCCAGCATCCAGAAGGCATCATAACAGTCACCGCCTCATGGGGTTGGCGTGAGGGTGAACGGACATAAATCAGAGAACGCGTGACCCTGGCCACGGAGATGTACGTTAGCCTGTGATGGCCGCTGTCATGAGTTTCAACCACGTGGCAGCCCTGGGACCAGCAGGGTAGGGAGACCCACAAGTCGGGCCTTCCAGAAGCTTCCAGTCCAGTTAGGTAGGTGGTATGTACACTTCAAGATGAGATGCCCTGGGACCCTCGGGCGTCCCCAGGAAGGCAGCTCGTTGGCAGTGGGGACTCAGCAAAGCCTTCAGGGCCTAGAAATGTTGTACCGGTCGTCCTGGGCTCCCTGGACACAGAGGAGAGCAGCTGAGAATCGGGGCAGCCAGAGAAACAGGACAGGAGGGCAGAGGAGGGGCGCGGAGGGTGTGGGGCCAGTCCCCTGTGCTGTTCTTTGGCCGTCCGGCTCTGTGCACACCCTCCACACCGCACCTCTCCGCAGATGCCTGCTTCCTGCTTTATGCTCGCCTGGCACAGGTTCCTCAGCTGACCTTTGCCATCCTTCCAGAGGTCTTGGCTGCCTCCCCAGCCTCCCCCAGGGCTCACGGTGGAACCTGCGCGCCTGGTCCGCCTCCCTGAGGCTCCTGGGTCCTTGCGTGTGGGCCAGCAGCCACCTCTGTCTCTGTCACTTCCTGCTGCGTCTTGGACGCCGCTCAGCAGGAACGCACAGAGACTTCTGGGCCTGAGACCCAGGCCTGGTCCGCCGGAGCCTCATGCCACCGGCTCCTGGGGTGCCGCTGGGGCCCTGGGAGGATGAGCCAGCAGCCTCTCTCTGTACCTCGCTTTCTGCCTCTGGCTCAAGAGCAGAAACTCGTGTCTGCTGCTCATTCACGGGGCTGTGGGGGAGACTGAGTCAGGGCTGGGAGGCGGGTTCTCTGCGGGTCCCAGGGTTTGCTGGGTGGATTGGGGGTAGAAGAAGCCCCTCCGTGGGGGCTGGTCTGGGCTGCCTCATCCCCGTGGGGCTCTCCAAGGACAGCGGGGGAGTAAAGAGCTAATTAACACCCCGGGGCTCCGGGAGACTCAGTACTAAAGTTATAATTAAACCTTGAACCACCAGAGGCCCCTCTCCCTCGGGGGCCTGGGCCGCCCCATAAAAGTGGGGCTTCAGTGAATTCTCTCTCTGACTTGTTGTTATGGGGTCTCCTCCCAGCAGAGTCCCTAGGGCTTGGGATCAGGAGGGAGCGGCCGAGAGCCTCTAACACATCTGGGGTGGGTGTTGCGGAGACGGCTCCGGAAGTCGGGGGGCCCCAGCAGCTGCGGGCTCCCGCAGTCCCTTCCTCTGCCCGACCCGGCAGGCGAGACGGAGCACCTGCCCGGTGTGTGTGTCGGGCGGAGGGTAGGGGGGCGGTGCCAGGTCCTGCTGCTCCTGCGCATAGCTGGTTCTGGTACCGGTGTCCCCACAGCCGGGAGGGGATGCTGAGTGCGCTCTCCCTTGTCCCTCCTGCCCAGAGACCTGGGATGAGGGAGTGTACCCTTTGTGGTCCCTGGTTGCTGCAGGTTTACTCCTTCCATCCCGCCCTTCAGGGTGAGCCTTAGGGCCTCCTTTGGTATTAAAGGGACCTGCTCCTAGTTCACTGTGGCTGACAGGTTCAAGGCTGGGACACCGAGGGCCCCTTTTCTGAGATGAACGGTGAGTCCTCATGAGCCCTGCTGATGAGAGGAGCACAGTGGGAATTCGCGGAGGAGCCCGCCAGCGCCCCACTCCCAGGGCTGCAGACTCAGAGCGGTGCTGGGAGCTGCCCATGGACGCGGACACAGCCCCCGCTCTCGATTACTAGGGATCTCTCACGGGGCCCCCGTTATGTTGTTAGTAGCTTTGTTGACATAGCATCCATACACCGCGAAGGTCACTGTCCCAGAGCGTACCATTCAGCGGTGTTTCATGCATTTGCAACGTCCTGCGGTTATCGCCACTGATTCCAGAACATTGTCATCATCTCAGAGGAGAGACTCTGTATGCTTCAGTAGCCAGGCTCTCCGCAGCCCCGGGCAGCACGGATCTGCGTCAGTCTGTGTAAATTCTCCTGTTCCGCGTATTCCGCAGGACTGGAATTCAACACATCTGGCTTTTCACGGGGTGTGGTGTCTTCAAGGTTCGCACTGTGGCAGGTGCCAAAGCTTCGTTTCTTTTCGTGACTGGACAGTACTCCACGCGACGGCCACACTGTGCTCCGTTTACCTGTTCATTTGTGGGTGGGCATCGGGGGTGCCCTGCATTCTGTCATGACTCACGCCGCCGTGAACGCGGGTGCCCGGGTCCTGGTGTGCATGTGTTTTCGTTTCTCTTGGGGACCTGCCCGTCCCGTGGTAGGTAGTGGGGACGCACGGGGCGTCCTGCCCCCAGTCCCTGCGTGTTTCTTGCACTTTCCCTCGTGACATGTTGAATCTACATCTGGACAGTTCTCCAGCGGTGCAGGGCCAGCCCCATGGGATATGGTGGCTGGGCCTGGGGATGGGTTTGGGGGTCGGTTTGGGGGTCGGCGTGGGGGCACAGAAGAGCCATTCGGGTCTGTAGCTGAGCGCTGGCACTGGCTTCTGGTTCCCTTCGCCCATGGGGCCCAGAACTCGGCGGAAGGGGGAAACGGAAGAAGGTCTGCAGGTTCTCCCGCTGGGGCGATGGGGAAGCTGCTGCAGAGCCCCTGAGCGGGAGGAAGTGGGTGGAGGGAGCGGCTGAGCTGCGCAGAGCCCCCCCCAGACCCCCCTCCCTCGTAGCAAGCTGGGGGAATGGACGGGGTGTGGGAGCGGCCTCTTCCTGGAAGATCGGGCTCCCCCTGACCTCACCAGCCATGGCCCCAGGCAGACGCTTCCTTCCAGGGAGGGTGGAGGTGTGGGGGGCTGCGTCCGGGACCCCGGGAGAGGGCGCAGGCAGCCGGAGCATCTGCCCCCGCGCCACACACACAGAAAAGTTAGGCTCAAACAAATACGTGGCCTTTGTCATGTGAAACCAGCACATGAGCGTAAAACGCGAAGGCCTTTTGCCCTGCGCTGAGAGCCCCGGAAGGGCCTGGCGGGGCTGGGAAGCCAGGAGGGGGCGGTGAGGCCCGGGCCGGTTTCCCTCCTCCTCCGGCCGCAGCTGGAGGGGCCTCCAGCGCTCGCCAGTTCGCAGGCAGAAATTACCATATGAATGTGGCTCCTTCCCGGATCCTGGAGCTGCGGGACCTGGGAGGGCACAGGCTCCCACCCCCGGGCCTCCTTGTTCTGTGCTGGCGGCCGACCTAGCGGAGGAGGCTGGCTTTGACTCGTTTCCGATCCCTCGGCAGGTACCCCCGGGGCACAGAGGGTGCGGGGTGAGCGGGACACCCCACCCACGGCACGCTTCAGGCTGGGCTTTCTTCCGTCCTGACTAGTGTAAGGACTGGTTACCTTGGTGTTGGTTCTTTTGGTCTCATTTCAAGAGTCGCAGCTAGTTACTGCAGGAAACGCGGGCTCCAGGGAGAAACCCGGGGCCGGGTGGGGGGCGGGATAGCGAGTTTGAGCGCGTTTAGACTGAAGTGCCCTTGCTCAGCCAAGCCCTGGGGTCCCTGCTGCTCTGGTGGCCCAGCAGCCTCTTGAGTCTGAGCCCTGGGCTCTGTCCATTGTTCAGCCACTCTTTAAGTTTGGGCTGGAGGTGTGTCACATAGAACAGCTGGACGGCAGATTCAGGGACAGCAGGAAAAGTCCCACTGGGGCTCTGCAACTCACCGACAGATGCCAGCTCCCAAGGGGCGTGTCTTCAAGGTTGCCCAATGACTGGTGGCCTGGTCCCCTGCACACAGGAGACCCACTTGACTCTGTGGCACCTGTCAGGCTGCCTGTAGCTGGGGAAGCCACTCAGGGTAGTGCCTCAGGGTGGTCCCAGGTGTTCTGCTCTGAGCCCCTGCCCATCTGCTGGGCCCGCCTGCCCCTGGCCCTGTCACAGGCCACCAAGTGTCTGCCTGGTTTCCTTCTCCGTGAGCGCCCTACCCCCATTTCCTCAGCGAAATTTCCTGACCAGGCAGGAGCCACCCCCGGAAGCACATCCATCCATCCATCCTTCCTCTTGGGGGTTTGGTGCCTCTAGAGGATGACATGGTTAACGTCCAGCTCACACGCTGCCGCACACTGAAAGCCGCCGGGGAGCCCGTGGGAAAGGATGCAGGCCAGCACCTCGGGGGCCAGGGCGGGAGAGGCGCCACCTGGATTGGCCGGGGAGCAGTGGCCGGCCCCCCACGATGTTCTGGGAAGAGAGAAGGGCTGGAGGAAGGGCAGTGAGCTCCCTGTTCATTCATTCAGCAACCTGGGGGAACAGGGGGGGGTTTCTGAGGAGCCTTGTTTGCAGAGCTGATAGGAGCTCCGGAGACTGGCCACGCACCCAAGCTGGGGAGCTGAGTGGGGCCTGTACTTCGCGGACCGCGACTTAGAGCATTGTCGGTGCCTCTGTGTTTCTGCCTCGGCAGTAATCTTTGATTCTTACAACGCTCTTGGGATGCGTTACTGTTCCAGTGTACGCATAAGGAAATGGAGGCACAGAGAGGTTAGGTTACTTGCTCAAGGTCACACAGTAAGTGTGGTGAGGGCTACCAGTGAGTGGACAGAGGTTGGCATTTAATGTCCAGAGGACGGGCAGTCTGCGGGGGAGAGCGTCCAGCCGGGGACCAGGACAGATTCTGCTGGTGGAGGAGGGGCTGGTGAGCAGCCTTAGCCCAGCAGCTCAGACAGAGGCGACAAAGCAGCAGAGGCCGGCATGGAAGCCCAGAGAAGAGAGCACTTAAGGAAAGGAAAGGGGACTGGTCAGAGCTCATTCCCTACAACTTGGGGTGAGGGGGTACCTCAGGCACTTGGCTCTGCAGAGGACCAGCGGCTGTGTCTGCTCAAAACGCCAGGTCCAGGGTGTACCCAGACTTTGTGCCACAGTGCAGGCAGGAAGACGGACCAGACCCGCTGCTTCCCCTCTGCTGTGTGACCCGGCACCTGGGCACAGGGGTGTCTGCACCCCGCCCATGACCAGCATCCCACCCCCTGCCGGTGTTTCGGGGCGGATGGACATGTCTGTCCAGAGGGCGGGCAGCGGGCTTTTTCCTGGGAAGGGCCTGGCCTAAAGGGCCGGGTGTGTTTCCAGGACTCCTTGGATGGGCCAGCAGCCCGTCCCGCAGTCCCACTGGAGAGCGTGTGACCGTAGGGGTGGGCCCTCCAGTATCACAGCATCCTCCTTTGGTTTATTCACCGGGTGAGGGGCTCCTGTGGGCAAGCGGGGGCTGGAGGGGGCAGGGGGTGGGGAGGCATGGAGGGTCTGAGCAGCCCCGCTGGCTGGTGGGCACAGTCGGTTGTAGGCTGAGGGCCGTAGAAGGGTCCTTGATGATCCCTGGGACCTGAGCCCACTGCGTGCAGAGCCCCCGCCCTCCTGAGCAGGAAGGACCCTGGGTGGGAGGGGGGATGCGTCCAGCTCCCCCAGCCCCGTCAGCCTGAAGCAGAGGGATGGGTGCCCTGGTGCGAGAGGGTCTGGGGCTGCTGACCCCGCCCCTCCTTTCCCCCACCCTTCCTGGACCCTCAGCCCCTGGGCCTGTGGTATGAGCCGTCCCTCTCCCTGCCTCAGGGGTCATCTGGCTGGGCTTCTCTTCCGGCCCAGGAATGTGCCCCTCCCTGCTGGGCCCGCCTTCCTGGAGGGGGCTGTGGGCACGGGGTCGCCTTGGGCAGCGCCCCCATCACCCCACCCACCCCAGGCCTGACCAGAACTGCACAGGCATGGATTGTTTCCTAACTTTTTTGGGGAGGGGGAGGTGAATTTTGATGTCTTTTTCCACGTAGCCCCTGGGGGTGGGGAGGCTGCCCCCTCGTAGCCCGAGAGCCCTGTCTACTTTTTGTTTTCTCAGATGACTTCATCAGCTGGAGGAGGCAGCACCCCAGCCTCTGTCCGGTCTCCCCCCAGCTCTGGGGAGCATCTGCTGACAGTGCTGCTGATAGGAGAGGGGGCAGGGGAGGCGGAACCCCCCCTTTTTAGGGGGACATCCCTGATAAGAGGAAATTCCACGCTGTGACAAATGGCCAGTTTCCATCCATCCACGGGGGCGGGTGGGACCTTTTCTTTCTCTTTTTAACTTGGCAAATATTTGCCAAGAACTAACGGAATCTCTGTGGTCAGCCGGCCCCTTCGGACCCGGTGGGCGGGCTGGCCGGGGCTGGATTCTGGGTTAGCGTGGGGGCAGGGGTCCCCGTCACGCTGGTAGGTTCTCTGGGGTGGGAGGAGGCTCCGGTGGGTGGGTGGGCCGGGGGCACAGTCCCTGATCCTGCAAGGCCAGTGGGTGCTGGAAAATGGGCTAATAAATCCTCGACACAGGAAGTTGGAGGGCTCATCCCAGCCCTGGCTGCCTGTCAGTTCTCCAGGCTGCCTTTTAGGAAGGGAGCTCGGGCGGCTTGCAGGTCGGAGCCTGCTCTGAGAGAAGAAAGACGGATCTCTCGCCCGGCCGAGAGTCCCTGGGAGGGGGAGGCCGGCCTGCAAATCAGGAACAGAAGAGGGCCTCTTCCAGAAGGGGGTGGGGTGGCCTGGTGAGAGGTGGCCGCTGTCCAACTCGGACTCTGCCGGACTCGGGCCAACTGAAGCGAAGAGCTTCTTGAGATTTGAGACTCCTGCCTGCCCGACGGCGGAGAAGCTTGCTTCCACGCGTCCGGCGGGAGCGAAGCCCGGGAGCCTCGGTGGACGGTAGGAGCGGGGAACCCCCTCCCCGCCTTCTCCGCCTTTGGGGCGCCTCCGGTCCTTGAAGGAATGAATGAAATGAATGAGTCAGAAGGGGATGGCACGGTCACTGCCGTGTCCCCTCCCAGGTCCGCAAAGGCTAGGGGGTCCTGGGAGATTTTCCTTGATTGATGCACACTCCCACCGGGTCTCCCCACACGGGAACCAGAGATTGCAACTTTGTCTTCTGCCACCGGGCCGCTGCCGCCTCCTCCTCCTCCTCCTCCTCCTCCTCCTCCTCCTCCTTCTGCTTGGAAAAGGGAAGGAGCTCCGGGAGCGGGAGAAAAATGCAGCCCTTTGCATTTGCAAATCCCTTTTTTCTCCACTGAGGCGCGAGCCTTTGTGCTCCTTTTCTAAGCCCGAGTTTCAGGCCCGAGGGCGAACTCTCCGGTTTCTGGCATCCCGGTTCCCGACCAGACTCAGACGAGACACTTCCTGCCTCGTACAAAGTGTGAAGTGTAATTTGATTTGGAATTACTTATCGAATTAGATGAGGCTTGTGTGCTTTTGAAATTCAGTCCTCGATCCCCACCCGCACAAATTTGCAAAATTTGGTCATTTATATTCAGTGTTTTCCATCTTTAGAAGGGAACAGGAAGTTCCCCTGCGACGTTTATGGGAAGCTTGTTGTAGCGGCTTGGGTGGGTGAATGGGGGACAAGGAGAAATGAGCAAGGAGCAGAGGAAATGGGAAGAGGTCCTGTTGTCAAAGCCCTGCAGGGGGTGAGGCCCCCTACACTCCCTGCCCACCCCCTGCACATGGCTGGTTCTCACTGGCCCTCTCGCTGCAGCTCTGGGAGGGAGACCCCCGGCCTTGAATCATTTGTTGAATGAATCTGTATTGTGGTTCTGGTCCCCTAGGACCCTGTGATCTCCCCCCCCCCCAACAAAGTTTTTATTTATTTTTGACAGAGAGCACAAGCAGGGGGAGCAGCAGAGGGAGAGGGAGAAGCAGGCTACCCCCTGAGCAGGGAGCCCGACCAGGGGCTGGACCGGAGGAGTCCAGGATCTTCTTCCACAATTATTGTTTGTAGCCATTTTTTTAACATCTTGTTGCAAAGCAGTTCCGTGTGTGTGTGTGTGTGTGTGTGTGTGTGTGTGTGTCCGTCCCCGTCTGTCCAGTCCCCAGCCCCACGCTGCCTGGGTCTTTGCTGGAGGACTTGGCCTGTGGAGTCGCCCTGCTCTGAGCAGGCTCACCGGGGTGCGTGAAGGACCACGGCTGGAACAGTGCCTGGGGCGCCGGGAGCCCCCCGGGAGACCTTGGCCGTTGTGATCGTCAGGCCTGCATTTGTTCTCTCGTTCATGCCAGACAGTGAGTCTTGGACCTGCCGTGTGCCGGCGCCGCTCTGAATGTGGCGGCTGAGGGCCCTGGCACGGGGTCCTGTGGAGGGGGACGTGGGAGGGAGCACGTCGTCCTAACGCAGTCTCCGTGGAGACTGCTCGAATGTAGGGTGTGGGCTCAGTGGGGGACTGCGGGGACACGAGGTGCCCAGGCCAGGGCCTGCAGGGCTGCAGGCACCGGGGGAGGTTGGGCAGAGGGCAGGAGCAGCTCCGGTCACTCCGCCCTGCATCCGGGCCTCATTGCTGGGGACGAGGAGCATCAGCCGTCTGTGTCGTGGCCACGGGCTTGGGTGCTCTGGAGGCGTCTGCCCGTGTCCCCTCGGCCTGCACTGCAGAGCTGTGCCGCGGTCCCAGAGGGTAGACTCCAGGCATCTGGGTGGGGGGTGGGGAGCAGCCACTGAGCCTGGAGGTTACGGGCTGGAGGGCAGTCTTCTCCAGGAGCGGCCTTGGGGTGGGAAGAGAAGAGGCCCTGGTGGGCCCTGGTATCCCCAGGAGCCCATCCTCTGACCCCCGAGTGGGCCTACCTGGATCTGCTCGGTGACCCTCGTTCCCTGCCTGGGCCCGTCCGGTAGCCTTCTAGGCGTCTTCGGACCGGTTGGCCTCGCTCTCTGCTCGGGCACTGTGGGCGGGTGGTGATTGAGTGAGGCCTGTTCAGACAACGGTGGCAGAGTCCCTGGGCTCTAAGAACCAGGCATGGAGAGGATTGGGGTGAGCTGGGCGGATGGCACAGGCCTGACCCCAAGGGCGCTGTCCCGGGGCCAGCTGCGACACAGAACCGGCCCCCTGTGGCTGCTGCTTCTGCCAGGAGCAGAGTCAGGCAGTGGCCCAGGGCAGAGGAGTCTGGTGCTGGGGAGAATGGAAATTGGGGGGATGTTGCTGGGATGCAGAACAAGGCAGCAAGACCCCCAGGGAGGCGGCAGGCTGCTGGGGCGACCCCTGGGTGTTGGCTTCCAAGTCAGGCCTTGCAGGCCTGCACTGGTGCACTCTCCGCAGCCGCCGCCCAGGAACTGGGCTGCAGTGTGAGCGGCCGCAGGGGCATCCCCCCCAATAGCGGGCTCCTTTCCGGGGGCTGCCTTTCAGCCAGGGGAGACTTGGTGGTGCGGGGCAGGAGGCCACGGAGGGGGTTGGCTCCAGGCTGAGGCACAGAGAGGAGCGGGGTCACCGGGTGGGGCAGGGGGAGTCCTGCACTCCTTCCTACATAGGTGGCCTTCTGCCACCGGCTGAGTCACACACGGAGCCTCTTGGTGGCAGGGTTCCTCCAGGTTGGGGCCGGTGGCCGACGCCACTGCTCTTGATGGCTCACGTTCTGTGTGTCGTCCGTCCGTTCTGTTGCTGGAGGTCGTAGGTACTTCTCGAGGGCCACTCTCTGGGCGAGGGGTTGGGGGCACCACCGAGCAGGCCACGATGTCAGGTTCAAGGAGGAGGGGGCAGTGGTGGGGGGGCGGTGGTCAGGAGCCACAGGGCCTGTTTTCCGCCCAGGTAGACAGTGCCACTGTGGTAGGGTGGGGACCCTGCTAAGAGCCACGGCGAGCCACGGCCGGTACCTGAGGCCCGAAACATGCACGGCGCAGGCCGCAGAGAAGTGCTACATTGCTCTGACGGTCGGATGACTGTCCGGTGACCGTGCCTCGCCGAGGGTCTGTGAGTAGTTAGGCTGGATGCCCGCGGGGGCCCAGAGCAGGGACTCCGGCTCTTGCACGGCGGTGCTCACAGCAGCGTTATTTACAGACGGGGGAGACGGCGCAAGCGTCGGGGGATGGATGAACCGATAAACACGGAGTGTCAGGCAGACGTGGAAAGGGAGGCCGTCCCTGCACCTGCGGTGACACGCAGGCTCCGCGAGAAGCCGGGTGCAGGGGACGGGGCTGCGCGAGGTCCGTAGGCCATTGAAGTCCACAGTCCGAAGGTGGACGCGAGGCCACTGGGGTGTGGCAGGGGAAGTGAGAGGTCCGTGGGCGCGGTCCCTGGGGAGGGTGACGGACGGACGGTGATGGGTGCGCAGCAGCAGGGATGGGGCCCAGGAGCAGACGCCGAAACATGGTTTAAATGCCTGAAACTTGATGTTATATAAATGTTACCACAATCAAGAGGATAATGAGGCTGGAGGAAGGGATAAGCCAGTGTGTAGGGTCACCCCAGCCTGGGTGGTCTCGAGCCTTCTTTCCACGGGGAAGGTTGGTGGCCTGGCGGGCAGTGACGTCACCCTGGGCCTGAGAGCTGCTGGCGGTGGGGTGCGGGGGGAGGAGGTTGACCTGGGGCCGCTGCGGTGGGAATGAGGCTGCACCAGGGCCCAGGCCCTGAGAGAAAACGGGCATCCCCTTCTTGGAGGAGGGGAAGGAAAGGCGTAGCCGTTTGCCGTCTTTCCACGTGGCCTTGTCCGAGAAGCAGGAACAGTGAGCGAAGGCAGGTGGTGCTGTGTGACCCCGAGTCAGTGACTTAACCTCTCTGAACCTGGCTTGTCCACTTTTAAAAAATAGGGCTCTTTTGGGGCACCTGGCTGACCCTTTCCATCTCAGGGTTGTGAGTTCGAGCCCCATGCTGAGCGTAGCAATCACTTAAAGATAGGGTCTTTTTTTTAAAAATGGGGCTCAGGGCACCTGGGTTGGGGCCTCTGACTCTTGGTTTCGGGTCCGGTCATGATCTCAGGGTCAGGGAATCGAGCTGTGTTGGGCTCTGTGCCCGGAGTGGAGTCTCCTTGGGATTCCCCCCCCACCACCACCTCCCTCTGCTCCTCCCGCTCATACGTGCGGTCTGTCTCTCTCTCGGATAAATACATCTTTAAAAAAGCAGGGCTCCCCCTGGTTCTGTTTAGCTGATGAGGGTCCAGAGAGGTTCATCTGGGACATAAATGTGAAACTTCCTCCATGTGAAGAACATCCCTTTGCTGTTTGTAGCATCTCACAAAGTTCAGGTATGAAGCACAAATTCAGGTGCCGGGGCCACAGGACACAGAGGATGAGGCCCCGGCCCCAGGGAGGGGTCGCTGGGGGACGTGGGTCGGATGCAGGTCTGACCATCGTCGCGGCAGGGGCTGTGGGCCAGGCTAGGGCCGCAGAGCCCTCCTCCCCCCAGCCCGCACCAGGGGGACAACTCCCAAGACCCCAGTCATCCCACGAGTGTTTTTCGGGGGTCCCCTCCCTGTACAGCTCTAGATGGACGTGGGGGTCCACCCAGGCTGGCTGCCGTGCTCCCTGCGGCGTGTGTGTGGTGGGGGACACGGACGGTAGCACACGGCCCAGCAGTGAATAGGAAGCTTTCGTATTGAGTAAATGCAGTGACGGTCGTCACAGGTTGGCCTGGCTATTTCTGATAGTGTTTCAGGGAAAAAAGGGAAAAAATAAATCACTCTGCAGACTTCAGTTTCCCCATTTGTGAAAGAAGTAGATGGAATTAGAATTCTTTGCTATCCAGTGTCTTTGCCATTTGCCCTGGGTCACTTTTTAAGTGTAAAGTAATTGAAATAATCAAATGAAAAATTCGGTTCCTCAGCGGAACCGGCTGCATTTCCAGTGCTGGGAAGTCACATGTGAAAACAGGTGGCAGTTCCTCAAAAAATTAAAAATACTAATGCCACGTGACCCCGAGATCCCGGAAGAACTGGAATCAGGGTCTCCAGATCTCGCACACCTGTGTTCCCAGCGGCGCTAGTCACCAGAGCTGAAACACAGGAGCGCCCCAGGTGTCGATGGAGGGACTGATACGCAGAAGGGACTCTGAGCCTTAAAAGGACGTGCTGACACTCGCTACAGTGTGCAGGAGCCCTGAGGACGTGATGTTAGGGGAGATAAGCCAGCCCCCGAGGATAAACACTGGAAGATTCCTCTACATGGGGATCCCTGAGCCTGCAGATGAGAAGGTAGAATGGGGAGGGGGGTGAGGAGTTGGTGTTTGATGGGGAGAGAGTTTCACTTTTGCAAGACAGCGTTCTGGAGACGGGCTGCACAACAGTGTGAATGTCCTTCATGCCACGGGACTGCGCACTTAACGTGGGTGATGGTGAATTTCACGTTACGTGTATTTTAGCACAATTAACACAGTAGTCCCCGTGGCCGCCGTATCAGGCAGCGCGGGCCTGGGGTCCTTCCATCCTGGAAGTTCTCTGGGACGTGTTGGGGGAGACGGTCTCTGCTGTCCCTGCCAGGTGGCCAGAGCAGCCGGGTCCCGGGTGGCTCTCCGTGGAATGCAAGGGTTCAGAGAAATCATCTGGGGCAGGTTGGCCTGATGGGGCCTCAGCTTCTCCCGTGGTTGGGTGGGCGGGGTCCTGCCTCCTGGCCAGGCAGAGCAGTTGCGCTGGTATCTCCACTGGCCGGGAGAGAAGGGGTTTGCAGGAGGGGACCCTCACCTGTGCAAAGGCCAGGCCCTTCCATCGGTGATGGGGGGGGTGGGGGGAAGAATGGGGCTCGTCGCGTTTTTGTGATTATTTCTGAAGCAGGCGCTGGTGGCAGGATGTTTGCTTTGTGGTTTGAGTTTCTGCCTGGGCAGGGGGCGGGTCGCTGGAGCCGAGGAGGGAGGGGATGAGGGCTGGATGTGGGAGTGGGCGGAGCCAGTGCAGGCCCCCGACCAGACCCAGGGGCAGCTGGAAGCAATTTTCGGTCACGTGGGGCCGGGCCGAGCCGCTGGCCTGCAAGACAAGGCCCCATGTCTGTGTCCAGGAAGCAGCCCCACGGCCACATGTTCAAGGCCAGCTGCTGCGCTGGTCTTTGTTTATTTAAAGATGCTGGAGCTGGGGACAGTCTTTCTGAAGAGGGGGCAGAGGCAGATGCCTTCCGGGTGCTGCTGGGAGGAGACCCCATGGCTGTCCTCGCTGCCTCCTGGGTCGCTCGCCTTTCCCTGGCCTGGGAGTGCTGTGGGCAGCAGGAACCCGTGGGCTCTGTTACTGCTCGGTCCCCGATTCCGTGAAGGGGGAGTCACGGCGCTTTGTCCGGCTGAGAAAACGGGGACGTCGAGCGACGTTGTTCAGAGAAACCACCCACGCTCCGATTGCTGGAGTCTGTCAGCTCATCATCCCGGCCGCGGAAGGAGAGGGTGCTGGACCCCGCGGTCACCTCCCTCTGACACTTCCACAAAGCAGAGGTGCGGCCACCTAGGTGCGAGCCGGTTGGGCCCACTGGGGTTTGGCACTGGGGTTTGGTGGCCGGGGAGAGTCTGGTCACTTCCCCAGGAAGTGGAAACCCCCGTGTCCCGTGTCCTGTGCGTGAACCCTGCCCACCCCCCACCCCGCCCCAGCGCACACTTGGGAGCCGGGTTCCGAGGCTGATGCCCAGGGAACCAGCCAGCCCCTCCCCGGGGGGGGCCCTGGGAGATGTTAGGATGCACCGTGTGCGTTCCTGGGAGGGGGAGGGAGCTGACCGTCTTCCTCAGTGGTCGGGGACTGGCAAGGCCACAGGGGGACTGAGAGGCTGGCCAAGGAGAGGTGTGGGCAGGCGTGTGTGGTGTGTCTAGGGGTACTCTGGGTCATGGCCGATGTGCTCCTGGCAGACCCTGGGAGGGACCCACGCTGTTCTGAGCACCCTGACCAGCTCCACTGGGGGAGTGGCCCTCAGGTCCCCACTGGGTGCCTCTGGCCACTCCTTCTCCAGGCCTCTGACCTGGGTGTGCAGACTCTTCAGGGCAGGAAGGGAGGGAGGTTCTGATCTGCAAACTGCAGAGGCTTGAGTTATTTCTAGAAGCTCGGTCCTGCCTGCCTGTCCGCAGACCTGGAAGCAAAAACTGGAGGTGTAGGGCACACAGGTGCTGGGCAGAGAGAAGGACCCCCCCCCCCGGGTGGGGGTCGGGGAGCTGCCCCAGAGCCCCATCTCCCTGCTGTTGCCTGGGAACCACGGAGCCCAGGAGGGGCATACTCTGTCCTGGTCTATTTACGGGGACCCAGGACTGAACACACCTCACCCGGGAGCTGCAGGATGATAGTTGGGTGTTCTCCTTCGTCCTGGCTCACGGGCGGGCCCCACCGCTCAGCTCTTTGGCCCTGAGGGTCCTGAGGCCTGTGGGAGCCTGTTTGAGCCCGTGATGGAGGTGGACACGGCCCACCCGGGTGCCCTGGGGCAGGGTGGAGGCTGGGAAGAGGAGGGCTGGGGTCAGCTCTGCCTTGGAGCTGAGGGAAGGAACCTGCTAGTAGGCAGGGGCTGGGGAGGGGTGGGGCTCTGCAGGTGTTGTGGTGGGGGGCCTTTAGGTCTGGGGTCTTCTGCAGGGGTCTCCTGGGCTATTGAGCCTCAGTTTTCCCGCTTGAGAAATGGGGGTGGTGGTCGGTGCTTTGCAGATGCCTGTGTCAGACCCCCTGACGCGCCCCCCCCCCGTTCTGCCCACAGCCCCCGAGGCGGCTCCTGGCTGCGTTGGCGACATGGCTGAGACCCCCAGAGACGCCGGGCTGAAGCAGGCACCCGCGCCCCGCAACGAGAAGGCCCCCGCGGACTTCGGCTACGTGGGGATCGACTCCATCCTGGAGCAGATGCGCAGGAAGGCCATGAAGCAGGGCTTCGAGTTCAACATCATGGTGGTCGGTGAGTGCGCGCCCCACGCTGGGACCCCAGGCCGCGGGCTCTCAGTCCGCTCCTCGGAAGACAGGGGTGTGCTCCCGCGTGCGCCCGTGTGTCTGCCAGGAGGGCAGCAGCTCGCTGACCAGCAGCCTCACCCCCTGCCCTCTCCGGGGCTCCATCCTGGACTTCCAGTGACGGGGCCGGCCCCCCACGGCCAGGAGGCCTTGCTGGAGGCTTCCTGGTGGCCCCAGGAGAGCTGGATGGGCCCCAGAGCAGGTCACGGATAAGCCCAGCCTGATCCTGGTTGGGGGCCAGACGTGGCGGTGCACTGGGCCGCCTCTTGTTCCTGAAGTCCTTGGGGCCCCATTCGGTCCTCGCAGACGCCCTGTCAAAAGGGTGTCCCACTCTGCAGGCGACAGTGAGGCCCAGAGGGCCTGGCACGGTCTCTGCTCACAGGGCGGGGAGACCAAAGCTCTGTTCCCTGGGCCAGGCGGGCGTCTGTTTGGGGGTCTGCGGACCCAGCATGGAATCCCGGCCTCACCCCCCCACTCAGTGGTGTGGTGCTGGTCCTCCCTTCCCCGGGGCTTACTCATCTGTAAGATGGGACCCCCGGGAGGGGCAGATCCGATGCCATGTGTTGCTCCTGCGTGGCCGTGGGCACCGGAGGAGTGGCAGTTGCAGAAGCAGCAGCGGGGGGCGGGGGAGGGGAGGACGATAATCCCAGACGGTTTGCGTCTCCCAGACACCAGGCACGGTGGCCGGGCTCGCTGGCCTGACTTGGCAGGGACGCAGACAGGTGGGCGGAGGGGGGCGTGGACGGCTGGGCCCAGGGGTTCCCGACGTCCACCTACGGCATTCTGGGAACTCCCGCTTTTTCTTGACAGGTTATCAAAGTCAGAAAATCGGTATAATTTAATTCTATAAAATATGTGGGCTAGTGTGGCATAGAGCAGCTCAGGGATGGGGCGAGGTGCTAGGGCTCCACGTGCGGGGTCGTGCCTGTGAGGTGCTCCCGGTGTGGACCCTGAGGTGGAAGGTTGTTTCGGGGCCCTGGATCAGGCTGTGGGGTTCCCATCCCCGCATTGGGCTCTGTGCCTGTTTCCTCCTCTGTCGGGCGGGATGACAGTGGCCCCTGGGCAGGCGAGGGCGTTACACAGCCTCCCTGAGGACAGCAGCTGGCGCATGAGTGGGGAGCACTGTGAGCAGAGCCCGGGGTCTGTGGCAGCGGCTGCAAGGCCAGCCCCCCTCCCCCCACCATGCCCTCTGCCTTCTGCCCTCCTGCTGTAGGCGGGCCTCAGGTGATGTGAGGATTGGAAACAGCGAGGCCAGGAGTGTTTCTGGGGCCCAGGGGTCTGGGAGCCCCATAGGGGGCGACCTGAAGCCCCGGGGGCTCCCTCGACCGCCAGGATCTGTGGACATGGGCACTGGCCAGTGGCTGTTCCTGTTCCTGGGGGCGAGACCCAGCTGCCCGCCATCTGGCTGCCCCCCAGCCCCGTCCTGCCCCAGCAGGAACTGACCAAGTGGCTTCTCACTGAGCCCTGTGGTCGCTCAGCTACAGGCTTGAATGCTGAGTGTGCTGGCGGTTCTAACCTAGATGACCCCGGAAACCAGGCAGAACCCTGCAGTGCGGCGGCCTAACGCGGTTAGACTGTGGCAGGTTTGCAGAGCCTCCCTCTTGTGGTCCTGGGGCTCTGTGGAGCTTTTCCTTCAAACCTCATGACCTCGGTGTGTCCAGCTGTGAAGAGGAAAGCTGCATCAGGGGGCCCAGCTCCCCCACTTGGCCTCCCCAGTGCTGCTCTGCCTCTCAGCTCCTCTGGGGGGCCCTCTGGGTCCTGCCCCAGGACAAGGCACCACTGCCTGGGCATCCCAGCCCTTCCTGCCTCTTGTCCTCCCCTGACTTGGGGCCCTTACTGAGGGGGGCTGAGGGACAGTGCCCAGGTACTGCCGACCCACCGGGCCCACTGACCGGCTTCCATCCTCTCCCCAGGGCAGAGCGGCTTGGGGAAGTCCACCTTGATCAACACCCTTTTCAAGTCCAAAATCAGCCGGAAGTCGGTGCAGCCCACCTCGGAGGAACGCATCCCCAAGACCATTGAGATCAAGTCCATCACGCACGGTGGGTGCCGGGGTGGGGCTGGGGGTGTCGACATGGGGTGTGGGGTACTGCGTCCTGAGTGGCCAGGTTGAAAGTCCAGGTCAGGGATGCTCTCCGGGAGCCCTGTAGGCCCTGGTTGGAGGGAGCCCCCTGGAGACAACTGAAGTTTTACAGCAAAACCCATGGGTAGGAGCTGCCCGTCAGTGGTCACCAGGCCCTGCCGGAGGTGGTCCTCCCTGTGCATCACCTGGGGGATCGTCGCAGGTCCCCGGGGGGCACCCCAAACGGGCCTTGGTGGGGCCGGGCTGGTCAGGTTCCTCCCAGGCAGGACCCAGCCTACCCCAGGTTGTCTGTGGCGGTCCAGGGTCTCCCCCTGAGCTTGGTGGGCTCTGTGATTCTGCAGATATTGAGGAGAAGGGCGTCCGCATGAAGCTCACGGTCATCGACACGCCGGGCTTTGGGGACCACATCAACAATGAGAACTGGTGAGGACCCCTGGGGCTGCCACTGCTGGAGGAGCACCCTGACGGCCGCCGGGGCCTGTCTCGCGGCCTGCTCCGCTGCTGAACCCTCAGCGGCCCCCAGATCCTGGGCCAGCGTGCAGTTCCCCTGAGACTCGTGACCCCCGCACCTGCTGGCGTCAAGGGTCAGCACGGGAGGCTGGCTGGGGAGCTCTCGGGGAGGCTGCGGTCTCTGCTCAGATGGCCCCGCAGCCCAGGCCCTCGCACCGGCAGGCTGAGGACGGGGCTGGGATGCGGGGGGAGAGCGGGCAGGAGCCGTGCCCTGGGGGCGGGCTGACAGGGCCTGTGCCGGCAGCTGGCAGCCGATCATGAAGTTCATCAACGACCAGTACGAGAAGTACCTGCAGGAGGAGGTCAACATCAACCGGAAGAAGCGCATCCCGGACACACGCGTGCACTGCTGCCTCTACTTCATCCCTGCCACCGGCCACTCGTGAGTCCCCGCGGAGCCCGGGCCGTGTCCGTGACTGCCCCTGTCGCTGTGCGGGAAGAGCGGATGCAGCTCTGCTCCCAGTGGAGGACAGTGGCCGCCACTCGGGGTCCTTGCGGTGCTGTCCCCATGCCCTCCCAGGACGGGCTTCCGGTTGGGGGCGGTAGCACACTGGAGCCAGTGGGCCAGGCTCTGGGGGCACCCTGGGCAGTAGCCTGTCCTGGAGCCCTGGCTGGGTAGGCCCAGAGCTGCTGGGGCCTTCCTTCCCCTCCTCCCTCCTCTCCCCTCCGAGGGACCCCTCACCCAGGACGGGGCTCAGAGCCCGCGTCACACCCCGTGCTTCTGTCAGGTAAATGCCCTCTTCCTCTTTCCTGTCCCTTGTGTCCCTTCTTTCTGGCGAATGTCCCTTCCTCTTTCCTGTCCCTTGCTTAGGGTTTGGCCAGCCATGGCCTTACCCGTGTGTCCACACCCGGGAGCCCCCATGGGCACCTGAGGGCCCTTTCTCAGCTGGAGGCAGCCCTTCCTGCCTCGTTCTGTTGCCGTCCGTCCGTCCGTCCGTCCCCCTCGGCCCGTTGCTCACCCACACCATTCTGCTTCAGCCTCAGGCCCCTGGACATCGAGTTCATGAAGCGCCTCAGCAAAGTCGTCAACATCGTCCCTGTCATCGCCAAGGCCGACACGCTGACCCTGGAGGAGAGGGTCTACTTCAAACAGCGGGTAGGGCTCTCCACCTCCAGCCAGGCTGTCGGACGCAACCCGCCAGGCCTTCCTCGGGCGAGAGCAAGCCCAGGGCGGGCGGTGTTAGGTGGCCGTGTCCTCCTCGCTGCCGCGGTCCCACTCCAGGCCGCCGTCTCCGCAGGAAGGCGCGCCCGGCCTGCGGCATCCTGACAGGCCGCACGTCAGAGCCACCCGGGGAGCCGGGAGATCGAGGCTCCTGGGCCCCACGGAGCCTCCACCCCCAGTGGGCATGAGCGGGGAGGCCCCTTGGTCTCATCCCCAGAGCGCTGGCCGTGCTCATCCGTGGCCCCGGGTGCGGGGCTTTTCCCAGCGGGCTGAGGGGAGGGCGGTGCCCTCGCCGTGGGCGCGTCTGCCGGAGGGAGCGGGCCGCTGGGGGTCGGTGCTGGGGGCAGAAGTGACGGGCGTGTGCGGCATATCCGCGTGTGGGGGAGCCGGGGCAGCAAACAGTGGGGACAGTCGGACACAGGCAGGTGCACGCCGGGCTGCGGGGTCCCGGGCAGCATCTAGGCCCCGCCATGACAGAGGGTTTCCAGGTGGAGCCCGAGGGACAGCTCGCCATCCCTGAGCTGCTGTCTCCGGGTCGTGCTGGCCTACAGAGGGAGGACAGGGAGACGCTCGGGACTCAGGTGGCTGCACCTGTCTCCCGGCGGGCCTGCAGCTCCCCCTCCTCCACTCGGGAGGCTCGAGAACTGGAGTATGAGGGTCACCAGCCCCGTAGAGCCTGCCCTTGACCCCAGGCTGGGCCCCCTCACTTTCTGGAGGTCACAGTGCGGGCCGATCCCGGTGGGTCAGTCCAGCCTGCTGTGCGGACGGCACCCACATCTCTCCCCTCCGGATCCCCAGATCACCGCGGACCTGCTGTCCAACGGCATCGACGTGTACCCCCAGAAGGAGTTTGACGAGGACCCGGAGGACCGGCTGGTGAATGAGAAGTTCCGAGTGAGTGCATTGGCCGTTCCCGGAGGCCCCTCGGTTCCTGCTAGAGGCCATGGCAGGGTCTTCCGTACTGCTCCCGTGGGACTGGGGAAGCGAGTGGGATGGCCCTGAGCCATGGGAACGTGTTCACCTCTGGGCCGGAAGGAGTCAGAGCCCAAGTGTTCACATGGGGCTCTCTCGGGCCAAGGGTCTCCGTTCTTGGGGGCCCCGGGCTCAGGGCAGCTCCTCCCCGGGGCCCAGGAAGTGCACTGGCCTTTGCACACACGTGACCCGTGCTGCCTGTCCTTCCCCCAGGAGATGATCCCGTTTGCCGTGGTGGGCAGTGACCACGAGTACCAAGTGAACGGGAAGAGGATCCTTGGCAGAAAAACCAAATGGGGCACCATCGAAGGTAATTGTCAAGCTGCTGGGGTCTCCAGACCAGAAAACTCGAGCCTCTTCCGCCAGCCTAGAGCTTGGGCACCCAGGCCCCAGCTGGGTGCTCCTGGGGCCTCATCTGCGGCATCGCCGCACTCAGCCGCCGGGAGGGGGCCAGTGGCTTGTCTGGGGCCCGTGGCCGTTAGCTGATGAAGCTGTGCCTTCACCCCGATCTCCCAGGGGACAGGGAAGTATCCAGAGAGGAAAGGAAGGAGCCCTGAGGGGTCCTGCCGAGTTCTGGGTTTTGGTGTTTCATAGCCATGCTTTGTGACCCTGGGCAAGTTGCTCCTCCTCTCTGGGCCTAGGACAGTGCTGGGAATAGCGCTGTGAGAACAGCTGTGAGAACCAGATGGCGCGCCCCCTGCCGAGGTTTCCGGGACCCCCACATCTTGGTGTCCTGCGGCTGCTGTAACGGATGAGCTGTGACTGGGTGGCTTGAAACAGAAATGTCTTCTCCTGGTTCTGGAGGCCAGAAGTCAAGGCATCAGCACGGCTGGTTCCTTTCAGAGGCCCTGAGGGAGAACGTGTTCCAGGCCCCTCTCCTGGTGGCTGTCAGCCATCCTCCGCGTCCCTTGGGCGGTCTGCAGTCCCTGCTCAGCCTCGGACTGTGTCTCTGTCTCTTCCTCAGGAGGCCATCTGCCTGTCATTGGCTTAGTTTCCCCTGAAATCCACGGTGATCCCTTCTTAGGGTCTTTACCTTAATTACATCTTCAAAAAAAAAAAAAACTCTCCAAGTTGCCCCCATTCACAGGTGCCGAGGGCGTCGGCTGTTGGACATGGTTTGGGGGACGCGGTTGAACCCCCTTTGGGTGGTGGCGCCCGCGGCAGGCTGCCCTGAGCACCGCTTCACCCTCCGCTCTGTCCGTCTCCCTCTGTAGCTCAGAGGATGCAGAATAGACAGGTTCGAAGGTCCACGTTGTCTTTGCTCCCGTGGCTGAGGGCCCTGCGTGGACAGGTCTGGAAGGCGCTCACCAGCCGCCGGGCCCCTGTCTCCCACCCCCCGCCTCCGTGACACCGGGCGAGTCCCTCGATCCCTCAGGCCTCAGTCCTCATCTTCACCATCCTTAAGATGGGTGCTGTGTGTCAGGACCTTAACAGAATGACGGACTGTCTCAGACTTGTGAAACTTTGGGGCAGCAAACGCCCTTAAGAAAGGGATCCTCGTGACCCGGGACAGGGAGCTCCCTCCCTCTGTGCCTGCTCATTTACATACATTATTCCTCTGCGTGCTTAACTCCCCCTGCCACTCCCACCCCTGCGGTTGACCCTGCGCCCTCCTGCAGAGAGGACCAGGCTGTGGCACCCAGGGGTTCACCCCTGCCCTGCTGAAGCCTGGGCAAGGCGTGGAGCGGCCCACAGACCCGCCGCGGGCTGTTTTCCAGCGTCTGGATCTGCGCTTCCGCTGCCCTCCCCTCCTATAGGGGTGTCTCTGCGGCCGCTCAGCTCCCGGCCACGCGGGCGGCCACGCGGGCGGTCTCGTGGGCGGTCTCTCCGTCAGGCTTACCTGGGCGCATCCTGCCTCGGCTCTACCCTGTGCTCTTCAGGAACTGAAGGCTCAGGTCCCCATTCTAGAGGGTGGAGAAGTGTGGGATCAGAAGGGCCCATGGGGACTGGGGACACCGGACTGGGTTGGGGGCTGCCCAGGGCTGGACACGCCTCTGCTGCCCCCTGGTGGCCAACTCCGGCCCACAGGCTCATCTTGGGGTTGTGAGAAATGGCCCTGTGGTCCCTATAGAAGGTGGTGGGTCTCCCGCAGCCTTCCTGAGCGCCCCGGAGATTTCTGCGCCCCCCCCCCCCGCGTCCACACAGCCGGACCCCGCACTGAGCTAGCGGCTCTTCCTTTCCTGGGCCTTGCCTGCTCGTAACTGACCCGAGGACGGGCTGCTCTGTGCTCTTCCCAGGCCAGCCTGGTTAACGTGCCCTCTGTCCTCCTCCTTGGCCCCCAGTCCCTGGTCCTGTTTCTTTGATCCTGGTTTTCGCCGTCCTGAGACGGTGCACCCACCCTCGGAAACTGCCTGGCGTGTTCAGGAGGAGGGTGGGGTGTGAGAGAGCGCGTGGTTAGCTCATCGGAGGTGGGTGGCGTTGGAGTCCCACCTTGCAGAGGAGGAAACTGAGGGTCAGAGAGGCCAGGAGAGGCAGCAGCCACCCGCGCACACTCCCAGCCGCGGGGCTCCCATTTTCCCGCCAGCTCTCTCCACTTCACGTCCGTAGCAGTGCCGCGTGGGAGTCTGTCGGCAGAAGGTTCTAGTGCGGGCACAGCCCCGTGCCGGTGGGGATGTGGGAGGAGGGCCGGGCTGTGGCGGGCAGGCCGCCGCTGGAAGAAAATCGCAGGGCTTGGCAAGGGGGGAGACCCTGGGGCTTCGGGGCTTTTTCTCCCCAGCTTCCTGGGGGCGATGAGGGAGACAGGCCCGTTCCCTGCGCTCTGAGCCCCAGTGCCCCAAGACCACAGACGGGGAGCCCTGGTGGTGTGTTGGGTGCATGAAGATTTGATGACACGCACGAGTCCTGCAGCAGAGCCCTCGGGGGCGCAGGGACACTGCCTCTCGGGGGGACCTGGGGGCATCTGGGGGGCCCATCCTCCAACGTCCACAGAGCTGACCGCTGTCCTGCTGCCTGTGCTTTGGGTGTCGGCGTGTAGCGGGGCAGCGTAGGGTTCCCGAGCTCAGCGACAGTGGTGACCAGCGTGGGAGAAGGCCCAGCAGGGCCCAGGTTCCCTAAATGCCACCTTCGGTCCCTGCCTGGTTCCATTGCCACCGCTCCCTGTTTTCAGGGTCCCCTTCTCAGGAGATGCCCCTCCCCCGGCTCCCAGTGAGGAGCAGTGGCCCTAGTGGCCCTGCTGGATGGGAACCCTCTGGGGGGTGGGCGGCTGGCAGGGCCTGCCTCAGGGTGTCTGCAGAGTCGGGTGCCTGTGGGGGCCCAGTGCTCCCCTGTGGGGTGGGGACTCCCACCCACCCAGGCTTCTCTTGGCTCCTGAACTACTGGGGGGAGGGGAGAGGCAGGGCGGGGGAGGGGCTTCTAGTGACCTTAAAGCTCTTTTTGTCTCCTCAGTCGAGAACACCACCCACTGTGAGTTTGCGTACCTTCGGGACCTCCTCATCAGGTGAGAGAGGGCTGTGGGGTGTTGGTCTTGGCCCCCCGAAGGCCCTGAGAGGGCCCGAAGTCAGGCATATGGGCAGTGGGGGAGCAGCCAGAGGTGCTGGACAGTAGCTGACCCGTCCTCCCCCAGGAGGACCTCGGAAGGTCATTGTCTAAAACAGCTCCGTGGAAATGAAGCAGAAGTTAAAATCCTTCTTAATCTGTGTGAAGGCCCCCCGGGAGGGAAGAGGCTTGGTTCTCGTCAGTGCAGCCTCGGGCCCCAGGGGGTCTCTTGTGCCAGGCATGGAGATCGCGTCCCCCACTCCCATCCCAGTGTCTTCTGACCCCACCACTGTGACCTGGTTGAGGCTTTCCCTTAGTTTTCCTTGAGCTCAGATAGGGAGTGGCTGCCCTTAAGCCGTTAGAGAAGGTGCTTTGTGGCCGGGTCTGGGCAGGTGATGAGACAGTGGGGGCACCTGCCGTGGTACCAGGAGCTCCGGGCTTCTCTGTTAGCAGGTGGGTGCGTTCTAGGCATTAAGTGGAGGAACACGGCCGTCCCTGGGGGGGGGGGGCGGCTCTTGGTTGGGGGGTGGACTGTGGCTTCTGGGAGTGACCCCACCGTGTGGGACAGCCTGACTGCCCAAGACACCCACCAGGCCCTTCCGAGTCTACTGTTAGGCTGCGAGAGAGGGGGAACCTGGGCACAGGACTGATCAGCAGGGTCAACCAGCACTCCAGCTCAGGGTGTAGCCCCAGGACCTGGTGCTTCTTGGTGGCAGCAAGGACATTTGAACGCTGTTCCCTCTGAGTGTGCACCCAGCCCCTACCCTTGGGCTGGCCACAGGCTTGGCATGGAGAGGAGGGGGCGTGTGCGTTAGAACATAGGTGTTCCGAGAGGGTCTGGGTCACTGTGGAAACTGCTTTCCCCCACGCCTCCTGCCGTACCCCAGCCTGGGCCCACTTGCTGGGCCTTACAAGCCCTCCTGGGGGGCCCCCTGAAAGCCAGGCAGGAGAGATGGGGTGCAGGGGGAGCAGGCAGTGGGAGTCCCGGCTCCGGCCCTGTGGGGTCAGCGCCCGTGTCCCCCCATGTCCCCCCAGGACGCACATGCAGAACATCAAGGACATCACCAGCAGCATCCACTTCGAAGCCTACCGTGTGAAGCGTCTGCACGAGGGCAGCAAGGCCATGGCCAACGGCGTCGAGGAAAAGGGGCCCGAAGCCCAGGAGATGTAGACCCACCCTGCCCCCGGGACCCGCCCCTCCCCCGCCCTTTCCAGCACCGCCCCCAGGCCCGCCCACGTGCCCCGTTTTATTTTATATAATTTCCTCCACTTGCCGTCGTTCTCCGCCCCTTCACACGCCGCCCAGTAACAAGGTCACATGCGCCCTCCTGCGTGTGTGCGTCCTTAGCCACCCAGTGCGGGGCCTGGACCTGGTCCTGGGACGGGAGGGGCAGGAGAGGGGTCTCTGCCCTAGCGCCAGGCCCCAGTCTCTGAGCAAGGCAGGCCTGTGCGGGGCAGGGTGGGGGGGCCGGCCTGGCCAGCCCGGAGCCCCTTCCTGCCTGCTCTCCTTACACGGCCCAGGCCGTAACTCAGACCCGTAACTCAGACATCCTCCCCCCTTGCCCCCCGCCCCAGGGGAGACTAGTTAATTCCATGAGATGCAAGTTGCCAATTGCTTAGACGTGGGGAGGCCCGTCAATGCCCGCCTGCCCGCGAGCCCGTCCTGCAGCAGAAAGTGCCTTTATCTCAGCCGTCCACGAGCCCGCCTTCTCTCCCCCGCTGTCCCCGCCGCTGGCATTGGGGACCCATCGGAGAGAGGGAGGTGTGTCTTCATCTCTCCACCCCCCCCACTTTGATTGAGCATGCAAGGGAAGGGAAAAGATATCCCCCACTCCAGCCCTGCGCCGTGATTTGGGGGAAGGTCCCAGCAGGTGAAATCCGGTGGAGGTGCTGAGGGAGGAGGATGTGACCATGTGGGAAGGCGGGGGCTGGGCCGTTCAGAGCAGCCTAGGTGACCCCAGCGCCTGCCTGCACCGCCCCACGTGACTGCGAGAGTGTTTCTGTCTGTCTGTCTGTCTGTCTGGATATCTCTGGCCTAAGATGCTCCACCCGGGGTACACCCATTCAGCCCTCCTGGGCCAGGTTTTGCTCTGACACCTTGACCTCGGGAGCTTTTGTCACCCTAAATATGCCTGGGTTCCCGCACCCCAGAGCTTATCGTAAATACGCCCTGCCCCAAGGAGGGAGAGGTCAGGAGGCAGGTGTGCGTGGGCCCTCATTGGGCTGCAGCCCAGGCTGGCTTCTTGCAAGGGGAGGGAAGGGGATGCAGACAGGCCTGTGCGGGGGTGTGTGTGGGTGTGTGTGCGCACACGTGTGTGTGTGTGCACGTGTGTACGATGTCCTTGCATTGTGTGTTCCCTCCCCACCTAAGACAGGAAGGATTCCTTAGCGAAACCGTGTACTTGCCGAATTGCCACGTTTTTGCCAAAACCAAGACTGCGAAGGAAACCTCCACCTTTGGCGGCGGGGCGAGGGCGCGGGGGGCAGCCTCGGGCGGGCCGGACTCGCTTTCCTTCTCTGTAGCCAGATCTCGGCAAATGGTGTCTCGCCGGCACCTGTTTCCACTGTGGCCTTTTGCTATGTGCCTCCTGAGAAATTCGTCTTTTTGTATAAATAACAAAGTGTTGAGACTGTATTTCCTGAAATAAATGTCCAAACGCAAACCTGCCGGGGGGCACGTGCTCCTCTTCCTGATCCCAGAGGCGCGGTTCCCCGCGGGAGAAAGCCGGCCAGGCGGTGCTTGCCGGGGGCTGTTCAACCTCTTGTTGGGGAAGCCGGTGTCGGGGAGGTCAGAAGCCCGCAGGTATGTGGAAAGCCAAGGGCAAAGCTTTCCTAATGGATAAGGAGGCTGGGAAGGGTTTCCCACCGCGAGGCGCCGCAAGCCTCTTCCATTCCTGTATTGTCGGAAATAAAGTTTCTCGAGTTCAGTTCCGTCCTATCAGATCGAACCGTAGGAACCGGTCACAATTTGACAGTAATTCCCTACCAGTGACTTGTTCCTGGAGAACGTGTCCCCGAGGAGAGGGAGAGGTTCCGGAGGCGGCCATGGGTGCCTCTCTCTGCACGACACCCCTCCCCCTTGCCCCGGGGTCTTGGGGGCCAGAGCCCTTTTCTGGGCATAACATGTCACCATGAACCGGGCCATGAACCGGGCCATGACCCGGGCCATCTCAAACGACGGAAATCCATTCTGTCCTGGTTCCTGAGGCTGGATGTCCTTTCCCCGGCCTGCGCCGCGCCTGCTTTCCTCCTTGCCCACGAGAAACAGATCTCGCGGAAGGCACCCCCGTTGATTTTGGGGCCCCTCTTCAGGATGGGCTCGTCTCCTCAGTTCCATCGGCAAAGACCCGGTCTCCAAATAAGGCCGAGTTCTGAGGTTCTGTCTGAGGACATGAATTGGGGGCAGGGGCAAGTGCTCTTCAACCCAGGGCATCCAGTACCCCCCTCCGTCGCTGGGCCCCAGGGACAAGGTGGCTGCAGAGGACCCTGCAGGAGGGCTTGGATGTGGAAGGTCAGTGGGTTTTGTGTGCAAATGAGTCAGTGGGCGGAGGCCACAAGAACCACGGGCTTCTGGGGTCTGGGGTCCGGCACTGCCGACCCCTGTGGGGGGCACGGGAGGACAGAATCAGACCAGGGTGGGGCTGCGGGACCTTCATCTCCCGGCTCTTCCCAGCTCTCAGCAACACTCTTGAACTTTTTGACCCTGAGGCTTCCCCTCCCATCCCTCCTCCAGACTGAAACCACCCCCATCTTCACACCTGCTGGACACCCGCGTCCGGCAGCTGCTCTCTTGGGCCTGATCCCCCACCCAGGGCCCAATGCCCTCTCCAAGCCTTGATCTCCGTTCCGGAATCTGGCTTCTTCCCCCAGGGGCTGGTTTACCTGGTCTGGGCAGCTCCCCGTCCCTGGCGCTGCTGGTCCCTCACTCACCAGGCTGACGGGGACCACGACACGGGCTCTGCCCAGCCTACCTGCACTTCCCTCCAAGGGTAGCCCAGGAATGCCAGTGGCGATGGGGGCTCTCCCACCCAAGCAAGCAAATCCTCTGCCCTACATCTGGGTGACCAGCTGTCCCAGTCTACCTGGACATGTGGGGTTTCCAGGGATCTAGAACTTTCAGTGCTAAAACCTGGAAGGTCCTGGGTGAGCCGGACAAGTTGCTTTCCCTGTGGAGACCCCACACCACCCTGCCCACTCCCACCGATCAGGGTCATGGTCTTGGACTCCTCCGCCCAAGGGGCTCTTAAGGAGTTGGGCTGTTGCCAAGATATCCTGGGGTGAGCAGGGGCCTCCATGGCCAGCCAGAGCGTCAGACTGGCTCTGAGCACCTGTGGGGGTGGGATGTCCCCAGGGGGCTGTGACCAGGTGTCCTGTGCTCCCCCCATTCCCTGCTCTGGGCTGCAGGGTTTGACCAAGCCAGGAGAAGGATTCAACGAAGGGGCAGTTTTTTGGGGGAGGGGGTGCTTTTCCAGACCCTCCCTTGTGTATGTCCTTGCATCACGGGGGAACCATACGGGTGGCCCCCACCAGGGGAAGAAACCAGATGGAAATCAGCTAAAGGGTCTCTTTTTAGATCTGTATTTAGGGATGTGCCCCCCTTATTGTTAAACATGACATAAACCAAGCAAATGATGTGCAATGTGGGAAATGCCAGAAGAAAAAAAAAATAACCCCACATGGAAATGAAAAACCTACCATCCTCCCTAGTGCCCATTCTGGGGGCGGGGCTGGCGTCATTCTCATCTTGGTTCCTTTGCTTTGCCTTGTGTCCTGCTTGATTTGGTTTCAGGGGCACTGGGAAGAGAAAGTGGGGGGGCAGGAGGGAGAGTGGGAGCCATGCCGACTTCTGGCCAGACCCCAGTGTGAACAGCTGAGGGGTTTGGGCATCCTGTCCTGGGGACCACCCTGCAGGGGTCCCCAGCTCCCACTCACCCCTAGCAGGTGGCCGGATCCTTCCCCGATGAGGCTGCCTTGTCCAGGCAGGAGCCCTCTGTCCCCGGCCCTCTCCTTCCCCCTTCTCCCCACTTGCCCCCACACCTCCCCCTGAGGAAGGAGAAGGGGAACAGGCCTCTAAGTAGGTCGGGCCCAGCTCGGGTGTCCCAGATGGTGGAAATTGGGACTCGCTGAGCAGACCAGATGCATTTCCTGCCTTGGCGCCTAGAACCCTGCACGTGTGTGCAGGGCCCCAACCCCAGTCAGGAGGGGCCCAGGGAAGCAGAGGCAGCTGTGTCCGGGATGCGGGCCTCACGCCAGCACGTGGAGCTGTCACCATGAGGAGCCCAGACCTGAGAGCCTGTAGTTGGAGAGCCCCAGGGAGGCTGTGGTCCCCTCCGCCCACCCAGGCAGGCTGCAGACCCCCGCCCTGAGGGCGCTGGCCTTTTCCAGAAAGTAAGACGTCCCAGCTTTTCTCTGATAATATTGGCCCTACCTGCTCCCTGTAGAAAGTGTGAAAAACAGACAGAAGCCAGAAAACAACCACCCAACAGCGAACACAGAAACCCCCTGTTGTCAGTCCACCAGCTAATGGATAGGAGATGAAGAAGTGCTTTTAAACATCTCGGCCAAAAAAAAAAAAAAATAATAATAATAAATAAGTAAAGAAATAAATAAATGCATCGGCGAACTTCGTTGTGTTTGTCTTTCCGAAACTGAGCTCAGACCGAGCCCTCCCCTTTGTAACCTGTGCTTTCACTATCAGGGAGGGTTTTCCTACTTCATTATGGTTTTTTTTATTGTTTTTTAAAGATTTTTATTTATTTATTTATTTGTCAGAGAGAGGGGGAGAGAGCGAGCACAGGCAGACAGAGAGGCAGGCAGAGGGAGAAGCAGGCTCCCTGCCGAGCAAGGAGCCTGATGTGGGACTCGATCCCAGGACGCTGAGATCATGACCTGAGCCGAAGGCAGCTGCTTAACCAACTGAGCCAAGCAGGCGTCCCTTCATTATGTTTTCTTGGAGAACGTGATTTTCATGGCAGTACATTAGCCCATCCCATACACCTGCCTTACTGTGGATGGCTACGGGTTCACCCCTGTCCGTGGGCCATGCCGGGAGGGCCGGAGGGGTCGAGCCATCCCTGTCCTCCTCAGAGATGAAAGAGGTGCCTGGTGGCAGGAAGCTGCTGGAGACGGTTCTGAAACCCACGCTGTCAGGGTCTGTGTAGACCCAGAGCCAGGAGGGGCCCCGGGATTGTGTGGGCCTGTCCTTCGCCCTCCTGCCTGTTCCCCGCGAGGCTCTCGTTGCTGCCGTTTGGCACGTGGGAGGGCAGAGCATCCCCGTGAGGTCGTGCACACCGGCCGTCAGGGTCTCATGGAGTTCAGGGCTCACGCACAGAGCACGGCTTTGACCCTGTTACCGAAATGCTCATTTCTGAGCTCCTTTTCCACATAGATTCAAGTACGCAGCTGGGTGTCTCCCGACTGGGTCCGCCAGGGAGACGCCGGCAGGTCACCTCTCGCTGATCATATATTGGGGACGCCCCACAGGCCAGAGGGGGTGGGGTGGGGAGGGAAGGTAGGGGGCAATGGCTCCTGGGCCCTGCCCTGGGTCACTCATGGTCTGAGATGACCCTGATCAGTCCCTCAGCTTTGGGAGGGACAGGAAGGCCCAAACAGCCTTGTGATCATCAGTCACCGTGGTTTACGTGCCGAGGGAGAAGTTCTAGGCCTGAAAGGTTGGATAATGGGGGACCTGGCCCGTGATGGGGTAGGCATCAGGAGGGGCCTCCTTCCTCAGGGGGGAGCATGGAGTTGGAGGGGATCAGGAGGCCAGGCCGAGAAGCTGGAAGTGGCAGAGGGCCGGGGGGGGGGGGAGGAGGTGGGGGGCTGATTCTGCCCCAAGCCAAGTCCCTCCCTGCACCCCTGCAAGGCTGGCCTCACCACCCTCCTTTCTCCCATCCGGGTGAGCCCCAGCCACTCTCCCGCTGCACCCCTGCCTGGCGCCCCACCCCCAGGGCAGCCGGCCTTCTCCAGGGACAGCTGATCCCCAAAGTCCCCCACGCAGGGGTCCCTGGCCAGCCCTCCGCGGTTCTGTGGAGAGCCCCGGGCAGCCGCTCAGCCGCCGGGTGGCGGATCCCGACAGAAGAGTGCCGCTGAATGGATGCCCGGAGCCCAGGGAGAAAGCATCTTCCTTCCCGTCAGCGAGGACGGCTGTAAATAATGAGAATAAAGAGGGAGTATGAATAATTAAAGCTGCTTAGAGTGAGTGGGTCTTGAACCGTCTGCCTGATTTAAAAACTAATTACTTGGAGAGTGTCACCGGCAGGCTGCCCGTTTTCCACAATGCCCTCCTCCCCCTCCTCCCTTCTCCCCTTCCTCCCTTTTCCCTCCTCCCTCTCCTCCCCCTTCTTCTGTCGCCTCTTCTCCTTCCTCCTCTCTCTCTCCTCCCTCTCTGTCTCTCCCCTCCTCTCCACTCGGTTCCCCCTCCTCTCTCCTCCCTCCTCCCCCCTCCAGAGGTGCTTGGTGGGGGTGGGGCGGACAACAGCATCAGGCTGATCAGTCAGACCTGGCCCAGGGAAACCGCCATGGCCCCGCCATCTCCCTGAGTAATGACTTCAGTAGAGCCTGCCCCACGAAAATACCCAAGTCCCCTGAAGAAAACAGCCCCATGGGGGGACCACATTGGGGAGGCGTCGAGGACCCGTGCAAGCAGAGCTGAGTCTGGAGCTGGAGCACTCGGGAGACCCCGGGGCAGCCTCACCAGCCAAGCTGGGTTGGGCACGGCTCAGACCTGGCCTCTGCAGCCTGCCCAGAGCCCCTTGAGGGGGCTGGGGGAGGCGTGGCCCCAGGTGGTGCCCCTGGCTGGGTGGCTCCTGGACACATGGCCCTCAGAACGTCTTCACGTGTCAGGAGTTGGGGTAGAGGGATGGGAGGGAGGGTTTATGGGGACAGAGCTTCAGTTTGGGCAAAGAGAACGTTCTGGAGGTGGACGGCGAAGGCAGCCGTACAACAGTGTGAATGTGAACGCCTCCAAACTGTGCGCTTAAAAAAGGCTAAAATGGTTATTTTATGTTCTATTTTACCACAATTTTAAAAATAAGTATGTAAAAAAAAAGGCTGTCTGGGTCTGGGACAGGCTGGTCTCGTGGCGGAAGATACAGTTCCAGCATGTTCCGGCATGACAAGAGGGTGCGTCTCTGCGTCTCCCGCTGGAGAAGGGGGCCTTGGGGCTGCCTCTGCCAGGGGAAGCGAACACTGTGCCCTCCGGCCAGCTGAAATTGGGGCTTTGAGCGCTGGGTGGGGGTAGGACCAGCAGTGCCTCCCAGACGGTCAGTTGTGGGCTTTGCGGACATGGCCTCAAGGGGGCGATGTTGAGTCTTGGGATTTGCAACCAGATTAACCCAAGGGGCCACTGGATCCCTGCTCTGGCTCTGGGGCAGGTCAGAATCCTGCAGGAAGTTCCCTTTCCCTTCTGCTCCCCAACTGCTGCCTTTCCCCACCCCTCTTCCTCACGGTCCTGTCTGGAGCTCCAGCTCCCCCGGGCAGCCAGATCTGTAGGGGAGAGAAAAGTCTTTCCCTGTAGCAGAGGCCCTGCTCTTTGTCCAGCCCTTCAGGGTTTACAGAGCGTCACCACTCCCATGGTGCCTTTGGAGAAGGCCCATCAGGGGCTGCCAGTGCCACTGTCCCGATGAGGAGACAGCTCTGCAGCGGGGCAGTGGTGGAGGCCTGCTCCCAGGGTTCCTCCTCTGGGGGCCCTGCACTCTGGAAGCTGCTTTGGGCAGCCCTTCCTCTGCTGCCACCCTCCGTGGGAGGAGTGGGGCTGGAACACAGCCATATTCGATGTCACCGCGCTGGGCTGCCTGTGGTCTCAGAGCAGGAAGCGTGCGTCTGCCTGTGCACAGGTGAGCACTCCAGCAAGCACGCGTGCCCCATAGCACAGGATACAGGGAAGCACACGGGGTTGAGAGAGCCCCCTGGTTTGGGATTGCAATCAGTGTCCTGCCCAAATTCACACGTCAGAGCCTTCCCCCAATGTGATGGAAGTTGGAGGTGGGGCCCTTGGCCGGTGACTAGGTTTCTTCAGGATGTGATTCATGTTTTACAAGAAGGGACAAGATAGCTCTCTCTCTGCCTGTGTGCGCACTGAGGAGAGGCCATTGGAGCAGTGAGAAGGCGGCTGCCCACAAGCCGCGGAAACCCTCTCACCAGGAGCAGAATCTATCAGCACCTTGATCTTGGGCTTCCCAGTCTCTAGAAGTGTAAGGAATAAGTCTCTGTTGTTTAAGCCACCCGGTCTATGGTATTTTCTTACATCTTCTCAAGCAGATGAAGACAACCATCACCACCATCGCCATCACCAACATCACCATCACCAACATCATCACCAACATGCTGAAGCTTACATGATGGCCTTAACTTGCTTCTCTGTCCTGGAGTCAAGAGGAATGAAAAGCAGGGGCATCTGGCTGGCTCAGTCAGTGGAGCATGTAACTCTTGATCTCAGGATTGTGAATTTGAGCCCCACATTGGGCAGAGAGATTACCTAAAAATAAAATATTAAAAAATTAAAAAAAGGAATGAAAACCAGCCAGAAGGTGGAGGGTAGAACTGACAGCAGAGGAGAAAGTGAGCTGTTCGCAGCCCCTTCGGGTGCCCATTCTGCTGCCCAGGCCTGTTCACACATGCTGCCCACCTTCCCCTCTAGATTCTTTAACATCTTTATCATGAAGTCCTTGTCTGGTAATTCTAACCTCTCAGCCATCTCTGGGTCTACTTCTACTGACAATTTTTCTCCTGATTAGGGGTCACATTTTCCTGCTTCTTTGCATGTAATTTTTAATTTACCCCAAGTGTTATGTGTAAAAAACCCAGGAGAGTGCAAAATAAATATATTTCTCCTGGAAAAAGAATATGACCCTTCTTTCAGGTCGTGAGTGGGAGGGGCTGAGCTCATCCAGTACGCAGCTGAGCCGGCTCTAGGCTTGGATGCTGCATTCATTAGATCCATTTCACTACTGGCTTCCAGGGTAAGATGAGGCCTTTCCCTTTAGTGAGTGGGAGAGAAGATGGCAGCATGGTAAAGTTAATGTGTATCTCTATGTAAAAGGTGGGCTGAGTGTGCTCATATGTGGCTGGCGTGGCAGGGGGCAGGTGTATGGAGGGGGAATGCTGTTGAACAAGCGGGTCTTGGTGTGCAGAGGTGGGTGGTAGTTCTCAAAGATGGCACATTACTGCTTACAGTACACATTACTTACACATTACTGTTGTGATTGGAGCAAATGATGATGGGCTTTCTCCGCTGACACTGGCCCCCTCACAGACCCTGGGAGACATCTCAGGACTTCCAAATCAACTGGCCACAGGCCACGTCTGCTTCCACGTAGTAGGAAAATGTGAACACCCCAGTTCTCCCTCCAAACCCCAGTGCATGGTGCGTTGTCCCCCCGCAAAGGAATTCACCACTAGAAAGCAGAAACTGCCTGGTCCTGGACCAGATTTCTGCATCCCAGCCTCGCCCACAAGAGGGGCTCCCATTAGCCCCACTCAGCTCCCTGCCACATCTCCCACAGAGCTTTTTGGCTTTTGTCAGCTCAAGACAGCCCTAGAAATCTGTGGAAGCCGAGGGGGTGTGTGTCTAATAATGCTGGAACTCTGTAATTTAGCAATTACTGTAACCCACACTTGTAATTTCGGGGGCTTCTCGTAATTCTTCTTTGTACGCTCTCTCTCTTTTAAAAAATACGCGGCTCTAATAGCTTTCTCTTTAATGCTCCAAAGCCTGGCGTTCACCCCCCTCCACCCCAGGCAGCTGCAGAGCCCACAAAGTGTGCAGACGGCGTTTGTGCTTCTTTTCAAGGATTAAAAAGGTTAATTTAATGTTCGGCAGCTCCCAAAGGAAATTGAACTTGCTCTTTGCAATTGTGCATGACTTCAAAGCCCAGAATCCATCCAGTTTGATCATCAGTGTGGACTGAAACCCGCCGCAAGGTGTAATCGCCCACCTCCCAGGCTCTGTTATTAACCAGTCCCTTTACTGCTCCCTGAACGCTCGAGCGTCGCTCATGCTCCTTGGCCTCCATTCATGTGATTACCTGTTTGTTCATTTAAGGAAGGTTTGTTTTGAGAACCTCTGCGTGCCGGTGATATGCTTCCTATGGGGAATCTAAGTCCTAAAAGGCAGGATCTCTTCTCGGGAGTTTGTACGTGGTGGGGAAGACAGATGACCGTCTCGTAAGTCTAGTTCAGAGCAGAGCTGGCCCAGGGGCTGTGGGAGCCGGGGTGGGAAGGATGGAAGGACGCCGGAGAGACAATGCCCGGGGAAGGGGCAGCACTTGGCTGAGGCAGTGGTGAGCATCAGGGCATGAGAGAGAAGCAATGCATGGTGGTCAAAGACAAGCACATAATTCCATGGAGCTGAGAGGAAATCTGGAAATGGGCAGGAGATGGCTCAGAATGCAGGCAGGGCCACGCTAGGAAGGCCTTGGGGGTTATGGTGAGGAATTTGGCTGCATTTTGCAAACCATCGGAGCTACTGAAGACTTTCTGAAGGGCAATGACTCAGTTAGTCGGCTTCCAGAACAGTGTTGTGCAAAGGAACTTCCGGCAGCCTTTCCAGTGTTCTGTGGTGGAGATGTCCAGGGCAGCAGCCGTGAGACCCTATCAAAAATTTGAAATGTAGCTGGGGCATCTGAGGAATTGCATTTTTAATTTTGCTTTTAAACTTGCCTACCGTATTGGACAGTGTGGTTTTAGACAGCGTTCTTTATAAGCTGCACAAAGACCATGTTGATGCTGGATGAGGACAGGAGATGAGCCGGTTAGGACGATCTGTGATGACCCAGGTGAGAAGCATTAAGGATCTGGCTTAAGGGGGGGTGCCTGGGTGGCTCAGGGCATGATCCGGGGTCCTGGGATAGAGCCTGGCATCAGGATCCTTGCTCGGCGGGGAGCCTGCTTCTTTGTGTTCTCTCTCTCTGTCAGATACATCAATAAAATCTTTAAAAAAATAAAAAGAATCTGGCATAAGGCAGAGACTGAAGAGGAGATGACAGATTTGAGAGAGATGTTGAAGAGCCAGGCACTGGCTATGGCTTGGAGGGAGAGGGGGGATCTTAAATGACTTATGAATTTGTTACTGTGTCCCTGGTGGGGGTGGTTCTTGTGTCACAGAGAAAACCGGACACACACACATACACACACAAATGTATTTTGTATGTTATTAATACCACTATAATTCATTATGTATTAAAATATATTGTAAATATTATATAAAATATGCATATGCATATACTCACTATATAAATATATGACACACACACATACACACACACACACGATAACAGACCTAGAGTAAAAAATAGAAAACCAAAAAAAGAAAAAACATTGAAAATGGTAGACTAATGAAATTTATTTATTTATTTTGACAGACAGAAATCACAAGTAGGCAGAGAGGCAGGCAGAGAAAGAGAGAGAGAGAGAGAGGGAAGCAGGCTCCCCGCCAAGCAGAAAGCCCCATGCAGGGCTCGATCCCAGGACCCTGAGATCATGACCTGAGCTGAAGGCAGAGGCTTTAACCCACTGAGCTACTCAGGCACCCCGACAAATGAAATTTAATAATGTAGTTAGGATTGCCTATTTCATTTACACCAAGTAATGTAAATGACATAAATCACCAGTTAAAAGGAAATGACTCTAGAATCAGGTCAGAAGACAAACTCAGTTATACCTATTTATAAGGGACATATATGAAATAAAGCAATTCAGTCAAGTTAGACACAGAAGAAGGAAAAAGCATACTAGATTAGCCAAACAAAACCAGAAGTATATGGGTCATAATATTGACACCAGCTCGCATGCAGCTCAAGGGCAGAAGCCCTTAGGGGCCACAAAGGGGCCACAGGAGTAGAACAACGTGGTGTGAGATCTGGAGGGCCAGGGGCAGGGGCCAGGAGGGCAAGCCGGTCAGCATACTGTGGCTTGCGTCTCTACAGCACAGGAAAAGTAAGACCAGAAATAAGTAAGGCAGCAGAGAGTTTGAAAATCGGCTCTAGACGGAGCCCACAGCTGTGTGTTAACCATACCCTGGGGCTGGTGTATTTTCTCTTCGAGCGACCATGGACATTTACGAAAGCTGATTCTAGGCTATGCCACGAAGAAAACCTCAACAAAATCCCCCCAAGAGGAAACACTGCTGACTACATCGGACTTCATCGGACTTCAGTGTAATAAGATGGAGAATTAATAACAAAAATGAACATAAAAAATTAACTATTAAAATGGGTGCCTTAACTAATTGATAAAATTGTAAACCCCAGCAACGTAATGGTCCAAAATTCATATAGACGGTAATTCTGAGTTTTACTATAAGCTTTGGCTCTGTGCCGTGTTCCCAGATTTGCCTCTATCTATCCCACATGAACGGAGAAGAGCTTCCTGTTTGTTGGGAAATAGTTGGGTGTCTAGATCACACGCACCCTTAAAAATACATTGCTCGCTTCAGCTAACAAATCGATTCAGCACATCGATACTGACGGAGTAGGGTAAAAATAACCATCTCTCCGTCGTGCCCTTGGGCGGAAAACTGGATGTAGCAAGAATGGGAAGAGTTAAAGAATTTTATGCATTCAAAATATTTAAGCTACGTCAGCGGTAATGTGAAGTCAAGCCCCATATCTTTCTAAAACAAAACTATCCTTAATGAGAGGATAAATCCCAATAGATTAAGGATATTATATATGAGAGCCAGATGTTATCGTCTCTCTTTTTTTTTTTAAGATTTTATTTAGTTATTTGACAGAGAGAGATCGCAAGTAGGCAGAGAGGCAGGCAGAGAGAGAGAGGAGGAAGCAGGGTCCCTGCTGAGCAGAGATCCTGATGCGGGACTCGATCCCAGGACCTGAGATCATGACCTAAGCCGAAGGCAGCGGCTTAACCCACTGAGCCACCCAGGCGCCCCATGGTCTTGACCTGCAGACGATCATAATGCCTCCTTGCGGGGTCTGGCAATAGTTTTCATTTTTTTTTAATACTTAAAAAAAAAAAAGATTTTATTTATTCATTTAAAAAAAAAACACAAAAAACAAAAAACAGAGAAAGCCCAAGCAGGGGGAGAGGCAGAGGGCGATGGAGAAGCAGACTCCCTGCTGAGCCGGGAGCCCGGCCTGAGGCTCCATCCCAGGACCTGCAGATCATGACCTGAGCCAAAGGTGGACGCCCAACTAGCTGAGCCACCCACATGCTCCAGTAGTTTCTTTTTTAAATCTGGGTAGAGACACTCCTTATCAGATGTGACCGGTGCATGGGTAGAAAAGAAAGCAGTTTGAAAAGACCCACTTTGTGACCTAAGCTATAATCAATTTTGTGACCTCTCCATAGATGTTTGAAAAGAGGCCATATTATGGAAAATCCTATGTTTCTACCCATCTGTCTCTTAGTCTTCTACGGCTTTGTAGCAACTGACCCACAAACAGTAGTGTCCAACGAAAGGCAACATTCACTCCCAGTTTCTGTGGCTCAGGAACTGAGGACCAGCAAAGGGAGAAGGTGCCGCCCAGGATCTCTCGACAAGGGGACGATGTTGGCCGAGGCTGCCGTGCCGGGAAAGCGTGACGCGGGCCAGAGGATTGGCTTCTACGATGGCTCCATTCCTCTGGCTGTTGGCAGAAGCCACGTGGGCTCCTTGCCACATTACAGCTGGCTTCCCCGGAATGAGTGACGTAAGGGACAAAGAAAGAACATGAGCCGACCAGAAGCCGTGATGGCTTTCAGGCCCCAATCTTGGAAGTGATGCACCATTATTCCTGTGTACGCCGCGGGTTACAGAGACCGCCTCGGGGCCCAGCAGGAAGGGAGGACACAGGGCTTTTCTTGATCTATTTATAGACATGGCCAGAAATTTCTTTAACCTTACGAATTGTGTTATTAAAATACTTTGCCCATTTTTTCCCCCATTTGTCTATCAACGGAGAGAAATAGTTATTGTCAACCACTGCTGTTCTGAATCTTTTTGTATTTGCACACTTTTTGTTAATAGGTTTTGATTCCATATTAATCTGCAGTATGACGAATGAAACAATTTTTTCACTGTGGGTCTTACCTTTGATCATTATAAAATAGCTGCGCATTTTGGTATCTTTCGCTCTTGGTGCTGTGCTGACTGGTCAGAATGTTCCCATCCCCATTTTCTGTTTGTTTGCCTTTCCCTGATCGTGTTTGCCTGCTGTTTTAAATTTTAATCTCGCCTTAATATTTAATTTCTCTTTTGTTTTGGAAGAACCTCTGGTAAACAGCATATCCTTGTAAGTTTTTTTTTAATAAAAGAAAATACTCATTTACTTTTATTGTTATGACAAACACATTTGGTTTTAATGCTTTTGTCTTCTTTGTTTCTTTGTTTTTCTGTGTGTGTGTGTGTGTGTGTGTGTTCCAAGTCCTCTGGATTTTTCTCTACAGATTGTATTTTTACCTTCCTGGCATAATCTCTGAATAATTTGTAAGGTAGTTACCTCTTGTTAATTCTGTATTTAATTGTTTTTTTTTTTAAAAAGATTCTATTTGTTTTTATTGGAGAAAGGGAGAAAACATGAACAGGGGTGAGGCACAGAGGGAGAGGGAGAAGCAGGCTCCCCGTTGAGCAGGGAGCCAGACGTGGGGCTCGATCCCAGGACCCTGAGATCAGCCCCTGAACCGAAGGCAGAGGAGCCCCCCAGTTGTAAACTTAAGAACATTAAAATGTATATGTTTCCAAAGTTATCTTTTAATTACACTAAAGCATGTGTGTTGTTTTAAATGTTAAATAATCTCACAGGAAAGTAGCGAAAAGTCACCAGTTTCATACCCTGTCTCTCCCCCAAAATTCATAGGTGGGAATGCTAACCACCCTCCAGCGACAGTGCCTTTGGGAGGTGACCAGGTCATGAGGGCAAAGCCATAGGAATGATATTAGTTTCTTCCGTTAGAGACCCTTTCTGCCGCTGGAGGAGACGCTAAGAGGGAGGTCTGTGAACCCTGCAGTGAGCTGTCACCAGAAAGAAGCAAAATCTGCTGGCAGCGTGGTCTTGGACTTCAGCCTCTAGAACTAGGAGACTTCTGTCTCTGTGGCTTAAAAGTACTCTTCTTTGGTATTTTGTTATAGCAGTCTGAACGCTGTTTCTTCCCACCTTGCCTCTGAGATCCCTTTTTCAAGCCTATTTCATTTCGTTTTGATTTGGGTTTTGGCTCACACCTCCGTAATGCGCTTCTGTGACCTCCCTTGACGTTGCCTTCAACGTCCTGTGGCGGAGAATGAAGACGTGTCCCCGCACTTTCTCTCCTGCCCCGACACCCCCCTTCCCTGCTCTCTGTCCATCTATTATGGCATCCGGTGGGTTAAAATCATTATTTAGAGTTTGGGTTATTGGGATCGTACAATAAGGCGTTAGGAAAAAACCACCACCGAGGTAAATACTGTTACTATGTTTACATTTCCCTCCTTGTGTCCTCCATCTTCTTAGTGTTAATATATACATTTGTTCATAATACCTAATTAGATACTGTTATTTGGTTACACGACTGATGAAGTCACAGTCACGATTTCGTCCTAAATTCTCTAACACCACACTAGGTTCTCCGTCCCCCACGATTACTACAGCAGACGCTTCATGCGTCTCTCCCGCGGCACCTGATGGACCCCCCGTTCCTCCCAGAGCTCTGCTCTCCCCGGGTGCCAGCCCCTTCCCCGTCCACGAACACGCAGCTTCTCTTTCCTTCCCACGGGGGTGTGCGGCACCTGTTTCCCAGATCAGGTGTCTCCCAGGGGCTTCCCGAAAACGCCCGAGGGATGCGTTTCCTGAGCTTCGCCTGACACCGTCTTTGCTCTGCCTTCATCCTTCGCCTGCACGCGGAGCGCTCCCTGAAAACCGCAGCTCTGGGAGCACCCTGACTGGACTGAGCTTTTGTCTTCCAGTCCGCTACTGCGGGGCTGAACTTGGGTCTCTTCTCTCTGAAGCCGTTCAGGTTATTTCTCTAGCGCCGCAGTTCAAATACGCCTGTGAGGTTCCTCGACGCACTCGTTTAAAATTCACCTCGCTGCGTCCTTTCTAGGTGTTTTCCTTGGGAGTTGAGCTCAGGGACTTTGGACACCACGACCTTGGGCTCTCTCTGGTGGATACTGGGGGCCACGAAAGAAGTCTGAGTGGGGAGGGCGGACGACTCCCTCTCAGCTCTGCTGCCCGACGCTGGTGCATCCAGATTCAGAAGCAGGTCTTGTACATACGAAAATCCTTATTCAACAAATGTGTCTTAATAACAGGCACCGGAGAGTTCAGGCAACGCGGCTGGAGACAGGCTCAACTCCCAGCATCGGTCTATCCCTCGCTCCCCCTACACCTGTACGGATGGCTCGTCCGCTGCTTGCCCCAGCTGCCAGCGCATCCTTGAGCCTACAAAACTGTGGGGTTTTCCCTTCATCCCTGGTCAGGCGGCCCTACCATGGTCCTTGCTGACCTCACTTCGGGAGGATGGGGGGCCCCCCAGGCAAGAAGACCTTGGGCCCTCCTGTTACTTCCCAAAAAGGAACTTCATGGTGTCCCGTCTGCCTTTGGTCAATTCCCACTGCTCCCGAAGGCGGATTTTTGACAACTGTGTCCGGTTTAATGCTTGTTTTTTTGTGGAGCGAATTCACTGAGCCTTTCATACCATCACAGCCCAGAAGGACCTCCGGCAGACTGAGGTTTAAAAATCAGGGTGCCTGGGTGGCTCAGTGGGTTAAAGCCTCTGTCTTCAGCTCAGGTCATGATCTCAGGGTCCTGGGATCAAGCCCGGCATCAGGCTCTCTGCTCAGCGGGGAATCTGCTCCCCCCCCCCCCCGCCTGCTTGTGGTCTCTGTCTGTCAAATAAATAAATAAAATCTTTAAAAAAAAAACCAAAAACAACCATATGGCCAGACAATCTTTTTTTTTTTTTTTTTAAAGATTTTATTTATTTATTTGACAGACAGAGATTACAAATAGGCAGAGAGGCAGGCAGAGAGAGAGAGAGGAGGAAGCAGGCTCCCTGCTGAGCAGAGAGCCCGATGCGGGGCTCGATCCCAGGACCCTGGGATCATGACCTGAGCTGAAGGCAGAGGCTTTAACCCACTGAGCCACCCAGGCGCCCCCAGACAATCTTGACAGTTACAGAAAGGTAAGGGATAAATGCCATGGCCATTTACGAGCAGTAATTATAAACTTAATCTGTGATAATGGTTGTCTACCAAAACCTGACAGCTACTTACTGGCGAAATGTTAGAAGCTATCTCTTTAATGTGAGAAGCCGCTCCAGGAGCTCCAAACACAAATGTAGTTTTTTTTTTTTGAAGATTTTATTTTTAAGTCATCCCTATAGACCCACCGTGGGCTCAAACTTAGAGCCTTGAGACCAAGACTTGCATGTTCTACTGACTGAGCCAGCCAGGTGACCCCCAACAGATTTGACACAGGAAAGGAGATGTTGTAGGTCAGGAGATGGCTGGGACAGTGACCTTGGAATGTGTCACTATCTTTGAGGGTGTGGCTCCACAGCTGGGATCCAGAGGTCCGTGTGCGGTGCAAACCTCACACCCGTGGGGCTGGAGACGGGCAGCTGGTCTGTGCACATCTCCCCACCAGCACCGCAGGAGAGAGCGAGGACTCCGTGTCCCCTTATCTTCCACGTATGACACACGTGCCTCTGTTCCAGACCCTAAACCACTTTTGGTATCCTACAAAAGCAAGGCAGTCGGGGAAACATGGCTCTGAACCTTCCAGTTCCCATGATACAGAGTGGCGGAAATGGGGGTGCTGGGTGTCTCAGTGGGTCCAGAGTCCAACTCTTGGTTTCGACTCAGGTTGTGGTCTCCAGGTCATAGCATCGAGCCCCGTGTAAGGCTCCCCACTCAGTTCTGAGTCTGTTGGAGATTCTCTCTGTCTCTCGGTCTCCCTCTCCCTCTCCCTCTGCCCCTCCCCCTGCCCACACTCACTCTCTCTTTCAAGTAAATAAATAAATAAATACAATCTTAAAAAAAAAACAAACAAACACACACACTAAAAAACCAAAGGGGTGGAAATGGTCTGCGGGTCCTGCAGAGAAATCTACATGCAAGCATGTAGAAAAATTCTGCCCTAGTCTTTGGACAGAATAAGAAGATCTACTTTAGCTTCAAACCTGTCTTGAAATTCTCTGGGTCCCCAGCCCGGGGGAAGCGAGGGGAACGGCTTGTGAACATTCATGCAATGTCTGGTCTTTCACGGATGGGGCTTTGAAACTTGTGAACCTTGGCTAGACGTGGCAGAAAGAGTCTGTCTTATTTTTCTTATTATTCTATTCTGGAGGCTGGAAGTCCAGGATGAGGACGTGAGCAGACCCGGGGCCTGGCGGGAGCCTGTTCGGGTCGGCAGGCGGGTGGTGGAAGGGGTGGGCGAGCTCCCTGGGGACTCCTTCATGCAGGTGCGGATCCCACTGGTGTGAAACCTCCTGAGGTCCTTTCCTCCAGTACCCTGGGTGCTAGGATTTAATAAAGGAGTTTCAGGGGGAAGCCGACTTTCAGTGTAATACCTGGAAGACCGTAACTAACCCTCATGTTAGACTCTCGAATTCTGACCATGTTCCTACCAAGGAGAAAACACATGTGATGCTTCCTACAGAGGAGGGAGTCTCATACCGGGAACAGGTGCGCCCCGTTTCTCTGACTCTGCTGCCCAGCCTGGGGACCCAGCCCCTGCCCAATAGGACACCCCAGGTCTGCTCCTGAAGGTGGAGGTGCTTGTCCCATGTCAAGCTGAAAGCACCGGGGTGGGGGGGACTGACCGTAGCCAAGAACCATCTGGGAAGTGGCCGCTGACGTCTGTTTAAAGCCCTGGCTATGGGTCCCCTGTCGTGATTTTCAAGTTCAGTCCTACTTTTTTGTCCTAGGAAGGGTGATCTCGTTTGGCCAAGGCTCTGTAGCAGTGCACCCCAGTCCTGGGACTCAGAGTGGGAGGCGGTGGGGCTAAGGGGTCCTGCAACGTATTCTGGGGGACAGTCTGCCTCAAGCCAAGCAAGACTCCTCCGGCGACGCTCACGCTCCGTGGAACGGACAGAAGGATCCCAGGAAGTCCACAGCCCCTCCATGCCCGCGGCCCCTCGCGGGGCTCAGAACTGAGAGCAACGGCTCCAGAAGGTGCAAAATGGGTTTCCAAGGCTTCAGTCTGGGCCTGCGGAGAGAGAAGACGGCGACCTGGGCCCGGGCCCCCCTTCCTGTCCCCGCTGCGTGGGGGTGTCACGCCCCGTCCTTGGCATCCTGTGTCCGTCCGTCGTGGTGCTAGAGGCTCGGATCTTGCAGAACCACCGCCGCCGCGGCCGGAAAGCCTCCCTGGGGCAGAAAGGCAGGGAAACGTGGTTGTACGGGAGCCCTCCTCCCTGCCATCTGCGCGCAACATCTCTCCCTCCTCACCCCCTTCCCCAGGCTCCCACGTGGATCTTTGTGTAATTAATTAATATTGCATTCATCAGCGCTTAATTCATGTTCTTGTAATATACAGGATTAAAACAAATCCTACGAAGAGAGCAGTGATAGGCTCCGGCGTTCCGGGCTGGGAGAGAGGATAAGGAGCCCCCGTGACAGCCTCGTCCTCCCCAGCTCCGGGCGCGGGAATGCGCAGCACGGGGAGCCCCCCTGCTCCCCGCCCACCGCTCCCACCCCTGCCCAGGAACACCCCAGCCTTCCTCCTGGGGCGGGGGCCAGGCTGGGGATGCATTCGTCAGGCAGAGCAAGCCGGGTTGCGGAGACAGGACTACGGGGTGCAGGGGAGGCCTCCGGGCGGGTCTGATCCGAGGGCCCCGCTTCCCTGCAGAGATGCCCACAACGCGCTGTGCCTCCCAGTGCCACTGGCCTCTCTGCCACCGTCTGCGTCCCACGGCAGCGAGGGCTCCCGGCCAACCACCGCACAGAGCAGCACGGAAGGGAGACTACGTGGTGCTTTCAGGGCGTGGATTTTGCTCTGTGACTAGAGGGAGAGGAACGCAGAGGACCCGTACGGTGGTGGCTGGGCTGTTGAGGGCAAATCCCATTGGGGTGCCCGGTGGGCAACATCAGGGCGCCCCCGAGTGTTGATGCCGGTGCAGACTTTGCTCCAAGGCTGCTCAGTGCATGTGGGGGTGTGTATGGTCCTGGGGGGGCCAAGGCCGGCTGAATGCTCTGTCTCAACCAAGCCTCTCCCTTCATGTCCTCCAAGCAGAGACCTCTGTTGCTCTGGCCGTGGTCCCCGGGGACCTTGTCCCAACACAGCTGGTTATCTGGGGAGAGCAGGAACAAAACCTGGCAGGAGGGGGCACCCGGAGTGACAGCCACCGTCACCAGGGAGGGGGTTGGGTCACAGCCCTGCCTTTGTGGACCCCTCGGTTCTGACTCCTTCCTTCTCTCTCCTCCCCAGCACAGCCCCTCCTCCTCCCCCCCTGCTTTTTAATGCCTTCCTTTCCACAAGGTTCTCGGTGTTCCCTCCCCATCCCTGAGCTGCCTGCCGACGAAGGCCTCAGTGCTGTCACCTCTCCGCGAGCTTCCAGGAGGTCCGCAGTGTGGGAAGAACCTGAAAGCATCCTGGGTGCTCAGGGCGGGAGCCCCTCCTTCCTCTGCTGGTGTCCCCCGTGGGCAGCTATTCCTTCCCTTCCTCTGCCCCCTCCCTTCGTCCCCCTCCTTCCACAACTTCCCAGGTGCGGTGGGGACGTGGGGAGACAGAGGGGATGGGGGCAGCGGGACCAATGTTGAGAAGGAAGGCTCACCGGTGCCCACCTGTGCGGGGGCCAGAGCAGGCAGAGCCCCGTGAGCCAGGGCCAGGACCAGGGATGGGACAGTGCGTCGCTGTGTGTGGCCAGCTGAGGAAGCTTCTGGAACGCTAGCTCCTGTGATAGCAGAGAACATCCAGAAGGGCTAGAGCAGTGTGGGGGCTGGAATGAGCTTTTCCGTTCTCTGTCTTGGTGCAGAGCTTGAAATGCCAGTTGGCTGTGAGGCTAAACGAGACGGGACGTCGACAGGGTGATCACAGGGCAGGGAACGGGCATGGGCTGCATGCGCGGACGGGAGCCCCTGCGTGCCCCCACTGTGCAGCCACGGCGGCCACCTTGTCTCCCGGGAGATGGGTTCTTCCTTTTATCTCTGCTTCCTGGAAGGGATGGGCCAGTCCGGAGGGGGAGGCTTCTTACCCCTCCCAGCGGTAAATGGCCACTGCCACTGCCACCCCCTCTTAGTCACACTCTGTGGTAGGGGGGCTGGTGAGGGCCCCCAGGGACCATGCCGCTGGTGGTGGCTATTCCACCGACCCTTGGAGAGCCGGGAGGGACGTGCTGTTGCGGGCCGCCTGCCTGGCATCCTTGGGCGGCCGGCTGTCTCTCTGTCCACTGCTGGCACGACGTGGCTGGAGGCAAGGGTGACAGGGAGGAAGATGTTCTCGGGACAGCTGGTGATTTGACCTGACACGTGTCAGACAGGCACTGGCCTCCTGCCTGCATCCCCCCGGGGAAGAGCCGCGGCAGCTGCGGCTCCCAGAGCTGGGAGAACCGCCCCAGAAAGCGGAGGATGGCCGCTAACGAGCCTGCAGAGGGGTCGCCCAGCCCGGCGGGTCAGGGGGAGTGGGCAGGGGCAGTGGGTGCCCTCCGCCTGCTGGCCAGGCCCCGCCGTGAGGCTGCCCTGCCCTCCCACGCTCGGGGCCACCTCCTGGGTGGTCTAAGGTTGGCCCTGGAAACCACCTGCTCCCCTCTCTTATCAGGACAGTGCTTCAAGTGTGGAACTTTCTGGAATGTGCTCTCTGCCTTTGGGGCATGTTTTTAGTATTTATGTGTAAATCTCCCTCTGGTGTATTTATCCTTAAAGATAAATAAAGTCAGTGGCTGGAACCCGGGTTAGGGAGAGCCCTCGAGACAATGCTGAACACGGGTCCTCAGGAAGCCCCTCCGGCGGGTGGGCGGGGTCTGGAGTGGACCAGACAGCCCGGCCTGCTCAGACCCCAGCACCTAGGATGCCGAGAGAAGGTCTTTGAAGAGATAATTAGGGTTAAGTGAGGTCACCAGGGTCGCCTTCATCCAGGGTGATTGGTGTCCTTCTGAAAAGTGGAGATGAGGACACACTCACAGAGGGAAGACCGTGTGAGGACACGGGGAGAAGTGTCCGTGTGCAAGCCAGGGACAGAGGCCTCCGCAGAAACCTGTCCTGCCCACACGCCTGGATCTCAGAGTCCAGCCTCCGAGCTCTGGGCAAGTAAATTGCTGTTGCGAACGCGGCCCGGCCCGCGGCGCTTTGTGGAGGCAGCCTGAGAAGATGAGCACGAATGTCCTGGAAAACGTGAATCCCGAAAGTTTATTTCTAGGGGCTCAGTCGGTTGAGCATCCAACTCTTGATTCTGGCTCAGGTCGTGACCTCAGGGTTCCAGGACTGAGCCCCGTGTTGGGCTGCGCTGCGCTGGGCATGAAGCCTGCTTGGGATTCTCTCCCTCTGTGCCCCACTGCCCTCTAAATAAATAAATAAAATAAAAACAAAATCTATTTCTAAAAGGTACATCCCAGGTCCCTAAAAACATCTGCTCTGATAGAAGAAACTTCCGGAATGCATGTGCTGGTTCACACCAAGATGTTTTCGTGCTCCAAGCCCCCTGGTCAGCACATTCCCCCTCGAAGATGTTTTCTCAAAATGTGCTCTTCTTTTTTTTTTTTTTTCAAAGATTTTATTTGTTTATTTGACAGACAGAGATCACAAGCAGGCAGAGAGGCAGGCAGAGAGAGAGGAAGGGAAGCAGGCTCCCCGCTGAGCAGAGAGCCCGATGCGGGACTCGATCCCAGGACCCTGAGATCATGACCAGAGCTGAAGGCAGAGGCTTTAACCCTCTGAGCCACCCAGGCGCCCAAAATGTGCTCTTTTAAAAATGTATTTACACAACAGACCGACCTTTAAATACATGTTTAAGGAGCAATTCTGACTATGCTCACTGTCAGAACGAGACGGCATTGCTCACGTGCGTCCAGTTGGTTGGATAAATCATGAGTTTGCCCGTTTGTTTTTTTTTAAACCCGCCACCTCCTGTAATTACGTGTTCACCTTTATGATAATGCCACACCGCTCGCAGTTTTAGCTACGAATGGGGTAAAGTATTCCAGTAAGAGAGAGAGAGGAATGACTGAAGGAGGGGGACCCTGGTGCCTGCCCGCCCCTGTCCCAGGGCACGTCTGCCGATGTCCCCGATTCCGGGAGCCACTGTCATACACCGCGGGCGCGTTGCCTCCTACAGCTTCTCGTATCTCTGACCCACGTGCTGAGAGGGCCTCCCTGTGTGGGGGCCAGAGCGTGTGGCCCTCTCACCCACGCGGTCACAGGAGAGGGGACGGGGCGTGGTTGCTGCCAGGGGGCCCGGCAGGCGGTGGGCGCGGAGTCTTCCTGCCACGTTCTACAGAATCCCGCGGCCTCTGCCGGTCTTCTCAACCTCCCTCCTTTGCTCACAGAGCCTTGGGTGATGACGTCCACACCTGGGGGTGACCATGCCTTCCTTTAAATTTCCTAAGCAATCAGGATGTTATGCCTGGACTACTAGGGACAGAGCCCTTACCTCATACTCTTGATTCTGGAGTAAATCAAAGAAGTCATGCTGTGCCCATTTTACAGATGGGAAGAGAGAGGCGCAGAGAAGCTGTCATGTGGCCCAGTTCTGGCACTTGGGATTTTTAGGCCTCACATAGATACCTGGTGCTCTTCTAGAACAGTCCGCCGTAGGAAATTTGGGGACATGAAGCCATTTGACACTACGTCTATAGGGGTCAAGAAATTCTGCTATAAGAAGATGTTGGGTCCAAATCTATTTCCCAAGTCAGGGATGGCTGCTTTCACTGGGAAGCTTAGCTAAGGAATAGGTTGGGACCACGAGCCCCTTAACGTGCTGTGGGTGGCTGGGGTCACACAGTGCGCCCCAGAGGGCAGGCCCTCCTGCTCTGCAGCTTGCTAGCGGAGTGTGCGTGTGTGTGTGCGTGCGTGTGTGTGCGTGTGTGTGTGTGCGTGTGTGTGTGTGCGTGTGTGCGTGTAGAGGTGCCCCCCCCTTCTGATTACCTGGGCTCTCTCCGGCAGTGATTAGAAAGGAACCAGAGAAGCTAAAGTCAAAGGAAATGAAAATTTTTTTCTTCTCTAATAGCAAAATCAGGCAGAAGAAGAGCTCCGAAGTGATACTTCTTAACTCAGCTTTTTCAGGTGCAAGAGAAAAGCACTCAAATCGAACTCTAAACCAGGCAGGTTTGGGCCTGGGGCATCAACCTGAAGGCTTCCAGGGTCTGGAAGCTGCACTTGGACAAGCGAACTGAAGGGTCTGCTCCGGTCCCAAGACAGGCCGAGGGAGGCAGGCCAGGCCTTGGGCTGTGCCGGGAAGGGCCTGAGCAGCTCCTCTGGGTGGGCTCCCCGGGGCCACATCCTGGAAGCCTGGGTGCCAGTCCCTCCCCGACCATCCCATGAGCCCGTTGTCGTAGAGCATCCCTGGGGACGCCTTCAAATATTCTCAAAGCAAAACTAACCATGACAGAAACCAGGTCGGCCAACACCGTTAGTCTTCAAGAAAATGCAAATCAGGGGGTGCTTGGGTGGCTCCGTGGGTTAAGTCTCTGCCTTTGGCTCAGGTCATGATCTCAGGGTCCTGGGATCGAGCCCGGCAGGGAGCCTGCTTCCTCTTCTCTCTCTGCCTGCTTCTCTGTCTACTTGTGATCTCCGTCTGTCAAATAAATAAATAAAATCTTAAAAAAGAAAGCAAATCAGAACCAAAGCATGACGTCATGTTCCACTTACGGGGGTGGGGGGAGGAGCTCATTACTGAAAACAATGGAAAATGACCAGCATTGGTGAGGATGTGGGGAAGTCAGAGCCCTGCTGCACAGCTGGGGGTGGGGGAGGGGGGAAGGGGTGGGGGAGTGGTGGGGGAGGGGCATGTAACATGGGGCAGCCTCCTGGCCAACAGTCCAGTGGTTCCTTGGTAGGTTAAATCCAGAATCACCCGACCCAGCACTCCCAGCCCTGGGTACCCGCCCGCCAGACCTGAGAGCAGGGCCCGGAACACATTCTTGCGTAGCCACGTTCACAACAACGTTATTCCCAGTAGCCAAACGGGAAACCAGCCCCATGTCCATCAAGAGCAGAACGAAGCTGGACGTGATGTGTCCAGACCCTGGCAGACGATTCGGCCTTAAACAGGCGTGAGTGTCGGGGTGCGCACAGCATGGAGGGGACCTTGAAAACCTCGTGCTGGAAGACCGGAGGAGGGTGTCTCCGCCCCTCTTAATGCCAGGGCTCAACTTTTCCTCTCTTTCTCTTCCTTTCTTTCAGAGGATGAGGTCATCCACTTCCTCTCCATGCTTCCTGGTCCGCATCGATCCCTCCTGCTGGATGGATGAACAAGGTCAAGGTGGTCTTCTCTCCTTCCTGAAACAGCTTCGGAGACTGGCTTTCAGGACAACCCGTTCCCTGGGTTGCCTCCCGCATCTCTGCTGTCCAGCTCAGTCTCCTTGACTGTGAACACGGGCGGGTCCCCTCTTGGACATCTCGGGCAGTGCCCACCTCCTCGGGGTCCGAATCTCCCCCAAGGTTTTAGGTACCAACTGCGCTGACCCCTAAGTTCCCATCTCATCTGTCCTGAACACCCGGCTCGTGTGTCTGCCTCCGGCATGCGTCTACGGGGTGCCCGATCGAGACGGCAAACAGCACGGCCACGCTTGTGCTCCAGGTTCCTGCCTCCCCGACCTGTCCTGCTTCAGGAACAGCAAAGCCACTCACCAGGTGGCTTGGGCGCTCTCTGCCTCCTCTCTTTCGTCACAGCCCACAGCCCGGCTCTCAGCAGCCCCAACCTGCTCCACCCAAGCCTAACCTAGCCTTCCTCCTTGCCCCAGTGATCTTCTGTCTCCTAACAGGTCTGCCTGCTGCCCCCAAGCCCCCTCCAACAGCCTCCTTGCCACAGACGAGCCAGGGCGAGCCTTTGGCAACTTAAGTGAGATCAGGTCAGTCCTCTGTTGGAAAGCCCCCACGACTTCCAGCTTAGGAAAAAAAAAAAAAAAAAAAAAGAGTGCAAAGTCTTTATCTTGACCTCTGAGGCCCAGCATGAACCAGTCCCAGTTCATTCCTCTCTGAGCCATAATGACTGCTTGTGTTCCTTGAACATGTGTGCACTGTGCTGCCTCAGGGCCTTTGCACTGGCCATTCCCTCTCCCTGGGATGCTGTTCCCTCCCGAGTTCCACATGTCTCACACTTGCATCTGTGTCTGTCCATCAGAGAGGCCTTCTCCAGCTATGCCGACCTCGAAGGGCAGCTGTTTTTGCTCCCTCTCTGCACGCCTCGCCTGCACAGCTTTTATGCCACCTGCCATGTGTATAATTACTTACTTGTTTACTGTCTCTCTGCCCTACTTCGTGAGGGCCTGCGCTTTGTTTTAGGTACTGTGTCTCTAGGGTCTGGCCTGTAGTCGGCCCTAATACATGGGTGAAAGAGAGTAGCCCAGGGCCTTTGCCCGTCATCTTGAAAAGATCTGGGCTAACTCGATCTATCATCTATACATCCATCCATCCATCCATTTATTTTTAAGTAGGCTCTATGCCCAATGTGGGACTTGAACTCATGACCCTGAGTGCAAGGGTCCCATGTTCTGGTGACTGAGCCAGCCAGGTGCTCCTGGGCTAACTCTGGAGATGTTATGGGACACAGAGGCCTAGATGGTGAGAGGTCAAGCCCCAGAGGTGAGTCAATCTGAGTTTGACTTTCCCTTGTGTCTCTGCCTCCAGGATTTGGGGTGCTTTTTCCATGCATACTCTCCTTTGAAGGCAAGAGGCCAGGACAACAGGCCCAAGATGCCAGAAGGTGATTTGAGGTCTGTGGGGGGCATCAAGGAAAAGCTATAGCCCCAAAATCTAAGTTGTAGACCCAATCTGCAAATACCTTGCACGTGGTCTTTAAGGGGATTTGGCTCCTGGCTAAATGTCTGTGGTCTACCCTCTGGCCCCAGCTTCTGGGCCGCCTGGGCCTGGGTCCCCCTCACTGCACTCTGTCCAGGTGTGGACAAGAGACACTCACATGCCTCTGATGTTAACGGGGAGGCGCAGGGAGAGAGCGAGTTGGGGCCGGGAGCGCCACTACCACGCCGGCCTGGGACCCAGCCAAGAAACACCTTTCTGGCTTGACTGTGCTGGAGGGAGGGAAGGGAAATCTGACAGCCCAAGGACCCCAGAGTTTCCAGACCTGTCCCATCTGGCAACAGCTAGTCTGAAAACGCGGGGGGGGGGGGTGTCAGCAAAAAGTCAACCGAAATTTATTCCTTGAATCCGAAACTCCTGGGTGGAGAACTCAAGGCCAGAAGTCAGAGAATGGGGAGCTGCGGGCTATGCATGCTCCCCTCCCCCACTGCTTCTCTTCTGGGGTCTGCACTGGGCAGCCAGGAAAAGCAGTGCCTAAGGGGCTAGGGCTCCCAAGGTGCCCTTGGTCTCATCCGTGAGAAGCAAGGAGATGTCCTTGCCTGGGGATGCCGCTCACCGCCACCCCGCCAACGGGCAGCAGTGGACTTGGTGGGAGCCGCGGGTCATCTGGGGCAGTGATCTGCGGGGGTGGGGGGCAGCCCACCAAACAAGCACCTGCCCTTGATCTCCAGCATAGCCCTGGGGGGTTCTTTCTGCTGTGTATGGTGTCTTTACATTAACCCCTTGAGGAGAGAATTTAATTTGTAATAAATCTGTATTACGGTGGAGGTTCAGTGCTCCAGCAACTACAAAAATTAATTCCTATCCCAAACTTTATTATACAGCTTTTGCAATGAGTTGGCTTGTCGTTGAATTCCTGGTTTGGGCCACGAAGAGTAATCAGTGTCACCGAACAGTGTCATGTAATATGTTCCCTCTCTCTGCAGCCCTCCACTGGCCTCACCCCCGTATCTCATCACCAGCTGGATCCCATTGTAATCAGTCTTGTAAATGGGCTATGCTGGGCCATGACTGCCTGTTGGCTTTGACGGTCAAGAAGATGTTTTCTTTCTGTTCCTGAACGGCCAACTCTGTTCTGTGTTTTCTCCTTCTTTCAAAGTACTGTGTGTTCTTGGGGAGATCATTTTCCTCCTGAGCAGAGGAGGACTCTGACAGCTGTTTAGGAAGGAGGGCTCCTTAATCCGGGACCCAAGGGGGGCTTCCAAAGGTCTCAGAACCCCTTGAAATTTCTGGAAAATGTTGTGTCCACATGCATGGATAAGCACTTAGTTCCCCTCTGAGGAAGTGAGGCAGGAGGTTTCTGCAGATGGACAGAGGGAATCCACCTCCCAAAGGATAGTGGCTAATATTTATTGAGAAGTGATATAGACCAGACACCCGAGGTCTCTAACCTGGTGTTTATGGACCTATAGAGGTCCAAGAGCTTGGATGAGGCAAGTTTACATATTTAGTTTTGGCAAAGTTATCCTGCAGTTTAGTATTTCCTTCCATTATAAATGGCGTCAACACACCGCTGTGGTTTTCACAACTGTTTCTTCACTACATGAATATTGTTGCAGATATCGCAAAATATTCTTTATGCTCGACATCACTTGGAAATCATGTTGGTTATTGAATTAGCAGCTACACTTTATTTAATACATTGAGGAAGAAGCACATATACTATGGCTATCTTCACGACATATTTTAAGAACGGGCATTCATTGTCATTTGTCACCACTGTAATTCTATGCATTTCATTTTATGCATTTGTAATTATTATTCTGAGACGGAGTCCATGGCGGAGCCACAATTAAGCACCACTGGTGTGTACTAGAGCACGCACATGCATCTGAGACGATGCTGTGCCTGAGTTTGGACACCTCTCCTACTTCCTATCTGCCTGGTCTGTGCTCTACTGGTTCCCTTTGAAATGGGGACAACAGCCCCCATTGGGTGTTGAAAATGGGTGCTGAATGGTTAGAATTGCTGGTATAGGTGAAAGTTTTGAGGCAGCCCCAGGTACAACATCATACTCTTTACATCAGTTTTCTCATTTAATCCTCCTGCAACTCTATACATTCAGTCCTAGAATTATTCCCATTTTATAGATGGGGACACTGAGGTTTATTTTAAGGAAGAGCCCAAGAACTAGACAGAAGTCCAGGCCATTGGACCGCCAATCCCCCGTGCAACATGGGCTTTCGTTTTTTACCCATAATATTTACCACGCCTGGCACTCTTTATTCCTTCTTGTAGATCTGAATTCTGTATGGCATTATTTCCCTTCATCCTGAAGAACTGCCTTAGGCATTTCTTGTCATGCCGGGTTGCTACAGAGGAATTCTCTGAGTTCATTATCTGCAAACATGTTTGTCTCATTCTCATTTTTGAGAACTATTTTCACTTGACGTAGACTCATGAGCCAACAATCCTCCCTCCGCCTCAGCTCTTGCCTCCATTTCTTTAAGATTTTTTGCACCCTTATCTTCTGGCTGTGACTATATCTGTTGAGAAAATAGCTATAATTTTTATCATTTTTTTCTTTCTATGTAATGCATGGTTTTTTTTCCTGCTTACTTTCAGGATCCTCTTTTTTTCTTTTTCTTTTTTATCTCTCTTTCCTTTTTTCTCTTTAGCAGTTTGACTATAGTGTACCTAGGTATGGGAAGCTTTGAATTGACCTTCCTTGAGGTTCTTTGAGATTTTTGGATCTGCAAATGAACGTTTTTCATCAAATTTGGAAAATTTTAGCTATTATTTCTTCTGCCCCATTCTCTACCTTCTCTGTTAAAAACTCTACTTACATTAAAAACAACAACAACAACAACCTTCTGGGGCGCCAGGGTGGCTCAGTGGGTTAAGCCTCTGCCTTCGGCTTGGGTCGAGATCTCAGGGTCCTGGGATCGAGTCCCGCATCGGGCTCTCTGCCCAGCAGGGAGCCTGCTTCCCTCTCTCTCTGCCTGCTTCTCTGTCTACTTGTGATTTCTCTCTGTCAAATAAACAAATAAAATATTGAAAAAAAGCCCTTCTGCTTATATATATGTTATACCACATAATTTTGTCCAATAGATTATCAAATATCTGTTGGTTTTCATGAAATCTCTTTCTCTGTGTCCTTCAGATGGAATAATTTTTATTCAAGTTTCCTAATCCTTGCTTCCATAACATCCAATCTCCTAGTCAGTGAATTTCAAATAGTTTACCTTTAAGTTCTGGAGTTAACTTGGCTATTTTTTTTAATAATTTCTATTTCTTTCCTGAGATTCCCCCTATTTTGTTCATGACCAACCTTCATTTAAGTTCGTGAACACATTCTTTTTTTTTTTTTTTTTTAAGATTTTATTTATTTATTTGACAGAGATCACAGGTAGGCAGAGAGGCAAGCAGAGAGAGGAGGAAGCAGGCTCCCTGTTGAGCAGAGAGCCAGACTCGGGGCTCGATCCCAGAATCCTGGGATCATGACCTGAGCCGAAGGTAGAGGCTTTAACTCGCTGAGCCACCCAGGCACCTCTCGTGAACACATTCTTAATGGCTTCTTTAAAGGTCTCTTCTGCCAAGATAGGTTAGCTCAGCTTTTTTTCTATTAATTTCTTTTTTCTCCCCTTGATACAAGTCATATTTTTCTATCTCTTCACATGTCTAGTAATTTTCGATTATATACTCGACATTTCAGAAGATATGTTGTATGGCGTCTGGATCGTCTTAACCTACGTTAAAGATTTTATGTATTTATTTGACAGACAGAGATCACAAGTAGGCAGAGAGGCAGGCAGAGAGAGAAGGAGGAAGCAGTTTCTCTGCAGAGTAGAGAGCCCGATGCGGGGCTCGATCCCAGGACCCTGGGATCATGACCTGAGCCGAAGGCAGAGACTTTAACCCACTGAGCCACCCAGGTGCCCCTGTCTTAACCTACTTTAAAAAAATGTTGAATTTTTTTCGGCATGCAGTCCAATTCTTGGTGAATGCTTTTCCTCCTGCAAGGTTTGGTTGTATTCTTTGTCTGGGTGGACCCGCTTTGGTTTTCAACTCAGATTATGGTGTAGCCCTTAACCCAAGACATGATCTTTACTGCTAAGACCTGGGCTTTATGGGGCCTCAATTTAATTTAAAATATAGGCTATAGATTGATGCAAACTTCTTTTAGGGCCTTTGAGGGTGCATCACAAAGAGAAAGTAAGTGGGTGAAGATAAAACTATGATAAGAAGTATATTTGCCTGACTGTTGGTAGCGATCTGTTGAGTATATTCAGATGGTGGGGGCAGAGAAAATGCACAGTGGTCACAGATCTAGTCCTAAATGGGAAGTCACAGGACAATACAGACGAATTGCCTGTATGGGTTTGTGACAGAGCCGCTTCTCTATAGAGTTCTATATAGAATTCTATATAGAATTACAGCATAATTCTATATAGAAAGTTCAAGGATTTACTTATGATTAGATTCAGAGTCCTTGGAATAATGCTGGAGAGGCAAGCTGGTTATTAAATGTTTTTAAAGAAACACTGATGGGTTATATTTAGACATCTGTAATGACCACTTAATGTACTCAAATATCTTGAAGTTACTTATTAAGGACCAGAACAAATAAATAAGTTTACTTTGTGACTGTAATAGTACCTCTTTGTAAGCAAATACACGTTATAACAGATGTACCTGAAGATAGTTCCTTTGTTTTGTTTTAAATATTTTATTTACTTATTTATTTGACAGAGAGAGCACAAGTAGGGGGAGGAGTAGAAGGAGAGGAAGAAACAGCCTCCCCACTGAACAGGGAACCTGATGCAGGACTCAACCCCAGGACCCTGGGATCATGACCTGAACTGAAAGCAGACGCTTAACCGACTGAACCCCCCCAGGTGCCCCTGAAGATAGTTTCAATAGAGAGTAGATTTTCCCCTATTGTCTTTGGTACATGATTAAGTTGCTTACATAGCTCCTTAACTCAGGCAAAGAGGACACACTTCATCTTAGCCCAAGTGGAAATTTGGAATGAGAGGTATCTGAATTAATCAATTAAGATAACAAGGGACACCTGGGTGGCTCAGTGGGTTAAAACCTCTGCCTTCGGCTTGGGTCATGATCTCAGGTCCTAGACTCGAGCCCCGAATTGGGCTCTCTGCTTGGCGGGGAGCCTGTTTCCTCCTCTCTCTCTGCCTGCTTATGATCTCGCTCTCTGTCAAATAAAAATAGATAAATAAATAAATAAAGATAATAAATTAATAAATTTTGAAGGTAAAAATGGGATTTGCTGGGGCGCCTGGATGGCTCAGTGGGTTAAGCCGCTGCCTTCGGCTTAGGTCATGATCCCAGGGTCCTGGGATCGAGTCCCGCATCGGGCTCTCTGCTCAGCAGGGAGCCTGCTTCCTCCTCTCTCTCTCTGCCTGCCTCTCTGCCTACTTGTGATCTCTGTCAAATAAATAAATAAAATCTTTAAAAAAAAATGGGATTTGCTGTCAGAGGCACAAGGTTGAGACCGATCACAGGTATTGTTCTGTTTCCCTAGTATTATGTAATAAGCCCGTACTTAGGAGTTATTTAAACAATGACTACCTTAGTTTTGCCCACGGGCTCAGTGGGGACAGCTTTTCTCTGTATTACGCAGCATCCAATGGGATGGCACAAAGGCTGGGCCTGGAGTCATCTAAAGGTATGTTCACTTACAAGTCTGGTGGCTGATGCGGGCCATCGTCCAGGACCTTAACTGTTGTCCCTCTATGCAGCTTGGCACCAAGGGTGTGTCTGGAGAGAGGGAGTCAGGCAGAAGTTGTATCGCGGATTTTTCCCTCCAGCCCATCGCTATCCTTTTTTCATGTCCTAAATATCCTCCCCCATTCTATGCAGCCTCTCCTATTCCTCCAGATGGGCTCAGATGGGGACCCCCAGAACCTTGTGTGCCTTGTCCTGTGACAACATGTGACACTTACGGGAGGGCCTGAGTCCTACCACTTGCCTCGTTCTGACAAGGATAAACTGAATGGCTTCAATCCTGTAGAGGTGCTGTTGCTTTTCAGAGGGACCATCCGAGCCGGACCTCCATGTTAGAAGCCCCCTCCCCCCAGGTTTCTAAGGTCCAGACCTTTCCCTGATGCCCGGCCTCGTCTTGGTCCACTGTGCCATGTTCTCTGCTGCCTTGGTTTCTCAATAGTTCCTGACCAAGCCAGGGGATTTGGAGCTTTCTTTCTTTCTTGAAGGACTTGCCTGTCAAGGAGAATTAGCTTGAGAGGAAATGCGAATAAGGACTTGATGCGAATTAAAGGCAAAAATCTCCAGGATCTGAAAAGAGTGGGTGTGACAGCAACACAGGTCTCAGGGACCCTGATGGCGATATTCCCACGGGTGCTGAACTGTGTGCTGACCCCTGACCAGGGAAGCACCTGCTGGGACCAATTAGAATGTCTCTTCCTGATCTGAGTTCATTTGCATAAACCCGGGGTCCCCAGGAAAAAATTTTCAAATGGCCTTCTATTCTTTGCTAAATGAAAAAGGTTCCTCTTCTTTCTTCAGCTGTCAGCTCACACTGGCTTCCTCAGCAAGCTCCCGCTGGCTGCCCAGACCAGGTGTCCTCATTTGGCCACACTCCTTTGTCCTCTGACTTCTCAGCCACACACCTTAGCTCACAATTACTTGTGCTCTCTCCCAGACTCCAGCACCAAGGACAGGGCCTTTGCATTGCTTCATTGTAGCCCAGGCTTAGTGCACAGTAGGACTTACTTGCTCCATGAGCAAATGGATTTCCTTCCATGACACCTGTCCGCCCCCTCATGAGCCAGACCCCACATAAGACCACTCATGGGCCATTTGGCAGAAAGCTAGCCAGTTGTTATTTTCTTTAGCTTTTACCGTGGTTAAGTCTCTGCTGGTTTCCAGGCCCGCCCCTTAAGGAGCTTACAGCTGAGCTGGGAAGATAAGATGTAAGTACATGAAAAGATTATTTTTATTTTTGGAAAGTTTAACGTTTTAAACCAACATCCCATGAGGCTGTGGGGTACGGCTGGAGGTAGAACAGGCTTATCCAATTTGGAATCACCGAGAGAGTTCCAGGAAGGGCTTAATTCTCCATCCCTTTTTATTTTTGAAATTCTGCAGAGATTGAGATACTGAGGTTAGGACTGGGAGAAAAGCAAACGTCGAAATGTCAAATGATGGGCTGGAGCAAGTGGGAGCTTTCAAGATAACGCCTGAGGGACAGGCTTTTGGGGGCCCTGTGGGATGTCTCAGGGTCTGGTTAAGACTTGTGATCAGAACAGCATTCACGATAAGCTGTGTGCATATTTCCCGAGTCCCGTTTCTTAGCGGGGCGGGCATCCAGCTGCTGGAATCTGGGATGTAAATGGCACATGGTAGAAACATTTTCAGGTGCTGCCTTTGTCCCGGGGAGCTTTGCAGAAGGCGCTAGAATTTCTAACCAGGAGCAGACGGCCCGAGGAGCTGGACAAGCATGAAGACAGAGCCTCTGCCGCCGTGCAGACAACCAGGCTGCCCCGCGGGGAACTTGAAGGCACAAGCTCCCCAAGTTCTCTTTCATCTTCTTCCAGGCAACCCTAAACATCGGAAGGAAGAGGGGCAATTGCGCAGAGCGGCCATCGGGTGGCAGTATGGAACTAAGTCCCTGAGCGTGTCTGCTCCCTGCTCTTAGTCCGGAGTCAGATGCTGCCGGAAGCTGGGCGTGCAGCAGCAGCCCCAAGCAGGCTGGGAGCTGGGGCAGGAGCCGCGAGGGCTCTCCCTTAATTTAATCGACCCGTGCACTGAGCTTAGAACGTGTCTGCCATCTCTCAGCTTGGGCAGCTCCCCATGTACGGAGGCTTGGGGGCGCTTATTTGCTGGGCTGGGAACACGCTGATAAAAAGTTAATTTCTATTTGCTGTTGCTCGGTAATTGGATGAACATGAAAGCAATTAAATATTAAAACATACAAACAAATAACTAAGTCACTGTAATTAGCCAAAGTTTGATCACTGTCATATTTATTTAAGAAGAGGTGATATGTCTCAGCAGGTGACATTTTAAATACCCCGGGCCTCTCTGGTGTTGTCTTTGGAGGATGCTGAATAATGTACGGAGAATTTAATTAAACCCTGTTGTAAATCAGCTATGATGACAGGGAAATGACAGCCACATGTTGAAACGAGAATTAGTCCACAGCAAGGGATATTAATTAACTCCTTTTCTGAAGGCCTTTGGCACAGAGTGGCATTTAAAAAAAAAAGAAGAAGAAGAAGCAACCAGCGCTTTGACACGGGGAGGAGACTGCGCCTGTTATTATTTTTATAATCATCATTATTATTTATGGCTGGAATTTCTTTAGTCGCCCACACGGAGCTAATCATCAGGGCACGGTAGAGTGAGAGCAAAGAGTCCTTTCCCTGGGAGCCAGAGACACAGGTAGACATCAGCAGCCAGGATGCCAGGATGCCAGGGGAGGAGAGGGTCCCTCGGAAAACATAAGCGTTTTCATAAGCCCCGGATTACTCTATTCCAGATTTGGACTCAGGGAGAAGGAACGGAGGTGTTGGAAGCCAATGTGCAGCCCTCAGAGCTGAGAGAGGCCACGGAAACCCAGTGGCCCACCCGGCTCCTCTCCTGGAGAAGGAGACAGAGGCCCAGGGAGGTTCAAGGACGTGCCAAGGTCATGGGCTGATCGGGGCACAGTGGGGGGGTGCAGCATGACCCTGGGACCATGGTCAGTGGAGTTTCCAAAATGCTGAGGCTGTGGCTATGCCAGGGATGGGAAGAGGCGGCTGTGAGCCCCAGGGTGACCACAGTGCCTCGTCTGTCTGCTGCTAAAGCTGCAGGGGCAAAGACTGGAGCATAAGGGGGGGGCGCAGGGACCCCCACTCGGCCTCTCCCTCGCTCAGAAAGGAGGCTAGGTGCAAAGATGAACACTTGGCAAACAAGTGTCCCGCCGTGGTGTAAGAACGTCATCACTCCGGGAGGAACTCTGACCCTCCACCGAGGACGGGCCTCTCCGCGCATCCTGCCACCTCAAAACAGTCACTGCATGACGGGAGCTGGGCAGCTCCCTCCACCGAGGCTGGGTGCGGCCGGGACACACACCGTCGGCTGGCAAGTGCAGTCTCCGGACTGTTCAGCGGCCCGTGGGCGCCACGTGTGCAGTCTCCTGTAGGCCACGACTGTCACCCTATTGGCTCCCTGGGTTGGTGACGGACCACTGCGTCGGCCAGTCCAGAGCTGGAAAGGGCAGGCCATCAGTTGCAGGGGAGACCATTCCGGATGATCCCGACCGCGTATGTGGGCGGACGTGTGTCCTCCTGTCCCGCAGGGTTGAGAATCTGGCCCAAAGAGATTGTCAGGACACAGTGTTCACAGCCCTCCCCGGGGGTGGGGGCGGGGGTGGCGGGTTCGGATAAAGGCCAGCCTGCTTCGGAGAGGTGGCTGCTGTGGCTTCAGCGTCTCAGGTGTGCGTGTGTATGTGTGTGTCCCCGACGCTGGGACCCTCACGGTCCCCAGAGGAACAGGGCTGGAAGCGGACGTGGGAGTCAGGCTGACGCTCTCTTGGCAGAGTCTAAGACGCGTCTGTGTTGAGAAGAGAGCCGCAGTGTCCCGTGGGTCTGGTTTGCATGATGTTATCTGCAAGGTCAGGGACTTAACAGAAGCTTAGCTTAATCCCTGGGGCCCTGCAGTCCTTGTGTCAACGTCACTGCCCCAGAGGCTCAGGCCCTCGGTGGGGCCCATCTTATCTGGGTCAGCCAGAGCCTTATGAGCAAGACAACAGCATTTTTGCTGCTTCCTAACAGGGTTTGATGGGCAGTTAGAGGGAAAGGTTCCTGTGCCTGTCTCCTCGCCGAGCCGTAGTCCCTGATTTCTCCGGGAGCTGCGCTGCACAGCTCAGCTGTCTGTGGCCTCAGGTGAAGTCTCACCGGACCAGGGAATGTGGGGAGGGCCTCAGCCCCGTGTTTCCAGGGGAGAACAAACAGGTGGTATAGTAACTGCCCGTTCTCTTCCCTCTTCCCAAATAAAAACCAGCACCAGGCACCAGGCGGTGAGTTCCCGGGGGAGCAGTCTGGGTCCATCTGGCCCTGTCTTACCTTGCGGGTTCACCTGCAGCATCTACACATCCCTCCTGCCTGTCACCAACACCTGTGAGCCTGGTCTCCGGCCCCCACCCCCATTCTTCAGAAGGCCCCTGGCAGGCAGCCCCTCATCACCCATCTGCAGCCTCTGGTCTCCGTGAGCATCCTCCTTCCTGAGCTCTGCCTCCTGGAATGTACTCTGGCTTTGCCAGCTCCTCCTCCCCCTCCTCCCCTGCCCTGCCCCCTTCCCGCCCTTTCCTCAGCATGGCTTGGGGTTCTGAAGTCCCTAAAGAAATGGAGACGGTTGACCAGTGTGGGGCTGGATCCAGTGGGTATGCCCACGGGCTCCCAGGACTGACCTGCGCTCTCCCCTGGCAGAGGGCCAGCTGAGCGTGCTTCTGTAGGGCTCAGGTCCCTTCCCAAGGCTCCAGAGTTGATTCTGGTAGAAAGCCAGGACTGAGAACTCCAGGGAACGTTCTGAGAAGGGTTCAGAAATGGGGAGATTTCTCTGGAAGCTGCCCTGCCAAGAGCACTATTTTGGGAACACAGATTTCAGACTCAGACCGATCTGGGCTTGGCCCTCAGCTGTCCCCTCACGGATCCTGTCACTTTGGACTAGTGACTTCACTAGCCAGTGCCTCAGAGCTTATCAGTAAAATGGAAATAGTTCCGCAAGGAGCAGAGACTGCCCGAGCCAGCTCAAAGACGCAAGAAGGGTGTTGACTGTGAGAATGGGAGGTGCCTCTGGGGCCACGAGCGACACCCTAGTTCAGCAGGTCACTGACTAGTCCTCCGGTCTCTCGGCAGGTAAATGCACGGGCCAACCACTCAGAGCAAGACTGAGTCTCTGCATGTCAGTTCCAAATTCCCAGGCTACGGCTTCTGTCTGCCCACTTGGGCTTCTGTCTCTTCACTCCCACAGCATCACCTCCGTACCCAGGATCGCCGTGGGCCAGACACTCTCCCGGAAGTCGGACACAGCCTAGAAACTGGAACACATCCTCCCCAGGTGATTGTACATTCACTTAATAAAAGCAAGACGCCTGTGTTTGGAGAGGACACTGCGTGGTGTCCCCTAGAGCGGACGGGAGAGCTGGGCGTCTCCCACCCCGTCCTGCCCCCGGGGCTGGGCACCAGGGACGTGCAGGGAGTCTATTCCTTTAACTGGAGGGAAGAAGGTCTCTTCCCAGGGCTCTGGGCTTTGTAGACCTTTCCTTAAACAAACAAGAGAATTTATTTGTCTTCTGTCAAACTACACAGAGGTCAAGGGGCTGGTGACCCCTTTTAGTCTGGAGTGATGGGGTCACTCGGTTATTTGCTCATGGGCTAAGCTGATCCCCAGTGGGGGGAGAACTGGCTCGTGGTGGTTCGATCTCAGGCCCTTTGCCTGCTTTGCTCACGTAATCCTGATGGAGCAGACAGCCTCCGTGATGGTGGTGGGCTGCTGTGGGCGCCCAGTGCCCCTTGCGTGGCTGCCGCCTCTTGCCTCCCAACACGCCTTTCCGAGCACACGCTTCCTTAAGTCCTCACCTCTCTTCTGCTTGGTCCCGCCCCCATTCTCCTAAGCTGTTACCCGTTGGGGCCCTCCGTATGTCTCAGCACGCTGGGTGACCCACAAGCATGTTGACACCTGTCCTGCCCAGCGACCCTCCCCATGAATGGCACGAACCCCCAGTGCAGGAAATCACAAGGAGCCCTAATATTAATTATATGACTTGACGTTAGCTCCCTGATTTGGACACATGCCACACGTGTTGATAATAGATGTTACCTTCCTGTTGCAACTGTATATTTTAGTAAGGTCACTCTGATCGTATTCTTTTTTTAAGTCTGGTTACTGGGGTATAATTTGCATTTGGTAAAATTCACTCTTGCTAGAGGCCGGCCCCGTGAGTTCTGATGAATGCACGCAGTTATGTAAACGGCACCGCAATCCAGCCGTGTAACACTTAGCTCCCTCAGCCCAGTCCAAATCTCCCCACCCCCTGGTCTCTGGAAATGAATAATCTGTCATCTTCCCCTACAGTTTTACCTTTTCCAGAATGTCCAGTACAGAGACTCATACGGTCGGTAGCCTTTGGGGTCTGGCTTCCTTCACAGAACACCAAGCATTTTTGTGTCTTCCGCGCTGCGTGCTGGAGGCTCCTTTTTCTTGCAGAATGGTTCCCTGTTGCATGATTTACTGTTACTTTTTTATCTGTCACCCATTGAGGGACACTCGGGAGGTTTCCAGTTTTCGATGAGGATGAATCAAGCTGCTACAAACACTGCCACGCAGGTTCTGTGGGAACACGCATTTCCAGTATGGAAACCCAGTGCCGTCCTATGAGTGTGTGCGTCCTATGATGACCAAATGGTCATCCGCATGGCTGTTGCGCCCCGCAGGGCCAGTGTTCCACATCCTCACCAACTCCTGCTGTTGTCAGATTTAAAGCCCTTCTGATATCTGTGTTGGGGTATCTCATTGTTTAAAGCCCTTCTGATATCTGTGTTGGATATCTCACTGTGGCCTTAGTTTGTATTTCCCTGACAGTGACGTTGAACATCTTTTCTTCGCGTGCTTACCTTCTATCCATATACTGTCTTCAGTGAAGTGTCTTTTCAAATCTTCTGCTTACTCGTAAAAATGGGGCTGCTTATTTTGCCTTATTAAATTCTGAGAGTTCTTTAAATATCCTGGACATGAGTCTTCAAACAGAAATACATTTTGCAAATACCGGCCCCCAGTCTGAGATTTGTGTGTTTGTGTTCTTCACAGTGTTTCTCAAAGAGGGGAAGTTTTTAGTTCAGACGAAGTCCAGCTCACTATTATTTTTTTTAATGGAGTATGCTTTTTTGTGTGTGATAAATTGTCCCCTGATCCAAGATTTTCTGCCATGTTTTCTTTTAGAAGTTCAGGTCTGCGTTCCTTGCGAGTTTGTTTTTATATATGGTGAAAGATATGGGTGGAGATTTATCTCTTTTGCTTGTGGGTGTCTGGTTGTTAGATCATTTCTTTAAAAGACTGTCCTTTCCCCACGAACGTGTCTTCATGCTTTGTAGAAAATAAATGGACTGTCCTTCATTAGTTTTGAAAAATTTGGCTTGATGCTTAATGTGACCTGAAGGTCTCCTTCTGAGTTGTTTATGTCAACAGTGGTTTGTGGGGATGCTAGCTGGTAACAAGGTCTCACAAATATTATGTAGATCCAAAACAAAACGAACAATAGATATGTAGATTCATTGGGATGAAGCAAGAAGGAGGCTGCAGCTACTAAACCGAGATACTTGTTTTTCAATCCCATCTGACAATTGAGGGATTTTTTTTTTAAATTGAAATTTGTTGTTTTCATTTCTGTCTTTCTTCATGTCAATCAGTTGTTCCCACAGTCTTGGAAAGCGTTGCCCTGTTCCCATCTTTAACAAATGAGTTCAAAACCCACAACACTCTTCATATAGAATATTTTTTTAAAGATTTATTTATTTATTTGAGAGAGACAGATTGCGAGAGAGAGCACCCATGAGAAGGGAGAGGGTCAGAGTGAGCAGTGCTGAGCAGGGAGCCCGATGTGGGACTGGATCCAGGGACTCCAGGGTCATGACCTAAGCTGAAGGCAGTTGCTTAACCAACTAAGCCACCCAGGCACCCCCATATAAAATAATTTTTAAAAACTTGTTAGGAAATTGCTTCTGGGTCATATACGCCCGGAGGAGACATTTTTTTGGACAGGTGATATATTGCTTTGGGCAGTGATGATGCCGGCTTGACTCTACTGAGGACTTTCCCCCTTGTTTTCTAGATTCTGAGCACCGTGCCGGAAATGGGGTATACGGATGAGGGGTGATGCTAATGCCAGAGCACTAATGAACATGGGAGACCTGGGTTCTGTGTCAATTGTGACTTATTCCACACCTGTGGGGGTTTGACTCTCTATTCAATAGTCTATTGAAGACTAAAAGACTAAAAGTCTTTTACTAAAGACTAAATAGTCTATTGAAGACTAGAAGACTAAAAGACTATTCCATAGTCTATTTTCCCTGTAACCTATTAAAAAATATTGACGCAGCTCTGCATTTGGAGACTAGCATCAGACAGTACCAAAGACAGCGTGTCCTCTCATCCAGCAGGCACTGGAGAGCAGGGGCAGCTCTGGGGACACCAGCTTGTTGGTCCCCGTGGACAGCCTCACTGAGAGCCACACCTGCTTACCGTGAGTGTCTAGGATGCAGAGATGAAGCTCCTCAGTGAGCCTACCTACCAGCATTGGAATGGTAGGTCTGCACACCCCCTCAAGTACCCTGTGGGTCACATCCTGAATTTCATGAACTTGGGGGAGCCCTGAGAAATCACAACACCGAGTGCAAACTTGCTTTTCTCTGGGTCCCTCCCTTTTTTTTTTTTTTTTTCCCTCTTGCAGCACCTCAGTTCTTGGAAAGGTGCCCTGGAGATCTCACCGTAACATTGGCACTCATGAGTTCTACAAAGCCCTGTGACCCCCCTGTACCCAGCAAGCACTTGAGTGTGGACTTTGATGAGCTCTGCAGGCTTAATGGCTCAGGCACCCTGGAGAGAAATGCTGTGCAAGAACTTCCATGCTGCTCTTCCCTCCCAGGTGGGATGTGACCAGGGGACACAGAAACGAAACAGGGAACGAAGAGAAGTGGGTCCTCCCCTTGTGGGACCGCAGAGAAGCTGGAATTTGCTTTGGGGGAGGCCCGGGGACAGACCATCTGGCTTCCTAAGGAACTGGCTGGAACTGGAGACCTCTCTGCTTTGGCCTGTCTGGATGTCTCGTGCACTTCTCGAAGGGAGAAAGCAGATCTTAGAGCTGCCCAGCTTTTGAAGAACAGCCTGAGCCGGGGCCATCTGCTGGTCACTTTTCCCCGAGGATGCTGTGTGCGCCAGAACCAGGGCCTTCGGACACACAGGAACCATGGTGGCTCTAATGCGTGCGTGCGCGTGTGTGTGTGTGTGTGTGTGTGTGCGCGCGCGTGAGTGCGCGCCCACATGTTTGTGTTTTCGTCTCTTAATTTCTGCCTCCAGGAGGTCCCAGACGGCTGCCAGCAGCTCCTCGGGGCTCCACGCTTTCATGGTCATCTCTGGTAAGAAAGAGAGCGCCTCTTTGTTCCAACATTCCAAGCGAAGGTTCTGAACTTGAGCCAGATTGGTTCGCGTGCCCACCTTTGGGCTAGTCACTGTGCCCAAGGGATGGGAATTATATAGGGTGACCGCCTATGTCATGTGCTTTGTCTCCAAACCCAGCAACGAAGTCAGGTTCCTGGGAGGCGGACAGACCCCACCTGGAGAGATGGAGGCTGCTGGGATGGGGGCAGGAATGCTTGGGAGGCAGCCAACAGGTTAAGTTACTACGGTTAGGAAGACCAGAGGCCCACACCCCATCCAGTGTCCGAAGACTCTCATCTAATCCTTCCATTGTTGGCCTTAGTGATGAACCGGGTCCTTCGACTGAAACTCTCCTGCTGTTTGTTTCAGCGGCCTCAGGCCAGGATGCTGGGATAGATGGCGATGGCAGCCTCGGGCATGAGGCCAGGCTCCGGATTTGAATGCCAGAGCCTTGGTGCTCTCCCGAGAGAAATGGAAGTCCCGATCAAACTGCCTTCCCTTCTCGAGTGTCTGGGCGGCAATAACCCCGCCCCAGACTGGGGCTTCAACCACACACCCATCCGGCTCACAGCTCTGGGGTCTGTAAGTCCAAGATCAAAGTGCCTGCAGATTCGGAGTCTGCTGGGGGTCCTCTTTCTGCTTCTCACTGTGTCCGCAAGTGGAGGGAGGGATGAGGAAATGCTCGGGGTCTCTTCCGTAAGGGCACTCACCCCATTTGTAAGGGCTTCCCCTCCTGCCCTGATCTCCTCCCAAAGGCCCCTCCCGAAGGCCGTCTCACTGGGGGTCGAGATGCAAGTTATGGTTCCCGCTAGGACACAACATCCCCCCTACAGCATGCAACAGTGGCTCAGCCGAGAGGCAGGGGACCCTGATTTGGGTTCAGGGAGTGGAGCTCTTCACTGCCTGTCACTAGTCCACGGGGCCACAGCCCAGAGGAGCAGGAGGTGGTGGTATTGGAGGTGAGAGACACAGGGAGGGAGAGACGGGGCGGTGGGGACTCCTGCAGGCTTAACGTGTCCTCTGGTGGACCCGAGGCAGCCGCCGTTAAAAATAGAAGCACACTTGGCGGAGAGATTCTCAAATGACACCCACCAAGTGCCCATTAACTCATCAAAGTGGTGATTCCAAATTGATTATTTCGAGTGTAAGACATAATAACATGTTCATCACGGAAAATAATTAGCAGTGGAGTGGGGCCCGGGACGGCCTGCTGCCTGCCTGCCCCCCAAGCCCTGCAGCCGCGGGGGCGGGGGGAGCTGGTGGGTTCGGAGGGGGGATGCAGGCCTTCACAGCGGGGGTTGGGGGGGCTTCCGTGGTTTAGGATTAATCCTCACCCTGCCTCCCCACCCCCCACCCCCGCCTGCAGGCTGGGGCCTCTCCTGGGGTAGGGTTTGGGGCACCCCAGCCCTATGGCCCCCCGGGGGCTCTGTGGCAGGCCAGGCTCTGGGGGTACCAAGTGGGCAGTAATTGGCTGGGCTCCAGCTGGGCGCCTGGGCCCCGCATGACGCGCATTTCTCACTCGAGTGTGCGCAGCAGCCCGCACCTTCGCCGTTTCCTTGGAGACCGAATTGCTCTGGCAGCATTCCGCGGTGACACACACACCACACGTGCGCGCGCACACACAGTGCACACACACACCACACACACCGCAGGGAAATCAAGCGCCGTGGGCCACGTCATCCTGCCCCCGGCCACCTCTTCCTGCCCCCGGCCACCCCTTCCCCGCACCCCTGCGCGCACCCCCCCACCCCCAGGCCTGGTGGAAAGTGCCCCCCTGTGAGCGAGGGAGGCGAGCTGTCTCCTCCAAGCGCTGCTGAGGAGGCCGTTTGAGCGAGATGTTTATGGGCACTTGGACTCGGATGGGAAAACGGCCCCGAGGGGCGGGGGGCAGCAGCTTAGGAAGTGGGGTGGGCTCTGGGGACGCCCCGGCAATTCCGGCACAGCGAGGCCTATACAGAGGGTCCTGCACGTTCTGCGGTCCCTGCCCACCTCTCCCCTCGCCTGCCCACCTCTCCCTCAGTGCCTGCCTCCCCCCGCCCTGCCCACCTCTCCCCTCCCAGTCCCAGCCCTCCCACCTCACCCCCCCACCCACTTTTCCTCCCCCCCAGCTCTCCCCTCCACGACTCATCTCTCCCTTATCCCCCGCCCGTGTCTCCCACGAACCGCCCCCCTCTTCCTCATTCCCAGGCCCTCATTGCTGCCTGCAGAAAGCACTTGCAACGGCAAACGTTCGGGAAGGGCTGTCCTCAGGTTTGGGGTGACAGCCACATGAAGGCAATCTGGGCAGCGCGTGCTGTGGCGGGCCCCCAGAGCTCCATCCAGGCTCAGGGCTCACTTGCCCCCAGATCTCAGTGGAGTCCTTCTAGGGGACTTGCCTCCAGCTGGCCAGAGCGGCCTGTGTGCTGGCCGGCGGGCGGGGGGGCAGGGGCAGGGTTGGAAGCGCCTTCCTCCCCCCGCACCACCCTGGCACCTCAAGCTCCAGCTCCAAGGCTCGCAGTGGGGCTGCCAGTCTTCCCCAAGCCTGCATCAGCTCTCCAAGAGCATGGGAGACCCCCTGTACCCCAAAACTGTATCCAGCCCGTGGCCCTGCAGGCCAACCATGGCTGGGTGTCTGTGTGGGGTTTCCCAGCGCCTTCTTTCCTCCCCTCCTTCCGCAGTCCTTGGAACACCTACTGTGTGTCGGGCACCAGTCCACCACACAAGCAAGGCTCTGTTCTCACGGATCATCTGTGCAGGTTGGCGGAGACAGGAAAGAACGAAGTAGGAAAATATCAGATAGAGAGACGTGCTCTGCCCAGTTAAAAGGGTGACCTTCTAGAAGCTGGCAGGGTGAGGCCACCATCCTCAGGTGGTCAGGAGAGCCTCTGTGAGGAAGGGACATCTAGCTGGACCCTTCCGCAACCAGAACAGCTGGCCTCGTGAAGGCCTTTCCAGCCATGGGGGAGCAGCAGGTGCAAAGGCCCTGAGGTGAGAACAAGACACACATCGTCTAAAGCTTACCGTTTCAGCCACATTTTAAGTGGACCGCTCAGGGCATTAAGTCCATTCACCCTGCGTGCACCCATCACCGCTGTCTATCCCCAGAACATTCGTGTCTTCCCCAATGAGATCTCTGTCCCCGTTAAATACGGGCTTCTCATTTCTCTCCCCCTGCCCGGAAGTACTCCACTTTCTGTCCCTGTGACCTGGGCTGCTTTTGAGTACCCACGTAGAGGGAATCTTCCGTGTCCCCCTGATTTCGCTGAGGAGCACGTTCTCAGGGTTCATCCACCTTGTAAGAGGTGTTGGAGTTTACCGTCTCCTTTTGAAGGCTGTGGGACCGGACCACATTGTGTTCATCCACGGACAGGTGCTTTGGCTGTGAACGTGGCGCACCACAGAGGGGACCTGCGTGGGGCTGTGAGGGGCACAGCTGTACTGATGTTTTAGCCAGATCTCTCCGGAGAGGATGGGCTGGGTCAGGAAGTCAGTGAATTGTGTGGAGGGGGTGTCGTGGGAGGGGAGTGTGATGCCCCTGGGGCTACTGGTGAAGACCACAGGCCTGAACCCAGGGTGCATGGGAGGCACCATTGTGCCCACTATCCTGACTTCGAACAGAACAGATGAATCTTTGCCTCCTTTAAGATCTCATGTAAACAGGATCATGTGGCTGTCCCTTCCGCTTCATGACTTCTGTTGCTCAGGGGTATCTCACCCATGCCTGGAGATTTCTCATTCCCATTGCTGCAAACCGTCCCGCGGGGGTAAGAAGCCGAGCCGTGTTTATCCATCCACCGGCGGATTTGGGGGCGTTTCCGGTTCGGGGTTTTTCTGAATAGGATGCGGTGTACGTCCTCACGTATTTTGGGGGACCCGGGACAGATCTGTGGGGGGGTGCGAGCCTGGGAGCGATCTCGCGGATCCTGATGACGTCTAGTTGTACCACCTCCTGCTCCCAGCGGCACGCCAGCATCCGGCTGCTCCGAGCTCTCCCCGCTCTCCGTGGTGTCGGCCTCCCCCCTGCAGCACCCGCGCGGCGCTGGTCGCCCTGGTCCTCGTGGATTTCATCTGCGGATCCCTGGTGACTGTGAGGCTGGCCACTTTTCATATGTCTGCTGACCATCGTCCCTTCTGTGAAGCCCCTGATCAAGGTATCGGCTCGTCGATATATGGAACCGTCTGCCTCTTTCCTAATGACATGTCGGCACCCTTGCTGTATCGCGACGGTTAACTTCAAGTGTCAACGTGACTGGGCCGCTGGTTAACCCTTATTTGTGGCTGTGTCTGGGAGGACGTTTCGGAAGAGATGAGCCTTTGGGTTTTGGGTGAGTGAAGTAGATATTCCGCCCCGACGTGACTGGGATCCGCCCCTCCACCGAGGACCGCAGTAGAACAAGAAGGTGGAAGAAGTTTGCATGAAGTGCCTGGTGAGCAGAGCTGGACGCTGCTCTCCTGCCCACAGTACTTCTGGTCCTCGGGCCCCAGACCCAGGCTGGAGCCTGGGTTATGAGCCGTCCGGCTCTCAGACCTGCCGACCACACCACCCACGGTCCTGCCTGGGTCTCCCATTTGCGGAAGTCAGACCGTGGGACTTCTCAGCCACCACAATCATGTGGGCCAGCACCTTGTAATATGTATGTATGAAGACAGACAGAGACAGAGAGAAGCAGGCAGAGAACGCTTTCTCAGTGTGGGGCTGTGCCTTCCCTTTCCATCCTCTTAATCGTATGGACTAGTGATAAACAGAGGTCCTCAATTTTCTTTCTTTCTTCCTTCCTTTCTTTCTCTCTTTAGAAGTCAGCTCCAAGCCCAGTGTGGGGCCCAATGTGGGACTTGAACTCAAGACCCAAGACCCTGAGATCAAGACCTCAGCTGAGATCTTTTTTTTTTTTTTTTAGATTTTATTTATTTATTTATTTATTTATTTATTTACAGAGAGAAATCACAAGCAGGCAGAGAGGCAGGCAGAGAGAGAGGAGGAATCAGGCTCCCCGCTGAGCAGAGAGCCTGATGCAGGGCTCGATCCCAGGACCCTGGGATCATGACCTGAGCTGAAGGCAGAGACCTTAACCCACTGAGCCACCCAGGCGCCCCCTCAACTGAGATCTTAACCAAAGAGCCACCCAGGTGCCCCAGAAGTTCTTCATTTTCATACATTTCCTTTACGGTTAGTACTCAGTGTTTTGCGCTGGGAAGCTTGGCGTCTCCCCCAGCGCGGAAAAGTCAGCGCGTGTGTGCGATGTTCCTCCCCGGGAGAGCCCACTGAGGGGGATGCAGCCCCCAAGGTTTGCGCTGGGCGCAGGTCCCACGGGCTCTCTCTCTGCCTGGCGCGAGTGGAGAGGCCAGACCCCTGGAGAGAGAGCAGGTGCTTATGTAGCGGAAACCACACTGGAAGGGGCGGGTGGTCCTGAATTCCTCGTGCCCAGCCTTGCACACACGCCTTCCCGAGGAAAGCAGCCTCGGGCCGCCGCCGTCCTCTCCCGCGGGGCGAGAGCCCCTTCCACAGCGGGAGCGGTTCCTTCTTCTTGCCTGGGAGTTAGTGCCTTTCTGTGTTTTGGGTTCTGCCAGCTGGCCTGGAGCTCGGGTGGGAGCTGACATCCCTCGGGTTTCTTTCCCACTGGAGGAAACCGGGAATCCCACCAAGAAAGTGAAAGAACGAGAGGGAGGGCGTGCGTCTGCGGGGGGGGGGGTCGTGTCCTTGGGAGGGTCTGATGACAGCCTCCGCCCCTTCCCCGGGACACACACACACAACACACAGACACACCACACAAACAGCACTCGGACACACACATAACACACACACAGCATAGGGGGCCATAGCCTGGTTCTCCTCCAGACACCCCCGTTTAAGCCTCTAACGTGGCTCTTAGGATGAGAAGGGGCACTTGCCGAGGGAGGGGTCGCCCGAAGTTGGGGTGGGAGGCCCTGCCTCCCCCCGAATGGGAGCAGCAGCTCCGAGGGCAGGCCTCCCCACGCACCCCACGTGAGCTCCCGCACCAGCAAGGAGACCGCAGAGCGTGAGGCTTCCTCGGAGCTGGCCGTCATGCTAAGCGTGGGACCCTATTATCTCATTTGGTCCTCCCACAGCCCCATGGGGGAGGTATTTGTTTCAGAAGGGGAAACGGAGACCCGGGGAAGGTCGCTTGCCCAGGGTCACACAGGATTGGGGTCCGAGGCTGTCTGTCGCCTAAGGTCTCGGCACCTCTATTTGCCTTCAGTGGCGCCACTGTTGGAGGTGGCCCAAGGTATAGTGTTTGCTCATTTTTCTGTGACGTCCAGCCCTCAGGGAGGCCCTGAGCATGTTAGCCAGTCATCACCTCGTGACCTCAGCACGGCCCGCCATCCCGGACCCTGGTCAGAGAAGGTCACCCCGGGCTGTGCCCCCCACCCCTCCTGCCAGCGTCACCATCTTGCTTATAATCAGTGACCTGGTTCCCTCCGTCTCACCCTGAAGGCTTCCATCTCGGAAGGAAGGGGCAGGAGGAGAAGCTGTCGCCATGACGAGCGATGACGAGTGACAACCGCAGCCCAGCACCGTGCGCCAGCCTGGGCCAAGCGCGGCACCCAGGCCCTCCTGCGGAGTTCTGCAACCTCCCTTTCGAAGACGGCGCTCTCAGATTTCTCGTTGACAGGTACAACCGGTAAAGACGTGGCGGCTCCAAGGGGGTTCAGTGATTTGCTCAGCGTCAGGGTGTGAAAGCCGGGCTGGACCCCAGCCGGCTGGAACCCCGATTCTCACCGTCACAGCACTTGGCCTCCCATGGGTCCCTCCCAGTAGACACGCGCCAGCCGTGGGTGTCCCATAAAGGCCACCGTGTGGATGAGCGCTGGGCCGCGGGCAGAGCCAGCTCGTGTCCCTGCGGGGCTCAGCAGGTCTGTCTTGCATGGGTGGTGTGAGGAAAGGGGTCCCACTGTCGCTGGTTCTCACAGAGTGTGAGACAGTGTCGTGGTTGGCAGTTCTAGCTTGGTCCTAGCGCGGGCTCCGGAGTGGAGACAGACTCCTCCTGGTGACCCCTCACTCTCCCCGTGCCTTTCTCATCCTGGGGTCAAACGCTGCCATCTGGACGTGCCTACTGGTGCGCGCCATCATATAATTGTCACCACTGAATTCATTTTGTCCTTGGCGGCTCTTCCGTGACGTCCCCCCGGACCCCCATCCAGAAGCTCCCGCAGGCACGAAGGCGGCCATTCATCATGGAGGGAGCAGCCGGGGCTCCTGACGGATGGGTCATCGCATCCTCCTTCCGGCCACTCGCTGGGTCTTGGTCTCAACTGCCTCTTCCTGCGGCTCTTCCAGAGGCGGGAGGCCCCGACAGCAAGTGACAGACGGACCGGCCAGGTGGAGGCAGTGTTCTTGGTCCTTCCGCAGTGTTTTAAGTCCGTGTCCACCCTTGGTGAGCGAACTTCCTGGGGGCAGTGGCTGTCCTGGTCTATCGGCCCCTCTCGCTTCCAGGAAGAGGCCACACTTTTCCCTTTTGTGCGTGAGGGACGTGCTCATTTGCCCCAGAGCTGCCGTGAACCTTAGAGACGGGACAGAGGTGACTGAGAATGAAAGCTTCTGGGCTGAGCCCTTTGTGTATCAAAGGAGCTTCCTAAATGCTGATTATGTCAAGGCATGCTCTCCTTGGCTCTCCTGGTGCCTGGGAGAAGCATCATGAATTCCTTTGGCTGACAGTCCTTGCTCGGGGAAAAGTCAGTTTCATGGGGACATTCAGAGGAGGGAAGGCTGGTTGGTGCCCGTCTGGCCACTCAGAGTCATTTCCTGCCCTTCTGTGGCTGGTACTGTTAGAGTGTATCTTGGGTCCCGAAGGACATAAACATGGCAAAGGTAGGATTCTTGTACGTTTTGTTCCGTGAGAGTCTCCAGCCTTTGCAACAGGACATGGTCGACCCTCGGTAAACCAACAGGGAACTGATGGGAACACGAAAATATTCCTGTGACCCTCTCCCCTGACCTCTCTGTCCTTGCTTATCTTTTAGCTCCACTGAAACACAGTCTCTATCAACATGGTCATGAGAGTGAACTTGGCCAGGGAGGATTGTGTCTCTAGACCTTTTCCCAGGAAACAGAGCTGCTCCTGGACCACCATCTCCAGGGACAGGGGCTGGACCAGTCCGCGTGAACCACATCCTTGGGTTTCGGGGGTCTGCCGAGGGGGCTGCAGAAGACCCTGGCTGACGGAGATAACACTTGATCAACAGGGAGAGAGTGCCGTCCCCCTCCGCCCCTCTTTTAGATACCCGGGGTTCTTTATGGCTTTGCTCAGGTAGATCATTCATTGCCATAAATTTTCTTATCTTCAGTGCTTTTCCAATTATGGATAACAACAGAAAAGCAGTCATTGGTTTCTAAAAGGTCATCAAGATATAGAGCCCGTTCGGGAAGGGAATGACTTATGCAGTTGACTTGTATAAATCTGGAGAAGGTTTATGCACAAGTTGGACAAGGAATGTAAGTGAGATTCATAAAATATATAAAGATTTATGGCGCCTCGGCTGATGAAAACTGCCTCTCCTTTTCCTGTTTGTGTGGGAATTATTGGTTCTTTCCAAGTGTTTTACATACGGCTTTTGAGCCAACGAGGCCTGGTGAGGCCCCGCGAGTGGCCGGTGGCGTCCCGAGGGCGTAGCGACAGTTAGTCACAGCGAATGTGAACCGCAGGACGGGGCGGGCGTCTCAGAAACTGCGGCTCATCTGAACACCAAAGGTGCTCGGATCCCTGCACGCCGCAGCGGGGGCATTGTGGGGCCCTGCTGACGGACACAGACGCCCACGGGGATGGTCCACCCGCTGGTCGCCCTGTCGCCCCTTTTGGGACAGCGGGTGGGACACGGGGAGCTGGCTGCTGAGCGTTTCTCAAGGTGGTTCTCAGAAGACCCGCCGCCGTGGGCGCCACGCAGAGTCTCAGGCTCAGCCCCAGAGAGCCTGGTCTTCTTGGTGGAGCGTGGGAACAGGCAAGTGCACCCCATCGGCCACACGGGTGTTTCGTGAGAGCCCCAAGGTCTGAGAGCACCTCGCGGAGCACTTGCCTTCATCCCCCTTTCTGCGGACCAGAGATGGAGGCCCAGAGCAGTGAGAGGCGCAGTTAAGAACCTCGGCTACCTCGGGACCTGGAGGAGGAGGAGGAGGAGAGTGTCAGAACCCGAGGTCCCCGGCAGGAACTCCGGGCGAGCGTGTCCTCGAAGCCGCCCCGCCCCGTGCAGGCTCGCTCATCAGCCTCGCTCGCCCTCATCAGCCTCCCCCGCCCGCTCCTCCTCGACCTGCCCCTCCCGCCGTGGGGGAACCCGGCGAGCATCCTCAGGGCGGCGTGCGCGGTCGTGTCTCACACCTGGACTTCTGGGCAGAGAAGCCCTGACGTTCGCCAGTCCCCGCGGTGGAAATGCTCCCACTGTGGCCAGTTCCAGGCTTTCCAGCGGGACTTCTCTGAGGGGTCCTGGGAAGGACCGTGCGGGGTTGGCTCTCGTAAGCTGGTCTGAGCCCACCGCGGTGTCTGCGTCCCAGGAGATGAGTGCGGTGGAGGCAGAAACGGATCAGGCCTGAGAAGGAGGAGGCTGGCCCACACTTCGGGGCCGGGCAGATGAACAGTCACATCCAGGAGGCCAGCCGGGGGCTACCCGCACGCACGGGGTGACGGCCAGCCTCGGGATCCGGGGGAACTGAGGATGCCCAGATGGCCCTGGGGCACTTGGTGTAACGCTCCCCCAAGGACACAGGAGGGTCCAGCCCCCTGACTGCAGCCACAGGGCTGGTGGCCACCGGGTCACAGACGGGGGCTTCTTACGCTTCTGGAGAAGAAGCCAGACGTGTCCTTGAGGATCAGAGATGCACCTCCTGCCAGGCAGAGGTCGGAGCCAAGTGTGAGTCTTGCTTTTGAGACCTTCCTCTGCGGTCTGGCCTCACCCCCTTGTCCTTCTCTTGCTCCCGTCCCTCCCCACCCAGATGCCACACTCTGGTGACAGCATGGGACCCAGTGAGCCCCCTAAAAACAACAGAAGTTGGCCCGCCTCCTGGGTCGTGCTTAGGATGTGCCTTCCACTTGCTGTATCTCCCCCCACAACCCTGTTCATGGTCTGGGGGGACCCGAGGCTTCCTGACGTTTTCTAACTGCAAATATTACCCCTGGGTGAGGACCTTCGCGCTCACCCTCCACCGTGGGAAGAACCCCTCCCCCGCCGCCCTTGACCCCAGGACGCTGCATGCCTTTCCAACAGCGTCCGACATCGGCCTATGTGGTCACCTGCCCTTTCCAGGGAACTTGACCATGTTTCCTTCCACGGGGCTGTCTGTTAGGCTTTAGGACTCCAGGTGAGGGAGCTCCCCCGTCTCCGTGGCCCCCACAACATGGGGGCCTATAACCTGAGACCCTGCTAAGGTCTGGCATTACCGCTTAAACCAAAAACAGTTTGCCAACACACTAGCAGGTGGGCCGGGCTCCCCACGGGTAGCTCCTCTGGGGAAGTGTGTCCTGCCCACCAGTCCCTGAGCCCAGCAGTGGCGACGGACAGACCTGCACTCCCGGCTCGGACGTCTACCTGGCTCCAGAAGCCTCCCGTTCACCTCTTTCCCTGCTCTCCTTTCCCGAGATGCTCCATAGGGCAGGGGCCCATTCCAGCTGCTCTTGCCGGGCGGGTGGGAGGCTGCCCTCTGCCTCCAGGAGATGATCTGTCGGAAAGTTTCGGGACCAGCTCCAGCCACACGGTCATGTCGCGACGGGTCATGCCTGCCACAGCCAGAGCCACTCCCTGAAGACCCATCCCGGGCTCGTGCACGAGCCTCCGTGTTGGGCGAAGCCTGCTGATGCATGTGCGTCCGAGTGGGTCCCGGGGCAGTGACCCTCTTCTCTCCTTCTTCCCTCCCTCCTTCTGCATCTCACACCATCAGAAAGAAACTAGTTTCGTGGCTAAAAACTCAGACCTTGGGTCAGAGAGTCCTGGGTTCAAACCTCAGCTCCAACAGTACGATCCCTGTGACCGACGGTGTCTGTCTCATCCGTTCCTGGGGGCCTTCGATGGGCGAATGCAGACAGAACTCCGAGCGGTGCCTGGCACAAGGCAGGGGTGCCCCACACAGGGCAGGGGTGCCCTGCGGGTTAGCTGAAGGCTTCTCCACTGTCAGCAGGCAGCCTGGCCTCTGTGATCAGGGCGTCACCCACGGTGTCTGTACCACCGCTTTTTCCTCTCTCGTGTGTGTCTTACCACACTTTGCTGAAATTAAATCAGAGCTCACAGGAAAGGGTCTCGTTGTGCCTGGCACACAGTGGGCGCTTTACAAACCACGGTGCTTTCCAAGAGTCTGGAGGCAGCATCCCCTAGCCCAGTGCTGGGCACATTGTGGGTCCTCCACAACAGAGCGGAGGGGTTAGCCCAGTGCCCTCTCTTCCTCCTTGTGCCCCCCCTTCAGTGCTCTGTCCTTCCCCCTCATCAAGGTGGCTCCCAGATGAGCTCCAGGAGAAGATTCTGTGTCGCCCATGGAGGCCGGGAAGTAAGACATCAGGACAGACATGCTCTGGGGCCCTGGGGTGAAGGGGTTCCATCTCAGCAGAGACGAGGGGAAAGGACCCTCTCGGATTGCCCTCCCATGTGATGCCTGGCTCTGGCCCCTCTTCTCACTGTCCTCACCACCCCTGACCCCTTGGTCAGGCACCCAGCCTTCTCTCGGGGTCACAGCCCCGGCCCTGGATCTGCCACCAGGCCAGAGCGAGATCTCACCTGACTCATGCGGGTCCGTAGGAGACAGGATGGGGGGATAGATTGTCCCCACCGGGGCTCTTCTCCAGGACAAAGGCCAGCCACGAGGCTGCGTCGGCAGGCAGGCTGATGAGATGCTGCGGGACGGGGTACAGGGACATTTGTCATGGTGGAGAATGACAAAGAGGAAGAGGCGTCTGACCTGGGCAGACACAAACCCGGAGCAGGGGGGCAGGGGGCAGAGACACAGTGTCATTTTTCAGCACAATTTTCCTCCATTTAATGTTCCCATAGATTCTGGGACCCCATCATCTGATGGCCCATAGAGATGGTTTATGGTGTTAGGGTGTCAGGTTCCAGGAGAGGGAAAAATTAACTGTGAACTTACTGTCCTACAAGGACCCTCATTGCCTGTAGAATACCGAGTTGATTTGGTTTTGCTCTTCTTGGAAAGGTACTCAAGGTGAGGGAGATAAATGGGATTGCAAACCCCCTTCTGCTTGTAAAGAAAACGGAGAGATGCTCCCCTCCCCCTGTCCAAGTGCGCCCTTCCTTCTGGCATGGGGGGGTGTGGGTGGGTAGGGGGTGGGGGCGTGGGGGCGGAGGAGTCTTCCCACTCCCTCCGGGCCCCGATGGGGACCGAGACTCCTGCAACAGCAGAGCAGCTGAGGCTAAAGGTTTCTCTAGCTCTCCCGCTTCTCAGCCTCCCCCCTGCAGTTCTCCACCCTCCTGCTTCTCAGCCTCCCCCCTGCAGTTCTCCACCCCTCCCTCTTCTCAGCCTCCCCCCTGCAGTTCTCCACCCTCCCTCTTCTCAGCCTCCCCCCTGCAGTTCTCACCCTCCCTCTTCTCAGCCTCCCCCCTGCAGTTCTCCACCCTCCCTCTTCTCAGCCTCCCCCCTGCAGTTCTCACCCTCCCTCTTCTCAGCCTCCCCCCTGCAGTTCTCCACCCTCCCTCTTCTCAGCCTCCCCCCTGCAGTTCTCCACCCTCCCTCTTCTCAGCCTCCCCCCTGCAGTTCTCACCCTCCCTCTTCTCAGCCTCCCCCCTGCAGTTCTCCACCCTCCCTCTTCTCAGCCTCCCCCCTGCAGTTCTCACCCTCCCTCTTCTCAGCCTCCCCCCTGCAGTTCTCACCCTCCCTCTTCTCAGCCTCCCCCCTGCAGTTCTCCACCCTCCCTCTTCTCAGCCTCCCCCCTGCAGTTCTCACCCTCCCTCTTCTCAGCCTCCCCCCTGCAGTTCTCCACCCTCCCTCTTCTCAGCCTCCCCCCTACAATTCTCCACCCTCCCTCTTCTCAGCCTCCCCCCTGCAGTTCTCCACCCTCCCTTTTCTCAGCCTCCCCCCTGCAGTTCTCTAGCCTCCCTCTTCTCAGCCTCTTTCCTGCAGTTCTCCACCCTCCCTCTTCTCAGCCTCCCCCCTACAGTTCTCCACCCTCCCTCTTCAGCCTCCCCCCTGCAGTTCTCCACCCTCCCTTTTCTCAGCCTTCCCCCTACAGTTCTCCAGCCCTCCCTCTTCTCAGCCTCCCCCCTGCAGTTCTCTAGCCAACCCCCCCCCAGCCTCCCCCTGTAGTTCTCTGTCCTCGGCTCTGTGATCGTCATCATCGGGACGGTCTGAGGAGAGACAGGGTCAGTTCTCTGTCTCAGACGGACCTTGTCCTTGACTCCAGGAGGGAGAATCTGGAGTCCTGAACCCCATTTCTTGGCAGGGAAGAAAAGCGAAAAAACGAGGTCACGTTCAAGTCGGGCAGTGCACATCTCAAGACCCCCAACACCATGGTCAGGGAGAAGGACCGTCAGACAGTGAGGTCCCGCGTCGTACCTGCGAGGATGGGCGGAACCAAGGCCCTTAGTAACAGGTGCCCACCAGGATGTTCCAACATGGGAGCCCCTGAGCGATGCTGGAGGGGGCGGTGGCATGTCTGATGGCCTGGCTGCTTCGGAAAACAGCCTGGTGGCTTCTTAAAAAGTTAAACGTAGAATTACCTGTGGTCCAGCAATCCCACTCCTGGGTATAGACCCCAAGGAATTGAAAACACGTGTTTAAACCAGGACATGTACGCGGGAGCTTGCAGAGAGCCGTTCCCCGTCCATCCACGCCCGCGTGCGTGAGCAGAATCGGGCGGCATCCCTACCCGAGCTCTACTCCCCCAAAGTGGGTGGAGCCCCAAAACCTCATGCTCAGTGAAAGCAGCCAGTTGCAAGGGGTGTGATGTCACGTCCATGAAATACCCAGAGGGGAGCAGGGGCAGGATGCAAATCGGGGTGGCCAAGGTCTGGAAAGAGGAGGCAATGGGGAATAAGGGCCTGTAATAAGGGGTGTGGGGCTTCCTTCAGGGGTGGCACGAATATTCTGGAAGTACGCAGAGAGGGTAGTTGCACAACATTGCCAACGTACTAAAAACCACTGGATGGTTCATTCCCTTTGAAACGGTTAATTTTATATTGTGCAAATTTCATCTCGATTAAAAAGAAAGTAAACCATCATTTCGAGCAGGGCCCTGAGAAGCCAGCTTGGGGAGAGAGGCTGCCTCATGGTGGGTTGTTGCAACTGGAGGAAATGCTCGCTATGTTTCCCTCCAGAATTTCTGGCTTCCCCCCACCCCAGGAATGAAGGCTTGGCGGGAACGTCAGGTAACGCGTACATTCCGTCCTGGGAAAACCTTGGGAACCAGCCCAGACAGAGCCAAGAACCCAAGGGACACAAGAGGGTGATTGTCTCCTCCTTTGCCGCAAGTCCCCTACCCCCTACCCCCACCCCACGCACATGCAACCACCTGCCCAAACCACCAGGCTCTTCTGCCTGGGCCAAGCCAGTCCCCAAGAGCCGGCACAGGCAAGGGCGCGGGCAGCCAGCTGGGCGAGCAATTCCAGAAAGCTGAGCCCGTGGGATGCATGCGTGGCCCCCCGGGGAAACGTGGTGCCCTGATTCCTCCTCCTCCCAACTTCAGGCTTCAGGAGGGCAGCCCAATTTCTCTGCTTCCCTCCCTTGCCATTGACCCGAGGTCGGCCTTCAGGCCGGCTTCATGAATGGTGTCTACAGAAGGAGTCTTGATCCCGGATGGCGTTTGGGTCCCGGGCAGCCCCTAAGATTTTCCGGAAGGATGATGGGTGGCCTCCTCCTTGCTCACTCTCCCTGGCGCCATCCCTTGGAGCTTTCCTTGTTGAAGCCCACCATGGACTGGGATTCTGAGAAGACCCCAGCTGAGTCTTCACCCCGATGTCCGACTGTCCCCCTTGCCCCGCCATCACCCCCATGTCCATCACCCGTCCCCAACTACCATCCTCCCAAGTGTCTCCTGGTGCCCTTGGGGGCATCCCTGCATCCCTGCCGAGTGGGCAGAGAGAGGCAGGTCCCCAACCCCTCAGGCCTCTTGGAAACCTCTTGGAACAGAAGTGGCTCCCAAGGGTCGTACTAAGATCCCGTTCTTTTTGCCTTAACCCATGAAGAGAGAGACCCCATGATGGACGCGGCCACTCCCCACCGACAGGAGCATCCGGATCCGGGTATGAAAAAATCGCCCTCCATCTTCATCAGCCACAGCCGCCGCCCCGCCCCCACTGCCCCCAGCCATGGAGCCTGCGTAATCCTCAGCAAGAGAGGATAATTAATTCGAAAAGGCCCGCATCCCGGGGCCTCGGCCCCTTTGACGAGAGCGCAAGGAGGGGAGGCAAGAAGAGAAGCTTCGTCTGTCGGAATAATCCCTGTCTCGGGGCAAGATGGTTCCAGTCCTAATGAGACCCCCGGGCATTATCCTGGCGTGTATTGTCTATCACGGCCAGGAAAAGGGCGAGACCAACTTTATTTCTGAATTTGGACTGACTTAAAGAGGTGGCATCACATTTGAAGGGCACCCAATCAATCTGTTCCCCTCACTGCATGAAATTGTATTTGCTTGCCTCTTCCTATCTCGCTGGGCACAGCTGGGCTGTGAGTCATTGGTGATAACATTCTTTATTATGCCGTCTTGTTTATGAACTGTGCCTGGAAAGAGATGATAGAAATATGCAGCAATATGCAAAGGGGTGATGGGGGAGGAGAAGGGGGAGCAAATGCTAGTTGCCAGGGCAACAAAGGGGCTATTTTGGGCATCGGATTTTGCGGATGATGAAAAACCATTTCCTTGCGATGGTTGGACTCTCCCCTCCCCCCTCCTGGAAGCGATGAACATAGAGCCGACTATTTAGGCAGGGGATGGCTTAATTTCTTAATTAAAAATTATTTTATTTTCCCTTCTACCTCCTTTAAAAATGGATGAAAAAAAAACAAAAAACCTAAGGGTGTTGATAAGCATTCTCGAGTGGAAGGCGCGCTCTCGTTCTGGTAGAGAGGGATGTGTGAATAATTTACTAATCTTCACTGATCCCCGCCACCTCCCCCCACCGCACACCCCCACCTCTTTTTACCTACACCGACTTAACTCTGATAAACTCCCCGAGCCAAATCCCCGAGCTCTGGACCTCAGCAAAATCTCAAAACCTGCAGGTGTTTATAAGCCGCCTGAATTCCAATGAGTTTTTTGCAATTTGGCTGCCAAGGAGATGGCGAGAGCTGAGTGGAGCCCGCACCTCTGGGCACGGGCGTCTGCGCAGATGAAGGGAGAGGAACCCTGCCGTGGCCCCTCCTGCGAGCCCCCCCCCCCAGGGACTCGCACTGGGGGCGGGGGGGGCGCAGAGCCCGCTCAGCAAGCCGGGTTGGCTCCGGGCCCTCCGGATCTGTGCCCGCGTCAGGCCGCCCCTTGCGCTGCGTCTGCTTCCACGGGGTGGGGGGAGGAGCTGGTGGGCTTCAACCTTGCTACCTCCCTATTGTGGCTTCCCTGGTTCTCAAAGTGGGGTCCCCTGCTCAAGAACTAGATGTTGGCTGGACAGGGCTGGGTGGGGACTGTCCTCAAATCCCGCCTCCCAGCCAGCAGCACCCCTGCTCCCCAGTGCTCTCAGGGGTGTATGTGCCAGGAGAGGTAGTGGTGGGTGAGCCGCGGTAGTCCTCCCGGGCTGGACCCCCAGGCATCCTCCCCCTGCCTGCTGAGCTCTGGTGTCAGGTGCGTCTTGCAGCACCCACTGGTTCTGGAAGTTTCCATAGATGTCAGAATTGGCAGGATAGCAGGGGAGGCTTGGGGGGGGGTGGCTCTTTTGCTGTGGCTGAATGGGTGTGTGCCTTGAAAGTATGTTTTTGTGCCTCTGGCTTTGAGACCGTGGGCCGCGCTATGTTCTTCGCAGTGGCTCCCGTCCGCCTGCTTCCTCCACCAGAAAGAACACCCCGCCCCCCCCCCCGAAGTTGTCTTTGGTGGGCAAATTGTGGGGGAGATTCTTTATGCTAAATTAGGGGAGAAGGTGGCCGGTGGCTTCAGCTGCGGGCCCTTCCTGTGGGGTGTCACCCTTGACAGCATCCCTGCCCTCAGGCCCAAGAGAACACTAGGATTTGAACTTTCTTGTGAAAATGAGCTTTTCATCACACATCACCTAAGTCGTACGAGCGTGTGCAGAAAAACTGGAAAGTAGAGCACAGTCCAAGGCGGTAAACGCGTCTTCCGCGCTTCCCCGTCTGGAGACAAGAGGACATTTTTCTGCTTTGTTCCCTCATCCTCCTCTTTCCTCTGTCGCTCTGTTTATGTTTACAAACTTGAGGTCGCACCGCCTCGGCGAGCGTCTCCCCCATTTCCTTAAATCGTCTTCAAGACTCGCTTTTATTTTTTTGTAGCGGCTGCGTAACTCTTTTATAACGTATCGCTCTATTCTGCGAAGCCATTATTTTCCGCGTCTCTTTCAGGATGTGGAAGTGGTCCCTCGTGATTTTAATACCAAAGAGGGCGCGGGGAGAGGCCGAGGGGAGTCCCTCTGTCTTTGACGCCGGGGCGCCCCCGGTGGAGGCCGCCTGGGAGAGGCGAATCAGTCAGTGGGGTTTGAAGTGAGTTTCTGCGCTGACATGCGGGGTAAGAGACGGAATTACTTCCCCCAGGGCGAGGGGCAGCGTTTGGCATGTTGAAGCTTGGCAACGAGATAAATGCAGTAAAAGCGCAGCTCGCGCAGAGCGTCCCTTGAACTCCCTGCAACGGGGCTGTCGCAGGAGGAAACCGCGAGCCAGGCGGGCCCTCGGCCCGGAGAGAGGCAGGGGTCCATCCGGTCTCTATCCCCTCGGTGAGCACATTTGGGGTCTGCTGGCCTGTGAATGGGAGCAAGGGAGGCACAAATTTCTTCCATAAACGGAGGACCTCGGACACCCCCTCCGCCCTCCATTGGGGCCTCCAAGCATTCGTGTCCCTTTGCAGCTCCGCTTTCCCATGAGTTTGGACCTGCCCTTGGCCTCCAAAGCCGACCAAGCTGCCGCTTTCTTCCCACGGGTCCCACCCCGGCCACCTCCTCCAGCAGGGAGCCCCTAAGCCCGTCAGGGTGCTGCGTACACAGCACCGAACACGGGGCCCGCCTTGCCAGGGGGTTGCGCGTCTCAAGGTGTTGCTGTGTATGTGCAGGCGCACCTGTGACCCTCGAGGGCGGGGCTTCGGTTCATACGTGCAGCCGCAGTGTCCCGAACGTTGTAGGATGTGGGCCGCACCCCCGGGTCTCCCCACCCCACTTAGCGCCGGCAGCGCCCCTTCTCACGACAACCCCAAATGCCTTCAGACGTTGTCAGTTACCCCCTGGGGCACAGCCCACTCTGGGTTAAGAGCTGCGGGTGTAGGACAGCGTTTCCCAAGGTGTATTCTGGGGAAACCGAGTCGAGTCTCATTCCAAACAATGGGGCTCCAAGATGAGCTAATGTGAGAAACCGTGGGCTGGACAGCGTTCGACAGGGGGTCTCTGCTCCCCCCTGGTTTGTCACTGCCTCACGTGCTTTCCCGGTGCTCTGGGGGGCCACATGCCCCCACTTTCCTGCGGCACCTTCATTCCTGCATGGGGGTCCTTGCTGCTCTTTCTCCTTCCTCTTCTCTGGGCTCTGCCACTTCCCCTCTCGTCTCTCCTGAGCTCCTGGACCTCTGATGTGTTCTTTTGTGCTCCTGACATCATCACCTTTAATCTGGGGGAGGGGTTTGGTCCCAATTTTTATCCATTCAGTGGCAACACTTTTTCTCTGTGTGAGCTCTGTATGCCCTCCTGGGCGGCTGCTGGTGACCTGCCTGGAGCGTGGGGTGGGCACCGCCTTGGTCTGGCACCTGCTGCTCCCTGCTCTTCCTAAACCTCTGTCTAAATCCCTCCATAGCTCCCCACGGGCGCTCAGGCCAGAGTCCAAGCTCCCTCCCAGAGCCCCGAGGCCCTCTGCAGGCAGCCCCTCTCCATCATGGCCCTGTGATCCCGGTGAGCGCCCTCCAGGTGTCCAAGGGCCCAGGCGCTTGGTCTTGGCACACCGCTGTCCCCCCGCGTGGCGTGTGCCCCACCCTCCTTATCTGGCATCTTCTATCATCCAAGGGGCCTGCGTGTCGGGGCTCAGCCTGTGGTTGAGGAGAACGATCACAAGATCCCTGGGGCCTTGGACCTCCCACGGACACGCTTGCCGCCTGTGGCTCGGTTCTCCAGGCTCAGGGAGGAAGGGCCGGCCCCTGCCCCTGGCTGGCATGGGGACACACACCAGCCAGCTAGCCAGCCAGGCCAGGGCAGGGCAGGCCTGGGGAGGGGAGGGAGCTGGCCTTTCTGGAAGCGACGGGCACTGTCCATCTCTTGCATTCATCTCTCGTAGCTCAGCTCAGGTTATGAAACTTGCCATTTTTGGTCCCCTCGTCCATACCCTAGATGTCGTCTGTCATCACAGCGTATCATTGCTTCCCTTCAAACCGACTGACAGCCCATCCCCCAAACCCCCGTTCCCCCCAGCCTTGTGAGGCTGTGATCTATTTAATTCTGTTTCTTTCTTCTTTTTTTTCTTTTTTAAATTAAGACCATTTTTTTAAAGAATAGGTTCCCAGCAAAAGTGAATGAAAGGAACAGATTTCCTGCATACCCTCTGCTCCCACTCAGGCAAAGCCTCCCGCACGACCAACACCCCCCCCCAGATGGTTGAACCTCCCGCACATGTCCTACCACCCAGAGCTCATGGTTTACATTCAGCCTCATTCTCGCTGTTGTATATTTTATGGTTTGGGACAAACGTACGGTGACGTGTGTCCACCATGACGGTACCCTACAGAGTCTCACTGCCCTCGGATCCCCTGTGCCCCCCCCCTCCCTCCCTCCCTCCCTCCCTGCGAACCGCCTGGCTGCCGCCCATCCTTTTACAGTTCCCATTGCTCTCTCTTTCCCAGAACATCGTCCAGATAGAGCCCTACCGTCTGCAACCTTTTCACACTGGCCTCTTTCACGGAGTGATACGCATTTACGGTTCCTGTGTGCCTTTTCAGGGCTTGAGACCTCATTTCTTTTTGGAGCTGAATCCCGTTCTGTTGTCTGGGTGGACCACGGTGTGTTTATCCATCACCTACTGGAGAACATCAAGGTTGCTCCCTCCTAAGTTTTGATTTTTGATTACTAAGTATTTTTGATTACAAATACAGTTGCCGTAAACAACCATGTGCAGGCTTTTGTGCGGACGTGAGTTTTCAGCTCCTTTGGACACATACCAAGGAGCACAAAGGCCAAGAGTGGGTTTAGTTTCACAAGAAACCGCCCAACGGGCTTCCAAAGTGGCCACGCCAGTTTGCTTTGGGGCCAGCGGCGCATGCGACTCCTGTTGTTCTACCTCCTCACCAGCTGGCGGTGTCGTCAGTGTTCTGGATTTGGGGCCATTCTAATAATTGTGTAGTGGTTTCTCACTGTTGCTTTAATTTGCATTTCCCAGATGACCGATGACGTGGAACATCTTTTTGTGATCATTTCCCATCTGTGCATCTTCTTTGGTGAGGGGTCAAAGTCCTTGGCCCATTTTTACTCGGGGTGTTTGTTTGCTTGTTGAATTTTAGGGGTTCTTTATAGGTTTTGGATCACAGTCCTTCATCAGATGTGTCTTTTGCAAATATTTTCTCCCAGTCTGTGGCTCGTCTTCTCATTCTTTGGATCCTGCCTTTTGCAGGGCAGTGGATTTTAATCTTCATGGAGCCCGTCGTATCAAGGATTTCTTTCATGGATTGCTCCCTTAGGTCTTGTGGCATAAACTTTTTATTTTGAAATTATTTTAGATTTCTAGAACAGTGCAAAGATAGTACAAAGAGCGCTGTTTGACCGTGGTTCTTCATTGGCCCCTCGGGGGACATTTGGCAGGATAATGAGATATCATGGGTTGTATGCACAGGCAGAGATGCTGTTAAAACCCTACAACGCACAGGACAGCCCCACTGCAAAGAGGGTCTCATTCAGAATGTCAGCAGAACAGACACAGAGAAGGCTCGCCACATGCCCTTCACCAGCTTCCTGAATGTTACCATCTTAAAATAACCGTGGCACATTTACTAAAACAAAGAAATTAACATCCGTACCATACTGATATTGGTTGGCTTTTTTTTACTCTACTGACAAATTTTTATGTGTCCAGAATATTACAGTTAACCGTAATTGCCATGTCGTACAGACGTCTCGAGACCTTCCTTGTCTTGCGTAATGGAAACTTCATGCACATTGGAATGCATCTCTCTCTCTTTTTTTAAAAAAGATTTTATTTATTTATTTGACAGAGATCACAAGTAGACAGAGAGGCAGGCAGAGAGAGAGAGAGGAAAGCAGGCTCCCTGCTGAGCAGAGAGCCCGATGCGGGACTCGATCCCAGGACCCTGAGATCATGACGTGAGCCAAAGGCAGCGGCTTAACCCACTGAGCCACCCAGGCGCCCTGGAATGCATCTCTTCTTGCCCCCTCCCCTCAGCCACTGGCAACTACCGTTCTCCTTCGGCTTCTGTGAGTTCAGGTTCTTAGAGATCTCATACAAAGGGAATCCCACAGTATTTGTTCTTCTGAAACCGGCTTATTTCATGGAGCGTCATGTCCTCAAGGTTCATCCGTGCTGTAGCAGGTATTGGGATTTCCTTCCTTCTTGAGACAGAATAAATATTATTCCATTGTCCGGATGGACCACATCTTCCGTGTCTGCTCATCTGGCCATGGTCATTCAGGTTGTTTCCACCCATTTGCTGCTGTGAACGATGGTGCCATGGACCCTGGAGAGCCACTATGTCTTTAGGCTCCTGATTTCAATTCTTTGAGATAAATTTGCATAAGTAAGATTGCTGGTAGTTCGGCTTGTAATTTTTTGAGGACCCTCCAGACCGTTTTCCCCGATGGCTACAACATTTTATATCCCCACCAACAGTGCACAAGGGTCCAAATTTCTCTACATCCTCATCAACTTTTTTTTTTAAGAGTTTACTTATTTATTTGACGGAGAAAGCACAAACAGAGGGGAGCAACAGAGGGAAAGGGAGAGGCAGGCTCTGCTCTGAGCAGAGAGCCCGATGTGGGGCTCGATCCTAGGACCCTGAGATCACCACCTGAACCGAAGGCAGATGCTTCACCGACGGAGCAACCCAGGCGCCCTCAACACCGGCTTTGTATATATATTTCTGTATTTATAATGGCCATTCTGAAAGGTCCCAGTGAGCTGGTTTTGATTGGCATTTCCCCTGTCAGTAAAGTTGGGCATCTTTTTATAAGCCCATGGGCCATTTGTCTTCTTTGGAGAAATGCTCATTCTAAGTCCTTTGCCCATTTTTTAATTGGGTTGTTTGGGTTTTTCAGCTACTGAGTTGTAGGAGCTCCATATGGGCTCTGGGCCTTGGATTCTCATCAAATGTGTGCTTTGCGGATATCCTCTGCCATTTCTTGGGTTTTCTTCTCTTTTTCCTGACCATTTCTTTTGCTGTGATCAGTTCGCTTTTTAACTTAACACTTTTATTTCTTTATATCTTGTTCACTCTCTGCTCTCCAAGTCACCTATGGCCCGAGACTAACTCTAAGTGTCCCAAGAAGGCCTCCTCCACGGGGCGGACACTTTCTGTCACACGGGTCATCTTAGGATCATTGATTTGTTTGGTAAAAATCATGTTAGGTCCAGCTTTTTAAAACCAGAACCCAGGGGCACTTTCCAGCAAAACATGAACAGACCTGCATTTGGGAGGAGCAAGGTCGGGGGGCAGGGAACAGAGTGAGGACCCTTTTTGGGGACTCCAAGTCCATTCACTGGAGGACAGGCCATTGGTCTGAACTGGTGTCTGTAGGAACCCTTTACACCCATCCCACGATAAAGACCGGCTCATCCACTCCTGTCCCTAGGCCTGGGGTTCTGAGGTCGTCGTCATGGGACCCGGGTGCTCCCTGACCTTGGCAGGTTAGGTCCCTGTGGTCCCCAGTACCGAGGAATCAGCTCCCAGGCTCCCCACCCCACCGGATTCGAGAGAGATCTAGGGAGAAACCACCAGTCTCTTCCATCTTTTTCAGCGTCTCTCTGGATCGTGAGTGCCACCGCAGATCCCAGAGAGGCGGAGCCCTGAGCCCTGTCCCCAGCGCGCTGAGAAAGAAAAGCTTATTCAACAGGGCGCCATTCCCGTCCCACAGAATAAGCGCCCAGATCAGGGCTCTCAGCTCGTCAGTGGTCTTGCTGAAGGCAGACTCTGATTCAGGGGGTCGGGCCGGGCTGAGAGTCTGCGTTTCCGACACGTGCAGTGATGCTGGCACCGCAGGTCCCGAGCCACACTCAGAGACACGGGGGGAAACCCCGTGACCCGCGGGGAGCCAGGGTGCAGCAAGCAGCAGCGATCCAGAGACGCTGCCCCGAGTGACACCGCCCCAAGCCCAGAAGGATGGACGGAGTGTGGGTCGAACTGGTTGCTGGGGACAACCTTCCATTGTCCTCGAAGCAGAGGTCTTGCTTACGTTGACCCAGAAGGTGAGAACCAAAGGAAGGCAGGAAGGACGGCCAAGCGCATCTTCGCTTAATTCAGTGGGATTCATCGGAGACCCTTGAGTCTGTCCAAGTGGTGATCTGGGGACTTTGTGGGGGGGGGGCATGGAGGAGGGCCTTTTCAGCCAGCTGGGTTCCTGGCAGCTGGAGGGAGGGCATCTGTCGGTTGCCGCTGCGGAGACCCTGCCGATGTCTTTGCCTTCGGGCCACCAGTGGGGGTGGGCCGTGCCATCCAAGGGCAAAGTTGGTGCTTTTAGGAATTTCTTTCCGTAGAAGCGATTAGCCAGCCAGACCTGTTGTCCTTTTGCAAGCAGCAAATTACCCAGGAAAATGTAATTACCCATTCACTCTTATTAGCGCACAGCTAAGAAGATTGGAGCAATGGCCCTTTCATGGTCTTTCAAAGCTTCCTCACACGATGCTGTCCCTGATATTAAACACAATGAGACTTTTTTGAATTCAATTAAGCATTTGCCTACTGTGACTCTTTATTCATTGCAAATTGTCTCAGTAAATAATCTTCATCAAAAGTCAGAACCAATCCCCATTAGTTGTTTAGATTAATTAATGGACCCCCCCGGAGCCACCCAAATGAATTCAATTCGAACGTCAACAACTTGGCCCCGGAGTTTCCCAGGTTGGCATTAAGACAATATTAAACCTGCAATAAGTCACATTTAAAATGTTAATTCAGAGAAGCTCTCCATTTAGAGCATTTAATTAAATCCTTAAATAAACTGCATGGGCTCAGTACCAGATGGTTCTGTATTTTCACGGCAGCACCGAGCCGGCACGGTGAAGATAACCAGGATATATAGAGTAATAAAATCTAATCTCGTTTCCAGCGGGGAGAGTCAGTGAATGTACACAACCCAGGCTCAAATTGTAAGTTAATTACATTAACCCCAGTGTACTCCGGGATCTGAGCAGCCGGAGATGAAATTAGTCTTTTTCCTATCGTAAGATTCTTTTTCAACTTCACTATATTAATTTTTAGCCAAATACGAACTCATAAGGAAAATTGAAGTTAATGTAACCAAAGATAACGTAATGCAGCCTTAATATTCTGAAGGGATTATGGAGACCCGTGAAAATATACTCTGCAAATGTCACTGACTCGAAATGGATTTATGGGGTGGGGAAGAGGAAATGAAGATGCCGAGGGGGTTCTTGTCTCCGCCCATCGCCCCCCTCCCGCCTGCGGGTTAATAAAGGACTTAATCAAGAGAGCACCGTCCTTGCAATCACACAGGCTTACGGGGGTAGTGGAGAGGGTCTGTTGGGGGAAGGGACACGTGGCCGCCAGGAGAAGTCAGTCCGCATCTCCAGCAGGCGATGGGGCCCCGGCGTCACCTGGCAGCGGGATCACCTCTGCCTGCCCCCGCAGCGCGCTGTCCATAGATTTCCATGGTTCAGCTGTTAATCTCTCTGTCCTCAGAGCATCCGTCCTCCAAGAGGAGGGACGAGGCAAACAGCTCTTCCCAGCCTCCCTCGCAAGGTGCCCCGGGGGACCCTGGTCCTCCGTCTCCCAGCCCAGAGACATCACAGTCATGTTTGGTCTGGGGCAAACCTACTTTTGAGGGAGTTTCCCCTAAATCCTATCAATTCTCAAACAGCTAAGAGTATCTGGCAGCGGCGTCTTCCAGGACCAGTCCCCTACAGGAATGGGGAAACGAGGAAAACCCAAAACGTTTTAAATGTGTCTCCAAAGAACAGCGTTCCTTTCCTGCAATTCCAACCAAACAGCGGGAAATGTATTACATTTCTAGTCGCCTCATCCTGGGAAATGACTTTAATGGGCCATCGTAACCCTGCAGTCACCTTCACTTGACCTTCTTTGATTTGAGCTATCAAACTTCCACTTAGCTTCCTTCTCCATCCTTGACCTTGACTGTCAGACTCGTCAGTGAAGGCTCTCATACCGAGGTCACTAGTAGATGTCATCCGAACGCCAGATGGGGGGGCCTCTCTGGAGTGCTGTTTTCAGTAGGATTCTGAGCCTGAATCTGGGCTCCAAGAGGAAAGAACGCCCCATGTGATTAGTCATACCCATGGCAGATGTGGGTGAGTTTGCGCTATGAACACTTCCCGATTTTTAAAAAAAATCGTTGGAAATATTTCCACGGCTAGCTGTAGTTTTTTTCAAAGTCTTTTTATTTTTTTTATTCGAGAGAGAGCATGCACAAGCAGGGGGAGTGGCAGAGGGGGAAGCAGGCTCCCCACAAAGCAGGGAGCCCGAGGGGGGGCTCCATCCCAGGACCGTGGGATCATGACCTGAGCTGAAGGCACTTAAAGGACTGAGCCACCCAGGTGCCCCAGGAGGAACATAATAACTTAACCAGATTTTCCTGATGATTTGAATTAAGGGATAACACAGAGAGAGCAAGACTTAAAGGAACAATCAGGTGGTCATCACTGCTCTCCCTAGTAATCCTAACTTTCCATGATTCCTGGTTATTGAGTCACAGATGTTAGAGCTGGAAAGAAAACTGCAGGTCCGGTCCATCCAGCTCTTGGGACAGAGGAAAATGAAGCCCAGAGAAGTTAAGTGGCTTCACGAAGCCACGCAAGCCGGTCGTGGAAGGCTGAGTCCCGCTCCAGTGGTCTGGCCCCCGCAGCTGGCTCCCAGCCACACCTGTCTGCACACACCTGCCTTCGGCTGGTTCTGCTTCAGGCCCACTCGGAATCCACAGCAGCGCACACCTGCAGTCGTGGGTGCCTCACTGCTGATTCTGACGCTGGGTCGGTCATTCCTGGGACTGGCTCATACAATTGCCCCCCGCAATTTGTCTTGTTCTGCTCCTCTACCCAGGAGGAAGAAACACAAGCAGGTTGTGCTGTGTCTCCGCACCCGCGTGTATGCCCCCTGTTTGTCAGGAGAAAAAGTAAACCAGGCTTGGCCTTGGTCTGGTCTGGTTCTGCAAAACGCACCATCGCCCCCCTCCCCGCCGCAAGGACCACGGTGGAAGGAAGGCGCAGGTGCTTGGCAACGACCTCACACCGACCAGAGCTGCCGAACAAAGATGCCGTCTTCTGCCGGGCCGGGAAGAGCGAGTCAGTCGCTGTGCAGCGAGTGGGGGCAGCCGCGGGCTGAGCAGGGAGCTTCGAGTCTGGGAGCAGTCTGTGCTTGGCGGGGTGGACGGGAACGGCTGGGCGCTTGGCCACAGAATCCACACCCAGCGCTCGTCTCTGGTGTGGAGCAGGGGACCGTTCCCGGTGGAACTCCACATGGGGATTGTGCCTGCTCCACGCAAACCCTGGGCGGCTGCAGGACAGGCTGGCTCCAGGAGGAGAGCCTGCGAAGAGAAGAGACAGAAGCCATGTCTGTGGGTAAGAGGGCGAGGGTCTTTGTTGTGCCTCGATGAGGACCAGCCACCCCCCTAGCACCCCCGGGTCTGTGCAGCGGGAAATCAGGCCGAGCAGGAGCTGAAACTGCGGCCTTAATCATCGATATGGACACCAGAGTTGGCAACTCAAAGCAGTTACCCATGAAGGGTCTGCAGGTCCCTAACCTCTATGCTCCAATGCAAGGACCTGGGTAGTTCATTCCAAGCCGCAGAGAACCCAGCACAGCCTGGACCCCAGGAGAGGACCAGCCACCGGGGCCACCCTAGTTGCTCTAGGACAAACCCAGGAACCCTTCCTCTGACCCCCTGCTGATGTCCTACCACGCGCCTGGCAAGCAGGGACAGGAGCTAACTCGGAGCCTCCCCGTCTGGCATTGAAGGTGTGGGTGCGGATCGCTCCGTCCTAGAAACAAACAGCCTGGCGCGTTGTGTCCGCGTCCCTCTTGATGCCCGAGCGCTTATTTCAGAAGTGGCTCCGCTGGGTGGCCCTGCCCGGGCTCTGGCTCGGTCTCTGATTAAAGATGACCCTTGATATTCTGTCATCTTTTCTTCTCCGTAGTGAGACTCATTCCCTCCAGGAATGTTCTAGCCCTTCACAGCCTGTAGCTATTATGGTACCTGGACGAGGGAGGGGCAGCCCTTGGAATGTGCGAGGGGAACCCCCCTCCCTCCCTCCCGCCCTCCCTGAGTTGGCCCTGTGACTCCCCTCTCTCTCGGCCTGGTAAGCCAGCTGGATCTAGCTTAGCTGGGACAAGAGAGGCCAAAGCACAGGGGGTTTTGTTTTCATTTGGTTTTGTGTGTTTTGTGTCTGAAATACAAAACTGGCATCAGACTCAAAACGTTCTTCTCTTCCTCAGTATCCAGAGAACACAAACAGTGGAAGTGTCCTTCGTGACTGGTCCAGGCCTGAGCTTGGCAGATGATTGAGATTTCTTTGCACAGGGTGGGGGGGGGGCTGGCTCTGTGACCGCCTCGCCTCTCCCCAGCACAGTTCCCCGGGGCCAGGCAGCAGGGGAGGCGAGGAGGGGGAGTCAGACACGCGCTCTCTCCCCGGGCACTGCTCTGCCTGCTCCTCCCTGAGCTGGGGGGCTTCTGCGGCCAGACTTGGCCTCATGCTAACAGGGGGTGGAGGCGTGCTTGAGTCGTTGGTAGAAATCACAGAATAAAATGCTGCGTACTTTTTATGAACGTGACCTGGGTTTAGTGTATTGGGGAGAACAGGGCAGCGATTGCCTCTGTGCAAGGAACCGGGGCGATGGGAGCCTGCCCAGACAGTCCTGGGACCAGCCGGTCTGTGAGAAGCCCCTGATGCAAGCTTCTTGGCAGGGTTTTGCTTTGGGGGAAATGTGGTTGTGGACAGAGTGGGGCCGGCTCCCTCTGACTGCACCGGCTTCCCTGGAATCACCAGGGGTGCCGCCCGCCCTCCCTCAGCTCGGCTGCGCTCGCCGTCGGGGTACCCTGTGCCTGGTGAGCCTCGGTCCCCAGCGGGACTTGCAGTGCTCATTCCCCGCACAGACCGAGTCTCCCCTGGCAGGACCACAGCTCAGTCAGGAGGCACCATCAGAGCCTCCCTGACCATCTCACCCCGGATCCTGGGGGTTGGAGGGAAGCTGGTCTCTGCCCCCGGGGAGGGGGACCTGGAGGGAACAGAGGACGGGGTGGCTGGCCTCCGGGACAGCGAGCAAGAAGGAGTTTGCCGTCTGGAGTTACATTCCTGCTCTGACTCATCCCCGTGACCGTCGGGAGGTCTCACCGCACTGCTGTAGCCCCAGGGACTGGACACAGATGTCCGGCCCAGCGTGGCCACATCAGGCAGGCGAGTCCTGTCATCAGAGGCTTTAGAATGAGGAGGGGCCGCAGAGATCGCCATGCAGGGACAAGCTGGGCTGAGGCCAATTTGGGAAACAGGAGAGAGCCACAGAGACCTTGAGCCCCACTGAGGCAGATGTTACCGAAGATGTGCTTCTTCCCTCCGGAGGACCAACCAGCGTGGGGGCTGGAGCTGGGCTGGGCTGGTAGGTGAGCTTGTGTTCATTGTCCCTACAGTGGCTTTTGAAGACGAAGCCACCACCTTCCACCTTCGCTGGTCCTGAAGGTCACGGCAGAATTCACCCCGTGATGTTTTTAAAGGGAAATGCCCTTGACATTGCTTTCCCTCTAGAATTGCACCTGCTGGGGGCAAACCACCCTCCCTTTCTCCCCAGCAGGATGCACCCACACTGCCCACCAGGCAACAGCAGGATTCCTTTGTTAAAGGTCTGAGCCCCAGAGGCAGACTGTTGGAATCTGGGACCTTGTCCCCAGCCTTGCGGGAATGCCAGCTAAAGACCCAGAGGCCTATGTCTCCAGCAGCAAGGAAAAGGGGCTTGATCTTGGCTTTTTCATCTTGGACAATGAACAAGAGCTCAGGATGGTGCTTCATTAAAATAGTCACTGAATGAACAGGAATCAGCTGCATCACTTACGGAGAGCAGTGGGGAGAGCAGGGAAGAAGCAAAGATTTTAGGCACAGGCTGGTGCTGCCTTGCTCTCTTATCAGCTGTTTCTCAGCTTAGCTCAGACCTCGAGGGCGAGAAAAAAATGATCAGGAGCTTCTGAATTAGACCAAGCCCGAGTTCTGTGCCAGGTTCCTTCCCATCCTTGCAGAGGGGATTAAGTGAGATCAGGCATATGCAGCTCCTAGCACAGGGCAGGGGCTGTATTAATCAGAAGTCTTTGGTTGCAAGTGACCCAAATCCCAAACTCAAATAAGGAAAAGGAAAATTCACTGGCTTCCATAGCTTCAGGTATGGCTGGATCCTGGCGCTCAAACACTACGGTCAGGACCAGGTATCCGTTTGTCTCCCTCTCTGAGCTCCTCTGCACTGGATGGACTTGCCCCAGTCACAAAGCATGACTGACATGGGGGTCCGTGTGGGGTCGGGGTGGGTGAAGGCATTGAGAGCCCCGTTGTGGTACATCTGTGTCCCCCGTTATCCCACAGGAGGTCCCCTAACGCTGTGTTCTGCCTCAGGGTTTTTTCCAAAGCTCAGGCAACATGCCCGGGGGCCAGTTAGCACCCCTGGAAGCCACCCTCTGTCAAAGGGGGACGAACGTCTGTGCCTGCAGAAGGGCACACTGAGGCAGAGAGTTAGCCCCACCTGAAGCGAGAGCACGGAGAGGAATTTGGTGGAAGGAGAGGGCAAGATGCCAGGCCGCTGTCCCTGCAGGGCTCAGCTCTCAGTCCCCTTCTTGGTCCCCTGCCTGTCTTGGGGTGAGCAGGTCATTCTTCTCGGCCTCTGCCTTCACGTGTTTAGTGAGGGCTCCTTGAGACAAGCTTGTTTTCCCTTTAGCATCGGTTACCTGTCGCTGCCGTAACAAATTAGCGTGAATTGAGGCGCTTAAAACAACTCAAATGGACTCTTACGGCTCCAGAGGCTGGAAGTCTGAGGTCAAGGTGCCGGCAGGGATGTGCTCCCCCCAGGGGAGACTCGGAAGACCTCTAATCACATCCACAAAGACCCTTTTCCTAAGTAAGGTCCTATCTCAGGTTCTGGGCATGAGGATTGGGTGGGGGCTATTTTGCAACATACCACGCCCTTTTGATTTGAGGCCAGACTTCTAAGTCAATGTATCTCCCATTTTCTTTGGGAATCTTGTTTTTAATCTTTCTGAAACTTTCTAACGTAATTTCACGTGTATCTGCAGGTAAGTCCCCCCACGGAAAGTGGATGGGCGCTCCCGGTATATAAAGGATACGAAGCTGGGGTGATCCAGGCTCATTGGACATTCATTGAGCACCTACTGTATGCCAGGCTCACTCACCCCTCACAGTGACGCATCCCTCCGATTTACAGATGCAGAGACTGAAGTCCGAGATTGTAAGGAGGTCGCACAGCCCGTGCACGGCAGGGTGACACCTGGGGTCCGTGCCCTCTGAGGTCAAGTGCAGGTCTTGCTCTGTGTCTGCCGGGCTTCTCTGGGGCCACTCACAACACTGGCCTCACGTGAAGCACTTGTTGGTGCCTTCCAATCAGGACTGGACCTCCCAGGCCTCACTTGGACTCTTCCCATCCTCCTGAGGCCCCTTTCCCTTGTGCCTCACAGGGTCAGGCTGGTCGGGTCAAGGTCCGCAGGCAGCAGACACCTTCCTGTGTGGGCACAGATGTCCCCTGTCCTGAGGTCCCCTGCTGGCATGTGGCCCCCGTGCCCTGCTCCATGGGAGGCTCACAGCTTCTCTCCCTGCCCCCTTCCTGCCCAAATGGACCCCAAGTGTGAAGGATCCTCTCAGAGCCCCCAACCCTCCCACAAACTCTGTCGCCATGTCACCCTCTACATGACAACGCGAACCGTTCCCTCTGAGATCCGCGCTGTCACCTCTGGGGCTGCCCCGTCCATCCGGGTCACCCTCCCCGCTAAGCACACAGAAGCATTAAACGCTCCCATTCTCCTCGAAGACCGTTAGCCAAGAGCAAGTGACAGTTTGGTTTTCTTTCGCTTCTTCTGGTTCTGGCTAAACGCGGGGACTTCAGGCGGCCGGCGGAGGGCGGGGGGTGGAGGACGGGGTGCTCTTCCAAGGCTCTGCCCTGTCTCTCCGACCTTGCCTTCTGGCTGCCTCACCATTCCCACAGTGTGACACGCACGCGCCGCCGCCCGGGGCCAAAAACAAGGCCAGCCTTGTGCTCCCAGGGAGAGCAGAGGTGGGGTCGGGGGGGGGGTGCTCTCCTCTTCGCTGGGCCCCGTGGGTCTATCCAGCCGATTGTAAAGAGCCTTTAGGATGTCTCTCTGTTCTTCTAATGCCCTCTTCCCAAAAGTCACTGAAGAAATACCTGTCCTCCAGGGTATTTTATGCTGTTGAATGAGTTTCTCCAACTGAGCGGCCCGGTCGCTTGCGAGTCCCCCTGCAGCCGTGCGTGCGAGACGTGGGCGATACGGGGGCCTAACCGCGCTCTCCGGAGCCGTGGCCAAGCCTGTCCCCAGCCTGCGGGATGCCAGCTTTCTGACAAGTCTGAGGTCTGGCCCCAGTCCGGACCCCGTCCAGGAGAGCGGGGCGGACACAGACGTGCTCTGTGCCCTTCAAAGTGGCGGGCCGGGGGCGTATAAAATCCGACACTCGGCTCCGGAGCGCCTGCGCCAAAGAGCCCCTTTGTCTGACCTGTCACATGCTCCCTCTGTGTGGCTTCCACGGTGGTGGCTCCGAGGAGACCTGGAGGGAGGCCGCGGGCTCCTCCAAGCCGCTTCTATAAATAGCCAACCTCGGGACTGTTTTCCCAGGTTTGCGACTTTGTTTCTCCAGTAATCCTGCTGAGCGCTTCTGGGCCGGGGCCAGAGCAAGGGTAGGGACCACTTGGAGGGGGTGGGGAGCTCCCCCCCCCCCCCGTTTAGGAGGGGCTGATGTGTGTGCGGGGGAGGGGGAGCAGGGCTGCCAGCCTGCTTGGGTCCGGATCCCCTGCCCCGTCTCTGACCCTGTGGCCGGCACGGGACTCTGGTTATCTGGGACAAGCCGAGGTGCCCAAGTCCGGAAGTGTCTTCCCCTGGGCCAGTCCCCGGCCGACACAGCAGGGAAGCATCAACATGAGACGGAGCACAGTGTGTAACAGGAGCCAGCTCTGGGCCGTGCTGGGCAGTCCGTGGAGAAAACCCCTTCTATCAAGTCTGAATTCCTCTGCTTTTAAGTAAGCCGCGTGTGCTTCTCCGGAGCAGCCCGTAACCAGCCCGCTCTGTGAGCAGCCCGAGGTTGGGGACCCCCTGGGTTTTGCCTGCTTATCAGTGACCTGAGGTTTGTAGCCCAAGGGGTCTCCAGCCCCCCACCCCCCGATTCAGCTCAACAACCTTGATTGAGTGCGGGGGCTCCAGGCACTCAGCGAGCCAAGAGAGGGTCGTGCTCAGGGAGTGGGTGCCGTGAGTGAGGGCCCGGGGCCTGCAGGTGGGTGGCCAGGGGTCGAAGGGGGCCACCGAGGTCACGGCAGTTCTGAGCCTGCTTGGAGTAGCACCTGGCACAGAAGCAGCAGGAAATCTGACTTCTCACGGGCACAGTCAGCTGGCCCTGGAGAGGAGGGCTCCGAGGGAAGAGAGAGCATGCTCCCGGGAACGAGAAGGAGGTCTGCCCGGCTGGAGGGAGGCCAGGACAGCAGAGCTGCGTCAGAGAGGCATGGGAAGGTCAGACAAAGATTGCCAGGGCCAGGACCCAACAAGAAGGCCAGCATGCCCTCGAAGCATCCCGTCCTCTGGCCCCGAATCTCTCTCTTCCCTACACTAGTCCTGGGTCCCAGCTCCCACCCCTGGCTTCATTCATTCATTTGGGAAGTCCCAAGCCCTGTTCAGACCTGCTCTGGACCCTGACAACCTGCATGCACCCCACCTCCCCAGCACCCCAGCCTGTGCCCTCTCGACGCTGCCACTGCCTGCTGCTCTGGGGAGACACGTTGCTTGTGTCTCACCCCCAGGAGCACCCGGAGTGCAGACCCCGGGACGCACAGGCCCAGGACAGCGGACCCCCGGCTGGTCAGCATGAGCGAGGCCAACCGAAGTACCTCCCATCCTCCTTCCTCTGGGGTGAGGAACGCCGGATTTGGGGTGATTGGGCTTTTTAGCAGAGCATCAAGAGGTATTTACAGGAAAGAAATTCAGACATAGACAGCTAGAGGCAGTCTACGGCCATACCACCCCGAACGCGCCCCATCTCGTCTGATCTCGGAAGCTAAGCAGGGTCGGGCCTGGTTAGTACTTGGATGGGAGACAGCTAGAGGCAGAAAGGAGCTCAATTTTTACTCAAAAGGAAGACGAAGGCATGAACGGGCCTCTGTCCCCTGTTGGTGATTTGTCCCGCGTTCTCCCGGTGACACTGTACGGTCTCAGCCGGGCACTCGGGAGGCGTCCCCTCTTGCCCAGCTTTGTCAGGCGATGTGTGATTGCTGCTAACTTAATGGCTAAATCGGGCAAACAGGCCAGCTCTGCAGACCCCGTCCGTCTGCCTGGACCCAGCCACAGGCTCTCAAAGGGAGGCCTGCGGACCCCAGTCCCCGTCCACTGCGGGAGCGCCTCGAGGCCCAGAGGCTGTCCCTGTGGATACAGCGTGGCAGCCGGCCTGAACGCGGGCTCGGCCACTTGCCAACCGTGCGTCCTCAGCCAGGTGCTGAGATGGAGAGCGCTGGCCTCCTCATGGGGCTGTGACACACCGGAGGAGACCGAAGGTGGGCGCGACTCAGCCCCGGCCAGGCACGTGCCATGTCCAACAGGGGACCCTTGCCATTCTTGGTGGGAGGGCTCTCACGGGAGCAAGCCTCAGAAGACGAGCTCCCACACAGAAGACGGGGAGGCCTGGTGGTGGAGGGACAGAGGACACCAGCCAAGAAGACACCACCGAGGTCCCTAAGGTCACAGGTGGCTTGCTGAGGGTGATGGAAAGCAGGTGTGCACCTGTGCGGCTGGCCAGCCTTGGGGGTGGGGCGTGCCCGCGATTCGGCCCGACATCGCGGCGTCGGAAGGCGTCCATGAAGAAGGGCCTCCTTGACACCCGGGCAGCCCTCCCTTCGGGTCGCCTCTCCCCCGTGACTAATGGCTGACCTGACATCTTTCAGCGAGTGACCTTGTTGCGGCTGGTAATTCAAATATCTTTCAGCGTCAGAAATAATAAGTGCCACTGTGAGATGAACAAGAGGGGCTTAAGTTGAGAGCAGATTAATGGGGTTTTAATATTCCTAATTTAATCACTCTTTTCTGTCGCACTGTGGGCAACAATGATGTAGCAGCTAATTATTTTTTTAACCATGATGGGGATCTTTCCTAATCAATTTTATATTTAACATGAATGAAGGGAGGGCAGTGATTAATGAGAGAATAAATCTCACCAAACAGGCACAAGCAAGCAATCAGTTAAAAATACGGCAGGATGATTTTTTTTTTTTTCTTCTCACAGAGCAAATTCTGCAGGAATGGGATAGAGCACCATGTTAAGTCTCTCTCGTTCGGAAAAGAAGAAATACATGAAAGTTTTAAAAAAATGTGTTGGATGGAAAGAAAATGCACACCTGCGTTCTGACCTGAAACATTGTATGCTGAGAAGTTAGAGGCCCGGGCCACAGCTGCTCCCTTCCAGGAGGAAGGAGCCCATTCCAGGCCACCTCCCCGTAACCGCAGGCTCCCCTTCTGCGGCCTGGACACCTTCAGAGGCCGCAACAGAAGGTCAAGTGTAGCCGCTGTCACTCACCTCGCCTCCTCTAATCACAGGGGCGGCTTCTCAGCCCAGAGAGGAATGGGGAGCACAGGACAACAGGATAGAGAGGCCTCATTTGCATATTTTTAATTACAGTATACTGTTATAATTGTTCTATTCGATTATTAATGTTGTTCCTCTCTTCCTGTGTCTGATTTGTAAACTGCACATTATCGTAGGTATGAGTGTAGGGTTCAGTGCCATCTGACATTTCAGGGGTCCCCTGGGGGGTTGGAATGCACCCCACCCCCTCCTGCCATGCAGATCAGGAAGGGGGGACTCCTGTGGATTCAAATGTTGATGCTGCCTCTTACCATGTGACCATGGGCATCGGTTTTCTCATCTTTTTTTTTTTTTTCCTTTTTTTAAGTGGGCTCCATGCCCAGCACAGAGCCCAACATGGGACTCGAACTCACAACACACAGATCCAGACCTGAGCCCAGATCGAGAGTCAGTTGTTCAACTGGCTGAGCCACCCAGGCGCCCCTCATCATTTAAAAGGGGACAATGTTGGGCGCCTGAGTGGCTCAGTGGGTTAAAGCCTCTGCCTTCGGCTCAGGTCATGATCCCAGGGTCCTGGGATTGAGCCCCACATCAGGCTCTCTGCTCAGCGGGGAGCCTGCTTCCTCCTCTCTGCCTGTGTCTCTGCCTACTTGTGATCCCTGTCTGTCAAATAAATAAATAAAATCTTTTAAAAAAAATCTTAAAAAAAAAAAAAGAAAAGAGGGTGAGAGTTTGCACACAGAGAAGCAAAGCAGAGGGGGAGCAGAGCAGGCCTGGCTGGGGGACAAGGGCAGTGCTGAAACACGCCTCTTGGGAGCTAAACAAGGAGGCTTGAGCAAAGACCCAAAGCATGTCTTGGAGAGATCAGCCAAGGCAGCAGGAATGGCAAGTGCAAAGGCCCAGTGGCAGGAATCTGCCTGGCCCTCAGGAGATAGAAGGGAGCTGGCGTGGCCACCGTGAGGGGTGAAGAGGTGAGGGCTTGGGGAATGTGCAGGTCTGGGTGAGGCCCTGGATCCCACTGAGGACTCTGGCTTCCCTCGGAGTCCGTGCGAACCCTCCATGGGATGGTTCAAGCTGGGACGCGCCATGTTCAAACTCTGGCTGCCGTGCTGGAGGAGAGCCTCCGGGCGCCTGGGTGGGAGAGGACGGTGGCCGCACCGGGGTGGGTTGCAGGTGGAGCTGGCGGGGTTTCCTGACAGACAGGGTGCAGGGTGTGGGGGACAGAGCCGAGTCAGGAGAAGTCCAGGTCTTTCAGCTGCGGCAGGTGGCGGCCCCGACTTGCTGTGAATCCAGATGGCGGAGCAGGTGGGAGCGTGGGCGTGGGATGCGGCCAGGCAGGGGTTGGGACCTGTGAGGTCTGGAACTGCCATCGGGCCTCCGAGTACAAACACCGATGACAGCTGGATCAGGGAGTGTGGAGTGTGGGGGGCCCAGTTCTGCGGGAGGAGGGCCCGTGGGCTTGCGGTCAGCCCCGCCTGGGCTCCGGACCTCGTCCTTCCCCGCGGATCAGGGAGCGCTCTGAGCTTGTTTTCTCACTAGGAGGGAAAGGGGTAGGAGCACAGAGAGTAAACCACGGGGTTCTTGGGGTGCATGGACGCACCCCTCGGCAGGTGACAGTGATGACCCCTGGCTTACTGCTCACTGGCTTTCCGAGGCTTCTGTTCTTTCCGATACATTAAAGTTTAGACAATTTAGAAAATTGAGAAAACTCAATATTATTTCATCTTCTCTCCTCCAACCTTCCAGATGGGAGCCAGGGGATGAAATTTGCTGGGGACACAGGCCAGTGGCCGAGGCTGGCGTAGGCCGCCCCCCACCCCGCACACCCGAACGCCCCGTCCTCTCCCCAGAATGTGGGACCCCGGAGAGGGCAGAGCTCTAAATCCTCGTGTCCTTCTGTATTGGGAGCGGATGGCTTCTTTCCCATTTGACCTTAGAAGTTTTACGTAAACATCATCTTGTGTTTAATTTCCTTTGTTGGGGGAGGTCAATTAAAGGTCTCGACATGATTCTTTTAAATCTCTGGTCTCCCGAGTGAATAGTTGAGGCCAAGTTATAAAACTTTGCGAGAGGGAAGCAAACAGTTGCCTTGAAACCCCGTCCTTCGCCTTAAGGAAAACCAGGGAAGGAAGCATTGTGCTGAGAAATTGTGCCGTGATCCAGCCAGGGTCTTTGTTCTATTTTCTCATTCGTGTCCTTTTTGCCCAAAGACAGTCCACACGCGAGTGGGGGGCCCTGGTCCCTGCCTGTCCCCCACTCTGGGAATTAGCTCCTTCATCTCAAACCGAGGCACAGTGCAGGGGGGCTGGCACGTAGCTCCTCTCCCTCCACCAAGACAGGAAGGGGTGGGGAGGCTCTGGTGAGTTTGGGGGGCGTGGTGGGGTGGGGGGGTTAGTGCAAGCCTCCTTGGTTCTTCCCACAGGCTGGAGGAACACTGAACTCAGAGGGGATAAGTCCCTGAGCATTTTTCTCCCTTGGTTGTTAAGCCGTTTCTGCTTTAAGGAAATTGAATCCATGTGTGTTTGGATTAATTGCTTAACTCCTAAAAATGTTGTCTTGTAAGAGCAATTTGAGGTCCAAGAACCTTTTAAGTTGCTTTCCACCCTTTTCACATGGCCCCGGTCTGGGGATCTGAGCAAACCCTCTCGGGCCAGAGCTGTGCTCACAGCTGGATCAAGCTAAGGAGGAATTAACAGCCTCCTGGGGTGTTTGCTTCACCCCCTAATAAGGTGGGCTTAGGAGCCTCACACGGAAATCCAGGAAGCTTCTGCATCCTGCTGGGTTCAGGCTTGGGCTTCCCAGAAGAGGGACACCTTCTGTGGGCTCTTGTTAAATATGGGGTTTCCTTTCCTTGGGTCTGATTTCCAGAACTTGGCTCCTTCTCTTGCAAGGGAAAAAAAATGCCATAGAAGAGATTTCGGGAGCCTTGAAAGGAGGAACATCTCGAACCAGGGGGTCCTGCTGAAAGCCGGGTCCTGCCTTCTGTTCTCAAAACCGATCCAACGGTCAGGCATCAAGATTGACGGGACGTCCCCTCTACCGTGGCTGGAAGAAGACTCCGTCTTCTTGAGCAGCCAAATCCATCACGACCCGGGGTGGGGGTGTGTTAATGCCCTGCCTGGGTGCCTTCCTCTCTCTACCGCCCCCAGACCCCCGATTCCCTGGCTGCTAACTGAAACCTCTCCCCTCGAGGTGTTCTGAGGGCCGGTGGGAGTGAGAACTCCCTCCCAGTGCTGGTGCCTCCAGACGGCAGGCGCCCCTCCCCCTGTGTCCCAGGCCCCCTCCCCCTGTGTCCCAGGGCCACCTGCAGATCCTCCTCGGTCTGGCTCCTCCTTCAACTGAGCCGCACCTGCACTTGACGTGATACCATGTGATTCGCTTCATATGAAATGTCCAGAATGAGCACATCCCTGGTGAAGAAGCCTGGCCGGTGGTTGTGTGGGGTCGAGGGGAGGGAGACATGCGGGGCAAGGCTCCCGTTTGTGTAGCTGAAGATGGTTCGGAAGGGGTGGGTGTGGCTGCGGAGGGGTTTTCAGAAGAGGAGGGACAGCCATGGTAGACTTTCAGGAAGCTTGCGCAGGGGGTGGTGTGGGTGACAGGCTGGGGACAGGGGAGCCGCAGGGAACATCGGACGGACGCTGGAGCAAGAGCCCAGATGAGACACGAGGGCTGGAGCCGGGAGCGGGTCTCGGGGATAGGGCGGTGTAGGATACGCCGGGTGATTGATTAGGGAGTAAAATTTTTCCTCGGTGCCAGGAATACATTTTTTCCCCCCGGATGGCATGTGAAGCGAAACATCTCAGTGAGATGCTTTGCCTGATAGACCTTCCCTTTTGCCCCCTGCCGAGACTTTACGTTCCAAGCGCAGGGCTCACGCCGGGCCTGGAGGGGCCACCTGCCCCCTCCGTGCTGGCCCAGCGCACCCGGGTCCCCAGAGCCTCTCGTGGAGTCAGAGATCGCACGCGTGTAACTCCGAACCCTCCCGGAGCTTCGCCGCCAGAGTCCGAGCGAGACCCATTCCGTGCGGAGTCAAGCCACGGTGGAAGGATGACCTCCATCCTTCCCGGCTCATCGTCTGTTGGACGGTCTGAAACCTTCATAGTTCTGCCTGGTCCGGACCCTGAGGCCTTTTCGGGAGAGTAGTTTGCTCTCATTCTGCGTGCAACTTGTGTGTGTGTGTGTGTGTTTAAAGATTTTATTTATTTGAGAGAGAGAGAGAGGGAGGGAGAGGGAGAGCACAGGCCGGGGGAGTGGGAGAGGAGGAAGCAGGCTCCCCGCGGAGCAGGGAGCCCGACGCGGGGCTCCATCCCAGGACCCCAGATCACAACCTGAACTGAAGGCAGACGCTTAATGGACTGAGCCACCCGGAGCCCCTCTGTGTGCCAGGACTTTTGAAATGGCATTTGGTCCAAAGCAAGAAAGTTCTGGCCTCATCTTTATAAAATCGTTTTTTTACAGGGGGTGGGGACCCCTTTGTCCGTCGAGCTTTAAAAATGCTTGCCTCAAACTTGGGTTCGTTGGCCTGTGGGACCCCCTCCCTCTGCAGCTTCCTGGGGACTAAGCCTCGTGTGCCGACATCTCAGTGTCCCCCATGGGGTCCCCTTACTGTCCACTTGGCCCAGAACTCGGACCGCCCTCTCCAGACATGAGTCTGGGGAGTGTTTCCGTGAGAGCAGCTGCAGGGGTATTCGGGCTGGGGATGGAGAGAGCTTCCCGCTATGGCGCGCCAATAGCCAACCCGGCGTCAACCTTACAGAGCCCATTCCGCTTCCCACCAGCTGGGACCCCTGGCCACCCCGACAGCCCCCCGCAGGTGGCTTGCATACCCCCATCCTTCCGCGTGTGCCCTGTGTGCTTCTCCCCGACTCCAGCCCCCTCCATGGTCCTCAGGCCAACGCGCCCCACCCCTGCTGTCTCCGCTCCCCCCACTTCACCAGGGCCCCTTCCCCAACTCTGCCAGCTGCAGACCCTCCCACTTCAGGAGGCTGGCAGAGCCTGTTAAGGACCCTCTTTTTCCTCAGCGTCCCTCAACGAGGTAAGGGAGCAGGGGAGATGTATTGTCCCGCCCCTGGGATTTATACCGCCCGCCCTGGGAGGCAGGGCCAGCCACACTCCCTCTGGGTTTCCAATAACCATCTGTCTTCTCTCTGCAGCCGGGGATGAGGTCCCCCCTTGGCCATCTCTCCTCCAGGCCCCAGTGACACCGTCTCTTCATCATCGCTCTTGTTTCCAGACCCTTCACCCTCCCGGGCCTCTCCTGCGAATGAGCTCGTTTGCTGCCTCCTTCAGCTGGACGCTGGCTTCTGGCTGCAACGTGCCCCGTGGCCTGCGGTTTCCGTGAGCTGGTTCCGTCCACGATTAGTGCCGTCCACGCTGTGCTGACCTCTCTTCCCAGCAGGGTCCCCACTGGCTCCCGTGGGTCGGCTCCGCCCTCCCTGGCTTCTGATGGTGCAGTGACAGACGGGAAAGGTCCCACTGCTTCGTGCACACGGTGGCCTCTCATTTAACTACTTTTGAGTCTCGACTCTATCATCATTCATTTTCAGCCTCCCTCCCAGGGTTTTGCCATTCGCAAATTTGAAAAGCACATCCCCTGCCCCCAGGGGCGCCTGGGTAGCTCAGGTCCTGATCTCAGGGTCCTGGGATTGAGCCCCGCATCGCATCGGGCTCTCTGCTCAGCGGGGATCCTGCTTCCTCCGCTCTCTCTGCCTGCCTCTCTGCCTACTTGTGATCTCTGTCTGTCAGACAAATAAATAAAATAAAAAAAAAAAAAAGAAAAGCACATCCCCTATTTCTGTCCACTTCCGGTGTAGAAGCGCTGACCGGTACCAGGACAGAGCAGATCCCTGGGGCCCCCCGCAAGGGCTCTCCTTCGAGGCTGATGCACTGTGCACAGTGTCCCACGAGCTATGAATTTCCCTGGGGTTCTATCATGTAGTCTTTGTTTGGCCACCTAATCTACAAATGTTCATGCAAATCCGTGTATCGGCCCGAAATATTCTTTGGGTCCATCAATCGAATAACTCACGGAAAATGGGAGAAGAGATCCGCGCGGCATGTGTTAGTCTCAGCGAGTTTCCCGTTTGTGTTGCCTGCCTTAGCATTCATGCACTGACTCTGTAATAGTCTTATCCTTTTCTCAAGATTTACAACACACTTGCTGGCCTAGTCTTTCTAGAATTTTCTCTTATTCCTTTCTTTCGGAAACGCAGGTCAGGTGTGGTTCATGACCGGTGTTTCAACATCTCCCTTGCCCTCCATAATTTTTTTGAAATCACCAGTGGTGGTTCTGAGATGATGGCTGCTGGCTGCTGAAACACCCAGGGAAGCAATTCATCAGGGTCTGGGGAAAGAACTCATTTATAGCAGCTCCGGTAGCGATTTTTCTCTCTTTGCTTACATCTGGTTGCTATCCCGTCTTTGCATTTAATTTAACAAACAGCCTCTGAGCTCACGTGGTATGCCCTGTGCTTTGTTTTAAGCTTCCCAGTTGGAAGACCGTTCTCTTTCCTGGTTCAGGCGGAAACAGGATAAGCATGGCACTCGTCTGCCTGCTCTCTTTGAGGGAGCCCATGGGTGTTCTTGTTCACCTTGACCTGAAGGTCGCTTTTTTTTTTTTTTAAGATTTTATTTATTTATTTGACAGAGAGAGATCACAAGTAGGCAGAGAGAGGGAACAGGCTCCCCGCTGAGCAGAGAGCCCGATGCGGGACTTGATCCCAGGACCCTGAGATCATGACCTGAGCCGAAGGCAATGGCTTAACCCACTGAGCCACCCAGGCACCCCTGAAGGTCGCTTTTAAGGGTGTGTGTGTGTGTGTGTGTGTGTGTTATGTGTATTGTGCGATTATATCTCAAGGCGTCCAGTTTGTTCCCAACTCTGCTGTCAGTCGTCAAGGTCATGCCCTTTTCTATTTCCTCCAGCGCTTCCCGTTCATTAAAACAACAACAACAACAACACTTAATCCCGTCATGACTGACATACAAAAAGCTGTACATATTTAATTCATGCAACTTGATGAGTTGGGAGATAAGCCCCGAAACCATCCCCATAATCTGCCACGAACACATCTATTCTTTCCAAAATTTTGCCCCAGCTTCTTTATCATAACATTAAATGTGGGATCTACCATCTTAGCAAACGTTTGAGTATAAAATGCAGTACTGTTAACTATAGGCTCTGGGAGAGCCTACGATGTGCAATTCATCTTACGTAACTAAAATTTTACACCCCTTTCTCTTTGTGTCTGGCTTATTCCACTGGGGCACACTTGTTTTGGTCTATTTCTGGGTACTCTGTTCTGTTCCATTGATCTATGCGTCCAATTCTCAGTGGCCAACACCACACAATCTTGATTACTGTAGATAGATTTAAGTTCCAGAATAAGGTAGCTTGAGTCCTCTTATTTTACTTTTTCAAAATTATTTTACTAATTCCTTTAATTTTCCATAAAGATTTTTAGAATAATCTTGTTTACAGCTCTGAAAAATCTTGTTGGAATCTTAATAGGAATTGCTTTAATTCCATGTCAATTTGGAATGAACAGACATCTCTACTCTGTCCAATCCATTAACATGGTATGTCTCTCCATTTATTTAGATTTTCTTTTATTTTGATCAGCGTTGTGCAGTTTTCAACATTTAAAACCCATGCTAAGGGGCGCCTGGGTGGCTCAGTGGGTTAAGCCGCTGCCTTCGGCTCAGGTCATGATCTCAGGGTCCTGGGATCGAGTCCCGCATCGGGCTCTCTGCTCAGCAGGGAGCCTGCTTCCCTCTCTCTCTCTGCCTGCCTCTCCTACTACTTGTGATTTCTCTCTGTCAAATAAATAAAAAAAATAAAATCTTTTAAAAAAAAAATAAAACCCATGCTAAACCTAAATTTTTTAGGTTTACACCCAAGTATTCCTCTTCGGTTTTTTTTTTTTTTGAATGGTATTGTTTTTAAATTTGGTGTCCATCTCTTTATTGTTAGTATATAAAAATATAACTTTTGTAGGCTTATCTTATATCTTGTTACTTTGCTGAACTCACAACTTCCAAGGATTAAAAAATAATTATTCTTTGGGGGCACCTTGGTGGCTTAGTTGGTTAAGCGTCTGCCTTCTGCTCAAGTCATGATCCTGGGATCCTGCTTCTCTCTCCCTTTGCTGCTCTCCTGCTCTCTCTCTCTCAAATATATGAATAAAATCTTTAAAAAAAATTCCTTGGAATTTTCTAAGTAGGCCATCACATCATTTGCAAATAGATAGTTTTCTTTCTTCCTTTGAGACCTTTATGCCCTTTATTGGCTTGTCTTGTCTTACTGCACTGGCTGTCCAGGTTTATGCTGAGGAAGAGTTCCCCTTGTTCCCAGTCTGGCAGGAAGGCATTCAGTCTCTCACTAATAAGCATAATGTGATCTGCAAAAACCCTTTTCCCAAGCAAAGTCACAGTCATAGGCTCTTGGAGGATGCGTCTTTTGAGGGCTCCCAGTCACCTCAGTGCTGGTGGTGACCTGCTTTGCACGTTACTTGCCTACACCTTGCCTTGCCAGCGTCCAGTCGGGGGCTGACCACTGTGGCCTCCGAACTGAGCAAACGTACGAAGGGAGACCACTGCGCACCAGCACTGGAAGTGGAAGGTGACACCGGGCTGTGTCACGTGGGAATGTTTTGCAGGCAGGAGAGACGGGCAGGCTTGCTGTTCCAGGAATCAGAGGCTGCTTCCCCTGAGGGCTGGGGATGAAGAAGCTGAAGCCTCCCTCCCTGGGTAGAAAGAATGCTAAGCTGAGGCTTGGGCAGACCTCGAGGAGGCTGTAGACATTCCGGGGCTTATCAGCAGGGCTGTGAGCTGGGCAAGGAGTGGGCTGGATTTGGGTAGCTGGGCAGTTCTTCCATCAAGATATTTTTAACTAAGACTTAAGTCCTGAGCTGGGCACCAAGAAGGACTCTATCTCCTTGCCATCTGTAATTGCTTGTGACCTTATAAATCCCCTCATCTCTGTGGGTCGTGGTCACCTCATTGCTCTCAGCTGGCTGGAGGCTGCGTTGTCATTCACCATCCCCAAACTGTTACCGAGTCTCTATTTTGCAATAGACACGATAAAATAGTGTCCCTGTCTAGAAAAACTCCCTGCACTAGGGGAGAGGAAGAAATAAAACATCACCCAAAGGCAGCTAGCTAAGCGTTGTAGCAAAGGCTGTGTGTGCATGGCTGCTGGGGGCCAGGGAGGCGACACTGAGATTCTCAGGGGCAAGGCCACTCTTGTAGCCACATAGCTGTTAACGGTGAGGCCAGGGTTCCACACACAATCCACGTGCGGTCCAAGCCTTACCCTTTCTGGAACCATGTGTTGCCCATGAGTGCAGGTGGAGAGGTGCAGGAACACTGTTGGGGGGAGTGATGCCTATGTAAAGGAAGGGGGAAGCAGGACGGGGCAGGGAGGGCTCCCCACTGGATGCTCTCTCACGATGCCTGGGGGTTTCTCAGAAATGAGCTCTAGACTGAGACCCGGAGTAGGGGAGCAGAACGTGTTCTGGACACAGTGATCATCCCAGAGGCTGGATAACATGAAGCTGTTTCACTATGGTTAGAACATTCCAGAAATCAGGCGGGGTGCGGGATGCACGGCCGACAGGGCCAGATCAGGAGAAAGATTCCTGAGCCATGTTCTGGAATCTGGTCTTTATCCTGAGCCATGGAAGGGCCCTGATCGGGGATGCGAGGAAATCTACTTCCTCTGGAGGGACTGGGCTGTTCCGGAACACGGGAGCTGAGCAAGCTGCCTGGCTCCATCTGGAGGATGGCCAGGCCCACTGCCCACCTCTACCTGTTCCTTCCAGCCCCCTCTAATGGTTTCTGCCCAGCGCCCAAGCCCCCAGCTGCAAGTCCCAGTGAGCCATGCCCCTGAGGAGAGCACCGGCAGGAATTGGGGCCAGGAGAGCAGAGACGGTGTGTGCAAGTGCAGAGGGGGCTGTTGTCTGGAAATGACTGGAATGCCCGCCTTGCCACCCAGAGCTGGGGCCCTTCTGCCAGACCAGGCAGCAGCGCCCAGCTAAGGAGGTCCCGGCATGTGGCTGAGCTGCAGGAGGCAGAAAAAATGAGTCTGTCTGTCCTTCTCTCCAAGTAGGAGGAGTGCTGGGAAATGCCGTAAGGGATAAAGCAGCCTGTTTCTGGCCTGTCTGTACCCCTGTTGCCTCCTGAGGGGGGGGGTTGGGGCTCTCCCAGAGCCTGGCACAGGAACCCCTTCTCCTCTTGGGGGGAGACTCAGGTCCACGTTAGAATTTGAACTTCCTCCTGTTGGTTGAGCCCAGCCTTGAGAGGTCGTGGAATTCATATCGTGCCTGCGGGACGGACCAGACCCACGCTGAGCCAGGCAGGCAAGGCAGCCCCTTCTCTGGGCCCCCCAAGGAGAAGTCCTCAGGTATCATCATCAGCCACCACCCCCCCCACAGCGCAGAGAGCGCAGACCCCCAGCCCTGGCCCCTCTGCCTTCCCGCTCAGCCAGCAGGTTGCCATGGTGATGAGCCAGTGCGAGCATCTCTGTCTTTAATGCCAGAGTCTTTCTTTCCAGGCTCTGCCCTGCCTGGCCCCAAACGCAGCCCCAGGTGGTGACCCAGTAGCAAGGAGGGCAGCTGGGACCAGCAAGGGGAGGGAAAGGTCAGGGATGATTGCCGATCTGGACACCGCCCCGAGAGTTACTTCCCGCGGGAAAGTGCCAGGAAGATGTACGAAGCGAGGTCTACAGTGTCGCTAGATTTTTATTTCGGATGAGCGTGGTGGGGAGAGGCTGGGACTCTGCTTTCGAGCTTGTAAATGCCTACTGGGGCCCAACTGACGGGAGCAGGGGCTCCCCTAATCAGTCGAAGGCCTCCAGAGCCCAAACTGGGCTTTTCTGGAAAGAAGAAATTCTCCAGAATGAGGCAGCAACTCCTGCCCCAGTCGCAGCCGTCCCGCCCTACAGATGTCAGACTCCCCAGCCCCACAACCACTTGAGCGAATCTAAAACCCACCTCTCTCCGAAGAAGCCTGGCTGACACACCCGTCTCTCCGTCAGCTGTTGGGGCAGGGGTCCCTTCTCTCCCCTACCCCATCTCCCTCTCTCCTTCCTTTCTCTCCCTCTCTCCTTCTCTCTCTCTTCCTCTCTTCTCTCTGTGCGTCTGTGTGTCTGTCTTTCCACCCCAGCTTCTCTGGGACTTCTCTACCCCCTCACCAATGGCTTGGATTCCTCAGCAACAAACGAAAACCCAGGAACAGACCCCACAAATGAGAATCCACGTCCTTCCCCCCTATGTCTGTGGTCTAGGACGCCTCCTCTTGTGAGTCTGTCCTTGGGGGGCCAGGAGCCAGGTGGGGGTGGCGGGGGAGCTGAACGGTCCTGGGCGGTGGCAGGAGGCCAAGACAACTTCTGTCTGTGGCCGGGCAGGGCAGGGTGGGAATGAGCCCGGAAGGGGGTCACGCAGGCCATGACATCGGTGCTCTGTCCTACAAGGTTTTATTTGGAAATCGGGGTCTACAGCTTAATGAAGGCTGGACTCTGCTGGCTTGGGCTGGCCTCAGTCTAGACCGATGCCCAAGGCCAAGGGAGGCCTGTGGCTTAAGGGGGACCTCGCGGCGGGTAATGCAGCACGGGATTGGCACCGGGGTCTTCCCACCCTGAAGTCCGTGCTCTGCCACGGGGCTGCCTGTGCCCGAAAAAGCTGGATGGAGGTGGCAGGATGAGCGGTGGAGGGCCACGCAAGTGGGGTGGGGGGTCCAAGGAGACAGGGCCCCGATGTCCTGAGGGAGACCCAAAAGGCTTCAAGGAAGAGATCCCACTGGAGATGACCTCGAGGGACAGTCGGGCTGTGGTTTTTAGAAGGTGAAGGGAGGAGGGCATCGCGGGAGGGGACAGTAGGAGCACAGCCCAGAAGGGGAAGCACAGCAGCAAGGGGACAGTGGAGGCATCCCACTCTCTCTCTACTGGATCTCAGCATCTACGTGGACGTGGCAGAAAGAAAGACCCTCCCCTTCTGGGAGCTGGGTCTGTGCTCGGCATGGTAGGCAGTGAGGAAGCCAACGGTTGTTTTGTTTCCTTTTTGTTTTTTAAAGATTTTATTTATTTGACAGAGAGAGAGAGACAGAGGTCACAAGTAGGCAGAGCGGCAGGCAGAGAGAGGGGGAAGCAGGCTCCCCGCTGAGCAGAGAGCCCGATGCGGGGCTCGATCCCAGGACCCTGGGATCATGACCTGAGCCGAAGGCAGCCACTGGCCACCCAGGTAGTCTAGGGTTTTGAGGACGCAAGGGGCATCCCCGGCGTAGGACCAGAAGGGGAGGCAGCCTGGGAGGGCAGCTAGGACCAAGACTTTGGGAGGAGGAACAGGGCAGAGGGGGAGATGCGGCCTTGAACTAGGGGTGGGGGTCTAGCTGTTCAGCCAAGGGGACCCCGCAGAGAAACACAATTAGGGGGTGCCTCCCAGAATGGGGAAGCTGCATCAGGAACAAAAGATATGAATCAGTCGGTACTTGAAATGGACCAAGGGGTTTTCTATTTAACAGAGGCTGCTTGTAAAGCAAGGAATCATCTTATAATTAGACTACAGCAACCTAAGTTTTTGTAAGTTTGGATTTCATATTTAGACTTACAAAATACCCGAGCCTGTTATCTGTGTTTGTCCCTGGTGTCAGGGGACCATTCAGTCCCCCAGGCCTGAGGCTGAGGGATAGAAAGCAGAGCGCCTCACTGCACCCCTGCCTCCTGACCCCAGAGTCGGGGCAGGTGCTGGAGCAGAGAGGGGTGAGCTCCGCCAGCACTGGGCAAGCTTCCTGGGGCTGTTGGAACAAATCCCCACAGCACGGGGGGCTAAAAACAACAGAAATGTGTTCTCTCACAGCTCTGAAGGACACTTGTCTGAGATGGGGGTGTCCGGGGCCGTGACCCCTCCCAGGCCTCCAAGGAGAGTGTCTGTTCCTGCCTCCTCCAGTTCCAGTGGCCACGGGCCTTCCAGGGAGGCTTGTGGCTGCCCCCCTCTGGTCTCTGCCCACCAGCCCCCTGCCAAGACCTCACACGGTTTCATTTCTTTGCTATGTTTCCCTCTTCTGTTTCTCATTAGGACGCTGGCCATTGGATTTAGGATTTACCCCCATAATCCATGATGACCTCATCTGAGGTCCGTAACTTGACTATATCTGCAAAGACCTTTATTCCAAATAAGGTCACACTCCCAGGGTCCGGGGGCTGGCGTGAGTACCCACCGCACCCACCACGGGCTGGGGAGGACTGGGCTCGGCGCAGGACCCAGCCTCCCAGGGAGTGGGGTGGGTGCCTCTCTCTCCTTGCCCACCCCCTCACGCCCTCCTTTCCCAGTCAAACCCCCTCTCCAAGACACCCCCACTTGGACCTGCCCTTCCTAAGCACACATCCGATCCCCTCATTCTGCCTTCCAACAAAATTAACATATTTTTTAAAGATTTCATTTATTTATTTTTGGAAGAGAGAGAGAAAACACACAGAGTCTGGGGGACGGGAGGGGCAGAGGGAGAAGCAGGCTCCCCGCTGAGCAGGGAGCCCAATGCGGGACTGGATCCCAGAACCCCAAGATCATGACCTGAGCCAGAGGCAGACGCTTAACGGACTGAGCCACCCAGACGCCCCAGATTACCACATTTGCCTCCCTCCTCCCTCTCCTCTAACCGGACAAGTCCTCCTCTCGGGTCAGAGTGGGCAGGTGTGCCTTCTAAGCAGGGATCGGATCCGGGCCATAATCAGATGCAAGTCTGAACGCCGCCTCACAGATGAATCCTCCGTGTGTTCAAGGTCAAGTGCTTTAACTTCCGTGGGTCTTCCTCTCCCCACCCATAAAAAAATGGCAAGAAGAAGACCTTTGCCCTTTTGGCTAAAAAAATAGTTTCTGCGAGGTATCTCTTCCTGCCCCGTGGCAGCATTCTCTTTCCACTCATCATAGACTTAATTATTTAAATTTAATTTGTTAGAGGTTTGATATTTAATTTGAAAATCCTCATGAATTATTAATATTTAATAAATAATAAAATTTAATATCTATTAACTGGGGTTTATATATATAAACTCTTTAATTTCTTAATTCAATGCTTATTTTTTAAAAAAATGGAACAGAGAGGAACGGCTCTCAGAGCCCTCGGAGCCTGACTGAGTTCTGGTGGTGCCCACTGCCCCGCCACCCCGAGCGAGCAGGCGTCCCTGCGGCCCCCGGCCGGCTGTGTGCGGAGGAAGGAGAATCAGGAGGTGGCCGGGGTCAGCCCCAGAAGGAGCTGCGGCTCAAAGGAGGCTGAGTGACCAAAGAGGTAGCATCACCCACTAGAATGTCCCGAGCGTTCCAAACTGCAACCCAATAGACGCGCCAGGCTTTCTGTTTGAATATGTGTCGTCATAGATGCACCGCAAGCGTCTAGTTACACCGGGGCTTAGTCCCCAGGGAGGCTCGAGCCACCGCGCTGCTCCTGGGACTCTGGGAAGTATCTCGGGCGCTCCCGGCCCCCTTCTCATGACAACATCCTCACCTAGGGCCATGGGCTCTTCTGGATCTTCCCAAAGGCAGATTGTTTGCCTTTCACAGGGACCACGGACTAAGTGGGCAATCCACAGGCCTGGCTCTAATCATGTCACACACATAGAAGAGAACCCTGTGGGGTAGGTTCCTCCTTTAACCCGTACTTGGTTCAGGGGATTAAGGCAAACGGGCCTTAATGGCCCTGGGTCTCCCTGGGTTTGCTAGTCCTTTGGGGATGCATGGGGCTTTCCCTGGTCATTCTGTCCTCGGAGGAAGAGACAGGCAGCTGGACCCTGGAGCCTGGAATCCTGGACGGTGAGGGGTCTGGGCCCCAAGGCACAAGCTCCCTGGCTAGGGAATGTCCTGAGATGCTGGGTCAGTGGTGGCCGGGCAGGGGACAGCATCCTGTAGTCGGGACCTCCTGTAGTCGGGCAGGCATAGCCAGGCGTGGGTCACACTGTCACCTCATTACCTGTCCCGCACATGGCTCTGCTCTGGATGGAAGCCCATGGCCTTTGCCTTGCCGGCCCACCTGTGTGTGCCCAACCTTGAGCATCGTGCCTGGCGCACAGTAGATGCTCAGTTGTGGAAGGGAGGAGGGCTCGGGATGGAGAAGCTGGAGCAGGGAGGCTCCAAACCCCAAGGAAGTGAGAATTCGCTAGTAATGGGGCAGAGGCGAAGGGGGGAGTTCTCTATCAAGGCTTCCCTGTGGAGGGGGGGTGTCACTGCCCATGCCCCCCATCCCCCTCCACCCGTGCCACGACACAGGCTCTCCTCTCTCGCACCCACCCCCCACTCCTGTTGGGTCAGGATGGGGGGAAGGGAGCAGAGGGTAGAAGCCAGGGCGTGTGTCCTGCTGCAGGGGGTCTGGGGTGGGGGCAGCCGACCCAAGCCACCTCACCGGACTCCAGCTCGCCCACCTGCTCGCCTCCCGCGCGCCTGCAGCTCCCTGAAGGCTCGAAGGGCGTTCTCGGTGGGGGAGAAGGAGCATTTCTGATCTCATTTTCCAGTATTTCAGCTGTGCCATAATCTGTTTACCACACAATTCGTGTCACTTTGATAAGCGGCTGCTTCAAGACTGCAATTATTAAAATCAAGAGCGGGGACAGCTTTCAAGTCTCTCAAGAATTGTAATAAATGTTTGAAATTAGTCATTAGGGTGTTTGCCATAGTTCGCATCATACACTCCGTGTTGGTGACAAACCAGCCTATCTTGCACGTGTTCTTTTTGGCAACGGTGGTGAGGGCCTGGCTTTGACGCTCCCCCCTGCGGGAGAGGGCCGGAGAGGGGCAGGGGGGAGGCCCTGCTAGGCAGCCTCTCTCCGGGGCCCCGGGCTCAGACCCGGAAAACGTTCTTCCAGCTTGAGTCTGAACAGGAGGGAAACGGCCCAGCAGCCCCTTTTCCCTCCCTTCCTCTCCTTTGCCTCCCCCCACAAACCATCGGCTCTGTTTCTCCATGGGCTCTCCATGGTCTCCCCTCCACCCTGCCCAGCAGTGTGTCTGGGTTTCCGGTGTCCTCTGGGCTTCCGCAGCCGTGGGAAGGAAGCTGCCCTCAAATATGGCATCTTCTCAGGGGCTCAAAGTTCAGTAGAGCATTGAGCCCCAGGGATCGGGGAGGAGGGCCCTCGCAGACATCAGAGGGATAGCGCAGGAGCCAGGCATGCGAGGCCCTCCAAGAACAGGGTTCCTGCCTCTGTGGTGCCAGGGGGAGTGGGGACATCTCAAAGTGACACCAGGAGATAATGGTCCGAGCAGGAAGGTGTTAGAGATGCCAAGAGCTGGCCCAGGGCAGCCTGATGCTGGAAGGGAGAGGGTGGGAAGGGTCCCGACGAGGCCCATTTGCTGATGGATGAGGAGACTTTCCTTCGGAGGGGTCCCCGGAGCTGCTGGGGTGCCCTCTCGCTGCCACCTGTTGTGAGAACTGTGACCCCACAGGTGAAGAACTGATCGGATGGGACCAGGAGGTCCGCTGGGGAAAGGGAGTCACGTGACATGGGGTCAGGGTGTGCACGGAGTGGGTGGTGCCACTCCGGGGGACAGGCTTCTGCTCTGCCGAGGAACGCACCTGAATTTTGCTCGTGAGAAGCTGGTCAGGGTAAGTCCTTGTGTCCCACAACAGGCATGCAAAATGGGCATTCTTCTCCTTCGATAAACGGTTTAGGCAGAGCAGGGACCCAAAGCTCCTGTGTTTAAGCGTCCTTGCTGGTGAGGGGTAGGGGTGAGATGGACAGACAGACAGACCCCTGTAACTACAGCATCCCAGAGGGGCTGGAGGTGTCCCCTCACAGGCCTTCCTGTCCCCCAGCTCGAGTCCCCTCCCAGTGAAAAGGCCTTCTCTTTACTCTAGTTTTGTATATAAAGGAGGAAAACAAAAAAATTTCATTTGGTCTGGTTTTATGCATTTATTTGAGAAAGAGGGCGGGGAGGGAGGGGCAGAGGGAGAGAGAGAAGTAAGCAGGCTCTGCGCCCAGCACAGAGCCCGACACTGGGTGCGATCTTACGAGACCTGAGCCAAACCCAGGAGGTGGACGCTTCACTGCTGGACCCACCCAGGTGCCTCCTTTGATCTGGTTTTAAAGGAAAAGTACCCTCACCGCAGAGAAGTTGGAAAACTCAGAAGAGAGTGAGTGCAAAGATGTTGCATTCCCAGAGATGAGCGCATCACATTTCAATGTCTGTTTATGCACATCTTTTCTGCCTTCTGTTCCATCTTTGAGCTCTACGGTGGGAACTCTGACCGGGACAGGGCTCCCAGCCCCTAAAACACCCCCTACACGGAGGCAGCACCTCTAGGGTGACGGGCTAAAAAGTATGCTGGCATCTCGAGGCCTGCCCTTGGCCAGCGAGAGGCCTAGCAGTGGGTTAGCACCTGCTTTTCTGCAAGACCCACAGCGAGAAGCAGCGCCTCAGACCCGTGGCTGGGCCTGAAATCCCCGGGGGCGAAGGGATAGCTAATCGTCTTCCTCGTCCTCATCTTCATCATCATTGTCGTCATCAGTGTCATCATCATCGTCATTGTCATCATCATCATCGTCATCATTGTCATGGTCATCGTCATCCTCATCAACGTCTTCATCACCGTCATCATCATTGTCATCATCATTGTCATGGTCATCATCATCATCATCGTCATCGTCATCATCATTGTCATTGTCATGGTCATGGTCATCATCATCATCATCGTCATCATCGTCATCATTGTCATCATCATCGTCATCGTCGTTGTCACCGTCATCATCATCATCATCATTGTCTTTGTCATGGTCATGGTCATCATCATCTTCATTATCTTCATCATCATCATCGTCATCGTCATCATCATCTTCATCATCCTAATGGCCTTACCTGCAGGCAGGGCATCCTTCCCAAAGATGGGACTCGGTCCCTTCAGAGCCGCGCAGGGTGCTGGTTAAGCAGCTGGGGGCTGGGCCCCCTGGGAACCCATGGAGCCAGATTCTCTGTGAGGCAGCCACATGACTTGACCCAGGAGCGTCTGGGTGATCCCCGGCAAGACCTTGAAGTGCATCCCGTCCTCACTGACCTCTAGTGACACAGGGGTCACAAGCCACGAGTTTAATGAGGAATGGTGAGCTGGGAGAGGGGAGGCGGCTTGGCCAAAGTCACCCAACCAACAGATGGAGAGCAGCACTGTACGGTGCACTCTGACTCTTCCAGCCAGGGACAGAGAGAGACGCCCGTGCCGGGGCAAGGGCCGCACCGCAGACCACTGCCTGGAAGCCAGGGTCACCGTCATGCTATTTATTTATTTATTTTAAAGATGTTATTTATTTATTTATTTATTTATTAGAGAGAAAGAGACAGACAGAGAGGGCACAAGCTCGGGGAGAGGCAGACGGAGAAGCAGACTCCCCCACTGAGCAGGGAGCCGGATGTGGGGCTCGGTCCCAGGACCCTGAGACCATGACCTGAGCCAAAGACAGACTCTTCACCAACTGAACCATGCAGGTGTCCTCACTTATTTTTTTTTAAATGAACTTTTTATTTTTGAAGAGTTTTAAGTTCATTTAAAAAAAAAAAAGTGCCAATAGCACAGAAGCCCCATACACACACCTGTTTTCCCCTACTGTTTGCATGGGACGTTAGTACGGTAGTTGTTGAAATCAGCGAGCCTGTTGACACGGCATTAACTTTGGTCCATGCTTTAGGGGTGCCTGGCTGGTTCTGTGGGTAGAGCATGCCACCCTTGATCTTGGAGGGTTGGAGTTTGAGCCCCGTGTTAGGTGGAGAGATCACTTAAGAAAATCTCAAAAAACAACAAATAAATAAAGTTCCTGCTTTACCCAGCTTTCTGTGGTTTTTCCCTAATGCCCTTTCCCTGCTCCGGGATCCCAGGGAGGACACCCGGTCACGTTCAGGCGCTATGTCTCCTCCAGTGGGGGGACTTGTCTCTGATCATCCCTCAGTTTTAAGGACAAATGGTCAGGTGTGTCATGCAATGTTCCCTCGGTTTGGATTTGCTCCGTATTTCCCCCAGGATTAGACTGAGTTTGTGAGGCTCAGGGCAAGAACAGCAGAGGTGAAGTGTCCCGTTGTTTCCTATCTAGGAGCCATGACTCGGGACTGTTGATGAGGACCTCGACCAGCGTCCTGAGGTGGTGTTTCTCGCTGAAGTGAGGGAACTGTTTTCACCCCTTCCCATGCTGCGCTCTGTAAGAGAAAAACACCAGGCACAGCCCATACTTAAGTGATGGAGGGCGGAATATCTACCTAAATTATATTAGGAGTTCCCTGCAAGGCAGATTTGTCTGTTCTTTACCTTTTTAAAAAAAATTTATTTATCTGGTCATTTATTTATGTCAGTATCGACTCATGGGTATTTATTGTATATTTTGAGCTATAATGTAATACATATTTTATTTTGTTGCTTAAATTGTTGCAGCTTTGGCCATTAGGAGCCAACTGGTACAGCCACTCTGGGAGACAGTCTGGCGGTTTCTTACAAAACTAAATATTCTCTTACCATAGGATCTAGGAATTGTGCTCCTTGGTATTTACCCAAAGGAGTTGAAAACTTATGTCTACAGGGAAACCTGCACATGGATGTTTATTAAGAACAGTGTTATTCATAATTGCCCAAACTTGGAGGTCATCAAGATGTCTCAGAAGGCAAATAGATGAACAAATGTGGTCCGTCCAGACAATGGAATATTATTCAGCACTGAAAAGAAATGAGTCAGTAAGTCATGAAAAGACATGAAGGAACCTTAAATGCATATCACTAAGCGAAAGAAGCCAATGTGACAGGGATCCATGCTGTATGATTCCATCTCCATGACATTCTGGGAAAAGCAAAGCTATGGAGACAGAGGATGAGGGAAACCAAAGGGTTGAGGGGAAGGAGGGATGAATCCGCAGAGCAAAGATTGTTAGGGCAGTGAAACTGCTCTGTATGATGCTATAATGGATACATATCATTGCAGATTTGTCCAAATCCATGCAATGTACTACACCAAGAGAGGACCCTAAGGTATGTTTCATACTTACAATGATATTATGTTGCAATGTAGGTTCATTGTTTGTGAGAGATGCACCTCTCTGGTGGGAAATGTTGATGGTAGGTAAGTTTGCGCATGTGTCAGGGGTTAAGGGTTTATAGGAAACCTCTGTACCTTTCTCTCAATTTTGCTGCAAACCTAAAACTTCTCTTAAAAAAAAGTCTTTGCAAAACTAAAAATAGAAATGTAAATACCTAGGTGGCCACCACCACAATCAGGATACAGAAAACTTACATCACGTGTAAGAGTTTCCTTGTGTCTTTTTGGGGACGCTCCCCCTTTTCCCCACAAGCCTGATGTCACTATAGTTTTGTCTTCTCTAGAGTTTTCATATAAACTGAATCATAGACCATGCTATCTTTTGTGGGTTATGCTATCTCTGCCTTCTTTCATTTAGTCTAAAGCTTTTTAGGGGCACCTGGTGGAAGTGGAGGATGTGACTCTTTTTTTTTTTTTTTTAAGATTTTATTTATTTGACAGGCAGAGATTACAAGTAGGCAGAGAGGCAGGCAGAGAGAGGGGGAAGCGGGCTCCCCGCTGAGCAGAGAGCCCGATGTGGGGCTCGATCCCAGAATCCTGAGATCATGACCTGAGCTAAAGGCAGAGGCTTAACCCACTGAGCCACCCAGGTGCCTCAGGACATGACTCTTGATCTTGAGTTTGAGCCCCATGTTGGGTGTAGCTTTATAAAATAATAATAATAATAATAATAAAGCTTTTGAGATTCATCGTCATCTCCTGTATCAGCTTCCCTTTCTTACCAGAGGGTAATCTTCTGGTGAATGAATGATTGCACCTCACTTGGTTGACCTAGTCATTAGATAATAAACATTTGGATGTTTCCAGTTTGGGTCCATTATAAATAAACCCGCCATGAGCATTCTTGTCCAGGTCCTTGTGTGAAGACACGTTTTCATTTCCCTTGGGCAAATTTGTAAGACTGAGGTTTCTGGGGGCATATAGTAAGTATATGTTTAGCTTCATAAGGAATCGCCAAGTACCTTTCCAGCATGGCTGTGTCATTTCTCAGTTCCACCAGTGGTGTATGAGCGTTCTGGTCCTGCATCCCCGTCAACACTTGGAATAGTCGGTCTTGAATTTTAGCCATTCTAGTGGCTGTATTGTAGTATCTCATGACGGTTTTTGTTTCCTGTCTCTGATTGTTAATGATGCTGAGCATGTTTTCATGTATTTTTTCACCTTGTTTAATTATTTAAAAAGTTGAATTTTATATTTGAGTGACTCTTGAACAAAACATTGTAGAAGTTTGTAGTATGACTAGTAGAAGTCTCTTCCTTCTCCCTGTCCCCATCCGCCCCCAGAAGTGACCACTGTGATCTCTTCCAGATGTCCAGCCTTTTAGACCTCGGCCTGAATGTTCACAGTCAGCCTGCACATCTTCCCACACCAGTGACTACAGACCCTTTCCTGGAAGAGCAGTGACTCCATTCTTTAACTTGTCCGTGACCCTATGGCCATTCGTGTCTCCCTTTCCCTACACCCTCCAGTCCATCCCATCACGAAGAACGCTTTTATCCCAACCTCTCACCCATCCCTTCTCTCCAACTTCCCCATGTCCATGGGAGCCTCTGCCATGGGCTGCCTGGACAGTGGTCCCAGCGTCCTGATGTCCTTCTAACCCATCCCCCACATAGCAGCCAGGGCACATTTTTCGAAGTGCACCTCTGATCACGTCAGCGCCCCATGCCTAAGACCATGGTGGCTCCCATAGCTCTGAAGACAAAGCCCACCCTCCTGCTGACCCCACTCCCATCCATCACTATCCTCAGCACAGGCTGGGGATGCCTCCCCCTCTTGTATCTGGGAAGCTCCCACCTTCTTTGAGACCTTGCCCCCTGCCACCACTTCCTCAGAGAAGTCTTCCTGGACCTCCATTGCCAGAGGTGGCTGGGGGGAGGTCCTCCCCTTGGCTCCTCTGGGTGCCCAGTCCCCTGGCTCTCCTTCCTGGTCTGTGTCACAGCTGCACGTTTTCATGGATCTAGGAGTTATTGGGTGAATGCCCCCAGCTAGACAACACATGCTGAGGGCAAGATGGGGCTTGTTTTGTAAAGCTCTGGGTCTAGCTCTGGTGACAGCAAGCTCGGCAGGGGCCCAGATCTTCTCAGGTGACGAGCTAGGCTGTCAGGATTTTTGTTGACACCTCTTCCTGTCATTGCCTCAGGGTCACGTGCAGCTGGCAGGACACCCTGGTGCCACCTCTCCTGGAGGAAGCCCTGTGTCCCTCAGAAGTGTGGGGTTCTCTGCCCTGAGGGCCATAGAAGCCAGCAGCTGGGGGGGGGGCGAAGGGTGGTGGCCACATTTCACACTTGGGACTTGTCTCAGGATGCTGTATTGAGCTCTGAGGGCTCTGCATAGCAGCCTGGTCATTTCGGGGTCCCTCCCACCTGTCCCCTGGGGTCTTCTCCCCCAGGGCCTCCCACGCAAGCCTGACTTGGGCTCTGTTTCTACATCACCTGAGCTAAGACACTAAGCTGACCCATTCGGATGCTCAGGCTCCTGTGTGGAGAACCCCCATTGTAGTCTTTGTTTTGGGGGCAGAGGCACCCCAGATTTTCCCACTGGGTGTCCTCTTGTAAGACTCACTACAACCATACCTCCTGCTTTTCCTTTGAGCCTCCTTCCCCTCCATGCTTCTCTCGGCCCTGCCTCCCTCTTCTCTCCCCTCTCCTGGCTTTCAGAATGGCCATCCAGTCCTTCCTGCTGCTGGCATCTGGACATGCAGATCTTGGCTCCCGTTTTGCATGAATGTTTGACCTTGGGTAGAGCTGCTTGCCAGGATGGATGTGTTGTGGCTGCATTTAATCACCGGGAGCAGCCCAAGCCTTGAGAAACCATGGAGACCCAATTCCCCATCCGCTGCTTCGAGATGGCAATGAACTTCTGAGAAATAGCTAATCAATAAATTGAACAAACAACGCTGGCAACTGGACCCTCTCTGTCAGCACCTTAATTACAATTGCAGAGATGAATTGCAGGGGCGGGGAGCAACAGCAGGGAGGCAGGTGGGGAGCTCACATTGACCCCTGATTCCTTGGTAGGAGGTGCAGGAGGGCAAAGTAAGCTTCTCCCCTCAGGGGGGCTGCGGTTTAAGAGGCTGGGATTCGATTTCTGGGAGGCCACAAGACACAGGAGATGGTCCAGCCATCAGTCTAGCTCTTTCTACCCACACTGAGCCCACAGCGTGGATGGTTTTCCCAGATGGGCAGACCCAGCACCATGGAGACTGCCCCATGAAATTATTTCGAAAAGCATAGGTGCCTCTTTGCTGTGTGAGACAGTGACTACAGCAACTGACCTCCTTGGCCAGGACCCCGCACGTCTCCCCTTGGTCCGTCTGCACGTCTGAAGGAAGGTGACTCTGGACGGGTCAGCCAGCCAAGTGGCCCACCAGGGAGTCACTGGAGTGGGGGAACGTCCTGCTTCTCCAAGATTCCCTTTTTTTAAATACATATTTTAGTTTGGAAAATGAAAAAATGTTTTGAGTACTGCAGACAACGTAAAATTCCGACTAGAAAAAAAGAAAAATAGATAAGATGTAAATCATTCTAAAATCACCTCCCCAGCAAGACTGAGGCGACTGTGGCGTCGGTTTCAGTGTAATCTGCTCGGGGGTCTTCCTGCTCCCAGCTTGGTCATCATGAGAGGGAGCGTGTGCGTGCACGTGTGCGTGTGTGCGTGCGTGCGCCACCCGGTGTGTGCGTGTGTGTAGGCGTGTGTGTGTGTGTGTGTGTGTGTGTGTGTGTAAGGGAGAGAGCAGGCAGCAGCAAGAAGCAAGATGCTGAGACGCCAGGTCGTGGCAAGCTGCCTGCCTCGGAGCCGGAATTTTCCATGACAGTAAATAAATCTCCTCTGAGAGGTGGCAGGCACCAAGGGGACACGAGTGAGGTGCCGGCGTCAGCTCGGTGTTTACTGCACAGACAGAATATTTACAGCTCCATCTTTGGTGTGAAATGTGGCTCTTCCAGACCCCACGAAGGTCACTGGAATGTCAGGAGAATTTATGGGTGTTTTATAGCACATTTGTGCCGGCGAGCAAGGCGACGGGCTTCTGCACCTCTGTACCCGGCGCAGAGAGACACCCACGGAGGGAGAGGGGGAGCAGCTGGCTGAGAATCTGCCCCCCCCATCATGCTCATTTATGCCAGTGAGTCTATTTGTCTGTGCGCGTGTAGAACATATGTTACTCCAAGGCCGGGGAGGGGAGGTTAAAACACGCAGAAGAGAAGAACAATTAGAAGAATCATGAATCACAGTTCTGTTTCTGCTTCTGCTACCGCGGCTGATTATTTCCTCCTTTTACCTGAGAGAGGCTGCATTAATCCAGTCCAGGCAGTTCCCGGGCAGATGGTAGTTCTAGATTCCGGAATCCCAGAGCTGGGTCAGAACCTCCAAGATAATAAAATCCGTTGCTGTCATTTTTAGTTGAGGAAGGCAAAGTCCAAGGAATTTTGTTCATGCGCCTGCCTGATCTTAGAGCCGTTGGGTGGGGGGTGGTTATTTTGGACGTCAGCTCCTGCAGGCATCCCAGGGAAGCAAGAGGTCGTTCCTGGAGGTGTTCATGTTTGGTCCGAGCTGGTGAGCTGCAGGCTTTCTATTGTTTCTGGCTCCTGGCCATGGGCTTTCCCAGCGCACATGCTGGTCTGGGTCCTCTTGAATTTAGGCAGGCGATTATTGGATCCTGGGCCCCACGCACCCCTGAGGAGGGCATCCAACATCCTGGGTCAGCCACGTGGCTCTGGCACCCCAGAGAAGAACAACCAAGCCCCCAGCCAGGGGTGGCCATCAAGCCACTAAGATGGGGCCACGCTGGCCACCAGAGCCACAGCTCTGCCCTACAGCCGTCCCTCTTGGCTGTGTGACCCTGGTCTTGTCCCTTCCTTCTCCAGACCTGGCCACACTGTATCTAAAGGTATGTCATTGAATTAAGTGATCTCCCATAATTCTGGATTTTTCTAACTCTAAGGAGGAAGTGGGCGCCCAGTCTGAAATATCCTTTACGGTTCAGTCTATGCTGATCCCTGTGAGTGAGTCTGGAAAGGATAGAATTGGCGACAGTACGTGAAAACGAACAAATAGGGTAAAGGGAACGCTTCTCTTTCTAGATGAATGCCGGGGAGTACGGGAGGAGCGGTGGGTCCGTGGAGCTGGAAACACACTCCATGATCTAGCGAGGATGGTCGGGATGCCCAGAGGCGCCAGCTACCCTCTCTACCCCGCACCGCACTTAGCAAACACCAAGAGAAAAGGGTGACGTCATACTGGGGAGACCCGGCCGACACCGGAGGCCTCTGCAGTGTGTGTCATCTGGCGTGACGTGCTGAGAAGGACACACATCGCTTCTGTGCTTTGGTCATCAAAAATGCACGCCCTGGGGCGCCTCGGTGGCTCAGTTGGTTAAGCCTCTGCTATTGGCTGGCATCACGGTCTTGGGGTTCTGGAATCGATTGAGCCCCACATCCCGTCCGGCTCTCTGCTCAGCTGGGAGTCTGCTTCTCCCAGAGCATCAGCTGTGCTCATGCTCTCTCTGTGACTCTCTCAAACAAAGAAAATCTTTTTTTAAAAAAATGCACAGGGCCTCTGGGTGGCTCAGCGGGCTAACCCTCTGCCTTCGGCTCAGGTCATGATCTCAGGGTCCTGGGATCGAGCCCCGCATCAGGCTCTCTGCTCAGCGGGGAGCCTGCTTCCCCCGCCTCCCCCTGCCTGCTGCTCTGCCCACTTGTGATCTCTGTCTCTCTCTCTCTGTGTCAAATAAATAAATAAAAATATTTAAAAAAAAAAATGCACAGCCTGAATCTGATCATGAAACATGAGAACAGCCCAAATCAAGGGATGGTCTGCAAAATAACTGGCCTGTGTTGTTCAGAAACTTGGTGAAGAAACACAGAGACCCGAGTCCTGTTTCAGGGGATGTAGCAGCCCAGTGTCGCCTCGGGGAGGTCTGACCAGGCGGCACGTGGCAAAAAGGGCATCATTTGGATAATTGATGGAATTGGAGTAGCGGATTAGTCCGCTCGAGCTGCCGTAACGAAACGGCACAGGCTGGGCGTGGGACGTCAGGGGGCCGCAGGGCCGTGGTCTCCTAGTGTACAGACGGCCACCTTCTTGCTGCGTCCTCACGTGACGGAGAGAGGGAGGGAGAGGGAGGGAGAGGGAGAGCATCCTCCACCTTTTCTCATAGGGACCTAATCCCATCATGGGACCTCATCTAAACTCAACTACCTCTGAAGACCTCACTTCCAAATTCCATCAGGTTGGGGGTTAGGACTTCAACAGATGAACCTGGGGGTGGGGAGTGGGGGGAGGGGGACACCAGCATCCAGTTCCTAACAAGCAGCAACTATGGGTTAGATAATATTTTATCAATGGTAAGTGTCCCGATTTTGATCATTCTAGTTTCACATATATTCATGGTTATGCAAGACAGTGTCCTTATCTTCAGGAAAATGATTTAGAGATTAGGGGATGTGTTGTCTGCAACTTAGTCTCTCTAAAGGTACAGGGAAAATAATGTGCTCAGAAAGCGTCTGTGACACAGCACGGAATGCAAAGAAGTGGTGAATCCGTTTTTTTGTTTTTTTTTTTAAGATTTTATTTATTTATTTGACAGACAGAGATCACAAGTAGGCAGAGAGGCAGGCAGAGAGAGAGGAGGAAGCAGGCTCCCTGCTGAGCAGAGAGCCCGATGCGGGACTCGATCCCAGGACCCTGAGATCATGACCTGAGCCGAAGGCAGCGGCTTAACCCACTGAGCCACCCAGGCGCCTGGTGAATCCAGTTTTAAAAAACCAGAAGTCTACCCATAAATGCAGCTCAGTAAATTGTGAACATGAAGCTGGTCTAGAATCAAAACCTATGTGACTCGAGATCATCAAGTTCTCCAGTCTTTTGAAGTTGGTCTGCTCATTCGCGATCTCAAAGCAACCGTCAAACATAGATTTCCCAAGGAGCGCTGTGACCGAGCAGAGATCCCAGACCCCTTTGCTCATTTGTCCTTTCCCCCCTACATACTCAGTAACCAAAGGAGCTCAGTTATTAGGTGCATTTAGCTGGCCAGCCAAAAAGTCATGAACTTCCCCTTCCAGCAACCCTCCCTCCCTTCCTCCCTTCCTTCCTTCCTTTTTCCCTTCCTCCCTTCCTCCTTTTTCTCCCCTTCCCTTTCCCTTCCCTTCCCTCCCCTCCCCTCCCCTCCCCTCCTCTCCTCTCCTCTCCCTAGTTCCAAGTCAATACTTACTCTAATGGGAGAGAATGCTTTCCTCTCTCTCACTTCCCTGGGCTCCCATTTTTCCAGATAGAAGTGGAAGAAACAGTCTCCAAAGTGTTCCATGGGAAAAAAAAAAATAGCAGAATTGAAATTAAATATTCTAATGATATAAAACAGTAAGCAGCTCTGCTTGGCAGCCCTGACAGCCATTTGTTCTAGAAAACAGCGAGTATGATGTCAGCCCTAGAAGGGAGTGTGTTTGAATTAAGATAATTGCAGCCGATAGAACAACAAAGACTCCTTGCCGTCAATCAACCTTCACAAATTCCATGGATAGAACCTTCCCTGTGGCAGGAAAAGTCTGCCAACGGGGAGGGGCGAGTGGGGCGAGTGAGCGAGAGCTTCCTGAAGATTCCTCCAGAAGTCGGAGCACTCCCCTTCCGGGGTCATAGTGCCTGCTGGACTGTCCCCCCGGGACACAGCTCCCCCTCTCTGCTCAAGGGTTCTGACTGAATAGGTGTCTTTTTTTTTTTTTTAAGCTTTTATTTATTTATTTGACAGACAGAGATCACAAGTAGGCAGAGAGGCAGGCAGAGAGAGAGGAGGAAGCAGGCTCCCTGCTGAGCAGAGAGCCCGATGCGGGACTCGATCCCAGGACCCTGAGACCATGACCTGAGCCGAAGGCAGTGGCTTAACCCACTGAGCCACCCAGGCGCCCTTGAACAGGTGTCTTGATGACACCATAGTGACACCCGACGCTAATGGCTTTACCCGCTGTTCCTCCAGAATTCTGAATCTGAAGTTACAGCCAATCCAGACTCCTTCCTTCCGTTTCTACGCAGTTCGGAGGATGGTTATACCTGCCTGAGATGACCTGATCACCAAGGGATCCTTTCTGCCCCGAAGTAGGGCTCCCCTGGTTTTCTCCTGTTCTTCAGGGTTGAATTCTTCCCGCAGTAAAATGCCCCCTCAGAGGGTCACCTCCTGGAACTCACATAGGCTTGAGGGAGGTTGCGGGGGCTGGGAGCCTTGAAAGCTACAAGAGCCCAAAGGTCCTGGGACAGAGCGGGAGGAGGCTCTGCGTGGGGTAGGGGATACTGCAGAAAACAGAGCTTTCCATGGCTCCAAAGCAGGACTCTGGCTTGTGGGAGCCTCTCCCCTCCGCTCCCGCGGCTCCAAGCCAGCGGGCAGGGCCGAGCCCCTGGACGCTCACCCCCCCATCCTCCTTCCTCTCCTCCCGCACCTCCACATTCTGCTCCTGCTCCTCCTGGCCCGGGATGTGGCCGTTCAGTCCTGGGTGCAGTTTCTCAGCATGGCCCCAGATCTGCTGGGGCTGGAGCATCCTCCTAGTAAAAGCCCTTATCTCCCTCTGCAGTGGTCGGCAGCAGGTCCCCCGCCAATGTTCCCTGGGAACCTCAGAATGGGACCTCGCTTAGAAGAAGGGTCACACAGATGTAACTGACTGAAGGATTTGAGATGAGATCATCCGGGATTTGGGGAGGCCTGAAATCCAATGACTGGTGTCTTTTGAGAAAGGAGAGGAAGGTATGAGACGTAGGGACAGAGGAGAGATGCGGGGAAGCCGTGGGACAGCCGGGCAGAGACTAGGGGATGCGTCACCAGCCATGGAACACCAGGGATGCTCCGGAGTCACCGGGAGAGGGGTGCGGGATGGCTTCTCCGTGGGGAGGGGCGGGGGCTCCAGAAGGAACCAACCCAGTGGATGCCCGGATGGTGGGCTTCTAGCATGGAGAGCTGGGAGAGAATCATTTTCTGCTGTTGGTGGTCATTTGTTACAGAAGCTCCAGGACACATCCTTCCTTGCACGGACACGTCCTGAGTGCCTCTGTGAGCCCGCAGCTCTGCGATGTGCCGGAAGGGAGGTCAAGACCAGACTCGTGGCGTGGCGTGGCGTGGTGTGGCGTGGCTCAAAGGAGCCGGGGCGTGGCTCAAAGTGGCGGGGGCGGGGCTCAAAGGGGCCGGGGCGGGGCTCTGGGGGCTGGGACGCGAGACCTGCCCCCGACCTCCAGCGTCCCTTCTGCCGCCGCGTGCTGGGTCTGCGTGGACAGATGGGGCACCGTGGGGTGGGCTGCAGGTGCGGAGAGCGTGGGAGACCGTCTCCGTGATTCCAGCGCCCGGGCACAGCTCTCAGGGACCCTCCTAGCGTCCTCGCACACCCGGCTTTTAGCTCCCCCAAATGAAGCGCTGTTCTTTGAAGGAGCCAAGGAAGTTCGTGCGGAAAGATCAGTAAAACACAGAGTGAAAACGAGGACTGCCAGAGATGTGGACAGGACAATCCAGCAAGGAGGTAAGACAGTGATACGGTGCCGGAGCCCCAGGCGCGCCGAACCTTCATGGAAAGGACGCGGGCGACAGTGAGCGCAGAGGCAGAACCTGCCCCCCGCGGGCCGGGCGCCACAGCGCATGACTCCTCTTGGACAAACCGGCTCTGGGATGTCACCGGCTCACTGCCGTCTGTATCAGGCACCTGACCCTGGGCATCAGCCCCCGGGAGACTCTCACTGTCCCAGGGCCGCCACGGTAACGTCCCACGGACTCAGGGGCTTCCACCAGAGAAACGGACCGTCTCGCCGATCTCAGGGACTAGAGTCCAAGACCAAGGTGTCAGCAGGGTGGGTTCCTTGGGAGCCTCTGCTCCCGGGTGCCTGGCCTCACGGGCCGTCTTCGGGAGCCTCTGCTCCCGGGTGCCTGGCCTCACGGGCCGTCTTCGCCATTCCCTGCCTGGGAGAGGCACCCCCTGGGTTTGTCCGGTGGCTGGGACATCAGGGCTCCTTCTGCCGCATGCTGTGAGCTCACGTGCGGGCCCCAGCATGGGTAACATTTCACCAGCATGGGGAGAGGGTTTTATTTTATTTTCTGAGGATTTTATTTATTTATTTATTTGTAAAAAGAAAACATTTTGTTTGTGGGGTTTTTTTTTAAGCTTTTATTTATTTATTTGACAGACAGAGATCACAAGTAGGCGGAGAGGCAGGCAGAGAGACGGGGGGAAGCAGGCTCCCTGCTGAGCAGAGAGCCCGATGCGGGGCTCGATCCCAGGACCCTGGGATCATGGCCTAAGCTGAAGGCAGAGACCTTAAACCACTGAGCCACCCAGGTGCCCCTGTTTGTGTATTTTAAAGATTTTATTTATTTACCAGAGAGAGAATGAGACCGAGGGAGCACACCAGTGGGGGGAGGGGCAGATGGAGACGCAGGCTCATTGAGCAGGGACCCTGATGCGGGGCTCGATCCCAGGACCCTGGAATCATGACCTGAGCTTAAGGCAGATGCTTAATGGACTGAGCCACCCAGGCGTCCTCAAGAGAAGGTTTCAGATGCCACACTACGCTCTGGGGAAACCAGGTGGATGTCCTTGTCCTTCACGGCCTCCCCGAACCTCAATCTGTGGACGTGCTCTGATGATTCAGAAGCGAGTCAAGTTCTGGGTGCCTCCCCGGACCCGAGTGCTTCCCAGTAGAAGGTCATTCATTCATTCATGGATTCATTGACTCAAGACCCGTTTCCTGAGCCAAGACCACACACTCTAATTGTTGCTCTGAGCCCGGAGACTGGGGAGGGAGCAGGACAGTCGGGACCCTGCTCTGTTGTGTTGGAATTCCAGCAGGAAAAAGGCAGACAAGAAACAGATAAATAAGACGATTTTAAATAGCACAAGGAAAATAAAACCGGATCCAACAATGGAGGGCAGGGGGATCCGGAGTCGGGCGGGCAGGGTGGATCCCACCTCAGAGGGTGGGGTCTGCGAGGTGGGAGACAGCCCCGATCCGGGAGGGCCCCCCAGACCTGGCGAGGAGTTTGGGTTTCATTTAAAGGGGGTGAGAGACCCCTGAGGACATCATGTCAGGATCACAAGTGGGGACCGGGGGCGTGGGCTGAGCATGTCCAGCCGCGGACCCGGTGGAGAGGGTTCATGCCTGTTTACACAGGGGTGTTTGTTGAGTGAATGGTTTAATTATCGAGACACTATGCGCTGGCTTCCATTAATAATGCAGGGAATCTCGGCGGCAGATTAAGTTCTATAAAGCAGTAAATTGCCCAGGAAAGTGAGCACCGTGAGTACATTGTAGGTCTTTATTAGATAGAAGCCCGTGGCTGTGGGCAGACGGGCTGGTACAAACGCACACATTCGAGAGACACGGGAAAACGCATCAACCCATTTCTCAAAATCACGTGCAAGAGTCAGGCTCGCGCTGAAGGAGGCGAGGCCCAGGGAGGCTCGCTGGCCCCGGGAAGGGAAGACCATGGCCTGCGCATTAGCACCAGGGCCGGACGGCGGCTTGCTGCCCGCCCAGAGTTCTGGCCACTGAACGCGCCCTTAGAACGCTTATTTCCGTAGCAGAGTCAGAGGAGCACCGTAAAACAATATTCGAGGGAAGGACTGGCTGTTTCCTGACCCCGCGTGGCTCCCGACGCCAGCAACACAGTGCAAAAGGGAACCTGAGTGGGATTTCCCCGGGCTCTGCTTGGCGCCCCTCGGGGAAGGGGGTGCGAGGGGGCGGCTGCCTGCTGGCCAGTCTCCTGGCCCGCGGAACAAAAACCCCGTCCAAGCGGCCCTGGCAGTCCCCTATTAGTCTTGGATTCCAACTTGGAAAGAAGGATGATGAGGTGCCAGGGGCAGGATGGGGGGCTCAGCCGCCCGGCGTGGAGACAGGGAGCGTGGGCCGGAGGGGATGAACCCCGAAGGGTGCTGGAATGGGGGTCCCCAAAGGCAGCAGTGCCTTTCCTCGCTGGTGTCCCCACTTCGGGAAGGACACACAGCATAGAGTAGGTCGCCATCAACACCTACTGAATGAGTAAATAAATGAAGAAACTCCAGCGACGGAAGACGCAGACGGAGGAAGAGCGGAGACGCTCATGAAACCATTCTAGGGTCTCGTCTGTCCCTCTGGTCCTTTGTGTCCAGGGCCTGGGGGACACACCCTTGTCCTGAAATCCTAGGTGGCCCGGCCGGCAGGAAGGCTGCTTGCAACTGTTTGCGAACAAGAGCCAGAGCCATCAATCCGCTGGCAGCTGTGTTTGGCACGTCCGTGGTCTTGCATGGAAAATCTTGCCCTTGGATGAGACTTGTCGCCCTGGGTGTTAAGCTGTTGGGGGACAGAGGGTTACCTGTCCTCAACCCCAGGACCATCTTACAGACAGTGCACACATACCGGAGGCCTGGACACAAGGCATCCAACTGGGTGCAGGAAGAGAATGTTGGAAATTCTAGTTATATTTAATTTTTCAGTGGCGTGCTTGGAAATTTTTCATTTTTGCATATATATTTTGTAATGTATGTGTTCTGCCGGTGGCGCTAGGCCAACGGCTCTCAACTGGGGATGCTTTTGCTCCCAGGAGATACTGGGCCGTGTCTGGAGACATTTTTGGGGCTCACAATTGGAGTGGGAGAGGGGGTTGCTCCCGGGTCCTATCAGGTGGAGGCCAAGGAGGCTGCGAAACAGGCCACCACGCAGGACGGCCCCAGAACAGAGCTGGACCCAGCCCGAACGTCAGCAGTGCCGACCCTGAGACCCTGGCCCAGCTCTTCCAAATCTGTCCCTTCACGTTCACATCTGAAAAGCGTAAGGTTGCTGCCTGCCTCCTAGGTTCTTAGGAAAGGAGTTCACGTGGTAAAGCGTTTGACACCAGCACGAAGCCTTACCCTCACAACTATCTTGTGGGTGGCGCTCGGCAATTTCGTTCTGATAGAAAAACACCATAAAGCTCCAGAAGCGGGCACCCGAGGGGCACAGCCGGTTAAATGCCCGACTCTTGGTTTCGACTTGGGTTCTGACCCCGAGGTTGTGAGGTCGAGCCCTGCGCCGGGCTCTATGCTCAGAATGGCGTCTGCTTAAGGCTCTCTCTGCCTCCATCCTCTGCCTTCTCGCTCTCAGATACATAAATAAATCTTTAAAACAACAACAACAACAAAAACCTTTGGAAGTGCTGGACTCAATAGAGACAGATGATGATAGATACCGAACTTTGTAATAACACCAGATAATACTTTCCGAACTCCATACATTTGCTGAATATTTTTTGTCTAGTAGTCTTTTAAATTTCAGATACTGTGCTTTTTTTCTCCAAAGTTTGATTTGGGTCTCCCGAGTAACTTCCGTTCTTCCCCTCATCGCGTTTATGCATTGCTTTGTGGCTGTTTGAACACCCTCTTCTGTCTTTTTCCATTGATTGACTTTTTTTTTTTTCCTCCTGACCTGGGGACAGATCCTCCCTGGGTTTTTTGCCTGCCTTGCCATCAGACGTGGTTTTCATTTTACACTCCTTGGCGCTAGGCGGAAATATTCATTTAAATACTATTGAACCGTGTTGCGAAACACAGGTGAGTCACTTAGGATCAATTTTATTTTGCATTTTACAGATTTAATTAATTGATTGATGATTGAGAGAAGGCGAGTGGGGGAAGGGGCAGAAGGAGAGGGAGAGAGAGAATCTCAAGCAGACCCCCCCTCCCACCCTGAGTGGGGATCCCCATGTGGCGCTTGAACTCACGACCCTCAGATCGTGACCTGAGCCAAAATTGGGAGTCAGATGATTAACCGACTGGGCCCCCATTTTATTTATTTGAAAATAATTTCTACACTTTGTTAGGGTAGATCCAGAACCACAGTTATTCTGGGGCTTAATTGGTCCCAGATTACCTGAAGGCACGGTTGAAAGGTAGATTCATCGGAAATGATTTTATCTTATTTTTTATTATGCATCTTATTATTTGTTATTATTCTTTTACTTTATATTTGAAGGGCATTTTTGTTGGGTATAGAATCCTCATTTAATTCTTATAGCACTTTAAAGATTGTATTCTTTTGTCTGCTGGCGTCAAGTATTTTTAATAAATTGGTGGTAATAGTTCCTATTTCTTTCCCTACATGCAGCATATCTCTCTGTCTCTTCTTTTTTCCTCATGACTACTTTTAGGGTTTTATCTTTATCTTCAGTTTTCAGCAATTCAACTGTGATTTTTTTTTTTAAAAGATATTTATTTATTTATTTATTTATTTATTTGAAAGAGATCACAAGCAGGCAGAGAGAGAGGAGGAGATATTTTTTTAAGGAAGGTTTTCTTTGCGTTTATGCTACTTGTGGTTCGTTGGAATTCTTGGATGTCGGCTCTGATATTTTTTTTCATCAAACTTGAAATTTACCGTAACTATTCCTTCAAATATTTTTCCATTAATTTTATCCACTTCTTTCCATCTTCAGTTCAGCTTAGAGACTTTCTATTGACCTACCTTCAAGTTTAGTGATTTTTTTTTAAGATTTTATTTACTTGTTTAAGAGAGAAACAGACAGAAATAGAGAGAGCATGAGTGGGGTTGGGGGGAAGCCTGCTTCCCACTGAGCAGGGAGCCCGATGAGGGACTCGATCCCAGGACCCCGGGATCATGACCTGAGCCGAAGGCAGACGCTTAACGACTGAGCCACCCAGGCACCCCACAGAGCTTTCCTTTTGCAATGTCTCTTCTGCCATTAAGTCCATGATTTTTTAACTTCTAAGTTCTAGAAACTTCGTTAGATATTAAGACTATATAGTTTCCATCTCTCTGCTGAAATTCTCCATCTTTGTGTGTGTGCATCTCTCTGTAGAGATCGAGAGAGATGAATAGAGATAGATATCTTTCATGAAAAAGTTTGCGAACACGTTTATAAGAACTGTATGTAAAATCTTGTGTGCTGACTTGAGTAGCTTCGTGATCTCTGGGTCTTTCTAACAACCAAGGTTTTCTCCTGGCTGTTTAGCCACAGTTCTCTGCTTCATGCAGATGGTGGTTTTTGACCATCTCCCGAATATTGGTGACACTCCACAACCGATCGTCTGGATTATTTTGTCTTTAATCAAACAGCATTAGCTTTGGCTCTGACAGCTGGTTAACGTGCTCATGGACCACAGCTCCGCCATGCCCTGGCTGGTTATCTGTTCGGGGGGGATCCAAAGGAGCTCTTACTGGAACGGTGAGAGCAACTCCGTTCCTAGGGCGTGGTCTTCCAGAGCCTCAACTGCATTCTTGACCACTAGTCCCATGTCTGCCCTTGGGATGATCAGAACTTCAGCGTCCCCTGGCCCGGCACCAGGTCTGGGATCCCCACTTAGCTCACAGATTTCCAACAGCTGTTCTGTGTCGGGTCTCCTGGAGGCTTGCCCTGTGCGTAACCTGATGGGCCTTTGGCCCCACACTCAACTGAGCTCCATGCCGACTTGGGGACCCACTTCTCTGCTTAGCTCCCCTCACTCTGGTGTCCTGCCTGCAAACTGCAGATTCCTCAACAACGTTGAACTCTGGTCTCTGCTTTTTTCCATCCAATAAAATCAGAGCTCTCTGTTTGGGCTCCCCGTGCTGTGATTCAGCAGAAATTTCTCTTTGCTTCTAATGGGGCAGGGTAAGTAGTCACTGATAAAAGGAGTCAGATCACCTTGACTACCTTGATGAAACGGGGCTCCCTCGAGGGGGCTGGGGTGGTCCTGCCTCCCTAAACCCACATGTGTCCCTAACTGCCCAGAACCAGGTTCTGTCGTCCTGGCAGTGCTGCCCTGTGCCCCCCCACCCCAGTTCCCTGTCCCCTCTACGAGTCCCTGGAAAGTTGGCTCTGCTTGGGAGTTTGTCCCCTAGGGTCTGTATTTTTGTTGTCACCTTCTGTACTGGGTGGAATGGTGTCCCTCCCCCTCCCAGAATCTACAGATGGGATCTTATTTGGAGAAAGGGCGTTTACAGAGGTGATTGGGTTAAGATGAGTTATGCTGGAGTAGGGTGGTCCTAACCCAGTGACTCGTCCTTAGAAGACAAGGGAGGCTCAGGAGGAAGGTCACGTGAAACCCAGAAAGGGGGCGGGTGAGACAGGCGGAGGTTGGAGGGGCACGTCTCTAAGCCGAGGATGTCGGCAGCCACCGGAAGGAACGGATTCTCCCCTGGAGCCCTCGGAAGGAGCCGACCCTGCCCACATCTTGATCTTAGACTTTTAGCCTCCAGCACTGTGAGATGACATTTCTGCTCCTTGAAGCCACCCAGCTTGTGCCGAACAGACAGTCCAATAAGATGTTGTTTTCTTAAGCTGGGTCGAGTTGGGCTTCTGCCCCTTTGAACCACAGGAATGGTCTTCGCCATAGCTTACCCCTTTCTCCTTCACACGCGATTGGAAGTTCCGTCTCCTTCGGGTGTGGGATTCCACACCCTCTCCCTGACCGGTGACCTCCTCTTGTCCTTCCTACGGACCCTAGAGGACATCGGCCTGGTCCCAGCGACAGCCTCCAGGGAGGAGAGGCTGGAGGGCAGCCTGGTGCCTCCCGCCGTGCGTGGTGCCTGATGATGGATTGTGCCTCTGGGGGCTGCTCCGGGGAAGGAGGATTGAGGAATGAATCCGTCTGTGGGTCTGGACTGAAGCCGGTCAACCAGGTGGAGTCTGGAGAGGCCAAGAGTCCCCGAGCCCCAGGGCCCCTCCCCCACACCCCAGCCTCTGCCTTCGGAGCTGAGTCCCGTCATCTGCCACATGCAAACCCGAAGTGAAGGACCCCCGGGACCCCGGATTACGGACACTTACAACTAATGCCAAATAAACAAGACGAAATTATATGTAATTACTCCTCAAGTCATTTACTTGTACCGGTAATTGACCTGTGTGTCCTTTAATCTTTAATGCTCTTTTAAAATTCAGCCTCAGGGAGCCATCACGGTTACTGACATTCGTCATGGTAAAGGACTCTGGAGGCAGGAGGCTTTGGTTAAGATGTCTTCAAAAGAAACAACCGACTTAAGAAGACGTGACTCTCGCACTTCAGGATGAAAAGATGCAGGGCACGGGCCGTGGCCGCCTGCGTTCTCCCCGGCCTGGAGGACAGCGGCGAAGGTGGCCTGGCAGGTACCACAAAGGATCTCGATAGATTCTCCAACGAAGCTTTAGGGAAGGTGGAATCATTAGCCTCATTTTACCAGAGGGCGGACAGGTCACACCCCTGTCCCATCCCCTCACATGTCCTATCAGACACACGGCGCTCGGGGCTGCCCTACGCCAAGCTGGACCTCTCTCCCGCGGGAGCCTCAGACCCCACGCTGCTGCCCCCGCAGGGGAGCCCCCCCCGCCCCGGCCTCTGCCTTACGAACAACACTCCCCCCCCCCTCCGCCAAGGACAGCACCCCTGCAGGCACCCCTGGGCGGGTCCCCTCTCTAACCTTTGGTTTTCTTGTCCACAAAATGGGGGTGAGGGTTCGTACGGCGCTGTCTGTCGTGAGGATGAAATGGGGTCATAGAGACGAGCTGTGTGACAGACGGCGCTCTCCTAGCCTCCTCCTGCACAAACCGGGGTACGGGACTGAAGCAGAGTGCGTGAGCGCTCCTTCTCATCTCCTGGAGACAAAGATGGGGAGAGGCACCTTGCTAGCTTTTATCTTACCCCTTTGAGTGTTACCCAAGCCAGTGTTCCGAAGGTGCTGAAAGAAAAAGAAGAAAGAAAGAAAGAAAGCCCCCAAAACCACAGGCCCACAAGGGGACAGTTTTGGGGTGGCATTGCAAATCTTAATCCCCTTCAAACAGATCTGAGGTTTGGGCGCTATCCGATAAATTGCCTTTGGCTTGGCCGCTCAGCTCTCGGCAGCCAGGTGCCATCAGAAGCACCTTTTAAATTACATTTTATTATCTGATCTTATTAGGGCAAGAACATTTAACATGAGATCTGTCCTCTTAACAAATGTTTGAGTGAACAATAGGGCATTGTTATAAGAGACACAACGCTGAGCAGCAGATCCGTGGGACTTTTTACCCTGCATGAACTTCTGCTGAACTTCTCCCTGCCCCCAGCCTCCGACAATCACCTTCCTCCTCTCTGCTTCTCCGGGGGTGAGACGCCTCGTACGCCCAGAGTTACACGCCGCTACGCCGTCCATCACTGGCTTATTTCCCTGAGCATCAGGACCTCCAGATTCGTCCATCTGGTCAACTAGGCAAGCGTTCCTCTTTATAAGGCTAACTAATACTCCATCGTGGGCACAGGACACTTTTTTTTTTTTTAAGATTTTATGTATTTATTCATGAGAGAAAGAGAGCAGCAGGCAGAGGGAGAGGGAGAAGCAGGCTCCCCACTGAGCAGAGAGCCCGACGAGGGACTCGATCCCAGGACCCTGGGATCATGATCTGAGCTGAAGGGCTTAATCGACTGAGCCACCCAGGCACCCCCGGCACATGACGCATTTCCTTTGTGTGTTCCTCTATCCATTCCTCAGAGGAAACACACAAACGGCCAACAGACGTAGGAAAAGATGCTCCCCATCGCTGGTCATCAGGGAAATGCCAGTCAAAGCCGCAGTGAGACACCATCCACACTCGTTAGGACAGTTAGTCTCAAAAAAACAAAAACCAGGACACCTGGGGGCTCAGTTGGTTGGACGACTGCCTTCGGCTCGGGTTGCGATCCCGGGGTTCTGGGATTGAGTCCCGGCATCGGGCTCCCAGCTCCACGGGGAGTCTGCGTCTCCCTCTCTCAAATAAATAAGTTAAAATCTTTTAAAAAAGACAAAACCAAAACCAAACAAAAAAGATAACAGGTGTTGGCAGCGATGTGGAGAAACCGGAACCCTCTCGCAAAATGCTGCAGGGGCTGCGGGAGGCGGTGTGGCATTTCCTCGGAAATCAGAAGTACCGCGCGTGGGGCCCAGCGCCACCCGCCACCACCGGCCGCCCGGTGATCGTCCTCCTCCCGTCCGGGTTCTGGGTGCCGCAGCCAAAGGCAGTCGGAGGCCAAGCAGCGGTTTCTGAACGTTGCTGTGTTGGAGCCTGTGCTGGAGCGGGTCTGCGGCTAGAGCTCGGCTGATGAGGAAAATGAACGTCCCGTCCCGGTGGCCGGAATCTGGGCTCCGCCTCCTCCCCCAGGATGTGCACTGAAGGGGACCAGAGAGTGGAGGTTCCTCCTAAGATTTCGAGGCCTGGGTTGGGTGAATCCTGAGTCTGCAGACCCTCCCTGGGGCCCACACGTGCCCCTCCCGCACCTCCGTGTCCAGCGCAGGCTGCCCGCCCTGTCCTCCCTGCAGAACCCCCAAACCCCTGCCGGGCTCCCGCCGCACCCCTCCCCAGCCAACAGCTTCCTGCCCCTGAACTCTCCCCCCTCGTGGAGCGTGGCCCCAGACGCCATCCCCTGCCTTTCCCCTGGGCTTCAGGTCTCACTCAGTGTGAGGCTTACCGATTCCTCCTCAGAATCCCTGCTTCCTTCCCCCTGGCCCCGAGACCAAAGCGGCACTCTTCTGCCCAGACGCGGCACCGGCTTCCTCCCTGGTCTCTAACCTGCTCTTCGATCAGCAGCCCAGGGGTGCCCCTCACTTGGCCGACCCCCACCCACCATGCCCCTTTCTCCCCGTCCCTGTCATCCCTGTGCTTCTGGCCAGAGCCCGGCGTCACTCACGGGACCATGCCACACCCAGCCGGACTCCTGCTCCTTGCCGTGGTTTCCTCGTGAACATCGGCTCCCCTGCTCCGGAGCTGGGCCACCGTTTGGCTCTCAGCTCACTTCCCGCTGCGGATCCACAGATCTGGCTTCAGGGAACGTGCCCTCTGTCCCCACCTTCCCACAGCCACGGTCCGCGCCCGCCCGGCCATCATCCCAGCATTGGTCCGGAGCTGGGGGTCAGCACCAGGCTGGCCACTGCCTCGTTTTCCCGACCCCTCCCTGGACGGCAGCCTTCCAGAAGGCAGTATCCTCTTGCTGCCTGCCAGGCAAGTCCGCACACTCATTCCCCACCTGCCTGATAAATTGGCTGAATAAATTAATTTGGGGCTCATTTTCCAGCTTCCTGCCTGAGTGGGGGAGCTGCTTCCCTGACCCGTGGGGTCGCCTGGCCCATTAAGCCTGGCCCCAGATCCCATTAAACTGAGGCGGAGGGAGTGTGCACGGCAGGGACTCGCCCCAGAGACCCCGCGCACCGGATCAGGCTGTTTAAGGAGGTCAGTGCGGCCGGGAAGGCTCTGCGGCTAATCGCTCTCGGCATTAATCTCCGCGCGCTGCCGGGGGCTGGCCTGTTAGAATGTGTTAATTTGGTAATTACTGAGGAGGGGGAGGCTGCTCTGTAACCCTATGTCATTATTCTTTAACTGGAATATGAGATAGAAATGGAAAATGAGAACTTCCAGCAGCTTAAATCTAGTCGGTGGGGATGGCCTGGGTCTGCCTTCGTCTCCCTGCAGCTGCCTTGTTCCCTTGCTTGTGCCCAGCACCCACGTGCCTCAGGGGGAGTGGCCCCAACACCGGGGGGAGGGGGTGGCTGTCAACGTCAAGGCCTGTTTTCTGGAGAGACAGGACTGGAGCCACATTGTATGATGACCTCCACAGCAGCTGAAAGGGTTCAGACGCCCCCCACACCCTCTGCCGAGGCCTGGCCTGCATCTCGGGCGGTTCCCTATTGGGCTGGTGGCCCCCCATTCCCCTGGGGGGTCTTTTTTGCACCTTGTACCCCTAACTACAGTCCTTGATTCTGCCTCTCCTCCCTTGACTGTCCCCCTCCCCACTGTGATGGCTCAGACACCGAGTCCTGCTGGGAATGAACCAAGACATCTGGATGCTTTGTGGGGCCTGTGCTAGGTCCGGGGTGGGGGTGCTTCCAGGCGCAGCACCACCGCAGGCGAGGCATACACAGCAACCGGGCTGAGGAGCGCTGTCCTCTGCCTCGGGAGTCCAAGCAGGACCTGTCCTTCTGCCCCTCAGGCATCCCTGGAGCCTGGTTTCCTCTTGATCCCCATGGTGCAGAGTCTGGGCGGGGCCTGACTTTTCACCAGGACCATCTCAGCAGCCTGATGAGGCTTCTCCCTTCAAGCCTGGCTCTGCTCGCGTCAAGCCTCTCCCTCCGCCGTCCAAGGACACAGATGTTGGGACCAGACAGACTCGGCTTAAAAATCTTAGAGGAGAAGCCAGAGGCCTCCTGATGGCCCTCAAGGGTCATCAACGACCAGGCCCCCGTTCTGACTCCGGGCTCTCCCTCTCTCTGCTCCAGCCAGCTGGCCGTCCGCTCTGCACAGGTCTGGGGGGCTCTGCCGTATGACTAAGTTCCCCAGGTGTGTAACGTGCAGCCGGGCTTGAGAAGCAGGATCTCCAGGGTGACGCTCAAGGTCGCTGGGTACTTGTCTGACCCGGCCCGGGTCTATCTGCCCAGGGTCCCGAGCCCTCCTGCCCTGCACTTGAATCACGTCCAACCACAGCTCTGTCAGCACCTCTGTGCCTCGCCCTTGTAATCCCTCTGCAGGAAAGAGCCTCGGTTTCCCTTCTGGGTATTTTCTCCAGCCCTGCAGCTGTCCTACATCTCCTCGGTGAGACCCCATCGGTCCCGTAGGGTTCCCTGTCCTACTTGGTCCCGAAGGTCAGCATGGCAGACCCTGGCCGCCTCTCCTCCTTGACCTGCCACATTTTCATCTCCTGTTTATAGGCTCTGACGATGTTGTTAGCAACACAGGGGCTCCGGGCCAGAGAGCCCCGGGTTCAAATCCTCAACGGCCCTGCTTATGTTCCTGGGCCTCAGGGACGTCTCCTAATATCCCCGAGCCTCAGTTTCCCCCTCCATGAGCCACAAGTACTCTCAGCCCATTTTTATGGAGAACCTACTGTGTGCCATGGATTTCAGACCCTCTTCCTGTCTGCTCCCCGTCACGACCCTATGAGACACACGGAACATTACGGACACCAGCGGCCACGGGGCCCCACTCCATCCTCACAAGATGGGGGCTGCGACCAAATTACCCAAGCCCCAACCTCCCACCGCCGGCCTCAGCTTTGTCCCAGGCTCTGAGGGCACCGTGCCCACCACACGGAGGTTGCAGCCGCCATTAAACAGCACCTGTCAAGTGCGGAGAACACGGGAAGCCCTCCAGGCGTCTCCAGCCTCTAAATACACACCTGCCGCGGGAGAGATGGTCTTCTACTCCCCGTCTTGGAGCGTCGCTGAGGAGATCACATGAGACAACGTACGTAAAGCTTGACATAAAATACGTCTCTTGATCAATGCTTGTCCCCTTCCCTCCCCGCCTGCCCCCCACCCAACCCCGGCCGGATTCCGCAGGAGTCACGCTCCTCGTGAACAGTGAGTGTGTCTTGCGGATCCAGCGCCCAGCGGAGCCCCTGCGCGTAGGAGGGACTCCATCCACAGCAGGACGGTGCGCTCACATCTCTGACGTGTCCACCAGCTTCCCGCCACGCGAGCCCTCCCTCCGCCTCCGTCCACCCGCCTCCCGTCCCTCTGCTCGCTCCCCCCGCAGGGTCCACACCCACCGCGCGCCGACACACTTCTGGGCGAGGGTCCCGGACCTGGGGAGCCGACACCCCACATCCGGAGAGACAAAAACCTGCTTCCGTCGCATAACCCAGGTGATAGGGAAGGCGGTGAGTAAAAACAGTGAAGAGGAGGACAAGGGCACGTTTCCCAGACAGTATCCAGAAAACCCCTCCTGGAAAAGGTGACGGTGGATCATTTTAAAAGTAGTGTAGATCTTTGTTAGCATTTCAGAGAGTACAGAAGAAGGTCCCTTTGCTCCATAACCATCGCCCAGAAATCGCGCCTCCCCAGCACCTTGGCTTTCGTCTTCAGGTTTGAATAGACAGATGTGTAATGTGCTTTTAAAATTTGAGGTGACACTCGTCATTTGGTGGCTGTGTGTTTTTCCCGTTCCTGTGTGTCAATATAGAATATGTTTTTTTTTTTAATTGGTACCACAAATACATATGCGGTGTTTTCACCTTTGCAAAGGAAGCAGATAGGATTGTACAGATTCCAGGCAATCAAGATAAGGAAGAAAAGAAAAAGAATTTATAATCTGAAGGTTTAACACGTTGGTCCATATCCTTCCTATTTTTTCCTTCCTTATAAAAGTGGGACGTGCCTGGCTTGTTTTGGGTTGTATCTGGTCTCTTCCTGATAGTGTCTGAAACCCAGGAGGAGGCGGTGGGATTCGGGGGACAGGAAGTAGCATGCCGACCCTTGTGCTTTGTTTTCTGCCGTTGACTTAACCTCTGACTCCTACAAAAGGAAGTCCAAAACCCTTCCTGGACGTTAAGCCTGGAATAAACACCAGAGACAAGAGGGTAGCCACGAAAAACCCAGGGAGGAAGGATGCCTGCCTGAACAGGTGGACCGTGAAGACCCCTGAACCTGGGGACAGGTTAGCCTGATGGTCCTGCAAGTACGAGTCTGTGGACTTTTCACCTCACCTTTTCTCCGTCCATCCCCTTCACATCCCCCAAAGTTGGCACGGCTCTGCCCAGAGAGGTCAGGAAACCTGGCCGAGTCCCATGGCTCCAGAGCGGTGGGGGGATTCGCACCTGGATCCATGGCACCCAAGGCCAGACGTTCATGGCCGGTGACCAGAGACAAACTCCCCCGACATCTCCATGCATGGAGGGCAAGGTGCCCGGGCTGTCCTGGGCAACAGCAGTTCCATTTTCGGTAAAACTGCTCAAGGGTGAATTTGTTGAGTGAACCCCGACGTTGTGCTCTCGTGGAGTGGACATCGGCTCTTGGAAACGGGATTCGGTGCCAATGAGACGTCAGCCAGAGTGATGCTCCAGGCTCTGCCCCACTGAACAGGAGGTCCACGAGGTTTTAGCGCGCAGCCTGGGCTGAGAAGTCCTGACCTAGGCGGAGAGGCATCCGTTTCTGACCAGCCTGTGTATGTCTATTTTTAAAAAACTCCTTCAGAAATGCGCACCTTTTCACTGAAGAAGTAACACTTTCAGAATATAAAAATTTAAAAAGTGAAAAAAGTGTGGACCCGAGTCCCTGTCCCTCCTGCCCCAGGCCCCCAGGCCTCCTCCTCAGATACAGAGAAGGAGGGCCTGCCTTCCCTTCCAAACCCCGTGTGTGCCCGGGATCACCCGTGTCTGTGTATCTCTGGACTGCGCCGGCCAAGCCGTGTGCTTCCTTTCCAAATGCCAGACGTGTTTAGGACACGTCTGCCGTGTCCTAAACCCGCTGGTTCAGAGCGACCCCAACCTTCTCACGGCTGCGCAGCGCTCCGGGACGCGGCCGAGCCCGGGTGTGTGAACCGGCCCCACACCGTCGGGCATCCGGCCTCGCCAGCATCTTGCTCTTGCTGCCGCTGCTGCGGGGAACCGTCCTGTGCCACCGCCTCCACGTGCACATCTGAAGACGCCCGTCCGGAGAGCAGAGCGGAATTCGTTGTTCCCGCTCGGAAGGTCCCAGCAGATAGAACAGAGAAGAAGCAACGGAAATGACGAGGCCCACGGATCAGGAAGGACGAGACAGCTCGGTCCTAATTGGTCGTCGGTAGGATCCTCTCCCTACAAAATCCAGTGGAATCAGCCGACAGATGACGAGAACCAACGGACGATTCGGCAGCACGACCAGGCGGATTTCCCGCATAAAAAAATCAGTTGTCTTCACAGGCCCAGCAGCAGCCAATTAAAAAATGTCATACTAAAAAAAAAGAAAAAGGAAAAGAAAAAAAAAAAAAAAGAGTGGAACTTGGGGGCCAGAGCACCCTCTAGACACAACGTCTCTCCCACTGCGGGTTCCGCCAGCATCACCGGGGGCCAAACCACAGGCGGCGGGCCCCGCTCCCAGCTTCCCACCAGCAGACCTGGGAATCTGCATTTTGACGAGCTTCGGGGCTGCTGCTGCTGCTGCCAGCCTTTGGACCCCACTCGGAGTCACGAGGATCTGAAGGCTTCGTCCCCACCCCCACGGCACCAATAGGGCTGAGGACAAGCCTCATTCCCCACTATTTTGCCGAGGCTGGGTGTTAAGAAAGCATCAGCTGCTCTGCTGTTTGGACGGGTGGAAAGCCATATTTTACGGTTTCATCATGTATTTCTTTAATTTTGAAGGAGCCAGTGCTTCCTCGCACACGTCAGGCCTTGATTCTCATGCCGCCAGGTGCTAAGGGGACACGCACAGGGCGATGGGCGTGGTCTCATCACCGGAGGGCAGCGTCATTCCCCCTTGAGCTCCCCGCCTCTGGTTCTGCCTTCCCCTCGTGGGTGAGAAGGGACCCAGGCGACCCCACGGACCGTCCCCAGCCTCCAGCCTGCAGCGCCAGTCAGCTAGGACCCACAGCCCCCACAAGAGCACCTTCCAAGCCTGAGCTGTCTTTTTGGGGGGAAAAGCAAAGATTTCCAATCAGGAGAACCTTCCATCTCCGACCACAGCATCTTCGCTGGAAATGCGAAGCGATGCCAAGTGGGGCCAAGAGGTGGGATTGCAGGCGTCCTCACGTGTGAGCCGGGGGCTTCGGTGCACGCGCAAAGCAACGCTTGGACACTCAGGAGGTAGTAAAATGGACCGGGGGAAGCCGGGAGCCACCCTGTGCGACGGGGGGCTGTTTCGTGCCATTTCAACTGTGCGGGTCCAGCAAAGCATCCTGGCATGTTTGTTAATAAAGACACAGAGCGGCAGCAACACACGGGGTTTCTGTTTCAGCCCGTTGTCAACCCCCAGAGAAATGTGACTGGAGTCACACTGCATTTTCAGGTCCGACGAAGCTGCGGTAATGAAATACCGGATGCGTTATACGCCCACCTTAAAAGACCACCAGAGACGTGAGTCAAAGCCAAGCGGCAAGGGTCGTTTATTACGAGTTCGAGCCCGGACCTCCGCTCACTCGTTACTCTTGACGCAAAGAGGTCCTGAGCAGAGTAAGTGCAGGGTTTTTATAAGCAGGTGCAAACAAGGTTTTGGGTGGGGTACAAACAAGTTATGCTGATTGGTTAATATGTAAAAAATCATACCTGGGGTTGGTTGATTGGTGTTGGGAGCCCGCGTGCACATGAAGCAAGCATTCGAACAGGAGCGGAAGTAGCTAGTTAGCCCGCGCTTTGAGCAAGCACTTGCACAGAAGCAGAAGTAGCCGGTTGATAGCACGTTCGGGCGTAAACAAGTTTCAGGTGGGGTGAGGTTTGCCCAGGCCTTTCAGTAACACAAGCATTTTATGTAAATGTGTGGCGGTGGGAAGGGCAGCCTGCGCGGACCGTAAAGCTTAAGGAAACCAGAGCTCTGGTTACTCCTCGGTTTTAACACATCATGAGAGGAGCCAATTATTTTGGACCAACAATCTGTCTTTCGTGGAGTTTTGTTTCTGCTTGAAGCCAGAGCCCGTCTGCCAGCACAGATTCGTGGGGTGCGGGGAGAGGTGAGCCCAGGTGACCGTGAGCATGGCGGGGAAGGAGATGAAGGTTCACCCTCTCGCCATGCATGCCTGTGTCCAGCCGTCCTCCTGGACCTGGGAGTCAAGGTCATGTCATGAAAACAACGGCGGGCTCTGGACCAAGGCTCTGGGGCTGTAGCAACTGAGACAGAGTCTTTGCTCTGCCGAGCACTAGCCGGATGGCCTCGGGCAGGTGTCCTGACCTCTCCCAGCTTCGTTTCCATCATCAGCGAAATAGAGATGACCGTGGGTTGGAGGGGATTGAGCACGACACTGCGCGCAAAATGCTCAGCCCCGTGGCGTGCACAGAGCACACATGGTCAGTAAATTGACCATTACAGCATCAGTCCGTTTCATAACAAAGCCGTTAGGGGCTGCGTCCTCGGGGAGCCCAGGTGGGAGAACCAGCTGAACGTGTGTGTGTGTGTGTGTGTGTGTGCGCGCGTCCTCGTGTACATTTGTGTTGGGGATCTGGGAGGGGCTCTGCTGGCCGTAGGGCTGTGTCCGTCACTGTTGGCACGTCTGGGCATCTCTCTGTACGTCGTCTGCAAAGAGCCTCCCAAGAACTTCCCCCAGAACGGCCCCTCCCCCACACCCTCCTTTCCTCGGAGATCTATGGGTCTTTTCTGGAGCTGAAGGAAAACAACCCACAGCCCGTCTCCCATCAGCCCTGCACATGCCTGCGATGTCCCCTCAGCTCTCCGGTCTCAGCTCCTCGCGGTCCTGGGACCCAGAGGGCTGGCCTCCTGGCACCTGGCAGCCCACCTGGAGGCATTTCTTGATCACCGGTAGGGGACGGCGGGCACAGGGTTGATGGCGGGGATGGCACCGCCGAGACCAGCCCCTTCCAAAATGGAAGAGGTGCCCAGGCGACCACGACCTCTCAGGGCCGTGCAGCATGAGGGGGCGCTCCCCGCGGGGCAACTGGGATGGCGTCCTGGACAGAACGTGTGACCCTCTCCGAGTCCCCTGGAGCCTGTCCCAGCCCGACGTCACTCCGGGTCCTCCTCGTGCCCCCACAACCCAATCCAAGCACCGATCAGTGCACAGAAGGAAACTAGCTCACCCAAATAGCCCTCTTACGGCACCCCCTCTGCTGTCCCGGCCTTTGCGACTTAGAAAGAAGACATAGCGAAGGGGAGAAGGGTAGGAAGGAGGCTGCAAGGGGGAGGGGTTAACTGAAAACATGGTTTCTCACGCTTCCTCAGCTGTGACTGAGAGCAAGAAGCAGATGTGGCAAAGCCATCCAGGTCCATGAAAATGTCTGTGGGCCCGAAAGGGTCGATTCATGCAGCCTGACCCTTCCCCTGTGGGAGATACTGGTTTTCTATTCCTGTTTGAGAGCTCTGCCTGCAGGGCCACTCGGGGGCTGCCCCCGCCCAGCGGTGGTTCTGGGGGGAATCTGGGAAGCAGTCACGGGGACCAAACCCAGGTGGGGCAGAGCTGGTCACTGGGGGAGCGGGCACCTGACAGGGGACTTCTCGATCTCCCGCAGGGCCAGCCCGGCAGAGCCGGGGGCGGGGGTGTCTGTCCCCGTGGTCAATGTGTCTGCCCCGCCTGCGGGTTCCTGCCCCTGCTCTCAGCTTCAAGGCAGGAGGGGGATCCTCTACCCACAGCCCCCAAATCTGGTGGCTCAGAGGCCCTGCGGTGGGTGAGACGTCTCCTCCCTGGTCCCTCACGGGCCTCTGACAATCTGGACTCACTCCTTTCAACTGAAATGTAACTGGGGCTCAGGTGGCTAAACATCTGCCTATGGCTCGGGTCGGTGTCTTATCCTGGCGTCGAGCCCCGCATCGGGCTCCCCGCTCAGCGGGAAGCCTGCTTCTCCCTCTCCCAGTGCCTCGGCTTGCGACGCTCTCTTGCTGTGTCTCTCTCGATCAAAAAAAAAAGAAAGAAAGAATCGTGTAATATCTGTCTTTTTGCAGCTGACTTCTCTCACGGAGCATCAGGTCCTTGAGGTCCATCCGCATCGTAGCAGGGGTCAGTGTTTGGCTGAGGGACATTCCATGGCATGGACGCACCACACCGGGCCCCTCCCATCACCCTCGCCTCCTTCCTACCCTCCCCTCTGTGGGTAGTGGTCATCGGTTTGGAAATGGGACGTCATCGGTTTGGAAATGGGACGTCATCGGTTTGGAAATGGGACGTCATCGGTTTGGAAATGGGACGGGTTGTTTTCTTGTCTGTCTCTGCTGGACAGGCAGCTTCTCAAGGGCAGCCAAGGGTTCGGTGTTAGGGCTGTTGCCTCCCTCCAGCTCACAGGTTGTACGGGAGAGCGCATGTGAGCAGGGGGGAGGAGGAAGGAGGGGGGATGGTGGATGGGGGAAGGGAGGGGTTCCCAGCTGCCTGCAGAGGCCATCCAGCCCTGCCCGCAGCCACCCTGCTGGTGGGTTCCTCCTGACTCCCGCAGCTCCCAGCCCAGGACAGAGCGGGCCTCCCCGGGGCCTTCCCTCTGCTCTCTCCCGGGGCACCCAGCACCCTGCAAACAGAGACAGGAAAGGGCAGGTGCCTACCCACTTGCCCTCGTCACCCGCCATTCCACCACGCAGAAATCATTGCGCTGGACTTGCAGAGAGCAGCTCCCTGAAACTGCGTAAAATGGACAAAAACGCACCCGGAGTTCTCAGGAGGGAGGGTCGTCGCTGTGGTCCTTGTGGTTTGCCGTCTGGACAGGTGTGAGTCCAGAATGACTGTGGCTCAGACCCTGCCTGGCCCATGGGAGGAAGCCAGAGGGCTTTTCTTTAAAAGTCTTGCTGATGTGTGTGTGTGTTTTTTTTTTTTAAAGATTTGTATGTTTATTTTAGAGAGAGAGAACGGGGTGGGGGAGGGGCAGGGGAGAGGGAGAGAGCGGATTTCCAGCAGACTCCCTGCTGAGCTGGATCAGGACCAGGACCCCGAGATCAGGGCGTGAGCCAAAACCGACTGTGCCATCCAGGCGCCCGCTGATGTGGTATTTTAAAGAACCAGGGCCCCACTGCTGTGGGTGAACAGATCTATTCTGAGAGAAGTGTGGGGGGTTATACACGCCCGTCTGTGGGCACCGCTGGAGGGTCAGGCGCTGGGGGTGCCGTCCATGCAGTAGGGACACTACGAGGCGCCGTGGGCCTACCTTGAGCCGGGAACCAAGAGAGACACACACACCCCCACCAGGGCCCTCCTGGGCCAGCGCCTCCCTGGCCACAGACAAGGAAACGGGCAGGAGGTGCAGGTCCAAGCCCTCACAGCTTCCTTGGGGCAGAGCAGCCTCGAAACACCGCAGACGTGAGTGGCTGTATTTACCACCCGCGCTCCACTTCCAGGACCCAAGACGGCTGCACCTGTCACCCGAGCTCCTTCGGCCACAGCCCGGGGCTGGCGGGGTGGGGGGGAGCGTCTGCCGGCCAGGAAGACCCCAAGGCATGGGACAGTCTCACGCCTGCTCCCGCTGTGTCGGGGCACCAGGATGGAAAGCCTGACGTGACCGCCGCCCCCTCCCCAGGCGGGGGCCCCTTCCTTTGCACTAACATGCAGGGCAACACGCCGGCCGCCTCCTGGTTGCCGGACCGTGTGAAAATCACCCCAGCGGCGCGATGAGCTGTTTGCCCGGGTTAATCGTCAGTGTTAAACCTTGCTCGGCGCAGGTTTAAAGCTGAATTTTCAATCTCCATGTCTAAGAAATCCATTCTCCCACCGCGGGAGAGAACGGAGTTCACGGGTTTAGCCCGTTTCCGGGCCTCTTGACTCAGGGCACTACTAGGCGTGGGCCAAGTGGAGGGGGTCTGCAGCTGCTTCTCTGCTCGCTGCCGCATCCTGATGGGGGTGGGGGTGCCCTTGGGGCCACCCCCTTTTCTCCCACTGTACACGAATCTCAGAAGCAGGACCAAGTGCTGGAACCCGTAGCTGCTGTGGGGGAGTTTCCCTGAAAACAGCGCAAAGCATCTCCCGTCCCGGCGCTCAGAGGCGGCACAGAAGTCATCCTCAACGGTGGGAGAGCAGGAGGGGCAGCGGGCATGAGGAGGTTCCCGAGCCCAGGACTGAGGGCAGCTGTGGGAGGGACGGGGTGGGTGAGGGGCTTCCCCTCGCTGCGAGGGAGTCAGAGACCCCAAGAGTGCACTGGTTCACATGGCCTTCCTGGGACCCACAGCAGCTTTCTAGGGGTGAGGAGGGGGGCGGGCGGCCGGCCTCCGACCCCCTTTGCTCTTCTTTCTTCCTGTTCCTGAATCCGCAGCCTGAGCAGGCAGAAGACGCCCCAGAGTGACACAGGAACGTGCAGATGAGTCAGGCACAGAAGTAAAGAATTCAGACAGGGAGGGGCCACCAAAGCCCCCGTCTGCCCCCTTCATTGTCTTGGAGGAAACAGAGACCCAGAGGGCCATGGCCTGTCCAGGGGACACAGCTGGGCGGCTCAGGGCTGAATCCCTGCGTCTGGGCTCCTGCTCTGTGTTTGCCACTCACTGCACCAACAGCCGTCACACGTGCGTGTCCCTGATGCTGCGTGTTTCATATGCGCACCTGCGCCTCGGTGGAGGCCTCTTGTCCCCCATCACGTCCGCCAGGTGTGCAGCGTGGGCCGGGGGGAGCAGACGCGTGGGGGGGGGGGCGGGTGGAGGTCTCCATCTCAGGGAAGAAGGCGCTTGACCAGGGTGACAACAGAGGTCGTGTGAGAAGCCTGTGTCGGCCGGACAGGTGACCCAGCAGTCATGCGTGGGGCCTGGTGGGCGGCCGTGCATGGCCATGGTGAGGCTGAGGGATGAATCAATGGTGCCTTTCGGGTTTGAGTCGGGGGTACCAGCGGCTGCCAGGGAGCCAGGGGTGGGGGTCGCTGGTTTGCTGGGGAGGGCAAGGCTGACTTTGAGTCTGCTGGGCTGCAGGCGAAGGCCATGTGCAGACATCTCTGCCGGGCTCCTAGGTTCTTGAAACGCAGGAGCCCCACAGCCCGTTTCCAGCTGGGTGTCCTAGCCCCTGTCACAGCAGCCAGCATGGGTCCGACCCTTGGCGGGTGTTGGCTGCACGATCCAGGTGGGAGGGTCCAGCGGGAGCTGACGGTGTGCGGGGTCGTTCTGGAACCGCCCGGTCCACGATGAGAACCGTGGGAGTGGGCTCAGTGCTGTGAGGCGAGGTGGCCGGGAAGCAGGAGAGGGGCCCTCGGAGGGAAGGCAGAGTGGAGGAGCGGGAAGGCCAGCCATGCCTCAGGGATGGAGGTCAGGGAAGCCCCTGGATGTGGGGTGCGGATTGCTGTGGGTGCACTGGGACCTACATGCATTTAGGGTGAGCAAGGCCGGAAGCGATGCGGGGCAGCGGGGTGGGGGGGACCCGAGTGCACAGCTCTCTGCGGAAGACGGGGAGCAAGAGGGACAAGGCCCAGGATATGGGTTTGGGAAAGAGACTTGGGAAGAATTTGAGGGCGCAGGAAGGAAAGGGGATGCAGGGGCTCCGCGGGCAAGAGCGCCACGACACCTGCTGTGAATGAACGCCTCTGGCCAGGGCTGGAGGGACAATTAGCTGGAGGAAGCCTCCCCACTGATTTCGCCTGGGGCGGGGGAAGCAGAAAGATCGAGCAGCCCCCTTCCTGGGCGATAGCACTGCCCGTTTGCTGGCCTTCCTCTGAAGACACGGGAGATGGTGGGGAGCGAGGAGGAGACCTTGAAACGCTGAGTGAGGCCAGAGGAGGAAGGGCCTAGAAACAACAGCGGCGACACGGGAACCTGGAGCCAGGGGCCTCGGGCGGTGGGCAGTGGGCGGATGCTGGTGCCAGGGCCCAGCCGCCCCCGCAAGGAGGGTCCGGTGGAGAGGGCGCCCCACAGCCTCCCCTCCCTCCCTGGCTCCCACCCACCCACGAGGCCATGCTGCCCCAGTGGCTCCCAGATGTCTGGGCACGGAGCAGGCGGGGGCACCCCAGCCCGCCATCCTAAGACCAGTCCCTACTCTGGGCCCCCCGCGGCCAGCCAGGCCCCCTCTAACTGCATGGTAATCGGAGGCTCTCTTCCCGCAGCCCTCCTTCCTTCTGCCTCCCCCTTCCCTGGGTCTCCTCCTGGCCCTTGTTTCCCCTCCGCAGGCAGTTCTCCCAGCCCAACCGGGCCCATCAAGTTCCATCCTGGCATCGGCCTCCCAGGGGATTTAAAGTGACAAGCAACAGCTCTACCGCTTGTCCGTCCTCCCACACTCTCCCTTCCACCCCTCAGTAAAGTGCTTGTCCTTACCGGGCTCTCAGCTTCCCTGGCCACTCTCCTGTGAAGGGGAGAGGGGTCTGAAGCTCCTGGCAAGCTTCCGTCCTTTCTCTGCCTGGGAATCTGGGGGCAGGGGCGGCGGAGGCCCCCCCATTCCTGGACCTGAGCTGGTCATGCCCAAGGTCCCAGCACTCACACCCGGGTCGGTGCCCCTCCTGGCCTTGTCTGCAGAAGGGTCCCTTCCCTGAAGGGAAGGAAAGAGGTTAAGTTAGTGTCCTGGGGCCACCAAAACAGAGTGCCACCAATGGGAGGTGTGAAACAACATAAATGTGTTCTTTTCAGAGGACAGAAGACTGGGCATTCCCTCTGGAGGCCCTGAGGGAGAACATACGTTCCCTGTCTCCCAGCTTCTGTCCTCGCCCCCCCCCCCCCCCCCCCCCCCGCAGTCCCTAGTGCTCTTTGGCCAGAGGCACCATCCTCTGACCTCTGCCCTTCTGTCTCCTATAAGGCATTCTCACGGGATTTAGGGCCTCTTTACCTTAACCCCATCTGCAAAGACCCTTCTTCTACAGAAGGTCAAACTCCTCGGGTTCGGGGTGGACATGAATTTTGGGGTGACACTATCCAACCCACCACCGCAGAAGAGGGGAATGAAAACTGTCCCCGAGGGTAATTGGGGCACCGAGTGTGTCCTGAGCAAGAATGGACCCAGCTGGGTCCAGGGGTGGAGGGGAGAAGACCCCCTCCCCCCGCCCCCCGCGGTCCCCTCGGGCTTCCCTTCTGGAGCTTTCCACCATCCCCAACTGCCCTCTCGGCCCTGCTTTGGGTGGGGGTTGGGGGAGGCTGTGATGACACCTTCTGATTTAATCAGGTTATGAAGAAGAAATGATTCAGGAGCAGAGACCGGCTCTCCAGGAAGGGGATGAGGACCAGCAGGCAGCAGAGAACAAAGGAGGAGGTGCCGCCACCCACCGCGGACCCTCCAGGGTTGGCTGAGCAGGGGTGGGGAGGGGCGAGGGAGGGGAGGGCTGGGGCGGGCGGAGGCCCAGCCCTCCCTTCCCTTCCCCTCCCTTCCCTTCCCTTCCCCGGGAGCGCCGGGATTTCATATGCAAAGGTGGAGAGGCGGGCACGAGGCGCCGCGCGCGGCTCGCGTGTTTCAAACAAAGAATTTACAACAAAGGGCCGGCGGCCGCGGGGTTTGTCAGAATTCAGCGATGGGGAAGATTTATCTAAGCCGAGCGGAGGGGCCTGTGACCTTGAACAGGCGGTGGTTGAAGACGGAACAAAGAGCGGCTTGTGATTATCATTATTTAATATCATGGCCTTAAACTGTCGGGAGGGGGAATTAGGTGGCACAAGAGAATTGTTTTTTATTCCAGGAGATGTAAGGGAGATGTAATGGAGGGGAAAACGCCGGGGAGGGAGGGGGAGGCCGGGGAGATCTCCGGGGGGGGGGGGCCGGGAAGGAGGGAGGGCGCACCCGGGAGGGGCGGGGATCACCGGGAGCCGCCCCCTCCCTCGGAGGCAGGTCCGGCCTCAGCCCCAGCAGGTGTATCCGGGAAGGCGGGGCCCTCCGGGCAAGGGGCTGGCAGAAGGTGGCCTGTCCTTGATGCAGTGGGAATCCGGGGGTGGGGGTGCGGCCAGCAACCCCAGACCAGGTGTCCAGGGCTGCCAGGAAACCTGGACACACGCCCTCAAGGAAGCATGGCCCGCAGGAGGGGTGCGTGGGTAGCCTGGGGGGCTCCGAGGACCAGGGTGTGGAAGGGAGCAGAGAGCTGCAGGGTCCTCTCATCAGGCCCCCCAAGAAGAGGGCGGCGCCCCTCACACAGGCGTCTGATCGCGGGAAGTGTGCTCTTCTGGGCGGTGGCACACGGGGGTGACTCTGGGCGCAGGAGGAGGTGGCTGGCTGGGCTGCCTGGCTGCCAAGACCGGAGCCGAGAGCCATGTGAGCCCGCGATGGGCCCCAGGTTGGGCCAGACCCGTGCCAGCTGTCCGGCTTCCCGGGGTCCGAGCAGGACACCTGCCTTCTCTCTGGGCACATCGGCTTCTCGTCCTTTGTACTGCCCTCTTCTAACAATGCCCCCTCTCCTGGGTTGCGTAAGTTCCAGATCCTAATGGGAGGGATGGGCTCAACCAGGTGCCCTCACAACACACCCAAGGCAGAAGGACTGTGCTTCCTCCCGGAATGTGCCAGAAGCCTGTGCCAGCTGTCTGCGGACTCTGTACAGCTTTAGAGCTGGGGTTGGGGGAGGAGAGCAGGAGCAGCTCTGTCCTGGAGCCACAAGGGACCCCCGTCGCCTGCCCCGGGCCAGCCGGCCGGCCGCAGCACATTTCCACTAGAAAGATTTTCCTCATTTCACACTAGCTGCTCGGGCCACAGGCCAACTCAGACCCCCGAGACCAGGGAAGCAGAGAGAAGACAAGGTTCTGAGTCAGGCTGGAGGGGACCGAGGCAGGAAAGAGGCTTCCGGTGTTTCGAGGGCACATCCCAGTGGTGGGGGCCAGGGGGCCCTCTGGGGAGGCACCTTGTCCAGGAACTCAGAGGCAGGGATTCCCAAACCTGGCTGTACACCTGGGCAGCTCAGGGCCCCACCCCGAACCTACCGAAAACCCTAGAATGGGGGCCGTGCGTCCATGTCTTAGCAGGTGCTCAGGAAACTCATGCTCCCAGCACAGGGCTGGGCCAACGGTCGGTCCTGGAGGAGACAGGGTACTCGGCTCCACCAGAAGGTGTCCGGACCCCGGACAACCCCCTGGGCCGCTGCCCTTGCTGTCTGGCTCATCTCTGGGCGGCAGGAGAGGCTGGGAAGCCTTGGATGGGAAGAGACAACAGTTTCCACTTGACATCCCTCAACTGTAGATGTGCCCCGCCCAGGAAGTCGGTCTGTAAATGGGCTAAGACTGCAGCTGGAGTGGGGGGCATTGGAGGAAAGTGTCCACATGAGGGCGCAGCTCCAGACACCAGGACACAGCAACCCTTCCCTCCCCACCCCACCACTACCCCCTCCCCCCCCCCTCCGTGAGCACAAGGGACGCCCAGTGCTTTCTGGTGGGTGGCCGTGTGGCCTTGTGGGCCAGCCCAGGCTGGAGTCAGGGCACCTGGGCCAGCTTGGCCACCTACTCAAGGTGTGGCCCTGGGCCTCAGCCTTCTCTTCTGTAAAAGGGGGCTTGAGGATAAGCCACGTCCACAGGGTAACTGTGAGGAGTAGGATGATGTGGGGGGGCTCTGGAGGCTACAGGGACTTGTCACCCACTACAGTCACTGCCTCATCACCTTCCTCCTCGGCTCCCTCTGTCTGCCCAGAAGGAAAACCCCTGCCTACGGTTGGGGCAGGGGCCCTCACCAGAGGAAAGACGCACCCGTGCTTTTTCCTGCAGGCGGGAAGCCCTTGGTAGTCCGAGAGGCCGCCAGGGAATATGGCTGGGCCCCTGGGCACCTGGTCAAAGGCTAAGATGTTTCTAGTTGACAAAACGGAAGGTGTGACCTCAAATAGACCCCTGTGTCTCCCTCTCTCTCCCCTTCTCCGTCTCTCTGTCTCTGTCTCTCCGTCTTTCTCTGTCTCTCCCCTCCTCTCCTCCCCCACCCCTAGTGCCTCCAGAACATGCGTCAAAAGCTAGGACTGAGGCCGTGACCTCGCATTATTGGGTCCTCTCTCTGCGTGGCTATGACTCCCAACAGGGAATCTCTCCCCAGTCCGGTCACGAAACACCCACCGGGCAGAGGAAGCGCGCCCGAATTCTCCCTCCCGTTGGGAAATCCTTCTTCTTACCCAACCTACATGCCTCGTCCTGTAGCTTCAACGTATTCCACGGTCGGCTTTCCATTTTCAGTCACTTCTCTACTTATAGACTCTGATCGATGGAACGTGGTCCCTTGGCAAACACTCAGTTCTGCGTCTGGACCCCTCGCTCCTTCTCTGCCGCGGAGGAGCCACGGGGTCTGGTGCTCGGGGATCCTGGGTGAAGCCCTCCGCTCGGCCGCCACGCAGCTGCTGCCGGCCGGACCCGGGCGCGGCGTCCTCTTCCTCCTCACTCCACGTCATTACCAAGAGATGATGCAGATCTGGAAGCACGAGCCCTTTGGCCCTGGAAAAATTATGTGCGACACTTTACATGTGGATCAGGTAATGAACGGATGCCCCGATTTCCTCCACCAGAACATAAAGCGGGCGAGGATGGCCCTCTAATTCCAGATCATTAAAGAGCGATCAAGTCGGCTGGGGCGGCTCGGGGAGGGTGGGCTGCCGTCATGAACACAGCCTCCTCCTCTCCATTCTCCACAGCTCGCTGCAGACCGCGGGGCCCCGGCTCCCCCGGGACTGACCAGCTAGAGCGCCCAGGCAGCCCGCCCACCAGGTAATTGGACTGGCCACATCTGCTGCAAATGGGGTGCGGCACGCTGTCACCAAGGGGAGGTGCTGGCTGCCACAGTCCCCCCAGGTCTGCACCCTCTCCGGTGTGCGTGTGCGTGTGTGTGCGTGTGTGTCCGTGTCTGTGTTTGGGAAGGAACCCCAGAATGGCCTCTCCAGGGTAGCCATGCCCAGCCTTACAGATTTGGCTCCCCAGGGAAACTTGCAGAGCTCAGAGGCTGCTCCCGCCACCTGGGGAAAAGCAAGTCACACTGGCACAGCATGACGGCCGGCACAGCATCCCCACTCCGGCCCCACGGAACTGGCCCTCTCGCCCTTCCCGCCCCCAGGCTCAGGAGCCTTCCGGATACCTGAGAGGCCTTCTCCCCTGCAGCTGACATAAACAAACAACCCTGTTCCAAGGGTTATCGTTCCTTCTACAGTCCCGGGGCCCCAGGCTGCTGGTAAAGGTGCGGGCGGTGGACGGGCACCCCGAGAAGGCGAGAAGATGGGAAGGTGCTTAGCGGCCTTTCTGCGGGAGTGGAGCTGCCCCTGACCGTGGCCGAGAGGACCGACAGCTCCTGGTTCAGCCCACGCAGCTGTCACATTCCTGGTGACTGTCAGCCCTTCGACTGTCAGCCGGGGCCCTTGGGGTCCCTGAGATTGTCCCCGTCTCTGCTCACTTCTGGTAAGTGGCCTCCGGACACACGTGCGTGCTTGTGTCCACAAACATGGACTACATGTGTGCAGGCACTGGGCTAGTCTCGAGAAGGTCCGGGGAAGGGACGGAGCTCCAGGAGGTGTGCACAGCGGGCCAGCTGGCGGGTGTGCCATGGGAGCTCTGCAGGTCACCCCACACGCCCCCTGCCTCAGGTGGCCACGTCCTTCTCCGAGGGGGGCCCTTGGCCACAGGCCTTTGGGGAAAGATCTTTAAAAGGTTCGGGGCACAGCTGTCTGGCTAACTGGCAGTCTGCCTGTTTTTCCCTGCAGGTCTGGGACAGGGTCAAGTTTTCGCCAAAACCGCTTTCTCCAAGGTTGCATACGGGATGCTTCTACTTAGTGAGATTTTTATTTCTCCCCCAAATTCTAGACTTATATCCACGTGCGCATTCAACGTGTCCACATGGATGGGACCTCAAAGTCAAGGCAAACTTAGCCTCTTCCTATTTTAACCTGCGTCTGCCTCTGTCCTTCCATTCCCAGACCGGAGGCTCAGAGTCATCCTCACCCCTCCTTCCTGATGCATCCTTAATCCAGCGCCGCTTGTCCCGACCCGGGAAAGGCAGAGGGGGATACGAGTCTCGGAGACACAGGGAAGGACACCGCGGGACCACAGAGGCAGCGTCCGGAGGCAGCCCTGCGACAGTAATATCCCGAGGCAGCAGGAGCTGGACAAGGCAGGAAGACCCTCCCCTCGAGCCTTCAGAGGGGGCACAGCTTTGCAGACACCCTGAGTGCAGACTCTGGCCTCCAGAACTGTGCAGGTATGAACTGCTGTAGCTTTAAGCTCCCCAGGTTCTGGTAATGCGTATGGCCGCACGAGGCACCGGATGCGGTTAGCTTAGGACCCGAGGAACAGCGTGATGGTTGTAATATTTGCCACCATTTGCTGAGATGAATGTACTTGAACGCAACAAGGAGGGAAGTGCTGCTGTCCCATTTCATGGATGAGGAAGCTGAGGCCCAGCCAGTTTGCACCACCTTGAAAGCCCTCCTCCGGGAAGAGGGTGCCCGGCCCGAGTCCGGGGGCAGCTGCTTGCGATCTCTTGCTCACATCCGTGGGCTCCGGCAATCGCCAGGTGTTCACTCCAGCTTGCCCTGCAAGCCAGACGGCCCTGTGGAGACCCACGGTGTGGGGCGCTGCTCTCTGACTTCGGGTCCAGGAGCCAAGCTCTGCAGCCCAGCCCTGGGGCCCGCGACCCTGGGCCAGCGGCTCGGGCAGCTGCAGAGAAGGATGGGCCTTCTCCTTCCTGTCTGTCCTACCAGCCTTTCCCCACCTGTCCTGACCCCAGCTGCTTGAGATGGACAGACGGACAGCTGACTCCCAGCCTCCCCTGTTCGGGCATCTTCTTTGCCGCTCTCAGTGGCTATCCTGCACAGAAGCAAAGAGAAAATTGGTTTTATTTATTTTTATTTTTTTAAAGATTCTATTTATTTATTTGACAGAGAGAGAGAGAGAGATCACAAGTAGGCAGAGAGGCAGGCAGAGAGAGAAGGGGGGAACAGGCTCCCTGATGAGCAGAGAGCCCGATGCGGGGCTCGATCCAAGGACCCTGAGATCATGACCTGAGCCGAAAGCAGAGGCTTCACCCACCGAGCCACCCAGGCGCCCCAAGAAAATTGGTTTTAGACCCCAGAGCCGTGACCAGAACTGGAGGGGCTGGGGTGGACGCAGCGGGGGCTCCGTGGAGCTGTTTCCCGCATCAACCCTGCATCCAGCCAGACCTGCACTCTGAAACGCAAGCGCCCGTGAGGTCCTTCTCCGTAGCTCACCACCTCCCTTGGAGAAAGATGACGCAGCAGTAGACCAAGGAAATCGTCTTCGTATACAGTAGGCGCTCAAGAAGTGTGGGCCGCACGGATCTGGAAACGAGCCTGTGCAGACACAGCCGGGCGTGTCTTCCCTCGGTCAGCGGCACGGCCGGCATCTGGAACCCCCCTCCTCTTGCTAGTCTCCCCCCAAAGCCCCGGAAGGCTCCCCCAGGCACTGCTCTGGGGCAGGGCGGGTGCGTCTGCGCAAAGGGCAAGTTGTCCAGAGAAAGCTCACATGGCGTCGGGTGGAAAACGCGCGCTACGGGATGGCACCTGCGGCGTGGTCTCGGCCGGGTGAAGGTGACACGCAACAGAAAACGCCTATTTCTCTTCCTGCAGAGAAAGAGGGTTCGTAGACTTAGATGCATAACTGCCAGTAGATGCTTTTCTTTCTGGAAAAAAACACACAAAACCTAGAAACACGGGGGAATTCGAGGGAAAGGGGTGGGGATGGGGGTGGGGCTGGCCGAAAGGCAACTTTCTTTTTTTCCATTTTTTTTTTTTTTTTTTTTAGATTTTATTTATTTATTTGAGAGAGAGAAAGAGAGAGAGAGAGACCGTGCGAGCAGGGGCGAGGGGCAGGAGAGGGAGGACGTGGAGCTCAATCTCAGGACCCTGAGATCATGACCTGAGCCCAAGGCAGACCCTTCACCAGGCGAGCCCCCCCGGGCGCCTGGCAACTTTCTTGAGAGTTGATTTCCCTAAAGCCAAAGGCAATAATAGAAGTAAATTTAAAGGCAAAATAAGATACCCTGGCAGCAGGCAAAACCATGAATTGGTGAGTTTTTGGGGGAGAAAGCGTCCAATCTTCCCATCCCCCATCCCCCACACACCTGTCCAAGCCACACGCGCTCTGTCCTTGGTTGCAAGGTTCTTTTTGGCCCTGAGCTCCTGGTTCCTAAACGCCGCTTGTCCGTGGGGATCCAGGCTAATGGACTCTCCCAGGAATGGCTTCACAGCCCTGGGAAACCCACATTCAAGGTAAAAATCTCCATAGGCCGTTGTGGAAGTTGTGGGGCAGACGCTAGACAGAGAATAGGACGCGCGGTGAAGGCCGCAGAGTCTGCGAGCACCTAATTAGAGCCCCCGTCCCACTGTCGACAAGCTGTGTGACTCTGGGCCAGTCACTTAACTTCTCTGAGCCTTGCGGCCTCACCGGTAAGTGGAGTAAAACCAGAGATCCTCATGCACGGATGCGTTTGTCTTCAGCGAGGAGGTCTCCGTGAAGCCTCGGGACGACGGGGACCACGTCCTGACTGCCCCCTAAAGAAAGGGAGCTGTATCTGTGTGAGGGGCCGGTGTGTGGGGAGAAGGCCCCCCCCCGGCATCTGCCCAGCACTACGACGCCCACCTTTTGTGGACTTCACGCACGGCCGCTGACACAAGGCCCACGAGAGACCTAGGATGTCCCTGTGACTTCTGCTGCCTCGGAATGGGGTCCCTGGGGATCTGTGGGTGACAGGGAGGGCCACCCTTGAGCAGTGTCCTCCAGCCCAAGGGTGAGGGGTGGACGGGGACAGTCCACCTGCCGTCCAGGAGGTGCTGGGGCTGCAGACAGCAATTGGTCCATCTGTGAGAGGCACGTCCGTCTGTCGGAGCGGGGCTGGGGGTGGGTGTTTGTTGTTCGCTTTTGCTTTGTCAGAATCAAAGCGGCCTTTCCACAGATTAGCCAGGGACAGAGGACCTGGGTGATGCAGAGCCTGGACCCAGTGGGGGGTGGGGCACCATGGACTTTCCTGAGGGCTGCAGGGGGCCAGTCTGGGAACTTGTGAATTGACCTTCCCTGCAGGTCACAGGCACAGAGGGGGGCTGTGTCTCCTGGAGGCCCCTTGGTCCAGCCTGGGGTGGGGGGACCAGGACGGCTCTCAGCCCCTTCACCCTTGGGACCTCTGCAGCCGAGCAGGGGGTTCCAATGGTGAGCAAGTTTGGGAAAACGACCTTAGCCCCGAGTTACCAAGGGCCAGCTTAGCGTGTGGCCTTCCCCAGGCAGGGGTCATGTCAAGGCCTGTGTGCTGGGATGTCCCGAGGCCAAGGGCTGGGGCTGTCTCCTGTGTCCCCTGGGCCGGTCCAGGACCAGGCACGCAATGACTCACGGCCTGTGTCTGTTGAATGAAAAAACAAACAAACAGATGCTCTGCTGCGGAGCGGCTGGGAAGGAAGGATTCGCGCCCAGGGCCTGCGTGTTGTCCAAACCACAGGTACCTCTGCTGGCAGCACCGTGTGGCAGAATCACAAAGGGTTGACTGGCTTTTTGCTTTCTTATTTTTATGGGGCGTGTGTGTACACACGTGTGTGTGTGTGTGTGTGTGTGTGGTTGTACATGTGCACCTGCATGTGTGTGTATACGTGCACGTGTGTTTGCGTGTGCACATGTGTGTGGCAAGATGCCAGGGGCCAGCGGGTCGGCAGGATGGGGGTGCACGGGCTCTTTGTTCCCGGTGTTGGACGACGCCCTTGTTCCTGCCCTCTGAGATGGACCAGTCCCGTGACCCGACCTGGATGCAGGTTACTGGTCCCCAGAGCGGGGGCAGAGGGGCAGGGCACAGTGGGGGATCAAGGGACACTGCCGGGGGGGGGGCAGGAAGAACGGAGCAGGAATTACCATTGTCCCCACGGAGCCATGTCAGCGTCCCCCCAAGTCCCTTAGGGTGGGGGTTCCTCGAGGCGGGGCCAGCTGAGGTTGATGGGGAGATTTTGTCCAAAGAAGGCACAGGAGCTTCTCCCTAACTTCCCTGCCGTAGCTGCCCTGGTGGAACAGGGTAGCAGAGAAGTCTGAGAGCAAAAGTGAGGGCTTGGCAGAGAGAAAGGAGCATCCCACTTCCTCCACCCCACCCCTGGCCGATCTCTGGCAGCTACAGAGGGGAGCAACAAAGCTGGGTCTGAGGGGAGCCTCGAAGGCCCAGGCTGGTGAGAGTCCTGACCTCCCTGGGGCTTCCCCAGGCCAGGGCTCAGGGGCTCTTCCCGCAGGGCGGGGATGGGAGGGAGAGGCCTCAGCTGTGTCCCCAGCCATTCGGCCAGCCTTCAGGCAGAAACCCACCTGGGATGGAAGTCTCCAGAGCTAGAGCAGTGCCTTTGCCTCCAGAATTTTCCATCAGCTCCTGAAAGGGGCCGGCAAGCTTCTCCTAGCCTCTTTCCTCACGCCCCAAAAAGGACCCGCAGCTCCCTCTCTGGAGCACGACATTCCCCTCTCTCCTTCCTTCCCTGTCCTCTCTGGGCCTGCGTCTCCATCTCCTGCCTCCTTGGTCCCCAGTCCCTCTGACTCTCAGGACGGAGCTGACAATCTGCGCCTCTAATGAACCCACGGGCTACTCCTGCCTCTGCCTTGTTAATGCAACCTTCCCCCAGGCGCCGCCTCCCCATCTTTTCCAGGGTCCCTAAATAAATGCCATTAGTTTTCATCTGTTCTTGCTGGGGAGCTGGGTCCAGCGGGTGGGGTGCCAAGGATGTGAGAGTGAAGCCTTGCAGGGGTCGTACGGGGCGGTCCCCATGGAAGCCTGAGCAAAGTGCCGCACACCCAGTAGCTCCCACACAGACATCGGCTGCCTCCGTCCTGGAAGCCACAACCCCAGAGTCCGCAGGGACTGCGGGTCCCTGAGAGATCAGAGACCAGAGAGGCTGGCACCCTCTCCCCAGGTCCTCACGGGGTCATTGCTCTGCGCGAGCCTGTGTCCTAATCTCTTCTTCTAACGAGGACACCCGCCGGGTTGGGGCAGGGCCCACCCTGATGGCCTCAGTGCAACCCCTTCACCTTGTCAGAGGCTCTTCTCCAAACAGTCACACCCTGAGGCGCTGGGGGTTAGGGCTTCAACATACGGATCTGGGCGGCACACGATTTCGCCCATAACAGAACGTATGTAACAACAACGTGTGTCGGAAACCGGAAATTACCTCCGATCAGTCTCCCCGGGTTAAATGAACTGTCAGTTTTCACGCTGCGGACATCATCGCCGTCTTCTGACTCGCGTTCTGATGGCGTCCGCACTTTCTGGGGCCCCTGCTGTGTTCCAGGTCCTGGCCTGGGAAGGAGGACACGTGGCTGAGTCGAGGACGCCATGGTCCCGACCCCCCAGGACCTCAAAGAGAGTGAGAGATTCAGCTGCATCCCCGACTAACAACAGTGGGGCCCGGGGCACTTCCCATAAAGTGAGGAATTTATCGGGGACAGCGGGGGAGCTGGGGAAGGATGTCAGGCACGGGAGTGACACGGTCACCCCAGGGCCTGATATAAACTTGCTCAACCAACAAATAATTGACCCAATTTGCCGTTTTCCTAAGCACAGAGTCTGAGTGAAAGGGACCGTCCACCCACCAGGGTCCTTTACGGGGGAAGGACGGAGACGCAGCTCAGGCTGGGGTCCCAAGAGGATGGTGCGGACGCATCACTGTGTGTTCTGAAGGAGTCTCTCCCCTTCTCCCTCCCCAAGCGGTGAGTGGGCCTGGGTCCAGGCCATCCATTCCAGCTCTGGGACGGAGGGTCTGGGGAGAGCATTGAGGCAAGGAACGGAGGGGGCAGGTTGGGAACAGAGCGGGGGGCGCTGCCGGGTTCGCTCTGCCTTTCCACCTCCCCCTGCTGACCCTCACTGTGGTCCTGAGCCGGACGCGATTACCACCCCACCTCACCGATGGGACCACAGAGTGTCAGGTGGGGACCCTCCCAAGCAGTAAGGCCAGCAAGGGCCTGGGCTGGGATTTGAACACAGAGCTTGGTGCCTACTAAGCCACGCTCTGTGGATACTGTGTTAACAAGCCCCATCTCCGGCTACTTGCTGGCCGGTGCGAGCTCTCCCCCATCTCTGGGTCCCAGTGTCACTGGGACACTGAGTCCCAAAGTGGCTGCCCGCTTGGAGAGCGGTCACGTCTGGGAGGCTACAGTCTCTCGGTGGAGCAGCGGTAACACCCCCGGAAACCACACAGCTCCAACGGCAACAGACAAGCACACAGGGCGGTAACAAGGAAAACCACCGTGTTTCGGATCCCTAGATCCCTTCCCTCAAGAATGCGCTTGAACGAGAGGCCAAGAAGGGTTTGCCTCTCTTGTGAGCGGCCTCCGAAAAGAACTAAAGCAAAATGGGCTCCCACCCGGGCTGGAGAGCCACCAGCTGTTCCAAGCAGATACGTGTATTTCTGGAAAAAACGTCCTGGTATTGAAGAATGGAAGAGAGAATTCCAGAAGGATCCGGGACTAATTTCTAATTAGCAACAAAGTGTTTGGGAAACTTGCTCGGAGCAGTTAACCCTTCGTGGGAGGAGGGGCTGGCTTGCACCTGCTGTCTGGGGCCAGACAGGGAGGGGCCTCTACCCGATGGGCTCCTCCACGGCACCCTTCCCGCAGGTCCAGAAGCAACACGCTCGCCAACCAACAACTGTGTCCATTCCGGGACTGCAGACTCGATCTCTAACTGGGCCCGTGGACCTCGGGGACCTCACTTAAGTGGACCTGGCCAGGATGCCCCTGATGAATGACCCCCACACTGTCCCTCTCGAGGGCTGTGGTCATTTATTGTCATTGCTATCAACGGCATCAGAATGATTATTATCACAGACAGTTTATTGACTGGGCTCTCTCGTGCCGGGAGCTGTGGAACCTCACACGCATGTTCCCTTCTCCTCCTCAAGACTCTCTGGAGCGGGGACCTTTAGAGTCTGCACTTCGTGGATACGGGAATTGAAACTCACAGGAGTGAGGGCACCCGGCGGCTCAGTCGGAGAAGTGTCTGCCTTCGGCTCAGGTCATGATCTCAGGGTCCTGGGATCGAGCCCCACCTCAGGCTCCCTGCTCAGTGGGGAGCCTGCTTCTCCCTCTCCCTCTGCCCCTCCCCTGCTTGTGCTCTCTCAAATAAATAAAATCTTTTAGAAAGGAAGGACGCGAGGAAGGAAGGAACGAGCTCATACGAGTAAAGCTCACGTGCCCGAGGCCATCTAGAAATTCCACAGTGGGGGTGGGATCTGGATCCCGGGCTCTTAACTCTACTGACCATTTCAGTCCCAAGCATCATTTCAACTCTCGGTGGCAGGGGACAAATGACACAGATGATCTGGAGAAAAGCAGCAGAGGGAGATGGAGGGTGGGTCCATTGGGGGGAGCCCAGAAGAAGCCACTACAGATGCAGCAAACCCTCCACCCAGAATCGGGTCTTTGGACACCTGACTCCAATCAGGGGCTCTCACCCACCCAGCCGGTCCTCTCCCCGGCTCCCTCCTCAGCCCCCAGCCTGGAGAGTCAGCCCTGCAGTTCTGGCTCAGACCTTCCCGCGCCTCCCAGACAAGAACTTAGGCCAGGCTCCCTCCAGCGACCGTGGCAGACATCACCAATCAATCACCGCACTCTGGCTGGCCGAGCCTCCCAGTCTTTCTCAGTAAGGGACCCGGGAAGCCTCTGGCAATGGTTCGGGATTTCACGAGGAGTGAAATCTATGTCTATCCCGCTTTTAGCCTTCCTGGGTAGCTTCTCTGCTCTGGGCCGTCCTGGGGGAGTGCTCGGCATGGCTCAGCCTATAGTTTGGGGTGCACAGCGACTGGGGTATCTCCCCACCCGAGAGAGTCCTGAGCGAAGTGGGCACCCGTCCCACCCCAGCACCTGCTGCAGGGTTCACCGGCTGCTTTCTTTTTTTTTTTTTTTTTTTTAAAGATTTTATTTATTTATTTATTTGACAGAGCAGAAGTAGACAGAGAGGAAGGCAGAGAGAGAGAGAGTGGGGGAAGCAGGCTCCCTACTGAGCAGAGAGCCCAATGCGGGGCTTGATCCCAGGACCCTGGGATCATGACCTGAGCCGAAGGCAGAGGCTTTAACCCACTGAGCTACCCAGGCGCCCCTCACCGGCTGCTTTCAAAGACAGGCCCCACTTGATGCCACGTCCGCTTGTAGGCTGAGCAGGTGGTCTAGTCTAGGGGTTACCAAAGTGGGCTCCCTGAAACATAGAAATCCAAATTATTTCTGGGATTAGAAAGTGCCCACTGGAAATCATAGTCTTTGCGGGTCTGTCCTAAATCCCTATTTTATACTAGAACTTGTCCCCTCCCTCTTCTAACACCCCTTACCTTGGGTGATATTGTCTCCGTGGCACTGATGTTTCCCCACACACCACCCATAAGGTGTGTGTTTGTTGTGTTTTTGTTCATTCTGTCTCCCCACTGCTGGAACCTACACTCTGGAAATCTGTTTTGTTCACCAACATATCTCAAACACCTTGAACAGTGCACTTAGTAGGTACACAGAATCCTAGGGGGTGAGTAAATCAAGGAAAAGTCCTCCCACTCGGTCAAAGTCCTCGAGCCTCTTCCCCGGGGGCCGCGCGCCCAGCAGGAGCTGTGATTGGCAGGTGCATATGTCTTTGATTAATAAAAACGGGCAAACACGTTCACACTTACTTAATGCATTCGGTTTTGTTGGCAACGTATTTCAAAACATGGAGTCCTCGCAGGGGAGGCAGAGGGAGTTAAGGACAATAGTGATGGGGAACGCTGGCCCAGGAGCAGGAGAAGGGCCAGCCCCAGGGGTGAGGCGCATCCTGCAGACCCATTCACGAACCGTGGGGCCCCCCGCCCATTCTGTTCCCTCCTCCCTTCCTCACTGGAGGCGGTGTAAGGACTCAAGGAGCTAATCCATGCGAAGAGGTAACGTTTCCATCACCTGGATATTCAGTACGTGTGAGTCACCGGTCCGGAGAGACTCTGGATCATCGTGGTTTTGAAGACAAACCCTCCCTTAATGATCCTGCAGCCCGGGGCACGTGTCCACGCAGGCACTGGTGCAGGCACGAGGGGAAAACACAGCCGGCGTTCACAACAGCACACAGGGTCCTCCAAAGATTGCGCTCGGTAAGGGTGTGCTGGGTTCAGCGCAGGCCCCAAGCCTCGGCGTCCTCGGTTACACAAAACAACACTCACGCCTGTCGCACGTGCACGGAGGTCCCTGTTCGCATAGATCGGAGCATCGAAAGACGACTACGACAAGGAGGCGAGGGAGAGAGACGCGGGAACTTTGGCGTAACCAGATCTGAGTTCAAATGCTGTCCCCCACTTACTAGCTCTGCGCCTTCTGGCAAATGACCGCTGCGGGTCTGTTTCCTTCCCTGGCAGGCAAGAACGTGATGCCTACCAGTGGCCGTTTTGAGGACCAGGCTCGTGATGGGTCTTCTGGAATCCCAGCCTCTCCTTCTGAGAGACAGAAGACGGCAAGTGCCATCGGTCCTCGGAGGAGTGGCTGGAGCCTGGGGTCCCACCATTGCCGTCTGGCAGCATGTCCCCGGGGCGTGCTGTTCAAATGTTCCAAGTGTCAGAGCTGGCCACCCTCCGTCCCCCCACAAGGGCACATCGGCGGCACGCCCGGGGGACTTAATTTGGAAACAGCACTGTTCCAACTTGTCGAATGCCACTCCGTTTGCTGCTTTTGGCACGACGGATCCAGACTGCGGGTCCCCTGCCAAGTAAGCAATACTGTGGGCAGAAGTCCTCTTTGCGCTCCTGTCCCCTGGGAGCTACGGCAGCGAGCGAGGTGAGCCTCCTCTTTTGGGAAAGTACACAGCACGCCCTGCGAGGACCCATGCCCCGTCTTCATCCACGAGGAGGCTTCCACAGCTGCTGGCGCGTCGCTGGCTCGGCTCTCTGGCTGTAATGTCCGCCCTGGAGCGACTGGTCTCGGGGACCCTACTGGGATCCATGAGTCCATGAGCCCCCGGGGCAGCTGCATGGCCTTTAGTGTTGGAGAGTCCCGGTCCCACCTGGAAGGGGTACCGAGACGCCCAAGAAGCTGGCAGCAGAGTGAATCCCAGCCCCTGCTTGGGAACAGCCAGGCTGGCGAATTTGAGGTGGGGGGAGGGGCGGTTTGAATGGCTTGTCCCCAGTCGCACGGGATTCTGGGAGTGGTTTGGGTCCCAGGGCAAGCTCTAACCACTGCACCACAAAGCATTCCCACCCCCCCCCCCGACCAGCCCCGCCATGCCCCAGTGAGAATTCCCCTCCAGATGAGCCAGATGTCTTGTGGCCATTCCCCCGCCTCCCCCCTACGGCCTCCTTTAATGGCCATCACTGGAGCCAGCTTAGCCAGGAGGGACACCGTGCCCAAGGTCCTGAGAAAAGGGACCCATCGAGCTCCGGGCCTGGTTGAAGCAGCCCTGACTGCTGCAGGTTCGTACACATCCCGTCGAGAGCATGGGGTGGCGGGTCACCTACGACGCTGAAGGGACAGTCCTACACGTCCACTGGGCTCCCTGTCTGCCCAGTTACAGGCTTCCCCCTCTTGGGCCTGGCTGAGCAGCCAGGGTTCCCAAGGCTGGGGCAAGGTCACCTTCACCTCTCGCCTGGCAGGAGCTGCCTTGCCCACTCCTGACCCAACCTGTCCTGTGTATTTGCCTCCCCGAGCCGGGATGGTCAAGGCCCCCGGTTCCAGAGTCCGTGATCAACCTTCGTTTAGCTGACGGATGCGGTCCAGGGGGCCCAATGCAATTAGTGGCTCTATTTCATAAGCCAAGGAAAGAAAAGAGAGAAGGGGGTCATGGGCCAGGTACAAGGGTTTCTTCAGGACAGGATGCAGACATGTGTGTATTTGTAGGGAAAAGATGGTGGAAAGAGAAGCAGGAAGGAGCGTTTCCAAGATCAGTGGGGCATGGCGGGCAGGGTGGGGGGAACATACGGGAAGCTGAGCTTTGCAAGGGGGTAAAGGGACTCTTCCCATCACCGGCGTTAAAGGCCTTTAGGAGCAGAAGTGCTCTCTAAGACCTTTTTTGGCTTGAGAGGGAGGAAATCCCTTCTCTCCACCTCCCTTGTCCTCGTGCAGGCCACGATCGATCGTAGGGACTAGCCTACCGCCTTCCTGCGATGAGCCCGACCCTTCCCAGCTGGATCCCCACCCTCCCCAGACGCTTGCAGGTGTGTGTGCAGGTGGGACCTGCCTGCCCTAAGCTGAGTGGGGCAGCTCCTGGGTGGCCCCAGACCCCTTGAGAAGCCAGGTTTCTCCTCACTACCCCCCTGCCCCGTCCTTCTGGCACTCTCTCTGCACCCCCAAGGGAAGGCAATCCAGGTACCCAGGGCCACTGGGGGGCCCAGCTGGTATCATTGGGAGCCTCCTGTCCCAAGACACTCCGGGAGGCAGGCCAGAGACCATTGTGCCCCCGAGGATTTGGGGGCAGATCCCACCGGTTACTGGTCACTGGAGGCAGAGGAGATTTAGATGGAAGCTGTGGTGGGGGAGCTCAGTTGGGGGTGTGGGCAGCAGGGCCTACACGGGGCAGGTCCCCCCAGTTCCTGTGCGCCTGGAGTCCCCAGGCTCAGGGGCCAAAGTCCCAAGAGATTGTCTGATTGGCTGAGCAAGGACACCCACCCCTGGCTGTCCCGGGCAGTGAAGGAGAGCAGGTCCCTTGTCCTCCGTGGAGGGAGGTGGGCACCTGGCCTCAACCTGCCCTGAGTACCCCACTTACTTGGAGGGGAGATAAGGCCCCAGAGGGAAGCGGGGCCCCCGGGCAGCATGACCTTGGAGGCCGACGACATCAGGAATGCCCCATGTCCTTCTAGCGAGCTCAGATAAAAGGCTTGAGCAAGCCAAGAGGCTTCTGAACACAGAATCTGGTGAGACGCAGGCTCCTGGGTGTGGAGGGGGTGCTGGTGGGGAAGGCCCCGCCGGGCGGAGGCGGGTGGACGGGCCCTTTCCAGCCGCTGGTTCCCAGCAACTCCCGCAGGCCTCCTGTTCTATTTAGAAAACTTGGCGACTCAGGTTCAAGTTCAGAGAGCAGCCCCCAGACTCATCTCCGCATCACACACGGCCTCCAAGAACGCGGGGGCCGTTCCCCACCAGGAATGCGGAAGAGAGTCGGGGGGGCTTCCCTCTTCTTTCCTCCGCCTCTGAGCAGCCCACCCTGGAGCTCGCTCTCACCCAGCCCGTTTGTTGTGGCTTTGATCAGCCTTGACGGGAAATGTCTAGGAATAAAGAAGGAAAACCCCCAAATTCTCTGTTCCAGGGAGTCAGTCCTTATTTCCATCAAGAAGCCTCAGTTTCATGTATTTCTGTTCTTGGGGGCTGTGGGTTTTCTCTTAAAATTTAAGCTTTTTGGTTGCCTCTTCGCAAATCCAGATACACGAAGAAGAGGCCGATGGTTTCCAGGGGGATGGCGTGGAGGGGCCTGGCTGAGCCCCTGGGACCTGGGTCGGGATGGCCGATCTTCATGGCTCATCCCAAAGTGTCGGCAAGTCTTCGCCCACGTCTCAGCCCCCGTCAGTGCTGGGTGGGGATAACCTGTCCCTGTTTGCCTTTTCCTGGGCTGAGCTGCCACCCTTGGAGGGGGCTTCGAGGGGGCTTCATATCCTCAGGTCCCCCTCGTCTTGCTAGAGTTCAGACTGAACCTCCTTGACCCCCGCCCAGATCGCCTAGCCTTTTCTGCCCTTGGGGCTCTAATAAGCACAGCCGGTGGAAGCCTCTCTGTGCCCTCCCCCACCCTCGCACCCTCCGCCCTCCCTGCTTCCCCCTGCCCTTGCCAGTTGTGATTGCTTGTGTTGATTTGCATGCCATTTTGCTTGTGGTCTCCATAGCAACAGCTACCAAATGGCCTACGGATAAGAGAGGGGCTGGGGCGCGGGTGGGGGGGCCCCACGCGGGGGTTTAGACTTTAAAAATGAACTCAATTCCTCCACATACTTGGCACGGTGGAAGCCCCTCCTGGCCTCTCCATCCCTCAAGTCCCCGGTGCCCCTCACGGAGGGCCTGGTCCCTTCCTTCCAAGGGGAAGGGGAGGCAGCATCCCGAAAGAAGCTGTGTGTGTGTGTGTGTGTGTGTGTGTGTGTGTGTGTCCACAGCAACGGCGAGAGCAGAGGGAAGTCAAGGAGGCCAGGGAGAGGAGAGCCCCCACCCACCCACCCACCAAGGGCGACCACAATTCCCCCAAAGCGTCTCCGTCCTATGACGAAGCTCTCGGCCCAAGTCTTGTCTTTTCTCCATTGTCCACCTCGGCCTCAGCCTCGCCGCCGTCTCCCAGCCTTCCCGGCCTCGTCTGCACGAGACACAAAGCACGACTTCACGTCCCAGCCGAGCTTCTGGGCCAGAGTCTGGAGAGAGAATTCTCTAATTCCTCACGCGTGTCCAGCCCTGAGCTGGTCACAAAACGCATCCAGAGCCGCAAACCTCGAGCCCTGGCGAGGCTGAAGGGCCGGGAGTGGGGCGTCGTCCTCCTTTCAAAACGAGGGAGTGGATGCTCGGGCAGCGGGCCGAGGAGGCGGGACCTGGCGGCCCCCAGCCCGTGTCGCCCACAGTCAGAGGCAAGAAAGCTGCATTTCCGAGTTGGACCAGGCTCTCCCGATCGTGTTTATATCAGACCATATTCCCAGATAACGTCTCGCTTCCTATCCCCGTGGTGCTGCGAGTCGAGGGGGTCGCCACCCCCCCCCCCACTCTCTCTGCCCCTGGCACCCAGGAGCGTGGTAAGTGTGGCGTCGGGGACAACGTGCCATTAAAAAAGAAACACAACACGAAAACCCACTGCTTAGGGAGCAAGAATGAACTCTTAGCAGCTGCACAGATGTGACCCAGGGAGCGAAGGAAATTTTTTGAGCCTGTGTGCAAACACACACACACTCACACACATGTGCACACACAAACACACACGTGTGCTCTCACACGTGCCCACACACACATGTGGACACATGTGTGCACACAAACACGCGTGTGCTCACGCACATGCACACACAAACACGCATGCGTGCACGCACAGACATATGTGCTCACTCACGTGTGTGCACACACAGAGAGATGCACGCACATGTGCTCACACAGAAACACACATGCTCACACACGTGCACACACACAAAATACACATGTGCACACACAGACAGCAAACACACACATGCACACACACAGATACATACACACACGGCGAGTGTTTCTGCCCGGACCGGATGTCACAGAAGGACAAGCCCCGCCGGACGAAAATCTTCCTCCTGTTTTCCCGGGGCGCTTGGCTCCCTTCCCTCTCTGTCTCTGCACTCCTGTCCCTGAGCCTAAAACATTTACTCTTTGTCACTTCAAGAAAAAGCCTCCCTGGCCCCGGTTCAGAAGACGGCGCACGTGCACGTCCTCAGCTTCGTCTTCATTCCCTGACAGCCGGCTCAGCTGATCCCCACCCGCCGTCTGTCCGTGATCACTGTGGGAGAACCACAGATTCACGGAACATCTCTGGAACCTCGGGGGGAGCTGAGAGGTAGGATAACCGATACATCGAAGACGCACGTTGTCTTGCCCTCACTGGGCTCATAGGACCCCAAGGGACCATGACCCAGGACCACGCGGCCGGGTGCGGCAGAGGAGGAAGTTGGAGGATCCAGGACGGCCAAGGCTGAGGCACTAATGGTGGGGAAGGTTAGGAGACGTCAAGGAAAGCTTCCTGGGGGGACTGACAAGGAGCCGAATCTCCCAAGACCACTCGCCAGTGGCGGCGCACCGTCTGAAGACGCGGGGCTTGGGAAGACGAAGGTGCCTCCAGGCTGGCATGCGTGGGGTTTGAGGGGCTGGCGATGCATCCAAGTGGAGGAGGGCTCCACACCCCTGGGTGCGCAAGGGGGAGGGACCCGGGAGGGAGAGAGTCTGGGCTGGAGGGGTAGTTTTGGGGGTTTGGTAGAGAACGCCATCTTCTCAGGGATAAAAGTTTAGACCACCAGGTGGAAGCCAACAGACAAGGCATTTGCCTTTGCTGTTCCAAAGAAAGCTTTCTGTATTTCAATATGTACGTACCTGCTCTCTCTCTGTCTGCTAGACTGTAAATAGCTAAATTTTGGCCGTGCTGGGGTAGCCCCTTACTCTCCTGCCTTGTACCACTAAACATACATCAAACATGGGAAACACCAATTCCCAAACACAAGACAACAGGAGTCCTCAAACAGGAATCTTAGAGGGAGAGAAGCAAACGGCGTGGGACCAGCAGGTGCCTTCACGCACAGCCTGGAGAGGGTTTCCAGGCTAGAGTAGAGGAAGGGGGACCTCCTGGACCTAGGGAGACCATGTTCAGAGGCTTTGCAGGCTCAGTAATTGCCTCTCCTTCCACTGCCATCCCTGGGGGGCCAGGAAACAGAGACTTGACCTTGGGTTCCCAAATGACCCACCGGGAACTGTGGTCCATGGGAAGACAGCCCCTAGGTCCCCAGGCTTGCATGACAAGGCACTATAGAGGCTCCGTGGGGCCCGGGACATTTCAAGTGGGAAGGTCAGAGCTAGTCTTTGTGCAGCGGAGGCCCCAACAAGGGCCAGCACAGTGTTCGTGACGATCTTCTTCGTAACCGTATCAGAAAGGCGACCAAGCGGAGCAGTCTGGAAACACATCATCAAAGGAAAGGTAGATGAGTTCAGATCTTTCCAGAAGCCTGGCCCTGAAGCCCAAGTTTGGTTCCACGTTTTCCTGTGCGCCTCTCCAGCCCAGCGTTTGCCACACGGAGCGACTGTGACTTTGCCCGCATGTACCCCTGTGGTTCAGGCTCCTCGGGGTGGGGGGGGGGGGGCGGGTGTCTGACTCACCTCAGCAGCCCGGCGACTCTGGACAGAGCAGGGTAGAGACGTAGCAGGGCTCAGTATCTCTGCTTCCATTGAGTGGCATGTGGGGCCTGTGTTTAATTCTTGTCCTGGGGCTCCCTGAGAATGACACTATGTGTATGGCTGCGTCAACATGACGGTGGGCAGGACGGTCGCAGCCACACGGCGGTTTCGGTTGCGTTCTGTCCTGTGCTGTAGTGCTGGGCCAGCTGCTGAAGACCCACCAGCACATTCTTTTTTTTTTTTTTTTAAGACTTTATGTATTTATCCAACAGACAGAGATCACAAGCAGGCAGAGAGGCAGGCAGAGAGAGAGGAGGAAGCAGGCTCCCCATTGAGCAGAGAGCCCGATGCAGGGCTTGATCCCAGGACCCTGGGATCATGACCTGAGCTGAAGGCAGAGGCTTTAACCCACTGAGTCACCCAGGCGCCCCCCCCATCCCACCAGCGCATTCTGTGAGAGAGGAAAGGTCCCATCTGGTCTGCCCAGGAGGGCGGCCCCCAGCCTGCCTCAGCCAAAAGCACTTGGAATGTGGCCAGAGCAGACAAGGGACAGAATTTCCCATTTTATCTCATTTCCACTAATTTAAGTTTAAACAGCCGCATGTGGCCAGAGCTTTCCATCCTGGACAGGACAGGCCCCGGAGGCTGCTCCCAGGCTCCCTGGGCTTCTGGCCAGTCGGGTCTGGGTCTCTTCCTCCCACAAGTGCCTGGTAAGCTGTGGCGAGGACAGACGTCCCCGTCTGCTGAGTTGACAAGCTGCAGGCTGGGAGAGGCATGAGTCGCCCATCAAACAGCACAGCCGCCTTTGCTCTACGAGGCGACCCTTCCCCCCGTCTCCCGCCCCGTTCCCAGGACCTGGCACGTGGGCAAGGTGTGGGACATTTGGCCTTCGAGACCACTCGGCTTGCCAGCTCCCACTCACCTGCCTCCCTCCCTCCTTAATTAACTCAGCAGCACCAACTTTGTTTCCCTTTGCCAAGACCAGGAGCTGGCATCCCGACATGTGCCCGCGCCAGGCCCCAGAGGAGTGGAGGGGAAGACGCAGCAGAAGCCAGGGCCCACCCCTCAGTGGAGGGGCCCCCCTGCACCCACCCCAGAACCTGGGCCCTGGGGAGCGGCTGGCTGGCGCAGTGACAGTCCCTGGGCTACGGGATCTGCATGTTAGCTTCGTGGTGAGTTGAGTCAGCGCAGACTGGGCAGGAGAGGAAGGCCTGGCCTGCAGCCCAGGGGGAGGGGAGGGGCAGGGTGGGAGATGGAGGGGCGGAGGCTTCTCTCCAATTAACAGGGGCCCTCCAGAGGGTCCTGAGAGGCCTCCTCCCGCCTCCCCCCTGCCGCCCCTCTGTCCCAGGCCTGCCAGCAAGGTGTCTGGTCTATAGCACCTGTGGGGCTCACCGGAGGGGGCAGGAGGATGAGCTGATTTCCAGGCCTCAAGTCCAGCTAGTCCCACCCCGAGATCTAGGAGGGGCCCCAGGGACTCTGCATGTGCACCCATCCCCCAAGTTGTGACTCTGAGGCTTGTGTCCACGGGCCATGTTCCGAGAACAGCACCCTAGACCTCCTAACCAAGGAGCCGCTAGGCGGCAGGCATCCTGCCTCGGCTCGTCCAGGTCCGGTGGGAGACTTGTAGACAGAAGCCCAGACCCCAAGAGGGGCCACCGCGGCCTCTGGTCACACAGCGAAGGCAAGGAAGGAGAGCAACAGGCTCCAGACTCCCTCGTCACCCCACAGCCGGGACACAGTCCGGGGGCAGAAGGCACCCCGGGAGGGGCCATGCGGACCCTCCAGAAGACCCAAGGTGTCCAGGAGGTGAGGAGCCTGCCCGAGGACCGGGGGCCTGCCCAGGGCCTCCGCCCATCCCCACCTGCAAGTCTTTAAGACCGTCTGCTCCTGTTTTCTCCCAGGGCTGACGTGGCCAAGCCACCTGGCCTTAGCCTGTCCCAACCCTGCAGATGACCATTCCTGCAAGTGACCCTGACGGGGCCCCAGGGGCCCTGCTCTGACAAGCAGGTGCTACCCGGGAGGCAGGGCCAGTGTGGACACAGGACTGTGGGAGAGTGAGCCTCCCTGAAAGGCTTCCCTGTTGTCCCCTTACCTGCCCCCCCCCCCCAGGCGGCGGTGGATCAACACTCAGGAAGCGCCTGGCCTGGGGAAGTCTCTCCAGTATTTGTGGAAAGGGAGGGAGGGCGGGAGGCAAAAGGGAAGAAGGGGGGGTGGTGATGGGAGAAGAAGGGAGGAACCAATTTTTAAAAAAGGTGGTGCGGGAGCAGAAGACATAGTGCCGTAGAAGGCTCGTGTGCGGTTCCTGCCCCTCCTTCCCTGGCAGCGTGGCCGGGGGCTTCTCTCCTCCCCACCCTTTCAGGGACCTCCTCTGTCCAGGCCCGTTTCCTGGTCTGTAAGGCATGATGGGCCCAGATGCCCTGACGTTGACTGTGACATTCCAGGCTCGGGGCCGTCCCCTCTCTGCAGCTGGAGTGGGGGAGGGGCAGGGGGCAAAGGTTCTTCTCCGGAAATGGTGCCGCCCCCGCACCTGAGCTCCCTCCAGTCTCCCTAACCCGGCAGGGAGCCCAGGTGAGGCTCATCTATAAAGACAGGAAAGGATGTCAGGCTGCGTCTGAAGCCACCAGGGGCCCAGCAGCCTGCTGCGCTCTGTCATAAAATATGTTGTCACCTGGGGAAGAATCATCACGGATGAAATATTTCAGGAGACAAAAACAAGAGGTGCATTGATTTTTCCACGAGGTCAGACAACTTCTGGGAAACCCCTTGGAACTCAGCTGTCACGGCGCCTCTCCCTGGGCATCCATTTCGCCTGCGATGATGTCAGCGGCCTCTGACCCGAGGGGGCTACCTGCCCCGAGCACAGGCTGTCCCTCCCGGAGGCCGGCAACGTCATCGGGCCTTCCCAGATGCCGGGGGCCGAGGATGCCCCAGACCCAGGGAACATTTCCTCTCCAACGTTACCCAAATTGGCCCTGAGGAAGCTCTTGAGGTGGCCCCGGGAGAGGTTGTGCTGATGAGGGACACTTATTAGCTTCTGGCACACGCAGCGATGCGGGTCCATGCGGGGGTCCCTGACCACCATCTCCTTCCACACAGCCCAAGCCAGAGCGCGCTAACATACAGCGTATTAATGGCAAAGTCGCACAGTGAGGCCATCAGATCAAGAGGAAATTGCCATTGAAAACACCATGTGACTCACAGGGCACAAGAAGAGGGGGTGCGCCATGCCTTTTGGGGCTACCTGGGGAAGCACCAGAGGCAGCAAAGGAGAAGCATGGGAGCAAGAGGTCTTACTGTGGCCTCCGTGGCAAGGACCTGGTGTGCCCGGGGAAGCAGATTCAGGATTGGCAAGTGTGAGTCATTTTGGGGGGACGCTGGGGTACAGACGCTGTTCCTAGTTGTCTCCTACCTGGTCCCGGGGTGACTAGGGAAGGTGGTGGTTGGGGGTTCGAAGCAAGCAAGGGGGCGGGGGGGGGGTAGGCTGGGGATTAGTTGGTTTGTATTTGGAAAACACATTCAGGCGAGTTGTTTACAAGCTGGGCCCACCCTGGCTGGAGCGTGGTTGGTGGCGGGGACTCTCTCCAGGGCTAGCAGAGCTCCTGGTGTCAAAGCATCAGAATACAGACAGTAACAGACCTGGGTGTTTAAAGGGGGTTGAAGTGCATAGCCTTCATTTACACACGCAAATCAGCACCTGTCCAACATGGCGGACACCTGAGCAGCGATCCTACCTGTTTTTGTTTAAAGATTTATTTATTTATTCGAGGCAGAGAGAGGTGGAGGGAGAGGGAGCGCCAGAACCTCAAGTAGACTCTGCTGAGTGTGGAGCCCGATGCGGGGCTCGACCCCACGACCCTGAGACCGTGATCTGAGCTGAAAACAAGAGTCAGATGACCAAGTCACCCAGGCGCCCCGTGAGGCAGCTTTTTAGGGGTCCGAGCAGGTGCCTTTCGGGAGCACGATGTAGGCCTGAGCCCTCCACTATGACAGCCTCCGACCGCATGTGACTCTCAAGTACTTGGCGTCCAGCTAGTCCGAAAGGAGATGTTCTCTCTGTGCAAAATACGCGCTGAGTTTAGCAGACTTGGTACGAATCGAAGATTGAAAACGCCTCGTTAATAATTTTGTACTGACCCTGTGTTGAAGTGCGTCTCCTAGAAACCTGGAAATGACCTCAGTGGCTCCCAGTCTGTTTCTATCAGGCGGTGCTGCTCCCGACTTCCCCGAAAGAACGGGCCCAGGCGCACACAACTCTGTCACGCCAGGCTGTGCTCCTTCACTCTCTCTTTCCAGAGCTAAACAGACCCTAGAGAAGGGGTCGAGCCAACCCCTCTGACCCCAGGGCCCAGACATACACAGACCTGCCTGGTGAGAACCCATAGCCTCGAAATCCAGATCTTCTCCAAAGCTTCATGTCGTCACCCAGCCCGCTATAAAGCTTCAAAAAAAAAAAAAGGTCAGGGGCACCCGGCTGTCTCAGTCAGTGGAGCACACGACTCGTGATCTCAGTCATGAGTTCAAGTCCCGTGTTTGCTGTAGGATTACTTTTAAAAAATCAGTATATAATAAGGATAAAAATAAAACCCTTTTGGCCTCAATTAATTGATGTGATGGAGACGTGGGCAGTCGGGCAGTCTCTACTTTGGCTGAGAATCCATTCTTTTAACTCATACGAGGCCTCCTAAGGCCTTTGAACTTGCCCAAGACGGTGCCGGCGTGGACTGGCAGCCCCGGGCTGGAGCTGGGAAGGGCTTGTCCAGCTGGCGGACCTCTGTGAGGGCTTGGGGGAGACGCCTTGAACACACGCCTCCTTTCTGACAGCAGGTAATTTGCCTCTGGGCATTCGGTGTGCACCGACCCTCTGCGACAGTGGGCTCAGTGCCGTCCTTCTGGGAGGCCTTCACGTGGTGCCCCAGACCCAGTTACGGGGAAGCGCAGAGAGGTCAGTTTGGACCGGTCTGAGCGCAGGTTCTGAGACAACCACTGACCAGCGGCTGGGCTTGGAGCAGGTTACCCTCTGGGCCTCTGCCAGCTTCCGGGAACAGGACTCTGATAACCCGCTGCAATATGAGAAAGAGGGTTCCCCGTGTTTGCCTTCAGCTCCCAGTAACGGGACTGATCTTCAAAAGCATTTGGAATTTTGAGAGTGATAGGAAATCCTCTCTGTCATGCGGGGCAGGTGCTTGGGGGCCTCCGGAGGGCTGTCCCCCACAAAGACTAACCACAGGATTAAAGGTTGGAACTCCAGGGCCAGCCAGAGGCCCAGGAGGGACAGAGACAAGTCTGCCCTTTCTAGTAAAACTAGAATCAAAAGTACAGCACCGTCCTGATCCCACGGGTCATTTCAAGCTGTCAAATGTTAGAAGGTCAGAAGAACCCCCGGGATTGTGGCCAGCTGGTCAGAAGTAAGGGTGGCATGGGGACCCCTGGCTGGTGTCTGATGTCAGGGGCAGTCTTGTGAAGGACTCAGTCTTGATTTGGGGGGTCTGACGCTGACTCGGGGTGGCCGGTGTCAGCAGGGACCAGCAGTTCACACAGTTGGGGTGGGGACAGAAGACCTGTCTAAGGTCTTTGTAAAGATTAAATGAACTAGGGGCACTGGGTGGCTCAGTAGGTTAAGTATCTGTCTTTAGCTCGGGTCATGATTCCAGGGTCCTGGGATCGAGCCCCACATCGGGATCCCTGCTCAGCGGGAAGCCTGCTTTGTTCTCCCTCTGCTTGTGGGCTCGCTCTCTCGCTCTCTCTCTCCGACAAATAAATAAATAAAATCTTAAAAAATAAATTAAAAAAAAAAGATTAAATGAGCTATTAAATGTAGGAGGTCAGCCGAGTGTCACGCCCAACCCCAAAACTCAGCGGATCACAGCTCTGATGTCTGACCGTTGGAACACGAACGTGTTCTTCAGCTTCTGCCAAAGCCTGAACACAAGGACAGGTCCTGGCTTCCAAATGACTACGCAGTCTGGGGCAGGCTGAGCCACCTCCTGGTCCTCTGTGTCCCCGTCTGTGACATGAAGACCGGACAAGGTCCCTTCTACGGTGGGCTCCGGCTCTAAAACTCGATGATGGGGTGTGCCAAATAGGACTTAAAAGGGTGCTTTAAATCTCCAAAATGAAATAGTCTACGGTTCTCTGGGCTTCCTGCTGAATGAAGAATTCTGCGGCCAAAAAGATTCGTTTTCGTGGAAAATCCGAAGGGACTAGCAGCGTGCGCGCCTCCTCGGGGACGCAGGCTGAGGTTCAGACCGTGGCATGGCCGGGCTCCCGGCGAGAGCTCACCCGGACTGCTGGCAAAGCGCCTGGAGAATCCTATGTTCCGCGGCTCACTCCCTTCTCCAGAGCGTCTGTTCTCACGAACTGGAGATACCCGGACCCGAGCAGCCGCGGTGTGAGTGGGGACCTTCGGGGGCCCCGTTCCGCGTCCAGCCTGATCTCCGAATGCCGTGCAAACCGTCCTAGACCGAGCGGACTCTGCGAGTGTGTCAGGGTGTGTCAGGGGTATTTCGCCGCCCGCCGATCCTTTTAAGTCCGTGACCGGGTGGTCCTCGGGTACCAGGAGAGCCGCGTGCCCCTGTGAGGTGCGGCGTCCCTAGATGCGTCCAAGCTCCCGCTCCCCACTCTCTTTCCCTGTCCCCTCTTCTTTGCGCCAACCCCCACATCCCACTGCCTTCTTTCCCTCCTCTGGCTCACGCTGCACAGAGGGTCCAGCCCGGCCTGGAGACGTGGGCCCGGGATCTGGCTCTGGGGCCCTGCTCACTCCGGAGCCTTTCTTCATCGCCGATGGTGCAGTGGAGGGGGACCGCGGCTGCTTCCGCCGGCCATGACTTGGCTTCCCCCAAAACGATGCAGATCCTGACAGAACGATGCCATCTTTGTGCTCTGAGGATCTGGGGCATCTCCCGAAAACCCCCTTTATTTCCCATCAGGGAAAATGTGGTGCCTACAATGGGTGTGGGGCCAGCGCACCGCGGGCAGGGAAAGCGCTCGCCCGAGGCAGAACCAGAAGAGGTAGACCACTGCGTGCAGAGCGGGACAGCAGCGGAGAGACCCTGCCAGGAGGTGGTGGCAAGGGCGCTGCAGTTTCAGGGCCGAGTGAGGGTATGTCAGGATGGGTGGCATTTCCCCTTTTTCGGTAATCTTAGGAACTGTGCCTGGTTGTCATTGGTCCGTTCGCCTAGGGGCTAGGGGCAGATCTTTACACTGCAGCCAGCATGGGTGTGACCGAAAGGTCCCCGAAGGCCCTGGTTCAGAGCCCGCGGTAGTTCCCGAAACAAGAAAGGAGTGTCAGTGGGATGTATCCTGGGAGAAGGCACCAAAGCCGGCCATGCGTTTTCGGGCGATGGCGGTAGTTGGGGGAAAGTTCTCTGGCCTGCACTCCCCCACCCGTGCAGTTAAGAGCGTCCCAGAATGTGATCCGTGCTCAGAGGTTTCTACCCTCCCCCGCCTGCACGTGTCACAGATTGGACGCAAGGCCCACCGACGCTAGGCTCCCAAACACTGAGTCCACTGGTGCCTGCAAGGGCACTGGGCCAGCCCAGGCAGTAACGGTGAGGGTCCTTTCTGGACTACCCATGACCTTCAGACCTCAGGGAAGTTGGGGGTGGCGGGGGGGGGGGTATGGTTTGAAGAAAGCAGATTCCCAGAATCACAAAATGCGTGGGGTCTGGAAACGCCCTTGACGTTCTGGGGGCACAGCCTCGGAGCAGGCAGAGGCTCATCGGCCTGCGTAGACGCTCAAGGGTGAGTTCGCCTCCCATGGGGGCCGAGCCGAAAGTTCTCATTTCGCTTTGCAGCTCTGGGGCTTTGATTCCCTGAAACAGACCCAGGCTCTGGGGGAGGAACCAGGCCTGAGCCCGGAACAAGGACGGGCTGGAAACACCGAGTCTGGCGGGCCCCTCCCTTGGCCTGGGAGTGTGAGGCCGGTTCCCATCTGAGTCTCATCCCTGATCTCCCCTCCCTCTCCAGCCCCACCGTCTCCCCGCGTCCGCTCTTCCAGCCCCGCTCCCTCCAGGCCGGGCTCCAAGGGCTCCTGCGCGGGCCCCGGCCTCCCGTCCCCCTGCTCTGTCCACGCTGCTCCCCAGCACGAGGGTCGAGCCCGTCCCCACCCATGTGTCCCAAGAAGACCCCCTCCAGCAAATTCCTGTCACCGTCCCATCCTGTCCCAACACTGCGGGCACCACAGACCAGCGGGAGAATCTGGTGACACCACTCACCAGGAAAGGGTCACACGACAGCCTCTCGTGTGGGACTTCAGGGAGTCTGGGACCTCCCCGGGGGGGCTCTCTCGAGGTGCCCTTCATCTGGGACACACTGTACACGCTTACGGGACCGCCTCCCCCAACACACGGCGTCTCCCAGGCAGATCGACGCCGGAACACTCAGCCCAGACTCAGAGCCCGGGCTGCCTGCTCTTTGCCCGCCCGGCCCGGAGCAGCGAGTGTTCGTACTTAGAATCGTGGGGGCCTGGGCACCCAGGCCTGGCACCGTCGGGGTGCCTGTTCCTGTACGCTTTGCACAGACGCTCTGGTTATTCGTCGCCACGAGTACATACAGAAATCGTGCCCTTCTGCTCCTGTCTGGCCGGGGAAGCCGAGTAGTCTCACCTTTTAGCTGTCACTGTAGTAACACATGTGGAGAGTGGCAGGCAGTTTGCGAAGTCACCGCAGACACGTGACCTCATGCTCACCTCCCAACGGCCCCGTGAAACGTGTGGGTAACGGCTCTCGTCTCCAGCAGCAACACGGGGCCCCGGCAGCTCCCAGAGGTCAAACGACTCACACAGAACAACCTGGTCGGACACAGCCATGGCCACGGCCCCTCCAAAAACCTGGTCCTTCTCCTCAGCTCCCCGCCGGCCCTCCGCCCCCTTCTTCTGCCCTTGACATCCCGGCTCGGGGAAGCTGCTGGCCATGCCAGCCCCCCCACCTCCCCCGCCAAGAATAGACCTTCCAAGAGCTGATTCTGTCCATCTTCTCCCAACCCCGTGTTCAGCCATTTCCTGGTGAGAGTTTGAGTCGGACCCTGGTGGGAGTTTTGCACCAAAGAGCTTGGCCAAGTCCCGGGGTTCAACCCCGGACGGCTGTCCAGCTCCCTCCACCCCCCCATAACCCCCCCACCACTGGGCCAGGAGCTCTGGCCTCTCTGAGGGGAAGCGCAGGACCCTGGGGGCCAGGCTGGGAAAGGCAGGCAGAAAGAGCCTCTCCAGGAAGGCAGGGAGAGTCAGCGCGGGAGTCGGACTGTGATGAGCCCCAGAGCTCATTTTCTCCCAGTTGAGCCCCCTTCAGAGCCTCCTTATAAATGCCAGTCAAACCCTGTGATTTTCGTCTTTCATTATTCAGCGAGGGGAAGGCAGATTAAAAATACATGATGGCATTTTCCAGGTCGGATCACTCCGCGCGGCAAGGGTGTTTATCAAGGGTCCTTGTTCCCGCTGTGATGTCTGCGGAACGCAGCCTGGCTCCCCTCCCTCTCGGCCCCCCGGAGCCTGCCCGCCCCGAGCCCCTCCGCCTCCCTCGCCTCCGCGGGCCTCATCGGGCCTCTGCCGTCTGGGAAACCGCAAAGTGCCACTCCTGCCGAAAGAGGCAAGGCCTTTCTGCTTTATTGAAAGAGACAGGATTTATTTTCATTTTCCTTTGCCTCCTGTGCTTTGAGGTTCCCTAAAGCCAGGGGATTCCGGAATAAGCAAAGAAACCAGATCCCCCGTAAGAGTGGCTTTCTGGCTAATTGCCTGGGTAAGGATTAGCTTCAAATCCTCTCCTGCTTTAAAATCTGCCTTCTTATTAGGCTCTGCTGATCCTCAGGTAGGACAGGTCCCACCCCCCCCCTTCCATTTTGGGGACACTTCTAGGAATCTCGCCCTTCCTTTGTCCAAGGTGGGGGGGGTCCCGGTCCAGGCTCACCTGCCCGCCCCAGTGCCCCCTGCCTTAGTCCTTCTCCCCCCACCAAGGCACCGGGGTGTGCCTGAGGCAGGGGGCGCCCAGAGAGGCGTGGGATCTTCTGGAGCAGGGCTTGGAGCTGTGCTTCCCCTGCTCGACACGGCGGTACCCTGTCCCTGTTGTGTGACATCACATCGGCAGCTTGAACTTGGTGGTGGGAGCATTTCCACCAGAGAAACAAACACCACCTTCTAGGCTTTTATTTTGCTGGAGAGCAGACTGTTCCGGGTTTTATCCACACACCACCTTTCCCCTGCCCGGGACCGAGCTCCCCCTGCCAGGCAGTGCTACACAGAAGCAGAGACCCAGGAGGTGAGCTGGAACCAGGAAGAGCCAGAGGGTACGTCTGCTCTTCTAGGTAACAGGGCTGGAACAAAAGCTCTGCTACCCCGGGAGCAGCTTCTCTGTTCACTCAAACTGATGGGACCCTATTTGCAGAGGCCCCCAGGGGGGTGAGCTAGAGACGGGTGAGGCCGCGGAGAGACAGCTGTCTCTTCCCTCAATGGCAGGCTTTCGGCCATTGCCCACCCCCCCATGAAGACGGGGTATCTGAGCCTAGGGTGTGGGATGGTGTATGGGGGTGTGACGGGGCACCTCTGGCAGCTGCTGGAGGTCCCACCTGGCCACCTGGCAGACGATCGGGGACTTGACCTCCAGTTGGGTCTTCTCCATCCTGGACAGCCTGGGGGGTGCCCAGCAGAGGAGATCGGGACATGCCCAGAGACTGCACCGGGCCATCCAGCCAACTGGGAAAGCAGGACCCAAGAGGGAGAGGGCAGCTGGCTCTCCGCCCACTCTGGTCACACTGACCGGTGAACTGTCTCGAGCGGAACGTCTACCACTTCCTGGACACGGCTGGCAGCTGGGTGCCGGCTCCGACCAGAGACCTTCCCTGGTCCGTTCCAATTAAATGGAGGTTCTGGCCCTGCTCCTACACGGGCACAGCCCAGCAAAGTAATGACGTCTCTAACCTCCTCTGTCTGTCCCCCCCCCCCCGCCTTCACATTAAAGGGGTTCTAAAGTCTAATTACGGCAGGGAACACGCCGCTTCTTTTAACCAGAGAATCTGACTCTGCTCAAGGGTTATTTGCAATTGCCTCCAGCCTCCCCGGAGCTGAAGAATGATCTGCTTTCTCTCTTTGCTAAATTACAACGTCCTCAGATTGGTGCAGACGGGGTCCCCGCTGGAAAACCAAAGTGTCAACCCTTTTTTGCAAACCCTGAGCCTGTAATTGGTTTGGAAATACCAAGTGAATAGCTAAAAAGGCTTCAAGGGGATTAATGTCAAATAACACGTCCCCTTGATGGCGTGGGGAGCTGTCATGTGGGCATAGGTGGTGGCAGGTGCTGTTAATTTCAGCCTGCGGTGCAGGAACATCATTAGGATTCAGATTTGGGAACGCTGCGTCCAGAGTCCCAAACCAGCCTGCGGAGTGGAAGGATACTGCAGACCTTTTCCCTGCTACCCCCCATCCTCTCTTTCCTCCGGGCAGGCTGGCCCAGCGCCAGGGCCAGCCGCACCTGCACCGGCCTCCGAGCAGCGCTGGGCTGCGATTCCCCGAACAGAGTGGCCTTACACCATCCGAGGGCAAGTTTCTTCTGTTCTCCCGCCTTGAACGGGATCTGGGTGTGCGGGGGAGGAACAGGTTTTCAGGTCAGATGCAGGACTGCATCTAGCTCAGCAGCCACGAGGCTCAAGACAAATCATGTAACTACCCTGAGCCTTGGGGCGCCTGGGTGGCTCAGTGGGTTAAGCCTCTGCCTTCGGCTCAGGTCATGATCCCAGGGTCCTGGGATCGAGCCCCGCATTGGGCTCTCTGCTCGGCCAGGAGCCTGCTTCCTTCTCTCTCTCTGCCTGCCTCTCTGCCTGCTTGTGATCTCTCTCTGTCAAATAAATAAATAAAATCTTTAAAAAAAAAAAAAAAAACTACCCTGAGCCTTAGTGTACTCATCCGTGAAATGGGAAGAATGTTTTTGGCAAGTCATTATGAGGATGACATGGTTCCTTGGACCTTCCCCCCAGTTACCCAACCAAAGACCTACGGTCTCCTAGATTCTTCCTACCTCCTGCCTGCCAAGACACCCTATGATCCCTTAGGGTGTGTGCTCTTTCCCTGCACCAAGGAATAAAGCCAGTCTGCTCGACTACACGTGCATTCCTGCTGGACTTTGCTGGAAGGCGCTGGTCCTGCCTACATTCCAAGCATTCAGCAGTCACACATGGCTAGTGGCTACCATACGGGCTGCCTTGACATAGAATCATTCCATCGTTGTAGGACGTTCTGTTGGGCAGCCCTGCTCTACACCATCCGACTCCAAATTCTGGCTGTGTGGCTCATCAGCCGTGTGAACACGAGGGCATCTCGGGACCCCTCTGGCTTCGGTGTCCTCGTCTGCAGAATGGCAGTGATAATCGGAGTTGCGGGGTTAAATGAGATAACTCACGCGAAGCGCCCGACATTGTGCCTGGTGTCGTGGTTAAAAATACGTCCACGGAGTCTTTGGTACCCTCCCCCTCAAGAGAAGCAGCTTCCCGGGGTGCCTGGTGGTTCCGTGGGTTGAGCGTCTCCTCTGTTCCAGCTCAGGGAGTGATCCCATGAGTCAGGGGATCTCACAATGGAGCCTGAGTTGGGCTCTGCACGCGGCACGGGGTCTGCTTGAGATTCTCTCTGCCTCCCCTCTGCCTGACCCCGCACGTACTCTCTCTCTAAAATCAATCTTCTAAAAAACAAAGGGGGGGGTGCGGGGGGAGCAATGTCTCTCCTCTTCATGTGCCTGCTCTTAGGGACCTGGTTCTAACAGCTGGAATGTAGCAGAGCTGATGGTGCATCACGTGCAAACCCAGGTCCTAAAGGGCATCGGGGCTTCCTCCTTGGATCCCTCGCTCTGGGGGAGGTTGGCTGCCATGTGGTGAGGACATCCAGTGGCCTTATGGAGCGGTCAACAGGGTGAGAAACTGAGACCTCCCACCAGCAAACGTGTGAGTGAGCTTCTAGAAGCTTCTTCTGCCCCAGTTAGATCTTGAGATTATGCAGCTTTGGCAAACAGCTTGACCACAACCTCCGGAAAGGCCTGGGACCACAACTGTCCCCAGCTTTCAGATTTCTGACCTTCAGAAACTCTGAGATCACCCATGCTTGTTATTTAAAGCCCAAGTTTTGAGGTCGTTTGTTACCCCGCAGTAGGTTCAAATACGTGTGGCTGATGGGAGCGCTTAGTTCCTGTTAGCCTTTCAGGCCAGCGTCCGCAGAGCTGGCCCATGGGGAAAGCTGCCGGATTTGCCGCGGGAGCGGTGCTGTCCGCCTGGTCGTCCCCCTTACTGCAAACGAGGCGATCGGTCTCCTGACCTTGATGGCAGCCGGAGTACAGGCGGCGTGGCCACTCACAGTGTCGTCGTCCGACTCAAAACACCAGCCAGGAAGTGAGCGGGGGCTGGCGAGCAGCGGTCCGGGTGTCCAGGGCTCAGGTCCAGCCCTCGGGTCCAGCCCACCCTGGAGCCCCCTTCCAGCCCCCGAGTGCCTTTCCAACAGGACCTCGGTGTCACCTTGTGTGAACGCACGGCGGGCTGTCCCGAGGCCTGAGGCTAGGTTTGCCCTTTGTAAGAGCGGAGTTATGAGGTTGGAATGGCAAAGGGAGGCCCAGGATTCCCCCTCTTTGGTGCCAGCCCTTTCTTAGCTCTGTCCTCCGAAATCTCCCCGGTCCCAGGCTGCACCCCAGGCCTCATCACCGAGGTGGCCTCCCTGCTTCCTGGGACACCCCCTGCCAGGCAGATGGGCAGTGGGAGACTTCGTGCCCACCCCACACGGCTCAGGGACCTCGATGGCTCAGAAACAGCCCGAGTCCCAGAACTCCTGCACCGCTCCGTGAGGACCCCGGGGAGAACAAAGGGGCACCTCCAGAAGTAAGAAGACAGGGTGGGGCCAGCGTGGCTCTCTGCCACGGGTTCCTTGAAGAGCCACAGTGTGTGAGTTCCGGACCTGAGTGTGCACAGCCCCGGTTCTCTCTCGGACACCCGGGCCGAGGTCGGAGGGTGATCCTGCCTGCGAGCTCTTAGCAGATGGGCCTGAGATGCCCCATCCCCGGCTCCTAGACCTCCCGGCGTCCAGAGGGAGTGAGGAGGGGACAGCCCAGAACCGGGGCAAACGAATTAATTGAAGGTTGAACTCAGCACTCAGAAGAAGAGGCACGATCTCTCGGGTCAGCGCACAGTCTAGAGGCGGCCGCCCTCCTCTGCCGGGCCCTTCCCACCAGCGCCTGGTGGCCCTGATGGCTGTGCTAAGCGGGGGGGCCCCTCTCTCTCGGGTGCGGGAGAGGACGCTGTCTACACCGGGGTTAACATTCTGTATTTATGAGATGTCGCCAGCTGCTTCCGTGTTTCACATGTGTTTGTTAATGAGAGGTAACCTGCGGGTCAGGTTATTATGTAAATAACTCCAAGGAGGGGGAGGGAAGGGGAGCTCCCCATGAGTCCGCGGCTTTCAGGAGGCCCTAATGAATCCTGGGCCTTGCCCCTTGTCCCGAGCTCGAGGCTTGCTTTACGGAGCAGAGGATGGAGAGGAGGGGTCTATCCTTGTTTGGGCTCCGATGAGCTACTTTTCCCTCCATTCCCACATGACCAGAGGAAATTCGAGTTCTCCTGCCTCGACCCTCCCCAGCGCACCTGCTCCTGCATCCCACACAGACAGGCGGGCCGCAGGGATGCTGGCTACCGGACCTTCTGTCTGTTTGCGACTGCAGTGTCTGAATCGCGAACCATCCCCACCCACCGGGCCCTGAACCAGCCCCTCCCCTCTGGCTCGGAAATCACCCAGAGAGGCCTCCCTAGAAAATAAGGAGGAAAACGGTTAGCCAAGGAGTGGTGGGAGGCTGACCGCAGACTGGACAGCGGTGGGGAGAGGGGCCGGCAGTCCCACAGAGAGGGCTCCCCGCTCCTCCTGGAGCTGGTATTTTTCTGGCGTCCAGGCTGGCGCCCCAGCAGCCCGCGTGCAGCAGGAGGCAGCTGGTCCTGGCTGCAGAGGGCCGCCCAGCCCGGCCCTCCTATCGCCTGTGCAAAGCGCAGGTCGGGCTCTGAGCCACTGGGGCATCTCTGGGAATGAGGGACGGCGGCTCCCCAGACTTCCCAGGGTAAACAGAAGCGGAATACCAGTCACATGCCTGCATCACACTCCGGCTCTGCCTCCGACTAGAGGGAGCGTGCCGGGATGGGTGATGGAAAATAAATCTTATCGGGCTGCTCCGGAGCCTCCAGACAAACAGCGAGGCTCCCCTCTCTCTGGGCCAGCCGAGGTAAAGCAGCCCAGCCCCTGGGACGTCACGTGCCTGCCTTCCGTGAATGTCAGGGACCTGTCTCTCCAGAGGAAGGCGGGTGTCCCCGTCTCTTCTGTCAGGAGCAGGGGTGGTGGGAAACAGGACGTGGGGGAATGGTTTACAGGGTAGACGAGGGGACAGGGGCACAAAGGAGCCCAATGTGGCCTTCCTCTGCCCCTTCTCAGACATGGCAACAAAGGCCAACACCGGAGGCTGCCGCTGTTACCCATCTTCCCCCACCCCACCCCACCCACGGGAAGACGCCTCGACTGCTCCGTCCAGAGCCCCTCACCCTCGCCGGCGGACCTCAGAGCAGGTGCCCCGCTTTGCCACCGTGGCCGCACCCCCCAGTGGGACGGAGGCGATGCTAATGGTGACGTTTGTCCAATTGTCACACGCTTGCCAGACACCGCCCCATTTAACCCTTGCAGTGGCCCCCGATGCAGGCTGTGCGGGCGCAGCCCCCGAGCGCTGAGGAGGTGAGGTGTGCGGAGACCGACGGCCGGCCTGGAACCGCACGGCCGACATGTGGGAAACGGGGCTCGGAGTCTCGCCTGAGGTTCGCACGGAGAAGGGAGGAATTCTCCCCCAGGCGGGGGGGTCGCTGCGGCTTCAGCAGACACCCCAGAAAGGCTTCGTCAGGATGGAGATGCGTTCACGTTCCGGACGATGCATTTTCTCCTGGACTTCACTCCGCCTTGCGGCGGGTGGTCCTGGCTCCGTTTCCTCTTGTTCGTGGGAGGGTCTGTTCCGTCCTCACAAGAAGCTGTGTGAGCTCGGGCAGCTCACTTCACCTTGCTGGGTCGCAGCCTTTCCCTCGTAAGACAAAGGGGTTGTACGGCGGTCAGTGAGAAAAGCTGGACCCAAAAGGCCACATACCGTATGATCCCGTTTATGTGAAGCGTCCAGAAGAGGCAAATCCACACGGACAGAAAGCTGATGAGTGACTGCAGGGTCTGGGGGAGGGGGAATGGAGAGTCACCGCTCGTGGGAATGGGGTCTCCCTTTGGGGTGATAGAAATATTCAGGAACAAGGTAGAGGTTGGGGTCATACCACGGCACGAATGCGCGGAATGCCACTGAATGGTGCACTTGAACGTGGTTCACTCTGTGTTCCGTGGATTTTATTTCCATTAAGAAACAAGGAGGGGATTGGGGTGAGATGGCTCTTGTCCCCTCACGGATCACGTTCTGTCTTTCTGTGTGGCCCCGTCACTGCCCCCTCCCTCCGCCAGCCCCCTATACGCCATAACCATAGTGGAGAGCCTCAACCGATGAAGTCAGGAACCTCATGACTCAAGGAAACGATGATACAGGAAGAGACACGCTCCCGGACGTCCAAGGAGGGTGGACAGGGAAGGGACAGCGTCCTATGAACAGCAGCCCGAGACTTGCTGGCTCGGCTGAGAGGTGGGTCACCAGGAGAGCAGGGGGGCCACGGCCAGCATGGGCGGGGGTGTGCTCACTCTGCAGCCGGGGAGCAGGGCAGGGGAGCCTTCAGCCCCGAGGGACAGGCAGGGGACAGGGACAAAGGTAGAGGCTACAGCAGAGCCTGGGGAGGGAGGCCAGAAACTCACCCCAAATATTCTGGTTCTCCCTATCACACCCTGGGGGGCTCTGTGGAAAAGCATGACATTTTCCTTAAAAGGTTAGGGCTCTACCTGAGGCTTCCCTTATGCCCCTCAATGACCCATTCGTGTATGTTGGATCTACGTTTATACAGTGTTACATGTCCAGGGACATTTCTTGGGGGGGGGGTCGTGGTAAATTTCTCCTGGGGACCCAGACCTTCGGATGAGAGCAATGGGTCTTCATCAAGCCCCAGTTTCCCTCTAAAACAGTGCAGCAGCTGGGTGGGCGAGGGGTCCATGCTTCCAGAGCCAGGAAAGGGGCTCGGAGACACCCCCCTGCTCCGGGGAGGTCAGGGGACCCACCTGGACTGGAGGCGTGTGTCCGTGGACAGACCTGGAGGTAAAGTGGCCCTTCACTCTGCCTGCCCCCCAAGCGGCCACACCCCTGCACCCGGCTGCAGAGGGTCCCCCTGAGGGCTCCGTCCCATGTAAAGCACGCGTTGTCCCTTTCTGCTGCGATGAAGGTGACACACGCCGTGAGAGAAAGTTCTGCGCTCACAGAAAAGCATGAAGAAGAAAGTTGCGATCCCCTCCCAACTTCCCCTCGAGCACTCCGGGGGGTCATCTTTATGCACAGATACTCCCCATTTTGGAGCAAGACGCCTTTGCACTGGGTCTGCAAGTTAGGCACCCAGTCCCGGGTACAAGCTGCTGACAGCAAACTCGAGGTCCCATGCTGTTCCTGCCACTGGAATGAGTTATCGGTCACTGGGGGCTGAATGTCCCGTCCTGATTGAGGACGTGGGAATCTAAGCCTCCCAGGAGGCGGGGTCAGGAGGCAGGATCTTTGGGAGGTGAGAGGTCATAAATGGGGTTCGTGCTCTGATAAATGAGACCCCAAAGGGCTCCCTTGCGCCTTCCTCCCTGCAAAGACACAGCCAGAAGACAGAAGATGGCTGTCTGTGAACCGGGAAGGGAGCCATCACCAGACACTAGACCCAAGAGCACCTTAATCTTGGACTCCCAGCCTCTAGAATAGTGAGAAATAAATCTCTACAGTTTATAGCCACCTGCCTGTGGTAACTCATTACACCAGCCCACACAGACTAAGACATCCATGCACTTATTTAAAACAGAACTTGTTGACTAATGCACATGTGGTTTAAGAAAATCAAAATATATCAAAAACCCACCAGCCTGTTGGCACCTGCTGTCCCGGGATCGCGTGGGTATCTGGTACAATGCAGGCAGATGGACAAACGGATAAATGAATCATACGCTGTTGGGGGTTTTGCGAGGTCTTCAAGGTCCTGGGTTCTCAAATTGTGTTCCCGAAGCTTAGGGTGGGTGTCAGATGGGGTGAGAGCTGGGCGTGCTGGAGGGGTCCTGGGGAGGGAGGGTGCAGTCTCCCCAGTACAATCGGAGAGAAGCTGGGAGTCTATCTATTGTATGTAGCAGAGTTCCAAGTGAGATTTTCCTAAAAGATTCATTTATTTATTTAACAGAGAGAGACAACGAGAGAGAAAACAAAAGCAGGATGAGTGGGAGAGGGAGAAGCAGGCTCCCCATCAAGCAGGGAGCCCGATGCAGCTCCGATGACCGGAGCCAAAGGGCAGGTGCTTAACAACTGAGGTCCCCAGGTGCCCCTCCAAGCAAGATTTGATTTGATAAAAGGGTTGGACTGCAAGTAAACAGCCACAGATGGCTTGCCCTCCATATGCTTTTGTAAATAAAGTTTTACTGGAACACACCACACTTGTTCGCACTCAGATTGCCTATGGCTGTTTTCCTGACGCCACAGCAGAGGAGAGAAGTTGCCACAGAGATTTTCCGGCTGCCAAAGCTGGAAATATTTATTACCAGCCTCTTTACAGAAAATGTTTGTACAACCCCTGATCTAATCGGATCCTCCCATTATACAGAGGAGCAAGTTGAGCCGCAGAGAAGGATTCAAAAACAAATTTAGATAATGGGAGGTCAGGGGTTAAAATTGCAGACCCGGGAATTCCCGTGCATAGAGATGTCCAGAAGCCACCTTCTCCACCCCACTCCCGCAGCTCACACCCAGGGAACAGCCAACCAAAAGATCTGTTTTCTACCTTATCAAAAAGCCTACAGGTTTTCAGCTCTGGCTCATTGTTTTCTCTCTTGGGGAGCCTACGTAAGACAGGGTACCATCTTCCATGGGTCTGAGGAGAGCACAGAAGGTTGGACAACCAGCCAACAATCAGCCAGTGTTCCCTCCCCATCCTCCCTCTAGTTCACATGGAAACAGCCGCTGCCTCCTGGGCTTGGATCTGCCAGTGGGGGGTAGGTGGCGGGTGCGTGGGGGGCTCAGGAAACGCTGGTGATCAGGGGCTCAGGCAGCGCAAATAATGAGCAGAGCTTGGGTTTGTTGATGATGGAGAGACCTTTTGAGGAGTTAAACAGCAACAACAAGGAACACACGTTTGCCCAACAATACAGATGATCAGAGTAAGTGGAGTGGACGGACACATCATTAACACCAGCTTGGCACAACAATTCTGTGCAAAGGGACTCCGTCAGCAAAAATGGAAAACAGATAAAAGCTCTGCAGTGTCTGGTTATAAGGAAGATTGTGGGTTTCCGCTGGGGTTTTTACACTGATGTCTAGGCAGACTGTGAGAAGGGATGGGGCGTGCCGCTGCTTCGGTCCCGGTGCGCAAGCAGACGTCACTGCTTTCAGAAGAGAGCTGTGGACGGAGACCTGGGTGGCTTTTAGCCAGTTGTTAAACCTTTCTCAGCATCAGTTTGCTCATCTGTAGTGTATATGTACCCAAAATGTCCTGAGCATGAGTAATGGCCTTGGGCGTTTGGCTGGAGGGAGTGGAAAACTTTGGTTCAAGTTCAAAGGGGTCCTTCTACCAGCAGTAGTTGTGATGTGAAGCTTTTTTAGAGCCTGCTCTGAGGGAGCTCATCCTCCCAATGTCCATCCATCGCTGACATCTACCCCCTTCCGTTACCAAGTCAGCTCACCGCCTGCAGGAACAAATTCTGCACCAAAGGGGAGACACCCCTGGTCCTCTCAGTACTGTGCCCAGAGAAAGGGAAGGATGCCTGTCTGCTTTTCCACTGAGTCTGCACTGGGCTTGGGAGGGGCCGCTGCCTCTCTCTCGTGCTATTCCCTCCTCCAGAAATACCTTCCCCTCCTTCTGGCTGGCCTCAAACTGTATAAACCTCAAAATCCAGCAAAGAAGACTTTGCTCCTGCTGCATCACAACTGTGGGGGCAAGAATGCAGTCTCTGTGGGGGACAGAGACCACTGTCCGCCATCATTATCACCCCATAACCAAGCACAGCCCTGACACATGACCAATGCCCAGGAACTGTGGGATGGTTGGGTGGCTGGATGGATAGATGGAGTGATATATGGATGGATGGAATGATGGACGGTTGATGGATGGACGGATGGAGTGATGGATGGACGGACGGATGGAGTGATGGTGGACAGGTGGGTGGATGGATGAGTTGGTGACAGCACCCAGTAGAGAGAGTTCATTCCTAGCTTTGGCAGCCCAGTGTCAGCAAAGCGGAGTAGGTCATCCCAGCCCAAGGTGGCCCAGAGAACGAACGTTTGAGGGCCTCTCCCTCCAAGCCTCTCTGTCCTGGGCAGTGGCCTCCACTTCCCCGGGAGACCATGAAAAATGACTTGACAACAGCCCAGAGGAAGCGTGCCTCTTCAGGCTACAGCTTTCAAAATCTTCTCCTGTCATCAGAGCCTGCAAATAAAATGGTAGCTATGCCTGGCGACCTCGGAGGATCAAAGGCAGCAAGAGAAAAGCAAAATCAAATTACGCTGGAAGGCGGCAGCCCTGGAAGAAGCATGGCTTGTGAAATTGAAAGCAGAAACGCTGGAGCCTGCCTCCCTCCAAAGCCGCACCCCCTCCCACCCCCCCCCCCGCCGGCCACTGCACGTTCGGAGCCGGGACTGCAAACTGCTCGGCTGAGGAAGGAGAAGCGAGCCCACAAAAGGCTTCGTCTGGCCCATACCATGCTTTCTGATAAGAAAATCTGGGTGCCGACATCTAAAATTGTATGCTTCCAGGGGCGCCTGGGTGGCCCAGTGGGTTAAAGTCCTCTGCCATGATCCCAGGGTCCTGGGATCGGGCCCCGCATCGGGCTCTCTGCTTCCCCCTCTATCTCTCTGCCTGCCTGTGATCTATCTGTCAAATAAATAAATAAAATCTTTAAAAAATAAAATCGTAGGCTTCCACCAAAAAAAATCTAGTTGGCGGGTCTGGCTCCTCCAAAGAAACCGGATGCCCCCAGGTGACCCCAGATTCTCACCTGGTACCCATCTGGTCCCCGAAGGTGAGTGGACCTGCAGCATTTCTGTTCACAGAGGACTCTGCTTCCCCCAGGAAGCACAGTTCTGTCCTGGTTTGGGAGGACTCTGATAGACACGTACAGGACACAGCCACCAAGACAGTCTTCCTCCCGGCTTTCTCGTGCGTCTCAGTGTTCCGGGAGGCCCCAGACCAGGATCAGGATGCTAACTCCCCAATCTCTGCGATTTGTCTGTCTAAAAATGGGAAACCCCAGGGGGCAGCTGGGGCTCATCCATGACCTGTTCTCAGCTTTCCATCTCTGCTGACGTTGAGGCAAGGGCCGCAGGGGGCCAAGGTACAGCTCTCTCCACTTTGAGGAGCAGAGGGAAGCTGACGCGGGTCTCACTTAGCCCCCACCTACTCCAGTAGGTGGACTGAGGTCCCCGTTGCTCCTCCAACACTCAGCCTGGCTTCCCCGCAGGCCAACGGCCACCCACCCTGGACTCTGTTGGTGGAAGGAGGGCTGCCAGGCAGAGGGAGTGGAGAGAGGGAGGGAGAGAGACTGGCATGGTTGTTTGCACATGGAGAACTCAGCGGGGTTTCTGTGCTGGGAGGAGTGCCGGTGAGGGCTGTTTGTTCTGGGAGTGGCTAATCCTTGTTCAAATTTATATCCTGAATCTTTAATGCAACTGTGTCAATGAGGAGTTGGCCGCGCTGCTCGTACAGCTGGGCCCGACGTGCAGAGTAATTGACACACTCCAGGGGTTCTGAAGGACACGGGAGAGTATTGTGATCCCCAGCCCACAGACTCACATTTCCAGGAACCCCTGGAACCTCCAGTTTCCAGGAAGGTTGGCTCAGGGAGAGAAACAGATGAAAGCTGGCCACAGCCACATTTTGTAAGGGGTGATGCTGACCAGGCTCTGTCTCCCATTCACGGGGGAAAGAAATCATGCTTGTCTGTGGCTCTGGGTGGGGACCTTGTCTCGTTCGATTTAACAAGTTTTTATTTTTTAAAGTAAGTTCTGGTGTTGGCTGCGAACTGAGGGCCCAAGGCCGAGTGAAAGCAGACCAGACCGTGTGGACAGGGCAAGCCCGTCGTCAAGGGGACGGCAGCCTGGAGGAGAAGGGCCAAGAGGACGAAGCAGGCTGGCGGGCCCTCTTAGAGCAGCCTGGAAAGGATCTCCAGGGGGCCTTTCCAGCGAGTGCTGCTAAGTGTTGGCCCACCTTTCCAGGAGAAGAAAATCTCTGAGTTGTGGCACTTGCCAATTCCCCTAGTTTAAATGCTCCCACTTGGTCAAGGGCAAGCAGCTTATCTGAAGTCACGGACCCGTAAAGACAGGGCCGGAGCAGCAGCAGGCAGCTTGGGTGCTACCCAGACTTTCATCCTCTTTTCTGCTGAACAGACGTAGAACACATGGAAGGAAAAGCAGGGTCTTTAACCAGAGAAACCAACAGTCAACACCATCATCCCATAGTAGAAGGGCAAGAGGACCAGCCAGAGGCCAGTGCAAAGACAGAGCTACCCAGGAACCCCCAGACGTCCCGGCCCAAGGCAGCAAGGCTGGAGGGACCTGGTAGAGCTCAGATCAGGCTGCTAGGGTCTCCGGGGCACAGGTGGGGGCGGGCCCAAGGCAAAGGGATCCATTCCTGAAGGAGGAAGCCAACGCCGGCGCCAAGCCAGAGCGATGGTGGCCACTCAGGTTCCTCGTCTGTAAAACAGGGTGATCATCACGCCCCCCTGCAGAGGGTTGTCATGGGAACTGCACGAGCTGATGCGCTGAAGGCTTGGCACGGTGCCCCCCCCCACAGAATGTGTTCTCTCAGCTGTCACCCGACCATCAGGACGCGTGGGCTGTGTGCGGCAGGGGCCAGCGGCGGAGGAATTGGAAGACGTGGCTGGTGGATGCAACACGTCTGTGCGTAACCCCAGCACTCGGCCAGGGCAAGGGGCACACAGATCTCAAGTCATGGACATCGACTCAGTGCTTGGGGGGCTGGGAGGGAATCAAGGACCTTTATGGACACCAATAAGGGGAGCCGGGCAGGACATCTGAGACTCATAGGCACACACGGAGGACAGCGAGGGACAAGGAAATCTAGAAGACCCGAATGGAAGAGCGAAAACATGGGCAGGGAGAGGAGCACAGGTGTTCCATGGCAAGCACGGGGACGGGGACGGCTTGAAGACACAACTCCGGGCCAGTCCTGACCACTCCCTAGAGCAGACTTTCCAAGACGGAGGACCTAGGGAAACGGCAGTCTTTAGTGGGTTGACAGGGGTCCACCAAAGAGGGTCCCCTGGCAACGCCACCAGCCTCCTGGTAGAGCTTCTCCACCTGCTGCCCCCCAGCTGAGTCCCAGCTGAGCGACAGGTCTCCCCGGACTCGCTCGCTCTTGCTAGAGTGTTAAGGGATGCCAGTGAATTCCTGTATTGGCCTTCTCAGATATTACGCTTGTGTTTTAAGCAGGGTCTTTCAGGGGTCTTGCCAGAATAATGAGGAGCTGGCAATGTCAGGGTCAAGCTGTCCATTGGAGCCTGGGGCTCCTCCTTCCCTTCCTCGCTTCCCCTTTCTGGGACTGAAGAGTCGCTAGGGAAGGAGCTCCATGACCGCGCCCTGCGTTTGCAGCATGGGTAGAGGGACTGGAGTCAGAGGCCAAGGGGCGAGGGTGAGTCCCAGGCTCCTTCAGCCGGACAGCACTGGGTTGGCCAGAATCGTCAGGAACACAGAACGGTGGAGCCCCGGCTCGCTGTGGGGGAGGGGCTCCTCTTCCCACCTGCAGGTGGGGCAGTGGTTCTGAGGATTCTCGGGTCTTCGACGGCCTCTCCTGGTTGGACCCTTGCCTCTCTGCACACCATGGGCCCCGAACAGAGGCCCAGGGAGAATTCCTTCTTACCCTTGACGGCAAGGACAACATGCCTGCCTCAGATGCTCCAAGGACAGAGGGTCTCCACCAGCCCATCCCCGGCCCCCCGCGGCCTCCAGACCTGCCACCGGCATGTCCGGCTCCGCTCCAGGGACCGGCCTTCAGCAAGTGTAGGATGAGACCGTCCGCCGCCGTCTTGTTAACACGATTCAGTGTTAAAGGACCTGATTCGGTGGTGCTTCGGACGGCCCAGCTGGAGGCCATAGGCTCCACCGAGGAATTTGCTTTGCCTCAAACTGGGATGTTTAACCCCAGGAAGGGCGAGAACGTCCCTGCTCGCTCCCTTCCCCGGACTCCTCTGTAGCTGGGCTGAGCTGCCGGCTCTTTGCAGGGATGGACGGATGGAGCCCGATTCGGTGTCGGGAAATGGCATCTCTCGCAGCCACTTAAGAAAAAGCGAAGGTGAGCAGGGCAGGGGCTGAGGCCCTTCCCCTGCGCAGGGGGCTTCCGGCGTCGGGCACACGGGGAGCAGCGGGGGACGAGCCTGTCACAGCCGTGCACACGTGAACCTCCGCCCCGCTCCCTGGGAGGGCCTGGATGCGCGTCAGCCGGCCTACGTGTCGGCAGCCTCCGCGGTCCCAGAGCCGTGCCCAGAATTCTGCGTGTCTGAGGCGGCAGAGGGGCCTTGAGATCAAGGATTTTGAGCCACGCTGAGGGATCTGGACAGACCCAGATCGGGGCCCTGCTATGTACTTGCTGTGTGGCCTTGGGCAAGTGACTTAACCTCTCTGAGCCCTAGGAACTGGGTCTGTAAACTGGGGATAGTAAGGCAGCCTTCCTCCCCATGTGATTCTGACAGTTGAGTAAGACCCCGTTGGAGTGCCCAGCGCCAAGGCTGACGTTCAGCCGGGCTCGGGGGATGCGAAAGATGCTGGTTATGAAGGAAGAGGAAGAGAACTCATTCTGGATATTCTCCTTGCCTGCGACCCCACCGCCCCATGCCTCTATGTCCACGGAGGGGACACCTTGCACGTGTGGATACGGAGACATACACAAGAATAGTTACAGCGACTTCTAGCAAAACACTGGGAGGAGGGGCCAAGCGTCCATCAGTAGAAGGACGGGTAAATAAATCACTCTGCGTTCACGGGTGGGGTATTACCTTGCTTAAACAACGTGTGGACTCCTGCTACACACTGTGACCTGAGCGATTCCTTTGCAAGGGAGTCCTGAACGCCGGGTTAACCAAACCGAAACAAAAACCAAGATTCTGAGCCAAGTATGCATTGTTTGGTCTTTTTTAAGGAAACTAAAAAACAAAACAAAACAAAACTCCACAAAAACAAAAAACCAAGTATCACCATGTTGATGAATGCATTTCTAGGGAGAAAATTCTTTGAAAAGTCCAGGAATGGTGAGCACCGAATTCAGGTCTGCCCCTGGGTGCTGCCCCTGGGGGAAGGCAGGGCTGGTGCCGGGGAGGCCATAGGGCATGATGGTGGTGTTGGTGAGAACCCCGTAGCTTCAGAGGCCTTACAGCTTCCCTCATATTCTGTTTCCCACCTACATGGGTGTGACACAGATTCCTATCCGTGCATCGGGATGATTTTTGTTAAGGGAAGGAGAAAAAGAAGTGTTGGATACCCCTCATTCTGGCTTGCAAATGAGACCTTCCCATCCTGGGGGAGGGGAACATAAGAGACCCGTCACTTTGGAACGCAGTTTGGTAGTTTCTTATACAAAGTTTAATATCCACTTACTGGGTGACCCGACGGGTTCATCCCTTGGTATTTACCCAAGAGAAAGGAAAACACATGTTCGTACAGAGACCTGTAGGCAAACACGCATGGCAGCTTTATTCGTAAGAGCCAAAAACTGGAACCAGCCCAGCTGTCCGTCAGCAGGTGGAGGGGAGAATGCACGGAGGTCTCTCCATCGGTGGGACACTACTCAGCAGTAAAAAGGCGTGAGCTACTAGCACACGCAGTGGTGTGACGGCCGGTCGGCCGGCCAAACCGCTATGCTGGTTGAACGTGGCCAGACTCAAAGGGCTGCGTCCTGGAAGCTTCCATTTACAGGAAATTCTAGAAAGAGCAAGCTATAGAAGAAGAGGTAACAGGGCGGTGCTGCCAGGGTGGGAGAGGGAGTGGAGTCCCTTCTGTCTAGACCCTGAGCCCAGGCTGATGCCCGCCGACAGGGGAGCCCATCCCGGCTGTCCAAGGTGCCCTGGGCTTTGCTCCACCGGGAGACCCCCCTGGGCTTTCCTTCCAGCTGGAGCTATCAGTCTACCCGTCCCCACCCCTGGCCCACCTGGCTGCAGCCCAAGCCCCTTGCCGTGTACTTGGAATGCTCAGGGTCGACAGTCTTGCATCCAAGCCTGCTGAGCCCTCAGACCCCCTCCCTACCCCAGAACACCCATCTGTCTTCCCATGACTCAGCCCTACCCCAGGCCCCAGGTCACAGAGTCCTGCCTAGTGCTTGCAAGACCTGTCAGGGGCCACAGACCTGTACCCGCCCTCTGGCTGGGTCCTGCTACCTGGGGCCACACCGGGTTCCAAAGGACTTGGTCTGTTTCCTACTAGAGACTCTCCAGAGGCCGCCTGTGCCCATCTTTACCTCCCCTTCAACTTCCTACCAGGCCATCCTGATTCCCTTCCCCCGAACCTGGCCCAGCCTGGCCCTAATCAGCCCTCACTCCCTCTCTCTCTGCTGCAGCAAGACCGGGTCCACCCTCCTCAAAATCTCCCCAGCCTTGCCCTCCTGTGACCAGTGGGCTGAGCCCCCATGCCCAAGCTGGCGATGGCACTTCTCCGGCCTCCGGGCTTGTAAGGAAGGGTCTGGAGTCAGACGCACGGACCTCAGAGCCTGCCTACGTCCCCTACGAGCTCTTGGAGCTGGTTTCCAAGCGTGTACCACAGCACGGAGGGTGCTCCAAGAGCCCCCACGAGGGGCGTGTCGGTGACGTTATTACAATGCCTGAGTGCAGCAGATACACCCCAGGACCCCCCACGGGAGTGTGTGAGTCCCTGGACCGCTGGGGCTAGGGTCACCTCCTTTTGACCAGAGTCACCGTCTGGCTCACCCAGCGCCCGTCGGCTTGGCCTGCCTTCCCTCCAGCTGCCGGGGCGCCCCGGGATATCTGGGCGGGGGGGGACAAAGCAGGCATTTGCGAGGTCTGGGGGGCCCACAAGGCTGGGTGGGGGGCTGCATAGGCACACTCAGCTTCCCAGTCAAGCACAGGTAGGATGTGGCCGGGCTAGTCCCCTTCGCTGAGCGGATGGAGGTGGCCTCTGCCTGGGCTTTCCTCCCAGAGGAGCCGAGTTTCCGTGACCCCCCGGCTCTGGCCGGGTCGTAGAACGCTAGAGGGCAGAGAGGGCACCTTTGGGCTCAGAACCCAACACTCGCTGGTTCTGGGGCTCTTCTGAGCAAGGCCTGCCCTTCTGCCTTGTCTATGCCCCGGGAACTGGGTTGAGGACCTCACGGGGTCCTGGGAAGACCAGCTGAGATAAGACAAGCAAGGACTTTGCATCCTGGCAGGCTCCAGACCCGTGACACACGGCCGTGACCTGATCTAATGGCACGTTCCAGAACATTGCTATTGAAACTCCCCCGTGCGGGGCCTCCTGCATGTTAGCGCTGATTGTCGGGGCTGCCGACACTGGGCAGGGCCAGGGATTCAGAAACAAGCCCGCCGGCCTCACGGGAACTCCGGGCGGAGGTCGGTGCTGTGGTTCTGGCCCTCCGTGGCCGAGAAGGTGTTATTTGGGCCAAGTCATTAACCGCGTGGGCCTCCAGCTTCCTCGCTGGAAATGTGGCAAACGTCGTCACTGGCGGAAGGATGGGCCGTAATTGTTCCAGCACCGGACACCACGAGCCTAAAACCTCTCATTGCCTCACGCAGAAAGGCCCCTGGACAAAGTCAGGACCTCAGCGACCCCCAGCCCCAGGCCTCTCCCTCCCTACGCGCCCTCCGGAGGTCATCCGGAGTGACAGGTGCATTTCCCATGAGCACGCAGCCAAGTGTGGCCGTGTGCTGTAAAACCCAGGCCTCCTGTCTTCTGAGACTTTTAGCAACATCCACACTTGGGCCCGTGTCGTCACCGGCAACATGTCTCAAAATGCGTTAAGAAGGTACCGTTCGCCGGGCACTGCCCTAGACAGTCCTCATGCACCATCACGCTGGGTCCTCCCCGCAGCCCCACACACGCCGCCATCACTGTTCTTCCTATTCAGCAGATGCAGAAGCAGGCCCAGAGAGGCTGAGAGACCTCTCCAAGGTCACACAGCAATCTGAATCCCTGCAAAGCCTGTGCTCTCATCCCTACGCCACGCTGCCTCCCAGCCGGCTTCCCTCGTGGCCGCTCGGATGACTCGGCGCAATCAGCCACTCCAGCTGGAGGGGGGACCCCTGACAGGTGTGGGTGACCGCTGATGTGGGCTCTGCAGAGTTCCTCAGGATCCGCCCTCCCTCCCCTGCCTCTGCTCACCCCTCTGCCATTCACCTTGCCACCCCTGCTCCCTTTTCCTGCCACCACACAGCCACTTGGCCCTGGTGTCTGCTCTTCCTCTCCCTAGGTCCTGTTTCCATGGGGAGGGTGCCAAGGGGCTGACTCTGGCCAGAGAGATGGATGGAGGGGTTGCTGCTTCTGATCCCGTGTCAGCTGCACAGTGCGTCCTCGGTCCCTGGTTGTGCAATCGTGGAGACGTGGCAGGGGGTTGCCTCCAGGGAGCTGGTGCTCCGGAGGGTGCTCTGGTCCCCACCGCCCAGGACAGATGCTGGCCATCCACGGCGGCCTGACACTGCCCTCCAGCAGACGAGGTGCTGGGAGGGCCGGAGCGGGGGTGCCCGCCTGCTTTTCCAGCAAGAATGGAGCGAGGGGAAAGCGTGAGCCCCGGGCAGGAGAGGAGGAAGCCGAGGCGAGCTGCAGCAGGCAGGATAAAGGATAAACGTCGCCCGGCAATGTGGCTGCTCTCCCCGTGCGGGGCTGGCTGGGAGGGCCCTGAGCCCCAGGGTCCCCCCCCCAAAGCTGATGGTCATGGCCTCCGTGGGGCGATGGAGCGGACCGGCCCCCTGTGCGTGGGCAACGCTCCCCACTCTGCCCGGAAGACGCCAAAGGACCAATGGCAGAGGCTGGGGTGGATTCTTGCCCGGCAACAGCCACCAAACTCGGGGGCCGGAAGCCGCCCCTCCCACATCCTCTGGGTGGCCCGGCTTTGCAAACGCAGGAAACTGCCAGTTCGGGCTCCCGAGATCCGCGGGAAGAGCGGGATCGCTGCGTGGGGTGTGAGCGAGCTGCCGTGCGTGGCTGTGCTCCTGGGGAGCGGTACCCTGAGTCCGGCGGGGGGCTGCCCACTCACCGGGAGTGGGGTGGGGAGGAGCGGCCCCCCAAGGGCCCACCACCTGCAGGTGCAGAGAATTAGGCTGCAGGAGCGTCACCGTCACCGTGTCTGCCCAGCCCGGTGACGCGACGTGCAGGAGCCCGTCCGTGGGGCTCCGCTCCAGACCCAGCCCCGGAAGACCCCTCCCCTTCGGGCAGGGCACTGGGCCGAGGGCCCCCAGGAAGGGGCCCGCCCTTGATTGTCCAGGATCAGAGTTGTGTTTTCCTGAAGCTGCCCCTCCCCGCCCCCAGAGGAAGCCTTCGTCTCCTCCCCACCCACCACCCACCAGAGGGCCCAAGGACACAGAAAAAACTCTCCTCTGTCCCGGCTTTTTTGGTCCATGGAGACGAGAGAGCCCCAGAGTAAGGACCCAGCACCCCAGGAAGGGGGAGTCCAGGCACAGAAGAGCCACAAAAAGCATTTTACCCTTCACAGATAGATGTGGCGGACTTACTCTGGGCCATGTGGTGGGGGCAGACCCCAATGCCTACCTTCCAGAAGCCAATCTACCCCTGAAGCAGCCGGCTAGATTCCAACAAGTAAGGGGTTTAGCAACAGGAAAAGCCAGTTCCTTCCTTCACCCTGGGCCCACAGCACACGCCCATTCTGGAGACGCCCAGAGGACCACAGAGGACCACAGGGGAGCCCAGGATAGGAAACCTGGAGAGGACTGCACCCCCACTGTTCTCCCAGCTAGAAGCTGGGGTACAGCATCAAAGATTTGTTCCGATGTGAAAGCATCGCAAAGGCCTCGCAACCAAGCTGGGTCCAGCCATGGGTTCGCGGAGATGCCCACTGAAATGAGCGCAGGGGCAGGAACTCAGCCTGCCCCGGCTCCTGCTTCTTGGGTGCCCAAGACGCCCACGGGGCAGCCCCAGGCATGCCCAGATGGGACAGGATGGCTCCGGTCCCCAGTAGTAGCCCCCACCATGGCTTCTCTTTCTGGACTCCATGGAGCCCCTCCCTGCATCTGTGTTTGCGGCCAGACCTGCCAAGTCCCCCATGCGTGGGTCAGGGCCCTCCCTGTCCTCCGGACATGACGTGCAGGGGTCCCAGCCTCTCTGGGTGGTCCGCAGTGGGTTGAAGCTCTTGAAAACGGGAAGGGGCTTCCCTGTACATGGTTACAATGAGGAGTATTTAGCCTGGCAGCAGGTGGGACAAAGACAGGGAATGAGAGAAGGGGCGGTCACTGCACCCCCGCCCCTCCAGCAGGCTCCCTCTCTCCCCTCCCCTTCCTCCCAGAGACACTTTGGTCAGTGGGGGTCTCAGGGAACACCCCTACCACTCACCCCTGCCCTCACTCACAGGGCAGGGGTGAGTGGTAGGGGTGTGCCCTCTGTGCCCAGACCTCTCAGATCCAGCACGCTGGGCTTATGGCCGACTGATCACCGAACCAAGGATTCTCCGAGTGGGCCGGTGTGGCCCAGTGTGGCCCAGACTGTAAGTAAATGGCCGGGGCTGGGGGAGAGCTCACACACAGGGTGGCCAGGCTGGCTCGGACCCTGAGATGGAAAGCATTTTGGAATGCGACCCTCTGCCAGCGTCTCCAAATGCAGGAGGAGAGGAGGAGGCGGCAGAGGGCCCCCACCCCCGGACCTCACTCACCTGCCGTCAGCACCCCAGCCCCCTTGTCCCCCCTCGCTGACCCCCCTCTCTGCTCCAGGATCTGAGGGACACATCGTGGTGGAGCCCTCCCCCACTCTCCCCGGAGCTCTCTGCCTCTCTGCCTCCGCTGATTTAGAATGGTAATAGCAGGAGCGGGGTCTTTCTCTCTCTTTTAGTCAAAATCAATGACAATGAAGAGTTATAAGGCGAGCCGTGGGGAGGAAGAAGAAAGCGCCTGGTGTCAAAATTGATGCAGGAGGCAGTTAGAGGAACCTATTAGGATTTCAGTTGCCTTAGGGTGTGCTGCTCAGCACAGAGCGGCGAGATAGCGGCGAAACCCACTGGCAGGCAGGCAGCCTTCTTCCCCAGCGCACCTGTCATTAATGTGGAAGGCGGAACATCGCAGCTATTAGTCTGGGGGGGACCACATGGCGGAGATGTTTCAGTCACACTAGAAGGAGAGAAGAGCACCATCGGAGCCTAAAAAATGCAGTCTCGGGGAGGGCAGAAAGGGGAGCCCCGAGTTGGCCGCTGGGGTGTTTCTGGGGGTCTTGGGGCCTCCGAGAGGAAAGAGTCAGTGCCACACACAGGGGCTGAACCTTGCAGGTAGGGGGGTGCCTGGTGGGACGCAGCAAGGCTGGCCAGCTGCTGCCCGTGGGGTCCCTTTGTTTCTCTCCTGTCATTCTCCCTGGCAGGAGACCAGCACACCAAGCGAGACCACCCCTGGGACTCACCCTGCTCCTCCCTCCCTCGGAGCAGCACCGGCTCCCACGCTCCCCAACGGAGAGGAAAGCAACTGGGAATAAGGGGCTTACTGGGCCCCTGCTGTGTGCTGGGGAGAGACTGGGGTAGCTTGGGTCTCATGGTCTTGACCGTGATGACCCAGAGGGACACAGAAGATGCCGGCCTGGCAGAGCTGGCTGCCGTGGTGAGCGAACTCAGGGACCGAAGCCCCAGCACCGGCCTGGGCGTGCAGGGAGTGAGGTGGGAGGTCCCAAAGCAAGCACTCAAAAACAGTCCCTTCCCCCGCAGCACCCACCACGCCCACGCCCATCAGGTGGCTTGTGGGAGCCCCTGCCAGACTCCTCCTCCATCAGGGTGCTGGGGGTGCGGCCCGTCCTCGCGACCGACAAGACAGGCTGGGTTCGCGACAACGGGGTGCCCAGCTCCAGCCAGGCTTGCCTGGGCCTGCCCCGCTGAATCTTCACACCCACCTCTTGTCTCCGTTTCACCTGTTCTAAGGAAGCTGGGGGACAGACAAGGTCGAGAATCTGCCCAGGATTCCCAGAGCTCGAAGCAAGGGGCAAAGCTAGAATTTGAACCCGGTGTCCTCGGATTTTGCTCTCCTCCTCCAAGACCACCCAGTCTGAGCCCAAATCTGTAGCTCAGCGTGACTCACCCCATCGCAGTCCAAATGGGGGCACCCCTGGCCACCCTGCGATCAGGCTGCCCCCGCTCTGCCTCCGCAGATGTCTGCGGTCGCCCCAGTCCTTGCCCCTGAGGAAACACAAGGAGAGCGCGGCAAAGGCGGGGATGGACTTGGTGTGGGATCGCGTGTGGCTAATATTCCCCGTTAAATAAATACATTTTGCTAATTGGATTACTCAGACAGTATAATATACTACTGGATTTCCAACACGATGCTAATAAATTGTGTGAAGAACTTAATCATGTTAGCATCCCGAAAGCTTGTAAGAGATGAAATTAGAAAATCAGGCAAAGTTGACATCAGGGGTTTTGCCGAGGCGTTCAGATCCGTGAAGCTTCCACGCGCTTCCCGACGCCAGGCAGCCGTGTGCCCCAGGACCCTGGGGGTGGCGAGGGGTGGTGGGGAAGGGGAGGGGGCATAGGCACTTGGCCAGGAGGTGAGAGTCATCAGCCGTGCCTGACACGCGTGCTTGCCGGTGAGGACCGCACACTTGCCTCTACCCCCTCCCCGGGGTGTCCCTCTCCCCAGGCAGCCTGCTTCCCGGCAGGCACACGCCTGTTCACACACGCCTCCCCTGTGAGCTCACAGACCGAACCATCCATCATGCTACCAGGGTCAGGGGCGCCCACCGTGGACCAGGCTTCCTGCTTTGTGTCCCGCCCCGCAAGCGACTTGTACGGTTTCTTTAAGACACTCACAGCGCTCACCTTCTGTGTACCCGGCGCTAACCGGTGAAGACCCACGACGAGGCGGCCGCCGTCTTCAAGAACATCACAGCCAACGTGCACGGGATACATTCCAGGGGACAAAGCCCGTGTCCGGTTCAGAGGGTGCCTACCTCTTCCTTCTGGGCAGGGGAGTAGAGGTGAGAAGAGCAGAAACAACAGGAGGTAGGCACCAGGAGATAAAGTCCCGGCCAGAGACATGGCGGGGGGTGGGGGGATCCTCAGCTCAGCAGGAAGGACGCAGCAGGAGGTGAGGCCGAGGAAGCAGGTGGTAGAAGGGTTGTAGCCGGTCAGAGCCTTTGCAGGAGGCCAGGAGGCACCAGGAAGGACGCCGCTGTCCTCTCCGGGTGCGGGGGCAGGGCAGAGACAGTGGGCAAGGTTCTAGACAGGGAATGAGGGATCGGAGGGGAAGGTGAAGGAGGAAAAGTCCAGAGTGACTGTCGGGGTGTGAGGAGGCGTGGGCTGGGGGAGACCAGAGTGACGGGAGGGTTTGAGGCCACCTGAGATGAGGGGCCCTGGGGAGAAACACTCTCACCTCCCTTAACACGTTCATGTGGGGTGCGGCCTCCTGTCTATTTGGAGCTATGTGGCCATCTCTGCCAGCTCTCTGGGACACGCTCACACACACACGCATGCGCGCGCACGCACACACACACACACACACACTGCTCACACGCATGCTTGGCTCACGCACCTGCTTCTCAGGAACCAGCATAAGAAACCTGACGTCATGAGCCGACGGGTCACCCTGTCTGTCTCGGCCCAGGGAACAGAAGCCCTGGCGGGAAGGCAGCCTGAGGAGTCCCGGCCGCAGCCCTAGCCTAGCATTCCGAGGCTGCACTCTCAAACCTCCCTCCCGACAGGCCCAAATCCGTTCGCCTCTGCCCCAGCTGGCCCGAGGTGCCCCGTGGGAGTGGGGACAACCGAGCATCTTCTTGCCCCATTCGAGCCCTGGAACGCCCCGCCCGGGACCTCTCTGTGCTCTTCCGCCCCTCTGCTGGGCAGCTTGGGGCCGTTCCTGCCCACGTGGTCCCGGCAGCAGGCTGGTGGGCTTCGCCTCCAGACTTTCAGGGGGCACGGTCTCGCTCCGGGCTCCAGACTGGAAGACGGAGGTCGTGGGGAGCCACTCATGTAATTGACCTGCAACGTGAAGGTTGAACTTGGAGTGTTCCTGCATCCTTCATGTCCTTTGTGGTCTTCTACCATCTTCGTTCCCTGGAGAAAGGGCAAGAGAGGGCTGGTGGTCCTTCTGGAGGGAAGCTTGGGGCTCCTGGTAGTGCCCTTCCCAGCACCTAAGGCAAGGCTCTCAGGTATACGTTGAATGAACGCACGAAACAAGCCGTCTCCGGCCTCCCCCTCTGCTCCTGGCTAGAAGGAGTGCCCAGCACGCTCTCATTTATAAACATGTCCGGCTCCAACCCCATGTTCGTGCTGGGCAAGCTCTGTGGTGCTTTTCCAGTCTAGAACGAGGACAAGGAAAACCCTCATTTCTTTACACTTCTTCAAGCTGGCGTCTCTCCTTTGAATTAGACATTCTTGACGGGACCTTCTGATCACATCTTTATGGAGTGGGAGACGCTGAGGGGACCATAAAGCCATTCAAATGCCACCCTTGTCCCACATGCAGGCCAGTCGCAGAGGCGCGGGTGGGCCTGGGTGGCGAGAGGGAGGAGCTGGCCGACTCGGCGGGGTCTCTGTGTCTCTCAGCGAGGCCAGAAGGAATCCAGAGGTAAGCAAGAGAGGTCTCCGTGACAACTACACATTCCGGGCAGTGATGTTATTTGCTGCAACCCGGAGGTAAGATAATAACATGAGTAATTTAAGCCCCAGGCTCCAGGTTGGAATCTACAAGCAATAAGAAAGGAAGGGGAGGGGAGAGGAGGGAGGGGATGGGGAGGCAGGGGTGTCTGGGCAATGAGACAAGGAGAGAAGAGTGTCCAGCAAAGGTAGCGCCGTGTGTAAAGCTCAGAGAAACGCAGAGTGAGCAGAGTAAGGAACAGGGAGCCTGCAGGAAGTGAAGAGCCCACAGAGGCAGCTTGCAGGGGTGAAGGCAGCCGCTCCCCGGAGCCAGCTTCTACTTGGGCACCAGATCTGGTTTTTATATTGTCGGGAATTTGGGCGACTGGTTGCTAGATGGAGCCTTGTAAAAGAAATCCAATGATAGAAACTCACAATTAGAGAAATTTGGTCCAAAAGGATGATCCGAAAAACTCGAAACTCCCCACTTACTAATTATTTCGCTACATTTGACTAGTAGCTGCACTCTTGAGATAATTTGTATTTCTTGCCTCTGGATGCTGGAAACATTCTATAATGGTGACCACCACACCTTTCTTCCCAGCTCGCTGCTCCATGAGCTCATGCTGTTTGTCTGAAATTGGCTGCGCTATGAGGATTTACACCATGGAAATTGGCAAACTCTACAAATCACGGCTTGATTTATGGGGTGTTGCTGATTGTCTAGACTCAAGAAAGCAGTAGAGAGAACGTTAATCATACAGGTTCGGCTTTCAACGGGCTTATTGCCATGACACTGTGAAGGTCACAGAACGATTGTCAAATTAGGGTTGGTGAATCGCAGCACAGGTCGACTATAGATACAAGAGCTCGGCAGAGATCGGCAAAGGCATTCTGAGTACCTGTTGGCTACAGGGAATTCGCAATAAGGACTAATGTATACTTCATTATTATTTGTTAATCGGTGCCCCACACCCTTTATGTTGGTAAAACCTATAATAAACACACACGTGCACACTCGTTTGTTTTTCCACCAGCGGCTAGTCCCACGTTTATCAGCACAGCAGAGTCCGAGGGCGACATCAGGTGTCGCAGCTTCCTGGTGGATAAGAGGCTGGTCCCCTTCGCTGGGACTGGGAGCACGGAGGGAGTAGTAATCACATTAGGTTTTCAGACACTGGTTTGAGGGGAGGACAGACAGGTGGCCACCTGTAGGGGGGCAGGGACAGCAGGGAGGAGGCTCTGACAGATGCCCCATGCCGCGTGTGTGTGGCAGTGGTGGCCAGGAATGCACAGTGCGCAAGAAGGCGGAGGCCCAGACAGGATCGCAGCCCGCTGCTGGCTCTCATAGCCAAGGTGAAGGTCTGCAGCTACCACCCTGGGCTCCTTTACACGAGTCTCTCTGGAGCATGAGCCATCTTCTGGGGATGGTGGCTAACCCAGGGGCTGCTGAGAGGGAGGTGGCCTTCTTTTGCTGTGTTTCCCACAGCTCCGGGCTCAGGGTCCTCTGTGGCCTGGGGTTCCGCCCAGGGCGGGGGACCAGGTGTCAGGTCATCCGCCTGTCACTCAATCCCCCTTACAGGCCCAGGAAACCCTCCTCTGGACTCCTGTGAGGGCCCAGCACAAGGCTGGGTGGCTGCGGCTGGAGATGTGCGCCCCCCTCCCGACGCAGCACCCCCGTGCCCCCGGGGCCATCCCAGGGACTCAAAGCCGGGGATGTTCAGAAGAACCTTCTCCTCCGCTGGGCAGCCTGTCGCAGGCTGCGGGGCTGCGTGTGCCCTGTCCTTGGCCCCCGCACGGACCCGGCCACACTCTTTCATCCACTCCCGCGGGGTCCCCACGCCCCTGGCCCTCTGGCACGAGAGACGGATCGCTGCTCCGCGGGAATCCTGCTCTACAAGGTTCCGCGTGTTTGCCCGAGAAATACGGAGAACGCTCTTACCGTGTACGAACTTTAGTCTGCGCGGAACACTGCCCGTGACAAAAATGCCATCTTCTAAATGGTTTTCACGCTGGGGTATCCAGCCATTAATCGTGGTGCCTGCAGGGCCCGTGGCGCTGCCTGGGAAATCCGCGCGTCCGCATGGCACCCCGAGGACGGCCCCCGCTCCATTATTCTGGGCACGGCTCAGGGGTCCTGGGCCTGCCCTCCGCTCCCCGAGGGCCTGGCCTGGAGCCCGCCTCGCCTGGCAGCCTCCACACGGCCCTGGTATGGAGGTCTCTTTGCCGCCCCCCCACCTGGAGTCGATGCCCCTGCCGGGGTCTCTATGTTTAGTCTCCACCATGTCTGCGCTGCTGCCTGGTCCTCCCTCTCCTGCTGGAAGCAGGGGCATCGTTCGGTGGGGGCCGGCTCCTGCTGCCTCCTGCCTGCCTAATTGGAGGACAGGCAAGCGACGGAATTCGGGACATTCACCCCTCCCCCACCCCAAGACATCCTCTGATGTCAGCCGGGAACATTTGCACCGTCCAGTTAGGTCGCCACCAGCCCCATGTGGCCCATGAACACTCGGAACCAAACTGCTCCAAACGAGCCGGCTGTGATGGGAAAGGCAGGCCCATTTCAAAAGCTCGGTGCCAAAAGCAAAAAAAGGGGAAATCTCTTATCAGCGAGTTTTATGCTGATGACATGTTGAAATGACAATGTGCAGGGCGCCCTGGGTTAAATAAAATGTATTATTGAATTTCATCTCGCCTCTTTCTTTTCCCTTATTGAATGTGGCTCCTGGAACGTTCAAAATTCCAGATGTGGCTTGGGTAATGCTTCCGTGAGGCTAGACACACACTCCAGGCAGAGACCAGGCCTAGGCGTGGCAAAGACAGATGGGGAGCAGAAGAGGAAGGCCGGGTCCCCGCACAGGGACTGGGTGCTCCCAACCTTGTGGTCGGGGGGCGTCCTGCACACACAAACATCTGTGCCAGCCAGCACCTTTGGGGGTTGTCCGTGTTTAGCAAGCCTGGTGCTCAGACGAGGCTGCGGAGACACACACTGCACTTTACGAATAGATATTCAGTGATGACCTCGGGGATAGACAGGTACAGGGAGCCAGGGCCCCCCGAGTCCCCCTTTGGAAGGGAACGAGGATGACCTCAGCAGGGAGCAGACGGTGGGGGTCCACCCCAAACAATCAGCAGTGCCCCCCCCCCGGGTGATATTCAGATCTCCCCTGCCCGACACCCTGACCCACAGGTCTGTTCCGAGCCACTCTGAAAATGACCAGGTGATACGCATCAAGGAGAGATAAGGCTGAGCCGAGGAACTTCCCGATGCCTCCTGGATTTTTCCCAGGCCCCCTACGACTAGAACCCAATTTCCACCGTGTCCGGAAAAGCACCTGGGTACCTGCCCTGTGACCGTGGGGATGTTTTTCCATCCACGTTGTCCTGAGTCTGACTCGTGTGCAAATGAAGAATAAACACGTTCTAGGATCCGGGGGTGGGGGTCAGAGCGTGCGGGTGCCGGAGGGCCCGGAGAGCAGCCTGCGAGCTAACATCCCCTCCCGCTGAGGGATTTGCCTGGCAGACTTTTTGGAGCATCCCTGCTTGCTGGACTCAGCTGGAGGCTGAGGATACAAAGATAGATATGCCACCCGCCCGTAGGCATGTTAACCCGTTGTTCCAAATACATGGGTGAGGGACAGGAGGCCCACAAGCTACCTGGGGGCCTTGAGCCCAACCTGAGGATTTGGAAATGTACATGGAGGAGAGGGAGGAGCCGATGTCTCAGCCGTTTGAAAGGATGAATTCCAGGTGCCCAAGAAAGTAGAGGCGGGGAGGACATTCTGGCCCAGGGCTTTATAGACGCAAGTCTCTGAGGCTTGTGGCAAAGTCAAAGGTGGGAGGAATGTGACCAGGGATGGGGGCAGGGTTTGCTGAGCCGTTTGGTTTCAGTACCCTTTAAAGGTCAAGGCAGGGAGTGGCAGGAGAGGAGGCTGGATGGTTGAAGGGGGTGGGACGGAAGGGCCTTGAATGCCACACCCAAACATCCCCCCTTTTCCCTGGAGACAATGGGGCCCCCTGCTGAAGGGCTCTGAGCTGAGGCAGATGAGGTCAGATTCAGATTTTCCATCAAGTGTTCTGACAACTAGGGCTTGGAGTTGAATTAGCACGAAAGAGGCAAAGTTTGGTGCCTGAACTTGAACACTGGTGTTAAGGATGGAAAAGAGGCAGAGATCCAAGAAATATGTAAAAGATGTCATGGGTCAGGCTCGATGTCAGAGTCAACGTGGGAGTCAAGGGAGACCACCTCAGGGGCACAGTGTGTCTCCCAGACATTGGCTGTGATCTCCAGATAAGAGAACATCCTAGGCGAGTCTCCTGCAAATCCTGGAAGCAGAGACAAGATCCGCCGATGACCCGCCCCGGGCCCGCACAGCCGTGCAGCCGCCCACCAGCCTCCTGCTCACCTCTCACCGCCGGGACGGCCCAGGATACAGGGGTGACTGCCAGCAGCAGGTTGAATGCAGCTAAGCAGCTCAATCAAGACCTGACTGTAAGGATGATTACGTGGAAGCATCTCATGGATTTCATGCGAGGGGTGGGGCTGCCAGAGAGCGCTTCCCAAAACTCACAGTGTGCCCGGCCCCAAGACAGCCCCCTGCGACGTCTGGCTGGGTCTAATTTAGGTACGTAAATTTAGTGGTTCTGTAAGTAAAATTGCCTTTGTTGTTTGGAACACTTGTGCCATAATTTATGGGCTCTGCTGGTTCCTTCGGTGGGTCTCTATGACGGAGTAGGTGATGGCCGTGGAATGGCTGTTTCTATAAAGAACTTAGATAAAGTGTGCAGAAAAATTCAGCCCCGCCATCCTGACCATCATATTCCCAGCCTACGAGAGCGGGCCGGTCGGTGGTTAGCTGCCAACCGCCAGGGAGGCCACAGCCCCAGACCCTCGGGAGGGTCAGCGGGAAGGAGCTGGATGCCTGGGTTTGAAGACGCCTTCAGGGGCGCCTGGGTGGCTCGGTCGGTCCGTGAAGCCTCTGCCTTCAGCTCAGGTCACGATCCCAGTGTCCTGGGATGAAGCTCCGACACCGCTCAGCGTCCTGAGTTCAGCCTCCTGCTCAGCGGGAAGTCTGCTTCTCCCTCTGCCTCTGCCCCTGCTCATGCTCGGTTTCACTTTCTCTCTCTCTCAAATAAATTAAAAAATAATAATAATAAAGGATGCATTCAGTACAACCAGCACACAGAAGTTAGGGAGAACTGGGAGCACTCTGAACGGGCAGGAGTCTAGGCATTTTAAAGTCCCCCCCCCCACCTGCTTTCGGACCCAGCCCCGCATGCTGGCCTTCCTCCTCTCCCAACACGCACTGCTCCCCTCGCCTGTGGGGCAGGGGGTAACGGTGAGCGGTGGGGGAGGCAGTGCAGAGACACGACCCGCAGACGAGCAGAGCAGAGGTCAGCCGAAACCCCAGGAAGAGGGTCCACGGGGTTCCGGTTTCTGGACCTCACAGTGGAAGGTGCCGATGTGTGGCAATGAGAAGACAGGTCTAGGAGGCAGGGGCTCCATGTTTTTCCGCGTTCAAGGCACAGGTAGGAACTTGATCTTCCTTCTGCTTGCCCAAGTTACCTGCGGAGCACGCCTGAGCACGTGCCAGCCAGTGGCAAAGAGAGGACGACAAGAGGACGGACGGACGGCCAGCTTGGGCCACCCATCCATTTCTTAGTTGTCCCTGTCCTCGCCCTCCCTCCACCTGCCCCGTCCTCTTGGAGAAGCCCCCCCCCCCAAAGAGCCAGTCTCAAACCCTTGGTCTGAAGAGAACCACTTCTCACTCTGAAGGAAGGGTAGAGAGTGAATGGGGGGGCTGAGAACACGCCCCCCCCCCCCACACTCAGCTCCAGCAGGCAGCCGCCCTCTCCAGAACTGACCGCCCCCTCCTCTTCCAGATGCTGGTGCCCTCCCTCAGTGGGTTTCAGCGCACCCCTCCCCCATGAGTGTCCCCATCAGGGTGGGGATAGAGCAACACGGCCACGTCTTGATTTTCCAAGTCTGGTGATCCACTTTGGGGATTCTCTAAAGCCCATGGTTGCTTCTAGACCAGTGTGACCGCACCCAGTGACCCTCCCGTCCCCCCCCCCCGAGGGGGGACACACAAAGGGGAAGTCTACTCATCTGCGACTCAGCCTGGAAGAAACGCCTTTTGGAGAGGAACTCAGATGTCTGTGAAAACTGGGTGCTGCCGCCGCGAGGTAAGCTCCCGCCATTCTGTACCATGCACCTTGCTGGTCCGTTAATAGGATAAGAACTCTGCTGAAATTAAGCTGCCTCCATATTCGTTTCCGGTTCACTTCTCCCCGTGGGGAGACGCCCCCCCCAAAACAGACTGATAATTACAGACCGCTCCTACCCCCATTAACCGTGACGGGGACTGCGGATGCCCATCGAGGGCTTGCCACGTGCCCAGCGCTGAGTCAGCTCAGGAGATGGAAATTTGTGGAGACAGAAAGACAGAACCCGCAGGCTGTGGCAGGGTCCCCAGGGAGGGGGCTCTGTGGCCAGGATCGGAGTGCAAGTCATTTAATCAAGAGGAGAGCCCCGGAAGCACCCATGGGGAGTGGGGAGGGGATGTGCAGACCGGAGGCAGGTGAATCAGGTACCTCGTTCCTACAGTTACCTCTGAGGGCAAACGGAGCTCCAGCCCAGCAGCAAATTCTGGGAACCGGAGTGACCCGACCAGGAGGCTGCGAGGTTATCCACCAACTCCCTGGCAGCCTTGGTAGGGGGCTGCTCCCCGGGGCATAACTGATGGGCACTTGTGGCCTGCGCCTCTTCCTAGAGGGACCCCAAATCGGGCAGGCGGCCCCAATGCATGAGCAAACAGAAGTCAATGTCATGGGGCTCTGAGTGGGCATCAACAGGGTCTGCCACGCCATTTTGAGAGGAAATTACTTGCCAAGGCCACGCACCTAATAGCAGATAGAGGCTCTTCTCCGAAGCTCGACCATCCCCCAGCCCCACCAGGTTGACCCCACCGAAGGATCCCCCGTCCACAATGCCCCCTGTGGGTTTCCCACGACACCCAGCTCCCAGGTCAGGGGACACAGCGGCTCTCCTGCGAACGCTCCCCTGCTCCATTGCGGAACACCACAGAATGATGCCACAGCACCAAGGTCAAAGGCCAAGGCCAAGGCCAAGGCAAGAACTCGACCTTGAAAACACTTTTTTTTCCCATTGACATGAAGAAGGCCAACTGAAAGAAATGTCAGCGGACGAGCATGGGAGAGGAGGGGAGAACCGGAAGCTCCTGCCCGCTGCCGGGGAAGTGCAGGGGTGCGGCCATCAGCAAAACCAATCTGGTGGTTCTCGGTGAGCTAACCACCGAGCCACCGAACGACCCAGCAATTCCACTCCTAGAAACAGACCCTTGAAGAATCGAAAATGGGTATTCAAAAATATCTTGAATACAGACGTTCACAGCAGTACAGCCCAAGATGGAAATGACCCAAAGGTCCGACCTCGAAAGCGTAGATAAGCAGAGTGTGGTGAATCCACACGCCGGGGTGTTGTTTCTGCAGCCCTGGGAAGAACGGAGTTCGGCTTCGTGCCGCTGCATGGACGGACCTTGGCTCCGTGATGGGAAGTAAGAAGCCAAACACCAAAGGCCACGTGTTGTATGATCCCACATGCATGACGGGTGCAGACTGGGAAATCTGCAGAGACAGAAAGTACGTGAGCGGTTGCCGGGACCAGAACGAGAAGGAATGGGGCATATCTGCTTCTTGTGGGCTTTCCTCTCGAGCGGATGAAAATGTTTTCAAGCAGGTGATGGTGATGGCTGTACCACATCATGAGTGTTCTAAAATACCACTGAATTGTATTTAAAATCGTTAAAATGGTAATTTTGTGTAATGTATTTTACCACAGTAAAAAAAAAAAAAATAGCCCCCCACCCCAAAAGGAGGAAGAAACGATAAGGAAATTAGAAGCATCCATTGCACATAATTCATAAGGGTACTTGCAAAACACGTGAGAAGTCACGACTCCTTTTCAGTGCAGCACGGAGCCCAGGGACAAACCCAAACCAATAATAATAAAATAATAAGACCTAACAGCTGTGGGAATAAAACCATCTCTTCAACTCACATGTGGATAATCGAGAGTTAACTCTTAATAAAATAATAAAACGCAGGAGCAGTGGGAATAAAAATGACGTCCTTAGCCATCTCCCGGAGACCGCATTCCTGAAATAATGACTCCCCGTTTTATCTCCTTCATTTTATTGTGCAAGAGGTAATATAGCCGGGCCGTTCCCCAACTTCCAGCGGAAAGGAATTGTCAGTCAAGATGAAAAATGTCATAATTTAAGTCTGTCCCAGCCTGACGAGAGGGTCCATATGGTCTTTAAGTGAGGCGCGTGCTGGGGGCACGTGGAGCTGTGATTGACACGGTCACAGGCAGATCTGCTTCCTCCTCGACCTTCAGGGACACGTGGACGGTCGCCTGGATGTGTCCCTGCAAGCCCTGGAAACAGCAGGAAGAAAGGAGCATGGTGACGCCCGGCAGACCCCAGGAGGAGATCGGCGATGGAAGAACCCAGAAAATAACGGGTTTCCCTTTTTCTCCCCTGCTGCTGCCTGAAGCCGGACTCTTTAGAGCAAATCACGCAGTCTGCAAGTCTGGGGGTATGGGGGGGGTGTCAGTCACATCTGGTTGTGTTATTGTTGTGTTGCTGTGTTGTTTTCTCTTCTGTTGGGAAGTTTTGTTGGGGAGGAGGCTTGCAAGAGACCGGGCACTCAAGGGTGGCGTGTAGTCAAGCTTGCTCTCCCTTGCACCGCGCTCAACCAGAGCTCAAGGACGCACTGTACCCCTTGGGCCACAAGGCGATGTCCTTTAAGTCAGAGACGCCCCAGGTGAGAGACATCCTTGAAGCAGGATGTCCCCAGTGTTTCTGGTGTCCAGCCTCCTTGGAGACTCCCCAGAAAACCCAGCACAAGACGGGGAGACTCTCCTCGGCCTCTTCCTGGATCCCCTGTGTGGGGCTTCAGCTTCTCAGAATGAACAGAAACCAGTCCTGGTTCCTCCTTCTTTGGAGCCTGCCAACCACCCCCCCCACCCCCCTGTTGTTGTTTTTTTTAATTTTAAATGACCCCATCTGAACAGCAATGCAAGCACCCAGCCGGGGCAGCAGCCCGTCTCGTCCCCACCCTCTCTGGGTCTGCTGGCCCCGGGGAGGCGGTGGAGTTTCTCCTGGGAGATCGGAATATTGGGGAGGCTCCAGGAATTTCTGAGGACGGCAGCAGGAGCTTGCAGACCGCGCATGCCCGCCACCCACACACACTCCGGCCCGCTCTCCCTCCTCTCGGGAGCCCCCGCACACCTCATTGGCATCCAGTCCCATTAACTGATGGCTTCTCCCACCCTAATATTCTAGGCTGTACGGCAAACCTCCTTCTTTTGTTTCCACTCGCCGCCGTCCTTCCGAGAGGGGCCTGCTTTGATTAATAAGAACGTTCCGCCTGAGCCGCTTTCCCAGCCGTTCTAAAGGGCAGCTCCTCTTTCCGGCAGAGGCATTGATCCGCTGATGGAAGGCGAGCCCAGTGATCAATACGGAGGGCAGGAGGAACAGATTCCAGGGTCTTTGGAAGGCCAAGATTTGATATCTTTCTTCTCCCCTGAACCTCCCTGCTCTCCTGAGCTTCAAACGGACGGCAGGAGGGGATTCTAGGATGCGTTGCCCTGTGCCCAAAGCCACCAAGTTACCTCTGAAACAATGTGATAATCAGCTGGGCAGGGCAGGGCAGGGAGGGCAGCCCCCAGCTCCATCCGTCCTGCTCATGCTGTTGGGCGGCCGCCCCCTCCTCTCCACCTCTCCGGGCCCCTGCTCTGGGCTGGGGGGCAGCCCCTCGCTTCAGAAGCCAGCCTCTCTACCCATGAGCTGGCCTGGGCCGGGGCACCCACCGGGGGTGGTGGCAGGGGGAGCCCCGAGGTCCCCTCCAGCCCTCCCTCCCCTCCCCCTCCCCTCCTCCCCTCTCCCCTCCCTCCCCCCTACCCCTTCTTTCCTCTCTCCAGATCTGCTGTAACTGACATTTTCCATCTGACAGGTTCTGTTTTCCCTGCCTCCGGTTGCCAGGGAAACAAGCAGAGAGGACCGCAGCCAGGGAGCCGTTAGCTGCCTTTTTAAGGGGCCCTGGACATAAACAGCACTTTCCATAATGGGAGCTGGGCACAGAGGTTTTAAAAAAAACAAAACAATGCAGAAGAGGAAGCTAAAGTGGGGAGGGGGTGAGTCAGAGGAAGAGCCCCCCGGCCCCCGCCCAGGGTTAATGGGAGACTGAAGGACGCAAGACAGACCTCAGACAGCCTTACGCTCCTCTGGACAAAACCAGCGACCCTTCTGGAAGGTCTGATCCTCCCCTTGATGTGCAGAGAAGCAGACACCTGGCCCCCAGCCCTGATGGCTTCTCTGAGACTAAGAACAGACTTGGGACCGTGGCTCCACTGAGCGGGGTGGGGGGGCTATTAAGATCAGAACCCTCGAGGTTGAAATGATGCTCTTCCTTAAGTGATGGGGCTATGCAGAGCTATCTTTGGAGAAAGGTAAGGGGCTTTTGTTTCTCAGAGCACACTTACCCCCTGGGTACAGTGGAGTGGAGAGAAGGGCAGGATTTGGGGGGAAAGTGACTCAAGTACAAGGTGGCAGAGGAGGGTGCCCCCTCTTTCAGAAAGCCAGCTGGGATTGGGTAGTCAGAGACCTCTGCCATTCATCCATGAATCTTCTCGAAGCAGCCACTTCCACACCCCTCTTGTTTGCACACACACACGTGCACGTGTGCACATGCATGAGCCTAAGCACACAGGTTCTTGCAAGTGGGTCTAAGTGGACCAGTCCTTGGCAAGCTCGGGAGCAGACCCTTTATTTGCTGGTCCTCAAAGGCAGCCCTTTGGTTCCTCTTTCCCCTCCACCCTCACTGGGACTCCAGCAGAGGAGAGGGGCAGACATCAGCCATCTCCAACAGCCTGTGCCCGTCTCGACCCAGAAGTCTCCGGCTCAGACACTGTCCCAGGAAACCAAGTACTGGTGCGCCCATAAACCACATTTCCCACGCAGACGAATAACTGTTACTATTTATTCTGTGCTCGTCGCTACTTGTTTCCATGGCATTAAACAGATGTGTCATTAAACATTTTGATACCCTGTTTTTAATGATTTAAATACCCCCATCTCTCTGGGCTTCAGGTCTATACCTTTCCACCTGGATGCCCCCTAGTCCTTCAAACTCCGTAGATTCAGAGCAGAACTCACTGTCCCCAGGGCGCCTGGGTGGCTCAGTGGGTGAAGCGTCTGCCTTTGACTTGGGTTGTGATCCTGGGGTCGTGGAATCGAGCCCCGCGTCGGGCTCCCTGCTGTGCAGGAAGCCTGATTCTCCCTCTCCCTCTGCTCCTGCTTGTGTTCTCTCTCTGTCTCTCTCTCTGTGTCAAATAAATAAATAAAATATTTTTTAAAAAGGAAGGATGGAAGGAAGACAACAGCTTTGGCTCCTTTCCCCGAAGTCAAAAAGTCACTGGGGTGACCCACACTCCTCTCTCACCCTTGGCCAGCACACCTGTCAACGTTGGATTCTGCCTCTTGAGCATTTCTGCCCCCTGCCGTCTCCACCCCTCCTGCTTCTGAGTTATTTCCCCCGAGTTATGGTGACTGTCCCAGTTGGCGCCTGCCCCACCACCACGCCTCCATTCTCCCCATCCCCTGGGCTGCTGCCAGCAATGGGCTGGCATTTTCCTTACACAGCCCTGTCCCCCGCCCGGGCCCCCAGCGATCTCCACTAGAGAGCCCCTGACGCAGACTCCTTAGCCTGACCTTGACTCAGCTTTCCGGATCCTTCTCCCACCTGCCCCCTGTCCGCTCACCCTTTCCCGCCTCAGCCTGGACGTTTCCTTGTCCCTGCTCAGCTTAACACCGCCCACCGTGAGTGGCCACCTCCAGGCGGAGCCTCTCCTGCCCTCGCTCGCTGGTCAGATTGCCCCTTCCCCACTGCAGGTTACCCTCCCCTCTTCTGGTGGGCACCTCCCCGAGGTCTGGTCCAGGTCTATCTCAGGGCTGAGGACAGTTTGCGGGCTGAGAATTGGCCCACACCCAGCCCAGCCCACTGCGTACAGTAGGCGCTCACACACGTCGTTTCTCTGCCCCCATGGGGGCCACCAGGAGGGCAAAGACGCGGTGTCCTCAAGAAGCCCCGTGGTCATATCCGGGGCAGCACCTGCCCCTGGGGAGCCCGTCCAGGTGCAGGATGACGTCCTCGTGGGATGGAAGAGCTTCGGGTTGGGGGGCCAGCCTCCTCGGAACGGGTTGGCTGAATGCTGGCCCAACAGAATGTCGGAAACGGGATTCAGTTTCTTTAATAACAAGTAGAAAGAGGAAAAGAGCCCGTGGTTCACCATCCCACAGCCCAGACATCCCTTTCTGATATTGCTTTTAAAGTAATAATTTTCTTTAAAAAAGCCAGTTCGTAGCACCTGTCAAGGGATGGCCGGTCTCCTGAAGTGGGGGGAAGGGGCCGGGAGTGCTTGGGTCGTGGCCCAGAGGCCGGCGAGTGGCCGAAGCGTGCCACGAGAGGGGTCGCTGGACGGATGGAAGCAGCTGGGGTCCTGGCCCGAAGGAGGAGTGTCCCCAGAACCCAGGCTGGCGGGGGCGTGGAGGGAGACAGGCAGCCAGCGGCAAGATCGGGGTGCTCAAGGGTCTGCCAGGGAGCCAGGGAGAAGCTACCTCCACGGCCTCTCACTTGATTAGATAGAAGCCAGCTGAGAAGAGGCAAGCGGGCGAGCAGGAGAGGTTGGGGGCCGCAGAGAGGCAGGGAGGGGAGGGGGCCCGGGTGGAGACCCTTGAGTTGGGCAGAGGGCTCAGGAGGGCATTGACTTTCTCAAGAACGTACTCAAGGGGGGCACCTGGGTGGCTCAGTGGGTTAAAGCCTCTGCCTTCAGCTCAGGTCATAATCTCTCGGTCCTGGGATCGAGCCCCACATGGGGCTCTGCTCTGCAGGGAGCCTGCTTCCTCTCTCTCTCTCTGCCTGTCTCTTTGCCTATTTGTGATCTCTGTCTGTCAAATAAATAAATAAAATTAAAAAAAAAAAAGAACGTACTCAAGGTTGTTATGCTATAAATACACTTTTTTTTTTTTTTTTTTTTTTTTTTTTAATGTGGGCAATAGCAAGAGAACCATTGTGCGATCCGGTTCAGGAGACCGAGAGGCCTGGCCCGGGTCCGGGACGGCTGTGCTGACGCGGAGACGCACGCCAGACAGAGGCCAGTGGCTTTGTCGACCACCGGGATGAGGCGGCTGGCGGGATGCCAGGGAAGGTGGCCTGGGACAGCCTGGAGTCCTTACTCCGCACCCACCTTGACCATGGCATGGATTGGGTTGGAGGAGGCCAGCCAGGACGACCGGCCCTCGGCTCTTGCCTCGTCATCTCGTGGGGTTAGGTCCAAGGTCGGGCCCGGCCGAGCGTCTGGCAAGCAGGACGTCTCCTGCAACGCACGATGTGTTGGGTGACAGAGTGAATGGACTCTCACTTGGTGGCTTCGGGGTAACCGGGAGGGTCTCCAGGATCACCGCCAGCCCCTCCTGGTGGTCTGCTCCTTGGGGAGAGGCTGCAGGGTTCCGGCTCGGGTCTGGAGCCCACTCCGGGCCCAGATGCTGCTGCCGCCTATGACGGGCATCTCAGCTCAAAGCCACGTGTGTGGTGGGGCCCCGGGGTCATCCCGCGGGCTTCCCAAGAGTATGAGGCATCCAGACGGGGTGAATCACCCCGAACCGATGACCCAGGGCATACAAGGGCCCGACGCCTCCGCACGGCTCCGGCCCCTGGAGCGAAGCGAGCTGATCTGCTGTGAGTGACAAGCTCGTCCCAGGAAGCCGGCCCCGTCCAGGGTCCGGGCGACCAAGTCCCCAGGCGGACAGAATAACTAGGCACTCACCTGCATCCCCTTCCTTAATTTACAAGAGAGCCTTCCCGCCTTTTGGTTGACTCTGTCCTCTCGGCAAGCCTGGACCGCCTGGCTTCACCCTTCCTCGATGGGGTCACGCTCCATCCATCCACGACATTGTCAAATGACACTACAGGAAACTGAGGCCCAGAAATGTTAGAGCAACGGTCCAAGGGGCCACAGTCAGGGCAGACCCAAAACGGGTACTTTGTAACTTCTACATTGGGACGCTTTCTGGACAAGACTGCCTCCTGGAAGGGTCCTTAAGGATGGTCGTGGCAAAAAACAAAAACAAAAACCCACAGACACTGAAGCGGAGTGGCCCATTCATGCTTGATACGTGGTGTGTGTGATAAGGTCGGAGGGGATCAGAAACCGACTGAAGACCATCTTGGAAGCCAGGGTCAGAAGTTGCAGCTTCTCCCAAGAGCGGTAGGGACTCAGCATCTCTCCAGCACGGCGTGGTCATGAGGGAGAAGCTTGTCCTTGGAGTGGGCGGGACTCCCAGGAGGGCACGCGGCTTGCCTGGGGGCGGAGGATTCGATGGGAAGGAACCCACACGCTTTGACCTCTCCAGGTGATAGAGGTGAGCCCTGAGCCCAGCCTGCGTCCACAACGCCCAGGGCTCCGGGCCGTGAGAGCGGCCCATCTGGGCAGGCAGCTCTGCTTTGCTGTCCCGGGGAAGTCCTAGGGGACATCTAGCTCCAGGTGCCTCCGACCCCACCGTGTCTCCATCTCCGGGGTGCCTCCCTCTGCCAGGATGTCTTCATCTGTCGGGTACCTCTGTCCCTGACGTGCCTCTGTCCGGGGGCAGCCTGCATCCCCGGAACACACCAAACCATCTTTCCCTTTTCTTCCCTGGATCGAGGAACAACCCTACATGCTGGGTCCAGCCTTGCATGTAGGATCCAAATTAATTGCCTTTGTTACGTTAATGGTGCAAGTGTCCCCTCCAGGTCTTTTTCATGCAGCAGATTCCTATGTGTTGCTAAAAATACAAACCCGTGACTCACAGCTTCTGAAGGCAGAAAGGAGAGAGAAGGCTGCATGGCCTTTGTGGCTTTCTGGAGTCGGGCCAGGGCACCAGCACCAGCTGCGGGCCTGAGAGCAAGCCCAGAGCTTGCACCCAGCGGCACAAGGGCAGAGAGAGAAGGGTCCAGACGGGACTGAGGGGTCCAGATGGGACCTGGGGCTCTGAGCTGGAGGTTGCGTCTGCGGGACATGACACCACTGTTGCTGCTGGCTCGATCCAGAGCCCCAGCCTGAGCCCAGATGAGCAGCACAGACCCATTCCCAGCCCTCTTCTCCCGACGCCCCGGCGGTCCTCCAGCCCAGCAGCCTGCCCCGGGAGTGCCCCGGGGATGCCCCGTGCCACCCTCCACGCTCTGTGAGGCTGGCCGGCCTCGCTGGCGTCCAGGACAGACCCTGGGCCAAGAAGCAGGCTCTGGAAGGAACGGGACTGGAATCGGAGACCAGGCAGGCCGTCTCGGCTTCCTCCTCGGCCAGACGGGGGCATTGGCAGATGGCCCCAAGGCTGACGTGGGATGAAGGAAGCACGAGCGTGCGAGACCGCCCGCCCAGAGCCCGGCCAGAGAGAGGCTCGGAGCGTGTCGTCGCGGATTAACACGCACTGTTCGTGGCCGTGGCCGTGGCCCGCGCTGTGCTCTCCCACGCGTGGGACCGCGCTCAGCCCATCCCCGCCCCACATCTGGGTCTTTGGCCTCCCTCCTTCCTGGGCCCCTCAGTCTCTGCGTCACAGACGACTGGCCGAGAAGCAGGCACAAGTCCTCACCCCTGGGAAGCAGCAGCTGAAGAAAAGAAAGCCTTCAAGAGAATTTTCTTGGCAGCCCAGGCCCTCCGATGAATCAGGATTCTTTCCAATTCCCAGCTGGATTCCAGGCGATCTGGCCGGTTCTCTACTCGCTCCCCTCTGGGTGCAGACGGAGCCAGAGTGGGCCTATGGAGGACATGGGAGAGAGGAGAGGGAAGCGTGCTCGGAAATAAGGAGCTGACAGGTCCCGGTCCGGCCCCCGAGGAGACCTGTCCTGCTGCGGCCAGAACCGAGAGACTGGGCATCTCTTCCCGTGCATGAGACGCCTCCCCCGCCTTGCAGAGGCTGCCCCCGCCTTCTCCCTGATGCACCCCCACCCCCCAGCACTCAGCCTCCCTGAGAATTACCCACCCAGTTTTGGTCACTGTGGAGCAAGGGACAGGGAAAGGGATTTGGGGTGGGGGTGGGGGTCCTAAAACAACAATGTGATCCAAGATGTCTGGCCGCTTGCCCACCTTGGGCCAGTGTCTCTCGGCCCAGCACCCTGGGACCTTCCAGCCCTGAATGGCCAGAATGAGAGTGTCAGTCGCCCATTCAGAGCCAGCTGCCAGGACTGCGCCCACGCCTGCCCCCTCTTTGCTCTCCTCTGCGTTCAGAATCTGCAGAGAGCAGGACAGCCAGGATGCCCAGTCCCCCAGGACTCTTAATCATGGTGGGGACCTAACGACCCACTGCTCCACCAGGCCTCCAATGTTCTGGAAAATGCTGGAAGGCAGCTGTCAGCAGTAAACCACATGAAACAGTGAACCCGTCCGGCTAGACATCTGGTCACATACCCTTGGTCCCCCCTGACCAATGCCACTACGTGTACCTCCTTTAAGAGCGCTGGGCACAGCCGCCCTCATCCATAGGCAGGTAATTACTTGGCAGCCAAGCCCTGTGGTGGGGGTGGGAGAGGGAAGGGGCAGGAAAAGCCTGTAATTAAACCTTTGAATGCAAAAGGTTCTCTCCAGTTGGAGACGGATTGAACCAAAAACAGGTGGGTCCTACCAGAAGGTTAATTCCGACACTGGCCGCCCCTGCTCTAACTTAGAGTTAAGTGGGACTTTTTTTTTTTTTTTTTTTTTTACGATAGTGGACCGTTAGAAATTTTTAAAAAGATTTTATTTATTTGACACAGAGAGACAAACGGCAAGAGAGGAAACACAAGCAGGGGGAGTAGCAGAGGGAGAAGCAGGCTCCCCGCTGAGCAGAGAGCCCGATGCGGGGCTCCATCCCAGGACCCTGGGATCATGACCTGAACCAAAGGCAGAGGCTTAACGACTGAGCCACCCAGCGCCCCAGACCGTTAGAATTTTACTTTTATTGTGCCGTCTGCCAAAACAGGCTCCTTCTTCATGCCCTTCTGAGTCAGATCGTTGTAAAAATGGCCCCGACTCGCTCGAGCCTGCAGGCGTCTGTGCTCTCGAGTATCCCCTCCGTGGCCGATTCCGAGTGCAGCCGTGTGACCAGCTCGTCCTCGAGGAGAGCCCAGGCTGGGGAAGAGCGTGCACTTGTGGGAACCCTGAGACCTGGGGAGAGGGAGGCCCAGGCTCGCCCCCTGGAGGCTGGGAGCCTGCGTGGGTCATCTCAGCCTGGACCCTAAGACAGCCAGTCCGCCCCCCGCCAGAACGGGAGTGAGACCAGCCCCTGCTGCCCAGCCACCGTACAGATCAGCCAGACCTGCCCAGAGGACACCTGCCCCACGAATCCACAGAAAACCAGAAAATGATAAGTGCCGTTTTCAGTCACCGGACGTGGGGGTCGTTTATTCACGGTGCACGCCCCGACCTCCAGCCCACCACGCGCGGCCGAAGGGCAAGGACTCCGTGTTGTGTGGCTGTGTATTCCCAGGCCTGCGACAGCACGCCGCACAGAAGACCCTGGATAGAATGGTTTGCTTGGAACGGGCACGTGCACACGCTTCCCCCACGTCACCTATGAATTGTAGACACGTGCACGTCAACATCCCTTCTGGAGGTTTCCCGCGGAAAATGTTGTACCTACAGCACCGGGCAGCCCCGGTCAGTGGATGTGGCCACCTGCAGCCTCTGGCCTCGGACGGGGTCACTGTAAGTCCCGATCGGAACGCCCCCCACCCCAGCAGGCGCTTTAGCACCACAGGAGGGCAGTGAAGGTGAAGAACCATCACCACCGTCCGGGCCAGCTGGGCCATGACGCCTGCCGGAGGGTCCCTGGAGGTGGCGATGGGGCAACAGAGACCAGGCCACCCCTCGATGTCCCTTCCAGGAGAAGAATTGGTGGGGTCCCAGGCCATCTGCAGGGACTGTCCCCTAACTGTTTCACCCTCCTTCGGGGCGACTGGAGTTTCTCACTGCAGCCCGAGCTGCTCCTCTACAATCCGTGCTGGGGTCGAAGCCCGAGATTCAGCGGCTCTCCTCCCCTCCCCTCCCCCTGCATCCACCGGGCTCTTCACTCACGCACCTCTGCACGAAACACATTCAAGAGCGTCGCAGAGCATGCAGGGTCCGATGTCAGGTTTTCTGTCGGAAGCAATACCCTGAGCTGTGTGGGACAGAGAGGGTGGTAGGGACGGGACAGGGGACAGGCCCCGGGGTCCGGCTCTGCACTCAGCAAGGAGCCTGCTTCAGATTCTCTCCCGCTGTCCTCCAGCCCACCTCCCTCTCGGAAAGAAGGGAGGGAAGGAGGGAGGGAGAGAAGGAGAGAAGGAAAGAAGGAGGGAAGGAAGAAAAAAGAAATGATTTACTTATAAACCAAAAGCTAAAATATGATTTTTCCAAGACAAATAGAGTGAGGGATGCCTGGGTGTCTCAGTCGGTTAAGCCGCTGCCTTCAGCTCTGGTCGTAATTCCAGGGTCCTAGATCAGGCACCTGGCTCAGTGCGGAGCCTGCTTCTCTCTGTCTCTGCCTGCCGCTCCCCCTGCTTGTGCTTTCTCTCTCTCTCTGACAAATAAATAAATAAATACAATCTTAAAAAAAAAAATACTAGAGTGAAAGCAAATTTTAGTGCGAAACACACAGTAGGTTGCGAATCATTTTTTAAAGCGTGAGGAACTCTCAGAAGCAGGGTGTGGATCCCTGGCTTTTCTGGCTTTTCTCTAATGTACCTAACTGTTTTTCTAACGACAAAATGAGTAGATAATTATGACAACAAAAATGGGTACAGGCCCTGTTGCCCTCCGGAGAGACCCCCGCCGGCCTTCGTGGGCTCTGCCAGATGCACAAGTGTGTACGCGCACACACACACACACACACACACACACACACACACACTTGGGAACAGACATGATGGTGTCTCCTGAGCCATATACTTGGGAGCTTTTCCCAGATCAAGGGCAAGCTGTGCAAAGCAAGGGCTTGATTCTTCTTTGTGCAGTGACCACTTTTATGAAGCTGGGCCTCTGCGGTGACGGTGACGGAGAGCTACACGCCGATAAAAATCTCACCAGGAATCTCATTACGGGCAGAAGCCAGGAACCTCCCCTTCCGGGGAGCAGCCTCTCCTCTGCCCACCTCCGCAGCAGGGGAGCGTCCCTGGAATTCCCCGTAGGGAGGAGGGAGGTTAAGGGAAGTTCACCCCTCTCTGTCTCTCTCTCTCCCCACCCCTCTCTCCCCTCACCTGCCGCCCCCACCCCTCCTGAGGGGGGAAGGAGAGCGTTTGCGCTCAGGGGCGTTGGGGTCGCACCTGCCTGGCATCCAGCCACACCTCTGCCTCTCTGTGCTACCAGCCACTTATCCCGGGTCAGCCTCCTTTCCCACATCTGTAAAATGGGATTTTTTACATCACAAACCCTCAAAGGTCACTTTCAGAGAATCCCATGGCGGCGCTCAGGAAGGCAGTCTGTCCATGGTCGCCGTATGCGTTATAAAGTGTGACGTTGTTGAAAATCACGGAGAGAGACAGATGACAGATCCCAGCACCCGCGAGCGTCGCTCAGGGGTGCTCCAGCATGAAGGCATCTCCGCGGCCTGAGCAACAGGACAGGACAGCGGGAGGCAGGCCCCCGAGGCAGGGCGGCGGGCTCTCGGGGAGTGGGTGACCGGCAAGCGCCCCCCTTCCTGACCCACCCCCCACAGGAGCTCCGCAGGCCCCAGCACAGCCAGGGCCGGCCCCTCTCCTCCTGCCTCCCCTCCAAACGGTTTCCAGGAAGGGCTCCGTTGCCATGGGAACACATGTCCAATTATTCGACTTGCAGAAAATCACTTATCAGCCAACTTGGTTGGAACACATCCCTTCTACAGAGCAAGAAACCGCCTCTCGGGTTTTTACCTCTCTCACACCCAGAGCTTTGAGTGAAGAAATGGAGAAGCAGGCCGGGAGACTCAGGCTGCGAGAGGGGTTCTTGGGGTCAGAGACAGCAGAGGTGGGGGAAGAGAAGCAAGTCCCTCAACAAACCACGGGGGCCCCCTCACATCTGCGGATCAAAGGGCCAGTTGGAGCCCCTGAAGGGACTGAGGGAGAGCAGGGTGGGGAAGGAGAGGCGCTTCCGTTCCGCTAAGCCCACACTGAGCCGGGTTCTCCTAGACATCAGGCGTGCAGACGTGTCCAACACCTCTCTGTACCTTCGACGGGGGCTGCAGCCGGGGAGGTGGGGGGAGAGGGAGGCCAGTGAGCTGATCAAAGTACCAGTAAATGATACATCAACAACACCAGGGTATGTTCAGGGTAGCAAGAAGCCACCCAAGGGAAGAGAGAGAATGATAGAAGGTAACTCAGGAGCTGGGTTTTGACATATGCGTAGGAGCTTGCCGAACAGACGAGGGATGAAGGTGGGTGCTCTGGACGGAGGAGACCCTGATTAAGGGGTGGTGTCATGGGTCTGAGAACTACGGGTTTGGGAGCATTGTCCAGTGTAAAACCCCAGTGAGGAAAGGAGGGAGATTATGAGCCTAGAAGCCACGAATGCCCAGCTGGGATCAATTCTCTCCGCATCTCCCTCCTCCCAAGACAAGGACCTCACGGCCGACATTTGGGGCCTTTTGTCATTAGCATCTGTTGAGGATGAGCCCCTGAGCTTCCAGCTGCAGGATTGCCGGAGTCTCAGACGTGCCTCACCCACCCTAGCTTGACCTCCCAGACCACGCAATGGGCTCCGGGAGAGGCATCCTGGCAGGGAGGAAAATCTTGAACTTTGGGGCTTTGTGGACCTGTATTTGAAAACCCACCTCTTGCAGCTAAGTGATGTTGGACAAATCTATCTCCCGGGACAGAGATTTCCTGTCTGTTCTCTAGAGAAAATGACCTGTACTGCCCCCTCCCCTGGAACTGCCAGAAGACACCCCCGTAGATAAGCAAGGAATCTGGAAGGGTTGGGTTTCAGTGTCCAAATAGTGGGGATTTGAATACTGGAGGCAGAGCAGGCATCCAAAGCAGGACTAAAGTGGGAATCCAGACTAATTGCCCCGGAAAGACACACGGACAGACACACCTGACCCCAGGTGCACACCTTCTGCTTCACTTGTTGCCTCCTGGGCCACGACCTTGCCCTATTCTTGACACAATAACATCTGTGACCTGAAGGTCAATGGCTCAGCATGGACCCAGGGCCAGCAGCAGTGCCTGAAAGAGAACTCAGCACCCCCCGCCGCCGTGACCCCCAGAAGCAAAATGATGCTTATTTTATGGGCAGGAGACACTCACCAGACCCCAGTGGCACAGGGGACAGAGCCTCGCTGCACACAGGTCCCAGGGTTCGCTTGCAAATCACCCTGTTTTAATAAAGGGAAGGAAAATCTTCCCAAGGGAAAGCAATCATTCATGCTCGTGTTTGTTTTTCGGGGCGGAAGCTCTCAGCTCTGCAGAGCCATCCCGGCTTTCTCATGATTTTATCAAAAAGGAGGGCTGTCGTGGGCCCCCGTGAAGTGCACACCGGGCATCGTTTTACTGGGTATCTATTCTGCTCCAAAGAGAATGAATCTCTTCCTCTCTGAAACAATACAAAGGTGGGTAATTAGAGTGGAATCATTAATGAATAATTTTAGAGGGGGTGAGCAGAGTTCATAACATCGTTCTGAACGCATTTGCATTTAGCTGAACTCCTTTTTTCTCTCTTCTGTGACTTTTTTGTTGTAACTGTAATTATTTTAATTGGGATTTTCCCTGATGAAAACAAAGAACAACGTCTGTGAGAGAATCAGCTTCTGGGGAGCCCACGGGTGCGGGCGGTGCCCCCTTTTCCGAGTCCACGCCCGAGCCCCTGGGGACCCTCAGCCTCTGGGGGCTTCTGCCCTCCGTCCCGCAGTAGGAACGGGCACGTGGCTGTGTGCGCGGGCGTGTGTGTGTGTTCATTTATCCCCTGATCCAAAAGAACAGTGTAATGCACACAAAAAAAATGGGATCCATAAGCCAAGAGCTCTGGATTTTTCTTCTGATTCTCTACCCTTCACTAGACGGTGACCCTCCCCTCTCTGTGCCTCTATTTCCCTGTTTCCCCACTGTACAATGCCAGCGTCTCTCAAGGCCTCAGCTCAGCTGGGCAATGAATGTCCTGCCGGGTTCTCGGTGACTCCATCAGGGTTGTGATGTGGGTCCAGTGTGTCACAAGGCAGAGCACATCCTGTGTCCCTAACCTCCAAAAGCCACTTTCCAGAAGCTTCCACCATACATGGTGCACAAAGAGGAGGATACTGGCAGGTCCTGCCCTCTGGGTACTTAACATCAAGACGTGAAGAAGCAGCAGAGGGACAGCGGGGCAATGGCTAGTGGGTGACAGAAGAAGGAGGGACCCCTCCCCGCCACGACCTGTGCAGCCCGGAGCTCTGGATCCTCAGACCCTGTTGGGACAGGAGCCTGTGCCCTGGCGAGTCCCCTCTCCAGGAGGCCCTAGACACTTTGGCCATTACTTCCAACTCGGCAGTCCTCACCTCCTGCATTCCCAGCCATGGTCTCCATGTTGCTAAATCCGTTTCCCTCGAGGCCTCAATCCCTGGGCTTCTGCCCCCAGCCCCAGGTTACTCATGGGCCCCTGATTTTTGGAAGTAACTTTCATCTGATGGATTTTACTCTGAGCTTTCCCTGCTGCCGACTGGCCCTCTCAGCTCCGGTCCTCTGGCAAACCTGCGAGTGTAGGGGCTCAAGGCGGGGTTCCCTCTGAGGTCTGACCTGCCTGGGTGCTTCCCGCCCCACAAGGTGGTCCCGCCTCCCAGGACTTCCCAGGCCAGACGTTTAAAGGGTTCTTTGCAAGGGGGAGTTGAGAGGTATACAGTAGGTGCTCACACAGCTCACACAGTGGTCTGTGGGAGAGGGGGCGCCAAGCCAGGTCCCGGGGACGCGGCCAGAGAGCAGGGAGCTGTGGTATGTACGTGTACGTGTCTCCGCCACCCAGGATTGGGTCTGGAGTCCTGGATGTGCCGGAAACAGCAAGCAGGGTGTGCGGTGCCTACTCAAGAGAAATGTTTCCTTCCCAGCCCAGCAGAAGGCTGTGCCCCTTCCCCCAGCTCCCTGGGGGGGAGAGCATAGGCCCAGCCTGCCTCTCCCCAAGGTCACCACAGGACCTTTGCTCACCATGGCCAGTCCCTGGGAGGGAGCAGTGACTTCACGGAATGAAAACCATGGTCTAGGCCACCCTGTGGCTATCCACAGGGCCAGGTCGGCTGAAATCTCAGGCAGGAGTGGGGCCTAGTAGCCCCTGTCTCTGGAAGGACTGGTCCAGACAGCCCACCCTCCCCAGCCCCCCTGCCCGCCTACCCGGCCCAGCCCCGGCAGGGCAGCTGTCCCAGGAGCCAGGCCCTCCCGCCCCATCCCTGACCACAAACCTTTCCTCCCAGGGGTGCTGAGGGCTCAGGGGAGGAGGCTCCACCCTGAGATTTCATTGTTTTTATAGAAATGTTAGTTTCTGCCAAAAGGGAAAAATTAAAATGGGAACAGTCTCTTCTCCCCCCTGAGAATTGTTTTCTCTTCATTAAAGCCTCTGGTCTGGCCTGGCGGGCCACCAGTCCTGGGCCAGCAGAGCTCTCTCTCCTCCCTGGCAGAGGAAGCCTTCCCCCTCCCTTCTGGGAAGGCCTAGGGCCCCTCTGTTTGGATCAGAGACAAGGATAGAGGAGGGAGAGTCCGGACGATCCATGAGCAGGAGGGGAGAGAAAGAAGGGAGTGCCAGGCAGGGACCACCCCAGACCTCAGAAACCAACCCTGTCCCATGAGACCAGCCCCCACTGGACACCCACGTTAGGGTTCCGGTTTTAAAAACCAGTCGGTGAGTTTCGGTAGCTGCCGGGCCTCAATCATGCAGAGTGTCCCTCTTTCCTGAAGTCTGTTCCCACCTCCCTCTCCTTGGAGACGTCCCCGGATCCCCGCTCCCAGTCTGCCACTGCGCTCACCATGAAACCCCGCAGAGTGTGGGCGGTTTATATTCCCTTTCCGGTTTTCCTCTGACTCACACGCTGGGCTGGGGAGAAGGAGAAGCAGCTCTTAGAGGGGGGCCCTCCTCTGTCCCCTTGGAAGATCTCGGGGTAACTGGGTGTGCGCTCCTGCTCCCCCGATCGTGGCAGGATTGTGGCACACCCCAGGGGCCCCTGCCAGCCGGGTGCTCTGCCCATCTGTCCTGGGCAGGCGGCCTCTCCAAGCTCTGCTCTCCTCCCCTTGGGAGGTCAGAAGAAGGGGTCGGGCAGGGCCCTGGGCCAACGTAAGTTGAAATGATGGTGCCTCCTCACATAAGGAGATCCACCCCCTCCCGCCACCTCCAGAGAACCCCGAGGAAGAGTGACAGAGGTTGGCGTGGCTTTACGGGAGGGCGATGGAGAGGACACAGGACCGGAGATGCCCACAGTGGCCTGCCCACCTCCCGGCAGCCTTTCTGTTTCTGGGCTCCCCGACTAACTTCCCAGCACCGAAACCTCTTCTCTGTCTTGGCCACGAGAGCCGCAGAGCAGAAGCGCAGGGGAGTTAACCCCTTCCCCCAACCAAAGCAGCCCGCAGTCAAAACCCAACAGGACTTGGTGGGGACCCACTCCGGTCCCCTCACTCCAGGAGGAGATGTCCCTGGAGCATGCTGTCTCCCAAGAGCCCCTCATCCCCCACTGCCCTGCTGAGGCTCCTGCAGACCACTTCCCAGGTAAACCATTCAGACCGAAAAGCTTCAGTGAAGGTCTTCTTCAAAGGGTTCCAAAATAAGATGAGGAAAGACAATGCCATAAGCACCCCTTTCTCTGCCCCCATTCATGCAAGCCATACAAATAAGGGAATGGGTCTGTGGTCAGTGTACTCCAAGCCAGCAGTGCGATGGGGCTGCCTAAGAAAACTGATATGGCCTCTGGCTCCATTATTAAAGGTATTATTTCCTAAAGGAGGGAGGTGATCATAACCCACTGTCCTCCACACTGGCCTGAATTCCTGGCCTATTACTTAGTTTGGGGGTGGGGGCAGGTGTTTGCATGGAGACTAAACCAAGTTCATGTGAACAAACCAGGAAGGGAAGGGACCTTGAACCCAAGCACCTTGAAAAATGGTTAGGACTGCAGAAGACAAACTCGGGGTGAAGCAGGAATTCTGTAGCACTGTGCTGCTCGCAAGAAAACAGACTCAGTCCGTGTGCCCCCCCCCTCCCCAGGACCAAAGTCAGATGAGCGGCAGCGAGCTCCAGAAGTACAGGTTTTCAGTCTCACATACGAGAAAATACAGAAGCTGTCCTGGCCGCTTCACAACGACATCGGCTGTTGTTGAAAAGTACTGAACTCTCCATCCCTCGAGGCATTCAAATACTAGAAAACCAGTGTCAGGGGGTCCCACCAGCCAGTTTATAGGCACTGTGGATCACCTAACAGATTACTGCCTCTGTGAACTGATCTCTGATAATATTCACTGAACGTTCACCCAGATTGGGAGGCCAAGCACGACACGCAGAAAGGAGGGCCAAGGGAGCTGTCCCTCTATTTTTTTTTTTTTAAGTTTATTTATTTGAGAGAGAGAGAGAGAGAATGAGCATGAGCAGTGGCAGAGGGAGAAGCAGACTCCCCACCGAGTAGGGAGCCTGATGCGGGGCTCGATCCCAGGACCCCGGGATCATGACCCGAGCCAAAGGCAGACTTCACCGACTGAGCCCACCAGGCACCCAACAGCAGCCCCTCTGTTATGAGCAGATGACGGGCCCATCCTCCATAGAAGGCAGCTTACCCCCACGTCTATTACTCCTTAAGCTTGCTCTTGGGGGAATCTCGGCCCCCCTCTCCGCGCCCCGACCCCCCAGCAGCTTCTCAGAAACCAGCTATTTGAACAGGAAAGCCTGAGAAGTAGCATGTCTCCCTTTGTGGTGCTCTGGAGCTGGGTCAGATGTCCCCAGGATGGAGCGCCCCTACCAAGCTGGTGGGTCCCCGCCTCCCACCAGACGATGTCTCTCTGCTCACCACTCCACCCGCCTGACCCAGGGAGCTGCCGGCTGTGCCCCTCGTCCCTCCGAGCTGCCCTCCTGTTCTCAGCCTTCTCCCTGGCCGCTCTCTGAGCAAAGCCCCGGGCCCATCTGGTGGCTCGTGCAGGCGGTCAAGCATCCTCAAGGACCCACGGCCCTTCCCCACCCTGAGACCCCCAGGACATTCCTGCCCAGACCCCTGGGACACCAGGAAAGGAAAGCCCAGCGTTCAGTGCTTCCTGCCCCCTGAAACCTGGGCGCTGCTGGGGTCTGGGGTCTGGGCACTGGTGGCTCTCCCCTGTGCCGAGGGAGGGACCTTGCTGGGAAGACCCCTTGCGGCACCAGAGCCCACGGTGACCAGCTCACCTCCTCTGAGCTTGTCCTGACCACCACTCTCGGCTTCTTCAAAGAGAGAGAGGGAGGGTCGTACAGACCCCAGACCAAGGGGGAGCGGAAGTGTGACCCCACGCCCTGCCCTCTCCTGCCGGCCCCTCCCGCCCTCCTGATGTCCAGAGCTACTCCAGCCCCGAGTTCCCACCTTGCTCCCCAAGGGGCCACACGCCTCCCAGGAGCCCTCTCTGTCCACCCCCATTTCTTCCAGCACGTCACGTACCTGGAAGACCCGGGGGAGGCCAGTGGGTGGGTCACACGGGCCTTGTCCTGTTAACGGCCCAGGGAACACTGTGGGACTTTGAAATGGGGCAAACGAGGTCAACTGGCGTCCTGTCCAGCTCACCTTCTGGCGGTAACTTCCCCTTGGACTGTCTCGCGAGGGGCTGTCGCGTTCTCCAAGCTGCGCCGAACTCATGAGAATGCAAACGACCTTGTCCACGGAAGGCAGGTGAGCCGTGATCCGTGGCCGCCCTGTGGACAGCAGCCGGCTTTGTGTCTCTGGGAAGGCGCTCCTGGGCTCCTCGCCGCCTGCAGGGGTCAGGCCTTTGGGACCCGCTGCACCATCACACTGGTGTCGCCGTGGTCGTGCATTAAAGAAAATCTCGGGCACGCGCGTATTTCGTATTCGTGTGAGAGCCGTGAGCCGACTTCCTCGTCAGTCGGCGCGGCAGCAAGTGTGGACCTGCCAGGGCCGGAAGGCCGGGCTCTGTGGTCGAGGGCTGAGAGCGGAGACCGCAGGAGGGTGTCTTTTCAGGGAGCGGCTGGCGGGGAAAGCAGGGAAAGGAACGTCTGTCCCTGTGTCCCCTGCCCCTCTCCCGGGCCAGCCCCTCCGGTCCTGCTCCAGACACCCCCACCCCCTCTTCTGCGGTGGCTGAGTGACTTTTGGGGCCCGAGTGGCACAGGGGGCTGAGTCCCATGGGGGGCCCAGGCCTGGGGCCTGCGTGCATCTGGGTGGGTGTCTCAGAGAAATGGAGGGTCCCAGCAGGACCACGGAGGAGCCGGGAAGGCTCCTATTCTTGGTTATGGGAGGTTACTGGCCTCGGAGGCAAGGGGGCGGGGGTGGGCTCAGCCTTCTCTTGCCCCGCTCTGCAACAGAAATGTTCCGAGGGCAGCAGAAGCAGGGGCAGAGGGCAGGCGTTGGCGGGGGTGAGGCCTGGGACCCTCCCGCACCTCGGTGAGACCATCGGACAACACAGGCCGCTTCCCACAGCCCCTCGCCGGACTGAACGCAGAGTCCGTGCATCAGCTCACCGCTCCACCCCTCCACGTACGTCCAAGAGAAGCGAAAACGGCGTGTTCGAGCAAAATCCTGTCGGCAAACGTCCACAGCAGCAGCTGGAGACGAAGCGAACGTCCGTCTACCAGGAAACGAGGAACCTGGGCTGTCCCTGCAAGAGCCCTACGGGACCACAGAGGGGAACGAAGAAGTGACAGACGACCACGCAGACGGGCCTGGAAAACAGGGCGCCGAAGGACGAAGGCCGGACAACGAGGCCACAGGCCAGGGGATTCCATCTACGTGGGATGTCGAGAACGAGCACAGCCACAGAGACAGAACGCTGACCGCTGGCGGCCGGGGACGGGGGGCTGAGGGTAGGGACTGGGGGTCAGGGGGACGAGGGTAGGGACAACCTACGGGTACAAGCCTTCGTTCTGGGGCGACGCCAGCCATGCTGATGCTTGCAGAAATGTGCAACTACCCGGGGTCTAACCAGACATTCATTCTTTCGCACTCCTGGAGGCTGCAAGTCCAAGGTCCTGGTGAGGGCAGGGTGGCTCTCTCTGGAGGCCTCTGTCCCTGGTGTCCTGGTGCCACCGTCTCGCCGTGTCCTCTGGAATCTTTCCTATGAACACATGTGCCCCTGGTGTCTCCCAGATTCTCCTCCTGTAAGGACAGCAGTCAGACGGCAGGAGACCCCCACCACCCCACCACCCCCAACCCCAGCCCAAGGACCTCGTTAAGCGCAGTCACCTCCTCCAGACCCCGTCTCCGGTCACAGTCACAGCCTGAGGCCCTAGGGGCTGGGCCTTCTGCGTACGAATCTTGGGGGGGATATAATTCAGCCCATCATATGCATTCTGTGAATTGTTACCTCCATAAACCTGTTTCTTTAGGCAAGTGAAAAATCCCCACCGTCTGTACCAGAGAAGGGGATCTGACTCCCCCAGAGAGGCCACAATTTCACTTGCCCCCATTTGTCTCGAGGCCAAATCAAACAGTGACTCCCCAACTGCCCCACACCTAAGAGGACAGCCTGCCACGGGCGGAGCGTAACAGTTTGGAGTCCAGCAGACCTGATTTCGACCCAGCTGGGCAGGGGCACCTGGGGCCGAAGTGTCTCCAGGAACCACGGGCCCTTGCAAGACAACAGGTGTCCCTCCCAACTCCTGCAGACTCAAGCCGGAGGACACACACAGATCTCTGCAGACGGAAGCATGGGAGAAGCAGCTCCGGGCAGGGGGTAGGGACGGGTACCCAGCCCCGGGCACCCTGCCCTGCATAAGCCGGAGCTGGAAGCTGGGGTGTGCTGGGCGGGGTCCATGGTCTCTCCTCTCCCCCCACCCCCCAGGGGCTCCACAGGGGCCACCGGAATGCAGGGTTCGCTCCCCATCCAGAGAAAGCCCGCCCACCGGGCTGCTCCTCACGGCCCCCCCGCCACATGTGTGAGTTGGGGCCCCTTCTTCTTTTATTGCATCTCACCCTCCCTGGTGCTGGGTCAGGCTCTCTGCAGCCTCAGAGCCCTCCACCGGGATTGACCTGTGAGTGGAAGCCTGGGAATGCAGGGACCCCAGGAGCCGCTGTTGGGTCATCAAAGCCTCCCCCACCGAGAGCCCCCCTGGGACGCAGCCCAAGCTCCGCTCCCTACAATCTGGTCTCAGGGCCAAGGCTGGGGTGCAGAGCAGCTCTTTCCGGCTCCCCCGGCGGGCCCCATGGTGACGGCTGCTCAGGAAGGAGCCTCAGCCAGGTCGACAGGAGACCAGAGATGGGGTCCCTTTGCCGTGGCCGCTGGGCCTCAGGGGACCGAGGACGCCCAGAGTGCCCACGGTCAGCACCCACCTGGTGCCGGAGAGGACCCTAGGCTTGGGGCTTCCAGAACGACAGCTGAGGGGCAGGGCAGGCAGGGGTCCAGGAGGCTGGTTCGAGGCCGTGCTGTGGCCTGGATGGCCCAGCACCCCTACAAAGTCACCTCATTCATTCGCCCAGTCATTCATTCCGCAAACTCTGCAGGGAATCAGCACAACCTGTGTGCCAACAACACTTGATATAAATACAGGTGGCAGAGAGCCAGGTCTGGCCCGGGCTGATCTACAAGGACAATTCCCATCACTGTCTAGTCTCACCCTCTGCTTCATCAGCTTGGTGGCACTCATCACCAGACAGGGACACATATACCTGTGTGCTTCTTCTGCCCTCCCTGACTAGCAGGTCAGAGCCCCGAGCACAAGGCCTCCGGCCGTTCTGCCCATCGCTGTGTCTCCAAATTCTACGAGGCACTCAGCGTATTAAACGTAGTTTAAAAGGGGGCGCCTGGCTGGCTCAGTCAGGAGGACACGCAACGCTCAACCTCAAGGTTGTGAATTCGAGACCCATGTAGGGGGCAGAGATCACTTCAGTAAATAAAACTTTTAAAAAACTAAATTAAAGAGATCATAAACTTGACAACTTCATGACCGCAACAGCAAATCAGAGCTGACATACTTACACAGCTGCGGACGGTTGAACCATGTGTCGTGTGTGTAACACGTGTGCTTTGTGTGTGACGTGTACATGCACGTAGGTGCTGCTTATTTGCAAGGCCGATAAGGAAACAGAGCCAACGAGGCAGAAAAAGACACGCTCAAGGTCACGGGGCCGGGAGGGGCACAGCTGGACGAACCCAGTTCCGGAGCCTGTATCTCAACCCCTTTCCTGTGAAATGAGGGTTTGGCTTAGACCAGGGTCTGCACACGTAGCCCCCACACATCGCTTCCCCCTCTCCAGCAGCAGACACCCTCCTGGGTGACGCCTCTGTCCCCTGCAGAGTCCGCACAGCCCGGACCTCCAGCCTGGCCCTCTCGGCAGCCATTGGCAAGGGGTCAGGGGTACTGGACACCCCTCTCCCCGGCTGACCCAGAAAAGGCCAGCAGGGCCATCTGCCTCCCTCACTGTCCGCCCGGACCCCGGGGCAAGCCCCTGACGGCGCGCTGGGCCCTTCTGGCTCTGCCCGAAGCCTCTGAAAAGCCGTGAGGACTTCAACTCGGGAACAGGGAAGAACTCCGGCAGCTTTTAAGGCAGATTTGACCCAGAAAAATAAAACTGAAGTTTTGATTTTAACAGTGATTTGCTACAAAGGGTGGTGAAGAAATGTGAGAAGGTCTGGAGAGAAGATTGGTTTGTGGGGCGCCTGGGTGGCTCAGTCGGTGAAGCGTCTGCCTTGGGCTCACGTCGTGATGTTAAGGTCCTGGGATCGAGTCCCGCATCGGGCTCCCTGATCAGCGGGGGGTCTGGTTCTCCCTTTCCCTCTGCCCCTCCCCCTGCTTGTGTGAGTGGGTGCTCTCTCTCTCTCTAATAACTTAATAAAATCTAAAAAAAAAGATCAGTTTGTGTCTCCTGATGACTGTTCCTCTCTCTTCCTGTCTGTCTCTTCACCCATGAACCAGCCTATGGTTCCCGCCTGCGTTTATGAAGGTGACCGCAAGGTGCCCCTCCACGTGCTCAGAGCAGCAGGGAGGCCCTCACGGAGGGCAGGAGGCCGCCCACCCGCTCCACAGAGACCCATCTCTTCGGGCGCGTTCTCTAACGAGAGAGGAGGAGGCACAGGTAGGACGGTGAGGTCTTCAGACCAGCTCCGGGCGACTCCAACGAGGAGCTCCGGCCGAGCCTTATTTGGAAGGGAAACTCTCCACGCCCTCGCGCTTCGTGCGTCAGCCAGCAGGAATGCTTGTGACATCTCACAACAAATACTAGCTCCTTACCTCCGTGAGCCTCTCGACAGGCTGCCACATAAGCTCATCTAACCTGCACCAACCTGCAAGCGGGCAGGTCCAATGTTTTGTCCGTTAGGTTCCCAAAGCCCTGCCGGCCGGCCCAGGGCCACCCGGAAGGGAGCAGCTGGGGGCCCAGAGTCCGTGGAGGGAGCACAGAATCCGGACCCCCAGCTTCGACCCCAGGGCTGCTCGGGCCCTTCCTCCTCCTACGCCAGGCCTCCCGCATCTCCGATGCATAAACCAGGGCTAAGACAACGTATCACTTAGCAAATGTGCACGGGGTCCCCGATCGATGCAAGAAACCGAATGGAGCGTAAGGCAGAAGATGGAGATGAGCAAGGCGCGGCTCCGGAAGCTCCGGGTGAGGGGGGCCCTCCGGGAGAGCCGGGCCGGTCCCCCATTACTACAGCCTCTATGGCTTATCCCCAGCTGCACATAACTATATCATCGCAACCTGGCAGCTTCACACAGCGTGCGTTTACTCTGCTCCGTCTCTGTGGGTCACGAGTCCAGCGTGGTTCGGCTGGGTCCACGGCTTCCATCCCACCTGAAAGCCGCAACTGAAGTCAGGGCCGCAGGCTCATCTGAGGCTCAACTGGGGAAGGGCCTGCTTCAAGACTCCTGGGGTTTGTGGCAGAATCAAGGTGTTGGTGGCCTATTGGACTGAGGTTTCGCTGTTGGCCAGAGGTGACCTTCAGTCCCTAGCCAGTAGCTGACCGGGGCCTGCCTTCAGCTCCTTGCCACGTGGGCCACCCCAACACAGCCACTTGCCCGACACCAGCAAGAGAGAAAGTCTCCCGGTAAGATGTAAGACAGATGCCACAATCTCATGTAACACAACCACGGAAATGACATCCCGTCACCTTTGCCCTGTTCTGTCCATCAGAGGAAGCAAGCCACAGACCCTGCCTCCACATAAGGCTGTGAACACCAGCGGGCAGGATTGTGCAAATCAGCACAGAGTCTGTCCACCTCGTCTTCTGAGCCTTCCGTCCCTTGGGTGGACTTGGTTGGTTAGAAAGGACTTGGATGATTAGACAGTCCTTACTAGGGGGCGCCTGGATGGCTCAGCCGGTTAAGCATCCAACTTTTGATTTCAGTCATGATCTCAAGGCCGCGAGTTCAAGTCCCATCTTGGACTCCACATGGCTCCTACTTAAAAAAAAAAAAAGTTCTTCCTAATATCAAACTTGTGCTCACTGGCCAAGGCTCTGCAGTCCGGAATGACACAGAAAAAGTCTACTCTGGTAGAAGCTGAGCTCCAGGTGGGGAAGAACCATCTGTACCCTGAGAGAGCAGGGTTGCCGGAGAGTTCCAGGCCCGTCAGAGGGATTTAGTAAATACATGCTAAGAAAATCGAGAACACAGATTACTTCAGTAGGGGTTCTCAGGGGTTGGCTGCCCGTGTCTGACGCAGAGGTCGCTAGCTCTGTGTGGGAGCTTATGCACCCACGGGTCTTGGAAGTCAGACCATCAGCCTCTTCCTGGGGAGCCTTGGGAATGTGGCACTTAAAGAATCCAGCCCAATCCTCTCACTAAAATAAATCATGATCTCTTCAAGGTCGCACAGCTCGTAAGCATGGGGTCCCTCGCCTCATCACATTGCTCTGCCTCTGTCTTTGGACATGGAGGATGCCAAGCCGACCCGGACCCTGTGTCCTGGGAGATGGTACCCAAGGCTGCTTCTCCACTTTCTATGGGCTGTCCTGATGCCTGGCCAGGCAAACCAGAGGGGGTCCCTCCCACCCCCTAGTCGGAAACACTAGCAGCAGGCCTCAGCCGGCTGGAACGGCGACCCAGGAGGTGTTGTTGCTGGCTGTGGACCTGCTCTGCATTCCAGAACACAGCTTCTCACCCCAGGAAGGACCACATCCCATGGTGCTTCCAGGGGTACGGGGCCTTCCCAGAACTGACAGCCAGACCCATACTCCAGGCTCTGTTTACTCCAGAGCTACTCATGGGGGCCCCATGTCTCATGGCAGGTGCCCCAGGCTCTGGGCCATCGGGGCACCCGGCAAGTGTCGAATGCATGGTTGAGTGGAAGGGACTCCAGAGCCTGCTGGGAACCTCAGAAGGGAGGCCCAGCCTGACCTCTGAAAAGAGAGGAAACAAGACTAGAGGGAGGGGTCCAGGGAGACACCCCCTGGGGCCTGGGCCTCTGAGCCATTGGCTGGCACTGTATCTAAGGTTCTTCAGAAACAGAGACGCCACGAGGAGAGGCAGGACCCACAAGGCTGTCTCCTACCTTGGACACTTTTTCGTCATCCACATCACTGTGTTCCCAGCCCTCTTGGCTCTTCAAAGGGGCCCCTCCCATCAGCGGTCTCTTTTTCCCAGGCCCTCAGCTTCTCCTTCTGCAGCTGGTACATGACAATGGCTCGATACATATTACTAATTACATTATTAGGATTTTTACTGTTCCCTTCTCCTCCGTATACTAACATCCCAAAGAGTCTAACATCTAAAAAAATGTTAAAACTTCCCAAAGTTTTTCATGGGGTGGGCTAGAGGTGACTTCTACGCTTGCCTTTGGATTTTTACATTTCTGACTTCTCTACCATAAGTATGTCCTAAAAATGATTAAAAGTCATAACAGCTGACATTTACTGAGCAGACACACTGCCGCTCACTTCCCACACCTCACCTCAGTCCATCCCCAGGCTGCCCTCACCTAAAGGGCTTCCCTGGGGCTTTGGAAACCAGGAGGGCTCCTCCTCCTCCCACGCAGGGGGCACGATCATGGTCCCCATTCTACAGACCAGAAAACTGAGGCTTCCAGAGGCACACGTCTCGGCTTCAGAAGCTTCTCAGAAAATGAGTAAAGGACTTGAAAAGACATTTCTGCAGAGAAAATAGGCAGAGGACCAACAAGCCCACAGAGAGATATTCAGCATCGTTAGTCACAAAGGAATGCAAACCCAACACCCAAGAAGATACCACATCACGCCTACTGGGATGGCTATCGCCTTTGTTTTGATAAAGGATATCACAGGTGGTGGACTGGGGAGAAATCAGAGTCCTCATACGCTGCTGGGGGGGTGCAAAATGTTTCAGCTGCTGTGGAAAAACAGTTTGACATTTTCTCAATCATGAAATTGCCATTAGACTCAGGATTCCACTCCTAGGTAGAGACCCACCCGGAAAACAGGGACTCGAACAGGTGGGCTCACGTGTTCATAGGGGGCACTGCTCACAATAGCCCAAAGATGGAAACAACCCCATGTCTATCATCCAAGGAACAGATAAACCAAGTGTGGTCTAGTCCCACGGTGGAACATTACTGAGCCCTTAAAAAGGAGGGGAGCGCGGACACCGACGACAGCGCGGCCGACCCTTTGCGAGCCTGGAAGACCACATGCTGGATGACGTCATCCGTACCAGGTCTCCAGCTTAGGGCAACCTGCCGAGTCAGAAAGCACATCAGTGGTTGCAGGGGCCGGGGGAGGTGAGGGGAGGTGAGTGCAAGTGGGCACAGGGAATGTCTGGACCCGACCCGGTGAATCCACTAAATGCCGCTGAATTGTTCACTTTAAAATGGTTGATTGTCAGGGCGCCTGGGTGACTTAGTTGGTTAAGCTGCTGCCTTCAGCTCAGGTCATGATTCTAGGGTCCTGGGATCGAGGCCCACATCGGGCTCCCTGGGATCAAGGCCCACATCGGGCTCCCTGCTCAGCAGAGAGCCTGCTTCTCTCTCTCTCCCTCTGCCTGCCTCTCTGCTTACTTGTGCTATTTCTCTGTCAAATAAATAAATGTGCAAAAAAAAAAAAAAAAAAAGGTTCACTGTCTATTGTGCGGATCTCACTTAAAAAACAAACCTGAGCCTCAGTTCATACCACCCGAGAGCATCCGAGCTGAACTGACAGGTGAACAGGGTCCAGCCAGCCCCATGACCCGGGCCCCGTGGCCACCTTCCCCAACGGTGGGAGCCCCGCGTGGCTGACCCGCTGTCCCCATCCGCACCTTCTCCCCCCAGCCACATTTCTGCCGAGCCCCCTCCACGTACGCACCTCCTTTACTCACCTCCGCAGCCAGGCTTCCAAGCCCGGGGCCCCACAGGGCTCTCCCACAGTCTGCCATCAGGTCAGGCCCATGAACACGATTGGGGGATATTTGCCATCTTTCCCCAAACTACTGAGAACTGTCTTTCATTAAATGACTAAGTAAAACCCACTGGCTGCCCTGGGGGAGGACAGGATCCACGCCGGGTCACCTCCTACAGTCATTCATTGACACCATTCCCTTTGCCCCCGAGTCACCCCTGAGCCCCTGCCTATCTGTCCTCCTCCTCCTTCCCTGTGCTGCTCCTACCCTCGCTCGGCGCACTCAGAAGCCGTCCGCGGGGACTTCCTGTCCGGGGCTGGAGGTTCACGCGGTTCCCTGCCTGTGCTCCGCGCATCCAGGTGAGCTGCAGCCAGATAATGAATGATGTCACCGTCCCCAGAAGCCGGAGTAAGGGACTCCGATTGCGTTTCACTCAAAGTCCTCAGCAGCTGGAGAGGACGGTGATGCTGGTCCTGCCAGCGGAGCCTCCTGTCCTTCCTGCTTGTGAATACGTAGCCCCCAAGCTGAGATGGGAAGAGGGTCCAAGAACCTACCCGAAGTGGTCTCCTGGGTGAGAACTTGGAGGATGAGGAGGCCGGGGTCCCTCTGACGGCCTGCGTCCTGGGGGCTGTGGGACCTGTGCAGTGACAGCGCAGGCTAATGGTAGACGGGGTCAAGGCCACAGTTCCTGCCTCTCAGCTGTGGGGTCCAGGGTCCCCTGGTTCACTCTCCCTTTCCCCAGCCCGAGTGCAGGGCAGCAGTGAGCCCATAAGGGCAAGGGAAGCAGGCCACGGGGCTTCAGGGCGGAGGACAGGTCACTGAGCCGGCATGCGGAAACAGGTGATAGCAACAGAGAACACAACCCACCTGCCTGAGAATCACCTGGGGCCCGGGGAGAATGCAGAGTCCTGGGCAGGCCCGAGACCTGCCTGAATAAGATATCCTCTGGGGATGGACCCAGAACTCTGTCCAGGTGGCAGGGCAGGGTGGGGAGGGTTGAGTCCCTCCCTACCCAGCCCTGAAGGTGCCAGGGCCTCCATGCTTTGTTCCCCACTCACCCCTTCAGGCTCACAGTAGCTCCTAAGGAGCCCACCCACTCCTCGGGTTCTGGTGACCTTTTCCTCGGAGCCTCTGAGCATCTCTGCAGGAGCACGTCTGGGCTCCAGGGGCTCCGTGGGAGGGAGAAGGCCCCAGCCCTTCTCCCCGTGCTGCATGCACTAATGTGGGGCCGACAGGCCAAGGACGGTCTGCAGGTGGGCAAGTCAGCTGGACCCAGACTCTGCACAGGCTCCCTCAGCAAGGATAGACGGAAGCTGCAAAGAGGGAGGAAAAGCATCGCTGTCCCCAGGCAGAGCCACCAGGCACTTGGTAATGGGCTCCCAGGACGAGCACTGGGCCGTGGTGTCCAGCTACCTTGGACAAGTGTCCCCCACCCCCACCGTGCTCTGTCTCCTCCTCCAAATAGTGAGGGTTTGGAAACATGGCCCCTCAAGATCCTCTGCGACTGACATTTCATGACCATGGTCTCCTTGTGGAAGTGAGGTGGCCTCTGTCCCCTTTTGGGGTGAGCTTCCCAATGCATGAATGCAAACCCACAGTTGGCCCCCTCAGCTGGGCCCCAACCATGTTCTCCGAGGTTCCCATGAAGGCTTCTGTTGGGCATATTAGCTTTTTTTTTCCTTTTAAGATTTTATTTATTTATTTGACAGACAAAGATCACAGGTAGGCAGAGAGGCAGGCAGAGGGGGAGGGGGAGGCAGGCTCCCTGCTGAGCAGAGAGCCCGACCTGGGGCTCAATCCCAGAACCCTGGGATCATGACCTGAGCTGAAGGCAGAGGCTTTAACCCACTGAGCCACCCAGGTGCCACTGGCATATCAGCTTTTAAAAGGAAACATTTTGTTAAAGTACAATATGCACAAAGAAAAGCAAGATACTATGTATCTAGCTCCGTGAATTGTCCCAAATAGAGCCCACCCACGTGATCAACACCCAGGTAGAGAAGGGAACATTGCCCACTGGGCAGAGGTCCCCTCCTGCCCCCTTCCGTCACCAGCCCCGCCCCCCACTAGACAACCACGATCCTGACTTCCATACCAGAGCCCCTCTCTGCCTGAGTGGGAGTTAGTGCCCGAGCTGGTACGTCTGCCCCCACCACTACGGTGTGCGCGGGATTCCCTGCCCGCTTGGGGCGCTGCTGCCGTTCATTCACCCTCATTACCGGCTAGCCTCCCATCGTGGGAACGAGCCACACCGATCCGGCCCCTGCTGCTGGGTGTCCGGCTGGTTTTGGGCGGTCGTGAGCAGAGCTGTCGTGAACAGTCTCGTAGTAAAAACGTTCCTTGGGGCACACACCTGCCAGCAGAATTTACCAGGTCCTAGGGCAGGTACGCATTCGGGTTCAGGGGACATTTGCTGGTTTTTGAAAGTGGTTGTACCCATTTGCCACCCACACCGGTGGGAGAAGTCTCCGTCGGCCCCTCTTCACCCGTATTCGGGGGATCTGCCTTTGCCACGGTAGCGAGCCGCTCTGCTTTCTGCATAATGGTGTCTCGATGCGATTTTAATTTGTATTTTCGCGATGATTCGTGAAGGGGAGCACCTTTTCATATGCTTGTCATTCGCCTTTTTTTCACATTGATTTGTAGAAGTTCTTTATATATTCCGGCCACTAAATATGGCTATAGATAGGCTCATGGAAACAGACACAGAGAAGCCAGGACATCAAGACTGCGAATGTCCTCTCAGAGTCTGTCGAGGTGATTTTTCTCCTTTACCCCGTTAATGCAAGGACCTACACAGATGGAATTTCAACTGTTTCACCGACTCTCCGTTCAGGGGATAAACCCAGCATGACGGCGATGCATCCGTCCCGCCAGTGGTGGGGCTGACCTGCCGCTCTTTGGTGGAAGGCTCCTGGACTCATGCTCGCAAGGAAAGTCAGCCTGTAACCTTCTTTTCCGGACACATCCCTGTAAGGGCTGGGCATCAAGGCTGGACCTCATCCGCGAGTGCTTGTGTGTCTCTCTGGTCTCTGCCAGAGTTAATAGGAAGTTGGTTTGGGGGGCACGTTAGTGGCTGATTTGGGGAGAGGCCCACACAGCCAGGCCTGCGGGCTTTTGTCCGGGGTCCTGAGTCTGAGCCCTTGTCTGCCTTCTGAGCATGGGGAAGGGGCACTTGGGGGTGGGGGGGTCTCACCTGACAAATACCCGTGAAATGTGGCTGCAGCTAGGGTCCCTCTGAGACCCTGTTCTGCCTTTTGTCTCTGTTCTTTCTCAGCTTTTCTCCCTCTCTGGTTCCAGTGCGTTCTGCTGTCCTCCTGCCTGTCTCTCCGACTCCCTGTCTGCTTCCCTCTCTCGAATCCCCCTCCCTCTCCCTCCCCCTCTATCTGCCAGGACTACGGGATACATCTCCCCAACATGGTGGGGGTGGGTGGGTGGGTGTGTGTGGTTGTGTGCAGGTGCAGGCCAGTAGATAATGCGTGTGGAGGAAGGAGGGGCAGGGGGGTGTGTAGGGGAGTGGGGGGTGTATGTGGATAGGGGTCTGTGGGTGTGTGGGTGTGGATATGGGGTGGTATAAGGGTATGAGGTGTGGGGCGGGGAGAATATGGTTGTAGGGGATATGAGGATGTGGGAGAGTGTGGGGTAAGGGTAGGGGGTGGGTGCATGTGTGTGTGTGGTGTGGGTAGGGGTGGGGTGAGTGTGGGTGTAGGGGTGGAGCGTGGGGGTGGAGTGTAGGACATGTGGGTATAGGGGGGTGGGGGAATTGTTGGGGGTGGAGGGATGGGGGAGTGGGGGGCAGGGAGTGTGTGTATGGACGTGGGGGGGTGTACAGGGGTGTGCGCGTGGCTGGTGGCAGGGCCCACTGCTGGGAGGAGCTGGGGGCTGTTTTCCCAGCCTCGGTCACTCCCGTGCTGTGGCTGCTGCAGGACTCGGGCCTGAGCCTCTCCTGCCCCCCACATCCCCACCCCACGGCCACTGCCTGTGTCTCTGCCCCCTCCTCGTTCCGACTGTGCTACAGCCTGCAGTGGCCCCATGGTGTTTGCTAGAACTCTTCTGGAAAGCCATGAAAGATTCATGAGGGCCAAGTGAGGATGTGCGCTACAGGGTAAAGGCTGGGTGGGCAGCAGCAAGGCCAGCGAGGTCTGGCCCTGGGCAGGGATCCCGCAGGAGCAGCCGAGCCCCAACCCTGGCTGGGGGAGAGGGCTGCCTCCACACCATGCCCTCACCGAGGGAGGAGGAGGAGGGGCACCCTGTCCCTGTCCCAGGTAAGTGTTCCATTTGCTCAGACACAAGATCTAAATCATGCATGGCCCTGGCCAGGTGTTGACTGGCTGTCCTGAGGGACAGCCTACTGCCTGGGCGGGGGGGGGGGGGCAGCAGGGGAGTCCCTTAAGCCACTGGAAGGTTAGCAAGCCAATGTGTGCAGTCATCCAAACCCCTGAGTGTGTCAGATGAAAACGCAGCCTTGCTGTCTCTAGGATGTGCCGAGGGGAGAAGCAAAACAAGTGGGTGGGTGGCTGCTCTGGGAGTCAGGAGTCTACAAAAGCGCCCATGTTCCAGAACCTTCCATGCTGACTTCAGTGAGCATGCAACTGATGATCCTGATGGAATTGTCCTCCTCCCATCCCAACCCCCACCCCTGCTTCCGCACCCAGCCCAGCACGTCAGGCAAGCTCTGGCCTCAGAGCCTCAGCAGGCTCCCAGCCGGCCCTGCCAGTGAGCCGAACCCACAGCCCACAGCAAGACTCCGGAGGCTGGGGAGGACAAGCGATCTGGCAAGAGGAGCCTGCTCCTGCTGGGCAAGGGCTCACCTTCCTCTGGTGCTGGTGGCCATTCGCAGCCACCAGCCCCGAATGCACCAGAAGCAGGAGGGAACTTAGCCCATGGGAAGCGGGAGGTGGCCCCAAACTGGCCCAGGGCTGCAGGCAGCCGGAGGTCCGGCCTGGGCTCTGCAGCTAACTCCCTTGCTATTCTCAAGCACACCCCCTCCCCTCTAGAACCCACGGCCCTCTCTAGGAAGGGACAGAATCACTCCAGGTGACATGGGCCATCCCTTCCCGCCCCCATAGTCCATGACTCCCTGGGCTCTGGGATCAGTGACACGGGCTCGTGGCGCTGGGGACCCCTGATGCCGCAGGGTGGGCTGGGACATTGCCCGTGGGCACCAGGGCCCCTGCAGTCCCAGCAAAGGGGCGCCACGGGCTTTCAGCAGCAGTTGTGTTCATGATTATTGTTAATTGCAATAACGAAAAGAATAGTAATCATCCTAATCATAGCCTAGCTGAGTGGGACGGCGGCTGCCTTAAGGAATCATTAACACGGAGGAGAGGGATATTCTTAGAAACTCGAGGAGCTCCCCAGGCTCCAGACTGCAGGGGAAGGGACGGGGAGGAAACGAACTTTGCACCCTGAGCGGTAATCGGTGGCCCTGGGTTGGCACCTATGCAGGGAGGCCCTAGTACGGGCGCCATAAATAGGAAGGTTTTCCATCTGGGCTCAGGAGCCAGGGACCTGCCCCAGGCCATGCTCTCATTAACAGAAGTCACTAACAGGGGTCATTAATGGGAGCCCCAAGACTCCCACACCTGGGTGCTGATTTCTAGAGAAATACTAACAAACCAGAGCTCGGCCCCCCTCTGTGGTGGCAAGGGAGAGGGAGGGAAGCACGGGGGAGAAGAAAGGGTCGGGGCGCTGGCTCAGGAAGCTTTGGTTGCTGGAAAGGGAACCGTAGCTTCCCCAGGGGAGCGGACTGGTTTGCGGTGCCTCGCAGGACCCGCAGGTGGAGATCGTGGTGGGGGGCTCGGCAGGGTGCGGAGGGGGACTAGGCAGCACCAGACATCCACATGAGGCTCTCTCTCCTCTGTCTGGTGGCTGCATCCTGCTTCCGGCTACCGGGCCACCGGGCAGGAGGCACTTGCCTACATCAGCTCTGCCCCAAAGTCCAGTGTAACCCAATGGCAATTTCATGACATCGGTCTGAACGCCCGAGAGAGGAAAGCAGGTGGGCGCCGGCCGGGACCGGCTCATCCCTCACCCAGGCACCAGGGGCACATCACACCGAATCAACACGGGGCAGGTGAGGGGGCTAGTGGTTCCCTCGCCCTCAACGGTGTCTGGTCCCGTCGCCCTCAACGGTGTCTGGTCCCGATGGCGTCCTACAGGGCGTGGAAGGAGAAGCGTGGCCCAGGAGCAGAAGGAAGACTCTGGAAGGCCCTGGACGGCGTTCAGAAAGCTGAGGATGGCCCAGGAAGAGTAAGGAGGTGAGTTCTGTGGCCACAGGTCCCTTGGGAGAAGCGGGGGGGGGGGGGCGCAAGGTGATCCTGGAGCCAAGGGCAGTATCATGATGTCAGGAGTCCCCGGGTGAGCTGACTGTCCCAGGAGGACTGCCGAGGCAAGCCGTGAGTTCTGCGGTGCCGCAAATAATCACAGGGACTCGGGGGACAGAGCGGGGGTGGGGTGGACATGGGCACAGTGTCTGTACTAGCTAGAGCTGTCCAGAGAAACAGAGTGGGAGAGATCAGACATGGAGATGGTTGTAGCAACGGGAATGGAAGTGAGGAGGATGGGGAGGGAGGCGGGCATGGAGGGGGGGGGGATGCAGATGGGGGAGGAGGTGGGGAAGGGAGTGGGGGTGGAGAAGGGGCTGGGAATGGAGATGAGTTGCAGGTGGGGTGGAGAGAGGGACCTTAAGAGATTTATTATTAAGGAATGGGCCGGTAGGTACGGTAGGTACGGGGAGGTCTCCCAAGTGCAAGCTGAGGACCCAGGAAAGCCGGTGGTGTGTATCCCACTCCAAGAGCAAGAGATATCGCAGCTCAACGCTCGGAAGGAGTTCTCCCTTCCTGCGCCATTTGTTCTGTTCGGGCCCTGGTGGCTTGGACAAAGCCCACTGACACCGCAGAGGACTGTCTGCTTTATCAGTCCGTGGATTCCTACACTAGCCCCTTCTAGAAACACCCTCGCAGACACACTGAGGAATCCCATCTAACCAGCCAGGTGGGCACCCCGGGGCCTGGCCAAGCATCCACATACGATCCACCACCACGGCCTCTAAGGGCCCCCCATGGCAACCCCAGGAAGTGTCTCTGACCCCACAGACGCGGTGTGCCCGAGCCTCTGCTCATCTCCCCAGCCTCACTGCCGACACGCCTCCCTATGGTGTCCCCAGACCCCTGGGATCCTCTGGAGCCACATCTTCCCCCTGCCCAGACTGGGCACCCCCTGGTCCTTCTGCCTCTGTCCTACACACCCTTCACTTTTCACTGCAAGCCCCGCCTCTTCCGGGGATAGCGTCAGAGACAGCCCTGCCCCCTGTCAGACTGAAGGCTCCTGGGGACAAATAACCACCAACCAGGAGATGTGCCTGAGGGAAAAGCAGAGAGGGAAGCACACTGGGGGGAGGTCATTAGACTGGGGAGGGGGGCACGCCAGCTATGTCACAGCATCTGGGGGCTAACACGGCATTGAGCAAAAAGCAAACTTGTATTTTCGATTTTCCTTTATCAAAATGTTTACGCGCTCCCAAAATCATTGGATAAACAGTTTCGAAGACAAGCTCCAGCTCACCGGCAGCTTTCGGAGGGCGACCCTGGCCTCTCCCTCCCCGACAAGGGCCGGCTGCAGGCCAGAGGCCTCTCCAGACTCGGGGAGCCCCTCAGTGCCAGCAGGGAGGGGGAGCCTGGAGAAGGAGGAGGCTGCCACGGAGGGAGGGAGGGAGGGAGGGAGGGAGGGAGGCGAGCTCTCCTTCTCATCCCCCAGGGAGGCCAGAATGCTGACGTAGGCAGTCCACCCAAAGCTCCTCTCAGAAGAGAACAATGGAAAAAAGGAAAGGTCTGACCTGTTTCCCAGCCTTTTGCAGATTCTGTTTCGGGGTCTACAAGACATCTGGGGAGTCCCATGGTGTAAGCCGCTGCAGGACAACCGCACGTTTCTGCTCCCGTGGGTACTGGGGCAGAGGCCACAAGGCCCGGGCCACACTGCGGAGTGACTCCCGGGGACAGTGGGACCCTCTCACCCTTGGCCTTCTGTCTGGTCTGCAACCAACAACTTCCGTTAGGGTCTCTCCGCTCACTGTCCTGTCTCATTTTACCTTTTCCTGCTGCTCTCCGGGGGGGTGAGGAAGCAAGGGGTTGATGGCTTTGCTGAATTTAGAATGATCTGGAAGGGCCTGCAGGTGGCCCGCCCCCCCCCCCGGGGGAGCAGAGTCTTAACCCAGAGATCAAGATCCACACCCCCAACCTGCCCGCATAGACCCAGTAAATAACTCCCACATCGGGGTTGTTTTCAGAAACATAGACATGCGGTTGTGAATAATCAGATACAAATTGATTTTTTAAACCGCTACCGAATTCAAAGCAGCTTTTTGTCATTGCGAATTTTCTCGACCAACAAATCCTAAAAATAAAAGCACCAGGACGTGAAAAGATCCTCAAAGCGTTTGACATTAAAATGCAGTTCGCAGACTTGGAAATACGGGGAGCCTCGATTCCCTGGCACAGCCTTCCTTTTTGCGGGAGAAAATATGGTCTTGGGAGGTGCGGAGGCTTGGCCACCATAACGCGGCCCGGGCGGGTGACAGCACCCACACCGACCCAGGATCTGACCCCGGACCAGCGCAAGCGCTCTCGTCCCTCAGAGTCTGCAGTCCTCTATAGAGCGGAATTGTGGAGGGGAGTCAGGAAAAACCCGGGGTGCCGGGTTTGACACAGTGCCCAGCACCTAGTAGGTACCCAGAAGGTGATGAGGGACGTCACCCCTGTTAGCTCCCACCGCAGTAGCCTGGGGCCCCTGGCGCATGCCTTAGCATCCCGCCGCACTGACCCTTCAAATCACCTGGCCGTGCACGCTCCCTGCAAGCAGGGGGCCCGACAGCACAGTCCCCATCACTGCTACTCCGTCCCTACCCGCAGGTGGGAGGCAAGAAGCAAAGGCATCTCGGAGCCCTTGCCGTGAGCCCCCACAGCCACCATGTTCTCTTGCGGTGGGCCGGATCTTTCTCAGTGACCTCTGCCTGGGTGCGGGTCTGTGTCCCCGGGCAAAGGGCAAGTGAGGCCGAGGAACTGGGTGAACAGGGGCGCCTGGTGGGCTCCGCCGGTGAAGCGCCTGACGCTTGATATCTTCTCGGGTCATGATCTCAAGGTTGTGAGATGGAAACCTGCATTGGACTCCCTGCTGGGCATGGTCTGCTTAAGTTTCTCTCTCACGGAGGGAAGGCGAGAGGAAGGAAGAGGAGAGAGAGAGAGAGAGAGAGAGAAAGGACCAGATGAAGAGCTGATTGGTAGCACCGTGCTTCCCAGAGTAATTGAACAGCGGGTCACTGGGATAGAGGCAGGAAGGACAGAGGGACGGAGGGGTTGGACGGAAGCATGGACGGAGAGGTGACCATTGGCTCAGGACACTCTCTGAAAAGGCAGCAGGAAAGCACCGAGCGAGATGGCGAAGAAGCCAGGTGCGACACTTCACGCAGACCCCAGGGGACATCTCTGAAAAGTGTACCGCCAGTGCGCAGCGGCCGGGACCCCAGCATCTCTGCTCACCCCTGCCCCCCCCCGGTCAGTACTGCCTCGAGGAGGAGGATGGGGTCTGAACGGGAGTTAGAAACCATGACCCCTCAGTGGCAAGGAACAAACCCCCTCTCTGCGCTGGGCCATAGAGACACACACGGAGGGACCAGGCCTACGGGCGCCGTTGGGCAGGAGCAGCTTTCCCGCGGCCGCGGCTACGCGGCATGCACCGCGCGGAGGCAGCTCTGTCTGAGAAGGACGCCAGGCACTGGCAGACCCTGGCACAGGCTGAAGGTCAGGGGACGGCCTCCCCTGCACCAGCCCCAGGCCAAGGGCAGCCATCTGGGGCTGCCAAGCTGAGCGGGGTCCCCGCGGCTGCTCCTGGGCCGGGAGAGCTCCGCCAGCCCGCATCTGTGCACTGCCTGAGCAGCTTGCTTGGTTGGTCGCTTTGGCTTCTGCATCCCAAGATCCCATGTGCTTTGTTCTGCCAGAAGGAGCACGGCTGCCTGGCCTCGGATATGGCCACTGCCGAGGACCCCGCCTCAGTGGTAAGCACAGGAAGCCACACACACACTCACAGGCACACACAAGCACACACATTGAAGCATGCACACGCATGTGTACACATGCACACAGCCGCACACTAAAGCATGCACGTGCGTGTGCACACACACAGTCACACACATGGCCACATATTGGAGCGTGCGCACACTCACATGCATACACAGTCACACACTGAAGCATGCACGCATGTGTGCACACATCCACAAACACGCTTAAGCAGACACTCACACACGCACTCCCATGCACACGTGCACACAAGGGGACCACTCACGGGTCACGGCCCTGCTCTTCTCCCCCGCTGCTTCAGGACCCCCGCTGACTCCAAGCCCCCCCCCGCACACCACCCCCCTCCACTGATCCACGCCCCCTGTTTTATACAGAAACTTGTCTCTGAAATGCCTGCTCTGACATCCGATTTCGAAAATCAAATCCCTTTCCTTCTGCAAAAGACACCCTGAGCAGATCCTAAAGTGAAAGTCTTTTTGTAACCAAAGACCAGGCAGGGGACAGGTGTCTCTGCCTTTCATTCGGCTGGGTGGTGGAGGGCAGGCTGGCCTCAGGGCCGTGGGGAGTAGTTCTGAGGGTCTGATGAGCCCAGAGAGGGCAGAGACACAGAGCAAGGCAGTGGCCGAAGATTCCCAAGGTTCTGAGTGCCAGCGTTGGGTCTTCTCCACCAGGCTAGTTAGACCAGGAGGCAAAATGGGCCGCCGCTCAATCTGGAAGCCCCCTCCCTCCTTTCCTCCCTCCCTCCCAAAGCCTCCTGAGAGCTGTTCACAGGCTTCCTGTTGTCTTCACGGTGTGGTTGCTGGCCCATCTCTCTTCCCCACCTCGCAACACTGCTGTAGAACACATGAGCCCGAGTCAGGGAGGGGGCAGGCGTGGGACAGGGTGCCAGGACAGACGCCAACCTTGCTGAGCCACTGTGGCCCTCCGGGTGGAAGTGAGGCGGCCCCAGCCCAGAGCCAGGTCCCTGGAGCAAGCAGCTTCTTGCCACCAGCACTGGACAGCCCAGAGCTGCCCTCAGTCCCGCAGAGGCCTCTGGGACGAGGCTCCCAAAGATCTGGGCAAATAGAAGTCACAGCGTAGCCCCCTCCGTGGTTCCAGGCCCAGCAGGGAGAGCTCAAACAATGTAGGGTACGGGGCCTGAGGCCACAGGAGCACACGGTCCCTAGGACTGGGACATGGGGAGCACCTGGGGTACGTGGCCTGGGCCCCTCATTTCCTCTATCTGAACCAGTAGGGAGACAGAAGGCAGATTCACCAAACACACATTCAGGGACTGGAACCACCTGAGCCCACGGCGGCTGCAGGGGGGATAGAGGGCGGGTATTGTCCCCTGTCTGCTGAGGGCGCGTTCTGCCGGGGCACGGAATACGGGCTTGGAGGCAGGTGTCAGACACCCTCTCGGGCTCCCCGCCCTCCTTCCTCCAGGACAAGGTCAGCCCACGGCGCCTGGGCAGGGACATCACAGGAGAACATTCGAGAGCATGACAGACACGGGTGGGTGGAGCCCCCTCTTGCCGGCCGAGGGGGTCAGGGAAAGGAAGGCTCAGGTTTGCCAGGGCTGCCTGGAAGAGGAGGGCTGCAAGTCCGCTTTGGAAGGGGAGGAACCAGGACTAACCTCACTCGCGGCCTTGGAGCGTCTCCACCTGCTGGTTTCTGCCGGAGCTTGCCAGAGTGGCCAGCCGCCGGCCCCCGGGAGCGGGTGGGGGCCCTGCAGCATCCAGGCCAAACCAGGCGGGGCGAGGGCCTGCGCTTGGGGTGATCTCCCCATGGATCTGAGCGTCACGGGTGACATGAGACAGGAGCTCTAGTCCTCGGACTCGCTGCCGCTCTGCCATGGGGACCTTCTCGCGACCTTGAGCAGTTTGACTCCAGGTACTGGGGTCACCTCAGAAACTGCAAGGGGGAGGGGCAGAAAATCAGGGGGATCCCAGGCCTGGGCACCCCCTCCTCGTCGGCCCTCGCCAGTCACGGGGACCCCCCTGTAGATCTCTGGGTCCCAGTTCCGTCATTCTGGAGGAGAGGAGCCGTCCACAGCACCTGCAGCCTCTTCGCACACACGCACGCGCATATCCACCACACACGCGCGCACACCCACTCCCACACGCACACATTCCAGGCTCGTCAGGCCACCAGCACAGGGCCTTGGCCGAGGAGGAAGGAGAGGGCAGATACGCTGTCTGGGAATTGTCTCGGCCAGGAGCCTGCCGATGGGCAGAACCAGGAAGGCCGAACCCACAAGCCCACCGAGCTCCCCCGACAGCGCACAGCCCGCGGTCCCAGACAGGGAGCTCCACAGGCCTGGCCAGGCTCCCGGGGGGGGGGGGCGTGTTCCGTGGGCAGGGCCTCGGGGAGGCCTGGACCCTTCAGCCCAGCAGTACATCTCTCGTGGGCCATTAACTTCTCAAAGCTGTTGGCTGGTCATCAGGTCAAGGACCGCATTCACCAACCAGCCAACCTCAGAATCCCCCCGCCCCTCCTTGATGTTCCCACCTGCAAGGTCTATGGCCAGAGGACGTGACAGCCGTCCCCAAAAGGCTTTCCTGGGAAAGAGCAGGAACAGCTGGTTGTCTACGTGAGCCCCACGAGGAAGAGAATGCCCCCAACCACCCCCGTTCCGCCAGCCCAGAGTCGCTCCTGCCTCCAAGGGGAGCACAGGAGATCCCGGGTGCCCTGGACCCCACCCGGGCTGTCCACCTGCATCTGTGAGGTCGGCGCTTACAACAGAACCACTGCCTTCCTTTAAGAAGATCGTAATCGTGGATCAACATCCTACTTAAATGGTGGTCCATCCAGACAACAGAATATTATTCAGTGCTATAAAGAAATGAGCTATTAGTGATGAAGTTCTAGAACCTAGGTGAGGTTCGGTGGGCTGAGGTCCGGAGCCGATGACCAAGAAAGAATTCTTGAGACATCTTTGGTACAAAATGGTGGTTTATTAAAAGCACGGGGACAGGACCCGTGGGCAGGCAGAGCTGCTGCCCCGGGTTGTGAGGGATGGCAGGTTCTGTACCTGCGGTTGGGGGAAGGTGAGGGGAGGGAGTTTTCAATGGAGTTTTCATGTGCTAAAGAGGGCCTACAAGGTGCCGGAAGACCAATGTTGTCTTTCAGCAAGCCATTATCAAGATAGTTGGGAGATGTCTTGCAGGATTGTGATCTCTGCAAGTTAACTATTTGCTTATTGTTCATGGCAGTCAGGCCTGCCTGAGGGATGCTACACTTATGACTGAGGGGGAACGGATGGAGAGGGGGGGTGCAAGGCGCCAGCTTTTGCTTTGTCTTCAGCCGGCCTCGTGCTCCCTCATCATTAGGGGGAAAAAAAGAAAGAAAGAAAGAAAGAAATGATCCATCGAGCCATGAAAAGATATGAAGGAGCCTTAAACACATAGGGGAAGAAGTTGATCTGAAAAGACTCTATGACCCCAGCTGTACGACGTTCCAGAAAAGGCAGAGCCGCCGAGACAGGGACGGCATCAGTGGCTACGATGGGTGGGGCAGGGAGGGAGGACTCGGAGGAGCACCGAGCATTTTTAGGGCAGTGAAACTGCTCCGTAGGGCTCTATGGTGGCCGACACCTGTCATTACCCACTTCTCCGAGCCCGTGACTGCAGATCAAGACGCCCTGATGGACACTGTGGACTCTGGCTAATCACCACGGATCAGCCCTGGTTCAGTTATAACAAACGTGCCACCCTCATTCAGGAGGTGGATAGTAGGGGAAAGTCTGTGCATGTATCAGTGCACGTGCATGTGTGTGTGTGCGTGCGTGTGCATGTGCTAGAAATGGAGGGTATGTGGGAATTCTGTACTTTCTGCTCAATCTTTCTAAAACCGCTCTAAAAAATAAGGTCTGTTCATTTTTTTTTTTTTTAAATGACAAATTACATGCGACGCACATTTTGTTTTGGGCCCGTATTAGCTCTGCCCTGGTCTGTATTCTCAGTACACGAGCCCCCAGGGCCCTTTCTAGGGCTGACAAAGTCCCAAAGAGGGCAGACCCCTCTGCTCCCGGGGAGCCCATCTTTCATATACGAACCAGCCCAGAGCCCGCACCCAACCAGCCTCTTCGCACTCGGGGCCAATATTCCCCTGTCCTAATCACCCCAGGGCCAGGGACCAGACAACAACCCGCTCCGGGGTACACCCGGGAGTCCACCGGCAGGACTCCCACGCACCCATCCCAAGCCCGTTCTTCCCCGTGAAAACCACAAGACAGCCTGCAGATCCCACCTTCCCCTCTGTCCCTCTGCCCCTTGACCCTGGTGCTTCCCCCACACCCCTATCCTGCAGGGCAGGGCAGGGCATGCCCCCTCCTCTCGCAAGTCACAAACTGTCTTTCCAAGGGCAGTTGACCCCGGGATCTGTTAGCTCACGTACTTGAACGACAATAAAATCTACATTTGTAAACAGTGGTGACCTAGAGGCCAACACAGCCTGTGGCCCTGGACAATGGACCCATCCAGAACTCCAGTTGGGAAGGTGACCTTGGCTTCATTCTCCACCTACCCCTCAGCTTGTGTGGGAAGCCACAGACGCAGAGCGTGGTTGCGCATCCCCGTGCCCTACCGTCCCCCGGGTGCCAACGCAACTGCCCGTTCCGCTCAAGCTCCTGGAGGTCCAGGATCCCATCCTCCTTCCCGCTGCTCAGCGTCCTGTCCTTGCACCGGGGGGGGGGGGCAAGCAGCAGGCATCCTAGCACTGACATGCAGGAAAACGTTCTATGCATATAGGGAACCTCCTCTTCATAGATCACCCCGCTGAAATTAGCAGGGGGACCTTCGAAAGGGGCTACCGTTGGGGGAAGCTGGCAGTCACGCGCAGCCCAACAGTGGACACAGGGACACCTCCAATACCTAAAGGAGGCTGGAGAGGGCTGCCACATCAGGTAGTGTGGGGTGTCAGGTGGTGACCTGCAGAGAGGGGGGTCTGGGGTCCCAATGGGGTGTGTGTGTGTGTTGAGAGGTGGGGGGGCAGTTGGTTAAGCAGCTGAGGGGAGTTGGTTAACGAACCCACACAGGTTGTTCAGTACCTCCCGTCAAGGTCACGGGTGCTGGGCTTGGGAGGGGACGGCTTTCCCCCTCCCTAGGGACACAAGCCCAGATCCCCAGCCGAGCCCCGATATCTGTGCCCCTTTAACTCAGCCCACACTATGGCAGCTGGGGAGAGGCTGGCGTCTGCGGGACGGGGAGCAGGACCCAGCCTGCTGGCACAGTGACACGCGGAGGAGTGCCTGCCGTCTGGAATGCAGCGTCCTGGGCAGGAGGGAGGGAGGGGGCTTAGGGCCACCGCTGATGAAAAAGGACCTCGGTCTACACGCCAGGATTGCACAGCTTCCGCCCCTCACTCGGCTCCCGCCTCCGCCCTCTCCCACGTCGTTCTCCACCGGGGGTGAGCGGCTCCGTCTCCGGCGTCTCCTGATCTGGGCAAACACCTCTACCTCAACACCCAGCCAGAGCTCTGAAAGATAAGGCAGCGCGAGAGGCCGGGGTGGGCCCTGACATGCGGATCCCCAGGCCGGGCCTGGGCCAGACTGCCGGGCCAGCAGGTTCGGAGACCACCAGAGAGGCAGGGGATGTTGGATTGCGGCGCGCGGGGCCAAGACGACTCCCGAAGCGCTCATCCCCGCTCTCCAGCCGGCCGGCTGTGGGGACTTCGGGGAGCCCCTTTGCTTGGCTCTGGTTCAGGCTTTCTCCCCTAGAAACACGGGCCGCCCCTGCCCTTCCGCGACCCAGCTTCCAGCCTCCCCTGTCCAGGCTGCGTGACGGGGCCTTCCCATCCCTCCTTGTTCCAGTCCCTCCTAGAGTCTGCCGCACCCCGCCTCCGCCGCCGTGGCCGCTGACCTTGCTCGAGCGCGTCGCGTGCCTCGGCGCAATCCATCCTCTCAGCAGCCCATCATGCAGATGAGGAAACTAGAGCTCAGAAAGGCTCAGAAGTTGTCCGGAGGGGCGCCTGGGTGGCTCAGTGGGTTAAACCTCTGCCTTCAGCTCAGGTCATGGTCTCAGGGTCCTGGGATGGAGCCCCGCATCGGGGTCTTGCTCAGCAAGAAGCCTGCTTCCCCCTCTCTCTCTCTCTCTCTGCCTGCCTCTCTGCCTGCTTGTGATCTCTCTGTCAAATAAATAAATAAAATCTTTAAAAAAAAATTAATCATAGAATTACCATATAACCCAGGAATTCCACGCTTAGGTATATGCCCGAGAGAATTAAAAACCGGTTTCCAGATGGTTAATGGACCCTATGTTCACATCAGCCAATCGTCCATCGGCAGAAGAAAGAATGAGCAAAACGCGGTCAGTCTGCACCGTGGAGTCTGAAAGTCCAAGATCAAGGTGCCTGTCTCCAAATATCCTGAGGCACTGGGAATTAGGGCTTCCACATGTGGACCTGGGGGACGGTCCAGCCCATCACCACGTCCCAGTTGACTGAGGAGAAGGACGCATGGAAAAGTCAACTCAAGTCACGGAACTGGTGGGAGGCAGGGCAGACCAAGAACCCAGGTACCCTGATCCCTGGGCGGGTCCTTCCCTCCGTGATCACCACCTCTAGTGGCGTCGGCGACCGCAGGGGCCCCGGCTGCTGTCCTCGAAACTGCTGGTGGGAGCAAAGTCATCTGCACCCACGGGACCGTGTTTCAGCAAGGGGGTTGGCGTGGTCCCAGCTGCCCGCTGCCACAGAGCCCATTGTATTTCCGTCTTCGTCCAACAACCTGGCTGGACTGCACCAATGATCTAGCATCTGGGCGGGGGCTGTGTGAGCAACTAATTAAATCTAATGAATGATATGTCTACAGACCCGGCAGGAAAGACCCACACGGAGGATGCACGCCCTAAGCCCTGAGTTCGAACCTGGAGAGACGGATAACTGCGGGGGTGCGCTTGGAATTCAGAGCTGCGTCTTTGCTTCATGTCTTCTCCAGGCATCGGAGAGATTAATTTGTTAGAGTAAACAGACTTCAAACCGGGATTTAGTCTCTGAGCGTGTGCACCTGGTTTGGCGGTCCTGGCTCAGACTGCCCCAAGCCTTCATCATTCTGCGTGTGGATGAAGGAGACGGCAGAGAGCAGCTGGGGGGGGGGAATGCTTGCAGAAGTGCCCGTGTCCTGGTTCCTTTCCTGCCAAAAGCCAAGGGTGTCAGAGCCAGAAACAGAGGGAATCGAGCAGTGCAATGGACACCCACTCCCCGTCCTGCTTCTCCCCCACATTCGCCACCTTGCAGGAGGAGCCCTGTCTCCTCACCAAATAGCCGTGTCATCAGGCTGCTGTAGAAGACAGCCCCCTGAAAAGAGGCTCACCTGGGCAGCCACATTGTCTCTGGCTCAGTCAGTTGGTCCCCTTTCCTCCAGAAAGGGCCCTGTGCTCTGCTCAAACCAGAAACGGTCCTCAAGGTCTCTGCACCCCTCACCCCTGCAGCCTGCAGAGCCCATCCTCAGAAAACCCTCATTCATGTCACAACACGGGGCTCCCATTCACACCCGTCACCCTCCAACCACACGGCCCAGCCAACGCTTACGCCTGCCCAGCGCCCCCCACCCAGCAGCCCCAAGGGCACCTCTTAGGTCTCGGGTCTTGAACACACTGGCCTCCGCCACCACTGAGCTTCCTCTCCCAGGCAACTCCTCTCCTCCTGCAGAACCAAGCTGGATCATCTGAGCCTCCCCATTTTCCTGTGGGGTCCCGGTGCCCCTGGCACCCAGTACAATTGAGTAAATTGTTGATGAATGAATGAATGAATGAATGAATGAGTGAGTGAATGGGAAGCCTTGGCTGCTTAACAATGAGCCAAGGGCAGCGGGAACTTATAATACATCATCAGAGAAGGCTCCTTGGCTCATGGGCTCAATAACCAGCCCTCACCACCCTGCGGGGCATCATTTTGGGTAAATGGCTGCCACCTTGTCACATGATCTGGAGGGCCTGGAAAAGGGCTACGGGCCATGGTGACAGAAGAGACACGGTTCCCACCTGAGCGGCCACTCGTTCAGTCCCTTGATGTAAATTGTGGCTCAGAGGATCTCCCCAGTGCCCTATTTGATGGTAATTCCCCAGAGGATAAAGGGGGTCGAGCTCGTCTGTTCAAACATGTCTTCACACGAACAGCGAAGGAAACCAACAAGATAAAAAGGCAACCTACTGGATGGGAGAAGAAATTTGCAAATGACATATCCGATAAGGGGTTAATACCAAAATATATAAGGAATGTCTACAACTCAACAGCACCAGGAACAATCCAGTTTAAGAATGGCAGAGGTCTTGAACAGACATTTTTTCAAAGAAGATGCACAGTTGGCCAACAGAGCCATGAAAAGACACTCGGCATCACTCATCGGCAGGGAAATGCAGATTAAAGCCACAGTGACGCATCACATAACACCTGTCAGAACGGCTAGAATAAAAAACCCCAGACACAAGTGTTGGCGAGGGTGCGGAGAAACGAGCCGTGGGGTCCTGGGGGTGGGAACGCAGACTGGGGCAGCCACGGAGGAAAAGAGTGGGGAGGCTCCTCAAAAAATTAAAACAGAAATACATATGGTCTAGCAATCCCACTGCCGGGCATTTACCCCAAGAAAACAAATACACTAATTTGAAAAGACAGGTGCACCCCTATGTTTACCGCAGCGTTATCGACAATAGCCAAGATCTGGGGACCAGCTCAAGTGGTTCAACCAACAACAAACAACAAAGCTCAACCAACAACAATGTATGCATACACAATGGAACATCACTCAGCCATTAAAAAAATAGAAAAAAAAGGAAACCTTGCCGTTTGCAACAACGTGGATGGACCTAGAGGGTATAACGCTAAGTCAGTCAGGTAGAGAAAGACAAATACCATACGATTTCACTTTTATGGGGAACTTAAAAAAAAAAAATGAACAAAGGAAAAGAGAAACAGATTCTAAACTCTCCTAAACAGAACACAAACTTGGGAGGTAGGAGGACAGGAAATGGGGGAAATCGACAAAGTGGGGGGGAAAATGTATCTTTAAATGATCAGCAGGAGGGCAAATGTTGCAGACATTTTAGGAAGCAATTTAGGGCAGATGTTTTTATGGGAACAAAAATGCAAGTTGCTCTCCTAAGCCAGGGCTGAGCCACCACCCGCCCAGCACTGGTGGACAGGGGCAAGGGCGACCACGGATGAGCTGGGGCCCTTATCTCTTCCCCAGCACAGGGGCTGAGACCTAAAAGGGTAAATAAACTCCTCTTTGGAAAGTGGTTGTTTAAAAAAAAAAAAGAAAAAAGTCTCTGCAGAGGCAGAATCTGGGCCCCCTTCTATGATCACTAGGAATTAAACACCACTCTGTATCCGGCGGCGGACATCTCGTGCCCAGCATACAAGTCCAAGGTGGACAGGAAAGGTCAGCAAACACTACAGAGGGCCAAGAGCATCCCCAGGCCCACCGCACCCCTCCAGCGGGTCAGAGCCCGCCCAGCACATAGGCCCCTGTTCTTGCTTCCCCTTCTTGGACTTGCCACACTGTTCCCCTTCCCCTGTGGCGCTTGAAATCCTGAAGGCGGGAGTACGTTTCCCTTGTCACCGCCTTGTCCCTCACGCTCAGCCAGGTGCCAGGCCCCTGGTAGGCGCTCATACACGCTTGTGGAATAAATGAATGAATGGTTTATCGCTGTTGAGAAGAAGCATGGGGAAAACAAAGCCTGGGGTCACCATGAGGTACAGAATAAGGACCCCGAGAGCAAGATGTACCCCCACCTACCCACTCACCGCCATCCGTACTCACCTGCTCCCTCTGCAACTCAGGATCCGAGCTGGGTGGCTCGCCCAAGGTCAAGGTGGCTCGCCCTAGGTCAAGGGCTCAGGAAGCCAGTGGGTGACGAGGAAATGAGGAGGCCCCCAGGTCTGCTTCTGAGACCCTTGCCTAAGGAGCGAGGCAGGCTTCTAAGCTTGGCCTCCCAACTTGGAGAAGGAGGATCCAGGATTTCTGGATCTTGTCCCATATGTGTATGTGGGGACTCTTTCCGGAAAGAACATAAAAAATACCTTACTCTTACACATTTTATAAAACACTATGACAGGGGAACTCCTTGCTAGACACTTCCCAGGGCTCCGTGATGGCCCCGGGAAATCCGACCTGGGCCATGCTCCTGGGTGCCTCCGGCCTCCCTCAGCTCACCCTCTGCTGGGAATCCCGCACAGTGCCACCACAGGTCAGTCACTTCTCCGTGCCTGTTTCCCCACCCATGAAATGGGTACAGCCTTGATGCCCGCGTCACAGGTTTGTGGGGACGTGTAAAGGAGTTAACACAAGGAACGGGTTTAGTCCAAGTCCAGGCTCTTGGTGAGAATACTAGAAGGTGTTGCTGGAAGCTGCTGGGTTTTTTCAAGGCTCTGCATCCCTCCTGGTCAAACAGAAAGTCACAGCTCTCTGTAACTTTTTTTTTTTTTTATGATTTTATTTATGTATTTGACAGAGAGAGAGACACACAGTGAGAGAGGGAACACAAGCAGGGGGAGTGGGAGAGGGGGAAGCAGGCTCCTGCAGAGCAGGGAGCCTGAGGCGGGGCTCAATCCCAGGATCCTGGGATCATGACCTGAGCCAAAGGCAGGCGCTTAACGTCTGAGCCCCCCAGGCACCCCAGCTCTCTGTAACTTGACAGTGGGATAGCAGCACAGAAGCCCTGTCTGCTGTGATCATGGATTGTGGCTACGAATTTTATTTCTTTTATTAATTTAAAGATTTATTTATTTTAGAGAGAGAGTGTGCACAGGCGGGGGAGAGGAGGGAAGCAGATGTCCCATTAGATGCTTAACCAACGGAGCCACCCAGGTACCCCAGATAAAGACCCCTTTAAAAATCGTAACCACAGGGGCGTCTGGGTGGCTCCGCTGGTTCAGTGTCCAACTCTTAGTTTGGGCTCAGGTCATGACGTCGGGGTCGTGAGCTGGAGTTCAGAACGGGGCTCCGTGCTGGGCGTGGAGCCTGCTTAAGATTCTCTCTGTCCTTCCGCCCCTCACCCCCAGCTTTCTCCCGAGTAACTTAATAAATAAATAAAGGGTCTCTCTTATACAGATACTCCAAAAAGGCGTTCTTTTTTTTTTTTTTCATTACCCACATCATCTTTCTTGCAAACCTTGCTCTTGCTTCTGCATTTTTGCTGACACCTCGTAAGTCTGTGGTCTTTGTTTAAGGAACGCAGTTAACACGAGTGCGTAAAAAGTGTGAGTGTCTGGGCACACCCAGTCTCCCCGATACTCCAGGAAGCACGGGGCTGCTGGCTAGTGAGCCGCCACCCTCCCTCCCACGGCTGCATTTCTGTGAAATACCCAGAATGGGTGACTCTACCCCGCACCACCAGACACCGGCCGAGCGCTGGCAGAGCTCCCAGAAAGACCCGCCAGACTCAACCCTCCCAGGCCCCCACGAGGCGCCCCCCCCCTCCCAGCAGGGTCATCACCCTCGGGGCAGATGGATCCACACCCTCCTTTCCTGGCCCATTCCAGGCCTCAGCAGCCGCTCCCTGATCTGGACCAGCCCACTGCTGGGGAGCAGGTAGGGAAGAGGGGATGCTCCATTCTGGGGGGAGACACAGGGCAGCCACGCTGGCAGAGGACGTCCCCGTTCTTCCCACGCCCAGCCCCATCCTGGATGGCTTTGGGCCCTGCCTCCCCCCCTTCCCCGCCCGCAGCCACCCCATCACGGGGCTGGGCCAGACCCGCAGCGCCCAGGGCTGGGTATGCAATGAGACCTGGGTGGACCCAACGCTTCCTCTGTGACATCTTGGGGACATTCCTCACCACCCCGGCCTGTTTCTGCTTATGACAAACGGAAAAGATAACCGAATGTTGCTTAGGCCTAACTGGGACACTCCACGAAACGCCCTCCCCGGGCGGGCACCCGCCAGTCACTGACCCCTTTCTCTCCCTCAGCCTGCACATCCCTCTGGCCCTGGGCTCCTGGGGCAGCAGGGAGCTGCTGAGAGGTCCAGCCAAGCTGCAGTCCCCAGGGCTCCCCGCCGCGCGCGCGGCAGCTTCCGAGACCCCCAGCTCCCAGGCGCCACCCGCTCCCCCGAGCCCGGCCCCCGTTCATCAGTGCAGGAAAAGCCCAGACTGCAGAAGTACTCCAGGCTGGCTCCAGGCTGGCCACGCTGACCACATACTCACCCTAATTCTGCCAGAAAGACCAGCCTGTGGTTGGGAAGAACAGCCATTATGGTTTCCAGAAAATTCCTCTAAGCAGGGAGAAGCTGTTTGCCATTCCTGAGGCCTCTCTCCAGTCCATCTGAATGCGGTTTTCCAATTAAGCTGGGACTGCTCCCAGACCTCTGCTTTAAACAACCATCTCTCCGCTTTCCCTCTCAAGAAACAAAACCCTCGGGCACACCCTTCCCTTTTATTCAGTTTCGAACGACCTCTTCGTGTTTTTTCCTGCTTACACAGGTGGTGCACATTCTATCCCCCAGGAGCGCTGGTGGGAGGGCACCTGGGGGGTCGGAAGTCCAGGACCATGCATGGCGTGGGTCTGCTCACCAGGTTGGGGACTGCACAAGCAGAACCAAGCCTGGGGAAGGAAGACAAGTCCTCCTCTGGGCCAGACGAGCAAGATTGCACTCGGAAATTCTTAACTCTGCGTCTGGTCAAGAACGTGGGAAGAAGGTTTTGACCCCGGGCTGACCCGGAGGTCCTCAGCCCAAGTGGGATCTTGGGGGTTGGACATGACCTTTAGGTCATGTGCTCAGAGAGGAAAAAGTTAAGGACAAAGCAAGGAAGAGGGGACCGATGAAGAGAAATGGTCAGAGACGTGGGAGGGGTTCGACAGGAGGAGGAGGAGGAGAGAGGCACGCCGTGGGCCAGGCACAGCCTGTGACCAGAGAGGCCATTTAGAGGAGGTCTCTGAGGTCCACCGGACCTGCCACCCATGATGTCACCAACCACCAGGATACATCGAGCCCCCTGAGTCTAGCCTTTAAGAAGACGGGCCGCTGCTACTTCTTCCCTCTCTGAGGACACTCCCCGGCAGAACCAAGGCCCCATGCCTAGAGGAGCCCAGCCGGGGACACGAGCAGCCTCCCCGGTCAGCGTGCAGTCCGGGCTCCGTGAGCAAGGCGTCCCGGGGGCCCCGGCGTGCTCAGGCTTACCCAGTGACAGCAGCCGGGCCAGAAGACCTCCCCGGAGCCCCGTCAGCTCACAACATCAGCATAAATGATCCCTTTGGAGCCTTCTCCGGAGCAAGGTCAATGATTTGGTGGGGATAGAGGCCTAACCAAAAGGGGTAAAGTGTGAACTGGTGTGTATATGCGTGTGCCCCCGTGTGTGCAGGGAACAGAGACAGCGTTCAGAAGCTCCTCCCTGAGGAAGCTGACCGACCGTGAGAGGAAGAGGCAGAGGGGACTTGCTCAGGGCACATCACTGCTTCACGGGTTCCTTCCTCCCAGCTGGGCCATGAGCCCACCCCCACCCCACCCCTGAAATCCAGCTCCCGGCCTCCGCAGGGAGTCTGCCAGAGACACCCATGGTGAGGGGAGCAGCCCTTGCAGTCAGAGCCTTGGCGAGGTCCCTGCCACGTAACTCCTGGACCTCAGTCTCCACCTCTCTAAAGTGGGGCCAAGGATACTCGACCCTCCAGTGCTTCGGGGCTGTGGCTGGAAATAAACAAAACGAAGGATACAGACACTGTCAGGGGAAAGGCCAGCGCAAGAGGTTATCATTATGACTCTCCAAAGGGAGGAGTGGCTGAGAGTCCAGGAGCTCGCAGCCTCCCTCAGAGGACACAACACATATCCATACAAGCGGCTCGGAAAGATCAAGGTGGTCGGAAGAGCTTTGAATCTCAGCACCAACTTGAAGAAACGGTGGCTCCGACGGTCCACAGAGAGCCTGCCCGGCCCTTGGCCCCAGTGAGAACTCCTCCGATTTGCAGGTACATCGAGGGCTGCTTCTGGGACCGAAAACGACAGCCATTCCCTGAGCATTTGCCGGAGATGCTGGCACCCTCTCTGTTTATCATAATCTCATTTTCCGCCTCCAACATCTGTAGCTGAAAATCAGTGCTACCTCCTGGGGGGGGGGGGAGCGAGCACCAGAAAATGAAGCTGAAAACATCCTAAAATACAAAAACAGTCACGGGCACATTTCTCCCCCTGACCTGCAGGCAGTGTCTTGCACTGAGGTGTGTTCAACCTGGGGGAGGTGGGGGAAGGGGGCGCGAGTCACATAAAGGGGGAAAATAAATAAAATCGCACATCGTGCTCGGAGAGGGTCCACCATAGCGACCAATCGCGGCGGAGCAGGCTCTCCTGATGGAGGCGGCTTTCGGGCTTTCCAGTGGTTTCCATGGCACCCGCGCCTTCATAATCCTCACCCAAACAGCTCTCCTTCAGCTCACCTTGTGTCACCGAGCCAGAGGAGACATGGAGTAAGTGTGACAAATATGCTGATAGCAAGAAAGTAGCGGGTGCGTGCATGGTGTGTGTGTGTGTGTGTGTGTGTGTGAGAGAGAGAGAGAAAGAGAGAGAGAGAGAGAAGGGGGGAATGGGCAGAGCCAGGGTTTTCCTCCAGAATATGTGACCTTGGTCATTGCCTGGGGCTCCTGGAGCCAGGCCAACCAATGTCTGATTTGGAGAAATCCATGGACTCAGACACCTGCCGGGTTTGGAGGGGAAGGTGCCTGGGACCCCCTGCCGTGAACGGTCAGGTCCTTCCCAGCAGGTGGCTCATGAATGCGGAACTCTGAGGCTTTCTCAGCCTCAGAACCCCTAAAGAAGGAGGTGTGCAAACCATCTCCCCCTCCAAGAGCCTAAGCACTCCCATCTGGAGACGTTTTCTCTTGCATTCGTTCAACAACTACAGAGTGCCTTCGCGGGCCAGGCACAGGACTGGGCTGTGGGCAGAGCGGCTGGCCAGACTGGCCACGCACCCCCTCTCCCTCTCTGCACGGGGTTCAGCAGACAAGCAAGCTTGCCCCCAAATCTCACCCCTGTGGCATCCTCCACTTGCCGGCCGCTCAGATCAGACCCCCGGCAGCCTCGAGCTGCTGAAAAGGACAGCAGGTGCTCCGTTCTCCCTTTCATCTGGGTCTCTCTCCCGCTTGTCTCCTGTTTAAAAATGCTCTTTAATGCTGGGAAAGTTAGCATAAAAGAGACAGAAAATGAGACTCAGGAAGGATGTCCAAAGTGCAGGGGTACGTTAGCCTGCCAGAGGCTCTTCCTCTCCAAGCCCGGCGGCTGGGAGCTGGGCCTCTCCTCTCCCCTCCCACCAGCAGAGGCGGGCCGTGGGTAAGGATGGGCATCTGGCACCGGGTGAGCTCAGACCATGGGAGACCATCGTCTGCTGCTGGGTCCCTGTGGGCATCTGGTGCATCACCCTAGGGCCCCGGAGCGTCAAAGTCTCCATGAGCTGTGCTCCTTCTCTGCCCAGAGAGTCAAGCTACCACTCCCCGCTCCTTGTCCCGGGGCACCTGCCATGTGGCCCACCGCCCTCCGGAAGGCCAGTTGAGCTCCTGCCACAGACTAACCCCCTCCCCGACCGACCCTACCCCGCACCCTCACTTACCCACGCGAAGATACCAGGACCCCGGTCTACAAAGGAGCCAGCTAGAGAGTGCCACCCCAAGTCCCACCTTCCCGGAGAGGGGGCTGGCTGCCCCCCAGGCAAGCCCGGGGGTGCGAGAGAAAGGTTGGATGGCCCCGTGGTGGGGGGACAGGCTCTCGAGCCAACATGCCTGGGCTCACATCACACCGAGTCAGCTTCCTACTTATTAACTGTGGGACCCAGCCTGTCCCTGTTTTCCAGTGCATCCCCGTGGGGTAGGGGGAGTAGCACCGTCTCCCTGAAACGCTGCCAAGGTACCATTGGTAAGGCACTCGAAACTGCCCGGCGCACGGGAGGTGTAGAGCAGAGACCTGGGGACAGAGGCAGGAAGCGTTCAGCCAGACCCTGAATGCGCCCCCTGCCCCCACTGTCAGAGCACGAGGTTGGAAGATGGGTATCCCCTCCCCCCCAGTCAGATCCAGGGAGACAGAACCTCCCAGGGGTGTCCCTGTGCCAGAGGCCCTGGGCCTCCTCCACTGGGACTCAAGAAGCAGAGTGGGTTGTGGGAATGGGGCTGAGCTGCTGCCTCAAGGTCACCCCACTCTGCACAACTGCAGGGGGCGCCATGTGCATCCATGGGACCCCGTGACCTTTTCCACACGGAGGACAAGTCCCACAGGGGACAGGCCGAGGCCATTCGTCCACTGGAGGCTGTGTAAAGGCCCGGAGGATGAGCCAAGAAGGGAGAGAGGCAGATGGGGGACACGGAGGGGTTGGGAGCCCACTTTGGCAGCAGGGCCCAGCCTGGGGGAACATAGGTTTTCCCTTCTCCTACAGCAGGTGGCCTGGCTCTGTCCTTGAGACTGGAAAGGGACTGGGAGAAACAGCTTGCTGGACTCCTGGTCCACACCATCTCACGCCACACCTCTAAGACCGGTGACTCTCAGGGCCACGGGCTCCCTGCACCCCAACCCCCACGGCCAGGGGCAGGGGCTGCAGGCAGCCCGAGTGACGACACGGGTTCCTCCCTGTCTCTGTCCCACGCTGACTTCTGCTCAGTCGCCAGGGAGATGGCAGCCAGCCCTCACGAAGCCTCCCTGCACTGAGAGAAGACAGACAGGAGGACAGATGGGGGGCAAGGCCATGCTCCTTCCCATGGCCGGGGGGAGTGGGGGGAATCACAGGGAGAGAGCTATGGGAGAGAGAGACTGGAGACATGGCTATAGGGCGTGTGCAAGGGCACGTGTGTGCCTCTGTATGCAGACGTGAGTGTCCAGGTGCACGCCCACGCACAGGTATGTGCAAACGCAGTGTGCTCAAGCACGTGGGAGTGTGGATGCGTGCAAATGTGCACGCGTTTGTGTCTGGGCATACGCACGTGTGTGCGAGGGGGAGAGGGACAGGAGGAGAGCAGAGCTGACCAGAGGGTCCTTCTGCCCACAGAGCTGGCCTACGGGCAGCCCTGGGAAGTCAGAGCTGTAGGGCCTGCTGCTGGCTGCTTCTCAGAAGCTGGCATGCAGCGGGGGCACGGTGACTTGCCGGTGTCCACCCAACAGATGGCACAGGTCATGGGTGCCTCCCGGTCCAGGATGCGCCCCGCCCCTCCCCCTCACTCTCAGCAGCTCCCCCTCCAGCCGGCGCACCCCACCCCAGGCCCCCAGAGGAGGCTTCTCCTCAACATGGGCTGCCTCCTCCTCCTCTCCCAGGAACAAGGGGATTTCCTGCCTGTTCTTCAGGCCGGGTGATGTAAGCTGCTTTTCTAGTGTTCAGCCAAAGAACCTTCCAGGCCTTCATTTGTCTAAACGCAGAGGCCTTTGGGGACGAACTTAGCTGACTTACTTCCGCCCAGCGTCTTGCAGTTGTCCAGGCCAGCGTTGCCTCTAGACCACTGGGATGCAAGAAACAGGGCCGGTGAAAGGAGCCAGGGACTAGACTCCTAAACAGGGCCTGTGGACATGGCCAGTGTTTCCAGCAGCGTTCACTGGGGCTGGAACTGATCCCAATCACACCTGAGAATATGGGAGACCCCAGAGCGCCCAGACCCAGCCCTGCTCTGGGATCTGTACCCCGAGTGTGCGATGGCCCAGACACATCCAGAGGTGAGCGGACAGCTGACCTCACCGCAGGAGGCCCCTACCAGACCCTTCTCCAGGCTCCCCAAGGGTCCTGGCAATCCACTTTGGGCATTGTCACCCTCCAGGTCAGAAAATTCTCCTTGGGTGAGCTTCCCGAGTCAGAAGCCTGGCTGTGTCCTAGCAGACCCACCGCCCTATCTAGGGCCCCCAGATGTGGTCTGGGAATCACAGCGTGCCCAATTCAGCATCTTGTGGAGACCGAATGCACTTCTCACCCAGGCCCTGGCCTGGAGCAGACCGCCTTCCTTCTCAATCTGGGCCCCAAGACGGGCCCGGTCCCCCTCTCCACGCCTCCTCCCTCACCCAGCTCCAGACTCGAGGCACTCAGGGCACTCGGGGCTGGGCAGGCCTCAGTCTCTCTCTCTCTGCCTCTGCCCTCCATCTCTTCCCTCTGCAGGGATCTCTTGCCCTGTCCTTCAGGAAGCCGTGGAGACAGGCCCCTCTCCTAGACACCTCTCTTGTTCCCTAGTCTGGCTTGGGTGCCGTCCCTGGGGGCCTCTGTCATGCCCCACACGTCAGTGACCACAGCACCGACCGTGGTGGGCTGGGATTACCCCATCACCTGCCTCACTGGGGGTATCACCTCTGGCAGGAAGAGAGCCCAGAGCAGAGGGTCATTTGCCCATCACGCAGCACACGGTACGTGTCCATGATGCACGCATGGCCTGAGAGGGTCTCCCCGGTGCAGAGCCGGACCACACCCTGGAGCCAGTGACCCCAACCGATGGGACCGAGGTGGGACTAGGAGCCTCTTCCAGAGGGCTGCTGGGAGAGCGGCCCGCGTCCCGGCCCTACCCCCACCCTCCAGCTCCTGTCCCCCCACAGTCCCCGCCACCTCCTGATGCAGACTCATCAGCTGTTGCCATGGAGACCAGCCCACAATCGGCTCGGTGCCCTCCCACTGCACGGGGCGGGCAGAGCAAAGGTGGCTCATGAGAAAACCTGCCCGGCGAGGGGGCGCCCGCTCTGGACTCACACAAGCCGGGGTTCGGGGCCAGCGCCCGCCGCTCGCACTGTCCTTCCCACCGCAGGGTGACCCCGGGCAAGTCACTTCACCTCCCTGAGACACGCAGGATTTGAGGGATGAGATGAACCACGACGCACAAGGGTCACCAGCGTGTTCTTTCAGGGTGCCAGCCTCGAATTAGCTTTCTTTCTCCAGAGTTTCTGTCCCTTCGGCTTTTGTGGCCAATTCCCCCCCCAGCTCAGGTGGGACCAGGGGAAGAAGGAGACACTCCAGTCCCTGCTGGCAGGAAAACACTGTGACATGTGAAGACTGAGAGGAAGCCTCGGCAGCCACTAATGCGGTCTGGCCCCGGAACCATGACTGTGGGAGCCACGCTGGCCACATGCTGGATAATGAGCAAAGCCACTCAGGGCAGCGACCCTCCCTCGAAAAACGTCAGTCAGTGTCAAACTTACCTGATGGCCTCCGCGTCTCCCCAGAGTGAGGTTGGGGCAGGAGGTGTCCCCTGGTCGCCTTACTGCTCTACATGGTGCCCATTTCTAGAGATGGCTGGTGATCCCTGAGCCTGCAGGGACCTGGGGACAAGAACATGCAGAGATGCCATAAGTGGCCGGTGCACCGAGGAAGCTGGCACTCCCCAGCAGCCAAGGCCGGCTCGGATCCCGCACGGAGCCAAGCACTGAATCTCAGGCAGGCCTGCGTGCGCCCTGGGCTGAAATGCCGCCCCCCACCTCCCTTTCCAGAACGTCAGTCCAGCCCAGCTGCTGGGTTTTTGTCTGCCGGGAACGGCCCCCAAAGTTGGAGACAGGAAGTGGTCCCTTTTGTTAAATGCTAGATGGGCAGATGGAAGGAGGAATGGACGTCGGCAGGAAGTGGAGGAAAGGAGAAGCTAAGGGAGACCTCAGAGCGGAGGCCACAGAGATCTGAGAGCAGCGGGGGGCTGGGCAGGCTCTGGGAGCCAGGATTCCGGGGCTGGGGGTACAGAAGGAGGGGACCCACAGTTCTGCTCCTCACTCTTTCCCCTGGACTCTCCGTACCCTGAAAGACTGGACTACGTCCCTCACCCTGAGGCAGCAATCCCCACCCCAGACCGACCTGTCGCGGTGCCCCCACCCCCGGGCCCACCTGCCCTTCCCGCGGACTCACACCTGCCCCCCAGACGCAGCGCGGTATCCTCCCCTCGCTGCTCCGCCAGTTGAGGCGAAACAAAGGAAGGAAAGTTGCACACAGATTGCCCCCGGTGGGTCTGCCTGTGAACACACTTGATCACACCTTAAGACAAAGTTAGAGGGTCAGAGGGCCTCCTGTGTGCTGCTTTGACCCTGAAAACGCCAAACAGAAAGTTGGAGGAAATTTAGAGAAAACGTGACTAAACAAAGTTTGGGGGGAGGATAATAAAAATAGATATTGCCCCAACCTCTTGGAAGACCGATGGTTCTAGAAGACCCGTACTTGGCCCCCGTGTGCTGTGAGGGTCATCCCGTAACCCCATTTCACAGAGCAGGACACTGAGTCTCCAGCCGTTGCGACTCGCCGGTACGTGGGGCACGTGAGCAGTGGCGCTAGGGTGTCCGCCGGAGAACCGGGAGCCTGATTCAGTTATCCGTACCGAGCCCAGGGTCTTCACCGCTTCCCGGGGCTGCCGGGGCTGCTGACCGTGAGAACCATCCTCAGGGGCGAGCGGCAGGACCGGCAGGTTATATTTGCTGTTTACTTACAGCGCCCCAAAAGTCGACCATCTCGGAAGTTCGTGGTGTAATTCTCTTGAAGGCGTTTGCAGACTCTCGCTGGGAAAGAGAAGTTGCTGGAATGAAAGTAGCCGTTCCTCGTGATACCGCATGTGCGGCTCAGGAAGGACCCACAGACCGGGAGAGACGGAGCGGAAACACGAAGGGTTGTCACGGCCGCTAAGCAGATGTACGGCTCCGTCTCCCAGGACAAGGGGGAGGGCCCCTGGGCTGGTCCCCGACGCCTCTCTCTTCAGATGTGAACCTGCGAAGAGCTAGGTGGGGTCTCACATGCCACCTAGATCGGGGACTCTCAGAAAGGGAGGAAAGAGAAAGTCTTTGCTGGTCACCCTTGGACCCCCCATGGGTCCTGAGGTTCAAGGGCTGCACAGTTGGGGAAATAATTGCTCAGGACCCCGAGAGGTAACACAGAGGATAAGGGGGAGTGTGGCTCTGGGTGAGCCGTGGGCCTTCCTGCTCGCTCAAGTTCACCCTCCCATCCTCTCCACCCCAAACTCTAAAGACCACCCCCGGATTTCTCTGGTCTCCCCCCCCACCACTTGAAAGGCATGACTTTATTATACTGTAGACCGCTTCAGGCTAGGGACTATCTAGGGGCACTGTCTTTCCATCTCCAGCACCTAGCTGCCTTCCTAACCCACTGCGGCCACTCAGTGTTTGTTGAGTGAATGAATGACCCACAAACAAGTCAGCTAATGCTACGATAATACCGCGTAACAGATAATCCCCAAATCTCAACGACTCACAACAGAAATCACTGATCTTTCTTCTTATCCATGGGGACTAGCCCACAGGGTCTCTTCCAGGACCCAGCATCTCCTTTGGGGACCAGCAGCCACAGGGAGCCCGTTCTGCTCATGCTGAATAACAGAAACACAAGACCCCCGTCACACGTGCATATACGAAGCCACCACCCAGGCCACACCCACAAACATACCATGTGTGGCCACGGCCACCGCCGATGGGCTGAGGCAAAAGGTGTACCCACTCCAGCGGGGGTCGCCGCAAAGCCACCTGGCAAAAGACGCAGATGTGAAATTCTGCATAGAGGAGGAAGCAAGGATTCTGGAACCAAGGGTCCAAACTGCCACAAAGCAGAGCATGGAAACTAGCCCTTTGCGTCCTTTGCAGGACAGGATGTGTGGAAATCGCTCCGAGAGGTATGAAGCACCGGTTAAATGCTATGACACAGCAATGTCATGACAAAATGTCCCCTCCACGGGACAGCAGAGTTACCATAAAGAGACCTCATTCTTGGAGGGAGGAATGGGGTGCTGGCCAGAGGGACCCGCCACACCGTGGGACGGGAGCTGTGTGGGGCCCATTAATGCGGCCCTAACGAGCCTCCTGGGCCAGCGGTCCTCAGAGGATGGCTGTGGGTAGGCCCCAGGGGGTACCGGTCTGGCCTTGCAAAAGCTATTAAGATAGAGAACACCTGGGGGTATCATCAACCCTCCCAGCCCCGTGTCAGCGTATCCCTGGATTTGGGAAAAGGGGGACCAGCCCCAGATTCAAAAGGTTCCTGCCTTCCCCTTCCAAGGGCACACACACGTGCACACACACGTGCTCACACAGACCCTGCCCCCCAAAGAGGCTCATTTCAGAGAGGTGGGTACCCTGAGTCACTGATATCAGAGCTCCTTTGGCTCGGTGGCTGGAGACTGGAACGGGCTGGGGGAGACAGGCTCCCTCGGGTCTCTGGTGCAACTCCTGGGGAGAGGAGGAAGCTCCTACCAGCCCTGCTTGTTTTCAGAAGTTTGTGCATTTTTTAGTCTCCTTTTTTTTTTCCCTTTCCAAAGCTCCGCTCACCCAAGAGAATATTGTAAACACTTAGGATGGCATCTTAATAGTCCCAGGGGCATTGATCATTATTATGAATTTGAAAATAGCTGAGTTACAAATGTTTGACAGGGCGATCACGCAGTGCTCTCTCCGTCGTGAAATCTTACCCGCACGGAGGAGTTCTTATTCTCTGAGCACTTTCTCCTCTGTTGTCTCAAAGGGGAGGAGTCACTCTCCCAATTAGGGCAATCCGAAGACAGGGGTCACAAGGGGTCAGAAAGCTCGCCAACAGGGCGATGTCACCAGGAGGGATCGGAGCCAGGTGGCCTCCTCTCCTCCCGGCTAGAATTTCCCAGACTTCATCCTCAGCTCCGCCAACCACCTCCTCTCCTGGCCACCTGAGACCCCAGGTCCCCGCCTCACTCCCCAGATCCCACCCCGGCCCCACCTGTGCTGCCTCCTGGTCTCGTGCTACCAATTACCTCCTCCCTCCTGCAGCGTTCCCCGTGCCTGGTACCGTCCTGCCTCTGTGCACAGATGTGCTCTGGCCTCTACCCCAGCCAGCCCCCCCCCCCCGTAGACCACCCTCCTGCAAACACACAGATGCCCCCCTGCCCTCCCCCACCGGGCTCCCCCAAAAGCAGGGCAGGCGGGCTCTTTAGCAGGTGACCCCCGGCAGTGGGGGCCGGAAAGGGCCTGCGGAGTACAGCCTGGTCCACACCCACCACGTGGGTGCCATAAGGACACACTATTGGTCACCCCAGAGACCAAATATGTCTGAGGCCCCCATTCTGGCCTGGGGTTCAGGGGCATGTGCCGCCGTCCATGCTTCCTGGGTGGCTCCCCTGCCTGGGCCGGTGCTGGGGCCCCCAGTGCCACTTGCTACTTCCCTACTTTCTGCAGTTGCTGGCTCTTCCTCTCCGTTTCCCTGGCAGTGGGAATCAGCCTCCAGTTCCAAGGGAAGCGTTTCAGGGCAGGCTAACCTCCCACTCCCGTGCTGGGGGAGAAGCACCGACAGTCATCAACCCCTGTCCTGTACCAGGTGCCAAGACAGGCGATTTGCACACACTGTCTTCTCACTGTCCTCGAACCTGAACCCTAGTGGGCAGGGCCCGTTATTCTCATTTTGCAGATGAGAAGACTGAGGCTCAGAGAGAACAAGAACTTTGCTCAAAACTACTGTGTCTCGGTCAGCTCGGGCTGCATTAACAAAATACCGCAGACGGGGGCTTTGAGGGGCAGACACGTATCGCTCACCACTCTGGATGCTGGAAGTCCAAGATCAGGGCGCAGGCAGATGCAGTTCCTGGTGAGCGCTTTCTCCCCGGCTTGCAGACCATGACCTTCTTGCTGTGTCTTCATGGGGTAGGAGAGAGACTGGCGTCTCTTCTCTTCTTATAAGGGCACGTGGTCCATCATGAGGGATCCAGCCTCATGACCTCATCCAAACCCAACGACCCCCCAAAGGCCCTGTCTCCAAAAATCACATTGGAGGTTAGGGCTTCAACGTAGGAAAGTGGGGTAGCATACAGTTCAGTTCATAGTGCTCAGCTGATAAGAGGTGGCACCAAGATCCAGACTGGGGTCTGCCAGAGGGGCGCCCGGCTGGCTTAGTCCGTAGAGCACACGACTCTTGATCTCAAGGTCAGGAGTTCAAGCCCCACGTTGGGTGTGGAGATGACTTAAAGACAAATAAACTTGGGGCGCCTGGGTGGCTCAGTGGGTATAAGCCTCTGTCATGATCTCAGGGTCCTGGAATCGAGTCCCACATCGGGCTCTCTGCTCAGCAGGGAGCCTGCTTCCTCCTCTCCTTCTGCCTGACTCTCTGCCTGTTTGTGACCTCTCTCTCTGTCAAATAAATAATCTTAAATTTTAAAAAAAATGTTAAATAAATGAATAAATGAATAAAAAACAACTGAGGGGCTCAGTCGGTTAAGCATCTGACTCGATTTCAGCTCAGGTTACGATCTCAGGGTTGTGGGATCGAGCCCCACGCTGGGGCTCTGCACTGGGTGTGGGGCCTGCTGGGGATTCTCTCTCTCCCTCTGCCCCTCCCCCCCATAAATAAATAAATAAACTTGGAACTCGGGTCTTCCAGAGTCAACACAGACTCTCCCCCTCATCAGTCCGTCTCTCTTCAGGAGACAAGCACCAACCCCACCATGCGGCTAGACACAAACTGGTCACACGGGGCCCTTGGGTCAGGGACTTGGGAGGACAGGCCTGGGGACAGTGGCCGAGGGTCCCCTTCCTGCTCCGCCTGCACAGGCTGGCCAGGGCCGTCCCTTCCCGATGAGCGGTTTTCTCAAGCAACTCCTAATGACATGCTTGTCCTCAGGAATGTCCCCTGGGGGCATTTTCCAAGGCCATTTGTCCCATCTCTCCTAGCAGCCCCCCAGGCCACTGGTCACTTCCCACAAGGGGTCTGATCACTCAGGTCAGGACTCCTGTTACCACGCAACCCTGACAGCCCAAGGGGCAGTTCCATGATCTCTAGGATGGCAGAAAATTCCAGACCAGTCATCTGACCGAGGCTAACATGGGCTGGCCGTCCTCACAGGTGCCACATCACTGTCACCATGACCTGGGTCCCCTGCCTTTTTCCTAGAGTGAGGGGCTTGGGGGGGTCAAAGCTGGGCAGGGGCAAGAGAGTGTCAAGTACAGTGTGCTGTAGAGAGTTCACATGTGGTGGGTCGAATCCCCTAAAAGGTCGCGGTCAAGTTCTAACCCCAAGTGAATGTGAGGTTATCTGGGAATAAGGTCTTTGCAGATAGAATTAGTTATGATGAGGTCTTAGGGATCCGGCCCTCAATTCAATAGCCCACGTGGCAAGAGGGAAATTCAGACACGGACACACCTGCAGGAGAAGTTCAAGTGACAACAGAGCCAGAGATTAGGTTGATGTGTCTGCCAGCCAAGGAACAGCCAGGCCCGCCAGCCGCCACTAGAAACTGGGAGAGAGGTGTGGGACAGGCTCTCCCTAGAGCCGCAGAGGGAGCCACCTTTGCCGACCCCTCGATTTCGGGACCTCTGGCCTCCACAACCATGTGAGAGTCAAGTCCCCCGGTCTCCGGGGATTCGTGCGAACAGCCCTAGCCCTCCTCAGAAAGACAGAGGGTGTGGGTGGCTGTCAGTGAGTCCTCGCAGGAACATCACACAATATTGTGATTTATAATGGAAAATAGATCGGGTTTTCATCCCCGTTTCTGCCACAGACCTCCTAAAGCCCTGGGGATTTCCTTAGTGGGGAGAACAATAAAGATGCCTTTTGTTAATGTTGAGTCTGTGACCGAGGTTGGGGGCTGGCTGCCTTGGGATCGAGGGTTGGAACACTCAGTCCCATCCGCTGACCTCCAGGAAGGGAGAGGGACTGGAGGGTCAGGCTGTCACCAATGGCCCGTGCTGTATAACCCATCATGCCTTGGTAAGGAAGCCTCCATAGAAACCCAAGGGACTAGGTTCGGCCAGGTAGATGGACGCGTGGAAATTTGGAAGGGGCGGCAAGCCAGGAGAGGCCTTCCCCCTTCCCCACACGTTGCCGTCTGCATCTCTTCCCTCTGGCTGTTCTGAGTTACCGCCTTTTATAATACACCAGTGAGACAGTGAGGAAAAGGGTTTCCCCCGAGTTTTGGAAGCCACTCAAGCAAATTAATCAGACCCAAGGAGGAGGCCGTTGGAAACTCCAAACTATAGCCTCTCGTTCATTTGACCTCCGGGGGGTCGGATGCTGTCTCCAAGCAGATGTGTCAAAACTGAGTCTCATTGTAAGACCCGAAGCTGGTGTCAGGGAATTCTTCAGTGGTGTGACGGGGAGAACCACATGCCTGGGAATTGGGTCCCAAAACATTTTTGTACCAACACTGGGCACCTACCACCCAGCAGACAAGGCAGGACTTGAGGTCTGAGGGAGCTCGGTCCGGTGCAACCCCTACTGGGGGCCGGCACCTCGTGCCCTCAGTCCAGGGTTCTCAACACCCACCGCCCAGCACTACTCGGAATAACAGTAAGAGGGCCAACCCTTCCCAAGCACCTGCTAGGACCTCACAGACCTTACTTCCCACTCTCCGAGACATGTGTGGTCACTGCAGATCAGATGAGCGGGTCACAGAGAAGCTTCTGGAACAGTCATGGCACACAGGAGTGCTCAGTGCAATCCCCGTCTTTCCTCATGAGGAAGCAGGGAACCACAGGGCATTCTTTTGCGGATGCTTATAACTAAGAAAGTCAGCAGATGGTAGGTGTCGAAGGCTGAAGGGTCAGGCCTCGTGGCTTTGTGGCCCTGATCCTTCCAGCGCCTCTCCCCAGCAGGCCTGCCCCTGCCCAAAGATAAGACAAGACCTCCTCACTCCCGACCAAGGGTTCTGTTATTTCCCCGATACCTGGCTCCCCCTTAACTGTGTCCTGGAGGTCACCTGCCGACCTTCCCGTCACCACTTGCAAGCCCCCACTGTGCCCTTGTGCTGTGCCAGATGCCCACACTACACATGGAGCCCCAAAACCGCAGACACGATCCCCGACCTCAGGATGCAGACCTGGCCCACCTCCAGAGACACACAGGCCTCGAGGAATGGGAGAAGCCACAGGCCATCCTGACTCCCTGTGCCCACACCCCTGCCCACCTGTGCCACCTCCCAGGGATCACCTGTAAGTCCGGGTCTCTCCAACTGGGGCCCCCACAGGCTGGGGGTGGAGGTTAGGGGCTACCAGAAGGCCCAGGACACATTCATGGGCACATCTTGCTGGAGTAATCATTTTACTCAAAAAACTGGGGGGTGGGAGGTAGGGGAAGGTCAAGAATTCATTTGGCAAACAACCTGAAACCTAGCGGGTCTATGAAGGCACACACGGCCGTACTATGGGGCAGGCGCACCTGTGTTTCTGAGACAAGCCTCTGTGATTCACACACCCCTGTTCTGGTCGCCAGCAATCCGGAGCGTCGGGGGTCCACCCCCCTACCCTCCTGCCTGCTGCTTGGAGGGAACCATCCTGTCCCCGCACGAGGCACTTCCATCTTCCCGAGAGGACATCCTCCACTCCCCTCTAGGCCCACCCCAAATGCTCACCCTCCTCTTGGTCCAAGAGAGCTTGGCCACGAAGCAAGCACTGCGCGACGGCCCCGGAAATCCCTGAAGCCTCCCTCCAGCGAGTGCAGCAGCCCCAGTCCAAGGCACGAGGACACTAGCATTAATCATTCGTCTCCCGTTCTGCCAGGCCCCCCCGTCCTATAGGTGCCACATAGGTGGCAGCCCCAGGGAGGAAGAGCTCAAAATCCTCACCCGCTGCCCCCTCCTCCACCCTCCCTCCCCCATCCCAGAACAGAAATGGGTTTAGAATAAGGAGGAAGAGCTTCTCACAGACCCAGACCATCCATCAAACTGACTGAGTCCGGGTCACCAAGAATCCAGGGAGGTTTTCCAAGCAGGACAAAGGCCAAGGGAAGATGGTGGAGAGAGCGGCTGAGCCTCACGGTCTACCTTCCCCAGGGACAGCTGTGTCAAGGGAAGATGGTGGAGAGAGCGGCTGAGGCCAAGGGAAGATGGTGGAGAGAGCGACAAAGGCCAAGGGAAGATGGTGGAGAGAGCGGCTGAGCCCCACGGTCTACCTTCCCCAGGGACAGCTGTGTCCCTGATGACAGGACCTTTCCCACCAAGGGGGCAAGCGGCCCTGAGGGTCCAGGGGCTCCTGGGAGTCCAAGAGGCAGGGGCTGTGCCTGGGGCCTGACACCGGGGCTACTCTGCTCATTCCACTACTTGATCAATAAAGCCTCTGGGGGGCGCCTGGGTGGCTCAGTGGTTTGAGCCTCTGCCTTCAGCTCGGGTCATGATCTCGGGATCCTGGGATCGAGCCCTACATCGGGCTCTCTGCTCAGAGGGGAGCCTGCTTCCTTCTCTCTCTCTCTGCCTGCCTCTCTGCCTACTTGTGATCTCTCTCTCTGTCAAATAAATACATTAAAAAAAAAAAAGAAAGAAAGAAAGCCTCTGGTGCCTCTGGCACCTTCCAAGGCATGACCTCGGTGCCAGGGATGCAGGGAGAAATCAGAGAATTCTCTGCCCCAGAGTCTGTGGGGGAGGGGAGGCAGGCTTGCAGGAAATCATTGTTACAGGCATGAGGCTAAACCCTAGGAGGGGGTAGGGAGGAGGCACCGTGGGACCCTGAGAGGGGAAAGAAGCACAAGTGGCCAGAGAGAAGACAGAGACTGCATCTCTGCCAAGGGGATATTTGGTCTGGGTCTCACAGCATGAGTAGGAGTTCTCTAGGCAGACAAAGGGAACTTGGATGGAGTGGTAAGGACATGGATGGTGATGAGAAGGAGGCCAAGGCTGGGGTCTGGGCCACCAGGGAGGGTCAGTGAGGCCAGCCCAGAGCAGGGCCACAATGTGGTGGACAGTGGGCTGGGCCACCCAGATGCCCCATCAATGCTGGCCACACACACGCAGGGATGGCCCAGCACAAGAGGCCCACCCAAGGCCTGGCCCTTCCTGGTGGGGGGGCCACAGCCAAGGTCCCATGGATGGAGGGTATAAAGGCCCGGCAGGCTCGACCAGCTCAGGACTGCTCTGGGGCCCAGACTCTCCCTCTGCCCCCTCCCCCTTCCTTCCCTGCCTTCTTTCTCTAATTAACGTCCTGCAGGCTCAGTCGGCCTCCAGGGAAACCACACCTGCAACACAGCAGCCGTGGGATGAAGGTAAAGGCTGTCATTTAGATATAAGTGGTCAATAAACCAGATCAGAAGTAAAAGCGCCCACCAAGACGAAGCACAAACTCGTTTTAATTTCATAATCAAGACTCACTCTGCTCCTGAAACATCCTCCAAGGAGAGGGCGGGCCCCTGCCTCCGCTCGGAGCGGCCAGGCTACTGGTCATCCACGTGCCCCGCTTCCTGGACCAGGACTCTACCCATGAAGGACGTTAGCGGGTGGTGGGGAGAGCACGGCCTGAAGAAGCACTGTGGGGGCAGAAGTGGGCAAAGGGACGGAGATGTCGTGTCACCCAACAACCAGGCCGACAACCAAGAGGCTGTCCCGTAAGGGCGCCAGGAGCATAGCTCCGCAGAGCTGCTGCAAACCTCCAACCTGCAGACCCATCCGGCTCCTACCCAGAGCCTACCCTGCCGGAGGTGCTCCGCGCTCCCGGAGAAGGCGACCTGGAGTTCCCTGGGCAACAGAGGCCGGCACCTGTGCTCTCGGGATGAGAAATGGAGAGGTAACAAGCAGAACTCCCCTCCTCCTCTTCTCCTCCCCAGAACCCTGGCTGAGAAACTCAGGGTTGGAGACAAATTAATTTGCCTTAAGGTGCTTGAGTTTATGCATTAATTACACGTGTCCTCCCCGGCAATTCTCCGCCTGCTTCCCATAAACATCTTCGCTTCTGGTGGAGCACCAGCCTCATCCCCAGCGCTGAGTGGCTGGGGGGTTACAGTGTACGCCTAGTCGCGTCGGATTCGTTAAAAAGACACCAGGGTATGTCACTCACTTCTTGACCTGCCTGGCTGTCTTCATTTGCAGCTTGGAGAGGGAGACAGTCTGTCCTCTGCTTCTCTAACGCGCCAAGCACAGGGGACGGCCATCCCTGCGGGGTGGTTTGTTCCCGTGACAATGTGCAGGCGAGTGTGAGTCTTCCCCTCTCACCGCCTCCCTGGTGGATCTCAGGGGACCTGCGGGCTCAGGGTGGGGGGAGGGGAGGATGCCCAGGGCGGGAACCAGGTTGGAGATCCACCCCCTAAGGCATGGGGAGGTGGGGGCGGGCAGTGACCTGGGCAGCCGCCTTCCTGCCCGGGTTGAGACAGGTGTGAGCCCCTCCAGGGGCAGCCCCGAGTCATGGGTTCTTACGAGCTGAGTAGAACCTGGGCAGCTGGGAAGGCTCCAAGGTGCGAGCCTAGAGAATAATTGGGCATGAGACGGGGCCTCAGAGGAGCGGGAGGGAGCAGGAGTGCAGAGAGGAGCAGGACAAGGTGTGGCAGGTGGAGCCGTAGGAAGGACACAGGTGGGGCTGGCAGGTGGGGTAGCGTGAGGGCGGGGCCTGGCAGGCTGGGCCTGGGTGCTGGGTGCTGGGCCGCTGGGCCCACCCCCCATCTCAGAGGGGGCAGGGCCTGGCAGAGTCCCCAGAAGGCCAGCCCCGGAGAGGGGAGGCCGAGCAGAGGAGGAAGAGGCCAGGGCAGGGTGGGACAGCGAGAGATCTTGAGGAGTAGCCCGGGATCTGTTGCCATGGCAACAACAGGGTCTAGAGGGAGGCAGCCTGGCAGCTCCTGTGACGCCACGGGCCACCAGAGACACCCATCGTAAAGAGTCGGTTCCCACCGCTGCCGGCCCAGCCCTCCCGACGTCCAGACACAGGGCCTGTCCAGGTGGCCCCAGTGCTCTAACTGCTGAGAGCCAGCTGTGACCAGCAGGAGCGTCAGGGTCACGTCTAGGTCAAGTTCTCCGCCAAGCACTCCACACTAATACGTTTACTAAGCTGACCTCTGCCTCAGTTTGCTCGCACGTCAATGAGGAATAATAGTGATGGACAGACACCTCACGAGAGGACTGCCCTGATTTTAACAACGTGCTGAGAAAGCGCTGGACATGGGTGGGGCAAATAGCAAAGGCTCAAGCCGGGTTTCGATGACGACGTTGATGCTTACCAGTGGCTTCCCTCCAGTCCCGGCCACCAGAACCTCGAATGTTCTAGACTCTCAGCACACCTGTGGGAGAGGCCTTCCCGCCAGCTTTGGTCCCTGCAGCCACACTGGAGCACGGGCTGGACTTGAGGGAGAGAGAGCCGGAGTGGGTGTCCGTCAACATCTTCAGACCCGAAGAAAACCAGGCCCTCGGGACTCGCCCACACCTCTCTCCTCCCGCCCCATCCCCAGGGAGCAGCAGAGGGTGGAGAGAATCACTCACGTCCTCCTGGCTGCCCGTACCTGCTCACACCAGAGGGAAGCTGGGACCCCATTCTGTCCGTGCCGCCGCTCACCCATCCTCACCTGCATCTTCCCCTCCCACCCTGCCGCCCCAACCCCAGGCCTCCTCACCCCCCGCAGAGATCCCCCCCCCCACCGCCCGGCCCTCCACCTTCAACTTCTCAGGTCTGACAGCGCCCTGGCTCCCGTGCCCCAAGCCAGCAGGATGCATCTGACTCCCCACCTGCCCCTCGAGAGCCCCCTCCCCTCCTGGCACCCCCAGCCGGCCCGTGCCGGGTATAAGGCCAGACCCTGTTGCCTTTCTTATAGACCATAGCACAAAAACATAATAAAATAAAATGCATGTTTTCTCAGTGAAAATCCATTAGATGAGTTATTGGTGTAATTTAATAATAGGGACGGAAGCTGCAGCAAATTACCGAAGTATGTAATTAAAGTAAATCTATTTTAAAGTTCTTTATTGCTTGGTGTTTCCCAGGTCCCGGTCCCCCCCACCCCAGCCTCCCCCGCCTCGGGTGCGGCGAGGGAGAAGGGCACGGTGGGCGCCTTCTGAGCCCTCAGTGCCTGATAGCAGAGTGTCAGATGTAGCTGAGACCCCAGGCTGGCCTTCCCTTGGAAGGAACAGGGGGAGAATGAGTGACAGGCACCTGCTGAGGTAAGATCCCAGGACCCACCTCTGCTGAAGCCTCTGGATGAGGGCTGATCTTCGCTCTAAATGCTGAACCCGGGAAACCGAGGAGGGGTGGGGGAGGGGAAGGGGAGGTATAAACTCTGGGGATCCCGGTCATGGAGGGCAGATGCCACCGACCCCCAGACCTCAGATCTGTTAATATGTATCAGTTTCAGGGTGGTGTCATTGTCAGGAGGCAGCAGGAAGCTAAGACTCAGAGGGGTTCAGTAGTCACCCGGAATCACACAGGGACAAGTGGCAGAGCTGGGATTTGATCTTGTCCCGCACAGAACCCAGGAGCCCCCGGCCGGGATTGTGGTCCACTGAGCAGAAAAGTCCCGTGTCATAATCCCAGTCAGTGACTGTCCATTTCCAGAGGAAAGAGACGTGACATTCATGGTTACGGCTTCCACGGTTGTTTCCTACCTTCTGGAATTCGGTGTCAGGACAGGGGACCTGAGGGGTGGGCACCGTCAAACCAGACCTGTGATTCTGGCCCAGTCCCTCTGCCTTCCAAACCCATAAAGAGTAAAGGCTTCAGACCCTCTAGGGCAGGTCCCAGGGGGCTCCTCGAGGCCCCCAGACCCTGAGCTTGGCCTGACATGCCCCGGGGGGTGGGGCAGGCCCACCAGCCTGGCCCAGGAAGAGGCCGGCAGAGCCTTCGGTCACCTAGAGTGATGGTAATGAAAGAATTTTCTAGAGAAGAAAGAATTTCATTCAAACCCAGGACAATGTTTTCCCCACTTTTCTAGAGCACTCAGGACCCCTGTGCAATGAACAGCAGCAGAAACCAAGTGACCCAAACAGACATTAAGCCACAAGGGCCACTTCCTTAACACAGTGAGTTCTTGGCTTAAGAGAGAAAATGACCCCCCAGAAAAGGAAGAACTTCTTGCCACTGGCAGGTCTTCCGGGGAATGCTGGGCCTCAGGACAGCCAGTCCTGCCACTGCAGCCCCAGGCAAGGACCCCGTCCTCCTCGGGCTGGACCCCCCTTTCCTCCCCGCATCCCCCACCGTTATCCCCACAAGAGGATGAGCAAGAGGGATGGGCTTGGCAGGCTGTGGTCCTATGCAAATGAGATGCAAAGTGGATGCAAATCCAAGCTCTCTCTTTCTGAATCCCCATCATCATCTGGTAGCTGAGCCCACAGCAGCCCTCCAGGCGGGTGCTCTGAAGGCCACCGTCTCCTTCGTGTCCATCAAGGACAGGGTGCTCTGGCAATGGGGCAGCGAGTAGGACTTCGTAGAAGGCAGGGGGAGGCCCACCCACCACAGGCCTGAGCAACCCTCGGGATGCCACGTTTCCTGGGGCACAGGTCACGACTACTTCCTTTTCCATAGCCAGCTCCAGCTCCAGGGTGGTGCCCAAAACGCACCCCGCCAAAGCCCCAGGGAGTGCTCCATCCTGAATGTGGGGTGAGGCCACAGTGCTACGGCCCCCCCATCTCCCTTACCCTCCCCCACTGCCTTTAGCTGCGAGGGTTGGAGGTTGAGGGTGGATGCAGTATCGAGGGTGAATTGTCCGAGTTTGGAGCAGACGTAGGACCACTCCCTGCCCCAAGGAAGAGAATGGAATGGGGGGAGCGCGCCTCTGCTCATCTGGGAATGTGCCTCGAAACCACACTTCAGTCCAGCTCAGGCCGTGCACTCGGCCCCCCTCTGTCATCTGTTCCCAGGCCCAGGGTACCGGGGACCCATTCAGGAAGCCCTCTTGTTGTCCCACTCATGGCATTCAAGACCAAGGCTCAGGTCCGAGGTGTCTGCAAGTTCCGTGGGTCGTTTCCAGTCATGGTTGGCCTGTGACGGGGTTCCGCGGCAGACATCACCTTTACCTACCATGTCAGCACTTGGGATGGGCAGCGGCCACTTTCGCGGAGGGCCTTCTGCGCGGCTGTTCCAGGCGTTGAAGAGCAAGTATGAGGGTGATGACGAGTGAGTGCGGGGTCGGGGGTCAAAACCCCGGGTCTGAATCCAGCCGGAGCCCTTCTTAGCCGCGGGAGACCCGACAAATGCTCCAACTTCAGCAAGAGCTTTCTCGTATGTAAAACAGAGGTAAAGACAGTCCCCCTTCCCTATCCTTCTGCAATGAATAAATGAAGTCCGAGATAGGAGAGTATCTAACCCAACGCTGTGTCCATAGAAAGTGCACGAGAAAGCCCAGCTTTAGTTACATAAATCAAAATGTCATCTAGGAGCGCCTGGGTGGCTCAGTCGTTAAGCATCTACTTTCGGCTCAGGTGATGATTCCAGGGCCCTGGGATCCAGACCCACGTCCGGCTCCCTGCTCTGTGTTCCCTCTCTCTCTGTGTCTCTCTCTGTCAAATAAATAAAATAAAATCTTTTTTAAAAATGTAATCTAGGGACGCCTGGGTGGCTCAGTTGGTTAAGCAGCTGCCTTCAGCTCAGGTCATGATCCCGGCGTCCTGGGATCGAGTCCCACATCGGGCTCCTTGCTCGGCAGAGAGCCTGCTCCTCCCTCTGCCTCTGCCTGCCACTCTGTCTGCCTGTGCTCGCTCTCTCTCCCTCTCTCTCTCTCTGATAAATAAATAAAATCTTTTAAAAAAAAAAGTAATCTACATAATAAAGCTTTTTACCCTATCTTACCAATGAACATACAGAAGTCCAGAGAGGTTAAGGAACAAGTTCAAGGTCACACAGCTAAGCCAAGGACCATGTGCCAACCGCAGACGGGTATGTGCTCCCTTGAGCAGGTTCCCACAGCCCGCATGTTTATAACAGCAGCAATCGTAGCCTTCTTTGAGCCAACACGTCGAGTTGGCCGGATTTCCAGCAGCTGCCCTAGGTGGGGCATGAACTCAGGGCAGTGGAGAGTGTGGTTCAGACTTCTTTTATTGGTTTTTTGTCTGCCTCATTCAGCTCAGAGCTGGCCAGGGCTGGAAAGCCCGTCATGGCCAACCAAGGACACACAGGTGGGGCTGTGCACCCAGTGGGCCAGCTGCCTCTGAGGATCGAGCTGGGGGGCTCCACCGGAAGGAGACAGGCAAAGCAGCATCCAGGACTCACTGCTGTGTCCCCAGCCCCTAACAGGGCACAGCACTAGGAGGTGAACCACAAGCACCTACCAAATGAGGGAACGGGTGGGTTGGTGGGAGCAGGTGGCTGTGCAGATCGGCTTTCACTCAATGGTCGTTTGCAGGGAGGAGGAGAAAGAGGAATGCAGGGTTTACTTTGCTCTCCGTGCCTGCCTTGTCATCGCAAGGGGCTGTGTAAGTGAACACACGGTCCAGGGAGCGAGGGACACATCCCCTGCCCCTTGCCGGTCGGTCCTGTTTGGGAAGAGGCCATGTCTCCAGAGAAAGCAGGTGTACTCAGGCTGAGGAGAGCACGCAGGGAGCTGAATTCCCCCGGAGCTTAAACGAGCCTTCCAAGCCCCAGCCCTTAGCTGCTAGGAAGAAAGAAAAGGCTTTTGTTACAAGAGGCTTCTTTAATGGGAAGGAAACGCAGTCTTGTCAAAAGCCCATGGTGGTAACACTTCCCTAACACAATAAGTGCCAGTGACAACGTCTAATGAAGACTTTTATGATAGGAATGTAATTGTAAAAAAAAAAAAAAATGATTAAAAAATTGGTTTCAATGCTTTGTGATCCAAGAGTTCATTTGTTTCGTCATTCATGCACTAAATAAGCCCCTGATTAATCTTGAACCTTGAAGAAAGGAGACTAGATTGGCGTTTTCTCCATAAGGACGCACTTCTCATTTCGGAAAGTTTGAAGAGGTTCTTAAGCATTATCCCGGAGTAGTATTTTACCAGCATTTTAGAGAGACCTCATTAGGCTGCTGAGGCTGCTAATTGCATTATCATATTTTTAAGCCTTATAGGTGAGGGTCAGGCTCCGGGGGTCTCCCTGGTCCCCCCGCCCGTCTGCTGGTTCGAGGTGTCAGAGATCGGGCTTTCATTTTTCTCTTGGAGGAAGGGGAAGATGAGCCCGGGGCTGTGGACTGACCAGGCTTCCCTTAGCCACTGGCTTGCGACAACAGAGGAGACCGGCCGCCTCTCCCACCGGCAGGGACCGGGCTGATTTCTCTTTGCAGAAAATGTAGCTTCAGGAATCATTATGACGCCATCACTTCCAGGGAGGAGGAAGGAACCTCCAACTTTGAGGCCAAGAAAAGGAAAGCAAAGGGAAAGCGTATATGTGTGTGTATACATAGAGAGGAATAGACGCGGGACAGAGTGCTATAAATATACATGCATCATATAAATACATGTCTGTGGTGCTCAGATAGACTTCGCACTTATGTGTATATGAGTAGATACGTATGTATGGGTCGCATACATATGTACATGGTGTGTGTGTGTAAATCTATGTATACGTGTGTGACTAGATGGGGATGGGGGTACAGGAGCAGGAGTGATGACGCTAAGTTCATCTGGATACGTCCCCTCTGTTTGAAGACAATTTTGACGGAGAATTCATTCCCGGACCTAACCAGCTGGACAGATAAAAGCGTGCACCTTCGCCGTGGTTTTCACGTGTATTCGTGTGTTTGATCCTCACTACGACCTCAAGAAGAATAGACTGGTATTTCCCTTGTTTTTTTGGAGCAGAAGATGGATTCTGGTAGATCCCGAGTCACAGCTCTTGGAAGTGAAGGAAGGAAAATTGGAAGCAAGGCTGGCGGACGCAGAGGCCGGCGTGCTCAGCCTTGAATATCCCGCACAGAGTCAGGAGCCCAGGAGGCCAAGAGAACGGAGTCCAAACCCCCCAGCTGTGCATCCCAGAGCAAGCGTCTTAACCCCTCTGGTCATCTGGTTCCGAGTGTAAATGAAGTGCAGAGAGAGGCGGAAATGAGGTCAAGCACACAGAGCCCCTGGCCTGGGGTTAGCCCCTCACGCCATCGCAGGCTACACTGGCAGCCGACCCCACGAGAAGACGCAGGCACCACACAACCAACAGGTGCGCCCAGGTCTCACGCCCAGCGCCACTCAGATGTGGGACGGAGACAGCTCCTGGACGCTGGCTTGGAAAGACCTCCCGCTTCTCTCCTTGCCCAGACCCTCATTCTCAAAGATGTCCTGGGTCAGTTCCCCACTGGGCAGGGAAAGTCTTTCCCCTTTGTGCTCTGTTGCTGCTTTCCCATAGACTTTTCTCTTTATAACATGAGTGCCTGGGACCCAGCAGCCACACAGAGCCCCTCCTAGGGCTTCCTGCGCCCCCGCCTCCCCCCCGTCCTGACCCCACAACCCTGGGTCCCCGGGCAGTCGCTGGAAAGAGGTGGTTGAGAGGCTGGAGGCTCCTGTTCCCCGGTTGCCAACTGGGGGGCCCTGGCAGCAACGGGGAGAGGGCTTTTTGTTTTTGAAGATGTATTCATTTATTTTAAAAAGCAAGAGAGCGCATGTGCACAAGGGCATGAACCAGTTGGGGGGAGGGGCAGAAGGAGAGGAAGAGAAATCATCACACGCAGACGCCCTGCTGAGCACAGAGCCCCAAGGACTTGGGCCTGGATCTCACCACCCTGTGAGCTGAAACCAAGAGTCGGACACTCAGCCAGCTGTGCCCCCCAATCGTCCCCCCCAGGACCGTGCTTTCATCACCCTGACCGCGCTGTGCCCCACCCCCTGCTAGAGTCTGTGTTAATACAAGGACATCCTCTGAGACAGTCCCCTCCCAGCTGGGAGTTCAGGCCTCCAGACCAGCGCTGCTGAAGGGCCATCTGAGTCTTTGTTAAGCCCCAAAATAAGGAGATCCTTCAACTGGATGCCAGGCGGCAAGGCAAGGACCCCCTGGTCAGGCCACTGTGCCAAAGGAGGAAGGGGACGGCGGCTAGCCAGGGGAGTCTCCAGGGCAAGACCCTGCCGGTCCTCTCCTGCCGGTGGCCGGGACAGACCGTGGGAGTCACATCCCTCCTCCAGCTGGGTGGGGGCCCGGCTGAAGGGGTGCTGTCGACAGCGGGTTCAATGCTCCAGCAATCTATCGATGGGCGTCTGCTCTGCGGCAGTATTTGGGAATCGGACCCCTCTGTGTCCCCAGGTCTTAGAACAGGAAACAGGCGTGTGCATGGGGGCGGGACGGAGTCAGGCAGACATGGGATCAAGTGCCAGGCCCTCCACATCCCACGTGGGTGGCCACGGGCGGGTGACTCCCCGCCAGAGGTCTGTTGCCTCCCCTGCAAGACACAGCTAAAACTGTCACCACTTCTAGGATCCAGAGAAAACCGACTAGGACAGACCGCTCAGGAAGCAGCTACCTGTACCAGCCCGCAGGTGCGCAGTCCTGCTGAGCAGAGGGGGGGCAAACGAGCAGACTGATGAGCCCGGAGAATCAGTGGTGACAGGCGCCCGAAGTCGACAGAGGATGCCGTGAGTGAGGGTATGGAGGACAGGCTTCCTGGGTTAGGGGGCAGGGAAGGCCAGGAGCTGAAGGGTGAGCAGGAGCCCACCAGGCCCAGGAAGGGTGGGCAGAAGTGGGGGCGCCCTCAGTATCCTGTGGGACACTCCTGCAGCAGAAACACAGGACAACATCCACCCCCCCACACCCAGAGGGCTCCCAGGAGAGCCGTGTCCCCTGCCCCAGCGCGTGGCCCAGCAGCCACCACGTATGCATGCCCAAACCCCACGCCTTAGCCCACCTCAGGACCAGGGCACAAAAGCTGCCTTTTTTTTTTTTTTTTAATGAGCTTCACACCAGGCATGGAGCCCAGCTCAGGGCTTGAACCCACAACGCTTAGATCAAGACCTGAGCTGAGATCAAGGGTTGGATGCTTAAGTGACTGAGCCCCCCAGGCACTCCAGGGCACCAAATCTTAAACTTCATGACACGTCTCCAAAAATGGTTTTCTTTTCTACCAGGAAACCCTTTTTCATTCTGATTTTTCTTTTGGCAGATCGCACTAGAAACTCAGGCCAGAAGAGAATGGATCATATGACCCAGCTAGGAAGTGTTCTCTATCCCAGGAGGGTCATCCATTCCCCCTCGCTGTCGTCGCCCCCCACACGCACACACACAAATACGCACACACAAGGACCAGCCATGAGAAAAAAACCAGGACGGCAGCCAGTTCTACGGAGGCAAAGCGACACACCTACTCCCACACCTGAGCAGCGCTGCTTGCCTGTTCACTACCAGCCTGAAGCCAACACACACACAGACAACACCGCTCAAGTGCTCACTGTCTTGTTTCCCTGTAAAACGCACGCACGCCGGACCGCCGTAGGTCCGTCCTGGGCAATGACGCTAGCCAGGGCTCGTCCGGTTTAGCAGAAAGGAGCTCCAGTTACCAGCCCAGCAACACCGTGACTTGGGGGAGGCGGGGGCATGGGACGTGGGCAGTTCCGCCCTCTCAAAGCACTTGGTGACTTTAGTCTCAGCACCTCCCATGCCTGAGGGCAGGGACCAGGTCATTTATCTTGTTCTCCCAGGAACCTTATCCGCTATCTCTCATACATCAGGGACTCACGCCACGTTTGTCGAATGAATGCTGTCCCCATGCCCAGGTGAGTAGAGAGGGTTCCCGGGGTTCTCTGGCCCTCCCTCCTGATTCTGTCCCCCCGCCTGGAGTCCCCCCCTCTCCACAGCATCCCCCGCCCGGACACGTCACATTGATGGCTCCATGTGGCGAAACGTCAGGACAGGAAAGTAGAGAAGCAACGTTTAAAGCACGTGCCGGCCCATGTCACAGTCATTTGGTAAAATAAGGGACTTCTTTACCCCAAAACGTGGGGAGGATATAACCGCACAATAGCGAGTAGCTCTTTAAAGGACCAGTTGCGGCATTTTTGGAAAAACTCAGTACTCCCTATTCTCTTCCTTTTCCCGCTTGTGAGAACCAGCATAGACGGTGCACCGGGAGGGCTTTCAGGAGGAAGGGGCCCAGCCTGGAAGGGAGGAAGGAAGTGGGGGCCGGCGGCTCACGGTCAGAGCAGGACACCCCGGGCTCCCACACAGAGGCCAAGATAAGGAGATGATGCGTGGGGTCCTGACCAGGAAGCCCACAGGGGAGAGCGCTGAACTCCAGAGCTGGGAGCCGGCCACGCTTGGATAGGATTTCACCTGGAAAGCTGAATGGGAAACTCGAAATCTTAAAGGTTCCCTGTGGACCCTGAGATTCTTTTAGCTTCTCAGTTACAGAACCGGAGACAAATTGTGTTCAAGGCTGGCTCTCCGTCAAAACTCTAATTTTATACCGACATGGTCTTCGTTTTTCATGAGCGTTTCCTGTGAAACCAAGGCCCGAGCGAATAGAAGACCCCACTTCCTCAGCCCCAACCCTGCCCCACTCACCACACCGCGTGAAAGCTTCGCCCAGAAGGAGCCTAAGGAGCCAGGCCCCCGCCCCCGCCCCTCCCCCCCCCTCCACCCAGCGTTCCCATCCCCACTTCCCACCCCCGTGTCCACCCTATCCCTCCCTCCCCCCACCCCCGACCCCTCACCGGTCAGGTCACCGTCCACCCGTCTTCACCGGCACAGTCGCTGAGCACCTTCTCCGTGCCTGTGGTCCTTCCCTCACCAAAGTGGAAGGAGAGAGAATTTGTCCCTGAGGTGTCCCCGCCCCCAGTCCTCTTGCCTCTCTCTCCCTGAGCCTTCCACCTGCCTCTTCTGTTTTGGTGCTCAGAGAGCTGCCAGGCAATCCCGAGGGGCCACGGCGTCCAAGCCCAGGGAAGGGTTCACCCCAGGGCCTCAGCTCCGGCTGGCTACACAGGAGAGCGGCCTGGGGACCGCAAAACCACCGAGACCCAGGCCTCCCCTATGGACCTCGCGTGTCTGGGATGGCCCAGCTTCCCTTCCGTGGTTTTAAAGCATCCTGGGCAACTGTACTGCACTGTCTACCGATAACCTCTGGCCCTGGAGCCCCTTAGGGCTACCGTGTTAACGAATTACCTCCCAAGCCTTGTCACCCAGACAGAAGCACGAATGAACCGCAGGGCTTTCCATGGCTTGGATGCTGGGGGACAGAGACCACCCACCTGCGAATCCACCTCCACGCGCTTAGGCAGGTGTGCAAGTCCTTCCTTCCGCCTGTGCATCCATTCTGGGCTCTTGCCTCCCTCCCTCGGGGGTTCAGAACTAATTCTCCCAGCCTGGGAGCTGTCTGATTGACGGCTGGGACTGGCCAGCCTCCCAGGGTGCCGCCCCTTGAGCTGGTTGTAAGGGTTTCTTGGTGTTCAGTGCAGCAGGCTTTCTGTTCCTTTGCGCACATGCCTTTCCGTGCGTGGCACGGGTGGGCGCACAGAGCTCCCGTAAGAAGCAGCGGGAATTCTCTTTGAACTCATCATCGTCATCCCTCCTCCTCTGCTCAGCTCAGCTCTGCTTTCTCTGTCCCCTGCTGTGGACACGTGTGCTCCCCACTGGCATGCCGGCTCTGAAAGCCATGTCCCCAGAGTGTCACTGCCGTGTCCCGATGCCTCACACAGAGGCGAGCAACGCAGAGGAGGTACCCGGGGAACATGTGAGGTGACGGCCCGCGAACCCCTCCACAGGCAGGCATCTGCCTCTGCAATGCATTGCCATCACCCAGGTTACTCTGGCTGGATCCCTGGGCACAGCCTCCTCCATGTCCCTCACCACATCACAGCAGGCGCTGTCACTCCCGGGGTGGGTACAGCCTCCTCCTCCCCTGGGCCATGCTCCAGCCTGGGCATTGGAGCCAAAAGACACTGGTTCCTCTTAACCCACTGGAAGATGTGCCCATGCAATCATTTACTAATAATTCCATCCTCCCAAATGATTTGCTTTTTTTTAAAATATTTTATTTATTTGTTTGATAGACAGGGATTACAAGTAGTCAGAGAGGCAGACAGGGAGAGAGGAGGAAGCAGGCTCCCTGCTGAGCAGAGAGCCTGATGTGGGACTCGATCCCAGGACCCGGAGACCAGATCTGAGCCAAAGGCAGAGGCTTTAACCCACTGAGCCACCCAGGCGCCCCTGATTTGCTTTTTAGAATACGAATCTGAACTAAGTCAGGGTCCTTATCCCTCTAAGAAAGGGATCCTCCCTCTGGGGCTTCCTGTCGGGCGTGCATTCCTGGGGAGCTGAGAGAGCAGGGACACAACGCCACACCTGACCAGGTCAGGGCAGCTCGAGAGATGCTCACCTGCTGTGTGGGACCCTCTGCGTGCACCTGTGTCCTCATCTGTAAAGTGGGAGGGTAACAGGTTCTCCCTGAGAGGGTCGCTGTAGGAAATGAGTGGCCACGTATAAAACTTGGAGCAGAGCTTGGTCTGTTGTAAGTGCTAGCCGTTATCATCACCATCACATCCTCCTTTCCCTGCGTGCACACAGAGGGGAGCCGAGAACGGCCATTCTCCCCTGCAGCGGGTAATGGCTGTAAAGTTACCATCTGACCACTTCTCTCCCCTTGTAAAAATCTCTCTGTGGCTCCCCGGTGCCCTTGGGCAAATGTGGTCCGAGATGTGGCTCCTGCTGACCTTGATAGCATCCCTTTGCACCACGTAAGGTCCCATCCAGCTGCACCCAAAATAGCGGGGCAGAGTTTGCCGAGCATCTGATCAGAACCTGCCTCAGGCCGTGTCCTCTGCTTTAAGGGCAAAATGCAAATGATAAACTCTGAAATTAACAGCAACCAAGATTACTTATCAGGTCCAGGAAGTTCTTTCTGTAGCTAAATGCTGCCCGGTGGTGTCTGCAGTATTTCCGACTGCCCTCCGTTTGTGTGTTACTGCAGGTGCCTTATCTCTTTCAGCATTATTATTTTGGGGAGGGTAAGATAGCAATGTCACTCTCTACCGGGAAGGATCAGCCTGGAATCGCACCTGCCTGCACCTGGCATTCACGAGGGACACAGAAAAACCTTCTAAGACTTGTAAAACCCGTCAGGGTAGCAAATGCAAAAGAAAACCAGCTTAAGAGTTGAGGAATAAAATGTTATCCTAATTAAGTGTGGGGGAGGAGTTAAGGCACTAAGCTGAAAGATGCTGGATTTTTCTTTCCTTTTTTTAAAAATGATTTTATTTATTTGACAGAGAGAGAGCTCACAGGTAGGCACAAAGACAGACAGAAGCAGGCTCCCCGCCGAGTAGAGAGCCTGATGCGGGGCTCGAGCCCAGGACCCTGAGAACATGTCCTGAGCCCAAGGCAGAGGCTTAACCCACTGAGCCACCCAGGTGCCCCCTCTTTTTTCTTTTTACAGATTGTGTTGGTGCGAGTTTCACAACGTCTGCTGTGATATATTCCTGGCTTTCAGAGCAAGGAGAGCCCTCAGGGTCTCATTTGTTATGTTGATGCCAAAAGAAATAAATCTAGGCCCTCACAGACAAGGCTGCTCCCACTCCCTACAATGGACTGTCTGGGGAATCCCGCAGTCGCATCCCCAGGGGGCGGGCAGAGCAGATTCGGGGTAAGATACACTTTGGCCTTATTGATCACAAAGCTTCTTCATTACTTCTGCGGGGCTGCCGATCAATGGACAGGCCCGCAGACACATAATAGATTTTTTAAGAAAATCAATTAAACAGAATAATTCTTTTTTTTTTTAAAAGATTTTATTTATTTATTTGACAAAGAGAAATCACAAGTAGGCAGAGAGGCAGGCAGAGAGAGAGGAAGGGAAGCAGACCCCCTGCTGAGCAGAGAGCCCGATGCGGGACTCGATCCCAGGACCCTGAGATCATGACCTGAGCCGAAGGCAGCGGCTTAACCCACTGAGCCACCCAGGCGCCCTAAACAGAATATTTCTTAGAGTCGGGTTTGCATGGCCTCTCCGTCATCTGTGCTATCATGGGTGAGGCGCTTTCTCGGGAAGGGCTGCCTTCCCAAGACCAAGTGCCAAAGCTTTGCTTAAACGGTCAAATTTGAAAGAAGAAAGCCTCTGCCTTCGGCTCAGGTCATAATCTCAGGGTCCTGGGATCAAGCATCCGGGGAGCCTGCTTTCTCTACCCCCTCTGCCTGCCTCTCTGCCTACTTGTGATCTGTGTGTGTGTGTGTGTGTGTCAAATAAATAAGTAAAATATTTTTTAAAAAGAAGAAGAAGAAGAAAGGATCCCCTGGGAAATAGGAGCCCCCAGGTAGCCCGGAAGCTGTGGCCAAGAGCGGTGGCGTTGTCAGCCTCACACATCCCCTGGATGTCGTCATCTGGGCCAAAGCTGTCAGGGTGCCTCCTTTCGGGCTGCAAATGTGGAACTGAAACTTCTTGGAAAGCTCAGATTGATGTCTGAATTTCCCCTTTCTGAAAGCAGAAGGCGGCCCAGCAGGCGTAAAGGTGAAATATGGCCGGGATGTGGCTGCCCAGATTGGCCAGTCCGCGCCGTGGCTCTCGCCCCCGAGGACACGGAGGAGGCGCCAGAGACTGGGGGGTGCTGGGCTCAGGTTCTGTGGCAACATTCGCTACCCGGACGGACACACTGGGGCTCTTGTTTTTTTAGTTTTGGGCTTTTTTGGGCTTTGGGGTTTTTTGTTCACAGATACACAAGCAGATTCCCACCGTGCCCAGGGGAGTGGACGGGCCATGGCTCCAAGGATCCTGATCTCAGGAGGCGGGGGATGGCACCACGCACGATCCCCCCCGCCCCCTGCATCTCAGCCTTCCTGCCTCTGTCTTGCAAATCTGCCGTGATCCTACAGGACATCTAAAAAAAAAAAAAAATGTCCTCACATGGCGGGCACCTCCACAAAGTGGACCTCAGACTGACACGGTGCCCTGGTGCGGAGCCCAGCGGGATGGCCGGGCTGCGAGTGTTCCCGCACTGCTGAACAGAAGGCATGATACGTTCCCGGGGGTACCTAATAAATAACAAAGCTGTAACTCCACTGAGGAGCCTGGCGATGACATTTTTAAAAATCTCCCTTAGCTTTGTTCCTGTGCTCCGCGTCATCAGAACACCAGGAGGGGATCTCAGCCTGAATTTATGTCCATTTCAGGGAGGCTGGGGGCCTTGTTACTTCCCATCATTTCCTCTCATCTGTTTCTTGTCTTGGGCTTGTCTTTCAGGAACCCCGGGGGTTTCCGTCTGGGCCTCTCTTCCTTTCCGCACCCCCCCGCCACCACCGCCAAGATTGCCCGCCTCCGTAAAAGAACATGATGCTGTGGCTCTCCGATTCTGAATTGAATCAAGAAAGCCCGATCCCTTTCGGCAGGGTCAGAGGAGAACCAGGAAGACCTCCCAGGTCATCTCAAGCAGGAGGCCGACTCTGCCGGGGACCGGGGTCTGCCTGAAGATGGAGATGCTGTGTGCTGTGACCCTGAGGATCTGCCTCTCTAGTCCCTCTGCCTCCCCGTCCCTACAGAGAGCAGGGCAGGGTGGGATCCAAGGAGGCCTGGGGCCGCATGCCCGGTGGAGGTCTTGGGGAAGGAGGGGGATTGGAAGTCAGGGTAAACCCTGAGGGCCAAGTGGAGGGCTTTCATATCCAGTGATTTGGGGAAAAGTCTTCTCAGGGCAGGTTTCTGTCCCGTTAGATTTCATGGTACCTAATATGTGCCTGGCCAAATGGGGAATGACCATCGAAGGATCATCTTTACACCTTCCACATGGAGTTCCGAAATTCAGCTCAGATCCGCAACAGACACTGAATTCCAAGACTTTAAGCAAACAGCGAAGGCGACACAGTGGCATCGCCCCAATAAACAACGTGGAGGCCAGAAAACCCGTTCCCATGGTCTGCGGGACCTTTGTCCCCGGAGAGCCACAACTCCGCATTCTTGCCTCTCAAAGATGCAGCCCGCAGGACCTGAGCTGCTTTCACCACAGGTCGCCAAGGCCTGCCACGCGTCGTGCCCTCCTCCCAGGTAGAGTCTAATTACCAGCAGAAGTGCCTGCCCTCGAGGAGGCTGCCTTCTGCGGGTGAGACAGATACTACGACAGAAAGTCCAGAAGCCCAGGGGAACGACTGTGTGCTCCTTGCGGAATCATGGACCAGAGTGCTGCATACATCACATATGCAAATGGGGAGATTATCCTGGATTATGCAGGGGAACCCTAAAAGTAATTGCATGCGTCCTTCTAAGAGGGAGGCAGAGGCAGAGTTGAGAGAGAAGAGTATAGGCTTTGAAGGGCTTTGAAGATGTAGGAAGGGGCCTCGAGCATAACCTTAAGGCATGCAGCAGCCCCTGGGAACTGGGAAGACGGTTTGGGCAAGGGCTCCCCGCCTCTGGAGCCCCTGCAGGGAGCACAGCCCTGCTCACACCTTGGTTCTGACCCGGTGAGAACGCCGGCTTCCAGAGCTCAAAGATAACAGGTGTGTATTGTAGTAAGCCATGAAACGTGGGGCAATATGTTAAAGCAGCTGTGGGAAACTCATACAGAAATCAGATGTGTACTGGCCATTCTTTTCCTGATTTGTGATTTAAAACAATCATTTTTTTTTTTTAAAGAATAAATTGTCACCTTAAAAAGATCATTCACATTCAGTACAGTCTTTTCATGTGTGAACTGAAACAGGTACTTGCCAGACGTAAATAATTCTCGTCACAGTCCGGACTGTGTTACTGTTTTGTTTTGTATTTTTAAGATTTTATTTATTTGACAGAGAGAGAGAGAGTGAGAGAGGGAACACAGGCAGGGGAACAGCCGGCAGAGGGAGAGGGAGAAGCAGGCCCCCCGCTGAGGGGATCCCAGGACCCCGGGATCATGACCTGAGCTGAAGGCAGACCCTTAATGGACTGAGCCACCCAGGCGCCCCATGTCACTGTTTTAAATTTTGAACAAACAAAAACGATACGGAATCACACAGAAGGACGGAGTCAAGTCGGTTCTGAGTCAAGTTCTGCGTCTTCATCCCTGCAAAGCCAGGGCCACCATGGTTCATTCCAAACCTGCTGTTCCAGTGCAGGACCAAGCCATTCTGGGGGCGGGAGTGTTGGACAGGCAACCTGCCCCCAGAGCCATCGTGAATCATTTGGGACACTTAGGAGCCACAGGTACCTCCCCAAAGGACCCCAAGCGGTCGTCCCAGTGCTGGAAGCCAGCTGCACAACGCAGAGGGGCGTGGAGGGGCCCAAACTGACTCCCCTGAAGAATGAGAGATTTGTCAAAGGTTAAGTAATAGAAACGTGCTAATTTGCCTCTTACACACGTGTTCTTAAAACTCAACATCGGGGCGCCTGGGTGGCTCAGTGGGTTAAAGCCTCTGCCCTCGGCTCGGGTCATGATCCCAGGGTCCTGGGATGGAGCCCCGCATTGGGCTCTCTGCTCGGCGGGGAGCCTGCTTCCCTTCCTCTCTCTCTCTGCCTGCCTCTCTGCCTACTTGTGATCTCTGTCTGTCAAATGAATAAATAAATCTTTAAAAAAAAAAAAAACTCAACAGCAACAATTGTTTAGAACTGAGACCAATGAAAACATCCTTCAGGGACACCGTCGGGAACTGCCGGTGCATGATGTTGGCAAAAAGCTGACCAAAAAAAGAAGAAGAAGAAAAGCAGACCAGGCTTTGCTGGTTTTATTACTTGTTTTTAAATTCCTACAGATGCCGCATGTCCTTGTTGGCCGCACGTGGAACAGACTGCTCCCGCCGCCCGCCCTTAGTCCTACACGATCACTCACCATCCAGGGAAAGGGAAAGCCAAGCCTTCCTTGGACACTCTTGTCTCCCCCTGACCCGCCCCATTCCGCGGGCCTGAGCCATACACTCAAGGCAGTGTGTGATCTCAGAAGAAGAGCCTGAGGGCAGAGGTCCAGGGGAGAAGGGGGGTCCACAAAAGACCCTGAGACGCTTGCCGAAGATGGAGTAGGAGGAGGCTTCCCACAGCGATAAGGCTTGCTAGGGATTGGCAGACAAGAGCAGCCTTGACAGAACTGACCAATGCACCAAGAGGGGCCCCTGTACAGCCTGGTCTCTGGTTTGGGAAACTTCTCTCCTGGAACACCCCGACCCCACCGAGCCTGGCCTCCCAGAGGGCCCTGTACCGCCCTCCCCCAGCCCCTGGAAGCTCCCCACACTGGCCTTACCCCGAAGGGACACCCTCAATCAGGAACCGCCCCCCCCACCCGGCTGACCAGTGACTGTTACCACCCCCCAGCATGACTGGCCTGCAAACTGGGAGGATCTAGAAGCCTCTGGGCGTTTGGTGTGCCCCGCTGGAAGAGCCCAGCTAGCTTCTCAGCCACCTGGCCGGCTCCTCCAGCCGGCCCTTTACAGGTCATGACCTCTGGAGCCACCCCGGCCCATCCCCATCTGTTCTGATGCCCCTGGGGTGCAGGTAGCTGCTTGTGACCTGTGGGCTTTGGAGTCAGCTGACCTGGATTCAAATGCTGCCTCTCGTGGGGTCTTTGCCCAGGCAAGGTCTCACCTGGAACTGGGACTGGAATGTTCGGAGCGGCTCTAAGTATGGGACTGGAAGGGTTCAGAGGGGGCCCCTGGCCTCGGCTTCCCCTTTCCTCCTCCTGGACGAATTTTTATCAGGACCCCCAAATGGTAGGGCTCAGTGTCATTCATCAGGAGCCCCTCTTCCCTGCGGCTACAACTGGGAAAGGTCTTGCTTGCCCCCAGAGGCAGTTTTGACTGTTTTAACAGGAGCCTTTTGGAGACACAGTGATGGGCTCCGCGATTGAGGGCTTTAGGGCACCACTCAAGGTGGCCATGGGCAGGCGGTTCGCCCCAGAGTGGGAGCAGGGGAGGAGAAGGGAGAGGTGAGCAGGGGACAGGCACGGAGAGAGGCAGTTCCCGCCCTGTCAGTATGCAAATCACTAGCGGAGGAGAGATAAACGATCCTACAGGAAGGCAGGCAGGTTCCCAGCGGGAGCCGTTTGTCCTTTCTACTCCCTAGGAGCAGGCGAGCTGCCAGAGCTTCCCCAGCCCTCCCTCCCACCCAGGTAGCTCAGCCCGGGCCCAAGTGCCTAGAACCAACAGAGGCATCTCCCTGACCTCCACCTCCCCACCTCTGAACACGGAGGGTCAGGGGCTCCCTGGGCACAGCCTTGGCCTTGGACTTGGGAAAATGCTCCTCGGAGGCCAGAGGGGAGAACCCTTTGTCTCTTGGAAGGACAACGTGAAGCCGCAAACCTTTTTTTTGGGCAGTCATCTCTCCAGCTAACTGACAAGTGCATATCCTATGCATGAGCTGCTATGCATGAGATTTTCCATGATGTCAGCAGAGCCCAGCACTATCTTGGGTTCACCCGGCAGGCCTGGTACCGAGTGGAGAAAGTGTGGGGTCGGGTTGTGTTCCAGCAAGAATGTGAGTAATGCTTGGAACCACAGCCCCATTCATAAGGGGCTGATGAAGGAAGGGATGGTTCAGTCTATCCCGGAGATTTGGAAATTGCCAGAAATCCGATCCAAGTCAACCCACCCTTTCCTTTGTGGGGCTCCCCATCTTTACAGCAAAGGCTTGAGAACAGCACACTAGGCAAGACTCAGAATGCTATCTGGGAGCAAACACCAGGCCATAATGATTTTCAAAGCAAGAGGACAGCTGTCAGGACCACGGACACTGCTTCCCCACCTACAACCTTCCGGTGCTGGAACCTCTCCCCTACTGGGAGAGATGGGCTGGGCTGGTGCGTCCTGCCCCTTCCCGGAGCTCAGAGCCTGGTTCACGGTTGGGTATGAGGGTCAGTAAGTATTTGCTGAATGAATGAATAAGCAACAGACAGAGCTCCCCATGGGACCGCAGAGCACAGACTTAATTCTGGAAAGAAATAAAGCTCTTTGACACAATCAGGGACCAAACCCACAACTGTTGTGTTAAAACACATGGCCCTACTTTGGCCTTTTATTCACTCGTTGACTCATTCAGCCATTCAGGGCAATTTATTAAGCACCCACGGTGTGCTCAGCACTGACAATGCTGACCCGCTTTAGGGCAGGGTCGCCGCCAAAAGACTTGCTCACGCTCCGTGCCCACTGCTCTGCTGGCAGTGGCTGGTCATTGCCAGGGGTCCTCACAAGCAAAGGGCCCAAAGTTCTTGGTGAACCCAGGATATTGTTGGTCTCTGCTGACGTCATGGAAAACCTCAGCAGCTCACACATGGGAAAGGCACTGGTCAGTTTGCTGGGCGTTCACACGCCAAGAGCGGTTTGCGGTTTCACGTTGCTGGCCTAGCCTTGGCAGATAACCAGCATGAGTGCCTGGTCACCCAGCCTCCTGATGGGAAAGGCTGATGGACTTGTCACCTCTCATGTGAAGGCCCTATCGGAACACTCTGCGGTCACCTCTACCCACAGCCCCCCTTACCACCAAAATTTGGGAACATTCCAGAAATGCGCTTCAGTACCATTCAATGACTCCTAGAATTGAAGGTCCAAGGGTGAAAAAGATCTGGGCCCTTTGCTTCAGGAACTGGCCATCTGGAGAAGACAGAGGCTCCATGTCTATAGCGCAGGACCACAAGTCTGCGGGGAGGTGTCCGCAAAGGACACTGATCACAGGCCACGTGCCCTGCGCGCAGGCTCAGCGCTGGAGCCCACGCTAACCGCTTTGCCGGAGGCCTTCATCCTCCTCAGAGACCCAGGAGGCAGCGCTTGCCTCCACTTCACAGATGAGCAAGTTGAGACCCACGAAGCCAAACCACTTGCCCCGGGTCATGCAAGTGGGGTGCCCCATTGGCTTGAACTGAACTTAGCTGCCTGCGAAAGTGGATGGTTTCACTGACCCAGGCTGGGACCTGGCAGGGCAGGAGAGCCGCTGTCTGATGGGGCAGGAAAAGGCATCTGTGCATAAAGACGGTGATTAAAGCCTCCCAAGGGAGATCCATGATCTCCGGGATAGCCAGGGAGCCCCAGAAGTGGCCGACGGTCTAGCAGACACTTGAGGAATCAGGGAGGAAGGAGAAAGAAGGAGGGGGACCGTTCCTGGGGACAGAAGGTAAGCAGGGTCAGGGACTTCGAGAAGAGCTGGGACCTGGGGAGCCCACAGGGAAGACTGTCAGTCTGGAAGCGTCCAGGTGAGGACGCTGTCTGGGTTTCTCTTCCCAGCAGTGGGTGGGTGGGTGAGTGGGTGAGAACAGAGCAGTAGGGGAAGTCCTGGGAGGTCTCCTGCAGGAGGCACGGTACACGCTGCATCAGGAAGATGCAGGTTTCCCCGAATTCAAGGGAGAGGACCCGTGGCCCTTCCCCGGAAACCGAAGGAGGCGGCAGAAACTTGCCGGCTGAGAATGAAAGGAGCGGGCGGTGGGGGGGGGCCCTGGCAGGAGGACCAGGTGGAGAGGGGGCTGGAAGGAAGGTCGGAGTCAGGAGACCAGGTGGAGAGGGGGCTGGAAGGAAGGTCGGACTCAGGAGACCACCGCAGCTGCTCCTGGACACCAGGCACTGCGTGTGCTGAGCAGAAGCCGCCCTTCAGCGCAGGCCCGGGAACAGGCAATGCCCCACCGGCCCCCACACCCTGCCCAGCACCCTACTAGTCGCCCAGAGGTCCAACAGGGAACAGGACACCCCGTCGGCGTTGTCTTGGAGCAAATCAACATGACGCTTTGGTAGCGGTGATGAAGCAAACCCGGAGGGATGTGAGAAGGTGGTGGAAGCAAAGTTGGGGGCAGAGATTGCATTCCAGGAACTGCAGAAAGTCTCTCCCGTGGGGTCACTCTCCGGGGACGGCAGCTTTCCAGAGTGTCCTTGCTCCTCTCCAGAAGGCAGGTGCAGCCCCTCCTGTGGAGCACCCCCGTCCCAGGGAGCTCTGGGCAGGGTAAAGGGGGTAAACGGGTTCAGACAGATTTGAGTATGGGGTCCAGCGGGCTGAGGCTGTTCGTCAGGACTGCCACTCAGGAAGGGGGGGGCGGGCTCCTCCTACTTCCTCCACCTCCCCTGCCGCAGAGTCCGACCCCCTGGGTTTTATCTGAGCCTAGCCCCAGCAGGTAGCAGCAGGGCCCAGCAGGGCGACCTGAATCCCACCGAGAACTCGTCTCTGATCCCGCCTCCCTCGGAGCCACTTGGGGTGGGGGTGGGGCAACCTTGGGAAGCAAAGCTCCTTCTATTCCCAAGTTTAAAGAGGTACAGAGACAGGACCGCTCTCTCACGGATCCTGACCTAAGAGAGGCTAGATGCTGAGGTGGGGTTTGGGGGGGGGCTTGGAGCATGGCTGGGGGAGGGTGGCGGGCAGTCAGGCAATGCTGAATACAAGGGCCTCTCCACAAGACACTCTGACACCTTCTTCCCAGCTGGGCTTGTGCAGTGCTCAGAGAGGTTAAGCAGCTGGTCCGAGGTCACACAGCTCCTGAGCCTACGCCCCCGGGAGGCAGGCTTTCAAAGTCGTCAGTGCATACTTTGCACTTTGCAGTGAATGCTTTGCAGAGCATGCTGCTACCTTTATCAGGCAACTCCGCTGGGGCACTGAGCCCCCCTCAACAGGCCTCTCCCATGGGCCTCCCAAGGGCTGAAGCTTTAGGGGTTGATGGTCTGTCCCCCGGGGCCAGGAGTCTCTGTCTCTGGGATGAGGAAGTGGGAGGCTATGGATGCATTGCAGGGAAGGAGTCCTGGCACTTTCTGGCTGGAAGTATTGAGACCAGTAGGGAAGACATTAGCCCTTGTGAAGTCTGAGCCCCTCCCACCTCCCCCCTGTTTGGCCCCTCTCCCCCAACTTCCTGAGATTTCTCATTGGGAACTTCTCCACGCCCCCACAGGCCTTCCTTCTCCAGGCCCCAAAGCCGATTTCTGCTCCTGCCTCCCCCTCCCAGGGTCCACAGATCTCCCCGGGATCTCCTGAGTACCGAAATGCTGGGTGGACATAGGTGTTCCCTTTCCAACACCCCTCAGATCGGGCTGTTGGTAGCTGCCCAGACCATCCTCATGGTGACAGGGCCTGGCCTTCTTCTGCATTGACTGTGGAGACCTGCAGGGGCCAGCAGCTGGGGGAGCCAGATTCCCGGCCAGGGGGCTGGGTCCCTGGCATCTGCCTCCCCAGGAGCCGCCCCAGCTAAGCACCTCAGCCTAGACAAATCCACCCAAGGCCAAGGAGTCTGGGGGCCACTGAGCCTCCAGGCATGCATGGAAGAGTTGCTGTGGCTGAGGACAGGCACCGTCCTGAGCAGGTGCCACAGAGGAGTCACCAGAGCCACAGAAGAGAGCTGGGAGCAGACACTGTATTTTATAAAATGAAGGCTCTAGGCCCAGCCCAGGGCTTCTCCACTCCCTGCCCTTCTCTCTCCACCCCAACCCCCTTCCTGGAGCAAAGAGAGATCCTGGGTCGAGAGAAGTCCCCTGCCCTGCCTCAGTCTCCCTTTTGGTCAAATAAACAGTCCTAAGGCCCAGAATTAATGAAAAACCTGGTATATTGTCATTTCCTAGTCCCTAGATTTGAACCCTCCCAGCCCAGGACCTTGTCCTAGAGAGAAGGCCTGCTAGGCTCCCTCCTCCCCACTCCCTCCTCCCCTCTCCCTCCTTCCATCTCCCCTCCCTCCTCCCCACTCCCTCCTCCCCTCCCCCTCCTTCCATCTCCCCTCCCTCCTCCCCACTCCTTCCTCACCAATCCTTCCTCCTCTCCCCCTCCTTTCCTCCACTTTCCATTCTCCCCCAGTCCCTCCTCTCCACACCGTGATCCCCTCCCCCTCCTTCCATCCTCCCCTTCCTCCTCCCCTACTCTCTCCTCCCCTCCTCCCTCCCTTCTCCCCTACTCTCTCCTCCCCCTCCCCCTCTCCCCTTCCCTGCCCCCAAGTCTCACTCTGCTCTCTGGGCCTCCTGAAGTCTGTCTGACACCACGGATGGCTCTGGCCTGGGCTGGTGGAGAAGATAATTACTGCGTTAGCCCAGTGGCCTGAAGAAAGATCGTGTTGGGGGGGGAAGGTGGACTGAGAACAGGAGGAAAAGAAGGTTCTTTATTAAATGCAGATGTTTTTAAATCACTATAATTAACTGGAATGGATACGGAGAATCACAGACATAAAAGCTAAATGGGCTTTTGTTTTAACTGTTTGTCATATATTTAAAAGGGTCACTGGAGAACGTAGCACAGAGATGTCCTTGTGGTCTTCCTGTTTGCTTTTGCCCAGAAGAGGCTTTCTCTGGGCCCATGTGGGCACGCTTACACATTCACACACGCACATACACATGCGTGTGCGCGCACACACATGCACACACATGCCGTGGGGCCAAGCCTGAATGGGGCTTGGCTAGAGGTGGAATGAGCTTCCTAGAGGCAGGGGGACTTCCTGCACCAAAGGCCACGGGGCAGGTGGCTACTCGTGGACGTGCATGGAGGCCAGCTCGCACTGAGCTGTCCTTCTCTGATCACCACAGTGATCCGGGTCATATCCACGGTGACTTACATAAGCCACGGTCCCAGTGGCTTCCTTGTCCCACGAAAAGTATAAGGGGACAGAGGCATCCCACTGTGGGGGGGGGGTCAGACTCCACCTTTCTTCCCAGAGATGTTGGGCCTCTTTTCTCTTCAGGCACATTCTTTCCCAGTCTCAGGGCTGCAGGAAGGAGGAGGCAGGGTCAGGCTGGGACCAGCCTGGCAGAGGCGCTTCGAAAAGCCTCCAAACCTCCCCCCACCCAAACACCTCTTCCTGCCCTCCCCCCCCCCCAGCGTCTGCACCCTGGCCACAAGGCCTTCAGCTCACCCCAGGCTCACGGTGGGGGAGGGAGCAAATGGTACAGGGCCAACCGTGACCTAACCAATCCCCAGCCTGGAATTGCCCCCTACGGGACTGAACCAACGTCAACGCTGTCCCTTTTCAGAACCCAACCATAGAGTCCTCATAGCCAAGAGGAAGCACAGTGAGTTTTCACTTCTATGCCTGTCCTTCCTTTTCAGCCTCATCACCAAGGAGCAAGGGAGGGGAATGGGGTAAGTCTCTGCAGATTGTGGGGGAGGATCAAGATGTTTCTAGAATGTTCTGTGGGAGCCAGAAACCCACTTCCCCCCCACTTCCCAAAGAATCCGGCTTACAGGACTAGGTGCCCAGTGTCCCGTTTTACAGTCACTGAACTGTGCCTGAGTCCAGACCCCCCAGGACACGCTTTTCCTCTTAGTGTGGTCAGTTGAGACATCCAAACTTCCAGCTGCCAGGTCCACTCTCAACGCCCCCTCACCTGAGCCCCCTCCCCCAGCGCCCCTCTCTGCTCCCTCCCTCACTTGCAGAACTCCTCTTGGGCAACACTTTCCTGTCTGGGCTCCCTGGGCCCTCAGCTTTCCAGCCTTGAACACTGAGACCCACAATAAGAATAGATCCCACCTTCCACCCAAACCCGTCCCACATACACCGTGTTTATTTATTTATTTTTTTAAGATTTTATTTATTTATTTGACAGAGAGAGACACAGCGAGAGAGGGGACACAAGCAGGGGGAGTGGGAGAGGAAGAAGCAGGCTTCCTGCTGAGCAGGGAGACCCGATGCGGGGCTCGATCCCAGGACCCTGGGATCAGGACCTGAGCCAAAGGCTTAATGGCTGAGCCCCCCAGGCGGCCCACACATCGTGTTTATAAAAAAACTAAAATGCACGGCACTAAAGCGCTTACCCTCCTATGGCCTTGCACACTGGTGTCTTTTATCCCGTTCTGTTTCTATTTCCGGTTTCCGTGGCCCACAACCTGGGTTTCACCCACTAGTGGGTTGCCACTTACAGTTTGAAAACCACGGCTCCAGGCCAAGACTTCTGGTCCTCAGGGAGCCAAGCTCTGGCGAGCTCCCTGACAGCCACCTAACCCCACGGCTGCGGGCAGAGACCTCCCTTTCTCACAATCCCGGACCAGCCAGCCTCCGAGCGCCTGCAAGGGCTTGGAGATGTCACAGCATCCTTTCTTTGGGCCTCATCTCCTGGGCACCCTCTTCTCTGGAATCCCCATACCCCTCCCATCCTCTTCCTCATCGTATCCTTCCAGTTTTCCAAACCCCAAAAATCTTCTTCATTATTTGGAGAACATGACGTGGGAGATGTTCCACAACCTTGAGAGGATGGTCGAGAGACTCAGCTCATTTCAATTCAAAGACCCCATTCGTCTATCTGACGACCACTCCGACATTAGATGGTCCAGCCCGGACCAGCAAGGAGCTGCTCTCAATTTGCGTACAGGGTTTTACAGGTAGGAGACAGCTGGGTGCGCCCTGAGCACCCATGTTGTGGGGGGGCCCCGTCCGTTGAGTTCTAAAGGTATCAAGTGGGGTGTGCTTGGGGGGCTCAGTTAAGCCACTGCCTGTAGCTCAGGTCATGATCTCTGGGTCCTGGGATGGAGCCCCCGCCCCACATCCGGCTCTCTGCTCAGCAGGGAGCCTACTTCCTCTTCTCTCTGCCTGCCTCTCTGCCTATTTGTGATCTCTGTCAAATAAATGAATGAAATCTTTAAGAAAAAAAAAGAAAGTATAAAGGTATGTCATTCACTGCTCTCAAGACCTTTAGGAAACAGGATCCATTACCACAGTTCCATCAAAAGACTCAGAGAAGCAAAGTGAGTGACTCAAGGCGGGCAGGGGGCAGGGGTGAGAACGGAGGGGGGTCATGAACTCGGGTGGGGGGGCCAGGTGGGGGCTGGCAAGAAGTACCCGGCTGGCACTAGGATAGCAAAGCCTTATTCTTTCTGCTGGAGTTGGGGGTTGCTTCTCCAGGGCTCAGCAGCCTGGCAGAACAGGTCTCCAGGCAAACTGGGGCTGGGGAGAGGTGGGGTCATTCCTAAGGGCTCCCACATACCCTTCCAGCTCCTAGTGTATTGTACAACCAAAAAACGGAAAGCAGGGAAGGGATAAGGCACGGAGGGAGGAGAGGAAAGAAAGGGCGAGAACAAGAAAAAGAGAAACAGGACAAAGGGAAATAATCATACCTTTTAATACTAGATTCTCTCTACTTGAACATAAACATTTGCTTTGCTTCACTTTCTAATGTTCTCCAAATTGACGCTCATCTTATGATCAGCATCAGAAGAAACCTGCCAGCCAACGGGACATCTTATGATCATGATCAATTGGAACAGAGCGGGGGCGGGGGGGGTGTAAAAAAATTATGTTCAAGGTCGTCCCCTGAGGCTCACAAGGTGAACATCACCTGGGGCGGAATCAAGTTCTCAGAGAGGCTCGCAGACTGGGGTGGACGTTTCTGGTTTGCTATGGACAGGGCTGACAGAATCTGGTCACCATACTTTTAACCACACAGATTTAGGAGGAAGGAAACTGGTTGGGGGGGGCACGATTATATTTTACTTGCACGGTCCATTGTGTCTATTTTCAAATATGTGTCCCCAGCAGCAGTTTGGGTTTTTGTTGTTGTTGTTGTTTGTTTGTGGGATTTTTTTGGCATGTTGTTGTGTTTTGTTTTGCATCGGCAATTAACCTAATAAACCTCCCTTTCATCCCTCCGGTACATTAACCACTTCAGAGACTATCAGATAAATGTGTGGCTTTGATTTGCGCACCTTCAGAAGCCAGGACGAACAATGGGGGTGGTTTTAACTGTGCAATCCTGGGAATTAGAGAGAAGAGGCCCCTCTGTAACTGCTGAGAAAGGTCCCTTAATTTGACCCTGTTTCACACAGTCCAATTTTCAATAAAGTGAGGCATTTAGGAAATCACCGCAGGCTGTAATCCCCAGATCTTCCTGGGGGGCTATTCTGTGCAAAGACCTCCCTTCTGACCCGTTTGCATCTATCCAGCCCTTCTTTTCTGCTGGGTATTTACTAGTGCTGTTTCCCCCACCAGCCTCCCTGCCTACGGCAATACCCATCTAGTGGCCTCTTCTTCCTTTAGCCGGAGCCTCTGCCTTGCCATCATCTTTGATGATCTGCTTGAACTTGCTTCTTTTCCCAACTGTCAGTAGAAACCCAAAGCAGTATTTGATGGTTTATTCATTGTTTACTGACTTATTTATTGAATGGTATTTCCATTGCAAATACATTTTTAACAGAAGCAGAAGGAAAACATACTCCCCCTTCTCAGCCCCAAGCTCCCCTCCCCCTGCCCAGCTCTCATCCAAAGTGTATGTTCTTCCCAATCCCAAACCGCCTGAATTCCTTGTGAAATTTCCTCCCTGGGCACTTTAGAGCTAGGTTTTCCTCCTCGAACTTGCTCCAGCAGTCTGGAACCCAACAAAGGTAAAGCACAGCCTTTCTTCAGGGAGAATTCCCTTCCCGACAGAGCATAAACGTTTCCACTCAAGTACCCAGGAAATGCGGGCGCTTTCTGGGAAGCCTCCAAGCAGACATTAGTGTTTGCAGCCACTGGTACCTGAGCTTCTTACAGGGCCTCTGGATCCACTGGGATTCAGTCCTGCCTCCCGCTCTGCAGCTTCACACCGTGAACCTGAAGCAGCCGAGACACCTATGCTTTACTCAGTCCGCTCGTGCAAAACTCAGCTCAGGCGTCTGTGCTTCCGAGCCCCACGACTAAAAGCCTGGACCCCTACCCTTAGGCTCCTGTGCCAAAGACCCCATGCTCAACGGCAGTCAACTGTCTGTTTGCGTCCCTAGCAGGACAGAAGGCTCTTCAAGCTGGAAAGCACTCCTCCCACTGCAAACGACAGAAGACTAACCCAATGCGGTTAAGCTCTCCCCTCCCCACACAAAAAAGTACTGGCTCCTGAGGCTGAAGGCAGAGTTGGCTTCAGATGCGGCTTGATGCTGGAGCCCAGAGGATGCTATCATCAGAACTCGGTGCTGTCCTCTTGGCTTCCCTCCACTGGCTCTGTTCCCAGGTCCGCTCTCCCTGAGATGCTCTCAGCTTCCTATCCAGTGGAGAGGAGTCTGGTTTCCTGGTAATTCAAATAAATATAGTGGAACAGTGATTTGTTGAGTTTGCTTGCCTTCCCCCGATTGGATACCCATCTTGCAACCAGAGCCTATGACTGGGAGGGTGAGGTGTGTTGATTGCCCTCGGGGTTCATCACCATCACCACCGTCATTGTCATCATTTCACCGTTAATCACCTGAAAGCGATGGGCAGGTCCTTAAATAGAAGTTGGGTGGCTCTTATCACAAAAGAAGGAGTAGAGCTGAGCCACAAAACCACGGATTCCTGCTGCGGCTGGCAGGGGCTGGGCTGATCCACAACCCCCCCCACCCCCACCCCAGCACAGAGCCTTCTGAGAATACAGGAAATGATAAAACCACAAAACACTTCACAAAAATCTCACTGCTCAAAGACAACAACTGCTACCATTTTGGAGTGCTTTGCCTTCCAGTCTTTTTTCTGTATGTAGACATTTTTTTTGTAGCTGTCATCATATTACCTATTTGTGGTCTTTTTTGCACTTAAAACTACAGCTTTCACAAACACTTAACAGCTGCAGAATAGGACGTTGGAATGATATATACTGATCTATTTAGTTGGGTTTTTTGTTTTTTTTTTTTGTTTTTGTAACGGGCTGCTTTTCAAATAGATGCTATTATAAAAATACAACCAGAAGCATTTTTACATTTCATGCTGGCTAGAGGAGGTAAGTCTTTAAAAAGTGGGTGAGGGGACCTCAGGAACCAGCCCGGTGACCCTCAAGGTCCTGGGACTGCATCAGTTTGTCCTCCCCAGTCATCCTTGGAACCGTGATGAGCCGGAGTATTCGACTGGCTTTCCAGATGCTTCCGGCGCCACCCAGGGAACCACACTGGGCTCTCTGGTGATAAATTCATCACAGGGACATGGCCACCCTCCTGAAATTCTCTTCAGGGAACAATTTTCTGAGATCTCACATCGTGCCTAATTGACAACTTTCTTTAATGGGCTGGGATGATAACTCTTTCTTTAAGCCACAAATGATGATTAATGGAGTTCCAACAGGACACGGATTTCACTGTATTCTCACCTTCATTATTTTAATCTCTCTCTGAATGACCTTCTAATGGATCTGTATTGCTCTACCACTCCATGAGTGGTGGGTAGGTGTCCATAAATCCCTTCCAAACCGCAAGAGGTCCCACAGCCGGATTACAGGCTCACTTAAAAGCCTGCCCAACCCTTGGCTGCAGGGGGGCGGAGACAACAGGAGGAGACCATAAAGTGGCCAAAGGACATCGGCATCCCCAGAATGGCACTAAGAGTCCATATTCACTCCTCATAGAAAGAGATGAGAGGCAAAGGCTGAAATGGCCCTTTGCAGACTATCAGGGATCAAAAGGTCGTGAGGAAAGATGAAGCCGAGCATTGATTCAGTCACTCAGTTCGCATTTTACTGAGCTCGCTGGTCAGTGCCAGGCTCTGTGCCAGGTGCTGTGAAATCAAGAAGACTGGGATGGCCCAGCCCTCCAGAGTCTCACAGTCCCTGTGTTGGAGGGAAAAAAATCTACAGTCTGACAACGACCATATTGAACAAGGTGTTTTAGAAGTGATTTAGGCTAGCAGGGCCGGCTCTCCAGGCACGGGACTTGCACAGTCCCACAGGCCCCCCAACCGAAAGGACCTCACACTTGCATTAATAATCTGCTGGGGTTGGGGGGCGCCTGGGTGGCTCAGTGGGTTAAAGCCTCTGCCTTCGGCTCAGGTCATGATCCCAGGGTCCTGGGCAAGCCCTGCATGGGCTCTCTGCTCAGCGGGGAGCCTGCTTCCCTTCCTCTCTCTGCCTGCCTCTGCCTGCTTGTGATCTCTGTCTGCCAAATAAATAAGTAAAATCTTTAAAAAAAAAAATATGATCTGCTGGTGGGTATTGCTACCCTTCAAATTCACTCACCTGAACGAATGGACTGGCTCAGCCTGTAGAGCACATGACTCTTGATCTTAGGGTCATGAGTTCAAGCCCCACATTAAGTGTGGATCCTGCATATTTTTATTTTTAAAGACTTTATTTTTAAAGATTGTATTTATTTATTTGAGAGAGAATGAGAGAGAGAGAGAGCATGAAAGGGGGTAGGGGGTAGGGTCAGAGGGAGAAGCAGACTCCCCACCAAGCAGGGACCCCAATGCGGGACTCGATCCTGGGAATCCAGGATCATGACCTGAACCAAAGGCAGTCACTTAACCAACTGACCCACTCAGGCTCCCAAGCCTGACTTTTTTTTTTTTTTTTTAATTCATTCATTCTAGGGCACCTGGGTGGCTCAGTCAGTTAAGCGACTACCTTCAGCTCAGGTCATGGTCCCGGGAGTTCCGGGATCTAGTCCCTCACCAGGTTCCCTGCTCCACCGGGAGTCTGCTTCTTCCTCTGACCTTCTACCCTCTCATGCTCTCTCTTACTCGCTCTCTCTCGAATAAATAAATAAAATCTTAAAAAAAAAAATTTGTTCATTCTGCAAAGACTTATCGTATGCCTACTATGTGCCAAACACTCCTCTAGGCCCTGAGGACAAAAAAGAAGCAAATCCAGGACAGGCAACAGCAAATAATTACATAAAACTTACACGATGTCAGATAGGAATAGGTGCTGGAGAGGAGAGCAAGACAGGGACAAGGTAAAGGCAATCCTAGGATGCTGGTTTGTGCAATCTACAGAGTGACCGACTATCATGTGCGCCTACCTTGGGCACCTAGGCAGCTGTGATGGTTAATTTAATTTAGTTTAATTTTTTAAAAGACTGTATATATTTATTTGACACAGACAGAGAGATCACAAGGAGGCAGAGAGGCAGGCAGAGAGAGAGAGGGGGAAGCCGGCTCCCTGCTGAGCAGAGAGTCCGATGTGGGGCTCCATCCCAGGACCCTGGGATCATGACCTGAGCCAAAAGCAGAGGCTTAACCCACTGAGCCACCCAGGCGCCCCTGATAGGTAATTTTAAATGTCAGTTTGCCTTGGCTACACCATGACACCCCATTGTTCAGTCAAACTCCAGTCTAGATGTTGCTGTCAAGTTCCTTATCAGATTTTTTGGATGCAATTAACATTTAAATCAGTAGGCTTGGAGTAGAGCGGCTTAAGCCCGGGGAATGTAGATACGCCTCATCCAATCAGTTGAAGGCCTTAAGAGGAAAAAAAAAAACCTGAAGTCCCCTTGAGGAAGAAGAAATTCTGCTTCCAGACTGCCTTCGGACCTAAAAATGCAGCATCCACTCCTCCCTGCTGGCCTCCCTGCAAATTTGAAACCTGCTAGCCCCCCACTCCCTGACCTGCAGTGGCCTGAGCCGATTTCTTGAAATTCCTGTCACTCTCCCTTTTCTCCTCCCCTCCCCTCTCGCCCCCTTCCCCCTCCCTCTTTTTCCCACTCTTCCTGTCTTTCTTCTTACCTGTGTCTCTCTTTCTCCCATTGGCTCTGTTTCTCTGCAGAACCCTGACCAATACAGCAGGGCCCAAGGTATGGCTGCTGGCTCGGGGCTCTTCCCAGCCTCACTAGCTGCCAGAGTCAGGATGCAAAAGGAGGAAAAGAAGGAGGGCGTGTCGAGGTGGGGGGATGGGCAGCATCCAAGCCCAGGGATGCCAACTTGGACTGGCCTCCTTGAAGTTTCTACCCCAAACAGCCTGGGAGCTGCCCCTACCTGTGCCAAAGGTGAGGTCACAGGTGGTTCCCATTTCCCCCTTTCAGGGGTCTGGGGGCAGGAGGCCTTGTGCACTGCCCCTCCCAAAGTCTTCTGGGGTCTTTTGTCTGGAAACTAGGATTGCTTTCTTCCTGATGGCTGCTGGTCGCTGTTTGGCAGTGCATGTCCCAGTCATCTCCTGCCCACACACAATCCCCACCGAGGGACGGTGGCCACTGTGGCCTGCCAAATGGCAGGACGTCGTTGCTGAAGCCATCTGGACGATCTACAACAAGGTCTTTAAGTGAGAAGTACGGTATTCTCCAAAGAGATTTTCGCTGGAATGTCAGGCTCTGCTCCTAGGGTTTGTTTTATTTTGGTTTTTTTTTTTGGTTTTTTTTTTTTTTAACATTGAGAACACGTGTCATTGCTTCAGAACACTGTTGTCTTCTGGGAACAAACACAGAGGCCCATTGTTTACCCTGCCAATTAGGAGCCATGATTGACCCCAACACACAAAAGCCCGGTTGTGCCCGACCGGCTGAGGAAAGTGTCTTGGACCTTTTGACACAGGTCTTTGGACAAAAGAGACTGAGCTTGTCATTTCTGGGGTTCTGGGGGTCCATTTCTCCCACTCTGCCAGCGGGCGGTGCAGCCAGGAACCAGGGCGAGCAGGTCCCACTCTGGTCTCTCGGGCTGTTGCTCTATGGACAACTGCAGTGCCTATTTGGGCTTTCCAAGGTCAGTCTCACCCTGGGGCGAACGCAGTCACTGAGGTCCAGCAGCATCTCCTCCCTGAAGAGCTGGAGAAGAAAGCTGGAATTCCAAGGAGCAGCTGGTAAACTGAGGCTTCATGGCTCGGAAGGGGGACCTGTGCATGCTCCGGACCAATGGGTGTCTTTTGCCACCACGGGGTCAGCCACACAGACAACCCAGGGCCATCACGAGCAAGACTCTCAGCACCCGTGAGCCCCAGAAGGAAGGAATCTCTTGGCAGAGATTCTCAAAGGCAACAGCGAACTGCTTGTTTTTTACTTCTTTCATGAAAACCAACCCACGGGCCCCTGAATGGCTCAGTCACCTGAGCGACCGACTCCTGATTTCAGCTCCAGGCATGATCCCAGGGTCCTGGGATCGAGCCCTGCATCTGGCTCCCTGATCAGCGGGGAACCTGCTTCCCCCTCTCTCTCTGACTCCCTCTCTGCCTACTTGTGATCTCGGTCTGTCAAATAAATAAATAAAATCTTTTTAAAAATAAATTAATTAAATAATTAAAATAAAATAAAAATGAAGATTAATGGGGGCAGTGCCTGGCAGGCTCAGTCGGTAGAGTATGCTACTCTTTTTAAAATTTTTTAAAAAGTTTTATTTATTTGACAGACAGAGATCACAAGCAGGCAGAGAGGCAGGCGGGGAGCAGGGGTGTGGGGGTGTAGGGGTGTGGGGGTGTAGGGGGGTGTGGAGGTGTAGAAGGGTGTGTGGGGGGAAGCAAGCTCCCCGCTGAGCAGAGAGCCCAATGCGGGGCTTGATCCCAAGACCCCGAGATCATGACCTGAGCTAAAGGCAGAGGCTTCAACCCACTGAGCCACCCAGGCACCCAAGTATGCTACTCTTGTTCTCAGGGTCATGAGTTTGAGCCTCACACTGGGTATAGAACTAACTTAAAAAGAGGAAGAAAAAGAAGACGACTAACAGAGATAAGACTTTCCCAAATACATGCAGCAGTTAGGAAAGTCTGTTCTTCGGGGGTACACTTCCATCATTTAACAGGTGGAAGAAAGTGAGGGGAGATGCTTTTTCTATAAACAGGGCCGACCCCTCCAAACGCATCCTTACCACCACAGCACAGAAGGGGACCCAGAGCTCCCAGGTCCCAGCGGAGGAGAGGGCTTAGCTCTAAGACCCTTTTGCCTCTGGTAGGAGATTCATTTTGTAGATTGTGGCAAATTGATTTGCTAAAACCGTGTGTCTGCGTGTCTGCTGTTAGAATGGTTTTTATAGAGCTTATTGTAATAACATGAAAAATTACAATGTGAAAAAGTTTCTTACTCCTAGACTAAACATGTTTCTCTTTTCCCCAGAGAGTAATTCAAAAACAATTCATAGAGCGTGAACATGTCTATGGTTTTTTAAATTATGCTAAGATAGGAGTCTGGAAGGAAGCACTTTTTAAATGTTAACATAATCTTGGAGGAGTGGGACAATGTGGTATTTTTCTTCTTTCTTTCTTTCTCCATGTACTACCATTTTTCATAAAGAGTGTGTATTCCTTTCTAGAGGGAAAGAATAAAGTAAATAAAAATAAGCAAACAAGTGGCTGCTGTGAGAAAATAGGCTGCGAACCCCACTATCCAGCTTCTTCTCCCTTGTTCTGGAATCGCGTTTACCTGTGGTCTGACAACGGGCAGCTGGGCACCCTTGCCGGGCTCTGCAAGACGAATACCTAGGGCCTCTTGGCTGGCTCCTGATCGCACCTTGTGCCAACATAGAGGGTTGGCAACCTCTGAATTTTATCAGGTTTGGGTTTTTCCTTTTTTCTCACTCTGGCTACACACACACACACACACACACACACACACAACACACATGCATGCATGCGTGCACGTCCCAGAATCTCCACATTTTGGCTGCAGGAGCTCTCGTGGGTGGTCCTTCTGCCAGAAACAGGCTCACAGGTATGTGACAGTCTCCTTATGGGAAGATGATCTCCTTTCATTGATGTTGGAGCCCCCCTTCCGTTATTCTCCAGGGCATACTGCCCCGTGATGCCTACCCCTAGGTGAGACAGATTTCAGTGATCATACCCGGGGCCATGCCTTCCAACCCGAAGGCTGCATTCCAGAGAGGACTTCAAGAGAGTCCACTCAGGGAGCCTCCCTGAGCGTCCTCCTCTGGGTCTAAGAGCATGGCCATTCCTTGGGAGGAGGGAAGCACTCTCCCATCCCAGAAGACGGGCACATACACTGTGATGGGCTCCAGGTAAACCTGCTCTTGTTTCCACAGCATCAACTGATTGAAATCTGTGGTTTGGGCAGCTGCACAAAGCTTGTGGATTTCTTTCTCGCTCACTCCCCTAATTATTCATCCTGTTGATTTCAGCAAGAATTGTTGCTGAGTATCTGAAGTCAGAATTATTCCCATTCTCCAGACTGCCAGGAGCAATCTGCTTCCATCCCCCAGGAAACTGGCTGCCTCACCTTTACATACAGGAAATCCTGAGCTAGAATGCTGGAATGCTTGTCCCTCCCTTGTCCCCTGACCCCTCCCTCATACTCACCTACTTCTTAGTTTTTTTTGTTTTTTTTTTTTAAAGATTTTATTTATTTATTTGACAGAGAGAGATCACAAGCAGGCAGAGAGGCAGGCAGAGAGAGAGGAGGAAGCAGGCTCCCTGCTGAGCAGAGAGCCCGATGCGGGCCTCGATCCCAGGACCCTGAGATCATGACCTGAGCCGAAGGCAGCGGCTTAACCCACTGAGCCACCCAGGCGCCCTACTTCTTAGTTTTGATGTGACACCTTCCTTAATGCCCACTGCCAGAGCTAAACCAGTAATGACTGGCACAGAAAACCATTCATTCACCTAACAAGTATTTATTGAGTATCTGTTAAGTGTCCCACACTGGGAATACAGTAGTGAAACAGGGAGACGTGATTCTTCTAGTGTGGGAAACAGCTGGACACTTAATAAAATGGCCAAAAGGACACCAGTGGAAGTTCAACCCCTGTGGGAGCACACCGGGCGACTGAGCTTAATGCTATAGCACTGGGCTAGCAAAGGGAGGAAATATCTTTATGGCAACAAGGTTGGGACTCCCTTGGGTTGTCTTTAATAGCAGACCGAAGGTGGTTGGTGATTTGGTTACTCAAACATTATCAAAGTTGAAATATCATCTGAATGTTAACCCACCCCCTCTCATGCCCCTCTCATGCCCTCTGCTCCTGGTACCGCCGGTCTATCATGGGTGGCTTGTCATCAGAGTCACTCTGGCTGCCCTCCATTAGTGGACAGACTCATGTCTCTCTTGGAAATGCCTCCAACTCTGTCATCATGGCCATCATCCGACTTAATCCCCACATGCTCAACATCTGTCCTTCCTTCCTTCCTCAAACATTTACTCAACACCTACAGGGTGCCGGACACTTGCTAAGGGCTGGGGTAGAACTGCAAGCAAAGGAACAAGCAGTCTCAGCTCTCCTGGAAAGTCCAGGCTAGTAGGGGAGGCGAGCCCTACCCACGCCCCCTGTGTAAATGTAAATGAGGATGATGAGAGGATAAATGAATGGATGAATGAATGCATAAACATAAACGGTTAATTACCTGGACTGCCCCAGAATCTTTGCTCTGACCCACCCTGCAGTGGAGCTGCCTGGCCAAGCAACCCCTCTGTACTTCCGCTCCCCATTTTCAATGGCTCCCTACTGCACACTAGGTCAAGTTCTAATTCCCCAGCCTGGTGGCTCTTCCTGCTCTGATTCCAAACTACCTCTCCAGCTTCATTTCCTTCCAACCCGCTAGGATAACCTATGCACTATTATACCTATCGCTATGTTTATTTTGCCTGTCTAGAAAACTCACCTCTGGTCCTGCTGTTGAAATTTTAACTCATCTGAGGGAGGGGAAAGGTGTAGGACAGCAGGATTTGGTGGAGAAGAGCCAAAGCCTCACCTTGTATCGTGGGAAGTCCTGATGTTATTATAGAAAAATCACAAAAGAAGAAAATAAACATTTTTTTTTAAAGAAATAGGAACATAAATGGCAGAAGTAACAGCTGAAGGACTTGATATTGTTGCTTCCAGGGGCAAAAATTCTGCTTCCAGGGGTAGAAATTGAAAGTTAAGAGGGATAGGGCATAGGACTGGGAGGTTTTGTTTGTTCTAAGATTGGTGTTACAGAATCACCTTCTAAAAGGCATAGACTCATTTGTTTGAAAATTTGTTTTGTTTTGTTTGTTTGTTTGTTTGTTTTTACCTTTTCTAAAGTAATCTCTAGGCCCAACATATGGCTTGAACTCACGACCCCAAGATCAAGAGTCACATGCTCTATTGCTTCAAACTAGGCATTCCTAGTTTGGTTCTTAAAAGTTGTTTTTGGTGGGGGCACCTTGGTGGCTCAGTTGATTAAGCGTCTGCCTTCAGCTCAGGTTGTGATCCTGGGGTCCTAGGGTCCAGTCCCATGTTGGACTCCCTGCTTAGTGGGGAGCCTGTTTCTCCCTCTCCCACTGGTTGACGCTCCCTCCCACTTGTGTTCTCTCTCTCTCTCTCAAATAAATAAATAAAATCCTTTTTTTTTCAAGTTGTTTTTAATGCCCAGTGAAGCAAGATAAATATTTAAATAAGAACTAGGGGTGCCTGGGTGGCTCAGTTGGTTAAGCGTCCAACTCTTGATTTCAGCTCAGGTCATGATGGAGAGATCAAGACCCTGGACAGGCTCAGTGCTGGGTATGGAGGCTGCTTAAGATTCTCTCTCTCCCTCTGTCCCTCCCTACCCTCTCCATCTACAAAAAATAAAAATAATAAAAATGCAATTTAAATAAGAGCTGAACAGGTTAAATGAGATGGTGTCTATAAAGCATAATGTCCAGCATGTAATAAGCAAAGAAGAAACAGCCATCATTACTTGCATCTTCTCCATGAAGCAGAGGCAGGAATGGGGACGTCATGCCTCCTCGCTGTCACCTCATGTGGCCATCCTGCAACAGCTTTTTTTTTTTTTTTTTAAGATTTTATATATTTATTTGACACAGAAAGAGAGATCACAAGTAGGCGGAGAGGCAGGCAGAGAGAGAGAGAGAAGAGGAAGCAGGCTCCCCATTGAGCAGAGAGCCCGATGCGGGGCTAGATTCCAGAACCCTGGGATCATGACCTGAGCCGAAGGCAGAGGCTTTAACCCACTGAGGAACCCAGGTGCCCCCCACAATAGCTTCTTAACCCATCTCTCCACCTTTGGTGTTTGTTCTCCCTTCTTGATACCCCGTGCCACCCACCAATGGCACACTCACCTCCCTAAGACTATGTTTCTCATGGAATCCCTATGCAAACGCTTGACAAGGGTTTTCTAGTGTGTGTTAAGGCAGTGGTAGCTGCTGGGAAAAAACCTCAAACTGTCAAATGTGTCACGTGATACAGGCACGTTTTTCACTCTTTGGGCATTCCAAGATCTTATAGGCCCTTTTGATTTTGAAGTTCCTCCATGCCCTGGAGCCCTGAAGTCCTTGCCATCCAAGAAGGGGAAGGAGCTAAAGGAGAAGACGTCACTCCTGTCCCGCTGCCTTGGCTTGGGAGGGAGGCTCATTACTTCTGGTCACATCCCATTGGCTAGAAATGGTCACATGGCCCTACCTAGATGCCAAGGGGATGCTGGGAAATGTAGTTCCTGGCTGCTCAGCCTCTGCTCAGGGGAGACTCACGCTGAGGAGGGCACTAGACCTTCTGATGGAGGCATCCCTGCCACATTCACCGCCTACAGAGTGACCTCCAGAATCTTGGCTTAGCCCAATGGTTCACTTACTTATCCAAACTGTGTGGGTCCTGCCTCCCTCTGGGAACTTTCTGTAGTCCCAGCTGCGGTCTCGCTAACATCTCTCCCACTTAGTTCTGTATATTCATTCCACAGGGCACATTCCATCCTTCTAAATACAGTAGGGTTTTTTGAAACACAAACTCCCTCTCTTCTTTGAAGACTTATTCATTTCTATAGCTGCATACTGACTCACTGAAACTGAATTTCTGAGTCACAGAGTTTGAGAGTTAGACAGTTGGCAACATGGTCCACCCCACTGCTAGAAGAAACTGGAAATGAGACCCAGGGGGGCTAAGGGAATCCCCCAAAGCGTGGCCTTCAAAGCAGACGCTTTTGTCCTGCGTGTGCACCATTCAGTGGTAACTTCAAAGCCAAGGACAGATCAGGATCTGAATTTTGCTGAGCCGGGAATTTGATTGTATGGGGAGCCTTGCTGACTTCCGATCATTGCATCTCCTTGTGGATTTGTTGTGACGGGAGCCAGCCTCCAAGACGGTCCCATAAGCTCTGCCTTCTCATATCCACGCCCTGTGTAGTTAATTCCCACACTGAGCCAGGGTTGGTCTGTGTGGCCAATAGCACAGGGTGTTTCCTTGTTAATATTTGATTATGGAGGAGTTCGGCTTCCGTTATGGTGCTCCCTTGTTCTTGGATCACTTACTTTGGGGGAAGCAGTGTCCTGAGCAGCCCGATGGAGAGGTCTATGTGAAAAGAAACAGAGGCCTCATGCCAACAGCCAGGAGAGTGAGCTTAGGACAGACCATCCGGCTGGATCACAGACTCAGCCAGCACTCACCCACAACCTCATAAAAGACTCTCTGCCACGAGCTGGGCTGCTCCTGGATTCCTGATTCTCAGAAACTGTGTGATACAACACGGCTGTGGTTTTAAGCTGCTAAATTTGGGGATAATTTGTCACTCAGCAACAGATAACTAGCACAGCCATTGTTTGCTGCTCAAAATCAGGGATGCATTTTGGTTTATTTGGGAGGGGGAGAAAATTGAAAATTATAAAATATATCAAAGTTTGTTTTTTTTTTAATTTGGGTTCTACAAAGGGCTCATAAAATGTCTACTGTAAAATATCAAACGTTCTGGTATCTCTTCTATGCATTGTCCTAAGTAATCAACTGAATTACTAAGAAAAAGAAAAAGAAGAAGGAAAGAAGGAAGGGAGGAAGGAAGGAAAGAAGGGAGGGAGGGAGGGAGGGAGGGAGGGAGGGAGGAGGAGTTCTGCCCATCTCTTCAAGGCTGTCTGAATGCCTCATCCTGAAGGGCCTTTCCCTGATTCACCCCTTACTTGTAATATCTAGCTATCACTTCTCCTATTGCAGTTTGATATTAACTTTCTTATGACATTTATCGGTCTATCTTAATTCCATTAATTCAATGAAGAAATATTCATGGAGCTCTCAGAACCATCTCTGCTCTGGGTGCTTAAGATTCACCCGTGATTAACACACAAGGATTTTGCCCTAGTGGGTCTTATGTCCTAACTGGAGAGAAAGGAACGATAAACACAATGAAAAGCAAACTGTATATCACAGAAGGTGATAAACACTATAGAAAAAAAGTAAAATGCAGAACAGGGAGATCAAATTATTTATATCTTTATCATGTCCCCTCTGTTAGAGGCTCAGGAGGGGTCGACAGTGAACTTGGAATGTCTGTAGTGCTTTGCATATGCCAGGTGCTTGCAAATATTTGCTTAATTCATGCAAGGATAAAGGAGCTAGCCCCGGAATGGGGGAGTTCCAGCAGATGGTAGATCCAACAGTTACTGGCTGCTGAGACAAAACCCCCACTCCTGGGTGATTGCTAGATATATGAGCAGATTTGGGCCACAGAGAAGCCCAGCTGGGGACAGCCTATGAGGGAATTCTTCCTTCAACCCCCAGTGCAAAGAACTTGTTCCATTCATTTCATCAGGAACCACCTTATCTCTCTCTGGTACACCAGATTGCCAGTTTGGCAGAATTGGACCAAAGAAAGACTTCTGCTCAGTGTCACAGGACCCAGACAAACAAAGCTGCTTTACACACCCAAATACCTCGTACCGGGGGCACCCTTATCATGACTTGATCAGGCATCTTATGTTCCGTACCTAGATGACCTCACAGATTTTCACCTCTGGGTCTGAAAGGAGTAGACCCAAGTAGAAAGAGAGGGTCATGATGTGTCCAGGTGCTGGGCACGTGCGAGACCAAGGGTTGCCACCCAGACATCCAAAATGCCACACTGAAATTTATACCCAAAGAAACAAAAGCAGACAGAATATGCCTCCCATGGTTTAATATGAGGTCCCCTATAGTTTGAGATTTGGAATTTGTTTTAACAGGCAAAAAAGGGTGCCTGGGTGGCTCAATCTGTTAAGTAGCTGATTTCAGCTCAGGTCATGATCCTGGGGTCCTGGGATAGAGCCCCACACACAGATCCCTGCTAAGCAGGGAGCCTGCTTCCCCCTCTGTCTCTCTGCCTACCTCTCTGCCTACCTGTGATCTCTGTCAGTCAAATAAATAAGTAAAATCTTTAAAAAAAAAAAAAAGTGCAATGTCCTCCATTTTTTGCAAAACATGCCCCCCCAGCACACACACACACACGCACACACTCATGCATGTACATGTTTGCCTCTAGTCTCAGGAGCAGAAAAGCCCCCTACTGCACATCTGTCCAAGGCCTTCCTTACTCCTTACTTCATGCTCAACCCTTCCAAACAAAAAGGCTGACATCTTCCTCTTTGTGTGTCCTTTTCACCGAGTCTTTCTTCTCAGCATATTAACACACTTAAGTCTCTCTCTTTAAAAAAGCAAAACAAAACAACAAAAAACCACTTTTGTGGCCTCACATTCCTCTCTGGCCACACTCCTGCCTTGCATGGCTCTAATGGTGTCCTGGGGCCGCAGGGACACGGAACCTTGCACTTGGGTGGCTTCAGCAACAGAAATGTATTGTCTCCCAGCTCTGGAGGCCAGAAGTGCAGGACCCCGGTGTTGGCAGGATGCCCTCCGGGCCTCCTTTTGAGCTGCTAGGCCTTCGCTGGCCATCTTTGCTGTTCCCCCGCCCGATCTCTGCCTTCCTCTGCACCTGACCTTTCCCTTCCCCTTTCATGCATGTCGGTGGGCATCTACTTCTCGTCTTTCTGTAAGGACACCAGTCTTCTTGGGTTATGGTCCCTTGGAATGACCTCCAGTTGACTGTATCTGGAAGACCCTATATCACTAAAGAGGGTCACATTCTGACACAGGTGCGGTTAGGACTCCAGTAAATCTTTTGTGAGGGACACAATTCCACCCATAAGAACAGCCAAACTTCACAAGAGGATCCCTCCTTATCCTCCCCTCTGTCTGCCCTGCTCCGGCTGCCCCCATAGCCTGGTGCCCTCTGGCATCTGTACTGAGGACAGAACGACCTCATGGTTGCTCAGTCTGGTGGAACTTTCCTGACTCTAACAGGTGGACCTTACAGTCACACTATTACTAACCACCGTTTCCTTCCCCTTTTGGCCTCTCCGGTTCCCCTGGAATTCCGTGTGTCTGGCTGGAACCTTCTCAAGCTCTTCTGGCACTTCTCCTCCTCCACGTCCCCCTCCTCTCCCTCGTCCCCCTCCTCCTGCAGCTCCTGCCTCACTGTCTCTCCACCTCTCACTGAGCAAGAAAACTGGGTATCATCCTTTACCGCCTTGCTTCGGCATCTTCTCTACCAGTTCGGAGTCCTACAGAGTCCCCAGGAGTGAAAATTATCTTTCAAGGGGATCCTTCCTGTTTGACCTCCTGCCACTCTGGTCACCTGCATAGTTCCTCATTTCCGCAGTAGGACTCTGCTCCTGCCCCACCTCCTTCATCCTCTTCCCCCTCCCCCTCCTCCTCCCCCTCCTCCTGCTCCTTCTCCCCTCACGCCCCCCTGCCCTTGCCACCTGCCACAGTGTTTCCACAGTGATCTCTTGGACAGCCAAGTACAATGTTTAGAAGTATTCAAGAGCTCTACATTGCGTTCAGGATAAAGCCCAAACTCCTAAATGTGACCTGGGAGGGTCCTTAAAATCTGGTCCCTGCTCATTTGCACACTTCCTTTTCTGCCTTTATATGAGGAACTTCCTTCCTACCTCCCTTTTTCTCTTTCTTTCTTCCTTTCCATCTGCGTCTCTCTTTCTCTTTCTTTCATTCCTTTTTTTTTTTTTTAAGATTTTATTTATTTATTTGACACAAAGAGAGATCACAAGTAGGCAGAGCAGCAGGCAGAGAGAGGAGGAAGCGGCTCCCCGCAGAGAGCCTGATGTGGGGCTCAGATCCCAGGACCCTGAGATCATGACCTGAGCTGAAGGCAGAGGCTTTAACCCACTGAGCCACCCAGGCGCCCCTCTCTTTCTTTCATTCTTTATCTTTAAATTTATTTGAGAGAACACAAGCAGGGACGTGGGGCAGAGGAAGAGGGAGAAGCAGCCCCCCCTGCTGAGCAGGGATGCAAGTCAATCCTGAGACTCTGGGATTCTGCCCTTAGCCCAAGGCCAGATGCCTGACCGCCCTACCGAGGGAGCCAGCCCACTGCCCTTGTGAGGACTGTTTCAACCCTGTTGACACTTTGCTGCCCCCCAAAGTGCTACACGGTTCCCTTTATACCGACTGTTCCCTCTGTCTTCACTGCCCTTCCTCAGCCTCTGACCACATTGCTCCCTTGCATCTTTCAAGAATCAAACCATAAATGCCCCCGGAAGTCTTTCTGAGCCCTCCAGAATGGCCTAGGTCTTTCTCCTGCCTTCTTCAGCATTTTGTTATGTGTCATAATCATGGCTTTCAGCTCCAAAGCCCTAGTCCTCTGCCTGACACACGGTACGAGCTTTGTCTAACTCACTGAGGAATACAAAGAAATCTAAAGCCCTTGTTCATATTTAAGGTTCTTGACCTTATTCTAGCATTTTCTTCAGTGTAGTGGGAGGACAATAGCATCAGAATCACGTCGGGGGGGGGAGTTGATTAGAGTGCGACTTCATGGACTGTACCCTGAACCTAATGAATCTGGATTTTAAACAAGCTACCCCCTTAATTTATGTGAACAGCGTTCGAGAAAAAAGACCTTTTAAGCTTTACCACATTTTTTTTTAAAAAAGTGAGTTAATCCCCAGTGTGGGGGCTTGAACTCATGACCTGGAGATCAAGAGTCAGATACTCCACAGGAGCTAGCCGGGCGCCCCAAGCTTATCACACTTGTAAAGATTTTATTTATTTATTTGTCAGAGAGAGAGAGTAAAGTAGGGGGAGCAGCAGGCAGAGGGAGGAGACTTCCTGCTGAGTGGAGACCTCACTGTGGGACTCGATCCCAAAATCCCGAGATCATGAGCTCAGCTAAAGCCTGACCTTTCACCAACTAAGCCAGGTGTCCCACTTATGATATATTTTAAGGCAAAGTTAGTTACCATCTCCTGGTGACAAGCAGGGAGATCGGAGCCCAGCTCCATTACCTTTTCTTTGGAAAACAATCATTTGTTTGAGCCTTGAAGCTTTTCCATTTAAGAGCTTACCACGAGGAGGCAAATTCTACTTGCAGAATCAACAGATCTAGGGGGATGGATAGGATTTCAGGAGGAAGCAAAGCAGTCCTGTGTGGTCGGAGGTGGGCAGTGTAAAGGAGGCCAGTATCACACACAGATAGAACCCCAAGGAAAGATGCCCTTTCTATTTATTTTGTTTTATTCTAAAATTTTAGTGAGCATCAGATTCACCTAGAGGGCTTGTTAAGGGGAGGATATCTGGAGTTCATCCCTAGAGTTTCTGATTCAGCAGATCTGGTGGGGGGATCCAAGATGTTGCATTTCTAATAAGTTCCCAGGTGATGCTGATGCTGCTGGTCCAGGGAGCACACTTTGAGAACCGCTGAGCTAGTTCAGCCTTTGTGCCCATGCAGTAATCTATTCTGCAATATCCATGGAGACAGGAACATGATCCCCTGTCTTTCTGCATAAACCAGATGAGGATCTTGTTACATTTCAAGCTGGGGTTTCTATGGATAACCCTCGTGATTCTTTGAATGAAACCAAAATTTGCCTCCAAACCTTCCACCCACTGACCACAGGTCTGCCTCCTGGGATCTCACAGAATTTACCTGTGCCAATTTGTATTAAAAAATTTGACAACAGCCATTCTGTCCTGTCTGTTTCCTCTTCCCTATATCAGTCTCTCCTGCTCCTCCAGCCCTGCTGAATGACCGGAGGATTTCCATCAACAGCCTGCTGTCTCCCTGACTCTCCCTGATGCAGTCTTAAAGCTTGTCAGTTTCTTTAGTACTCAGAACTGGCCACGATACTCCACGTGGGGTCTGGCCAGCTTAGAATACAGTCTCTTGAAATGGACACTATTTTAATACAGATTGTATGTTTTCTGGGGCACATGGTTGGCTCAAGAGGGAGAGTATGGGACTCTTGATCTCTTGAGTTCAAGATTCATGTTGGATGTAGAGCTTACTTTTTAAAAAAGTGGGTAGGGGGCACCTAGGTGGCTCAGTCTGTTGAATGTCTCTTGATTTTGGCTTAGGTCATGATCTCAAGGTCATAAGATGGAGGCCCAAGTCAGCTCTGCACTGGGCATGGAGCCTGCTTAAGATTCTCTCTCTCCCTCTGCCTCTTCTCCCCATTCTCACCCCACCTGCTCTAAAAATAAAAAACATATATCGCATGACTTTTTTTTTTTTTAAAGATTTTATTTATTTATTTGATAGAGATTACAAATAGGCAGAGAGGCAGGCAGAGAGAGAGGAGGAAGCAGGCTCCCGGCTGAGCAGAGAGCCCAATGCGGGGCTCGATTCCAGGACCCTGAGATCATGACCTGAGCTGAAGGCAGAGGCTTTAACCCACTGGGCCACCCAGACGCCCCAGATCGCATGTCTTTTAACAAATGATTTTTGCATGTTTAATCATGTGAGCATGTGGCCACCTGAAACCACAAATTCTTTTACATGAGCTTGGGTCCAGCCAGATCTTCTCCATATGTCTTCAACTAGCTGACTTCAACTCAAGAGCTACATTCAACATTTAATTCTCTTAAATGTGGGCGCCTGGGTGGCTCAGTGGGCTGGGCCGCTGCCTTCAGCTCAGGTCATGATCTCGGGGTCCTGGGATCGAGTCCCGCATCGGGCTCTCCGCTCAGCGGGGAGCCTGCTTCCCTCTATCTCCCTCTCTGCCTGCCTCTCTGTCTGCTTGTGATCTCTCTCTGTCAAATAAATAAATAAAATCTTTAAAAAAAAATTCTCTTAAATGTGAATCTGTCAGTTTTGACCATTATTACAGATTATTAATTCATATCTTAGCTATGAGATGGTAATGACAGGGCCCATCAGGGGATGAAGAGCCCAGATATGCACTTCCCCATTTTACAACTTTGCTTGGGGTCTTTGCTCATCCTTTCATCAGTTCAAAGAGCCTTGAGTGACACTGTGTTCTGCAATCCCCATGTTCATAACCGTCATGTGTCTCAATGTTTCTGGGTCAACCCTAATTTTAAATATTTTTTCTAGTGCTACAGGTCTTCATGCCAAACCATGAATCTAATTTTTTCGTTCAGAAAATATGGTCGGCATTTGGCTGGCTCGGTTGCTTAAGCGACTGCATTCAGCTCAGGTCATGATCCTGGAGTCCGAGGATCCAGTCCTGCACCCAGCTCCCTGCTAGGCAGGGAGTCTGCTTCTCCCTCTGACCCTCCCCCATCTCATGCTCTCTCATTCTCTCTCTCTCTCAAATAAACAAATAAAATCTCAGTCTCTCTCTCTCTCTCTCTATATATATATATGGTCAATATGATGCTACCTTTCTTCCTAGTGTTAATAGGCTAATGTAACAGGAGAAAAAAATTATTTTGCCCAGTTTAAGCTGAGGGAGGAGAGTAGTAAAGAGAACAAGGTAGGTAAAGTTGAGAGATTACAGTCCCAAATTTAACATCAAAAATATTAAATAATGTACCTTCGGTTCCATTTCCCCCAAACTTCTGTTTATTACAGTGCTTGGTCTACCCACGTATCTGAATTCCTCTCCATTGATTTAGCAATCTATTTACTGGATGCTGCTTATTTTGAAGATTTTACTACTTTGCACTCCCTCCTGGAGCATGCGATGACACCTCTATCTTTGAGAAATTTTTTTTAAATGCAGGTTTCTCCGCAGTCAAGAATTCATGTAAATAAAATCTGACTTTAGTTCATTCTAAGTGAGACGGGGTTGGGGGGGGGAGGGAAAATACACAAGGCAGACATTCGAAGACGACTTCCGAGAGTGGTTTGTGAATCTGGCTACTAGAAGGCTTAAAATATGGCAGGAAGAAGAAAGGAGAGCACCGGGCTCCCGAGACCCTGATGGGAAACGAGAGCGGGGAATTTGTTTTGTCTCTTTCATCCCCAGACTTTCAAAGCATGACACTTGCGGTAACAAAATTGCATTGGGAAAGTAGTGTGTCATTATCTGCTCTTCAAGATGGGGACACGTCGACAGGGAATGGCCTCCTCCAACACCAACAACTTTCGAGCGGCACCGCCGAGCTTCCTCCCACCGCACGAAGGGAAGAGCTGGCCTGCTACCACGACCCTTCACGAAAATGGAGAAAATCCTCGGTTTTAAAACGTCCTCGTGACTCGTGCTGAAACTTAAAAAGGGACGTTTAAACCGTACATCCCTCCTGACCCCTACCTACGGTTAATGACTACTGTCCACCCGGGAGACGCGGAGGAATGGAGGACCACCGCCGGGTACCGCGCGCGGGAGCGTCCGGGTCCTCCTCCACCGCCCACCCCGCCCCCGCCCTTGGCACGGGGTCCACGCGGTGGGGGCGGACGGTTCGCTCTAGCGGGCGGAGGAAGCCTCCCGGCGAGGTGGGGGGAGGCTGTTCCGCGGGGAGGCTTGTTTGGCTCGCAGCGGGGCGCTCCCCGGGGAGCCGCTGAGTGCTAGGGGAGGCTGGGAAGCGCGCGGCGAGCGGGATGCTCCCGGGCCCGGCTCGGCGCGTGTACGAGTCTGTGCACGGCGGGGAGGCGCAGGGCGTGTGCACGGCACGGGCGGGACGCGCGCCGCACTCGGCGCCGGTCCCCGCTGCCCAGAGGGCCAGCGCGGATACGGTGCAAGATCCCGGCCCGGGCGCCGCAGGGTGCCGGCGGGGGATGGGGGGAAGCAGACGGATGTGCAGGGCCGGGTCCGCGCCCGCCGTCCAACGCGTTAACACCGAGTCGCGGCGCCCACAGATCGGGAACGATGTCGCGCGGGTCTCCAAGCACCGAAGGCAGAGCGCGAGCCCCCTAGACTTGAACGCGCCCAGGCAGGGGGAGCGCGCGCTCCCGCTCGCTCCCCGGCGCGTTCCCCGCGCAGTCTGCGGAACCACAACGCGAGCGGGTATTAAGGGGGAAGGACTGGGCGTGGCCTGGCCAGGGAGAACCAATGGGCCGGGGAGGGGCGCGCGGGGGCGGAGCTCGGGCGCAGAGCGCCGATTGGCCAGTTGGCCCTCCGGTATGCAGATACAGTGGAGTCACGTGGCAGGGGCCGGGACGACTTCCTGTTGGAGGCCAACGCGGGGCGGGGAAGGGGGCGCGAGCGCCCCGTCTGGCTGGAGCTGGGGGAGGGGGGTTCTTGTCAGTTAGAGCAACAAGATGGCCGCGGTGGCAGCTCCGCACCTCAGCGCGACGGCCCCGGGAGCCGCAGCCGCCGCCGCCGGCCCCGCCGCCCCGCAGTCCTGAGCGCCGCCCCGGCCGCCCCCGCCGCCCCTGACAGGGCCGTCCCCGCGCCCGCCGCGCTCCTGCCGCCGCCGCAGCGGGCCCGCCCGAGCCGGAGGCGGAGGGGAGCGGAGCCGGCCGAGCGCCGAGCGCCGAGCGTCGCCGCTGCCGCCACCTCGGATCCCGGGCCGTGCCGGAGCCGCCGTCCCGCTTGCGGGCGCGAGGAGGAGGGCGCGTCGCGGCGTCGCCGGGGCCGGACCTGGACCTGCCGGGACGCGCCGCCGCCCACCCGCCCGCGCCGCCGCCCCCGCCGCCGCCCGCGCCGGGACCTGAGCCCGCGGCGCCGGCGCTGAGCGGGCCCCTGCCGCCCGAGCGCCCCGCAGGCCCCGGGGCGGTCGCCCGACTCGTCGTCGTTGTTGTCGCTGCCGCCGCCAGGCCCGCGCCGCCGGAGCCCCGCCGAGGAGCCGCCGCTGCCGCCGCCGGTGCCGCCGCCGCCGCCGGGGACGGAGCCCAGGTGAGCGCGGGCCGGGCCTCCGAGTCCCCGCCGCTGGCCGAGCTGGAGGCGTCGCCTTTGTTCGGCCGGGCCCGGAGCGCTAGGGGCTGGCGGGTCCGGGCGGGAAGGGATGCGCGGCGCGGGGCGGCGGGAGGAGCCGCGGGCGGCGCGGGGCCGGTGCGTGCGTGCGCGCGGGGAGAGAGGTCCGCGGAGCGCCGAGTGCGGGGGAGCCGGCGGGGTCGCGGCGGGCGGTGCGGTCACACGCCAGATGTGTGTGCTTTCAACTCGTGCGGGTGTTGGAGCCAGGCGCCCCCGGAACGGTCGCCCCTGGATTTTGCATTTCCGATGGCGCGCACGAACCCGCAGCGTTGTCGGTGCAGGGCCTCCCGCGTCGTTGTTTGCGGGAAGAGCGAGCCCTGGGCGTGCTTTGGGGGAGGGTGCGGGCGCCCCCGGGTCTTCTGCGGGTCTGGAATCAGGTGGGCTGCCAGCGGGGCTGCAGACTGCGGAGCAATGCGCACGAGGAAAAGGAGCCGCGCCACAGCTGCCCTGCTAGCACATCACGTAACCCGAGCGCCCCAGTGCCACCTCTGCTTGAGCGACGCCTCATCTGCACCTTTACCTTGTGGGTGACATTTAATCAATTGGTTCGTGGCTGTTAGAACGTGCAGGTGCGATTGTAGGGGTTCTGCGCGGCAACCCGGCGGGGAAACCGCTCGCCTGTCGGTTGCACAGAGCTTTGGGGATCTCACCGGAGATGCAGGGTCGGTGCCGCCCTGGCGGGGGAGGAGGAGCTGCAGAGCCCGGCTGCACCTTCGCGTCCTAAGGCGCTCCGCGGTGTCGAGTGATGCTGTATAAAATGAGTGGAATTGTCTCTTTGCCTCTGTCAGATTAAACCTCCATTTGAGTTGCCTGCTCGTCTGTGTCTAGGCATGAACCGCAGATTCTGAGCTCAAAATGGTGCTCTGTGGATGTTCAACTTGAGCGCCTCGAAGGAGTTGCAAGTTGTGGGCATCTGGCTGGTTTAATCCATTGTGTGCCGAGGGTCGGGTTTTCTCCCGTATCGGGTATTCTCGTCGCTGCGCTGCTGTCGGTCGAGGTGGTCAGATGACGATGATCACTGTGTAGCGATTGCTAGGGGCCTGGGCTGGACCTGACCCGTGCAAGGCTTATTTTATGCAACTTACGTCCTGCGTTTAGAATTGAGTAACTGTGAGGATGAGTGGAGACGCTGGAGATGTGTCTTGAGGGATTTCAGCGGACAGTGGTGGCCACTTTGAAGTGTGGCCGGGTGTTGACAGTTGCATGCTTCGGTTCCAGACTTCCTTCTGTGCTACCAGAAAACGTAGAAGATAAAACTTAGCCTCTGGCCAGATGAACTTGGTTGGCTGAGGGCACCTTGAAGAAATTTACATTATTCCCCCACCACAGAGATGGTGAAGGTCTTTGAACACCTTTCATGTGGCACTCCTAGGATGCTTTGTTGGGGGAAATGATGGTAAATGAGGTTTTAAGAAATGACTAGCCCAGTTTCATTATCCAAGTTAATTTTGTCAGTGTTTATGGGAGATAGTAATGGTCTGAGTAGTTGCCACTTTACATCCCTATCCTGAAAGTTTGCTCTTTCTACAGAAAGTTTTTAATATTTATATTCTCATAAAAATAGAGGGTCTCAGACTCTGTTTTTCTTTCACACCTTGGGTCACAAGATATTGATACACCAGGAAATAGTAACCGTAAAAGTATTGGTTAAGTTGGGGCGCCTGGGTGGCTCAGTGGGTTAAGCTGCTGCCTTCGGCTCAGGTCATGATCTCAGGGTCCTGGGATCGAGTCCCGCATCGGGCTCTCTGCTTGGCAGGGAGCCTGCTTCCTCCTCTCTCTCTCTGCCTGCCTCTCTGCCTACTTGTGATCTCTCTCTGTCAAATAAATAAATAAAATCTTTAAAAAAAAAAAAAAAGTATTGGTTAAGTTAAATTTGACTTACGGTGACAGAGTGATTTCTTCAAGCTAGCACTTCCTTAAGCAAGAGAATGGATCTGGGGATCCCAGATGTTTTATATACATTAAACTCACACACACACACAGACTTGATTTTATTATGAGGATCTAGTTTTATTTTTATTTTTTAAAAGATTTTATTTGTTTGGCAGACAGAGATCACAAGTAGGCAGAGAAAGAGAGCAGGGAAGCAGCCTCCCCGCTGAGCAGAGAGCCGGATGCAGGGCTCGACCCCAGATCATGACCTGAGCCGAAGGCAGAGGCTTTAACCCACTGAGCTTCCCAGGGGCCCCAGAGGATCTAGTTTTAAAAGACTAATTCTAAGCCTTCCATCTTTCTTGTCCAAAGCAAAGATCTTACCGACAGGTACCTCTGTTTTTCACTCTTAAGCTATTAAATTAGATAAGGTTGACACCGAGGCTGTCATAAGACTTAATCTCACTATTTCATTTTGGATTCTGGCATTTAAATATTTTAGTAGTAACCTGGGGGTACATGTAAATGTTGACTCTGGTTTTCCTTCTTACAGTGTTTATTGTTGTTCTTTTTTAAGTGGCGCATGTTTTAACACTTTGACAAAGATTATTTTGTAGCAGGCTTATATTTATACTTAGTTGGCTCAGGAATTTTGGAACACATAGTTGCATTAGAGGGCTGATTATGAGGGAAAGTGGGGTGCACTGTTTCATTGGACCTGCAGGGGTTAAAACAGAAGTAAGTAAGGGCGGGGGATATACTCTAAAATTACGGTATTTCTCACCACCACCACCTTTTTGTTAAACAGCTAGCTTTACTGAGATAAATTTGTGCTTCTCCAAATGCTGTCATCTGGCTCACTTCCAAAACCAAGCTGGGGAGGAGGAGGTCAGGACTGGAGTGGGGCAGCCTTTTTCCTCAGTGAAGAGAGCTTTCAGTTGGAAAGAAATGGAAGATAGAATTCCTACAGTACTGGCTGCAGACGGAGTGTCTGCATGACTGCCCCAACTCCAAATGAGGGCGAGAAGTGCCTGAGTATAAACTTACTCTTGCGCCACTCAAAGTGATGCTAATCTTAAATTTTAAAAAAAGCAGGGGGGGGGTACTAGTGAAATTAGTTTATTTATCCTTTATTTGAGTATATAGAATATCTTAGGCATCATATAACTTTTCTAACAACTTGACATTTTCAGGCTTAGGAGCCATTTTAAAGACTATGGGTCTTTTGGGCCTTCCCCAGTAAGAGTTAGACCCATGAGATTACATGCAAATGTCGTAGAAGACTCTTAACGCTCAGTCAGGGCTTAGTGTGCAAAGGTTGCTATCTGAGATTTTATAAGGAAGAAAATAGATTGTCTACTCTGAGGCTGTTTCCCATATCAGAACAACATATGAGATTGTTAAGATTTGGGGATGCATCAAACAGAGATTAGCTAGAGCCACTGAAGTCCTGGGGGCGCGGGTGGGGAAGCATGAGAAACAGGTGAGGAGGGACAGATTTATAGAAGGTCTTAGAACCAGGAGCCTTTAGCAGAGAGCACCTGGAAGGTCTAAGCAAGAGGGGAAGAGCCAGGCGGGGGGTGGGGTGTGTGTGTGCGTGCGTGTGTGTGCGTGTGTGTGTGTGTGTGTGTGTGTGTGTTTTGTTTTTGGTCTCTTTGACGTTGTTAATGGCTTCTTACTGGTGATTTTTGAGACAAACGGCTTTTTACTTTTCACACCCAGCTTTATTTTAGAGGGTCTTATGATGTTTTCGATGAGCTGTAAGGCAGTCTTTTGAAGGAGTATTAGTATTGCAGTCTTTTTGTATGATGAGTAGATTTTATTTGCTTAATTAAGACAGCATCTTAATTTTGCTTGGAGATGCCACCGATTTAAATAGGGAGAACAGAATATCAAATGAGAACTGGCTTTTTTTTTTTTTTTTTTTTCCAGGTAGATTTTTACAGATTTTCTTGCTTTAGGCCAGTTAATCACGAATATCTAAATTTTTACAAGTTAGCTTTTAAATAATTGTGCAGTCATGAGGAGAGCATTCTTTTTTTTTTTTTTAAAGATTTTATTTATTTATTTGACAGGCAGAGATCACAAGTAAACAGAGAGGCAGGCAGAGAGAGAGAGGAGGAAGCAGGCTCCCCGCTGAGCAGAGAGCCTGATGTGGGGCTCGATCCCAGAACCCTGGGATCATGACCTGAGCCGAAGGCAGAGGCTTTAACCCACTGAGCCACCCAGGCGCCCCATGAGGAGAGCATTCTTGACTTTGCCAAATAATCCAGTAAGCTTTCTTTAAAAATAGATTTTAACGCAGTAAAGATGTTCTCAATTACAAACATTCAGCTTGTATACAACTTTTCAAGAATATAATTACTTACAAATATAAAGATTACTTGTCAGAAATAGCTGTAATCTTGTGTAGAGATTGTATGCGTGATGTTGAAACCAAGCAATGTGTCATCCTTGCCCAGTGAACTTGTTTGAATAGCTTGCTTAAAATAATCCTGTAAGTTTCCTATTGTGTAGAGCGTGCGTTTGAACTGTAAGTTATTTAATGAAAAGTAAAATACGTATTCTTTAATTCTCCAACTGGGATGTGAGGAGGTTTTGTATATTAAAAACATGGTGAAAATTCATACCCTTTGTGCCATTTTTAGAGTTTTACTAAAAATGAATTCTTTTCTTGGCCACAGATGCTTTCAGAGAATGAAGAAGCTGTTGCAGGGCCGGAGAGCTGTTCGTTAGGAGCGCATTCTTCCCCCAGAGCCTCCCCCGTAGCCCTCCAGAGGCTGCAGAGCTGGGTGCGGAGCTAGACAATCTGGGCACCCAGCCATAAAACATCAGTGCTGAAGCACAGATAGTTGTTCGCACCCTCCTGAGCCCTCCTGGCTGCAACCACCGCAGAAAGAATGGCCTTGGGAAAGCAGTGTTCACTGCTGTCTTGAACTCTTAATATTCCATGTATCTCTTTGGTTTTGTTTTGTTTTGGGTTTTTTGTTTTGTTTTTGAAGATTTTATTTATTTGACAGGTCACGAGTAGGCAGAGAGGCAGGCAGAGAGAGAGAGGGAAGCAGGCTCCCCTCCTAGCAGAGAGCCTGATGCAGAGCTCGATCCCAGGACCCGGAGATCATGACCGGAGCTGAAGGCAGAGGCCCAACCCACTGGGCCACACAGGCACCCCGTCATGTGGCTCTTTGAGTTCGAGATATGCAGTGGGACTCTGGTTTTCTGAGATACAGTAATGAGTAATGACAGGCAAGAATACAGGTTCTAAGACACATCTCTTCCAGGTCAACGTATTTAAATATTTGCTCTAGGAAGTGGGAGTAGTGACTTCTGTTCTGTGGTCTCTCTTTCCTTCTTTGCCTGTTTGTCACAGCACTCCTCTCTCATTAGAGAGCGGCCTGCCTGGACAGCCGCGGGATCACTGGACCACTGGGTCACAGCACCCAGGGCCCAAACAGTCATCTGGAATCTGTCTTCCAGAGAGCCGGCAGGAGGGATTGGTCCATTTGTGGCTTGGTTCCCGCTTTACTTCCTCATCAAAAAATTCTTTGTGCAAAAGTATGAGAATGAAAGAGTGTGCAAATAGATCAGTTTGTCCTCATTATAAGGTGACAGCATTTTTTGTGACCAGCATCTGTTTGTATATAAATCCACAAGATCCCCCCATGATCCTCTAGAATGCAAACAACTGAACGGCTCTTTTTTCTTTTTCTTCTTTTTTTCCTCCAAAGACTATTTATTTATTTATTTATTTGACAGGCAGAGATCACAAGCAGGGGGAGAGGCAGTGGGGGGGGAGCAGACTCCCTGCTGAGCAGAGAGCCGGGTGTGGGGCTCAATCCCAGGACCCTGAGATCAGCCACCCAGGCGCCCCAGCTCTTTTCTTAATTTAAAGACCCTTTCTGTTTTCTTTCTTTGGAACATTTTAGAAATTAATACTGTATCGTGTCTTCATAATGCCCTTCCTGTGAATGCCCTTCCAGTACCACAGTATCAAGTCAAGTCATTCTCATCAGGGGACCACCCCTGTCTGTGGCTGAGTCCCATACTAAGGTGCAGACTGGGTAGAGCCAAGGTGGTTTAGGGGAAGAGTGCTTTGTCGGATTCATTTACGTGTGCGTCTAGCTCATTAAGACTAGCGTCTCTCACAGCTCAAATCAGCTGCTTGAGTTGAGCCTGGCAAGGGTATTGTTTACTTTTTATTCCCAAAGATAATTTCTTTTTAATTACTCTTTTAATAAGTGGGGGAAATCTAAGTTAAAGTAGCAACAGGGAATTGCAGTTAAGATCTGCAGTTGGGAACTGGCAGCGTTGGGACACTGTGCCACCTTTCCGTCCACGCGTGCGCGGCAGGGTGTTAACAGAGTTGTTCAGAAGTTACCAGGTGCGGCGCAGAGTTACTCCTTTGATTACATTCGGTTTTCTCGCACTGTATATCACGTGGGCAGTGCACAAGGGGAGGGGAAAGGCTGTAGGAAAGGAATTTAATCTTTGTTCTTCAGGAGGCTGATGGTTTAGAGAAGGGTTTTGGGCCGGGGGATGAGGTGGGGAGGAAGGTGGCTCTGTGGAAGGAAGGACATTTGAGTCTCTGGGACAGTTGGGAATTGGGGAGGGGGATATGGGGGCGCTGGTTGGAAAGCATGTTCTCGGGTCACCAGAGCTCCACTTAAAAATAATCTTCAAATAGGTACAGCTAATAATTGAGCACTTACTGTGTGATAGTGTACCGAGGACGTGAGTATTATCTTATTCCATCTTCATAGCACAACACACCTGAAAAATGCTTGCTTTTATTGTTCCCGATGTACAGACTGGGAAAGGGAGAGCAGAGGACAAAGTAATTTCTACTCGATCCTACAGCCGGTAGAAGGGAAAGCCGGAATTTAGACTCCGTGCACTTCAGAGCCCTCACTTGTGGATAAATAGCGTGGATTATTTGAATAGCTTTTTGATTAGTAATTAGTCTTTCTTCTGGTCTATATCCTACCAATCCATCTGCTAATATTAACCGAATGCTTTCTGGGCACTGTGTGAGTGTATCTAATCCATTCCTCGGCAGCAACCTGTGAGGTAGCTCCGTTACTATGTACATTCTCTAGAGGGGAGGCTAAGCCCCACGGAGGCTGAATAATTTACCCCAAATCAGAGACTTAATAATGCGTTTAGGTGCTGTGATGCCGACATCGGCATCTTGCACTGCCGTCCCCTTGCACTATCGTCCCCTTGCACTGCCTTCTGAACCCCAACTCTGGCGCGTCATTAATGCTCTGTGCCACCGAAACTTAATGCCTTCCTGTGTGGTGACCACAGTGAGGACCAACGGCTCGCTGCCCTCCTAGAGTTGTTTGACTAGTGAGAGAGGCAGACTCCAAACAAAAAAAAAAACAAAACAAAAACTGAAATAGCAATTAAATGTTGTGAAACTTCCTTAAGTTAACAAAAACGTATGGTATATAATTATATAGTCATATACGGTATCTGCCCTCTTGAAGACGCGTGTTAACATAATGGATGCTCCCAGAAGTCTAGCAGGAAAAAAATGTTTACCTTTATTAGCCCAATTTCCCCCCAATTTATGTGACTACCACACATTGTTTACACATTATACTGCCTTTTGATTCAGTGGAATCAACTTTGAGAATGCAGAAATTCTCAAATTTGAGTGCCTGATCATTCAGAAGAGGGAGAGGGAGGGCCCACGGGTTGCAGTGGTCAGGCAAGACTTCACTGGAAACAGGACCTGGAAAGTTGATAGAATGTGGCTGGATGGGGGAGCGTTTTGGAAAGTGGCTAAAAATAGCAGCTAGAACTCTTTTTTTTTTTTTTTTTTTTTTAAGTAGACACCACACCCAGCACGGAGGCCAATATGGGGCTTGAACTCAAACCCTGAAACCAAGACCTGAGCTAAAATCAAGAGTCAGACACGTAACGGACTGAACCACCCAGGCACCCTGGGACTCAGTATTTTTATCAAATAAGTGAACACTAGGTCTAGCTGTAAGTAGAAACTTGTGTTGGCCGTGAGGCTAAGGAGCTGTGTGGGTACAGCCTCCATTCTTTGGCTGCCAGTGGTTGTCGATGGGCATGACATGAACCAGGTGGCAGATTAGAAACCTCTTTTGAGCAGGTGGTTGAAGGGGAAATTGGAAGTGTGAAGACCATGGTTTTTGTAGTTGTCTCTGTAAGGTGATGCAGGCTTGGACAAGCTTAGTGGTAGAACCCAACTGGAAAGGTGTTAAAAAGAATCAGCGACAAAACGAAACAGAAGGACTGGTGGGGGCTGTTGGACGCAGTGAGTTCTAAAAGGTAAGACTCGCAGTGCTGGCCGCTCTTTCTGGAAGTTTTAGAGAGGCTTTAGGTAAATAAAAAACCTAATGTTGAAGTAGTTGGTAAAAATCTATGGAGTGCATCCTTTTAGAATGCTGACTGGGGAAAGATGATACATAAGATAGCAGTTGTAGGAGAGTTTGTTGTTTGAGTTCTGGGATAGAGATTTGACTCAGAGCGTAAATCCCAGTATGTAATGAGCCACGTAATAATAGGGTTCTGCTGTTAATTACGGTGAATACTCTCGACGAAATCAAATGTTCTTAGTACCATACCCATAAAAATATCTTAACTCAGACTTTATATAACAGTACTAGGTGTGTTGTAAACTATATGGATATGGGATATTGACAGAAAAGAGAGAAAACAAATCTTCAATATTTCTAGGACATGTAAGATCAGATTGTGGCATAACAGATTATAATATAACAGATAAGATTATAACATAAACAGCAGTGTTAGGCTGTGTTGAAGTTACTAGAGCTTTTTGTGTTTTTTAAATTTTTTTTATTTTTAAAGATTTTATTTATTTATTTGACAGAGATCACAAGTAGGCAGAGAGGCAGGCAGAGAGAGGAAGGGAATCAGGCTCCCTGCTGAGCAGAGAGCCCTATGCGGGGCTCGATCTCAGGACCCTGGAACCATGACCTGAGCCGAAGGCAGAGGCTTTAACCCACTGCACCACCCAGGCGCGCCGTTACTAGAACTTTTTAAAGGTTAGATAAATATAATAGCATCCTTAAACCTAAGTGATCGTAGATTCTTTTCTTTCTTTTTTTTAACAAAGAAAACAAAACCATAAGATGGACCTTTTGTTACTTTTATAGAGGGCGGTGGGGAAGTTTTTTGGGAGGCTGGCTTTAAAGCAGACAAGAATATTATCTACTTACTGTAGTCAAGTGATGAGTAAGAATCTTAGCCACAGTTGCACTTTTTTTTTTTTTTAAAGATTTTATTTATTTGACAGACAGATCACAAGTAGGCAGAGAGGCAGGCAGAGAGAGAAGAAGGGAAGCAGGCCCCCCGCTGAGCAGAGAGCCCGATGCGGGGCTTGATCCCAGGACCCCGAGATCATGACCTGAGCCGAAGGCAGAGGCTTAACCACTGAGCCACACAGGCGCCCCCACAGTTGCACTTTTGTATATATTACGGTTTTGTGTTTAATTGATGAGCATGAGTCATTCACCCTGTTCATTTTAGACTCAGAACTCCAGCAAAGCTCTTGACAGATACCTGTTTTGCAAAGAAACCTTCATTATCATCATCATCATCATCATCATCATCATTTCTCTCTTAGATTTTGAGTTACTTGGTAGCAGGGATAATAACATGTCCAAATCTTTTTTTTATCTACAGTATTTTATGGATATTAAGATCAACATTTTCAGTTTTGTTTTGAGTCATCTGTTTCTTCAGAGATGTAGTTTCCACAAATGAGAGTAGGGGGAGAGAAGAGGCTGAGAAATAAGTACTTTCCTTCTGTTTATAATCTTCTTGGGAATAGTGACCCACTGACCATGTTTTCAGCTGGTCAGCCCAGCATGTGGGGTGTGTCTGCAGGTGTGTGGCCATCTCCACAGTCCTCCACGGCGCCCTTGCTCCATGTTTTCTGGAGGCACCCAGAGCAGTGGGCTGTTGCCTCTCCCTAAGGCCCTTGGGGTCTGCCAGGAAGTGCCACCAACCAAATTATGAAGAAATAACGTGACGTTTCTTAGGACATTTAAATTTTGGTATGGAAAACAAATTACAAAATAATTCCTGATTTGCCTTTTACAGATCTGGTAAAGCTGGTATCTTCAGATACTAGCCCACTGGAAGAATGAATATTTTAACTAATGGAACCATTCTGGCCAACCCAGAATGTTTGGTTAGTATATATTAAACAAATCTTTTTATTTTCTATCAGGGGGACTCTAGAAATCAGATTTAAAAGACTGTTGTCAAAATTCTTTTTCTTGAAATCAGTTTGTGTTGATTCCTAATTACTTTGGCAAAATTATTAGATGTGGTTATTTACTTAGCTTAAATACTTGCCTATTTGTCTTTTTCCTTTTTTTTAAGATTTTATTTATTTATTTATTTGAAAGAGAGTGAGAGAGTGAGAATGATGGGGAGGCAGGAAGGAGAATCAGACTCCCCACTGAGCAGGGAGCCTGATGTGGGGCTGATCCCAGGACCCTGGGATCACGGTGTGAACAAAAGGCTGATGGCTTAATGACTAAGCTACCCAGGTGCCCCTCAAATAAATAAATAAAATCTTTTTAAAAAATGGGTTTTTCTCTTTAAGTTGTGATTTTCTAACTAAGTCTCAAATTAGTGGATATCAGTTTCAGGATTCAGCCTTTAAGATCATTCAGAAGTTTTGTTTTGTTTTGTTTTAAGATTTTATTTATTTATTTGACAGAGATCACGAGTAGGCAGAGAGGCAGGTGGGGGTGCGGGAAGCAGACTCCCCCTGAGCAGAGAGCCCAGTGCGGGGCTCGATCCCAGGGCTCTGGGATCATGACCTGAGCTGAAGGCAGAGGCTTTAACCCACCCGAGCCACCCAGGTGCCCTCAGAAGTTTTTCTTATCTTTTTATTTGTTTTTTTTCCCATAACCTTTCCCCCATTTTTTCATTTGCTTTTTTTTTTTTTTTCCATTTTATTTTACATTTTTTCTCCTGAAATTGCACTTCAGAAACGATAGTAAGGCGTGGTTTGGGGCAGTAGGATGAACAGTCTGCTTTCTTGCATTTCAGTGCACTGTTGTGTTGCTAAGCCTGTTTGCTCTGAAGATATAAATTCACGGCTGGAGGAAGGATTCTAAATTTCACAATAGCTATAGTTTTTTTTTAATACGTATAATTTCATTTTTTATGAATTTATTTATTTTATAGAAGGAGAGTGTGCACTTGCATGCACACAGGTTGGGGAGAGGCAGAGGGAGAGAACCTTCAAGCAGTCTCCCCACTGAGTGGGGAGCCCGACATGGGCCTCGATCCCATGACCATGAGATCTCAACCTGTGCCAAAAGCAAGAGTCAGACATTCAACTGACTGAGCCACCCAGGTGCCCAATAGCTACAGTTTTTTGAGTGCTTATCATGTGCCAAATATAGAAAGTGTAATATAATTTCATTTATTCTCATTAGTAGATAAGAAACCAAGGTATGAGAGAGGTTAGGTCTACCTGATTAACAGTGGCCATGCTCCTGACTGTTGCATTATGCCATTTCATTCAGACAGACAGAGTGATTTTCATTATTTTTAAAGATCTAAAAGTTCTTTGGGGCCCCAAATGTGAAGTGTGACATTCGACTTACTTTAATAAAACAATTTTATTAAGCATCACATAAATAACCTGTGTCTCTTGGGCTCATAGCCTCAAATAGTATCATTTTGGAGCTAAAAGCATATTAAGAGAAAACTAATGTTGATGTGTTTATAAGAATCATTTATATTTGAAAAACCTGATGGTGAATTTCTTTTCTCTCTAATTTCTAACTTTGGCATCTAGAATGCAGTGAGGCAAGGAGTGTGTATGTAAGACAAAGATCTCATGTTTTTTTTTGTTTGTTTGTTTTTGTTTTTTTTGCCACAGCAGCAGGTTTTTCTCGAAGCATTATTTGAAAATTAATGTTACTGGAAATTTTAAGCCTATTTAAAGGGATTCTAGTTTTGATCCAAATTATTCAAAGTGGGAAGACATTTCTGTAAAATTCTGTGTCACCTTGAAACTGGAATGCTTTAGTTAATGGGGTAAGCTGGAGGTAAGCTGCCTTTGATACAGAAGAGCCGCGTACAGATGGACGATAACTGTCTTTCTTCAGTCTAATTCACCCATTTCTTATTCAATCTCAAATCTCAGTTGGAAAGCAGTTTCCCTCACTTGACCCATTTTTCATCAGCATTTTATCTTTCTTCTGCTTCTTCAACAAAAAAAAGTTTAAAGGAATGGAGTGTAACCCTTGCAGACTTACCTGGTAAGAACAGGTAAAGATACTTGCTTTGGAATATGCATATTATCTTTTTGTTTTGTCATGTGGCTGTGTGGTTGGAGGGATAACAATTTTACTGATTTTTTTTTTTAAACTTCTGAATGGTTTACTTACCAGATAGTTGGAAAGGATTATTGGTTTGAGAAAAAGCCTTAAATCAATACAGCTTTATTGCATCTTTAAAACCTCACAGATAAGTCTGAAAAGTCATCTGGCATCTTGCTGTTTCTGTAGCTGGACAATTTAGGTCTTATTCATCAGCCTGCGGAACTGTCTTTTTCAGAAAAGTAGATAACATCCAAAATTTTTCTAATATCCTTTTTTTAAACTGTTGTGGCTTGCTGAATCAAAGCAGCAGAGTTTGATACAAGTTCAGTGTCATTTCCTTCAAGAATTATTTCATCTTTCGGGGCACCTGGCTGGCTCAGTTGGTTAAGTGTCCCAACTCTTGATTTCAGCTCAGATCATGATCTCAGGGTCATGGAGTCGAGCCCTGTGCCAGACTCTGTGCTCAGCGGGGGAGTCTGCTCGAGATTCTCCCTCTTCCTTTGTCCCTCCACACAATGCTCTCTCTCTCTAAAAATAAGCAAATAAATCTTAAAAAAAAATTAACTCATCTTTCTGGGATTGAGATACTGAACACACAACACTTTCTTGAACCCTACAGTTACATTTTTCACCCAAGAAATTTTGGATTTTGAGACGTCTGGGTGGCTCAGTTGGTTAAGCGACTGCCTTCGACAACTCAGGTCCCGAGTCTACATTGGTCCTCCTGTTGGGCGAGAAGCCTGCTTCTCCCTCTGCCTCTGCTTGCCACTCCCTGCTTGTGCTCTCTTTCTCTCTGACAAATAAATAAATAAAACTTAAAAAAAAAAAAGAAAGAAAAATTTTGGATTTCAAGAAGAGAACCATTCTCCTGAAGAACAATGTTGATGGGAAAGTGAGCGTACATGGACCTCATCTGGTAACAGCAACCCAGTCTCTAACACCTTGATCATGTTCTTTCCAGGACTACAGATAGTCGGGCAGTAGCCAGTTCTTTTCTGTTTCCTGCCATTGGTCCACTCGGAGTCTCTTCTTTCCGAGGAGACTGAGTTCTACATCCTTGGAATTGAAGTCCCTCCACAGGGTTCCTCTGGGGCCCTTCACTGTACCAGTGCACGTATCCCTCTAGAGTGATGTTGACATTTTCTGGGCTGTCAGTACTCTGATTGCTGAGAGTGGTCTTTGTTCTCACAGTAGATGTGGCAAAGAGCAACAGTTTTGCTTTTTTTGATTTCACAGTTTTTAGAAGAGATATATGTTAAATGACTGACATTGGTAGAAAGGCATATGGGTAGAAGAAAAAATAGGTGTGTAGGGGTAAGGATCTTGTTTTAGTAACATGGACAGTTTAAAATATTATCATTTTAGTAGACATATATATAGTAACCCTGATATTGATATATATGTGTTGTAAATTGTCTACTTATGTGGAGATCTGGTTTCTTAATGTCATTATCTTTACATCTCCACTAGTCACAGATATGACATGTTATCATGTGATAACATTCATTTCACATCCATGGCTTATAGAGTGCTTAAATTGGCTCTGTCCTTGCTAGATGAAATTAAAAATGCCCAACATACCTAACCTAACAAGAATCTCCTTCATGAGATTATCTCTGACTTCACTCGTGGAAACTTTTTCTCTTTATTGACATTCACACCTTTGGTAATTGAGTCCTTTGACTGTAAATACCACACAAGTGGGCCCCCTGGGTGGCTTAGTTGTTAAGGGTCTTCCCTCGGCTCAGGTCATAATGCCAGGGTCTTTGCATCCAGCCCGCATCAGGCTCCTCCCCCACTCCCTCTGCTTGTGTTCCCTCTCTCACTGTGTCTCTTGGTCAAATAGATAAATAAAATCTTTTTAAATATAACCATACAAGCCCTGAGATTTCTGAATTTTGCATCACCAGTATGGACTGCCCCCAGACTCAGTATTTTCATACCCAGTTGCCTTGCCACATCTCCATTTGTCGTGTGAGAATTACCACCTCGGATGTCTATGACTGAACTCCCGTTCTCAGCCCTACCTCCACTGCATGTGCACGCCTCCATGTCTCCAACAGCACTTTCTTCCTTTAGTTGCTCCAGTCAGAAAATTTGGAATCCCCCTGATTTGTCTCTATGTACACTTCATAAAAAATTAAATGAGATTTCTAAGTAATTGTGGGTCAGAGAAGGGATCACAAGAAAAGTCAGAACATATTTTGAACTGAATTAAAAATAGAAAACACAACACTCTAAAATTCCTCTGGTGCAGCCAAACTGTACTAAGAGGGAAATTTATAGCTTTAAAATGTCTATCTTAGAAAAGGAGAAGGATCTCAAATCAAAAATTAAGCTTTCACCATTTGAATCCACAGAGTGAAAAACAAACTAAAAAAAAAAAAAGGAAATAAAGATCAGAGTGGAAGTCAGTGGAGTAAAACCAGAAAAATAGTAGAGAAGATCAATAAAACCCAAAGCTTGTTAAGTGGAAAGATCAACAAAATTGACAAACCTGTGGCTAGACTGAGAAAAACAGAGAAGACAGCTTAGGTGAAATGACACAGTCCTAGAAATGGACAGAGTCCACCAAACTGATTTTAAAAGAATGAAAAATCTGAATGGGCATATAGTAAGTAAAGACGTTAGTAATTACAAATCGTAATTTTTTAAAATAAGCTCTACACCCAGCATGGGGCTGGAACTCATGATTCTGAAATCAAGAGTCACATGTTCCACCAGCTGAGCCAGCTAGGTGCCCTAGTAATTACAGTTCTTGCCACAAGGAAAAGCCCAGGTCATCCAGGTCATCTTGGCTTCATTGATAAATGCTGGCAGACGTCAAAACCTAATACCAAACCTTCACACACCTTTCCAGAAAAGAAAGAAGGAGGAAATGCCTTTTTTTTTTTTTTTTGAGGATTTTATTTATTTATTTGACAGAGAGAGAGAGACCACGAGAGAGGAAACACAAGCAGGGGAAGTGGGAGAGGGAGGAGCAGACTCCTAGACAAACAGGAAGCCCAGTGCAGGGTTTGATCCCAGGACGCTGGGATCATGCATGACCTGAGCCGGAGGCAGATGCTTAATGACTGAGCCACCTAGGCACCCTGAGGAAATGTTTTCTAACTGATTCTTTGAGGCCAGGATTGCCATTGGCCCCAAAGCCAAAGATACCACAAAAAATTAAAACCACAGCCAGACAGCCAGATCCTTTCTTGAGTCTAAGTGCAGAAATCTTCAGCCAAATATTAGAAAGCCAAGTCTGGCAACGTGTAGAAACGATTATGACCGGGGGCATCTGGGTGGCTCAGTCAGTTTTCCATCTGACTTTTTTTTTTTTCTTTTTTCTTTCTTTCTTTTTTTTTTTTTTAAATACGGAACACTTCACGAATTTGTCATCCTTGTGCAGGAACCGTGCTAATCTCTGTATCGTTCCAGTTTTAGTGTATGTGCTGCCAACACATACACTCCATCTGACTCTTGATCTCAGCCCAGGTCCTGATGTCGGGGTCATGAGTTCAAGCCCCACACTGGGCTTCATGCTGGCATTGAACCTACTTAAAAAAAAAAAAAAAAAAGATTATACTATAAAGCTAAAGCAGTTAGGACAGTTTGGTATTGGCACGTGGATAGACGTATTTGCAAATGGAACATAACCGAGTGTTCAGAAGTAAACCCTTACAGTGAGCGGATTTTCGACGCAGTGCAAGGCATTTCAGTGGGGGAGAAGGTAGTCTTTTCTTTAAGGTTTTAGAGTATCCCTGGACCCGGGCACCTGGGTGGCTCAGTGGGTTAAGCCATTGCCTTCAGCTCAGGTCATGATCCCAGGGTCCTGGGATCGAGTCCCGCATCAGGCTCTCTGCTCAACAGGGAGCCTGCTTCCTCCTCTCTCTCTCTGCCTGCCTCTCTGCCTACTTGTGATCTTTCTCTGTCAAATAAATAAATAAATTCTTAAAAAACAAACAAAAAAAACCAAAAAAACCCACTTTAAAAATAAATAAATAAATAAAGTATCCCTGGACCCAGTGTGGGGCCTGAACTCATCATCCTGAGACAAGAGTCATGTGCTCCACCACTTGAGCTGGCCGGCTGCTCTGAGACGCGCTTCTCCTGCGTGTCTGCACAGTACAGATAAACCATCCCTTCACACAAGAGCCTGACCATGAATGTATACTCCTAGGGCCAGTTAAGTGGAAACAGTCCAAGACCATCAACTGGTAAATGGATATTGGAAATGCGGATAAAGGTGTTTTGTTTGTTTGTTTGTTTGTTTGTTTTTTAAGATTTTATTTATTTGACGGAGAGAGAGATCACAAGTAGACAGAGTGGCAGACAGAGGAAGAGGGAGAAGCAGGCTCTCCACTGAGCAGGGAGCCGGAAAAGGGGCTCGATCCCAGGACTCTGGGATCATGACCTGAGCCAAAGGCAGAGGCTTAACCCACTGAGCCACCCAGGCGCCCCGAGAATGAGGTTCTGAGACGTGCTGTAGTGTGGATGGATCTCAGTAATATCATAGCAAGTGAAAATAGCCATTTTTCGTTTACTTGATATTTCCACAAAGGGCCAAACTACGGGGTCCAAAAGTATGTTAGTAGTTGTCCAGGGCTAAGGGCGAGAATGAGGAATGGCGTCAGTTTGGATCTTGGTGGGTCATAGAAACGCTCAAAACCCAGGTCATTGTTCTTAGAGCCATACACCACCGTAAAAGTACGGACTTCGTAGAGGAGAAAAAGCTGCCCTTTTTTCTGAAGGCACTCTTCAGACACTCTTGCATTTTTTATTAAAAATATGAGGATTGGTTCTTGTGGTTTTGTTTTCCTTAGTTTTTTTTTTTTTAAAGATTTTTATTTATTTATTTGATAGACAGAGAGAGATCACAAGTAGGCAGAGAGGCAGGCAGAGAGAGAGGGGGAAGCAGGCTCCCTGCTGAGCAGAGAGCCCGATGTGGGGCTCGATTTCAGGACCCTGAGATCATGATCTGAGCCGAAGGCAGAGGTCTAAACCACTGAGCCACCCAGGCGCCCCTGTTCTCCTTAGTTTTATTTGGGGTTTATATTACCATTGCTATTGAAGGTTCTCTATAGTCAAGGTGGTAATGGGTTAGCAACAACAATCTTACTAACCAGCATTATACTTTGTGTGCCTGCTGTGTTTTTAAGAATAAGTCTTAATTAATTTAAATTATTGAAAATTCACAGATCTTTAGCGTTTATAGAGGAGAAAACTGAGATCCAAAGAGGGGGTGGGACTTGCCTAAGATCAGACAGTCCTGGCCTCAAACTGGAGTCTTGGAGAAAACTAATTTTATGCCTTTTGGCATAGATAAAAGAGCAAAGGGAAAGATGATTATAAAACAGGTCAGTGAGCAAACATATTTTAAAAATTAATCTTGCCAGTAATAAAAGAAAAGCAAATTAAAGAAACCAGATTCAGGGGGGAACATATTAAGTTGGCAGTATTTAAATATAATACTAAGGAGAAAGAGAAAAGAAATCCTTCCATTAGTGCTGCTAGTATAGTAAGAAAATGGCTGTGAAAATGGTCATGTACTCAAAAGACTAAGTTACGTTGTTGCCCATGAATGTATCTGTTGAGATTCAGTTTTGAAGTACTTTGGTGGATGTGGGTGAGGAACAAAATGAGAAACTGTGTGACCACCAGAAAGGCAGTGGTGGAGGGAATGGGGATGCTTCCCTTGTAATTTTGCCTATAAAGAGGCTCCTGTGCGGTGAGAGCACAGCAGGGGGCGGGGCAGGTGGAAGCAGAAGCAGGTTCCCTGCTGAGCAAGGAGCCTGATGCAGGACTGGATTCCAGGACCCCAGGAACATGACCCCAGCCGAAGGCAGACACCTGTCCGAATGAGCTACCCAGGCATCCCAGCACTTTTTTTTTTCTTAAGGTTTTGCTTGTTTCAGAGAGAGAGAGAGAGAGAGCGAGCGTAAGTAGGCTGAGGGGCAGAGGGAGAAGTAGACTCTCTGCTCAGCTGGGAGTCTGACTCGGGTCTCCACCCCAGGACCTTGGGGAACCCAAGGCAGACCCCCAACCAACTGAGCCACCCAGGCACCCCTCACACAGCAGTTTAAAAAAATTTTTTTTGTCATCCCCCCCCCCTTTTTTTAAGATTTTATTTATTTGTTTGACAGAGAGATCACAAGTAGGCAGAGAGTCAGGCAGAGGGGGAGGAGGTAGCAGGCTCTCTGCTGAGCAACGAGCCCGATTCGGGGCTTGATCTCAGGACTCTGAGATCATGACCCAAGCCAAAGGCAGAGGCTTAACCCACTGAGCCTCCCAGGCGCTCCAATATTTTTCATTCTTATAGAAAGGTAATTATTTCCCAAGTATTATTTAGTCACATCTATCCTTTTGAGGGTAAAATCAATTTTTTTCTTTTCTTTTAAGGATTTTATTTATTTATCAGAGAGACAGCGAGAGAGGGAGCAAGAGCAGGGGGAGCAGGAGAGAGAGAAGCAGGCTTTCTGCTGGACAGAGGGTCCAATGTGGGGGTTGATCCCAGGACCCTGAGATCATGACCTGACCTGAAGGCAGATGCCCAATGACTGAGCCACCTGGGTAGAATCTTTTCTTTTGAAAATATGGAAAAGTGTTGTGGTTAAGACTTAATACACAAGTAAAGGTTTTTTTGTTTTTTGTTTTTGTTTTTGTTTTTTACAAGTAAAGTTTCAACACAGAAACGGGAGCGAGCATATGGTTGCCATCTTTTAGTCTGCCACATAAGACAAGCAAATAAAAAAACTACCACCACCCACTCTTATCATTATAAAAGACATCCCTGTGTGAAGAAGTACAGAAGACCCCATCTTAGAGGAGAGTCCTATAGCTTGAGTGAATATAACTTCATGAAAAGTTTACCTGACATCATTTCCTTTTTTTCTCATTCTGTGGAGTCATCTTGAGTGTGTGTGTGTGTGTGTGCATACACATGTGACAGGGGTATACATATATCAAAATTTACTGAATGGTGTGCTTTATTATTTATTTATTTTTAAAAGATTCCATTTATCTATTTGAGAGAAACACTGAGAGAGAGCATGAGAGGGGAGAAGGTCAGAGGGAGAAGCAGACTCCCTGTGGAGCTGGGAGCCCGATGCGGGACTCGGTCCCGGGACTCCGGGATCATGACCTGAGTCGAAGGTTGTAGCCCAACCACCCGAGCCACCCAGGTGCCCCTGCATGGTATACTTCAAAGGTTTGCGGTTTATTTTTCTCACTAACTGTTACCGAGCGTTTGGCACTGCTGTTTTAAGTGTGGTCTTGGGAATTGTCTAGCCAGTTCTGGGCTAGGTTTCTAGGAATGCCGCTTATAAGCTGGGTAACTTTGGGTTTATTTTTGAAATTTCTCTGAGCTTTGTTTTCTCACATGGAAGATGTGAATAATATGCCTACTATAGGGTTATATGATTAAATGAGATAGTGAGTAAATTTGACACCTCGTAGGTATACATGATCTTCTCTGTTCATTCACCTTGCAAAGTCTTTTACTTGCTGTCACACATTTGAACTGTCATTATCTGTTTGTGTGTGTGTTACCGTAATTGCAGAGGAGTGATTCAAGCGTAGAGAGTGGTGGTATTTTAATCCTACCGTAGACGTGATCATAGCAGTCACTTTGGTATGGTTTATAAGGTATGTGGGGTGGGGAGAATGTTTTACTCTGAAAACGCAGATGTGCTGGTTTATAAAATTACTGTGTGAGTAAAGACCTGGGACAGAGATAGAGTTTGAATTCTGTACACAAGGACAAATCCTTGTGATGATCATATTGTCAGTTTAATTTATTATATTTCACACAAAGAAGCCCCAGTCAGGGTTCCAGAAATGCTATAAATAGGTCTTCTGTGGCATTTAATTATCATAATGTGTAAAGCTTTAATCAGTGAGATCAGATACTTAAGAAAAATACAGTCACTTCATCACTTACATGTAAAGCTTAGTTTTCCTCTTCATGTTAAAGGTATGTTAAAGAGGAAAAAAATGGAATGTATAACACGTTGCTACTTGGCATACAGATTGTATGACTTGTAAGACAGATGGTTCTGGTTGGGATCCATCTCATGTGCTTAGACTTTCCAGTTTTTATATAATTATATATGTATACAAGTTTTCTTCTATTAGGGTATAAACTCCTTGAAGGCAAGATTCATGTTTGACTTTTTTCATCTTTTATAAAGCTTAGCTCATTGACCTTTTTTTTTTTTTTAAAGATTTTATTTATTTATTTGACAGACAGAGATCACAGGTAGGCAGAGAGGCAGGGGGAGAGAGAGGAGGAAGCAGGCTCCTGGCTGAGCAGAGAGCCCGATGCGGGGCTCGATCCCAGGACCCTGGGATCATGACCTGAGCTGAAGGCAGAGGCTTTAACCCACTGAGCCACCCATGTGCCCCTAGCTCATTGACTTTTATAGAGTATGCACTGAGTAAATATTGCTTGGTTGATTGAATAAGTCTTCATATGTGTTAGGTTACTGACTTCTGATGGTGTCAGGTCTCTCTCCAAAGTTTGATGAGATTCCTAATGATAAGGAAAGTAAAGTGAGCAATAAGATCTCCTTTTCAGTTTCACTGATATCTTTCCTGGGTCCATAATCTCCAGTAATTTTAAAGCTTTATGTAATGAAAAGCAACTCCATGACTCAAAATGGTAGATATTCGTGACCTGGCATGTAACAGAAAGACAACTTTTAGGTCAGAAAGAAATAGTAGTTATTGAGCCTTAGCTTAGTGGTAGCATTGGATGTTAACATTTTTTAAAAAGATTTTACTTATTTATTTGACAACAGGGGGAGAGAGAGAGCACGTGCACACAAGCAGGGGAGCAGCAGAGGGAGAGGCAGGCTCCCCGCTGAGGAGGCAGCCCGATGTGGGATGTGATCCTGGCACTCCAGAATCATGACCTGAGCCAAGGCAGTTGCTTAACAAATGAGCCACCCAGGCACGTGGTTCTTAACTTTTTAGATGGTCACAGATCCTTTGAGAATCCAGAAAACCTAAAACAAGAAAAATTTTAATAGTAAAAGAATTTATCTCCAAAAGTTTTTCCTTTTCAGATAATGTTAATAAAAATTAATTCTTTCAGGGGCACCTGGGTGGCTCAGGCTGTTAAGCCTCTGTCTTCTGCTCAGGTCATGATCTTGGGGTTCTGGGATCGAGCCCCGCATTGGGCTCTCTGCTCGGCAGGGAGCCTGCATCCCCCACCCCCTAACTTTTCTCTGCCTAATTGTGATCTCTCTGTTTCTCTCTCTATCAAATAAATAAGTAAAATCTTAAAAAATTAATTCTTTTGTATTTTAGTATTTACTATGAATTATCTAATAATTTTAAGAAGGGAAAAGCTATCCTCTTATGAAGCTAGCATAATTGTAATACTAAAAACATAGAAATGATAGCAACAAAGCTAACTCTAAATTTCCATCATGTAGGGCACCTGGGTGGCTCAGTTGGTTAAGCATCTGCCTTCTGCTTGGGTCATGATCCTGAGGTCCTGGGATCAGGCTCCATGTCGGGCTTCATGCTCAGCAGGGATCCTGCTTCTCCCTCTCCCTCTTCCGCTCTCCCTGCTTGTGCTCGGTCTCTGTCAAATAAATAAATAAATAAAATCTTAAAAAAAATTCTGTCACATAATTAAATCTTAAATCCTTTTCTTTTTTTAAAGTTTTTTGTTTTGTTTTGTTTTTTTATTTTTTATTTTTTTTTTAAGATTTTATTCATTTATTTGACAGAGAGAGATTACAAGTAGGTAGAGAGACAGGCAGAGAGAGGGAGGAGGAAGCAGGCTCCCTGCTGAGCAGAGAGCCCGATGCGGGACTCGATCCCAGGACCCTGAGATCATGACCTGAGCCGAAGGCAGCGGCTTAACCCACTGAGCCACCCAGGCGCCCTGGTTTTTTGTTTTTTTAAATTTGAGAGGGAGAAAGAGAGTGCATGTGTGTGAGTACACATGCTAGCAGGCAAGAGCAGGGGGAGGGGCGCAGAGAGGAGAGGAGCAGACTCCCTGCTGAGCATGAAGTCAGATTTCATGACCCACTGAGCTGAAGGCAGATGCTTAAGCATCTGAGCCACCCAGGTCCCCCTAAATCTGAGAATTTTAAATAATTTACCAGCAAGTATAATTTACCAGTATTAGTATTATTTCCTTAAAATCTCTTTCTAAAGAAATTTTGAGACAAATGGAGCAGCCTATTATATCAGCAGAGTGGTAAGACCGAGTAAGGGTTACCTTGGCAATGCAAGAACTCTTAAAATTCCTCTAGCAGTAGATCAAGTAAGACCAAGTAAGGGTTACCTTGGGGATGCGAGAAATCGAACATTCCACTGCATTGGTAGATCAATTATAAGATTATCCTAATTGCTACATAGAAAGTTACTGAGTAAAATGCAGTATCTTTTGAGACTTCTGCTTCCGGCTAAGGGAGACCAGTTGTGTCAGACGGTCACTGCTGCCAAGAACTAAAAACACTAGGTAGACCATAAAAAGCAACTCTTGAAGGCATTAGACGTTACCAGGGCACTGAGGACTTGGAGGGGCCAAGATCCGCCAAAGAAGGGCAGTCTAGGGCAGCAGGATAACTGTTTGGTGTCACATGTCTCCTCAGAGGCATTGGCCAGCTCAAAAGCTGTGACTGAAAAGCTGAACAGAAAACAGGTTGAAGGGCTTCTGGGTGGCTCAGTGGGTTAGGCCGCTGCCTTCGGCTCAGGTCATGATCTCAGGGTCCTGGGATCGAGGCCCGCATCGGGCTCTCTGCTCAGCAGGAAGCCTGCTTCCCTCTCTCTTTCTGCCTGCCTCTCCATCTACTTGTGATTTCTCTCTGTCAAATAAATAAATAAAATCTTTTTAAAAAAAAAAACACAGGTTGAAAATCTAGATGGAGTGTTCAGCGGACTTAGGAGGCTAGGAAGCATAAAAACTGGGTTCAGGAATGACAGAGGAGGGAAGTCCCTGGTGAACATCCCCAGCTTTTGGTTGGGACCCTCTCCCCAAAAAGTTTTACCCTGGGAGGAAGGATGAACCTAAAAATCCTGAAATCCAGCTCTCACAAAAACTAAAACTTAGTTTTTAATTGCCTGAAATAGATTAAAATGATTCCCCTCTACTTTTAATTGCCTATAAAAGCAAATGTAAGCCCTCTCTGAAGCAGGGTAACACTGTCCAGAACCTTAGGTTATTGCTACAGATTTTCAGTCAGTAAGTTTCCAGTCAAAAACCAGGCATATAAAAATTAAGGGGAAAGAAAGACAACAAGGACATCTACAAAAGATCCAGATTTTAGGGTTATCAGCCTTGGACTTTAAAATAACGTTGACCAATATTCTCAAAAAATTAAATGACAAAATAACAGAAGGGTTTCATAGCAGATTAATCACAGTTGAAAAGAGCATTAGTAAACTGGAAGACAGATCAGAAGAAAATATCCTTGCTGGAGCTCAGAGACAAAACGGCTGAAAAAAGAAATGAAAAAGAAAAATGCGTTACAGACCAATCGGACACAATTAAAAGTCTAAAAATACTTATAATTGGAGTGTCAGAAGGAGAGGACAAAGATTGGAGGTAATATTTAAAGAGGTAATGGCGGGCACCTGGGTGGCTCAGTGGGTTAAAGCCTCTGCCTTTGGCTCAGGTCATGATCTTAGGGTCCTGGGATCTAGTCCTGCATCAGGCCTTCTGCTTAGCAGAGAGCCTGCTCCGCCACCCTCTCTCTGCCTGCCTCTCTGCCTACTTGTCATCTCTATCAAATAAATAAATAAAATCTTAAAAAAAAAATAAAGGTAATGGCTGGGAATCTTCCAAAACTGATGAAAGCTGTCAAGCTACACATTTAAGAGTCACTGTGTACCCGGGCACCTGGGTGGCTCAGTGTGTTAAGCATCTGCCTTTGGCTCAGGTCACGATCTCAGGTCCACGGGGAGTCTGCTTCTCCCTCTGCCCCTCTACCTGCTTGTGCTCATGCTCTCTCTCTCTCTCAACTTAGTAAAATCTTTGGGATGCCTGGATGGCTCAGTCTGTTAAGCATCTTTCTTCAGCCCAGGTCATGATCCCAAGGTCCTGGGATCGAGTCCCCACGTCAGACTACTTGCTCATCAGAGAGCCTGCTTCTCCCCTCTGTCTGTCTGCCACTCCCCCTGCTTGTTCTCTCTCTCTCTCTGACAAATAAATAAATAAAATCTTTATTTTTTTAAAAAAAAAAAAAACTTTAAGAAAAAAAGAAGAATCACTGTGGACCTTAGCAGAATAAAGATAAAAATGATGCCTGGGTGACTCAGTCAGTTAAGCATTTGATTCTTGATTTCGACTCAGGTCATGATCTCAGGGTCATGGGACTGAACCCCACATTGGGTCTCTGCATTCAGTGTTGAGTCTGCTTGTCCCTCTCACTCTGCCCCTCCCCCAACTAACTAACTAACTCTCCCCCCACACACAAATAAATAAAATCTTAAAAACAAAACAAAACAGACAAACAGAAGAGGGAGAGAGAGAGGAAAGAAAAAAGGAAAGAAAATGGGAAAATTGCTAAACCCAAGGAAAGTCTTGAATTAACCAAAGGAAGAAGCAGACATTACCTTCAAAGGAGCAACTTGACTTTGCTGAGGAAATAGACATCTGAAGACAGTGGAACCAAATCTTCAAAGTGTTGTGAGAAAATAACTGCCAACCTAGAAATTTATATCTAGCAAAAATGAAGGTAGAATATAGACATTTTCAGACAGGCAGAAACTTGTGAGAATTCATCACCAACAGATTCACACTAAAGAAACTATAAAGAGAGTTCTCAAGGTAGTTGGAAAATTATCCCAGATGGAAGTATGGACATGCAGGAAAGAATGAAGAGCAGTGGAAAGAGAAAATGGTAATAAATCTGAAGTTATGTTAACTGTATAAAACAGTAAAAATAATAACTGACATTAGCACAAAAAGCAGGAAGAGGCTAATTATAGTTTAAATATCCTGAGGTCCTTGTAAATTTATATTAAGAAAAGATTAGTGAGGGGCAGCTGGGTGGCAGAGTTGATTAAGCATCTGATTTGTGGTTCTGGCTCCGGTCATGATCTCAGGGTCATGAGATCAAGCCCCACGTTGGGCTCTGTGCTCAGCACAGAGTCTGCTTGAGATTCTCTCTCCCGCTCTCCCTCCTGCTCATGCATGCTCTTTCCCTCTCTCAAATAAATAAATCTTAAAAAAAAAAAAAAAAAGAAAAAGAAAAAGACTAGTGAGTCCAGGATATAAGGATATAATGCCTAAGGCAGCCCTTCTCTACATGTTTAGTGAGAGAAATTTAGTAAGGAAAAATAAGTCAATCCATAAGGAAACTTGTATGCATATGATAACATAGCTTCACAGTGCAAAAAGCAAAAATCAGCAGAATCAAAAGGAGAAAAGATAAATTTGTTATTGCTATTTCTTCCATTTGACACAAATCAGGAAGAGTAGAATATTTGTTTAACATGGTATAAGTTCCCAGACCAACTTTCCATATCATACTTAATGGTAAAACTCTAAAAGCAGTCTCTCACTATTGTTGTACCTAATAACCCACTTTCAGAATTTCTGCTTTCCATCCTAGAAACCTGGAGCCTGCTGGGGTTTGGTGTTCTTATTTTCCAAGTGGGGAACGCTTCCGCCAGAGACTAGAGGGTGGATCCGTCGAATCGTGTATGAATCTGCCACCCACTAGGGACTCTGCCACTGAACGGGAGGACTCACTTTACTGCCTGGAGTGCTTGATCCTGATTACTAAGGGGTAGAAGGGGTCATGCTACACAGTGGGGGCAAGGAAGACTGTTAATTTGGGATTCTCTGGAGTGTCTCCTAGTAAGCATGCACTGTTTTAAGGAATAATGAAAAACTGCACCCCCAAAAGGCAGGTCTGATGAGTCAGATCCTTCAAGAATGAGGGTTACGGTTATCCTGTCATCTTGAGAACCCTGATGACCTGAGGTTCTGATTGAAGGCAAAGGAGATATGGGATGGGAAATGGAGAAAGAAATTTATGGATACCATCTATGCCCTCATGATTAGGTACAGAAATGAGAATTGTAGTGATTTAGCATAGTTTTTCTTTGTTATGTCTGTATGTTTAACTTTTATTTTTCTTCTTCCACTTTGTATAGAAATTGTTGTGAGTTAATTTGACAGTTTAGTCTTTAGAGAGAAGAATATTTAGTATAGCTATACAGAATCTAAGAATTAGGGGCACCTGGGTGGCTCAGTGGGTTAAGCCTCTGCCTTTGGCTCTCAGGTCATGATCTCAGGGTCCTGGGATCGAGCCCCAAATCGGGCTCTCTGCTCAGCAGGGAGCCTGCTTCCCCTTCTCCCTCTGCCTCCCTCTCTACCTACTTGTGATCTCTCTCTCTGTCAAATAAATAAATAGAATCTTTTAAAAAATACATTAAAAAAAAAAAAAAGAATTAGTTAATATAGGGTACCAGGATGGCTCAGTCAGTTAAGCTTCTGATTCTTGATCTCAGCTCTGGTCTTGATCTCAGAGTTGTGAGTTCAAGCCCTGCATGGACACTACTTTAAAAAAAAAAAAAAAAAAAAGTAGGGCTCCTGGGTGGCTCAGTTGGTTGGGCGACTGCCTTCAGCTCAGGTCATGATCCTGGAGTCCCCGGATCGAGTCCCACATGGGGCTCCCAGCTCCACGGGGAGTCTGCTTCTCCCTCTGACCTTCTCCTCGCTCGTGCTCTCTCTCACTGTCTCTCTCAAATAAATAAATAAAATATTTTTAAAAATTGTGATTAAATAGGTGGTGATGGCTCCAATGGCTGTTAGGACCGTGGCTCCTTATTTTGGGGCGAATGCGAGAGCATCGTCGTTTGTAAGAAGACAGCTGCGTGCTGTTCGGTGGAGACCGATTCTGTGGTGCTTTATACGTGAGCTGGAATGTGTGTGGAGGATAGAAAGACACACTGTGCCGGTTATTCATTTGCCCCTCATCTTGCGGTCTGTGTAAATCCAAATCCATCTTTGCCCGGCCGTGTGCTGGTGGAGCTGGCCACTTGGAAACCTTTCCATTTGGCGAGTTGGCTTCATGTTCGTCTTTGTCTGCAGAGGGCACTGGAGACGGAATGTGAGGAGGAGGAAGTGTGAGGAGGAAGAGACTCTGGTACAAAAGAGACGGGGAGTCCAGGTCGCTTGCTCGCTTGCTTTCTGCGGGGCGGTGCAGCAGTCCGCGGACTAGCATCTGGGCACGCTGGGCGTTCTTACCTCACTGGTGCTTACGGAGCAGTTTTGGTCGCCTCCTTTGGGAAGATTATCTGCCACTCAGCAGGCCACACTCTTTCTCATCCGTGTGGAGAGAGCGCCGCTTCTAAATTCTTAGCCCTTTATTCATACGCTCTCACACTGAGATAGTAGATTTCTGCATTTGTTTTTTCTGGATCCCAGAAAGACTTTTTTTTACCCTCTTAAAAGTTAGCCAACTTGTACTAGTTAAGAGATCTTTCCTTTGGGCCCACCCTGTCCACAGTACTGGTGTGGATCTGACTCCGCCGCCCCCGACTGCTCACACTCCCCAGCATTATTATCTAGTCTGACCGAACGTCGCCACCTAAGTTCCTGACGGCTAAATAAGACAGGCGTGTCCGTTTCCTATTGCTCCATAACAAATTACCGCAAGACTAGTGGCTTCAAAGAACCACCAGTGTTATGGTCTGTCGGCCAGAAGTTCTGGCATGGCATGGCCGGGGTCTCTACTCAGCGTCTCACAGGCTAAACTCAAGGTGTCAGCCAAGGCAAGTCCTCCTGTGGAGGCTCTGGGGAAGAAATACTGCTCCCGGGCCCATTCTCGTTGTGGCAGAATTCAGTCCCTTCTAGCTGTAGGACTGAGGTCCCTGCCTCCTTGCTGGCTGGCGGGGGGCTGGGTCTCCGCTCGCAGAGGCTGCTGTACTCCTTGCCATGTGCCCTGCACTTCAGCAACTGTGTGTTCAGCCCTTCTCTTACTCTGAACTTCTGACTTCCTCTGTCCCTGACCTCTAAGCCTAAAGGGCTCCTATGATTAGCTCAGGCTCACCTGGATGTTAAGGTCAACTGATTTGGGACTTTAATTCCGCCTGCAGACCCCCTTTACAGCAGTGCTTACATTCGTGCTTGATCGAGTTAACTGGGAGAATGTATATGTGCAGCAGGAGGCAAAATCTTAGCAGGGGTAGGTGGGACTTAGAATTCTGCCAAGCGCAATATGGAATAGAGATAAGAAATAAAAAGGTGAAAAGTTGGTTGTTTACAGATTGTATACCCAGGAAGACCAAAATGATCAGCCGAAAAGTTACTTGATGCAATAGACATAGACCGTAACCTGACTGAACACCTACGGCCAGTAGCCGCACAGGCTGGCCGTACAGAGCTTGAGCCTGTACGTCCTGTACAACAGTAAGCTATCATAAAACACCTAGAAGTGATCTTAACATATATAAGAAGAAAGTAATAATTTCACCGAAAGAGGAAAGATTTTTTCAAATAGGAAAATTAAATCCTACAGAGGTTTCAGATCAATTAATTTGTAGGTTTAAAACAATTTTTTTAAGATTTTATTTGTAAGTAGTCTCTACACCTAATGTGGGGCTCGGACTTAACAACCGTGAGATCAAGAGTCACACACTTCACCAGCTGAGTGAGCCACGCACCCGTAAAGAAATTCTAACTTTAAAAAATTGCATATTTTCCTTTTGGAACATGACAATGATTTTAAGTTTCATCTGGAAGGACGAAAGCATAGTTGACTAGTTTCTTTTAATATATATTTTTTAATTTTATTTATTTATTTGACAGAGAGAGATCACAAGTAGGCATAGGGGCAGGTGGGGGTCGGGTGGGGGAAACAGGCTCTCCACTGAGCAGAGAGCCCAATGTGGGGCTCAATCCCAGGACCCTGAGATCATGACCTGAGCCGAAGGCAGAGGCTGACACTGAGCCACCCAGGCGCCCCTCTTTTAATATTTTTTAAGTGATCTCTGCACCCAGTTTGGGGCTCAAACTCACAATCCAAATATCAAGAGGCACATGCTCCACTGACTAAGCCAGCCAGGTACCCTGAGTAATTTTTTTTTTTTTTTCTAGAAGAGTAATGAGGAGAAGGGGCACTTGGGTGGCTCAGTTGATTAGGCATCTGCCTTCAGCTTGGGTCATGATCCCGGAGTCCTAGGATTGAGCCCCGAGTCGGGCTGTCTGCTTGGCAGGGAGCCTGCTTCTCCCTCTCCTTCTACCTGCCACTATGCCTACTTGTGATCTCTTTCTCTTTTCTGTCCAAAAAAAGAGTAATGAGGGAAACTAGTAGTAGCATATAAGCAAAATTTTATGAAACTGGAATAACTAAAATAGTGTGGTCCTGGCAGAAACACCCAGTTATTAATGGAGCAAAATGGTCTTCAGGCCCACCTGTTATATGTGACTTTGATATATGAAGAGCCGTTACAAATGACTTGAGTAAGGAGGGGTCATTTAGTCCTAGGGCAGTAAATGATGCCCACGCATTCTGGTAGCTACTTGATTCAGAAAGAAAGCAAGGTAAATCCTAATGTCTACCATACACCTAAATATAATTTATTTTTTTCTACCTAAAGAAAAAAATTTTTTTTAAAGATTTTATTTATTTGACAGAGATCACAAGTAGGTAGAGAAGCAGGCAGAGAGAGAGAGAGAGAGAGGAGGAAGCAGGCTCCCTATCAAGCAGAGAGCTCGATGCGGGACTTGATCCCAGGACCCTGAGATCATGACCTGAGCCAGAGGCAGAGGCTTAACCCACTGAGCCACCCAGGCGCCCATCTACCTAAATAAATTAAATAAAGCATCATCTGTATTTAAAAAAAAAAAAACTGAGAAATCTAGAAAAGAAAATAGCAAATTTAGGGAATGTTTCTGGATTAAAAGTAAAATCTCATGACAGCTTTTTGTGGGATTTTATGGAAATTTGAAACTTCTGAATGTCAAAAATAATTAAAAGGCAAACAAAAAACTGGTAGAAATATTAGTAGCAACATGATAAATGGTTAATCACTTAGCATATAGAAACTCTTATAAATTGATAAGGAAAAAGCCTACTAAGAACTTGAAGAATATACCAGAAGATATAAACAGTCAATGCACAGAGCACCTAGGTGGCTCAGTTGGTTAAGCATCTGACTTTTTTTTTTTTAATAAATTTACTTCTTTTTTTTTAATTTTTTTTTTCAATTCTTTTTAATTTTATTTATTTGACAGACAGAGATCACAAGCTGGCAGAGAGAGCAGGCAAGGGTGCGGGGAGGGGGGAAGCAGGCTCCCTGCTGAGCAGAGAGCCCGATTCGGGGCTTGATCCCAGGACCCTGAGATCATGACCTGAGCCGAAGGCAGAGGCTTAACGCACTGAGCCACCCACGCATCCATTATTATTATTTCTTAAGGATTTTATTATTTGACAGGCAGCGAGAGAGGGAGTACAAGCAGGGGCAGAGGGAACGGGAGAAGCAGGCTTCCCGCTGAGCAGGGAGCCAGAGCCTGCGGGACTCAGTCTGAGGACCCTGGGATCATGACCTAAGCTGAAGGCAGATGCTTTACCACTGAGCCACCCAAGTGCCCCTAAGCATCTGACTTGATCTCCGCTCAGATCTTGATTCAGGGTCGTGAACCACCCAGATGGAGCTCCACTCTGGGTGTGGAGGCTACTTAATAAAACAACCCCCCCAAAAAAGTTAATTCACAGAAAATAAAGTTCAAGCAGATTAACAAATATAGGGGGAAATATTCAGTAATAAAATATAAATTAAGGCCAATGAGATACTTTTTCTGTTTGATTAGCAAAGATTAAAAATTATAATACTCTGTGTTTATGAGAATGTTTTGAAGGAAACACTCTTATAAGATCCAGCTAATAAAAGTGTACGTTATTGGGTGCTTGGGTGGCTCAGTGGGTAAAGCCACTGCCTTCGGCTCAGGTCATGATCTCAGGGTCCTGGGATCGAGTCCCGCATCGGGCTCTCTGCTCAGCAGGGAGCCTGCTTCCTCCTCTCTCTCTCTCTCTGCCTGCCTCTTTGCCTACTTGTGATCTCTCTCTGTCAAATAAATAAATAAAATCTTTAAAAAAAAAGTGTACGTTATTAAAATACTTTAGATAACAGTTTGCTTATAAGTACTGAAACTCTTAATTATACCCTTTTGTATTAGTGAGTCTGTTTCTGGAAATCTAAGACAATAATCACAAATAGAGAATAAACTAGAATAATCACAAATACTGAACAAACTACACAAAAGGGGATTCGTGATGAAAATAGTATAAAACGGGAACGCCTAAGAAAACAATAGGAGAATTGTTAAGAAAACTGTAGTCTGCCGACACAGTGAAGGTATTATGTTGTAATTAAAAATTAATAGTTGTGAAGTTTGTTTAGTGTGAGAATACCTTGTTAAAAATGAAAATAGCTGAATACAAAATTTTATATAAAGGATCATTTCAACCGTACCTTTCTTTTAAGTTTGGAAAATTCCCTAAAGTGAACTCAGGATCATGGACAGTGTAGATTAAGACAGTGGTCAGCTGTGTACCGGCACGACACTAATTAGCAGTGTTACCACCTGTGTCGTCCTCATCACGTCTTTGCAACATCCGAATTTCTTCTCTGCACTTGCCCGTCTGTGAATTTATTCTCACAGATTGCCCCTGAGTGTTAATGGTTCCTTGGTTAAAAACTCGCAGTTCCCTCCCTTTGCTTTTCTCTTGAACGTATTTATTTAGAGTCCAAAGGGTCATTATAATTAGCATCTTTTCCACTAATAGGTGCTACTCTACTGTCTGTATTCTTAGGCTGTAGAAACTTCTTCAGTAGGATATGAAACTCTGCAGTTGCTTTTCCAGTGTTGGGTGCCACCTGTTGGGAGCTGAATGTTTAAATCTATTTTGTGGTACATGTGCCCATAAATAAGTAACAGTTAATGGGGAAGATAACATTAATTTTCGGGGAAACATTTTATACTTTTACCTGAGAGACACAAGGTATATAGGTTTAAAATGTAAGAGCCACATTCTGGATCATCTTCATTTCAAGTTACTGTGTAACTTTTTCTACAGTTTTCTACAGTGTAAGCTCTGTGAAGGCAGGACACACAACGTTGGCTGGCACATAGTACACTCCCATTAGCAGATTCCGAATGAAAGAAACTGCCACGTGGTGGAACTGTCTCCAGCTGTAAAGTCTAAGTATAGAGACCTTCTTAGACTGTGTCATTTAGCACAGTGTATACTTTGTTGCCTTAAAGCAGTTGTTCTCAGCAGGGGTGGTACTAACCCTTTTGAGGGGCAGTTGGAAGTATGGAGATAATGTTAGGGCATCCCGTGATTGGGGTCAGCCACAGTGGTGTGTAGTGGGCGAGAGCCAGGGATGCTGGCTGTTCTGTAGTGCTTGGGCCAGTCCCACGCAGTGAAGACCGATGCTGCGTGCACCCTTCATGGCTTGCGTACCCGTTTGCATGTATGAGTAGATGAAAAACCAGCTTCTCTTAGTGCAGAACCTATTTTACAGGTATATATAGTTTTTTGTGCTGTTGTAATAATATGCATTGAATTTTCCAGGAAAGTAACTCCCATTTAAGTTGAGGAAAGACTACTATGTCTGGAATTTTCTCAGTAGTTACTCATCATTTTGGAAATCTCCTCACCGATGTTAGGGCTGCTCATGGTATTTGAGTCGCAATGCCGGTTTTATTTTCTTCCTGAGACTTAACACAAACCGAAATTACCTTGTTTATTTACTTGTGATTTTTATTTGTTTACCTGCTAAATTGTAAGCTCCCTAATAAATAGGGGTCTTACATATTTTGTTTTCTGGATATCCTTATACCTAAAACAGAGTGGCACACTGTGGCCAGTTATTAATTAGTAATTGATGCATACATAATGAACGGATGTTTGAATGACTGTCTCATCCATCTGAGCCTGACCTTTAAACGCTGGTTTGCCTTAAGCCTCTGTCGCAGGCCCTCTTTTCTATTTATTCTAACCCCTTCCCTATTGACCTCAGCCATGGGCATGGCTTTGATTTGTAACTCTACATTGACATCTCTCTAGATTTTTCTCCTGCTCAATCTTTCCTCTGAATCCAGAATTTACAAATCTAGCTGCCAGCTTCCTTCCCAATTTAATGCTCAAGCATCTCAAAGTCAACGTGCCCTTCTCCAGTTTTTATCTCGGTAAATGGCACCATCATCTACTTAGTCACACTAGTGGGAAACCTAAGGGTTGATCTTGATGCCTCCCTCTCCCTAATGCCCATTTGCACTTAATCACCAAGTCCTGTTCATTCTGTCTCCTGAATACTTTTCAGACCCTGCTTTCCATCCCATATCCTCTCTTGCTGCTCAGATCTGAGGTACCAGGTCTAAACTCTCTTAGATTGACAGCAGGAACCTACTTGTTGGTTTCCACATGTGTACTCTTCATCTTTTAAAATCCATTCTCCATAGTAGCCAGAGTTGTAGCTAGCCATTTCTTCATTGCTCTCGTACTTTAAGCCCATAATCGTCTTGCTGTTTCTCAACTATACCCTGTTCCTTCCCACTGCAGAGCTTCCTCCATGTTGTCTCCCTTGCCCCGGCTCCCTTATCCTTCAGAACTTAGCTCACTTCCATCCACTGCCATTGGATGGAAGCATGCTCTCCTGACTTGGCCGGGACACTCCCCCATCATGTGGTATCACAGCACCCTTTACTTAGCAAATTGTAATGAATGTGTTATAAGGTAGCTGTCTGTCTTTCCCATAGAATTGTGGTTTTTTTTATTTACTTCATGATCTATAGGTATGGCCTCAGTATATCTATTTATAGTCTCATCATAAAGAATGGCCTGATAGCAACTATAATAATTTGTCTTCTAAAATTTAATTGGTTTTTAGCCAGTAATTTTATAGGGTAGATCAGTTTGTTTTGTTTTTGTCAGGGGCATACAATATTTCATTTGTTCTAAGAAATATACTTTCCTCACTTTCAACACCTCTGGGTTGGCATGCATCTTACAGATAATGGCGTCTCATGGTGTAATTGGCATCATTTTTCTTAGTGGCGCATAAAATAATGGTGCTTCTTATATTTGAAGGCATCTTAGATTAGATAATATTTGGTATTTTGTAACAAATTCATTGTGGAAGATTTACTGAGAACCTTGTGATGTCCTGTCATTCCATAGAAGCATTGCTAAGATCTTTCTATAGCCATTGGCTGGTAACTAACAGGTCACATCTTGATCCTTTGAAGAAGTTTCTGCCTAAAGTCACTAAGGTCATATTCTGTATGAGTTGAATGTTGGGGGCTTGATTTATGTATCATTCGTTCAAGTAACACACAAGCTCAAATTTATGTATGTGTATGTGTACCTGTTTTGTTTTGGAAAAGTTTTTTATCTCCATGTGGAGGTGGGCAGGCCATCCATCCATTGTTCCAAAGGCTATGGATCATCCTCCTGGAATGTTTGCTCTCCTTCCTCCTTTTGGAAGAAGTTTTAGATGTGCACATAGAGACGTTTTCCCCAGCCTTCTTTGGATATAGATAAGGGCATATGAATAATTATTGTTCTGATTAATTGGATGTGAGCAGAAATGTGAACTTAGGTCACAAACCCAAAGGAATGGTTGCGCTCCAGTTCCTCTTTCCCTCGTCTAGTGAGTGAGAAGAACTTTGGGTCCCTAGATGATCTCATGCAACAGTGATGCCTGGCCAGCCTCTGGACTGGGGTTGGGGGGGGGTGTGTGTGGGAAAAACATCTTGAGGATATTGTATTTTGGGTCTTTTATAGTAGTTTTGCCTGTACTGTAAGTAATGAGCATCTGAGAGACTGGGTGGGCTTTTCTATTTTGAAGAAATGAGGTCAGCCTTATCATCAGTTTGTCTTAAGTCTGAAGCAGATGGCTCTCACTCTTGGGCCCCAGTAACAAATACGTGCTCTCTGGGAGTGCAGTGTGGTGTGATGGGTGCAGTGCATGCTTGAAATTCCATCAGACCTCTGCTTGGGTGACAGCTCTGTCGCTTACCGTCTGGGCCACTCACTGAGAGCCCCTGAGCTTTCGATTCTTCTCCGTTAAGATGCAGTGATAATCCATCTCAACAAGGTTTTGTTTTGTTTTGTTTTGTTTTAAAGTACGCTCTTTGCTTAACATGGGGCTTAAATTCATGACCCCAAGATCAAGAGTCTCATGCTCTACCAAGTCTCTTAAATCCATTTTCATCTAGGCACCCAGTTTCATTGAGGCACCCCTCAACAAGGTACTTTTGAGGAATGAATGAGATTGTCTATTCAAAAGCCCTAGTCCTAGCCCAGTATTTAGTAAATGACAGGTATTGTCATCATTAATTTTTCTAAAGACTAGAACCTCAAACTATTTGCTGCCCTAGTATTTTTTCAGATGGACTTGATATTTATGGAGGAGTGCCTGATTTTCTAGGTTATTTGTTTGGATTAAGCAAAACCATCAGAAACCTTCATATATTTGTACCGTGTTGCCTTGGTTCCCCAGAGAACTGCTGGGTTTTTGAGAGTTTTCCTGAGTTTTCCCATCATGCTTTTGGCTATGGGAGGTTGCAAGAGATGGTTTAATAAAAGCTGCCCAGTGCATGCTCCAGGGCATGAAAGAGGCTGTCTGCTGCTTGACTCTGTCACCTGTGTGAGGTAAACCCTGAAAACCTTATTTTTAGATCTGAGTGCTAGGGAAACTTTCTCATTCCTTATAGAACTGATGTATGTTCTCATGGTTAATGAGAAGCCATAGAGGACAGAGAGAGGAGTTGAATGATAAATAGTAACATAATTTGATAAATTGGTAATTGCTTTCACTATAGGGCAAATTGTAGGTTAGCTTTGAGTACTTACATTAAACCTTACTAGATGTGTTTCCATTAAAATCCTTTAAGGAGGCCAGTTCTAAGACCTTTTTTTTCTTTCTTTTTCTTTTTAAAGAAAGCCAGAATGTTTGCAACTAGCAATAAGGTGACTTTATGAGAATAATGGGAAACATTTGCTTTTCACAATTTTTTTTTAAGATTTTATTTATTTATTTATTTATTTAAAAAAATTTTTTTTTTAAGATTTTATTTATTTATTTGACAGACAGAGATCACAAGTAGGCAGAGAAGCAGGCAGATAGAGAGGAAGGGAAGCAGGCCCCCTGCTGAGCAGAGAGCCCGACGTGGGACTCGATCCCAGGACCCTGAGATCATGACCTGAGCCGAAGGCAGCGGCTTAACCCACTGAGCCACCCAGGCGCCCCAAGATTTTATTTATTTATTTGACAGAGATCACAAGTACCCAGCGAGGCAGGCAGAGAGAGAGGGGGAAGCAGGCTCCCCACTGAGCAGAGAGCCCGATGCTGGGCTCAATCCCAGGACCCTGGGATCATGACCTAATAAGCCAAAGGCAGAGTTTTAACCCACTGAGCCACCCAGGTGCCTGCTTTTCAGAATTTAAAAAAATTTTTTGAGTATTCTCTACATGCAGCATGTATGTACAACTCAAGACCACATGCTCTGCAGATTGAGCCTGCCAGTCATCTCGGAAACATTCGCTTTCAGAGATTGGTGTGTGAACATAATATTGGGTACACAGCTTCTACCAGATTCCAGACTTTCAGTATTAGAATTGTGGGTTTAAGGCAGTAATTCCAAAGCAGTGGTGTAAAGTGCAGGGGCAACAGTCTGTGACGGGTAAATACTTGTTAATGTGCATGGGACTGAGCAGGTCAGGGTCTCAGCCTGGCTCAGGAAGCAGTTCGCTGCTCTCTGTTTGCTGAATGGCTAAAGACTAAACTGAATATATATAAGAATGGTACAGCAAATTATAGAGCACTTCTTTTCTTAACCAGGTGCTTCCTCTAGCATCTGTCTGGACTTGGCATGTCTTTTTTTTTTTTTTTTCCAAAGATTTTATTTATTCATTTGACAGACAGAGATCACAAGTAGGCAGAGAGGCAGAGAGAGAGAGGAGGAAGCAGGCTCCCTGCTGAGCAGAGAGCCCGATGCGGGACTCGATCCCAGGATCCTGGGATCATGACCTGAGCCGAAGACAGAGGCTTTAACCCACTAAGCCACCCAGGTGCCCCTGGACTTGGCATGTGTTTAAAAGTAATACAGAAAATTAAAAATTTTTTTCTATAACTGGTATTTCTCAGATAGGTTTTCTTGCTCATCAAGTTTTTACATTTCACATTTTTAATGTGAAATATTAACAATCCTTTTAATACCTGTGGGGTTTCTTGCACAAATATAATTGGTCAATCATTTTTTTCTACCTTAACGTTTCATTATAGAAACTGTTGCGGCAGGCATTCGACTCCTTTATCAGCTTATGACTCCTGTGCAAAGCCCCGAAATCTTCCTTCCTACTGTCCTCACATACAAACCCTGAACTCCACAGACGTTCCCAGATCAGAGCTCTGGGTGGATGGTGGTATCATCTCTTTTTATATTTGACTTTCCCCTCGTGCAGATTGTCATGAAGCTATTTCTGCTCAGGGCCTGCGCACTTGCCTGCTCCTCCTGAATTAGAATCCAACTTTGAGCACAAGTTAGTTTAATGGCTCCCAAAACTGAATCTACAGTTAACAGTCTTTTTAGTTCACAGAATTGCAGAATTTCCTAATAGAAAGCTACCCTGGAGATCATGTGCAGCCCAGAGCTCTCATTGATAAGTGCCCCAGGCGCCAGCTTCTTGCTTTAGTGGCTGCCCTGCGCTCCTGTGGCTGGGACTTTGTCCTTTCCTTTTCATAATCATAAAGGAGAGCCTTTTCTAAATTTGTCCAGATGTACCACAAGTTTTAGAGCGTAGAAGTATAATGGAGTTTAAAAAAAAATACTGGGCAAGTCGTATTAGCCAAATTCAGGCATATAGAACCGCCCCCCCCCATCAGGTTTCATATTTGAGGTCTGTGTGTTATTAATTAAGTTTAACTTACAATTTTATGCTGCGATGTCATCTATTCGTCATTGAGATACATTTGGGAATTGTATTTACTTGTTGGTGTGACAGTATTTTTTTTTTTTAAAGATTATTTATTTATTTATTTGACAGAAATCACAAGCAGACGGAGAGGCAGGCAGAGAGAGAGAGAGAGGGAAGCAGGCCCCCTACCGAGCAGAGAGCCCGATGCGGGACTCGATCCCAGGACCCTGAGATCATGACCGGAGCCGAAGGCAGCGGCCTAACCCACTGAGCCACCCAGGCGCCCCTGTTGGTGTGACAGTATTAAAGTCTCCAGTTTATTGACCGAATTGAAATAGGCTCTAATTTAAGGATTCTTTCATCAGTCTGGAGAGAGAAACCGTACAGCAGTGTGAACAGGGACAGTAGTTTAACGTAAAGAATTGCTGGCTTAGTAAGGGTCGAAGGAGAAGGGACTGGCAAGCAGAAGTAAAGAACGCTTAAAGAATGTGGGACTAGGGGCACCTGGGTGGCTCAGTGGGTTAAGCCTCTGCCTTCAGCTTTTGTCATGATCCCAGGGTCCTGGGATCGAGCCCCACATCAGGCTCTTTGCTCCACAGGGGCCCTGCTTCCTCCTCTCTCTCTGCCTGCCTCTCTGCCTACTTGTGATCTCTGTCTGTCAAATAAATAAATAAACCTTTAAAAAAAAAAAAAAAGTGGGACTAACAGATAAAAGGAGGAGCCACTGTCCCCGGGGCTGAGATGGGACACTCTGTGAAAACCTCCAGGCTGAGGCCCACACCTCATTGAAGAGGGCACACCCATGGCTTGTGGGATGGTGGAGAACTCAGCCGGGGAGGGGGTTGACGGTGGAAGTGACTGGAACGCTGCTGGGGGGCTGAGGGCATTGCAAGGAGCCTGCTGGGAGAAAATACTCTTCTGCCGTATCTCTCCAGCGCCCTCTACTGAACAAGCTTAGCATAGTGCCAGCTGACGGAGGAAAAATGTTCAAAGATCCACATTGGTTTTCACAGTGGCCTAAAAGCTGAGTGTGGAGCTCCGAGGCAGTAAATCCGTAGCCAGCATAGTTTGCCACCTTCAGATTCCTTAGTAGTTGCAAGTAGACACTTGGGGGAAAGGATGCTTAGCACTGGTTATACAGTACATACTTTTAAATTTTTTAGCAAACAGTGAAATCCTGGTCGTTATTAATAACCGCTCTGTGGCTTACACACCAGCACACGGCAGCAAGACTGCTGTGTCTGAGAGACTGGTTGGAGATTTGCTCTATTATTTTAAGCATATTTAAAGTACACATATTCAAGTGTCATTATATAAATTGACTGTGGAAGTGGAGCAACATTAGAAATTATTGTCATTTTCAGTTTGAGGCTGCTTTAAACTCAGAAATGAAATAAAAATGTTTTTACAAAATGACATGACTCCCGTGTCTGTAATTGACAAGTTAATACAATAATACTAGAACAGTTTTTATAGTGGTTAAAATGTTTACTGAACCTGATTAGTTTTGAGACAAAGCATAATTAATTAAATAGTGCTGAATCCAGTCAGCACTTCCTCTTCCTGAATAAGCCTAAATTAAATAGATTATTGAGAAACCGTTTGTTAGTGTTCTTTGGTTACAAGCAACAAAAAGTGACTCTGTACAGTTTAAAGGGGGAGGAAAAGAGGGACTTCGGGGATGCTAGGAGGCAGCTGACGACCTTGAAGGCAACTGAAAAGCTAGGCTCCGCAGCCTGCGGAATATGGGTAGCCAGCATCAACGGACAGGCCTTGGAGGGAGCAGGCGGGGAGAGGCATCTGCTCCAGCTGTCTCCCATGCGGTTCGGGATTCGCATTCCGAGGAGTGTCTAGGAGGGCCAGGCAAGGGCAAGGCGCTGAGGTGCCAGGCTGCAGAAACAGCGTGTTTCTGGGCTCAAGGGACATAGGTCCCTGTCCCGCGGACTCCGTTCTCACTCTCTTTCTTAGCTTCTCTTCTATGGCGTTGGCTTCATTTTCAGGCCTGCCGCGGCTGCGGCGGCTGAGGTCCCTCCGGCAGCTTCCATTCCTCTGATGCAATTCTGTTCACCCCTGACCATTAGAGTCATCTCTGAATCTAGTGGATGGCCCAGGAATGCAGCACCCTTTGATGGAGTCACTGCCCCAAAGTCCGTGGAGTTCAAGTGAGGGAAATTGGGGTACAGTTACCAGTGGAGTGGAGGGAGCTGACAGGCAAAAACAGCAGATGGAGTAATCACCTTGATTATTCAGAGAAAAGCCAGCTCCCAGGAGAACATCATTTGTTCGGTGATGAAAAGCCAATGGAAGAAGATATGGAGAAGCTGAGCAGGGAACCCAGTGCGGGACGCGATCCTGGGACCCTGGGGTCATAACCTGAGCTGAAGACAGCCTCTTTGCTGACTGAGCCCCACAGATGCCCAAAGAGATACTATTTCGTAAGGAGTCTGGTCAGTCAGGCTGCCGTTGCTGCTCCTGAGGCACAGCGGGGTTTTGTTTGGGTTTGGTGGTGCAGACACCACAGTGACTCTCTAGAACTAAACCGTGGGGCTGAAGTCTGTATTCATTCTAAAATGAAAGTCATGTCGGAGTTCTTTAAAATACCTTTAGGCCAACTGATTTTTCCATGGTTCTCCTCCATCCTTCCAAAGTAAAGGTCCCTGTGGTCATCTGTTCCTAAGTTTCTTGGTTGTCTTCTCCGAATCTTCCCCCATGGTATACTGGTCCTGTGGGGAGTGAAGACCTTGATCTTTAGCCCTGTATCCCACCCCTCAAGTACCCCAACCCCATCCATTTAATCAGAGCAGGAATGGAGGGGGCGGGGACATGAGGGGGAGGATTCAGCATTCTCCAGAACCACCCCCCATGATCATTTATAAATCATTATTTTTTTTTTTACTTTTGATTTTGTCCTTTTAATTCACATTTTGAAAGTTTGCATACAGTACCGTTCACTCTGCCCTACAGCTGTGTGAGTTTCAGCGAACGCGTGCGGCGTGCTCGCCGTCTGCGTGCACGAGACCACCGTCGCGGTCGAGACTTTCGTCGCCCTCCAGAAACATTCCCTTGCTCTGCCCCTCCGTAGTCAGTATCTTACTCCAGGCCTGGCCCCAGGTGGTCATTGGGCTGTCTCCTGCCCTTGTGATTTTTCTTCCTCCGGAGCGCCCTGGAACCGGAGCCGTATGGCACACACATCCTTTCGGAGCCGGCTGCTTGGACTTGGCGGGTGCTGTCTGTGTCCGAGTGTGCTTTCCCTTGAGCTTATCCCAGTCAGCGTCCACAGAGCTTTTCCAGCCTGTGAACTTGTATGTACCGCCACGTTGGGGGAGCTTCCCGCCATCATTTCTCCACAATGTCTCTTTCTCTTCTGCTTCTGAAAGTCCTGTAACATGGATGTTGGACCTTTCGATATTATCCTTAGGGTCCATGAGGCTTTTCATTATTTTTCTTTTCAATCTTTTTTCCTCTCTGTTCTTCAGATTGGACCATTTCGGTCGCTCTGTTAAGTTGACAGACTCTGCCTCTGTCACGTCCGTTCTTCCGTGGCGCATCCAATGAAGTGCTTCATTCAGGTTTTTATTTGTCAGCTCTAAAATTTCCAGGTGGTTCTCTTTTTATAATTTCTATTTATCTGCTGTGAACTCCTAAATTGACATTTGTTTCAGGTGTATTTACCTTTATTGTCTCCTGGAGCAAAGTTGTAATAGCTGCTTTGAAGAGTCTTTGATAATTCCAGTACCTAGGTCATCTGAGAGGTAGCATCCTTATCTTTTGTCTTGGTAGCTAGTATGTTTTCCCGGTTCTTCGTATAAGGAGTAATTTTGGATTTTATTCTAGACAGTTGGAATGTGTTGTACAGATTCTGAGTCTGGTTAAACTCCTCTGGAGCCTGGTGATTTTTATTTCTCTTGTTTCTCAAAGCCTGTGCTCTGCTGTTCGGGGTCTGTCCCGGACGTGCCTGACTTGAATGAGGGTGAGTCCAGATATGGGAACATTTATACATAGCATTCAGAGGGCTGGGATGCCCCCCACACTGTCTAGCTCACAAGAGCTTCTTTTCCAAATCCCATGTTCAGGAAGATGGGGCCCTCACAGTTCAGGCTGTCTGTGCCACCAGTGCCGCAGCACAGCTCGGCGACTGCAAGAGAAAAGGGTATGAGACGCTCACCCCCATGCAGGTTACCTCCCCAAGTTTCGAGTCTGCTCCCTACTCTACCAGCTTTTGTTTGCTTTGCATTACTGTAGTTTGGTATTACGCTGTACTTGATCTAGTTTTTTGTTGTATTCAGTGGCTGACAGAGACTATCATGGTCTTCCTCTGTCTTGGTCAGCCCCAGAAGTCTTAAATTGCTACCTGCATTATTTTTGTACGCTGCATTACAGATTACCACAAGCTTAGTGGCTTAATGCAATATACATTCATTATTTCACAATTTCTGTAGGTCACGAAGCTGGGCATGGCTTAGCTGGGCCTGGTGCAGGCTGCGGTCCAGGCCGGGGCTGGGTCCGCACCGGGGGGGCTTGACCGGGGAAGGGCGGGCTTCCAAGCTCACTCAGGCTGTTGACAGAATTCATTTCCTTGCAGCGGTAGGATTCACGGCAGCTGTTTCTTCAAAGTCAGCACCCAAGAGGGAGACCAAAGTCAGTGTGCTGAGAAGATGGAGTCTCACGTAAGGTAGTCAGGGGAGCAGCGTTCCTTCACCTCCGCCATATTCTAATGGTGAGAAGCAAGTCGCAGGTCCGTCCCACACTCCCGGGAGGGCATTTTACAAAGCTGTGAACATCAGGAGACCTGCGAGTCTCTATCAACTATATTATCCTTTGATCCTCAAATAAAAACTCTTCCTGCTACCCTCTGTTCTTAGTCATCAGAGCCAGGGTTCTCTTTTCCACCCCCAGTCCCGGTGAAACACTGAATGACTTTGTGGTTCCTGTAGACAGTCTGTCCGGTACTCGGACCTATGGGTTCTTGACCTCCTATATGTTAGTGACCTTTACTTTAGAACTCTGTCCTGTGATTCTAAATCCCAAGCCTATGCTCTTCGCCACACACCTGTTTATTTCCGGAGTGTATCAAGTATTGAAGGTAACGCAAGTCTTACCTTCACTCTCCTATTGGACTCTCTGTCCCTTGAGGTCCAAGACTCTTTTTATGTCTCTGCTCTCTTGTAATGCCCGCAGGGCCTCCTGAGTACTTCCTGCACAGAGCAGGGATTCAAAGGCATGGTGAAAAATTAAGAAGTTTCTTAAGTTTTTCAGTGATAGCTGGACAGAGTACTACTTCCTTCTCCTTTTTAAATTTTGTCTGTTAACACTTTACCAGCCCTTCCTTAACATAAATACTGTCAGGAAATTCTAATCGAATTGGCCAGACTTTCTAAATCATGCACATAACACAGACACCGGTGGATTAGTGAGCATTTTGAATGACACGGTGTTGGAGTCTAACTGGGTTACCTTCCGAGTATAGGCTGTGGTTTGTCCTATGGCTGAAAACTAGATTAGGATGAAAACCAGTTACAGTTTCTGGTAACTAAACCTCCAGGGTAGAAACAGGCCCATCCTCTTTTAACGAATCCTGCTTTTTTGCAAAAAGGGAGTAATCAACAAACCAGACTGAAAATTTGGAAGATTTTCCACCCAGGATAGTTTTGTGTGGGGTAGCGGCATTCCCAGTCCACCTACACAGTTGTGTCTTCTGACTGACAGTGTGTGGTTTCCCCAGGAACCCTCTAGTGATTGACACGCATCGAGGCTTCAGGTATGGCGACTCCCCTACTTCCCAACTCGTCCCTCTCCTGGCTGCTTCCAGAATAAGAGTTGCTTCTTCCTCCACCTAGAATCTCCTAAGTCAGTGATGCCAAACTATTTGAGAACAAAAGAAACATTAAATTATTAAAACCCAGATTATTAAAAATATTTTCTTTCTGATAAAACTCAGTATAACGAGAACCCATTATAATGTAGGGGATTTATGTCCAGTCTGGCCCTTGTCCAATGTGGGGCCCGAAGTTGAGCCCCATATCAGATTTTCTCCTTCCCTGGTTTTCACCACTACCGAAACAGAAGCTACAACACCAGTCAAAGCGGTGTTCTTATCTTTAGCGGAAGCTCAACAGGAAAGCTTGAGTTATTTGTAGTGGTAATAAACCGGAGAGGAGGTGCGTGTGTGCGACGGAGGAGTGATGAATGGGGTAGGGTAACAGCCACACCACGGTATCTTCCGTAGCCGGGAGAAATAAGAGATGGGAGCCATCAGTTGGGGGCGGGCAGAGGAGAGAGTCCCACACATGAATTGAAGGAGAAAAGCAAGATGGAAAAAATTTGTTTAACACGATCCCACTTTTACAAAACAGACCAAGTAAAATGCTTTGTAAAAATGTATAGGTCTATATGTTTCCATACAGACCTGAGCACAAAGAAAGACCTGGAAAGGTTCTGAATGGGGTGGTTAACATGGGTTATCTGGAAGGGCCGGGCGGTGAGGGAGCAGGGGCTTTGCTGTAGGTGTGGAGAGAGGAAAAACCTGTGAGGGGACTCCAAGGAAATGAGAAACAAAAATGCAGAGTATGGGGCACCTGGGTGGCTCAGTGGGTTAAGCCGCTGCCTTCGGCTCAGGTCATGATCTCGGGGTCCTGGGATGGAGTCCCCGCATCGGGCTCTCTGCTCAGCAGGGAGCCTGCTTCCTCCTCTCTCTCTGCCTGTCTCTCTGCCTACTTGTGATCTCTGTCTGTCAAATAAATAAATGAAATCTTAAAAAAAAAAAAATGTAGTTTCAAGGGGGTGCCTGGATGGCTTGGTGGGTTAAGCCTCTGCCTTAGGCTCAGGTCATGATCTCAGGGTCCTGGGATTGAGTCCGGCATAAGGTTCTCTGCTCAGTAGGGAGCCTGCTTCCTCCTCTCTCTGCTTGCCTCTCTGCCTGCTTATGATCTTTCTGTCAAGTGAATAAATAAAATCTTCTAAAAAAACGTAGTTTTAAAAAGAAAATGTTTAAAAATAAAATTCCCCCAACCTGGCCCTCCCTTTTCTTTATTCTCTTTATTTTCTTTATTCTTCTTTATTCTCTTTATTCACTGTCAAGTGAATAAATAAAATCTTTTTTAAAAAATGTAGTTTTAAAAAGAAAAAGTTTAAAAATAAAATTCCCCCAACCTGGCCTTCCCTTTTCTTTATACTCCTTGTGAGTCTGCTTCATAGAGACTCCACGGAAAAAAAGTACCGACCAACCCCTCTACAGTTGGCCCTTGAACAACAGGCGTCTCAACTTTAGGGCCCCACTTACACATGGGCTCTTATCCATAAACACAAGACAGTACCATAAATAGATCTTTGTCTTCCTTATGATTTTCTTAACATTTTGTTTTCTCTAGCTTTCTTTACTACGGTAATACAGTATGTAATATATATAACATACAAACGTGTTGTCTCTTGATGTGATCAGTAAAGCAGACTGTTAATAGTCAGTTTGGGGGGCACCTGGGTTAGGGCCTCTGCTTTCGGCTCAGGTCATGATCCCAGGGTCCTGGGATCGAGCCCCACATCGGGCTCTCTGCTCAGCAGGGAGCCTGCTTCCTCCCTCTCTCTCTGCCTGCCTCTCTGCCTACCTTGATCTCTGTCTGTCAAATAAATAAATAAAATCTTTAAAAAAATAGTTTGGGGAGGGTTAAAAGTTGTACATAGATTTCTGACTGCTTGGGGAATCAGTATCCCTAACCTCCAGCATGTTCAAGTGTCAGCTGTTGGGTTGATACATATTAGTTTTTTTCCTCCTCCAATGGGTCAAGAAGCTTCCCAAATCTAAGTGGTGTGTGTGTGTGTGTGTGAGTGAGAGAGAGAGAGAGAGAGAGAGAGAGAGTAATCTCCATTTCTGGTGTGGGGCTCAAAGCCACCGCCCCAAGATCAAGAGTTGTATGCTCTTCCAGCTGAGCCAGCCAGGTGTCCCTCCATATCTGTTTCTAATCTTCTCACTGGCCCTGCAAGATAGAATCTTATTAAGTATTACTAGATCATTTCAGGGAATAAGGTGTCCCTTGGAAAGAAAGGATACTTTCTTTTTAAAGTAAAAATGCAATTCGTTGTGAATTTTTAAGAAATTATTAGTAAGAAATGGCAGAAACTGTACTGGAGGTAGAAGGAGTTATGTCAATTGGGGGAAAGTAGATAAAATTGTATTAAAGAGTATACATCGGAATTGTGCTTTGTCCTGTAAACATGAGCTCAGGCAGGCAAGGCTTAAGAGAGCTAAGGGCCATTTAGTCTTTTTATTTATGGCATTTTATTTTACTGTATAGTAAACTCTTGACTGTACTGCTGGGGGAGTAGCAGCTCTAATTGTCAGAGCAATAGAATTAAGTAGTCAGTTTTATTTCATCTTCAGTTGAATACCTTTTATTTATTTATTTGGGGGGGGCTAATTTTTTTTTCATTTTTTAAAAAATTTACATTCAATTAGCCAATGCATAGTACATCCTTCGTTAGTTTTTGCAGTTAGTTTTTGCAGCTTTTAAAGATGCACCTGTACTTTTCTGTTTTGTTAAGTTTACTCTCTGAGGATAATTTAAGGCTTTCATTGTGCCGTAGATTAAGAAAGTGTAAGAGTAGAGGAGGGCAGTCACGGCTTGGTTTCTATTAATGTGCTCTCTCCCAGGATGTGTGGCGGCAGCACCATCGTTTTAGCCCCGCATCAGGGACGCGGCCCGGCACCCACAGGCTCGCCTGTGCCTTCAGACCCTGTTTAAATGCAGATTTCCTGGTGTCCCTGTACTGTTGAACATGAGAATATTCCTGGAAAGTGTCATCTGAAATAACAAATGATCACCATTTTCCAAACTTGATAAACATACTGAGTGAACTTCTTTAAAAGCAGTGTTCTCAGCCTTGGCGAAACATCAGAGCCATCTAGAAGCTTTAAAAACTGCTGGCCTCTGCGTTCCACTCCCAGAGGTTGCACGGAATGGAGTGGCAGCCCTGGCTTCGGAAGGTTTTAAAACTTCGTGGGTATTTCTGATGAACAGCCAAGACTGAGAACCACTGTTTTAAAGGAGTAATATTCTCTAAGTAGCCCCCTCCCCCACACCATGTTGCTTTAAATTATGTTTATTATGGTAGTGTCTAAATATGTACAAACTGACAGCAGGTTGGAATTCCTTATATATGTAGTTGTTTGGTGTGTTTTTTTAAAGATTTTATTTATTTATTTGACAGAGATCACAAGCAGGCAGACAGAGAGGGGGACGCAGGCTCCCTGCTGAGCAGAGAGCCCACTCGGAGCTTGATCCCAGGACCCTGAGATCATGACCTGAGCCGAAGGCAGAGGCTTTAACCCACTGAGCCACCCAGGCGCCCCCTTATGTATATAGTTACATATAAAACCCATTAATGAATGAAAAAAACCTCAAAATCAGTAAATTCAAAACAACATTCATGTATATATGGATGCAATTTTCCTGAGGCTTTTGTGCATGCTTTTCTTTCTGTTTAGTCTGGTAAATTCTCTTTGCCACCTGGACCAGTCTGGGCCCACGCAGGAGAGAAAAGCACAAAGTAATGTAAATAGGGAAGGTTTCTTACAAAGAAGAGTTAAGCTGTGATAATAAAGTCACTGCAGAAACCGTATGGGACCTAGAGCTGAGGGAGAGTCCCCAAGGAAGGCTGGGGTTCAGACTCCTTGAAGAAGGGGGAGTTGCAGCCCACCAAGTGGCAGAGCAGCTCCGGGATTTGCCCAAGTTGGCGAGTCTGCAGTTGCCGGGCAGCGACAGAACTGGCTCCGGAAAGCCACAGCCATTAGCGGGTCTCAGGGCCGGCCGCACAGGCAGCGGGGGATTGGGGGGCAGCCTTCCTGGGGGCAAACTGCAGCTGCTGGCCACCCATGTGCTGAGCAGGTCGGAGTGTCATCAGCACAGCAGGAGACATGGAGCCCACCGGGTCCCAGATGGGAGGGCCCTGTCCTCAGCAGGACCACAGGAGATGAGTGTAGCGGCGGGGCCAGCAGCCCGAGGCCTGGGACACACAGTGTCTGTTGAAAGGGTCATGGGCAGATGGTTCTAGTCCGGGAGCCGCAAGGTTGCTGAAGGAACACCCTTTCTGGCCCGTGGCTGGGGTCATCACTGGTGTCCTCACAGCTACATGCTTAGTTGTGCTCCCTGGAAAGGAAGAGCTACTTAAAGGAACTGCCCGTTTACTGCAGAGCGCATGTTGAAGGTGGGATTTGGAGTTGCCCAACAGTAAATTGGTATCTGACCCGCCGCCCCGTGGCAGCCAAATGCTTTTGCAGTGTTTAAGGCCCCGCTTACAGGCTGCCTGACCCTTCCAAGTGGTGTTACCCTGTGCTGTGCTCCCATGTACCCTTCTAGTAGCTCACCATGCTGTGTAGGAATCTTTGTTTAAAAACTAATTGCTCCTGGGGTGCCTGAATGGGTCATTTGGTTAAGCGTCAGACTCTTGATCTCAGCCCAGGTCATGATCTCAGGGTCATGAGATCTAGCCCCACATTAGGCTACACCCTGAGTGTGAATTCTGCTTAAGATTCTCTCTTTCCCTCTCCCCCACCCCAAAGCTCTCTCTTTCTCTAAAAAAAAATAAACCAATAAAAGTAATTGCTCTTTGGGACACCTGGGTGGCTCAGTCCTTTAAGTGTCGCACTCTTGATCTCAGCTCCGTTCTTGATCTCAGGCAGGATTCGAGCCCTGTGTTGGACTCCACACTGGCCGTGGAGCCTACTTGAAGAAAAACTGCTCTTTCAAAAAATGCCATGTAGGAATCTTATTTAAAAAATAATTGCTTTCTCTTGGCAAGGATGCCCATTCCCACTGTTGGTGGGAATGCAAACTGGTGCATCCACTCTGGAAGACAGTGTGGGGGTTCCCCTAAAAGGAACTGCCGTCCAGCAATTGCACTACTAGGTAATGACTCAGATACCATTTTGCAGGGTTACATGAACCCTGATGTTCACAGCAGCATTATTAGCAGTAGCTGAACTATGGGAAGAGCCCAGATGCCCATCGATTGATGAGTGAATAAAGAAGTTGTGTTGTGCACGTGCACACACACACACACACACACACGAAACACACAATGGAATATTACCCATCAAAAAAGGATGAAATCTTGGCATTTGCAACGACGTGGATGGAGCTAGAGAGTATTATGCTGAGCGAAATAAGTCAGAGAAAGAAAAATCCCTTATGATTTCATTCATGTGGAATTTAAGAAACAGATGAACATGGGTGGTGAGGAAGAGAGACAAACCAAGAAACAGACTCTAGACTATAGAGAACAAACTGAGGGTTGCTTTAGGGGAGGTGGGCAGGGGCTGGGTGAAATGTGTGCTGGGGATCAAAAGAGGGCACTAGCGGTGATGAGCACCAGGTTTTGTATGTAAGTGCTGAACCACTAAATCCTACACCTAAAATTAATATTATACTGTTTGTTAACTACCTGGAATTTAGATTAAAACTTGGGGGAAAATCTAAAAAAAAAATTTGTTTTTTCAAGCAAATGTATAATTACAGTATGCTTGAGAATCACTTCCAAGGACTCTGATTTGGTTGGGCTAGGGTGGAACCCAGTAATCTGCATTTTTGATAGGTAGTCTGGAGGATGCTGAGGTTGTGGCTTCTGAGACAACAATGAGAGATGTGGGTCTGGGGCTGGACTGTAGGAACAGTGTCTTCCTCCGTTTTGTACCTTTATTGCCTGACCCGCTCCCGGCTAGAAGCATGGTGTTCGGCACGTGGGCGGAATGAATGACTCTGAAAGCTCTAACGCGGTCGGGGGCCCCTGAGAAGTGGGTGGCCCAGAGAGGGGCCTCATGTTTCCCACGCCTTCTCAGAATGCCTTTCCACCTTCTGTCTACGAAGCTCAGCCTGACCTAAAACTCCCTGCAGCTAATGTTTTGTCGTTGTTTGATCTAAAATGGACATTATACCACTGCCACCTTTCTTTGTTTCATAGGGAGAAAGAACAAGAAACACAAAAAGAGGAACGTTTGATGGAAGAAAAGAAAAAGAAAAAGCAGGAAGAAAAGAAAAAGAAGGAAGGTGCTCAGAAAAAGGTTTGGCTGGCATTCCTCCGTCACTGTCTGTGATCACTGTGTGTCTCATCCGCATTGTTACAGGCATTATGTTGGAGTTCCATTTTATGACCTCAGAAAATCAATATGTTAAATCTGTAATTAGCAAAAAACAGATGTACTAGTGAAATAAATACAGGGTGACAGCCACAGAATGTCTTTCTTAAGGAACCTAGAAATAGTAGAGCTGAGCTTTAAGGAGGTCCTTAGATGATTTTCATTGTTGGTGATAAAGAATGTTCATACTATTCCCCTTACTGTGAACTGTCCAGAACAGCCTTGTCTTGAGAAATGAAATGAAAAGGGTCATGTAACTGATTTTATTAGGAAAGCTAGAAATAATTTTTGCAGGTTTGGCAAATGTTCTCTTATAAATCCTATCAGTAAATATTAAAAATTAAAAGGCTTTCTGTAAATCTTATCATCTCATTTGAATCTTACTGCATTTACTATACCGAGTTAGGCTGTTTGTTGTTGGTCTTGCCTAGTTTAGATGTCCCTTTTAATTTAAACTGTACCTTTTGGACTCTGTTAAAATACAGAGTTCTGATGAGCTACCAGGTAGGGTTTTTTTTTTTTTTTTTGCCTTTAGGTCAGTATTTGCATGTAATAGTATGTAGACTATGTATTTTCCCAGTAATAAATTTTAATAAATTGGTTAAAAACTTGTTTTTAAAATTTCCAGTATTAAACTCTGCTTATAAAATTTCATAGATGTGCACATTCTACACATTATTATTCCTAAAGAGTTTCTGATTTTTTTTTTTTTTTCAGGCTGCTGATCAAAAAACCAAAGGTAAGTTGATTTTTTTGGGGGGTGGTGGTACATTTTATGGCAGCACCACACTCTTTATGATGAAGATGACTTTTAATTGATAGTTAAAAACAAAGAATCTAACTCTGGCTTTGAATCTTTTGAATCTTCTTTTTATCCCTGTGTATTTCTGCATTTATCACTGGTTTCACCTCCGTATTTCATTGGCATTTGTTCAATCTAAAATGCCTAAAGAATGCTGTGTTCGCTTTCTGAACAATGCTTTTTACTTTTCCTTTGGTTTGCATTTTCCACCAAACAAGGACGAAACTGATAAAGGTGATCCGATTTGAGTAAGAACAGCCCAAAGATACGTTATTTTTTTGAAACGTCCAATTACTCTTTGCCCGACTGTATAACAAGAAGAGGTATATATTCTTTCTGTATTCCTCTTTGCTAATTAATATGTAGAAGATTTCTTTTTTCTTTTCTTCTTATTTATTTGAAACTTTACTTGTTAGTGTCTTAGCGGGTATTGGAAACACGCGTAGTTCCCCCAGTAATGGAGGCGTCCCTGGGGTTTGCTGGAGAAGGGGCACGGCGGAGGCCGCACTGGAAGCCCCTTCACCCTGTGCTCGCCCTGGTCCCGGGCTGTGCAGTGAAAGAGGGGCGTGTGCGCACGAGCCGCTTCCGCCCGCTCGGTTGAATTTGGGGCCAGTTATTTCATTTGTCTGAGCCTCAAGGATCTCCTTGAAAGAAAGCTGGTGAGTGAGTGGCTCCCACCTCATAAAGCTCCTCTGAAGATTAAATGAGATCATGTGTGAAAAGGTCTCGGTGCCCAGCACGTAGTTGGCGCTCAGGAAGAGTGAGCTAGAACTAATGGTAAAGATTCTGTCGAACGCATGTACACAATTGTACGCGCAGGCAAGAGTGCTACAAAGACTTACCAGCTTGCTGTCTCAGGCGGTACCACTGTTATTGGTAGTAATTGGTAGTAATGGTGGTACCACTGTCATTAGTAGTGTACCACTACTGATACTCTACTTCTTTTTTTTTTTTTTTAATAAAGATTTTATTTATTTATTTGACAGAGAGAGATTACAAGTAGGCAGAGAGGCAGGCAGAGAGAGAGGAGGAAGCAGGCTCCCTGCTGAGCAGAGAGCCTGATGCGGGACTCGATCCCAGGACCCTGAGATCATGACCTTAGCTGAAGGCAGCGGCTTAACCCACTGAGCCACCCAGGCGCCCCCTGATACTCTACTTCTGTTTGGCATCTTAGAGTTTCCGAAGTGAAGTTATATACATGACTTCATTCAGACTTCATAACTAAGCAGGGCAGGTGGTAGGTGACTGTGGAGAAACTGAGGCTGACACGCGAGTTAAGGGGCTTGAGCCGGGCCTCTGACCTCCGTGCAGTGGGCCTCCGGGCACCGGCACCAGGGTCATGGTAAGATGGGATTTCGTGTAAAGTAAATATTATAACGCAGCCCAGTTCCCAGAAAAGAATTTGTCTCTCACTCTCAGAAGCAGTATGAGTGTATAGCACACTTTTCCAGACCTGGAGGGTTGTTGTACATAGTTGTTATTAGCAGGTATGATCCTGAGTAAGAAAGAATGGTTTCTTCCACTTGTCATTTAAAACTACAGGATTGTTCTGAGTCATTTCTTTTTTTTTTTTTTTTTCAAACATTCTGAGAAGTTTTTATAACCCGATTCAATACTAGCCGTATTCTGTTGTCATTTTCAATGTTTTCTCTTCATGGAGTAACAAATTGCTTATGCTCGTATAATGATCCTGCCACACTACGCAGAATTATTGTTTCATGTTAGAGTTCTGATGAGCATTTCCTTGCTTACTCCAAAGTCTGCCGGTGTTTCCTCTTCTCCTTTTATCGTCTCTAAATTACTGCTCCTTTGGGTCTAATTTGTCATCAACTGTACTAACTGTAACTAGCCTTAGTGCACATAATAATAATGATTATTAATGTGTCCTAAACAGAAAAAAAAAGCTTTTTAAATTATAAATAATCTAGCAGTGCTGCTTGGTAATTCATTAATGAATATTAGCAGTATCAAGGCTTAAATTTTTCTCAGATGCTCCATTATTACTCGTTCGAATCAAAATTAATTCCCTGCAGGGAGCTGGTTCTGAATTTCTGACCGGTGATGGGCATTGGACAGCACAGGCTGGGCCTGCTGCTCCCCCTCATTAACACTTCCCCATGCCCTGCCCTTCACAGAGCTGCACTGAGCAATTTGAAAGCCTTGTATGAGCCTTTCCATAAACAAAATAGTTTCTTATAATTTCTGCCAAACGTTGTCTTTGCTTTATCAGTGACTCAAGAAGGAGGTAGCTGAGCACAGTTACCTGTTATGCCTTTAGTGATATTCCAGATGCCCTCACAGTTGGGGGAAGGCAGTCAGACGTAATCTTACCTATATATTGAACTTCTGCTGTGGAGGACCGGGATCTGAGTGTCGGGCACTGTATAATGGGTTTTGCTTAGGTAATCAGTTATCTCTCTTTTGTTTTGGGTACTGCCCTTAATTTGGGCGCAGATAAGAGTAGCTTTATATGTGATGTGATGACTTTGTGAGCCTCAATTTGCCATATTGTGTTCTGGGTTTTTTATGGATTTGATTTTTTTCTAAGGATTAATTATAATACCCATAAGTGTGAAGTAATTTAATTCATTGGTTTTGGCCAGATTATCTAATGTTCATAAAATAGAAAGATAAGTTTTTATACAAAAAGCTCGAAGTTAATTATATCATGTATGAAAGCGAGTATCTTTATGACCCAACATATCTCGAACTCCATATGAGTAATGCTTTATGATTTTGAGTCATACACTTTTATAAATTTATACATTATGATTAGTCTCCTAATCTTGCTTGAAAGGCCTATAATTTAAGTTTTGCAGTTGGGTATTAACTTTGCCATGCATTCAATTTGTAATGCTAATTTTAAGAAAATCTTTCTGTGCTTTTGTTAATGTAAATCAGTTCTTTCAGGCCTTAGGTTGAGCGATAAAGGTTCTGGGGTCCTGGGGTCCGGGGATTGTTTGCTCTGCCCCGTGTTCCTATTAAGGCTCATTCTAAACATGGTTTTCTCAGTATGAATGAAGGTAAGCACTGAAGTTTAGAGGGTGCCTTCCTAGCTCCATACTCAGATCTCGATACGAACAAATACATACGAGCGAGAGCCCTCGTCTCCACACTTGGCCGGTCGGGCGGCGCTGCTGCGGAGTAGTCAGCTCTGTTTGCTCCACACCATACTCCGTGGTTAGGGCTGTAAGGCCTCACACCTGTGTTTTCCTGACACTGTGTCACAGAGTCAGCAGATTCCTTGAGTTTACGTGTATTCATATTCTCATCCACATAACCAAAACAAAGAGGATTTTGAGTGTATGAGTTACCCTTAGAAGCAGTAGCTAAAAGTCTCGTTAGTGTGCTTTGCACAGAATATATGAAATGTGGCATTTTGTTGGCCTGTCTGAAAAATTAATAAAATCATGAAGTTTGAAGGGTCCTTAGAGATTCTCCAGTTCCTTCACTGGTTTGGAAATAAGATTCAGAGAGGTTAAACAATTTGCACAGATTCTGACAGCTGTACTTCGTGGCAGAACGAGAACCCTCCTCCTCTTGCTGTCAGTTACAGCTTCGTCCTGCTGTCATATGAAGGAGACATCAGTATTGTTGATCCCTTATCACTACAGTCATTCATTTTAGGAAGTAACTTAGGATCTTTTCAAATAAGGCTGAAAGAAATTCCTAAGAGATTCGTTATGTGATGGATCTTTATGGGATATGGGATCTTAGAGGACTTTAAATATTAGATGGCTTTCTTTAGCCATGTTGTTCTGTGTTTAACGCAACTACTTAATTTTACTGTTAAACCCCTGACAGAAAGAAGATATAATACATGCATTAATATTTTTTCCATGGAACAAAAGAAAGTATATTAAGATGTGGTATTTTCCCCCTAACATATAGGCAGCTTATAAAGACAAAATTTGGGGGAAAAAAAACCAACAACTCAGCAGGTACATAGTTATAAATTCTTTATCGAATTTTAGAAGGAAGGAAGTATAAATCCACTGGGGCAGGGAGGCGGCTTGGTGCTCCTGCTACAAGCCCTTTAACAGCATCTTCTTGATGGCCCTTTGCTAAGTCTCAGATAAAGTGAAAGTCCACGTCTCTCTTTAGCTTAACTAAACTCTGATGTTAAATGTAGAAGCAGTCCCAAGTTTAGAGAAAGTTACAGCTCTGAAGGAAGCCGACAGTCTGCTCTCTGAGAAATCACTTAACAGGCTACTTTCTTTGCTTTGCCTTTTTTTTTTTTTTTAAGGTTTTATTTATTTATTTGACAGACAAAGATCACAAGTAGGCAGAGAGGCAGGCAGAGAGAGAGGGAGAGAAGCAGGCTCCCAGCTGAGCAGGGAGCCCGATGCGGGGCTCGATCCTAGGACCCTGGGATCATGACCTGAGCTGAAGGCAGAGGCTTTAACCCACTGAGCCACCCAGGTCCCTTTTGCTTTGCCTTTTAAACCGCTTTATTGAGTTAAACTGGCACGCGGTAAACGCCTGGAAGTCTCCCTGTGCCCCCACCAACCCAGCCCTCGGGCCCTCAGCTTCATCGGTCCGAAGACGAACACTCGCCGGCTCCCGCTCCCTGCGCGAGGTTTTCTTTTCTAGATTCCGGTTAGACCAGCGGAACCACGAGGGGCGTGCTCCGGGCTTCTCGCTCGGAGTGACGTGTGTCCGCAGCTCACTCCTCCTCACTGCCAAGCGGGGCTTCCGCTGCTTGGGCATCGCAGTCTGCCCTTTCACCTGACCCTGCACGTCGGAGTTGTTTCTAGTGTTTAGCTTTTGTGATAAAGCTTAAGTGAGCTCTGGGTTTCCGCGCTTTGCCTTCTCTGTGGGAGACGTGTGGGGGTGGAATGGCTGCATCCAAGGGTAGATGTTTGACCTTCAGGAAGCTGCAGAACATTTTCAAAGTGGTTCCCCAGTGCTACATCCTTACCAGTACTTGGAAAATCAGTCTTGATCCTTGTAGCCATTCTGATGGGTGTGTGGCCATCTCTCGCTGTGCTTTTGATTTGCATTTCTGTAATGTGATGGTGTGGAATGTTACTGGCGTGCTTTTCTGCTGTGTATCTTTGTCGAATATTCAAATATTTTGCTACTTTATAAAAAGTTGAGTTACTCGCTTGCTTATTCCAGATTGGTTTCTAATACACATTGACTCTAGGGTCAGGCAGAAAGATGCATCCCTGCCCGTAGCTTCCTTCGTATCCCATCAGTTCCCGTCCTCTCCGTGTGCGCAGCTGTTTGGAAGACGGTCCTTTCAGAAAATACGCACTTTTAGCGGCAATCACATTTTCTCTCACTTTCAACATACCTACTAAAGATTGCATTAATAAATGAGCTGTTAGGGGCACCTGGGTGGCTCAGTGGGTTAAAGCCTCTGCCTTCTGCTCGGGTCATGATCCCAGGGTTCTGGGATCGAGCCCCACATCGGGCTCTCTGCTCAGCAGGGAGTCTGCTTCTCCCTCTCTCTCTGTCTGTTGCTCTGCCTACTTGTGATCTCTGTCAAATAAATAAAATCTTAAAAAAAAAATAAATGAGCTGTTAGTCACATTTTGCTATCTAGAGTTGTCCGTTAGTTCATTAATTAAACAGTTAACAAATATTTATCAGAGATAAGTAAGTTCCCTGTTCTCAAAGAGATGCATTAGTAGGGAGGGTTGGTTATATAAGCAAATGAATGCACTAAAGTGTTCTGAGGGTTGTGATTTGTTTATCCCACATCTTCTCCCTGAAAAGATTTAACTACATTCACTTGGTCATGTTTCTGTCCACTGTTTATGTCCGTGTAAGAAAAAATGACCTGTTTTTAAAAATAAGTGAGAAAACTGGGGGAAAGGCAAAAAGTGCTTCAGAACGAAATGAATGCATGCTAGGGTTAGCCACGTCCCCAGTTGTCCCCAGGTTAGCCATGAAAATGAGACAAGGGGGAGTGCCTTATCCCAGCCGTTCTAACCCACCCATGAGGCCAGTAGAATGGAGCACTCCTGAACAGTCTGTGCTACCAAAGAAAGGGAGTTGAAGCTGGAGGTGTGGAGGGCGGGGAGACCAGCTCATCCAGTCCGTCTTAGGACTTTAGATTTGACCTTTCGGACCAGAGGAAGCCACGGGAGATTTTAAGTGAGAGAGTGACTTCATGAGATTATCATGAGATATATTTTAGGAAGATCATGGAACATGCCAGATTGAAGACGAGTCAGACAGTCGGGAGAGGGAACTGGATGCAGCCGGTGCAGTTAGACCGCTGCACACTTCACATTCTAGATGACAGCTCCGTGGTGAGGGCGGACAGGAAGGGTCGTGTGGTAGCCAGCAGAACTTGGAGACCGACCGGGTTACACATCTGATCCAGCAGATGCTTGCGGAACACCTGTTTGCCTGGCACTGGTCACTGTGGGGAGAAAAAGATTAAACAACAACAACAGTGGATGCACTCCGCACCCTCTTGCACACTCTTGCAGCTTCGAGTCTTACCGGGAATGGGCAGAAACCTCAATCAGGACAACGCGTGTGTCATCACTGGCTGGGATGGCCACTGTGCAGGACAAAGCACATGGTCTAATGACAGCATAGAACAAAAGACCTGGAACCAGGCTGCAGTGAGCAAAGGCATCCCCAGTGATGCTGAATCGCACGCGGTCTGACGGGTGGGGAGAAGGCACCTAGGCCAGGCAGAGTAGAGGACTCGCGGGCTTCCGCATTCAGAGGGGACAGCGTTCGCAAAGGCTGACTGGCCCAGGTGGCATTCTCCAGGAACTAAGCAAAAAAAAAAAAAAAAAAAGCTGGCATAGAAGGCGAGTTGTCGGCAAGGGGGAGAGTGGTGTCGGTGAGGCTAAGGTCGATGGGGACCCAGTGCGCACCGCGCATGTACAGTTGGAATATTCCTCTTTTTTTTTTCCCCTTTTTTGAAAGATTTTATTTATTTGACAGAGCAAGAGAGCACAAGCAGGGGAGCAGCGGAGGGAGAAGGAGAAGCAGATGCCCGCCGAGCAGGGAGCCCGACGTAGGGCTTGATCCCAGGATCCTGGGATCATGACCAAGCCGAAGGCAGATGCTTAACCATCTGAGCCATCCAGGCACGCCTGGAATATTCCTTTTAAAAATCAGATTGCAACATGGCTGATTTCCCTTCCCCTCCCCATCCCTCTCTGACTGAATGTTGGCATAGTCTGACTCAGGCTCCCTCTTGTGGCAGGCTCTAGGATCCCGCGCTTTGGAGGACAAACATCCCAGGATTATTGCTGGTCCACGATTTGTACATTTATTGAAGAAAACACACAGTCTTACCACACAGAGCAGTACGCATGCTCTGAGAGAACACATTTCAGATGTGATTCCACTTAAAACTTCTGTGTTTCATGAGATTTAGAATTTGCTGTGTTTCAAGAGCTTGTTCCATTACGGATGGTCGAGCGTGGAAAGAGACGAGGTCAGCCTGGAGGTGAGCAGGGTGAGAAGCTGTGCACTGGGGGTCTCTGTTCACCCTCCGTGTCTGTCCAGTGTGTTGCCTCATTCAGGGAGTATTTCTGGTTAACGTTCCTATGGAGAAGATGATAGAAAAGCCAATATGTAGCCGTGCTGGGTTTGTTACTTGCCTTTAACATACGCTGTTATCAGAAGTTTCTATTTTGATCTTCTGAATCTGCCAGCTCTTGCTTAAAAGAACTTAGAAATATTTGCCTGTGTGATAAATAGTACATTTTTTTAGAGTAGAAGAATCCAAAGACCAAAACAACATAATTTTCTAATAAAATGGTTCTTACAGTTAGTAATCATTATTAAAGTAAATTTATTTTAACATTCATATTATCCAGTCTGATGTACTAACAGTAGCACTTAATTTAATTTCATGCTTTTTAGAGAGGTAACTGTAGTACACTAGAATAGAAAGTATCTCTGAACAGCATTCTCTCATTAGCAACAGGCAGTAAGATGATGTAGTTAGCAGTTAATGAGTTTGTGCTCATTTTGAGTTGAGCTCTTGAAGTTGCCATGGTGACAGATCAGCCAGAAGCCATCAACAGAACACACAGAAGGCCACCGCTTGGTACCCCACCGGGAATGCCAGTAAGCACAGCAGATGGCCCCTCCTGCACATGGCTGTCTTCCCCTCGCCTCTTGTTGCTCTAAGGAGCTTCTTGCCGTAGCCTTGCCTGCTGTGTAGGTGGCAGAAGAGATTGTAATAATGAAAATCTTCTTGGAATCACAGATTATTTTAGCCCTGGAAAAAGTTCTCTTTTATATATGTTTAAGTAAATATAAATTTTAAATTTTAAGAAACTCTGAATCTTTGAGTATATATTCTGAAATAGCTAGGTTTAATGATTTTTCAGTATTTTTCTTATGTCATTGTGTGGTATCTATACAAAAGAGAAATTCTGTGTTTTATTATATAAAAACTTATCTGTCTTTGGGCTCATGAGGAAACTGTATTAAATTCTTACACTAATTGTAAGATGCATGCAAATTTCAGAAATAAGATTGTTAAAGTGTCCCTCTAGGCTGGCATTTATCTATAGTTACTTTCAAAATACACCTTTGCAGGCCTACAGTTGTCAGTGTGCTTTGGGCTTATTATGGTAGCCCAGGAGATGCTGATGGAGCGCATGTGTAAGGTAGTCCCATTACGGTAAATGTCATTACGAGGAGACTGTTGCTGAATATCTAGGTCATGACCACACACCGTGGTGTTGTCGAGGTGAGTGAAAGAGCTGAGTATACTACTTGCTAAAAAAGGATCTGTGCTCTTAATCAGAGTTCACGTGAAGTGTCTAGAAACCTCTCTAGTTTTTTTTAAAAAGGACAAGGAATTGAGTGCATATAAAACCATTGCGAGGCCGGGGGGGGGGCACACCCTAGGCTGGGCCTCTAGAAATGATTCCTCCCAGAGTCATCCCAAAGAGCTGCTCCCTGGGAAAGAATCAGGAGGCCTCACTGGCACTGTTGACTTCAAGGGCACAATGTCACCACTGCATCCCAGTGATCAGGAAGCTGCCATCAGCACTGTCCCTCACTGCCACTAAGACAGTGATTGGGAACTAGGAAGTACCCTGCACAGAAACGCCCACCATTTCCAGAACTGTGCTTACAGCCGGAGCCAGGTAGCAGAGAGCAGCCAGGTCACTGCCTGCTAGATCACACGGCTACGCGCGTCTGCTTGGGGTCTGCTCCACAACTGGGGCCCCCTTGCAGCTGGGAGCCAGACCCTGTTAATCATGCCCCTGGTGTGCATGTTGGGGAGTGGGGGGCAGGGAGAGACAACTCTGACTGCTGCTCTGGAACATTTTTAAAAACGATGGGATGGATGACTGCTCGTTGACTTTTATATATGGTGTTTGACACTTTCCAGATGGTGGGAATGTGAGACCCAAATTAAGTGGGGAGGTGGAGGGCCACACTAGAGATGTAATCCTCCAGTCCTGAGTACAGCTGTCAATATTTGGGCTAAGTTGCCACAGTCGCTTCTGGCAGCCTTTGCCGACCAGCTGCCCTTCTTCAATTAGGTCGCGAATTGCAGTTCATGTCACGTGACTTTGAGTTTTGTTCCTTAGTCTACAGTCCTTCCCATTGTTTCCCAGAGGGAAAGAGGAGTGAGGTGGATTATTAAGACTGGCCAGGACTATTGACCTAACTTCAGTCAGACTCCTAGACCATCTCCTAGGCTTGTCCCTGTACTTCTTGTAAGATCCGGTTTTAGCAAGAACCATGCTAAGTCAGTTTCACCAGACCCGCCCCCCTGCCCTTCCTGGTTTTCTGACCCAGTTCCGCATCCTCCATGGGCCCAGGTGATGCCTGACGCCCTGGCCTGCCTTCAGCCAGAATCCTGCTGGGTCAGTTTAGCCAGAAGCCGTCTCACCCTTGACGTTGCCTGGTAGTGGTTTTCTGCTTGCTGCTCCGCTCCTGTGCTCCCTGGTTTTAAATCCCCGCCTGTCCCTGCTAGACTCGGGAGTTGAGCCCAGTCTCTCTCCCCCGATGTAAGTCCCAGCACCTGGTCCCTATACCCATCAGCCCAGTGAGGGTCCCGGATGGAGCTGCCTCACCATCCTTAGCAAGTGTCTTTGCACGGTTTTTCTTTACCATAATAAAGACAGTGCACTTAGTATGTGCTAGACATTGTTCTGAACAGTTCTTTACGTATTGAACATTCTCTCCTCAAAGAACCTTCTCAGTAAGGTACCCTAACCCCCATTTTACCCCCCACTTACCCACATTTTACAGATGGCACAACTGAGTGACCGAGAGGTTAGAAACTTACCCAGCATCACCAGCCAGGAAGGGCCAGAGCTGAAATTTATTTATTTTTTTAAAAGATTTTATTTATTTATTTGACAGATCACAAGTAGGCAGAGAGGCAGGCAGAGAGAGAGAGAGGAGGAAGCAGGCCTCCTGCTGAGCAGAAAACCCGATGCAGGTCTCCATCCCAGGACCCTGGGATCATGACCTGAGCCGAAGGCAGAGGCTTTAACCCACTGAGCCACCCAGGCGCCCCCAGAGCTGAAATTTAAACCCCAAATCCGTACCCATCGCCACTGCACTGCATCTCTAGAGAGGCACATGGGAATGATAAGGCTCGCGTTGCTCCTGGGGAGACTCTTCAGAGCAGCATACAGTCAGGCAGAGGGAAAATGGGGCTTTGGTGGCATCGGTGAAATTCTTCTTCAGCTGGAGATTGGGTACATGAAGGTTTGTTGATTATTTGAACTTTATGCCTTTTCGTACATCTTAAATATTTCCAAATAATTTTTTTTTCAAGATTTTGTTTATTCAACAGAGAGCACACATGCACAAACGGGAGGAGTGCCAGGCAGAGGGGGAGGGAGGATCAGGGAGCCCGACGCAGGGCTGGATCCCAGAACCCCAGGATCATGACCTGAGCCAAAGGCAGACACTTAACCGACTGAGCCACCCAGGCGCCCTTCCAAATAAATTTTTTTTTTAAGATTTTTTATTTATTTATTTGACAGAGAGAGAGATCACAAGTAGGCAGAGAGGCAGGCAGAGTAAGAGGGAGAGAAGCAGGCTCCCAGCTGAGCAGAGAGCCCGATGCGGGGCTTGATCCCAGGACCCTGAGACCGTGACCTGAGTTGAAGGCAGAGGCTTAGCCCACTGAGCCACCCAGGGGCCCCCCAAATAAATTTTTAAAGGAAAGAATGTCTTGGTAGTATGGCTTGGGTAACAAGACGGAAATGTCTTGGTGCACTGGGCACCTGTGCTCCCTGCTCTGTTAAGTCCCTGCTGAGGAAGGGAAGGTGGACCCTGATGGGAACCTAACATCCCAAGGGTTGCCCCCTGGGGATTTGTGGAGTGGAGCAAGGAGGGGGGCTGGTGCTGTTGGCCGGGCTACAAGTGGTTTCCCTTACCTGTGAAGGTGACAAGGGATAAGCACACAGGACCCCTGTCTCTAGAGCTTGCACAGACAGGTTCTTGGTCAAGGTCACCTGCTTGTTGAGTTTAAATAGCAGTGAAAGAGTATGTCAACTCTCCATGAACTTGTAATCAGAGGAACCTTTCCTGGAGAACTCCCTGAAGCCGGAGGCTCCAGACTCCCCTATGTGCTGCAGCCGAGCAGGAACCCCCATGGGGGGCGGGGCTCTCCCAGCTATTGGCCACCCTTACAAAGCCTGTGCCTGCCTCTCCCGCCTGAGGCCCAGCCGCTCTCCCTTGATGCCCCAGGCTCCAGCCACAAACTACTGTTTCAGCCCCTCACCAGCACGAAAGCAGCTCCTCAGGTCAGTACCGTCCCCACAATGCGCCGGTTGGTGGGTGTGAGCTCACGGGCCCGTGCACCAACCCGAGCTTGGGTGTGCTTGCACACGCCCCTCACCGGGCTGGTGCTTCTCCAGCCCCGTTGTCGCTTCCTCACCGGAACTAGTTGCCTGTCATGCTTACCACGACAAGTAGTTGTTAGTTCTGAAATCATAATCTCTTACTGGATTATAAACTACAAGGACAGGGAACTGTATGTTTTCCACGGTGTATACCCGGTGTCTGGCACAAAATTGGCGTCCCTTAAATATGACCTGAATAAATATGGAGAGGGGACGTGAGGGTACAAACACACCGGGGAGGGGCCGGCATGTGAGGCAGAGAAAGCCAGCCCACGGGGGTTTGACCCCTGACTCACCGTGCCCTGCTTTCCCGGGCTCCCAGAGCATCTAACCGCTGCAGCTCGTGTCTCACTGTGCGGCCTGTTCTTTCCTTCTTGCCCTGCTGAGACGTGGGCTCCGAGGCGGGAGTCTGCCTTTTCTGTTGCCCCTGCCCGGAACAGCGGCTGGCTCTAGGAATGTCCATCCACGTCATACGTGGAGGGAGCTAGCTGGTACCAGGGTTTGTTTGTTTGTTTGTTTGTTTCTTTCTTTCTTTCTTCTTTAAGAATTTATTTATTTATGACAGAGACAGCGAGAGCGGGAACACAAGCACAGGGGAGCTGGAGAGGGAGAAGCAGGCTCCCTGCTGAGCAGGGAACCCAATGCGGGGCTCGATCCCAGGACCCTGAGATCATGACCTGAGCCAAAGGCAGAGGCTTAACCCACTGAGCCACCCAGGCGCCCCAGTAGTAGGAATTTAGAAGCTGTGTGGGCCCTGTTGTGACCAGGCCCTTTGAAAATTGTAACTGAAAGCAGAAAATCATTTTGAAGCAGCCTCGGTTTCTCAGAGGGTGGTTTCATATCTGCCTTTTCCCCAGCAGGTGTCCCTGTTATTTGAAAGGAGAGGGGAGCGTTTTCCTGGGGAGAGGAGAGGTCCAGGAGAGTGCCCCCACACGGAAGTTATTACGTAGCTGCTGTCTTCGTGTTCTCTAAGGCAGTGACTTGTTGATGGTCCCTAAATAAAATCAAGCTGAAATTCCCACAGCCTGGCTGAGTTCTGCTCTGTTAAAACAGTGATGTGTAGGATAGACTCGTCTGTGAGCCTCGGTTAAGTGAGGGATAGCTGATAGAAGAGCTGCGTCACGATGACTGGGATATCCCACTCTTTCTTTGGGTGGCGAGAGATCAAGAAGTTTGTGTCTGAAGAAAGTGGATGGCTGGTCAGAAACTGCCCATTTGGTTTATCTATATTATATGAGCAGATCAAATTTTGAGATACTGCACTTATCAGTGGAGATTATGTGAGTTAGCTGCTAGTTTTCAAAGATCTGAAGAACATGGTTGACCAGAGAAGCTTTATCGCTGCCTCATAAAAGAGGCCAGAGACACAGTTCGGTAGGGTCAGAATTCTTGGTTCCTTCCAGCTCATCACTCTGATGAGGCAGGCTGCTCTTCGCGTTCCTTCAGACTTTTTCTACAAAGGCCCAGACAGCACCTGTTTTAGACTTTGCTGGCCTTGTATGGTCTCTGTCATATATTCCTCATTGTTCTTTCCTGACCTTTCAGAAATGTGGGAAACCTTTAGTTCACCTGTTCTGACTCCTGCCCTACACAGCTCTCCCCCTTCAGAGGGGAGACTGGTTTGGGATTCTTTGACTCTTAAAATGAGGCTCTAAACGTGACCATGACCACACATCGTGTAGTGCAGATAACACTAGGAAAGTGGAATATTCCATATTCAGATTTCTTAGCTTTGGTGCTTTATGTCCAAAGCAGTTACCTGTTGATAACACTCCTTTATTGTACTTCTACAGAACAGTGACTGATAGCATTCCTTTACTATAGGAGACTTCTTCGTTTCTGGAGCACAAATTCTTTTGTCTCTAAATATTTTGAAGAAAAACAGCCCTGTGTTTGTCCTCCCTTCTTTTTGAAAAGATAACAGCGGTGTAGTGGCAGCGGGCTGGCTCTCGGAGACGAGGCTGCCGGTGTGTCTTGGTCAGCTCGCCTGGGCCCCCGGGTGTCTGTGCAGAGCAGGACGGCACAGGGTGATTTCCTTGCTGGTTGTTTCCATCAGGTTTTGAGTTCAGGCAGGTTTTCTGCATTTCCGTTCTTTGAGAAGGCTGGGTGACAGACGGAAGTACTTGACTCTGATGGTAGTTGGCCTGCCTCCAGTGTTAGTTACTACAAAAGAGGAGGGATTTTCATCGTAAGGGTAGGTAGAACTCTATAGCTTAGTAATAGTTCTCTTTACTTATTCTGTCCTCCCTGCTACTCCTTCTCCTCCTCTTCCTCCTTTTTTTTTTTTTCAGCTGCTGCTTTTGAATTTCGTAGTACAAGAACCAGTTGCGTTCATATTCTGGGCTTTTAAGAAGCAATGGCTAGGTCTTGAGGAAGACCTTTGCGCCAGATATGTTAAAATGTGTAATAAAGTGAAATGATGTCATGCTGATCACCTATTTTTATTTTTCAAGAAAAGATTCTATTTATTTAGAGAGAGTGTGAGCTGGGGGAGGGGCAGGGGAAAGAGAATCACAAGCAGACTCCACGCTGAGTGCAGAGACCAACTTGGGGTTCAGTCCCATGACCCCAAGATCATGACCCAAGCCAAAATAAGAGTCGGAACTTAGCTGACTGAGCCACCCTGGTGCCCCCATACTAATCACGTATTTTTTTATTTTTTTATTTTTTAAATCACTTTTAAATCATTTTTAATCACTTTTTAAATCATTTTTATTTTTTAAATAAATTCAGTGGTGGTATTTCCCAGACAGATGTACTTCTGCCTTGCTCTCAGTTCCATTTGCAAAGTTGTACTGGAAAGTTGCTATTGTGAAAGAGACAGCAAGTTTGCTTTAATTAATAGATTTGGAGGTGTGGTTTTTTTTTTTTTTTTAATCAAAGTATAATTAGCGTTCTGTTCATTTCAGGTGTGCAGTATCTGACTCAGCAGTTCCATAGCTTACTCAGTGCTCATCATGCCAAGTGTACTTGAATCCCTTTTACCTGTCTCGGCCGTCTCCCACCCCCACCCCTCCGGGAACCTCCAGTGTGTGTTCTGTATTTAAGAGTCTGGTTTTTTATTTATCTCTTTTTTATTTCTTTGCTCAATTATTTTGTTTCTTTTTTTTTTTTTTTTTAAGATTTTATTTATTTATTTGACAGACAGAGATCACAAGCAGGCAGAGAGGCAGGCAGAGAGAGAGGAGGAAGCAGGCTCCCCACCGAGCAGAGAGCCCGATGCGGGGCTCGATCCCACGACCCTGGGATCATGACCTGAGCCGAAGGCAGAGGCTTTAACCCACTGAGCCACCCAGGTGCCCCCCATTTATTTTGTTTCTTAAATTCCATATGAGAGTGAAATCATGTGGTGTTTTTTTTTTCTGACTCTTCCACTGGTGGGAGTGGTGCTTGGGGGCGGGTGTGCCACATCTTCTTTATCTGTTCATTTATCAGTGAACACTTGGGGTGCTTCCTTATCTCGGCTATTGTAAATAATGCTGCAGTAAACCTAAGGGTTCATATTATCTTTTCAAGGCAGTGCTTTCATTTTCTTTGGGTAAATCCCAAAGAAGTAATTCTAGTGGAATTACTAGATCATGTGGTCCTTCTATTTTTACTTTATTTATTTATTATTTTAGAGAGAGGGAGAAGGGGTGTGGAGAGAGAATCTTAAGCAGGCTCTGTGCCCAGTGCAGAATCCAACACGGCGCTCAATCTCACCACCCCGAGATCATGACCTAAAATCAGAGTCCAGCGCTGAACTAGCTGAACTACCCAAGTGCCCCTAGTTTTAATCTTTTTTAGGAATATCCATACTCTTCCACAGAGGCTGCACCAGTTTGCGTTCCCACCAACTTCATAGCCATTGTTTTTAGAGCAGTTTCTGGTTTATGGAAAGACTGAGCAGGAAGTATAGAGTTCCCACAGTGCTTCCTCTCCCTACCCCTAACGCATCCTCAGTTTCTCCTCTTACCAACTTTGGCCTTGGCGTGGGGCTTTTGTTGAATCAATGAACCACTATTGGTACATTATTATTAACCGAAGTCCACTGTTTACATGCGAGTTAACTTTGTGTTATACAGTTCTAAGGAGTTTGACAAATGCTGGTATCATATATCTGCAATTAAAGTATCATAGCGGTTTACTGCCCTGAACACCCCCTGTGCTCTGCCTCTGCCTCCCTTCCTCCCCACACCCTTGTCAGCTGCTGAGAGTTTTACTGTCTCCATAGTTCTGCCTTTTCCACAGTGTTCTGTAGTAGGAATCATAGACTATGAAGCCTTTTCATACTGGCTTCTTTGACTTAGCAGTATGCATGTGAGATTCCTTCATTTCTGGTTAGGTCTTGATAGCGCATTTCTTTTCAACATAATTCTCCATTGTATGGATGTACCAGTTCCTTTACCCATCACCTAGAGAAGGACATCTCGGTGGCTTCCCATTTTGGACAACTAGAAATAAAACTGCTCTAAACATGTCTGTGAAGGTTTGTGTGGATAGAAATCTTCAACTCATTGGGGTAAATACTTAGGAATTTCTGCTGTTTTAATTAGCTGTAGGCCAATGTCAGAAAAAAATATATACTTGAAAGCCTCTATGTTTAAAAATCAACCTGTAGGGGTGCCTGGGTGGCTCAGTGGGTTAAGCCTTTGCCTTTGGCTCGGGTCATGATCTCAGGGTCCTGGCATCGAGCCCCGCTTCAGGCTCCTAACTCAGCGGGGAGTCTGCTTCCTCCCATCTCTCTGACTGCCTCTCTGCCTACATGTGATCTATCTCTCTCTCTCTGTCAAATAAAATCTTTTTTTAAAAATTTTTTTAACTAAAAAAAAAATCAACCTCGGGTGCCTGGGTGGCTCAGTGGGTTAAGTCGCTGTCTTCGGCTCAGGTCATGATACCAGGGTCCTGGGATCGAGTCCCGCATCGGGCTCTCTGCTCAGCAGGGATCCTGCTTCCCTTTCTCTCTCTGCCTGCCTCTCTGTCTCCTTGTGATCTCTCTCTGTCAAATAAATAAATAAAATCTTTTTAAAAAAATCAACCTATAATAGGTTTTATAACTTTTTTTTTTTTTTAAAGGAAAGCTAGAACTGATGTTCATTTCCTGTGCCTTTGAGTTAAAGGTGAATAACCATCAAATCTAAGTAAATCATAAAAAATGTGCCACGTCTGTAGCCAGGCCAGGGAAACAGAACAGAGAGAGGCAGAACATGTAGGAGGCGCTCAGTGTGCTGGGAAGGGCCAGCCGTCACAGAGCTAAAACCACGTGCCACATCCTTTATTCTTCCCTTCGAAAATCCTAGGCATTCGGAGTTGGAAGGAACCTCCGGGAGTCAGTGGTCTCAGCCTTTCATTTCCCGATGAGGAGACCGAGCTGCAGGGAAACCTCTGGACTGGCACCGTGCATGTGATCAGTGGGCGCTAGCCTGGAATCCAGGCCCTCAGTTTTCCAGTCTAGTATTTTTTCTGCTTTTCCAGTTACTTTCTTTATATTTTGCTATTTCTGCATTTCACTTTAACTTCAGAATGTGTGTTTGAGAAAAAGTCAAGCCCTTGCACGTTTGTTGAGCGCTTACTGTGGGCCAGGCACTATGGTGACATCCACTGCGGCCTCACGGGGAGACGGCCGCCTAGAAAGCGGTGTGCAGTGCTGAGTGCCGGCGTGCGTACAGGGCGGTGGGAAGGTGGGGGAGCCGGCAGGGGGGACTGAGGGGAAGTGACATTTAATCTGATAATTTAAAGAATGGCTAGGAATCACCATGTTTTACTGAATCTGATATATTACCAATTATGCATCATTTCATGTACCACTTAGAACAAATACTGCCAGTTAACCTGATATATACGTCGTTAATTATAAGATATCTCGATTTCAGAAGTATTAACGTGTGCAGAGCTGTGTATGAGAATTGATGAGACATGGTAGTTGGATAGAAGAGGGGAGAACAGCGGTCCCTGAGGAGAGTGTGGGCATGGTGGAGTCAGCAGGTGAGTCTAGAAAAGGAGGGCTGGAGGAAGGCAAAGGGACGGTGAGGACGCCGTGAGAGGCAGTTACAGCAGGCCCTTTAAGAAGTTCGACAGGAGAAGAGGCAGCAAATCAGGAGGTAGCTGCAGGGGAATTCCTGGTCTCGGAGGGCAGTAGTTGTTGCTGTCTTTGAAGGAAATGGAGATTGTGCGTGTCTGAATCCTGACGAGGAGGGGCTTGCGGAGAGCGGCCACACAACCCCCCGGCAAGTTAGAAGTTGCAGATGTGCTTACATCTGCTCTCCACAGAAGCCCAAGTGGCTAGATTGTCTTGCATGCTTGTGTTTATAAAACAAAGAAATAATCGAAGCCTCACTCTCAAGCTTTGGGCCTTTGTTTCGGCTCTGGAGAGTGTCACGGGCTGAAGACCCAGGGCACGCACAGTCCCCGAGATGGAGTCCCCGGAGCACAGCACCTTGCTGTTTGCGTTTCCTCCCCGAAGCCCTTGATTGTGAGCTGTACCGTATTCATACACCAAGAGAAAACACTGCCAACCTACTGGCATGTCATCGACGGTAGGACACATCCTGATGTAAATGCGATTAACTTATGAGGAAATGGAAGTCTCAGAACTGGTAAAATACAGCATTCCCCACAGATCGGAGTTCACAAGCATGGTTCAGAGAACGGTTTGATGCTCATGTATTGGAGTGGCAGAAACTTGAAGGTTTTGCCTAATGGCTTTTATTCCTTCTGGAAAGTAAAGTTATAGTTCCTCTTCTGAGGAGGAGGAAATAAAGGCACTAGCGGCTCCAGAGTGAAAGTCTATGAGTGACTCGTTGACAGCGGTGGATCCCAGCAGGCCCAGGAAATGGTAGAATGGCCAGGAAGCACTGAGCGTGCCCTGGGTCAGGGACACAAACTCACAGTGACAGCAGACCACAAGTCTATGATCTGAGTCAGGGGTAGAGAGAGTACACAGTGGCTTTATCTAGGGTTAAGGGTTTGCCGGGCAGGGCGACAGAAGAACAGTGGGCTGAGGCCTTGCAGACGTCGTCTGTGAGATAGTACAGGGCCACAGGAGCATGGCAGAGCCCATGCTGGCGGACGAGAAACTCAGGCCATGTGAAACGGGTAATGTCAAGGCCAGCAGTAACATTTTGTGTTCCCCCAGGAGGGACTGGAAATACTTTTATAATGTTAGTTACACTTTTTTAAATAAAGATGTTACTTGTTTATTTGACTTATTTATTTATTTATTTGGCATTTATTTTATATTATTTATTTGACACAGATTTTATTTGTTTACTAATCACAAGCAGGCAGAGAGGCAGACAGAGAGAGAGGAGGAAGCAGGCTCCCTGCTGAGCAGAGAGCCTGACGTGGGGCTCTATCCCAGGACCCTGAGATCAGGAGCCGCTGAGCCACCCAGGCGCCCCACTGTTACTTAACACTTTTAACATAGATACACTCATTTAGTGTAAAGACATTTACAAATTAAGTAGAAAAAAACCTTTTTTTCCCCAAACAAGGCAGGGGCACTTGGGTGGCACAGTTGACCGAGCATTCAGCTCTTGATTTTGGCTCGGGTCGTGACCTCAGGGTTGTGAGATCAAGCCCCACATTGAGCTCCACACTCAGTGTGGAGTCTGTCTGAGATTCTCTCTCCCACCCCCCTGCCACCTCAAATAAATAAGTCATTCTTTGGGGGGCACCTGGGTGGTTCAATTGATTAAGCATCTGCCTTTGGCTCAGTCATGATCCTGGGGTCCTGGGACTGAGCCCTGCATCGGGCTCCCTGCTCCGCAGAGTCTGCTTCTTTCTCTCCCTCTGACAAACCCCCGCCACCCACTCATGTGCTGTCTCTCTCTCAAATAAATAAAATCCTTTAAAAAAAAAAAAAAAAGGTTGATGTAACGTCCTGGATGTTCATGTTTCAAATTCAAGATGAGAACGGCTTTTGAGGCTCAGATTCTTTGCATTTCATGTGTCTGGGCTCCCTTGTGAATGCAGGTCACTCGTCTTTGCATTTGGCTTATTGGTAGTAACGCAGCACTCTCAGGCCTGCCCCTCCGCTCTGCTGCGCCCTCTTGCTGCTGAATTACTGCGGGACTCTTGCTGATGCGACACTCAGATGGCAGTCCGGCTCTCTAGTTTGTGAGCATCATACGCAAGTTCGCCCGTCTGTATTTGCCAGCGAGCGTGTGAGGGCGTGGGCTGGTCCTGATGATCGCGGCAGCACCATGCTGTGCTGGGGGGGGGCGCGTGTGCGTGTCCGTGTATGTGTTGTCCTCAGAATTAAAACAGAACAAAATACACGTATAGATGGATGAGCCTCTAAGATCCTGTCATTTGAGAAAACACCGGCCAAGAGCAGTGGTTCTCAAAGTGTGCTTCAGGGACTGCCGGCATCAGATCCGGCACCTTGGGAACTTGTTGGGTCAAGTCTGATGCAAGCTGAAGCGTAAACCACTGCCAACTACTCTAGACTCGCCGAGTCCCCCATTCTACAGAGCAGGGGACTGCGGCCCAAAACCCGCAGCTCAGAATTGCACTCCGTTTCTAAGAAAACTGGGTCTCAAACCTGAACCTCTGGACTTGAGTCCGTTTCTGTTTTCGGAGCACTGTGTTATCATTTCTTTCTCGGTTTTTTGTTTTTGTTTCGTTTTCTTTGGTTGGGGTTGGGTTTTAAGGAGCGTTCCTAAAGTTTTGGGTCCTTGTTGTGTCATTCCGTACAGTGCCAGAACCTACTAAGGCCTGCTCAAGCCAGCCCCAGCCCGCCGGGACCAGCACCAGCCCTTGCACCAGCACTCTGTCCGGCAGCAGCAATGGCAAACGTGCGCCTGCCGGCAGCCAGCAGCCGGCCGCCTCCCGTTACCTGCCCCGCGAGGTGCCTCCCCGCTTCCGCCAGCAAGAACAGAAGCAGCTGTTAAAGAGAGGGCAGCCGCTGCCCACGGGGGCTCTGGCCGGTGTGAGCCCGACCCAGGGGGCTGGGCCCACAGGGGTAAGCCCTCCTCCCCTCCCCGGAGCCGGAGCACAGCAGCACCCCAGTAAGCTCCAGCCAGGTAAGAACACACAGATGAGGATGGTTCTTTTTATCTGACAGGTGGCGTGCTGTTGTCGACTTTGCTCTCCAGTGATACCGACAGACGTATTGTGGTCCATATTCATTATATGCATCTAATGGAGTGAACTAGCTAGCTAGATGGTGGATAGATTCAGTTCAGTTGATTTTTTTTAAGAGATTTTATTTATTTATTAGAGAGAGAGCATAAGCAGGGGGAGGGGCAGAGGGAGAGGGAAAAGTAGGCTCCCCACTGAGCAGGGAGCCCGATGTCGGGGACTCGATCCCAGGACTCCCAAGATCATGACCTGAGACAAAAGCAGATGCTTAACTGACTGAGCCACCCAGGTGCCCCCAGTTGAATTGTGAAGTTCAGTTCTGTTTCCTCCTCCTTGTGTATATTGTTTCTTATCTATTCTCCACTGGCATGAGCTCCTTCAGCGAAGTCTGGTTCTTACCCGAAACTAGAGGTCTGCACAAGAGCCCATGTGCGTCTGTCAGGGCAGTTGCTGTCGAGCCCTGCAGCGGGAACCCTTAACCTTCCTGTCCGTTTCCGAGGTCGGCCCGTGACTGGGCCTGCGCTCTCTCAGGGAGGTCACAGCGTTTGAGCGGGAGTGGGTGCTGGGTCACTGTGACTTGTTCAGACACGTGGAACCAAGCCTGCCGGATCTCCTGCTCAGCCCCTGCGTGGCTGGGCTTCCGATCTGCCTGCTTTTTGCTGGCCTCCTGGCCTGCAGTCGGACTCTGGCTTTCTCTTTCATTCCCGAGAGAAATGACCACTTCTACATTGACTTTGCAGCTCCTGGCCTGCTGGCAGCCGTCCTCTATCCCCTTTTCCCATCTGCTTGACCTTACTGATGGACTCATACTCTAAAGAATTTCTTTACCAAAGTGTGAGAGAAAGTTTTGATAGGGAGCAAAATACATGTATTCAACAGCTGTGTTTCTCTGTTCTTTTCTTAAATCGTTCCATTTTGAATGATTTTACGATCAGCATTGGTGACTAGCTTGGACACCGTATTTGCTGATGGCAGTGAGACTCAGGCCTGGAACTAGAGAAGCAAGGAGGCTTCTTACATGAGATTGGGATCTAAAAGAAACCTGCCAATATCAAGAAAATATTGATATTTTCTTTCATGTGCTGCTTTCTAACATGGAGAATAATGCCACATGGCTTCAGAGTATTAATAGCAAGCAGTATTTCTCAAAACTCTGACTTTGCTGTATATTTGAAACAAATATTTTTAGACACCTTGGCCATGTTTCTTCAAATAGTCTCGACTCTGATCTGCTAAATTCCTGGTACAGGGGTTGTAGGTCATTGGTTGTCAGCAAAAAGCAAGGAAGAGGGCTCCTGGGTGGCTCAGTGGGTTAAAGCCTCTGCCTTCAGCTCAGGTCATGATCCCGGGGTCCTGGGATCGAGCCCCTCATCGGGCTCTCTGCTCAGCGGGGAGCCTGCTTCCCTTCCTCTCTCTCTGCCTGCCTCTCTGCCTCCTTGTGATCTCTCTCTGTCAAATAAATAAATAAAATCTTAAAAAAAAAAGGAAGAAAAATAAATTATTGAATATAATCATTGACCAAGAATATGGTCTTGTCTGCTTCACCATATCAAACACAGTTACTTTCTACACTGAAACATGGTCCTCAGGAAAATCTTAACACAGACAACAGTATGCAGTCATCCCTAAATAGCTTGGTGTTTTAACTTCAGATGCTTATTTTGAAAAACTGGAAAAGAACTGTAACAACCCTGCTTTTTTCAGGCCTTATCCCATTGTTGATAAGTTGGCAGGACCACATCAGGGTTCCCATCAAATGCTGTTGGTGCAAGACATTATCAGGACATTCTTAGAGAAGTAGAAAATAAGGAATTGCTTCAAATTTGGGGATTGAAAATAATATTCTTTATTATAATATTTGCCTCTGTAAATATCCTCTGGAAAGCTATTTCTAGTTTGTCATAGTTTAAAATATATATATGGGGGGGGACTAAATCAGCATTTTCTATATAAACATCTCAGAAAATGGAATGAATCTGTATTATCTTAATAAAATAAATGATTGATTTTTGGCTCCCAAACAAAAGTCTTCATTTTATACCAGGTTCATCTCTTTCCCAGCAGTTGCTGGTATCATGGCCAGATGAGCCTTTCTAACTGATTCAGGTTCTCTTGAAACCTGTCCTGCCTCCCTGTTCCTGCTGCCAAAGTCTCATTTTCAGTGACTGACTCAGAAATTAAAGGGCAGAGATCTTAGCGGTTAGAGGTCCTGAGAGGTTCAGACCTCTGATTTTGGATGAGAGTGAAGTCCTAGCTGGGGGTTTGTCCGGTGCTGTAGCAGACAGGACTGCCCCGCCCCCCGCCCCCAGGGCAGAGCTCCTTCCAGCCCACTGGTCTGCTCGCACCCTAGGAAAGTGTGACACTTTCTTTATAGGGTACTTTCAACGTAATTAAGAGCTGAGACGCTTACAGTTGATCAGCAAACAACTTAGGCCGCACAGTGCGCACTGAAGGGGACGATGGGTCTGTAGCCCGAGCATCTTCCTGCAGGAGGAGCAGAGAGTGGAAGGGGCTTCGTGGGGTGGGGCCGGGTGACTGGGACAGAGTGGAAGGGGGAGCCCACGGGGGCGTGCATGTTCGGGGACAGATGACACTGAGCCTAGCCTATTTGTGACGTATTTGTGGCAAGGAAGCGGTGCTGGTAGAATGGAAAGTAGGCCAAGTGGAATAGAAGGGAAAATGTTGACTAGGCAAGGCTGTTCTGACGGCCAGGCAGAGAAAGCGAGACTTTGTGCCGCAGGAACTAGGAAGGCAAGACAGATTTCAAGAGAACCTGAACGTCCCCCACCAGCAGCATTTGATGGGAACCCTGATGTGGTCCTGCCAACTCATCATGTAGCAATGGGATGAGTCCTGAAAGAAGCAGGGTTGTTACAGCTCTTCCTGTTCAGTATGTGCACGCACACACACACACACACACACACACACACCCCGTAAAGGTTTAGTTTGATTGGCAAAGAGCAAAGAAGGTTAAACATGCCTGGAAGGAGTCAGTGGACTTTGAATCACCTTCGTCATAGCTTTGAGAAGTTGTGTAGTACAAACCTGCTGAAATTAAGGAGCATCCTGGTTCCCCCTCATCTGAGGGCTAGGCTGCCTTACTGTCTCCTTCCTCTGCAGGGGACTGTCACAGGGTTTGCGAGAGTAAGGGAAAGTAATCTTGTCCACCCCAGTATACGGAAAGCACTCACCAGGGAACAGTGGAGGTGTAGAAACAGGAATGTGTGGAAAAGAATTGAAAACTGAAGTCATACTCGTTTTAGCCCAGCGAGTGTAGATCCATTTTCTCTACTGTCACATAAGGTAGTGGTAGAGTACGGAGAGAGTCACTCCTGTATTCCTTCTTTCCTTTATGTCCCACATGCTTTGGAAAAGGGTGTTAAGTCAGTAGATCAGTCTGGCTCTTGTTAAATTTTGTTGTGATTCACCTTGTAATTTACAGTAATCTGTCAAACTTGTTCATATGGGAACATCACAGTGCCAGTTTTTGCCAGTTTTTGACAAGCTGATACACGAGCTTAATACTTTCGCACTGTCTTTGCTCTGGTGACTCCATCAGAATGCCTAGGCGGCAACCACACACCTCTGACGGAGGAGAGGCTAACCTGCCAGAACCGTGTTGTCTCTCTCTTTTTTTTTTTTTAAAGATATTTTTTTTTTTTTTAAGATTTTATTTATTTGACAGACAGAGATCACAAGTAGAGAGAGAGGAGGAAGCTGGCTCCCTGCTGAGCAGAGAGCTCGATGCCAGGATCCTGGAATCATGACCTGAGCCGAAGGCAGAGGCTTTAACCCACTGAGCCACCCAGGCGCCCCAAAGATCTTATTTATTTATTTGAGAGAGAGCACGAGAGTGGGGAGGGTCAGAGGGAGAAGCAGGGAGCCCGATGCAGGACTTGATCCCGGGCCTCCAGGATCATAACCTGAGCTGAAGGCAGTCACCCAGCCAGTTGAGGCACCCAGGCACCCCCATGTTGTCTCTTCAAGCATATCTGCATTAAGTCACTGGGCAAAATGTTTATTGAATGCCTACCAAGTATGGGGATAATAGGATAATAGTCATGCCGAAGTGGGCTGGGGGCCACTAAAAGATAACTGTGGGGGGCCACGTGCCCATTAACCCAGACCAAGGACAGGGGCTGCTCCCATGGAGGCGACCTGAGCTGAGTTTTGGGTTAGCTGGGAAAGGCAGGTGACGGAGGAGCCTGCGAGGGTGGTGAAGGTGGTTTGGTGTGACGGGGGCACAGGAGGAGGAGGGGGCTGGGAAGGGAGCTGTTTGTATTACTCAGTGAAGCAATAAAGTAGCACAAAAACTTACTGGCGTGAGAGTAAACCGATAAATTGATGAGATAGGATGCACTGGAGGGACCCGGGAACATGCGCGCACACACGCACATGCGCCCGCCCAGGCTTCGGTTAGCACGGCCCGGCCTCCCGAACTGCTGGGCACGCGGTGGCTTCTGTCAACACGGTGCTAGAAGACCGTACACGAGACAAACATGGGAACTGTCGGAGGTGACGCAGACCATCTCCAGATCCTAAAGCTACTAAACTGGTTGGGAGCTAGTATTATTTGTGACCAGGGAAAACTAAAATGAAAACGAGAGATGCACGGGTTTTCACTTACCAGACGGCCCTGCTTGACAGTCTTGAAATAGCAGCGGGACCTTGGACTGAGTGTTTTCCGTGTGCTGGGCCCAGGTGCTTCACAGCAAGACCCCAGAACGAACACTCTGCCAGACTGCTGAGGGCCTGGGAAGGGGCAGCTCTGATTTGTTGCAGGTGGGGAGGTAACCAGTCCGGCCGCTGGGGAGGGCAGTGGGTAGAATTTATAAAAAATTTTAGGTGGTCCTATCTCCTGGCCCAGCTATTCTTTTTGTTTATTTATTTTGAAGTAGGCTCCATACCTGGCATGGAGCCCCACGCAGGGCTTGAACTCACAACCCTAAGATCAAAACCTGAGCTGAGGTCAAGAGTCAGGGGGTTGACTGGCTGAGTCACCCCGGCGCCCCTCCTGACCCAGCTGTTCTAGCTGGGAGTACTTCCCTTTCCCCACCCACACCCTGTTGCTCTGCAGTATCGCTTGCTCTGTGGCATGAACTGGCGGTAGGTGCGTTGAGAATGTCCAGTGGCTGCTGTCGTCTCTCCAGAGCAGTTACAAACGGAGGAACGTTATTAACCTCGCGGTGACTGACATTGTGCTTTGCCATACGGAGCTGGAGCAGGATCTGTGGTCGGGAACTGGTGGAACTTGTGCTGGGTCTCAGGTCTTCCCTCACTGGCAGTGATGACGTTCGCACGAGTTGTCAGGGGTGGAGGGGGCTCCTGCAGAATGAGGCGGAGAGGACAGGGTTCCGCCCAGTCCCAGTCCAGGTTCCGTATTTATTTGTCCTGAAGTAAAACCCTGGCCTTCTAAAAAAAAAAAAATGCAGGGGAAAATGGATTTTTTAATTCATGTATGCATTTGGAAGGGAGCTCATTTAGCCGGCTGGCAGACACAGCTGGTAAGAGAAGTGGTGCTGTATCGATGCGGTGTCACACGGCTCCAGTTCCAGAAAAACGTCATTTTGTCATGTGGTTTTCTAGGCAGACTATGTTCTTGCAAGTCTGCTGCATAGCTCTAGCTCCAAACACTTGAGAGCTTTTATCTTCAAAAAAAAAAAAAAAAACAAAAAACAGACCAAACCTCTTTTTCATTGTGCTGAAGGCAGAACAATGTATTGTTTTGGTGGCGGCTTCGAACATTTATAAACAGAGGCTTTGCTTCACATGCAGTAGCTGGTGTTTGCTACTTAGATCTTTTTTAGATAGAGGCAGGAAAGTAATTAAGAAGTTGGACACTTGCCAGTTTACATATGGGGCTCGTTTAGAATATTATCGCCAGTGTTGGTGTGCCAAATGTTGCAGGGTTGTTGAGGAAAAGCAAGAAGGAAGGAGGAATGTGCAGCAAAGGCGGAGCGTGGAAGAGCGGCCGCGGCCGCTATCTGCATGCGGCCGGGCACTGCGTTCTTCTTCCGGCCGACTGTCAGGACAGCAGAAGAGGGGCCCTGGTGCTCCCTGTAGCTGGTCCTGAAGTGCAAACGTTGGTGACAGTCGAAAGAATTTAAAGAGGAAGAAGATCGGTTTAGTGTCAGCTGCAATTAGATAATCAGAGCTTCCAGATCCCCTCAGTGGACGCCTCCCCCTCGCTGAAGGGGATGAATCGGACACCTTCCCGAGCGGAAAGGGCACGGCTGGCCCCTGCCCCGCGGGCGCCCGCAGGTTGCCGGGGCCCCGGCCGGCGGGGGAGTCCGCTGGCGGCGCCCCAGCGGGAGGCTCCTGCGGCGCGCGGCCGACATGGTGGAGCTGCGCGTCCCGGCCGGCTCGCCAGGTAGCGTCTTCCCGGGCCTCGGGCGGCCCCTGCCCGCAGATACCCCACCCCCGGCGGCTAGAGCAGGAGAGGGAGCGCGGCGGCCGCGGCGGGGGCTGGGGCTGGGGCTGGGGCTCTGCGGCCCGGGGCCCCCGGCCGTGGCTCCGCCTGGATAAAATGGCGTCTTGGAAAGGAGCGGCCGGCCAGCGCGGGGCGGCCCCTCCGTCGCCGCTGCGGCGACCGTGGCCGCGACCGGGATGGTGACCGCCGCTCTCCCTCGCCTCGCGAGCTCCCGGCGCGCCCTCCCCAGGCGCCAAGCAGCGCCTTCTGCCCCTCGGTTCTGTGGCAGCGCCGCCGATAGGCTCTTAACCTGGAGGAAGCAAGCTCGTCCCCTGCTGCTCTGCAGAGAGCACAGGCCGCAATTCGGAGTCCGTGTACGCTCTCGGAGTATTGTTTCCAGCAAGCCTTGGCTCCCGCCCGTGTTTCATAATTCCTTGGGTTTGTGGAGGTTGACAGATGCAATGTCTAGAGTCTGTCCCGCCTTGCAGTTCGGAATTCAAAGCGCTTTCTCGCTTTCTCCGCGAGGTTCTCGCACGCGAGAAACGCAGTGGAAGGGGAGGCATCTTTGCTTCTCAGAAGCTGAAAACAGTTGTTAACATTTATCCTGCTTCTTGAAAGAAGTGGCAGGAAACTTGTGTTATTGGTTAGTGTTAGGAGACGCATCTCAACTAGGGCAAAGTATTTGGAACCACTTTGTATAATGTTTGCTTTGCTGTTTCGTCAGTTCAGTCCAGGGCTGGTGGGTGCAAAGAATGAGCTGTGCGCTCGGGTTGCTGTTGGTGCTAATTCAGCAGCCTGCGCAGTTCCGTGCAAGCCCTGTCCGCACGGCCCTGTCAGACGAATTTGATACCTCGTTAAAATTTTGCCTACTCCAGCTTCTGGAAGCTCTTTGTTAAATACTTTTCCTTGAAAATTTAATCTCTATATGGTAACATTTTGGAACTTGAAAAAAAAAGCTTTTCTCTTTAAATCATGCTATTGTGTAATCTTTTTAAATTAATCACTTAAGACGGTTATGTTACTTAGATTTTTTTAGAGATACCTGTTTTTAGAATGTGTAGACCATTTAAGTAGCAGAAGAAAAGAGAATTTAACATAATACACAAACCTCATTACTTTTTTCTTTTTAAGGCTTTCTTGGGGGGGGGATTATTTTGATAGTAGAATGGCAGAGCGGAAGGAGCACTAGACGCAGCTTTCAGTCCGGTCCTTACTGCTTATTAGTTAGTAACACCTTTTCTGAGTTTGACGTCTCTGAGCCTCTGTTTCCCCATCTGTAAAATGGACATAATTTTGTTAGAGTTCAGTTGATGCATTGTGGTGGAGATACTTCAGGATTTCAAAGTGTCGTGTCACGCCTGATAGATAGGACAGCCCCGTTTTGTAAACTCTCCCGGACTGGTTGCGTATCACCGGTATGGGTTTTAGCCTTTCAGAGCTCCTGGGTTGTGCAGGAGAATCTAGAGCAGTTGTATGGGAATTCAGTCTTGGTTTATTTCAGAGTTTTCATTCATTTCGGAGTGCTTGCTCCTGCAAATAAGTCATTTCACAAAAATTTTCCCCCATGGTTCTCTTTTAGACTAGGACTAAAACGGGGACTGGTGAGTTGATAACACAGTCAAGAGACTTTGGTTAATGCAAAGTGTGTTCTTCAAATAGTGTCAGAGTCATAATGTTCTCTTAGGAAGAGTGGTGTGCCTTAAACATAAAAACAATAATGATTTTGAAATTGTCATTTTTGGAATAAATTCTCCTATCAGAATATGTTGTGATGGTGGGAGGTGGCGGTGGTGACGGGTGTGGCAGTGGTGACGGTGATGAGGCTGGTGGTGACGGTGAGGAGGGGGAGGTGGGGTTCCCTGGAACAGAGCTGCTCAAACCGTGCCCCTCAGAGACCCACGGAAGACCTGAAAGGAGTCTGAGTGGGGAGGAGACAGCGGGGAGTGGATGCAGCCCTAATCTTCCACAGCGGCTCTGGGGTTAACACCTCTGTGTGCTGGCGGCATCGGCTCTGCTGTCCGGTTCCGTTGCGTGGGCGGTGTCTGCCACGGCGCTAAGACGCCTGTGCTGAGCGGCGCTTCCAAACCCACTTGAGCCCGTTTCTGAAAGCCATCGCCATTGCATTAAAATCACAACTTTCTGCTTTAGCTGTTGAGACCTTTCGAGGTTTCAAATACATTTTTATGTTCAAACTATTATTTTTTAAAGATTTTACTGATGTATTTATTTGAGAGAGAGAGAGAGCACACAAGCAGGGGCAGGCGGATAGAGAGGGAGAGGCAGGCTTCCTGCTGAGCAGGGGCCCCTGATCAGGACCTGAGCCAAAGGCAGACGCTTAACCAACTGAGGCCCCCAGGTGCCCCTCAAACGATTACATTTTTAAATACTAGAGTGATAGGACACGACTGTTTCTCATTGTTAAACTTCTTGAGCAGGAAAAACAAATGACAAAACAAGATACAAGTGAAAGAAGGGGACTAAGGAAAAACTGAGGCATGGAGCGGAGCCTGCTTGGGTCACGCCTGTCTTGACTGTGGCCTGGGGTTCTCTTTGCAAAGAGCGTTCCTGGGGCACTAAGAACTTACTGGTAGGGCCCAAAATCAGAAGTACAGCACCACGCGCTGAAGAAGTTTTACTGTTCATCTGTAGCTTTTTGGTTTCTCTGTATCTGAGCAGTGCCCACAGAAGTACTGAAAGTACTGGAGGTCTGAGAGTTTAATCCCGAGGAGAACCATCATAGTAACTGTCTCTCTCACTTTTTTCCTTACCCACTGTTTCGTTACAACTGAAAACATTTAAATAGAAACCTAGATTTAGTAGCTTACAGAGTAAGTAATAAACCATTGATAAAAGAGCAGCAAATTACCCAGTTAGCCTCATTTTCAGCCCTTCTGAAGAGTTCCATGTATAAGGATCGCCAGTCTTTGCGGTCTGGAGGACAGAAGCCCTTGTTTCAAAGTGGACACAGGCATTTCCGTGCAGCGGTGAGGACCAAGCTTCTTGGGACCCCCTGGTAGCAGTGTCACCTCCCCTTTGTCGCCGCCTTGCCAGAGCACAGGCGTTCAGCAGAACTCCTTTACTGAGACATTTCTTCATCTGCTTTCATCTCTCCCGTCCTTTTGCTCTTCTCCCCTAGTCTTGCTCCCTTTTGCCCCTCCCCACTGTTCATCGCAAGTTCTAGAGCCTTCACCTCACCTCTGAGTTCCGAGCACTTGTCTCCTGGCCCTCACCACTTGCAGACGTGTTCTTGATTTTGAGGAAAAGGTACTGCTCAGTAACAGTGTCCAGATTTCTCGGCGCCTGTTAGATACCGCTCCCACTTGACTGGGGTGTCGAGGAGGGTGACAGGCCTAGAGAGGAGACCGGAGTGGCAGTAAGGGCCTTTTAAGGATCTAGATAAAGCACCTGCAGTGCTGGGCTAGTCCACACACAGATCGGAGGGGACGGGCATACCCTGTGCTCAGGAGCTGAAACCCTCACATCTGAGCTTCTGGCTCATTCCTCCCAGGACCTTGGAGCAGATCTGCTTGGGTGTCATACAACCACCCAGACTCACATGGCCCTGTGTGCACCCATCACCTCCTCTCCCCAGCCCTCCCTTCCCAGAACTGTCACCCCAGTACTCCCGAGCTCAGTGGTTGGAGCGACCATCCACTCAGGGCCCAAACCCCAGATCTGGGCATCCCTCTTGAATCCTCCCCACCTGCTCCTCACATGTCCCATCTATCACCAGGTCCGGTGAATTCTGCCGCCTGAATGTCATGCCATCTCCCCATCTCCCACAGCAGGGCCTTCGGATTACATTATCATTGCCATCTTAGCCTCAACTACGGCCACCAAAGTGGGGACTAGAGAAAAATTAGCATTTATATTTATTTTTCAATATAAAAAGTAAGGAAGGAATTCTGACATTCTAATATTAATTCTACAGCTTGATGTGTGTATCTTCTGCTGGTCCCCCAGTTCTGGGTCCCAGGTGTCATACACAGGCATGCTGTGGTCTCCTGCGGGGGATGGGGGAGGCGGGGGGTGGTTTCATGGCAGGAAGGACTGTCTGAGGGCCGCGCTCATTCCTTCTTGCCCTGTGTGTTCTGTGCCAGAGACCGCTCGTGTGGGCTCAGTTGTGTTTTCAAAGGCCTAATGGCCTTAGCAGTGCTGGTGTCTGGGGAGGGGGGACTAAATGGGTTGTCTCCTGGCAAAGCAGTTGGCTTTCTGTCAGAGGTAACTCTGTTATCAGGACGCCTGGGCGGCTCCATCCGTGAAGCATCTGCCTTCTGCTCAGGTCATGATCACAGGGTGTGGGATTCAGTCCCACATCAGGCTCCCTGGGAGCCTGCTTCTCCCTCTGCCTCCCGCTTCTCCTGCTCTGCTCTGCTCTCCTTGAGCTCCTGCGCTTGCTCTGACAAACAAATAACTAAAATCTTTAAAAAGAAAAAAAAAAAAAGATAACTCCGGTATCTCTGACAGGGGCTGGGTGTTCCAAACTTGCTAATGTATAGGAAATGAGAACTTTTATTTTTAACAAAAAATACAGGAGGGATGCTTTACTAATCTTTGCTGTATGTGATCTGGGCTTCCTATTGGTCATCCTGCATGGGTCTCGTCCCACAAGTGTGCTCGTTTGTTTATTTTGTTGGGGGCAGCCTTTGAAAATAAATTGCAGATACCATAACTCTTAATATACACCTGTATACAAAGATGTACAGTTGTAGTATGGTTATATAAAAGACAAATTAGGAAATTTAACTTTGGTATAATCCTATTATCTAATATTAAATGTAATACATTTAAATTTGACCAGTTGACCCAAATAATGCTCTTGATAGCAGCTGAATTGTCTCTATATTTATTATTTTTTTTAAAGATTTTTTATTTACTTATTTGACAGGCAAAGATCACAAGTAGGCAGAGAGGCAGGCAGAGAGAGAGGAGGAAGCAGGCTCCCCGCTGAGCAGAGAGCCGGATGTGGGGCTCAATCCCAAGACCCTGAGACCATGACCTGAGCCAAAGGCAGAGGCTTAACCCACTGAGCCACCCAGGCACCCCTCTATATTTATTTTTAAGTTTTAGTTGTTTAGTAATCGCTGAGCCCAGCATGGGGCTCAAGGTCACACCCCCAAGATGAGGAGTCGCACGCTCTTCAAGCCAAGACAGCCAGGCGCCCCCGTCTGTGCTTGCTGACCCCACCTCCACACTCGGAAAGGAAAATGATAGGGTGCGCTACCTTGGAATTGTTTCTGACAGTGACCAGTAGCTCAGCGTGCTGTATAGTGCCTGGCTTTGTCTTTTTTTTTCATTCTTGATTTTCAGAGAAATAACTGAAACGTGCCCGGGGAAAGAGGGCTTTTAAATGGTAGAATAAACACAAGAATACCTTCTGTTTGCTTTTTTTTTACATTTTAAGCACTTCTTCTTTCTGCACACTGCCCCTGAATTAATATTTGGGGACCTACTTTATTTTGATGTTGAAGAACCACAGAAGTAAGAAACAGAACAACTGACATAGGGAAAGGAGGAGGAAGGGGTAGCGGTGCCCAGCGACGGCAGGACAGACGTTAAATGTCGGCCGCAGATGATACTGTCGTGTGGACAGGAGGTCGCCAGGAGCCCGCAGCTTCTCCAGGACCCCGGGAGAGAGCGCGCAGGTGGAGCAGGCGGGCACACGACTGACTGCGCAGCAGTTCACTCTAAGTAAAATGTCATTGCTCTGGATCGACCCCTCCGGTTCTAGAAGTTACCTTCGAAAGAAACTGTAGATTTGTAGTGTCATTTACCACTTCGACTGAATGTAGACTGTATCTAAACTTGATTTCACTGGCGATGGTGCATCAGCTGCTCCGCTAAAAACTGGAGGGGAAAAAACCGGCAGCCCTTACCGTGTCCGAGTTTACAGCCAAGAGGGAGAGGCAGGCCGTCACACGGATGGAGAGACACACCAAGATGTGTGCCCTGGGGGGAGAAGGAGCTTGTCTGTCCTGTTCGACACCGTGTCCCCAACATGGAGCCCGCAGGCGGGAGGCACCCTGTGATAGCTGCCGTCTAAACCCGGGCTTGGCAAGCCATGGCCCGCAAGCCGGATCCAGCCTGCTGCCTGCTTTTGTGAATAAAGTCGGGCTGGGACACAGCCATACTCCTTCATTTACAACGTATTCTCTGTGACGGCGCTTGCCCCACAGTGACGGGATTGACTAGTAGTTTCTGAGACCATCTGGCCCGCAGAGCCTAAAATATTTACTATCTGGCCCTTTACAGAAAGTGTCTGCCAACCCCTGCTCTAAATGAAGTAAAAGCAGAGGCAGACTGTTAGGATGACTGTGGCCGGGGTCCCCAGCACGGGGCGGCAGGTGGGGGAGCTGCTCAGATGAAGTGTCTGCCACGTTGCGACAACAGAGTAGCCGTCACGTCCAGGTCGGGGACGCCACTGCCGAGTCCTGTGGCCAGGGGAGCCCCGCGCAGACGGCACCTTGAGGAGCTGGCCTGAGCGCCGAGAGAGGGGAAGGACGATGGGAAGTGAGGTCCCCAGAGAGAATCAAGCCTAGGGGCTGCTTACAGGAGCGAAGAAACCCATGAGGTGTTCAGGCACCATGATGTGCCGCGTCCGGCTGTGCGCTCGGAAGGCGCACCTGTAGCGTGCCCTGGAGGGGAGCGGGGGTGGGGATGAGGACGCTGCTGAGAGCTGCTGTAACAGTCCGGTCAGGAGATGGGGGAGCTCCAGTGGGGGGTATCCACGGAGAGCTTTTGTTTCTCTCTCTCTCTCTTTAAGATTTATTCATTGCAGGTAATCTCTGCACCCACCATGGGGCTCAGACTCCCAACCCTGAGATCAAGAGTCACATACTCTTCCAACCGAGCCAGCCAGGTGCCCCTCTTTTCTCATTTTTAAATGGAAGATTCTGGAGCCATTCAGTATTAAACTCACAGGCATGACTTGATCCTGCCCTCGTGTTGTTTCAGATAGTGAGCACGTCTGTAGAAGTGACTGTCCTTCCTGCCCACACTGCTGCGTTGGGGCTAGTCCTGCCCCACCCTGGGAGGAGTGGGCGCCAGCGGGGGCCTTCTCACCGCGGCGATTGCTTCTTGAGAGGACAGACGTGTTTGTTAGAGACGGTCCGTGCCGCACTGGCCCCTCTCGTGCCCTAGCTACAGCTTGGCGTTGTTACTGGTTTTTATCCTAATGACTGGGTTTTTTGGGAAATTTGAGTTTTTTTAGTTTATGTAAATGAAAACATTATCTATCTCACATGATTATCTCCTTAATTCCAGTGTTAGCCTTTGGTCCTTGGCCCTTTGCTGCTCTTAGAAAGATCTCGAGGGAAAGAAGGGTCTGTGAAAGTACAGAATTCTGGTTTGATCGGCACTAGCTTCTTCCTGCCCTGTAGAGAAGTTCATAAATTGCTTTTTCTTACAGATTGTTACATAGTTCTGAATGTAAAGATCTAGAGTGATTTATTTTTCTCCTAAGGAGCAACATTGCCCTATAATTTATTGTCTCGCAGTGTCTAAAATTAAGTGTTTTGGGGGAGCATCTAAGTGGCTCGGTAAGTTAAGTGTCCAACTCTTGGTTTGGGCTCAGGTTATGATCTCAGGGTCCTGGGACCGAGCCCTGAGCATCAGGCTTTGTGCTCCATGGGGAATCTGCTTGAGATTTTCTTTCTCTCTATCTGCCCCTCCCTCCCAATAAATAAATAAATAAATCTTTTTAAAAAGGTTTTGGAAAAAATGTTTTGGCCATTTGTATTCCTATTTCTTATTTACAGTTTCAGACTTTGATTATAAATATTTATAGGAAAGTCCAAAACAAAATCATCTGAATAGCAGGATGGCATATGTTAGAAACGTTCTACAATATTTATTGAAAACTCACTGTGTTTTTTGGTTGTTTATTTCCACACAGTGTAGTTCTTTGTCTTTGACTCTGTTCATTTCAACAGAATAAATTAAACAGTTTGATTATTAAAGTATCTTTGCTTTACATGTGAAAAGAAGCTCAACATTACTAATTATTAAGCAGATGCAAATCCAAGTCTCAGCGCAATGCCGCTTCCCAGCCGTTCGGGTGGCTGCTGTTCCAACAGAAGGTAACAGGTCTGGTTGAGGGTGTGGAGCAACGGCAGCGGGGAGCCTGCTTCCCCCTCTCCCTCTGCCTGCTGCTCTGCCTACTTGTGATCTCTCACTCTCTGTCAAATAAATAAATAAAATCTTTAAAAAGAAAAAAAAGTGGGGTGTGGAGCAAATGGAGCCCTTGTGTCCTGCTGGTAGGAATCCTTACCGAGCCGCAGCTATGGTGGGAAACAGTATGGCAGTTGCCCAAAAGATCAAACCTACCGTTACCGTATGATCCGGCTGTGCCACTTCTGGGGATGCACCCAGAAGAACTGCAAGCAGAGACTGGCACGGATACTTGTATACGGCTGTTTATGGCAGCGCCATTCACAACCGCCGGAAGGTGGAAACAGCCCGCGGTGTCCGTGGAGGAGGGGCGGGTGAATGTTGCTCAGCCTGAAAAAGGAGGAAGGAGGTTCTGACACCTGCTGCAGTGTGGATGGACCTTGAGAACATGATGCTGAGAGAAGTAAGCCAGACGGAAAAGGACAAATAGTGGTCGTTTCTGTTTATAAGAAGTACGTGGAATAGGGTCACAGTGTCACCAGCGCCTGGGAGGGGGGCAAGAGACGAGAGGACATCTTGTGTGATAGGTTACGCCTTCAGGTTGGGCTGATGGATGTAGCACTGATGCTTGTACAGCGTGAATGTACTTAAACGCACTGAATTGTGTACTCACAAAGGGCTAAGATGGGAAATGTGTATTTTACCACAATAAAAAGAAATCTTTGCTCCGATACTGAGGTTGAGACTGAACATGCCAGCTTTGTGGCCCGGTACTTTCGTGTGTGAGTCTCCTGTCACCATGGAGGGTACGGCTGCTCCAGATAGCATCCGGTCTACAGCCGAAACCTTAGGGCTTATGTAGTCCGTCCCCGTCTCTGTGGAGCGGAGAAGGGACGAGGCCTTGTTGGGATAGCGAGCGCCTTTAGCTGGCGCTCAGCTTGGGTTCCATACGTGTACGTTCTTGGGTTGGTCCAGGAAGCCCATGCTGGCTGGCCGCCGTGCAGCAGACACGACGGCCGCGGAGCTGTGCTCCAGGGCTCGCGTCGGAGTCCCACTGCACCCGGCGGCCAGGCCGGGCTTTCATCCCGCCGCGTCCGTGAAGTTCGCACCCATTCCTGACCGTGCGGGTTTCACCGCTTCTCTCCCATACATCCCTGTGGCGAGGAGCACTGGTGCTTTGCTTGGGTCCCTTGTGGGATTCCATTTATGTCACTTTGATGCCACAATGAAGCATTTAACTTTTTTCAATTTTTTGATACATTTTTAAAATAGAAGAAACTATGCAAAAACGAGTGTAACTGAATCCAAGGTACACATGTAACAGTCTTTTGTCGAGTTTGCTTCAGATCTCTTAGAAATGATACAGATGTTCCTCAATCACATTTTCGTCTCCCCGAAAGGAATCCCAGGCCTCACGTTTCAGTGTGAGTGACATCTCGCCGTGTTCAAGTGCGTTTCCCAATTACTGATGAGATAGGTTATTATTCGTGTGTTAGCGGCCGTCAAGGGCCTCTTCTCTGGATTGCCTCTTTCTGTTGTTTTCCTGCCCTTGTTGGGTTTTAGTCTTGTTCTTATTGAATTGTAGGGATTTTTTTTTTTAAGATTTTATTTATTTATTTGACAGAGATCACAAGTAGGCAGAGAGGCAGGCAGGGAGAGAGAGGGGGAAGCAGGCTCTCCAAGGAGCAGAGAGCCTGATGTGGGGTTGATCCCAGGACCCTGGGATCATGACCTGAGCCAAAGGCAGAGGCTTTAACCCATTGAGCCACCCAGGCACCCCGAATTGTAGGGATTCTTCATTCTTTATTCTGTTCTCTCTTCTTCCTGTCTGTGGCTTGTTTTTGTTTTTTGTTTGTTTGTTTTTTTAAGCTTCCTTTATATGATATCTGCTGTCATACGGTTGTTTTTAGATGAACAGAGTCAAATTTATCAACTCCTTAGGAAGATAAGTGTCCCACGTCATAGAGATGGCCTCCTGTATTTCCTTATTGAGCTTAAGGAAGTCTTGCTATTGTAACTAGGTCTTTAATCCATCTAGAGCTGATTTTTCTTTATGATTGGAGGCAGGGATCTTATTTTTTCCATATGGCTAGCCACATGTCCCGATAACATTTATTAGCTGGCCCTTCCTTTCTCCACTGGCTTGTGATCCTGTCCTTCGTATCCAAGCACGCAAATATATATTTCAAACCTGACGCATAACTGAGTATGAGTCCAGCAGATTGGGGGCTGAGCAGCAGATGTAAGGCATTCCACACAAACCCTCTAGACCATTAAGAGAGAGCTGATTCCTTTGCATAGTGACCTATTATGGAATAGAAAAAATAATACATATTCGAAAGGTATACCAGGAATGCATTGGTAAGCCAGGTTAGCGACCTCCTGCTGTCTGGGTGTGGGCTGCAGTGAGTACTGTCCTAGGTGTGTCCTGTCCCTGAGGGAAGCAGGGCTGTTGGGAGAGTGGACTCTGGGAGGTTTGCTGGTAATATTCCATAGTCTCTGGTTTTTTAACTTGGTCTTATTTTCTGCCTTAAATGATGAGTGGCACATTGACCTCTTTTAATTTGTTATTACAGAAGCTAGTTTTAGTAGCACATGCAAAACTAGTGAAATCATGACCTGAGCTGAAAACAAGAGTTGATGCTTAATTGGCTGAGCCACCCAGGCACCCCTCCTCTGCACATTTTTAATCAGATTATTTGGGTTTCTTGGTGTTGAGTTGTACTGATTCTGCATATATTTTGAATATTAACCCCTTGTCAGCTATGTCATTCGCAAATACTTTCTCTCATTCGGTAGCTTGCCTTTTTGTCTTATTGGTGGTTTCCTTTGCTGCACACCTAGAGCAAAATTCTGAATTCATTACATCCCTTTTAGACTTTTTTTTTTTTTTTTTAAGATTGAAGTTGTCGCTAGGATGTTCTTTGTAGCAATAGTGATCATTCTTTACACACTTCCGCTGTTTCTCTTTTAACTCCAGTAAACTTTAAATGAGGTTTTCTGTTAGAAACCCAGTTTTACTTCCCAGGAGTAAAATTTTTCTTATTAAAAATGTAAGGAAAACATAATGAAGAAAAGGTTCTAAAAGAGAAGAAATATTTTATTGCAGTTATCTGTACATCGTACTATGCGAAGAAACCATCAAGGATTTCTAAGCTGTGTGAATTTGTTGTATGTGTAGGTTAAATCAATTTTTTAATGTTTTATTTAGTTTGGAGTGATCCATACTTCAGATAGAGTCTGCTGGAAACTCATTGGACTATAAGTTGGATTGCAGTGTTAGAAATAGTCAAATAACTAGAAATCCTAGGAAATAAAATACAGATGGCAAATCCTGGATTCTTTAAAAGGAGCCTAAGGGTGAAATCAAATGACTGCTAGAACGGAAGATAGCGCCTCACATCACTCTGGGGTCTCCAGTGCGAAGACTGTGGATGGAGGAGATGGAGAGCAAGGGGAGAAGGTCCTCAGAGAGTTCTTACTTGCGTTCAATAATGGCAAACTGTGATTGCTGGTGATGACAGAGAAGTAATAGAAATGTAATGAACTGTCTTAACCCTCCGTACTCCTGATAACGTAAGATAGCATTTTCTAATGCCTCTTCTCTCCATGTGGCCCTCATCCCCAAAATACTGCTTCTGTTACATGGTTCTGCACTGTGTTTACCGTTGTTTTCTACTAAGTGAGCCGTGTAGCCTCTGTACTGTGCCGTAGCTCCGGTTGGAGTTCTGGAAGAGAACTACGGACGGTATTTAAGAAAGCCCGTGCTCGTGGTGTCCCCGCAGCCCGGGTGTGTTCAGGTGCAGCTCAGCCACATCAGTGTCCTACCTGGGGCGGTCCTGCCACGCGGCTTTCTTTCCTGCAGATGGCTTTCAGGGACACTCACGTGCTCACATGCACCTGAGTCTCCTCAGGAGGGACAATGGTATGGGGTAGTGGTAAGGGTTAATACCGTTCTAGAAACACAAGCTCTTTTTTAAACGGGAACTTACTATGAAGGCACTGAACTTTTTTCCTAAGTCATTTTTTCACATTTGTCAGTCAGCGTTGAACCTGGAAATAAGGATCTTCCCCCAAAGACTAATTCACAGTGGATTCATTGACAAGTGGGAGAAAGATCTAATTTTGAATGTGTTTCGTGTTTTTCAGATCTCAGTCACAGCGGATTGGCAGATCACTATGAAAGTTCCCACTGGGGACAGCAGCCCACGTACAGAGGTGAAGCCAGCAGCAGCTGGGATAAAGTGATCATAGACAGGACTGACAAGGAGGCGTGGCCTTCCATCACAGGAGCAGAGACTGAATCTGCCTCAGAATGTACTACAGACACTGACTCTGCCTCCAACTGTGGCTCAGAGAACAGTAGCATGGCTACGGGGAGTGCCCAGGGCACCTTCACTGGACATACCAAGAAGACAAATGGCAATAATGGCACCAACGGTGCACTCGTCCAAAGCCCTTCTAATCAGAGTGCCCTTGGAGCAGGGGGCGCCAGCGGTAATGGAAATGGAGCCAGAGTGTGGGGCGTAGCCACAGGCTCCAGCTCCGGCCCGGCTCACTGCTCTCTCAGCGGTGGGGATGGAAAAATGGACAACATGATCGGAGATGGGAGAAGTCAGAATTGCTGGGGTGCTTCCAACTCCAACGCAGGCATTAATCTTAACCTTAACCCTAATGCCAACCCAGCCGCCTGGCCTGTACTTGGACATGAAGGAACTGTGGCGACAGGCAACCCTTCCAGTATTTGCAGTCCGGTCAGTGCCATAGGTCAAAATACGGGCAACCAGAACGGGAACCCAACAGGCACTTTAGGTGCTTGGGGAAACTTGCTGCCGCAAGAGAGCACAGAACCACAAACATCCACTTCTCAGAATGTGTCTTTCAGCGTACAACCTCAGAACCTTAACACTGATGGACCAAATAACACTAACCCCATGAACTCTTCACCAAACCCTGTCAATGCAATGCAGACCAACGGACTGCCAAACTGGGGCATGGCTGTGGGTGTGGGGGCCATCGTCCCGCCCCACCTGCACGGCCTTCCGGGTGCTAACGGACCATCCGTTTCTCAAGGCAGCGGGAGCGGTGGTGAAGGAATCAGCAGTTCGGTGTGGGGACTGTCCCCAGGTAACCCTGCCCCAGGAAGTGGCAATTCTGGGTTCGGTCAGGGGAATGGAGACACTGTGAACTCAGCATTGAGTGCTAAACAAAATGGATCCAGCAGTGCTGTGCAGAAGGAAGGAAACGGAGGAAGCGCCTGGGACTCCGGCCCTCCTGCCGGTCCTGGGCTCCTCGCCTGGGGACGGGGCAGTGGCAACAGCAGCGGCGTCAGTCATATCCATTCGGGAGCTTGGGGCCACCCCAGCCGGAGCACCTCTAACGGTGTGAATGGGGAATGGGGCAAGCCCCCAAACCAGCATTCCAACAGCGACGTCAATGGGAAAGGGTCAGCAGGGTGGGACAGTCCGAGTGGTAGCAGCCAGAATCCTGCCATGCAGCCCGGCAGTGAGCACATGAACTCTTGGGCCAAAGCGGCGACTTCTGGAACGACAGCCAGTGAAGGAAGTAGCGACGGCTCTGGCAGTCACAATGAAGGAAGCTCTGGGAGGGAAGGAGCAGAAGGCCGAAGGCGAGATAAAGGGATGATAGACCAAGGGCACATCCAATTGCCAAGGAACGATCTTGACCCAAGAGTTCTGTCTAATACTGGTTGGGGACAGACTCCAGTAAAGCAAAACACTGCCTGGGAATTTGAAGAGTCCCCTAGGTCTGAGAGAAAAAATGACAATGGGACAGAGGCCTGGGGCTGTGCCGCTACTCAGCCTTCAAACTCAGGGGGGAAGAGTGACGGGTCCATCGTGAACAGTACAAATACCTCTTCAGTGTCCGGGTGGGCCAGCGCGCCGCCGGCTGCTGGGCCAGCAAGCACAGGCTGGGGAGACGGCAGCAGCAAAGCGCCAAGTGGCCCAGGGGTTTGGGGGGACTCGATAAGCTCTACTGCTGTCAGTAATGCTGCTGCCGCCACCAAGGGTGGCCATGCTTGGAGTGGGACCGTAAATCAGGAGGACAAGTCGCCCACCTGGGGGGAGCCTCCGAAACCCAAATCTCAGAACTGGGGAGATGGACAAAAATCTAATCCGGCCTGGAGTGCAGGAGGGGGAGACTGGGCCGATTCGTCTTCTGTCCTCGGACACTTGGGGGATGGGAAGAAAAATGGCTCTGGCTGGGATGCTGACGGTAACCGGTCAGGCTCTGGCTGGAACGATGCTCCCAGGTCTGGGCCCAGTGGCTGGGGTAACGGCACAAACACAAAGGGGAACCCAGGGACAAACTGGGGAGAGTCTTTAAAACCTGGCCCCCAGCAGAACTGGGCAGGCAAACCCCAAGACAACAATGTGAGTAACTGGGGAGGAGCCGCTTCCGTGAAACAGACTGGAACCGGGTGGATCGGGGGGCCGGTCCCTGTCACACAGAAGGACGGCAGTGAGGCCACGGGCTGGGAGGAACCTTCTCCGCCATCCATTCGACGCAAAATGGAAATCGATGATGGTACCTCAGCTTGGGGTGACCCGAGCAACTACAACAACAAAACTGTAAACATGTGGGATAGAAACAACCCAGGCCTGCAGAGCAGTGCCACGGCCGCCGCCGCCGCAGCCACCGCCACCGCGAGCAGCAGCGCGGATGTGGCCGAGACGCCGCCGCCGCACCCGGCCGGCGCCCAGCTCAGTCGGTCGCCGCTGCTCGGCCCAGGTACGGGGACACTTGGGGAACTTTCGGGGTTAAAAAGATCGTTTGCTCTCATTACATTCATACGCACACTTCAATGGGGTTTTCATACAGCGAAAGACATTAATTTCCATGCCCTTCACCTTGTGGTGCTGTGTTCAAATGTTACCCCAAGAGAGTAAAGACAGGAGGATTCTCGGATAGCTTTCGACCCAGAAAGGAAGGATTTTCGGTACTTCCAGTGTTGAGGAGGGTAGAGAAGAGATGGATCCTCTTTAGGAAAGATTGGTGACCATTGTGTTAGCCGGTGTTTCCCTAACAAAAGTCTTCGTTTCCTTCTGGGCTGAGCCAGTGGTCCTCACGCCTGGCTCGGTGAGAAGTGCTAGGGAGCTTAGGGGCTGGGGAGCCGATCGCCAGGACTTCTGGTGTCACTGGCCTGCGGGGCGGCCCCTGTGCGGGTGGCTTCAGAGCTCCGTGGGCCTTCCTGATGTGTGGGTGGTGCTGACATGGAACCGTTCGTGTAGTGAGAGGGACATTACACAATATGAGTCGTGCCGGGAGTCCAGCTGGCAGATGAATCCTAAAATTAGACTAAAACTTGGGTCTTGAGTTCCCGCTTTGTGCAAGGCACTCTGCTGGATGCTGTAGCGGAAAAGAGTCTTCCCAGACCAGACCAGAATCTTCCCGCGGGGCTCATGAGTGGAGACAAAATACACGTGCAGCGCACCCCAGCTGGGCTGTGCCGCAGGAGCTGACAGCAGCCCCGCTTTCTGCCTGGGAATCGGCTCCTGACGTGGCGGTCTCGCTGTGCTCTGGGTGAGAAGTGGGCTCACCGAATCGCAGGGTGCTGGGTGCAGAAGAACCAGGAGAATCCAGTCCCAGGGAGGGCATCACACTCAGGCCTTCCTCCCCCATCTCCTTTTCCCCACACAGTTAGAGGCTGCTACGTCAAGGCCCATCCCAGTGCCAGGGAGGCCGCCTCCTGCCCAACGCCCTTCTTTCCCGGGCACTCCGGCTCTCGGTGCCTGATCATCAGCTTCCTTCCGGTGTCTGGAGTTGCTTGTGTAGTGTTGTCCTCTGGGACCCTATGAAGCAAGGCTAAGCTGCTTGTCCCATATTGCAGGA